>NW_028227262.1:53835000-55326250 GCF_978045245.1 Mus caroli
ACCAAACCGGTGACTTGACACACTAAGTACTTTACTTCCTGGTTCTGTTTCATGGACACCATTAGACTAGCAACTTTTCCTGTTGCTGTAATAAAATACCCTAACGAAAGCAACTTCCCTTGGCTCACAGTTCAAGAGCACAGCCAATCACTGCAGCAGGATTAGAGCAGCTGGTCACACTGCAGCCACAGTCGGGAAGCTGAGGTTCGTGAATGTTCACGCTCACCTCATTTTCTTCTCCTTACTCAGTCCCGAACTCCAGGTCATGCAATGGTGCCACCCTGAATTGAGATGGTTCTTCTCACCGCAGCTAACTTAACCTAAATAATCCCACCCAGGCATGCCCAGAAGTCTCAAGAGTGTGAAAAGCTAACAGATCTGGTGAAAGGCAGTTAGCTTTCAGTTTACAGGAATTCTGAATATTTTCTCTGGGTCTGTGTTGTCACGGGAAGCTGACAGTCATTGGATATCATCCTGAGCTGCCACTGAGTCTTCTCAGCATGCTATAAGGGAGTGAGAGTCACCAGGACAAGCCTAGCATTCAAATTTCAACTCTCACTTTACTATCTCCACAGGTGGCACCTCTGTCCATGTCCACTGTCCCCAGTCAAGATTTCAGTCTTTCCCATTTAGAAAATGCACATATTGCTCCACAATCTTATAAACCTACAACCATCCTTTCAGAAACCTGGGACTTAGAATAGAAACCAAAACTACATCCCCCCCTCCCCCGCCCCCGAGCAAAATAATGTATAGAAATTCTGTTATCTGAGTGACTGCGTATGAAAACATTTAAGAACCAAAATAGTAGTATCACAGAACTGCAGTTGAAGGTAACCTCCTGCTTGGTCTTATGACTAGAATAAGAATAGAATAGAAGGCATTCTCCCAGGAAACTTTCCATCCAGTTCTGGAATGAGGATGGATATATTAAATTGTCTCTATAGTTCCGTGCCATCTGACTCTGAACTTGAGCAGCCAAGGACCATACTTCTTCTGGAAGAACAATGGGCATACACAGCTTCTGTAATTTTCACACTATCTCCTATGTATCTTTTGCTTCCTTCACATAAATAAAGTCTTGGCTGGTAAGGATGCCCAGTAGATAAAGACAACATTGTTCAGATGCTTAAAATGGGCCAAGCAAGAAGAACCTTAGTGTGTTTTTTAAAGCATATCATTGGATAAAACAGGTAATTAGCTGTGATAATGGAAATATAAACAGGGTCTAATTAGCAGAGCTCATCATTATTATCTCTTAGTGCAAACAGCAAACATTGGGAATTTTGCGATCACACCTGTGCGTGTAATCCTTAGTTGATTTTGGCCCAATAGTCTCAGTGGTAGTCAGAAAACAGTTAAGGGCTGTCACGTTGATGCAGTTTTTGTACTTGTGCCATTTCCAGCATGCCAAGGAAAACATGAATGTAAGCTGGGAAAGGGAGGGCTCTGTGTTAGTCGGAGTCATTGTTACCTGACATCTGTGATCCCTAAGTCCCCATAATCTCATAGGAGCAGCCCTTCATCCTGTGCCAGAGAGAAGAGACTCAGTTCTCCAGTCACTTGCAATCTGGCTCTTACAACCTTCTGTCTGTTTTAACCGTCTCTATGGCTACTTGCTACGGCTTACTTCCTCTACTTCTAACAGCTGCGGCCTTGCCTCAGCCTATCAGAGCATCCATAGATTCTCTGCCTTTTCCTTCTTGACCACACTAGGACCTCTCTGCTAACCACTCCTCCCATAAAATGTCTTCCTGTTCCCAGATTCCCTTCTCTTGGTTTCCTTTCTATCTTTGTCCTATCATTCCCTACCATCTGGATTGTTCCAGTGCTTTCCTGATGTTTCGCCTTGAACCCATTTTCCTACTCCATCCCCAGCCAACCCTATTCCAATTCATCCAAATGTGATTTTGTCCCAGTGGTGTTTCTCCTGTTCCAGGCTTGTGTTTACAAACATTCGGAATCTGAGACAATCACAGTGGATTATAAACCAAGGGTGGGTTAGCAACTCCAAAGCCGAGTGATGAGAAAGTGGACGCTGTCAGAGATCTGTGTGAAGGCCACAGTGAATAGCAAAAGACTCTCCTGTAGAAATTTTCAGGAATAGGGGTTCTTACACCTGAGATATGCTAGGCAGAAAGCTTCCCAGTCCTAAATAAGTCTGCTACCTCCTTTGGGTTGAAGTTAGTATATGGCTAAGCACAGGCAGGCGGGCCCAGTAGTTCCCTGGCTGGAGAATACTAGAAAAGCCCTTGGCATATCTGTGTACTTCCTCAGCAGTCTGTCTTGGTTCTTGTTTTATTAGGAAATCCTTATGGAGCGTTCTGTCTCTCTTGATAGAACAGAGGCCAAAGGGAAGCAGCCCAGGCTGGTGAGGCACTCCCTCATAATTAAACATACTCTTCCAAACCCTTCTCCAACCACAATCCAACTTGACTCTTCAAGTTCCAGCTTTCTATCTTTTTCAATGATATATTCTATGGATGTGTTGATAATTTCATACATGTAATAGTGCATCTTTATCATCTCTTCTCCCTGATCCCCTCTCCCAGTCCCTTCCTGACACACCCAAAACATTCCTCTCCTATATTTATATATCTTTATTATAGCTCACAGAGTCCATTTAATGTTGCCTGCATATACGTGGATATGGACCATCAAATGGAGCACAGGAAACCTACAGTTGACCATACAGCATCAAGAAAAATGGTTCCCCCCTCTCCCCAGCAGCCATCAACTATAGTAACTCCTCAGCTTAGGGTACAGACTTATGCTAGCCTTCATTCCTGTGTCCTCACAAATAGGACCAGCTATAAAATAACACATTATCTGCCCTTAGGGATGTACCCCCTAGAAATTATACAAATCCCTCTCATGTCAAATTGTTAGCAAAACCCTAATGGCATCATCATTGTAGCTTCATGGGATACTGGGAGATAGAATTATTTGGGTTGGTCATTGTTGATGGACAAATGAGCCATTGCCAAGGAAGAAAGGAAAGTCACCTGTTGAAAAGACTAGGGCTGGAGATTGGCTCCATTGGTAGAATGTTTGTGTGGCACACACACAAGGCCTTCATTCCCATCCTCAGTATGACAGGACAGGGCCTATAATCCAAGCATTGGGAGGTAGAGTCTGGAGGATGAGAAGTTCAAGGTCATCTCCAGCTACATAGCAAGTTCAAAAGCAAATTGGGATAAATGAAACCCTGTCAAAGGAAGGAAGGAGGGAAGGAGGGATGGAGGGACAAAGGGAGGGAGGACAGGAAGGGAGTTTCTAACATCCAAAAGGCCTTTTGTTAAAGAGGTGAACTTTCATGATGAAAAAATTTCAGAAGCAAATTCTATTAACACTATCCCAAATCCTCAATAGGCATTGGCTTATCGATTCCCTTTCAATGTGACATTAAGGTGAAAGAGCTGTCAGGTTAGAAGAGGAAGGGTACTGCCAAGAAAAGTAGAGCTTCTGGGCCAGGAGTAATGAGACATCAGATATATACTTAATCATTTCAAGAGGAAAAGAAGGGAGAGAGTAGTGGCCCTGGCCTGTTCTGTGGCCGTGGAGTCAGGCTCCTGCCCCTTTGAACTGGGGGAAGTTGGGATATCATGATCATGAAAGGAATATGTTTCTAAAGACCAAATCACCTGCTATTGTGTGCCAGACATCAGCCGATGTGGCTTGACTAGCTATGAACATCCAGTTCAACAAAACCCACCAAAGAAACTAGCTTCGAGCTGTCAAGATGATATCTCTGTTAGTCCAATTGATGACTATGTACTCATGGTGAGCTTCCTGGATATGGGGACAAGGCCTGCTTTGTGCATCACTGGATCCTGGCAGCCCTCGAAGAATTTGTTTGATTCCGTATGTGAGTGGGCGGTGTGGTCAGAAACCCTGAACAGCACATGGCGGAGATAGTCACAATGGAGAAGGCAGGGAATCCCCAAACCAACAACAACAATGTGGTATGGTGACCAAGAGAGTCTGCAGATCTGGACAGAGGGACAGAGGCACTCCTGAACACTTTCCATGCTGGCGACAGCTTCACAAACCACTAGATATTTTCCCATAGGTGTAGGAGATAGACCTTTCGTTGGTTTTAATTTCTGAGTTTCCCAAGTTCTTCTTTGATGCTTCATAAACTATGGCAGGATAAACATATAAACTGGAATTGATTAAACTCGTCAGTTAAGCAAATTAAAGTCAAAGAAGGAAAAAAAAACTGACCCGTTGCCTGGGCATACAGTAAATGATACACAAAACAATCTCATGAGTTATTGGCAACTTTCTTTGGTCCCAGTTGTTTTTGCCTTGAATCAAACAAGTCTAAATGTTTGCACAATTCTTTCAGAAATGTGGCGAGCACATGCGTAAGGTCAAGAAAAGCTTTCTTCTCGGTGAGTGGTGGCAATCTGTTAATGAGATATTTACGGTGTCGGCATCGTCATTCCAGATTCGTCACAGCCCATTTCAGATCCACCTGGACTTTGCATCATAGAACCACTGGAATGTGTAAATATTTCTCACCAGCATGACCAAAGCCTGTATTGAATCGAACCCATATAAATCTTTTTCTTTATGAGAAGGTCATGTGTGTTTACTGTCAGATGGCTTTTGATTTCCTCACAGACATCCTGTCACGATGTGATGCTCACTTGACATGCGTTAGTCATCATTAGAATGGGAGATGAACTCTGTGTGTATACTGGGGGGAGGGCATATATATGTACAAATACATGTGTTCATGTGAGTGCAGAGGCCAGGGACCAACATCAGTAACTTCCTCAATCACTTCTATACCTTATATTTTTGGACAGTCTTTCAGTGAACCTGGAACTCACAGATCAGCTAGACTGGCTGGTCAGGGAGGTCCTCAGCCCCTCCAGCCTCTGCCTCCCCAAACCTGAGTTACAGGCATATCATCACAAACAGCTTTTACCTGAGTGTTGGAGCCAAACTTGGGTGTTCATACTTGTGCGGTAAGCACTTTACTGATAGAGCCATCTTCCACGCCTGAATCTTGCTTTTAATTTTTTATTTATCCACCTGTTGAAATGCTGGGAATTGAGGCCAGGACTTCATACATTCTAATAAAGCACTCTACCACCAAGCTTATCCCCAGGACCTAAAACAACAAACAACAGCAGTGACAACAACCAAACCACTAATTCATTGATTGATTTTTTAAAACCACCTTTATTTTGAGACGAGTTGCTAGGACAGACCTTGAGTGAGTTGGTCATCTTCCTGCCTCAAACTCTGAAGGGCCTGTGTGAAGGGAGCAGTGCTGCTGCTATCCCTCTGGCTGCTGTAAAAGTTCAGCCCAGGGTTCCTGACTGGGCCACTGATCCTGATTGCTATTGTTGGGGTGGGGGTGGGGCAGCATCATTAGCAGGAGTAGATCCCTTTGCTAAGAGCCTCCTCTCCCAGGGGTGCCTTGAGGGATGTGCTGAAGGGAGCCCATCTGCCACACACACATACACACACACACACACACATATCCAATATGGCCAGACATTGACATCGAACCTAAAAGTTCAGGTGCTATGCCACACAGCAGAACAAAACCTGATCACTCATACCTAGAGCTCAAAAGGCCAGTCTTCAAAACAGGCCTTCCTCTGCCTGTCTGCCTGCCTCCTTCTCTTGCATTCTCCTGAAAACTTGAAGTCCCTCAGGAAGTCTCTTGTACAATAGTCCCCAGCACGGGTTCCCATAATGTGAAACAGTCCCGGGACTCCCATCAGCCTGTATGCTCCCCAGCCGTTCTGCTGATCAGTCATGACTAAGTTAGGCTTCATTCTTATCCATGGATCATCTTCAGAGTCAGTAGCTGTTCCCATCTGGGTCGCCTATCTGCTGTGGACTGTGTGTTGTCTTCAGATAAGGTGAACACAAAGAGGCTGTGATGTGGTCTTTTCTTTCTGCCTCCAGCCACCATGTCTTTTGACACAGGAGACACATGTATTCATGCCTCATGATAGCAAATCTATATCTACAGACAATGCCAATCATCTCTCCAGGCCTTGACTGGCAACTCAAAATCCTCCTGCCTCAGCCTCTTTTGCTGTGGGGTTAGAGGTGTGTGCTCCACCACATTGACTGTTAATTTTTCCTTTAATTCATCATTGTCTTAATCCACTCAGGCTGCCACAACAACACACCACAGACCATACAGCTCTGGGAGGGGGCATAGAATGCATACAATGTGGCTCATACAGTTCTGGAAGCTGGAGGGTTATAACAAAAGCACGAATAGATCTAGACTCTCAGCTGCCTCTCCAGCACCATGTCTGCCTGTGAACTGCCATGCTTCCCACCATGTCGATAATGGACCAAATTGCTGAACTGTAAGCCAACCCCAATAAAATGTTTCCTTTATAAGAGTTACCATGATGATAATGTCTCTTCACAGCACTAAAACCCTAAGAGATGCTCTGGTGTTTTCTTGCCATTGGTCACTGAAGAATATCATCATATGTGTGTCCTTTGCATCATTTCCATCTTAAAATGAACACATTCTACTTCATATTCTGTTGCTGTGATAAAACATTGACCAAAAACAACTTGGAGGAAATGGACTTATTTGGCTTACAGGTGACAGTCCGTTATCCTCAAGAGAAACTAAGACAAGACCAAGGCAGGAATCAGAGGCTATGGAGAAACACTGTTTACTGGCCTAGAAAATGACCCACAGACTGTCCTACAGGCCAAGCTAATGGTGGCAATTCCTCAATGGAGTTTCCGTCTTCCCAGGTAACTCTGGTTTGTATCAAGTTGACAAAAAACTATCCAACACAATGTCTTATTAATGTGTTACATAGTAGGTTAGAAAAAAAGGAAGAAAGGAAGGAAGGAAGGGAGGGAGGGAGGGAGGGAGGGAGGGAGGGAGGGAGGAAGGAAGGAAGGAAGGAAGGAAGGAAGGAAGGAAGGAAGGAAGGAAGGAAGGAAGGAAGGAAGAAGAAAGAGAGAGAGAGGGAAGGAGGGAGGGAGGGAAGGAGGGAGAAAGGAAGGAAGGAAGGAAGGAAGGAAGGAAGGAAGGAAGGAAGGAAGGAAGGAAGGAAGGAAGGAAGGAAAGAAAGAACCACTGCAAAGTATATACTATTGTTATTGTCCATACATTCATACCTATGTACTCTTTACCAATGACATTTCTAGGATTTACAACTCTCTATAAAGATATAGTTGGCTAGTATCAAACCATTTTTTTACATTTACTTTTAGCTATTTTGAGACAAGCTCTCTTGTAGCCAATGCTGACTTTGAACTCACCCAAGGGCTGAGTTTACAGGTCTAACCTGATTACAAACCATGCTTGGTTTATGCAGTGTTGGAGATCAAACCCAGAGCTTTTTGCACGCTGGGCCAGTGCTCTACCAACTGAGGTACATCGCCAGATTCATGAAGGTATATTCAAAAGTGTCAACAGATCATACTGGCTCATAAGTTAAGGGCTTTGCATATTATCCCCAATGACAACGTGAGTGGTCCCACCCAAATCCTTAGTCTTCTACCAAACTATGGCAGGCTCTTCCTCTTCTTACTTGAGCTAGGGGCCTTAGCTGAGCTGCCCCAGTCTCTGGCGCCATTCCAGAGGGAGGCCATTACTGCTTCCCTGTGTCCAGGGAGCTTTCATTTCTGATAAATGATGGTGGCTGCAATTGGGAAATCCATGCCCAACTTTTGGCCACCAGCTACAGGTTCACTGCCTCAAAGTGACTGCCTGCAGTTCACAGACACAATTGGACATGAGTAGTGGGCTTCTCTGGCGCTGCTCAGGGCGCACTAGAGACCTGACTTGGAGTCTTAATCCTCACTTAATCTTTTCTATAATAATTTTCATTCTTTATCCGAAGACAGCTATTTCTTTCTGTTCTGCTTTGTGCTCCACAGATTTGATTTTCTTTTTCCCTTTCAGAAAGAGGGCAGTCCACAAAGTTCAAAGCGGGGGTGGGGGGTGGGGTGTGTGTGTGGAGGCTTTAATAACCTATCTCTGTCTGTTTAAATATTAGGTTGGTTTTCAGCATTTGGGTTGGGTTTTTCCTTCCCATTAACAATCCTGGCTTGGGTTACTTTTAATTTACCTAGTATTATAAATAATTTTTTATTCATACTTATACTATAGATAATTATTTTACACACTGTCATTCAGTGTTTAATAACTTCAGGTGTGTGTGCGTGTATGCATGTGTATGTATGTGTGTAGTATGTGTTTGTGTGCGTGTGTGTACACACGGGCATACATGTGTGTTCTAAGCACTTACATAAGACAGGAAAAGGACAGCCGTAAATGATGCAAAAACAGACACCATTTGATTCTGGCCTCAAGGCACCAAGAGCCATATTTCTCATAATGTGATTGTAATCAGGAAAAGGATTCCATGAGCAAGTCAATTTTAAAAATGCTGTAGCCAATTACCACACCCCTCTTGCCTCTGCAGGACTGCTCAGAACCTACAGTCTGTTAAGGCATACTGTGAATCTCCACAAGGAGGATAAAATGCAGTGTTTCTTAAAGTGTTTTGGCTCTAAGCTCTGTGCTTTAGTATGATATAACTTCACAGGACAGATGTCTTATGAATTGGCATCCAGAGAATGATGGTTTAGGGACTGGTGGAGGACAGAGATACTGAAAAATAACTGTAATCGTGGTATTTTGTGATTACAGCACCGAGCCAGTCTCAATAGAGAGTGTGAAAAGGAGCGTGTATCCTTTTGATGTAGGTAGGAGAGGCACTGAAGCAGTCAATGGAAAGACTGGGCAGAGCCTTGCACATAGATTTGTGAGAAAAGTTGTTGGCTTATACATAAAAAGGATGTATATTCAACTTAAGACAATGTCTACAATTACAGTTTAATAGTTATGCTTTGTTCCTTGTATATATCAAGGATCCAGTAGGTAAATAATTCCTAATTAGACTGGGTTGAGGTGATCACCATCTGTGTGCTGAAGTCTGAGGCCTGTGAGTGTGTTGAGAAAACAGAAAGGGGATTTAGCAAATGCTCATGCGTCTTGAGACTGGGCCCCTGTCCTGGGTTATGTAGTTGACTCCAGAGATATCATAAGAAATTTTAGGAGAAGGATACAAAAGACAAGAGAGGATGGTTGTGATAAGACCATGAAAACTGGGAACAATTTGAGGAAACTGTAGTATTTTAAAAATATGTCCTAAAACAACAGAAAAGTTATTTTACATTTTGGGAAATGCTTGCTGAGTGGCCTCAGAGAAGGCAGGTGGACTCTAACAGCTGTCCTTGCCTTGAGTCTCTTACAATGCCGAGTGCCCTGAGGCCCTGGGAAAATCCTAAGAGAACAAGAGTGAAAGACCAGTAATGTTTTAGTGTTGCCATAAAACAAGTTTTTTTTTTCTCATGACCCACACTGAACATCTGCTGTAACAGACTTGACATGCTGGGCTAAGTCGGGTAGGCTAGCTCACAGCTCCTCACAGCAATCCTGTGTAGGTAGTCTATGTGTTGAATGTTTATGTAGTCCCTAAATTCAGATGTTAAGATCCTAATTTTCAATGTGATGGTTTTAGTTCAGAGAGTAGGACCATGGGCCATAATTAAACCATAAGTAGATTAGTTCCATGAGACAAAGGCCCATACAGGGAGGTCTCTTGTCCTCTTTATGACATGGAAAAATAGCAAACGTTGACATCTTCATCAGGAAAAAAAAAAGATGCCCCATCACACAGGATTCAAACTAAGATTGCCAGCCTCTGGACTATAGGAAATATATCCCATTGTTTATAACCTATATAGATAGATGGTGGGCCAGGATAGGGTCAGAAAGCCTTGGATGGACATCACTAACTCTGGTGGCTGGGGCTCTTGACTCAGTCCTCTTCCTGTATTCTAACCTTTATCTTTTCCAGAGTAGACCTCACACCAATCATCTCATTCTCCCATCACAAATTCTGTGCATCCAAACTACCAACAACTTGTATAATCGTACAGTTGGAAGCCAATCAAAAGCCTTTCCAATGTCTTCTCTTATAGGAAAGCTGAGTCCCTGAGGAGCACTAATACTTGCATGGGAGTCCTTAACACAACAGACAGAAACTCAGTCTTCTGCTCTTGAGTTGCCATTCTCCCATGATGCCAAGGGACTTAGAATTCCACGATTTTGCAAGGATTTTTAGTATCACAGAAATATGGCAGCCTTTCCCATATAGCATTTACATTTTACCACTACCCAACAATGTCCGTCCTCTACAAGGATAAAAGTTGGAGTTGTGAAGATCTTGAAGTTAGCTATTGAGGGTTCACTGTTTTTGGTTCCTTACAAAGGGTGCTATTTGCCTTCATCACTGTGGTATCTAAACCCCAACACCAAATAGGCATTTAATACATGTCAATTGAATAAGTAAAATATGGACACCTCTGACCCCTTCGCTCAACCTCTACATGTTTTTTTAAAGACTTATCTTCAGAAAGTGCTTGTGATTTTCATCAGCACCAATGAAATTTATAGCAAAAATAACCCTTGAGGGTCTAGAAAGGTAGCTCCCTGGGTCAAGTGCTTGCTACACAAACTTGAGGACCTAAGTTCAAATACCCAGAACCCCCACAAAGCCAAGCATGGTAGCATGCACGTCTGTAATCCCAGCATTCCTACAAAGAGATGAGAGGTAGAGACAAGAGGATTCTGGGAAATGCACTGGCCAGATAGCCTAGCACACACAGTGAAAAGCCAGCAGAGACTCCATCTCAAACAAGGTAGAAAGTTAAAACTCTCTGTAGATTGTATACACAAATATAAACACGATCACTGCACACACATACACACACACTCACGCTCATGTGCTTGCATGAAAACCATTGACATCCTACGTGGTAAAGCAGTTTCCATATTCTGGTCTTTATTTCCCTTTCTAACCCCCACACTCCCCACACTCCCCACACCCCTGCTCCCCAGTTCCTAATCCTGCTTTTAGGAAAGGAGGAAAACTGAAAACAAGAAAAAGAAAATGAAGATAAAGTGACCTGCAGTGAAAGCCTCAGACTCCAAAGCCACCAAACCCTTCCCCTCTGACTGCTATAGCCTAGCCCTGTTTTATTTTTATTTTTTTCAATCAAGGGGGAAACTAAGAAAGGAATCGCCCTTTCATCTGTTTTCAGAAGTCATGAGGTTACATCTCTGGAAGGAGAAAAATGTTCAAACACTCTGGGAGTCAGGCACAAAGAAAAGCTTCCTCCTAGAGAATGCACCTGCTTACTGAGCAGGTTCTAGCTCCTGCATCAGGGGCTGAGGGGTTTAGCCAGCCAGGGAGTGCAGCTGTTTACTTTAGAAAAAAATGCTTACACTGTAAATACCCCATGGTATTGTGCCTGGTGTACAAAAATTCCAGTTCCAGAGAAAATACATAAATCTGGCCTTGATGGGGCTAGCCCAGCCAGCCCCATGCTTAGCAAATGCTCAGCGTTTTCTCTGTGGAAGCAGATGGCTTTGCCCTGTGGACTTTGGAATCCTCTCTCTCTTTTTTTCTTTATTTCTTTATTTTTAAGTCCTTCCTTTCTCAGAATAATTGAGAGCAAGCCAGTTCTTCCAGGTGCCTTGAGAACAATGAAAAACTATTAGTCACCTGGGAAATTTCCTCTTTATTTTTAAATGAGACCCCATGGAATGAACTGCTTCAAGCAGCTTTTGCACTATTGGTGAATAAGGTGATTTTTATGGTCATACTTAATGAACCAGATTCGGTGGATATGGTTATCTTGTTTCATGGAACAGGACTGTGTTTGATATCTTTCTTTTTCTTTCTTTGAGCAACTTAAGGAAAGAGAGGTGTATTTCTGTTCAAGGTTGAAAGAATACAGTTCATCATGGCTTGGCCCTTGCTGCCCATAGGTAGCTAGAAACACTGCAGCAGGATACACGAAGGACATGCAGTGAGACCCAACCAGAGACGGGCTTTCACCTTAAAGCCTATCCCTATTGGTGTGTGTCTAGCAGTTCTGCCACAAGTACCAAAAGTTCCATCACATAACAAATAACACCCTCAGTTAGGGACCTCCTAGTCACATACCACATAAGCCTGGAAGGGACATTTGAGATCCAACCAGGAGACGCCTTCAGCAACCAGAAACCGGAGTTCTAAACAAATAAAACAACAATCAGTGAAGTTGCAGGATCATAATGAAAACCTCTGTAACAAGGATTGTGGGTTGAGTCCCCCCCCCATTACCCCAGTTATTGTCACCCACCTAATCACAATCTCAGCTGGAAAGTGAATTAAAGTAGGGTCTCTTTGTTCCAATAAAACTCCAAATCAAAATTCAAACTGAAAGTCAGTCAACCCTAAACCAAAAGACCCAACTAATTATTCAAACCTTTGCTGTTCTGACAGTTCCCTTCTTTATAACTCCTTCCCTTTGTTACTTTAATTTCTTCCCCCTCAAAAAAAAAAAAAGAATAGTTTTAATTTATGGCTAGGAGGAGTCACTGATTGCTGCTGGCAAGTTAACTGAAGGGGCCAATTGTTCCATAAGGCAAGACTCAGAAGGCTTGGAGCCATTCACCCGCAAAGACTGATGTGTGAAAGGGCAAAGCATGGTCCCTCCATTGTGTGACCCAGAGTTTTCCTGTTTGCTTCCAAATTCCTCAAGGTAACCTGGTGTGCTATAGGCCAAGCCCTGGGGACAGTGCAGAAAGCCAGAGGTGTGTGCTCCACACTCCCATCAGGGTCAGCTTCCTGGTCACAAAGACTGCCTGTTCACTTTTGTTGGCATGGTCAAGACCTTTTACATGATTGTCAAGACATGCAACAAACCACCCACTTTGCTATATGCTGTGTGTCCTGAATGGCCCCAGGCTCCACTGTGTTCCAGCTAGGGATGAAGTCAGGAAGACTCATGGGATGTCCTCCCTGAAACCCATACACACCTGACACTCTGAAGTGTTTCTAGGAACTCAGGCTTTGTGTATATTGTGTGTGTTTCACCAACCCTAATGGTGTGGTGTTGCTGCAGACCACAGCTCTGTTTTACCAAAACTTGTCTGCTTTCTCCTACAGGCTAACACCAACATTCTCCCACTGTGCCAGCCACCATGGTCACCTATAGATAAGGACTCACATAAACCAGGGACTAGATTCTGCCTACAAGAAAGAGCCTGCTCTGCTTCAGGGTTTAGTCATCTGATCCGAAACCGCATTGTGTGTCCTTCTATGTTCACTTGGCATTGCTATAACAAATTACCAGAGGCTGGGTATTGTATAAGGATGTGGTTCACTTAGCTCACATTTCTAGAGCATTAAGAACATCACTCAGACCTCATGAGGACCTCGAGAAGGATAGCATCACATGCTAGAATCACATGCTAGCAAGGGAGAGGTCAGCCAGCACAATAAGCAGCCAAAGGCCTAGGCACAACCAGCCTCAATGTTTCATAACCACCTGTTCTCTGAGCAGATAACCTGATCTTGTGATAATCACATTAATTCCTCCCAAGGTAACCTAGTCACCTTTACTGACCCACCTCGTCAAGGTATTCTATCTTGAAATACTCTCTTGTTATGTTGGTAACTAAACTTTCAATACAGATCTTCTCAGATGTTCCAACTCACAGAACATCTATATTTTCGAGACAGAGTTTCCCACTGGCCTAGAACTCATTGACCAGTAAGCCCAAGGTATCTGTCTCCTCAGTGTTGGGATTACAACTGTGCACCATTGTGTCCAGATTTTTATTGTTGGTATTTTGGTTTTTTTTGACACAGGTTTTTTTTTTTTTGCAGTCCTGGATATCCTGGAACTCACTCTGTAAACCAGGCTGGCCTTAAACTCAGAGAACTGCCTGCCTCTGCCTCTGCCTCTGCCTCTGCCTCTGCCTCTGCCTCTGCCTCTGCCTCTGCCTCTGCCTCTGCCTCTGCCTCTGCCTCTGCCTCTGCCTCTGCCTCTGCCTCTGCCTCTGCCTCTGCCTCTGCCTCTGCCTCTGCCTCTGCCTCTGCCTCTGCCTCTGCCTCTGCCTCTGCCTCTGCCTCTGCCTCTGCCTCTGCCTCTGCCTCTGCCTCTGCCTCTGCCTCTGCCTCTGCCTCTGCCTCTGCCTCTGCCTCCTTAGTACTGGGATTCAAGGTAGGCACTGTTACCTTCATGACCTGGCTCTCCTAGATTCTTTTTTAGATGTGGATTCTGGGGATCGAACTCAGGTCCTTGTGCTTGCAAAGCAGGCATTTCACCAGCCCAAAGCTGAGCCATCTCCTGGCCCTACAGCTCTTTTCTTAATGAATCTGTCATCTGTCAAAGTCTCTAAGTTCATTCCAATAATGCCCTGAGAAGACCCCAGCCTCTCAGTCAGGGAGAACCAACCTGGCTCTGGTCCCCAGTAAGGGTCACCCTATCACAGTAGATCCCTAAATTAACAATATCCATTTCCTATGGTTGACCTCCTCGATCTTGGTGGCATACTCCTCTGTCCTTCCACCATTAGACATGCGCACTGTTGTGTTACTGAGAATGGGAAAGTCATGGGATAAAAACAGCATTATAAGCATGAAGAAACAAAAAGACAGTGCATGGCAACAACTGCAGGAAGAAGCGGTCAGAACCTTCTGTAGACTGTATGGTCAGAGTAACAATAAGAACACTAATCGCTAGCAGGCAACACTTGCCTTGGAGTTTATGAACCGTTTTACATATATTATTTCATTTAGATAATGAACTGAGTCCAACCCTGTGGACCCCAAGTTGTTAAATAGGAATGAGTTGGAACTTTCTGTTTCTAAGTAGGGAAGTTTTATTTAAAAAAGAGAGGGGGGGAGAGAGTATTAAAAATAGCTCCCAAAGCAATTTGAACATCAAAGAACTATTTTATGAAACAACATTTTGATGAGTTAAGTGTAAATGAATCAGAAACATATGGATTAAATTTGAGTTAAAATAAACAAGGGTTTAAAAATTAAGAGACAGACTAGTCTGAAAACATATCTTATTTAATTCAATGTGCCTGAAGGGGAACGGGGACAGCTGGACAGGGAGGGCTTAGTAACGCAGAGAGGTGAAAAGCGTCCGCCTTGTTACTTGGGGTTGTGCTAGGGTAGGAGCTGGTGTGCATACTACAGATTTAACTCTTAAAGGGGCAGAGGAGACCCTTTCAATGTTTCCTTTAGCTGTGAAGTGACTATGTCAACGCTGGGTCAGGAGTAACCCTGCCCACATACAAGGCAGGCAGTGCTGCTTAGCTTCTGACCCTAGCACCAGTTCATAGTCATTTTTATTTTTATTTTTATTTTTAAAGCTGTCTCATTTTGTAAACTTGACGAGTTATACGTAGCTTTACCACCTACTGAGAGTGCTGGGATCAAAGGAATGTGCCCCTGCACAGTGCAAGTATTAGCTTAACTCTTTCATGGAATGGCCCTTAGGAGAAATGTACCATTTTCAATCTGAATCTCTCTCTCTCTCTCTCTCTCTCTCTCTCTCTCTCTCTCTCTCTCTCTCTCTCTCTCCCTCCCTCCCTCCCTCCCTCCCTCCCTCCCTCCCTCTCTCTCTCTCTCTCTCTCTCTCTCTCTCTTTCTCTCTCTGTCTCTTTCTCTCTCTCTTTCACACACCCACACACACACTTCCTGCCCGCCCTTTCTGTCAGTGTGTCTCCTGGAGCCTAGGCTACCCTGGAACTCACTATGTAGCCAAGGCTGTTCCCTACATCCACCTCACCAGTTATGGGATTATAACCCCCATTTTTATTTGATATTGGAGATCAGGCTCAGGGTCTTGCAAATACTAGGTGAGAGTCCAGTCCTAACTGTGTCCCAGCCCCAGCCAAGTTCAGCAAATTTTGTTTCTATGTTCCTTACATCAGAAGATCGATTTCACCCTCCCTCAGTAACAAACACAACTGCAAATCTCCAGTGTTCACATATGGAGATTTTTCCCCCCCTCCTCTGTCTATAGCTGAAGACCTCAAAGCCACAGGCACTCATGCTCCAGCCCCAAGAGAAGCTCAGTAAGCAAGACTTGGTAGCTGTGATTATTAACAGAGTTCTAGGAAAAGTCTGATGCGTGACTGGGGTCTGCAGTAAAAACTGGGCTGCAGTGAATGTGTGGTACCAGTTTGTCCTGCCTGTGTCATTTTGTTAACTGGGTTCCAGGAAACAGAGTTGCCTACAGCAAACTGTCAAATTATCAGAAGCTGTATCTAGCAGTCTGCCAGCTTCTCCTGTTGGATTGTACAGCCTTGATGCCCACACACAGACCTGTGCCCTCATGGGGTGAAGTGAACAATACTGTGCCTGAAGTCACGCAGGAGTGGGTCTCAGACTCACACCCACTACTTTCCATTAGATACTGTAAGAATCTGTCTATTCAAGATCATGACTTTACCTTGCAAGCCTCTTCTCTCTGTGCATCTGAGTGCGCTGGACATGAAGCATGGTATACTGTCAACCAGCTCCCCTGGTAACTGCCTAGCTTGCATGATGCATCTATTCTGGGTCACAAGACACACAGAATTCTTGTTCTGAGGTCTGACTTTCTCCTGAGCGGCAGCTATACCTTGCTTCCCTGCCTGGGATATGTTCTTACCTCTCCCATCTTCAGCCATCACAAACCCATCATCCTTAGACCAACGTCTCCCAGGGTCTTTTCTGCACAGCACCCACCCTAGTCCCTCCATTTCTAAATATGAACTATGACCCTCCATCAGCTGACATCACACGCTGTCAGTATTGGAGCCACATCAACAGTGCCCCTTTCTCTTAGCCTCTTTGTTAATTCAAATGAGAGACTAAAGTGTTGGTGCACTACCTAGCCAGGAAACTCTTGAGTGCAACTCCAGCTTGGATACCTAGTGAGAGACTTTTTTATTTATGGTCTGGGAGGCAGCTTAGCTGGCAAAGTACTGGCCACAAAAGCATGAGGACCCAAATTTGATCTCCATAATCCATTAAAAGACAAGGGCCGGGCAGTGGTGGCACATGCCTTTAATCCCAGCACTTCGGAGGCAGAGGAAGATGGATCTCTGAGTTCGAGGCCAGCCTGCTCTGCAAAGTGGGTTCCAGGACAGCCAGGGCTATACAGAGAAACCCTGTCTCAAAAAAAAAAAAAAAAAAAAGACAACAACAAATGCATGTGGTGATGGATGAGTGAGTATAATCCCAGTTCCAGGGAAGCAGAGACAGGCAGACCCTGTCTCCAGCAAGAAGATAGAGAGATTGAGAAATGACACACAAGGTCGATGTCTAGCCTCCACATAGATGTGCACCTGAGAATTCATGAGGATGAACAAGTGCGCAAACATACATGCACATGAGCACATTCCATCTGCGTCATCGGTGGGTCTGGCTGCATTGCCTGCTCTCAGCAGGCACATGTGGCTAGGTGCTTCCTGGACAGGGAGGGTGTGGAACGTGTCCATCCCAGCAGGAAGACCAGAGAGCACTATCCTATTTCATATTCTGTATCACCCATTAACTCTGCAGCCATCTGCTGTAGTCAACGTACCCCCTTGGTACTGGAGCTTCTGTCTACCTCTTATGTCTCAAGGGATCACTTGTGATCCTAACACTCAAGTAGCTGAGGCAGGAGGACTGAGAGCTCCAGGCCAACCTGAACTATATAACAAGATCATCTCTCAAAAGAAAAGACTTTAAAAAGAAAAGAGGAAATGCTATGTCCTGGAACAGTCTCCTTAGTCTTATGCTACTAACTGTGGGACTGTGTGTGTACAAAGGGCTGTCTCTGTATGCTGTTCCCATTGAGCAGTATCCCTTAGATGCTAACTAACGTCATCTACCACACTCCTGGCAACCAAAACTGCCTCCCTCATTTGCCAGATATCCTCTAGGAATAGCACTGAACCCAGTTGAGGACATGGGAAGAATGGCCACTTAAGGTTGGTCAACTAGATGGGTAGAAGCCCCTCAAAATATTAGCTTTGTGGTTTAGCAGAGGAGAAGCAAGCTGACGCCTCCTTCTAGGAGAACCTTAACAATCTTCTAGCCCTGAGTGAATCCTTCAGGCCAGCCTGCCATCTGGGAACTGTTGGCTGGCAGCTAGCTCCCTTTCATGTCGAGCTGAGAAAGAGCCTTGGGTTCCGCTCCTGACAGCCCAGATGCATAGCAGCTTCTCTTGACTCACGCACATGCTCTGACTTGCAAGTCAGCCCACTTCCCCATAACTCAGTCTGGTTGCCCAGTCTTACCCAGCAACCTTTCTTCCAGACCGGATAGATGGAAGAGAGGTGCAGAGAAAAGACCTCACGCCCTTGGGCAACCTGGAAGACGGCTTCCCAAGAAGACTCAGGCCCTTAGCAAACCGCCAGAGCCACATCAGGTAGGAACGCACACCCCTGGTTGTTACCTGGGCCATTCTGAGCAGTCACAAGCTGAGTACAGAACAGGGATGATCTTCAACAACAGTGCAATCTTTCTCCTACAGCCCTTGCTCTTCCTAGGTTAATCTCCCAGGTCCCACCTTCCCCACTGTCCTTTGTTTGATGTTCTTCACCGTACAGTGAGTATAGACACACCCTAAGGAAAGTGCTTCTTTTGAAAAATGCATGTCTCATAAAGGGGCCATTTTATTACTGGACCTTAGGAAAATCTATAGTTGATAAACTATATCCTACAAGTTTGAAGAACGCTCATGACTCTGTCTTCTCTCTGGGTTCACAGTGCTTGTTGGTATGCTGCAGCAAAAAAAACAAAAAACAAAAAACAAAAAACAAAACTGAGGTTTCGAGCAAGCCTACCTTGGCAAGCTAGTTCAAACAAGATACTATTGTACCTATCCCTGGGTCCACTGGGCAGAAGTGACATGGAGATCAGATAAGCACAGAGGTCTAAACAGGGTGCACATGTAAATCTCGGGCCAAACTCAGGGGAGCTGCTGTTTACCAGGAAACCCCCCTGACTATAGAAACACTGGACGCAAACTTCTCAGGCTAAAGGAAAGAAAAAAACGAAAGGAATGAAGAAAAGAAGAAATAGAAGATCCTCCCAACAAGTATATAAAGATTTCTTCTTATGAAAATAATCTGTTTACAGTTTTATTTTAGGTTCAAATTTTCAGATGTTCTCCACCCGCTTTCTTATGATCCCAATTCCTGCCTCCAATTAAGGGCGTTGCACTCGGTTCCTAATAAGCAATAAACTCCAAAGAATGAACTGAGTTCACAGTGCCTGTTGGCGTGTAAAGACTCTGAGATGTCCTGCAGCGAGAAGTAGAGGTTTCGAGCAAATATACCTTGGCAAGCTGATTCAAACAAGATATGATTGTATCTACGCATGCGCCCCCTGCGAAGAAGTGAGTGGGAGATCAGACAAACACATAGATCTATATGAATAGACCTAGCTTATGAGCAAAGATGATCATCAAGCCAAGGCAGTAACCTGCAGATCGGTCCTGCCACCATCTCTTTCTCCTTTCTTCCCTCCCCAGTTCTCTGGGAGTCTCAAGGCTCTAGGACACTCCTGCCTTGCCTAGCTCATGGGCAATGTGTGGCAGAAAATCCATGCTACCTCCAAAAATAACAGTGTTGACCATAATCACAGTAACAACCTGGTCTATGCCATCAGAATTGATTCTTCTAAAAAAAAATAATAATGTATCCTAGAATCCAAGACATTCAAAGATGTCAGAACTCAGAAAGTCCTTTGCTTGCAAGGCAGGTATTCAAAATGTATCTGCATGTTCTGAAACTTCTAACTAGAATTCAACACTTCCTTCCTGTGATGGGTGAGTGTGGAGGAAGTGTCCTTCATGGGCTCCTGTGTTTCAACACTTAGTCCTTAGCTGCTGGCATTGTTAGGAGGGTTAGAGGATCTTTGGGACTGTGGCCTAGCTAGCAAAGAGAGGGTCAGAAGGTGCACAATCACGGTGATATTCCGCTTTTTTTGCTCGGGTTCCATTCTTGGCTTCCTGCATATGAGGATCTCAACCCTATACTCTCATTGCCATACATTTTACCTTGCCTTCCCTGACACACACATACCTACCCCACCAGGCCTTCCCTGACACACACACATACACACACCAGGCCTTCCCTGCATATACACACACCTACCAGGCCTTCCCTCTCACACACACACACACACCACCAGGCCTTCTCTGCTGTGATAACCTGAAATCCTGAACCACATCTTAGGTTATTTCTGTCAGCAAGAAAGCTAATATATTAAGAAAGCAGACAAGGCTAAGCACCCCAGTTCCTACATGATAGAAGAAGAGAACCAGAACCCATTTGTATAAAGTCATCTGACCTCCACATGGGGGCTGTGGTGTGTACCCACACACATGCGCACACAGTCACTGGCTTAGTTGGAGGGCTTGCAGCACAAGCATGATGATGTGAGTTCAAATCCCTAGCCAGGGTGTGAAAACCTGTAACCCTAGCATGGGAAGGAGTGGAGAAAAGCAGATCTCTGAGGCTTGCTGGTCACAAACTTCACTCCAGATTCAGTGAAATATGGTATTCCAAAGGAATAAGAGAGATGGAGTTAGACAGTAGGGCATCCAGTGTCCTCCTCACTTCTGAGCCCAGGTACACACAAGCACTAAAAACAAATAAATAAATTTAAGTGTAGACAGCATCCTACAACTCTTAGCAATGGTCACTTGGCTCGTGCGTCCACAGCAAGCTGCGAGAATTAATATGAATTGCAGGATACACTGTTCAGCAACACTTCAAATGTGCTTTTGGCCCCAGGTTCCTTCCCAGGCTACACCTGCCTGAGTATCACTTAAAAGAAAGACAGACAGACAGACAGAAAGACGGACAGAGGGGGGGAGGGAGGGAGGGAGGGAGGGAGGGAGGAAGGAAGGAAGGAAGGAAGGAAGGAAGGAAGGAAGGAAGGAAGGAAGGAAGGAAGGAAGGAGAAAAATGCAGGCGGCACAAGGCTGAAGGAAAGCTCTGTTTTAGAGTGTTTACCTGGCATACCCAAGGTCCCAGGTTCCAGGGCCCACAAAATACACAGTAGAATATACAGCATCTGTGACCCCAAATGTGTAGACAGTATTAGAAATTATTATTATTTTTGTATCACATTACAGTCATCATACATGTCTCAAAGTGTACTTTTAATGTCTACATTTCAGAGTAATAGTAGCTATAACCCAGGACCTCCAGCACTAGGAGTGGTACCCCATACACAGTGTCCTGACACCTCCCAGATCAATCGTTAATCAAAAAAAATATCACGGAGACTTGCCCACAGACCACTCTGGTGGGGGTGACTTTTCCCAGATGTCCCTAGTTTCTGTCGTGTGGACAGAAAAGTAACCAGTAGACTCCTGAAGTTTAAGTACTATGATGTCCTCTGAAATTCTTTTTACTAATCAGTTTCTTCAACAGTATATCACACTATCTTTTGCATTTTGCTTTTCCATATAAATTCTGAAATAGTTGAAGTTCCACAAAAAAAAAGTGTTTTTAAACATTTGAAATTTTTACTAGAATTGTTATTCATACACACACTAACGGGTAGAAATGGCATCTTTAAAATGTTGAGTCTTTTTATCTTTAAGTACAAAGTAATTTTGGGTTTATTAGATTATTTGGCTGTTTCTTTTTGCCAACCTTATTAAGATATTATTAACAAGTTATAAGTATATGTGTGAGTATTCATATTCAAAAGATACAGTGTGATAATTTGATTATCTGTCTAAGTTGTGAAAGTTGTGAAATAATCGCAGTCAAAGAATTAACTCATCCACCATGACAGTTGTTGCCTGTGAGTATGAGTGAGGGTGCAGTTATGTGTGTGACTGTGTGTTTGTGATGAGCACATTTAAAATCTTCTGAGACAGCTGGGTATGGGGTATGTACCTGTCATCTCAACACTAGGAGATAGAGGCAGAGGACCTGGAGTTCAAGGCCATCCTCAGCTACCTAGTGAACCCTAGGCCAGCTTGGACCGAGTGAGACCTTGTCTCAAAACCATTTAACCTACAAAGTAGATTTCACCTGAGTAGTGTAACTCGACTATACTCATCACACTGAACATTACACTCACAGAGTTTACTCATCGTTTTTTCTTCGGGAATGTTTTGTTTGTTTTGTTTGAGATGAGATTTTGCTATGCATCCCAGGCTATCCTTGGATTCTTGCTTCAACCTCTTAAATGCTAGGATTATAGGTGAAGGTCAGCTTATCTTTAACTGAATTTTCACTTTTTTATATCCATCTCCTCATCCACTTCTATCTGTGCATTTAATGCTTCTGATTTGTAATTTTCTTTGCTTCCTCAGATCTAAAGCACATGCTGTCATGCTTGCTTCTAAGAGTTACACACAAGTAGATAAATTAGTAGTTCTCTTGCATTATAAATAGGCTTAGTACATTTTCTGTTTATAGTGACATAAAGAATGGTAACTTATAAAAATATAATATTCTATAAGCTCCCTATATTTCCATAATATATATAATTACTTGTGGATTATCAAGGTAGATCACTTTCCACATAGACATATGTATCATCACAGACAGTAAGAGTTTGGCTTTCTCCTCACAGAAATGTGTATGTTTGTTTTCATTTGTATAAAGTAGAACCTTTAATACCATCTTCAACAAAATAATGTCTACTCATTTCTTCATCTGACTTTTTAAATATGCTCTGTAGATATGAACATTAAGTCTGATATTTGATTTTAGGTTTTTGTAAGTACGTTTTTTTTCATCTTTAATGACCCTTCTTTATACTAATAATATTTATCATGATGATTTTTACTGTAACTATTTATTAACACTTTAAAAATATTTTCCTTCATCAAACAGAGTTCACCTTGTTTCCATATTTTGTTATTAAAGAGAATTGGTAGATTTTTTTTCCAGTGTTGAACCAACCTTGCTTTCCTGGTTAGCCTTTCTTTATTCTGACAAGGTCTATTTCTTTAATGCTGACACATTTTGTTTACTTAAATTTTCCTTAGAACTTTGCATTTGTGAACCCTAGTCTATCCTGAACTATTATTTCTGCTTTCATAATGTTCTTTTTTGGTGTCTGGGTTTGACTAGCCTCATAAACATGAGTTATGGAGTAGTCCATCTTTTTCTATTTTTGAAGAGACTCTGTGTGATTGCATTTGTCTGTTCCTTAGATGTTTGGTAGAACTTGCCAGTGACAGCATCTGGACCTGGTGTTTTCTTAGTAAGAAGGCTTTATAGCTGCTGAGCCAACATCTTTGATGATTTTAGGATGTGGCAGATTACAAAACCACTCGAAGTTCTCTATGCTCGGTACCCTATCCTCTCACTAACGAGAAAGCATCGAGGTCCTCACCTTTTGAATCTGGACTGGACTGGACAGTCGATTACTTAGGCTACAGAAGATAGTTCTTCCACTGTGCCCATTTCCCAAGAACTTGTCAAGGAAGGGGGAAGAGGAGAAGGAGGAGGAGGAGGAGGAGGAGGAGGAGGAGGAGACCTCTACCTACCACCTGAGTACAGTGCCTCCACCCAGACTGAGCCATGCTTAGCCCACCAGCTGTGGGAGACTGGGTTACACTCGGCCCATCTTAAAACCACCATGAAGTGGAGGGCCAGCATCCATCCACAAAGTGACCCATCACCAACCTGCAATTGTCCAGAGACCAGAGAGAGCCTCACCAAGACCACAGGAGCCCTTCTGTTTACCACTGACTTTTGAGTAATCAATAATAGTCACTTAAAGCCATCCAGTGGCAGAGCAGTTATACAGCAAAAGAGAATTAATGCGCTGAACTGGTTCTATCTTCTGTTTCTTCCAAAAGTATTAAGCCATTTCATCTGATTTTTTTAAAATTCATTGGTATGACTGGGGTTGTAACAACATCTATACACGTACATACATGTGCATCAGTTTTATTTCAATTATCCGTACTATGTATTTTCTGTTTCTGATACATCTACAATGTTGTCCCTTGTGATGACTCTGTTCAGGTTAGTAGGTGTCTTGCAGAAGGTTTACCAGCTACACCGTTTCAATCCACCAGCCTCTCTGCGGCAGTTTGGTCCCTCCATCCACATCCACACCCTTCACTATGACGTCTTCCATTCTGTTTCCCTCTGCTTTCTTAGAGCTTCTTTGATCTTCTCTATTGCTTTGTTCAAGCTGAATCTTCATTTAAGTGTTTTCAGCTTTCCCTGTTCTTAAGTTTAATTATTTATAAATACAAATTTCCCTTGAAAAAAAATTTTCATTGCTTCCCGCAGTTTTATTAGGCACTATTTTATCATCTTTCAGATTGAATGCTTATTATAGTTTCTCCTTGAGCATATGGCTTGAGAAGTATGGTTTTAATATCCAGTGGCAGGAGGCAGAGTTAGTTATACATTTTACTAATAACTGAGGTGTTTTGTTTTGTTTTGCTTTTTAATATTGTCAGAGTGCTACATTCAACTCACATTGGCTCACAAGATGCAATCGTTAGACTTGGGTAATTTGAAACCTGATTATTAAGCCATCATCAGTAGCTTGAAATCTGTGGTGGTAGATGTATTTATGCCACACAAATAGGCACACTGTCAACCAGGGCTTCATCCTCTCCCTGCAGAGGTAGTTTTCCAGCATAGCGTTTGTCTGTGTTACAGTAACTGCTTATAATGTATTCACGCTGGCGCTGTCCCCAGTACACGTCCACATTTTATGTGTGCTTTATGAGCGCACCAAGAATCATTTTTCCCCTTATTAGAAATGGCGTTGTAGAGGCAGCAAGAGGGCTTATCAGGTAGAGAAGCTTGCCACCAAGTCTTACAACCCAAGTTCAATCCCTAGAGCCCCTCTGGTGAAAGGAGAATCAACTTCTGAAAGTTGTCATCAGACCTGCACATAAGTACTGTGACTCGCACGTGTGTGAGCACACACACACACACACTAAATAAGTGTAAAAAGCAACCATCATTTCCTTCCATATTCTTGATATTCCCAGCTTTCTCGGTTACTGATTTACAAAAAGCCTTTAGATCTCTTATTATGGTAACAATCTGCATGACATTTTTGTAGTTCTAAAAATGAAACTTTTATTTAAACAATGCCCTTTTTGCTTATTTAGTTTTTAAAATGGGAATCTTACAGTGTGGGTCAGGCTGGCTTTGAACTGGTGATCCTCTGTCTTAGCCTCCAAAGTACAAGAGATTCCTGGGTCATGCCATTTTTACCACCAAAGCATTTGTGGAAGTATGTGTACCCACATCTTTTAAGTTCTGGAGATGGATCCCAGGGTCTCACACCCCACCCACCACTGAACTGTGTCCCCAGCCCATTCCTTGTGTCTCTTTATTTGAGGATAGATAGCATATTCTCTTTATCCTTCACATCAGTCTTTTTATATTCTTATGTATTCAGATAAACCACATAGAAATGGATGTTTTTGTTTTAACTATGATCTGTGATTTCTCATTGAAATGTTCAGTTTTGTTATCTATGTTTGGATTTATTATACTCTCATTTTGGGGGGTGGTGCAGCGAACTTTATTGATGGTATTCAAGAGAGTAGGGAGGACTCCCTAGGCCCCTCCTGTTATTATGGGGTTCTGGGATGGAAATTGTGAGGGAGATGCTCAGTGTTGGGGGCCGAGTTGGGGCAGGGACTCCTCAGCAACTGAGGGCCTCTCTCTTGCTCTCAGTGTCCTTGCTGGGGTGGGTGGCCCAGAGTTTTTTACTCCTTGGAGGCCATGTAGGCCATGAGGTCCACCACCCTGTTGCTGTAGCCGTATTCATTATCATACCAGGAGATGAGTCATTAAGAACAATGCCAGCCCCAGAATCAAAGGTGGAAGAGTGGGAGTTGCTGTTGAAGTCTCAGGAGACAACCTGGTCCTCAGTGTAGCCCAGGATGCCCTGATGTGGGCCCTTGGATGCCTGCTTCACCACCTTCTTGATGTCATCATACTTGGCAGGTTTCTCCCGGTGGCACATCAGATCCACGAAGGACACATTGGGAGTAGGAACACGGAAGGCCATGCCTGTGAACTTCCCGTTCAGTTCTGGGATGATCTTGCCCACAGCCCTGGCAGCACCAGTGGATGCAGGGATGATGTTCTGGGCAGCCCCACACATAACACCACAGTTTTCTAGAGGGACAATCAACAGTCTTCTAAGTGGCAGTGATGACATGGACCATGGTCATGAGCCCTTCCACGATGCCAAAGTTGTCATGAATGACCTTGGCCAGGGGGGCTAAGCAGTTGGTGGTGCAGGATGCATTGCTGACAATCTTGAGTGAGTTGTCATATTTCTCATGGTTCACACCCATCACAAACATGGAGGCTTCGGCAGAAGGGGCAGAGATGATGACCCTTTTGGCTCCACCCTTCAAGTGGGCCCCGGCATTCTCCATGGTGGTTTTGCCAGTAGACTCCAGGACATACTCAGCACCAGCATCACCCCATTTGATGTTAATGGGGTCTCGCTCCTGGAAGATGGTGATGGGCTTCCCATTGATGACAAGTTTCCCATTCTCGGCCTTGACTGTGCTGTTGAACTTGCCATGGGTAGAGTCATAGTGGAACACGTAGACCATGTAGTTGAGGTCAGTGAAGGGTCGTTGATGGCAACAATCTCCACTTTGCCAAGTGGAGAGTAGATGGCAGCCCTGGTAACCAGGCACCCAATACAGCCAAATTTGTTCACACTGACCTTCACCATTTTGTCTATGGGATGAGGCTAGCACTGCAAAAGAAGATGTGGCTGTCTCTGGAATAGGGAGGAGCAGAGAGCTACACTCTCATTTTTAAGGTCTCTATCAATTATATTCCATTTCAGAAGGGTGAGGACACACACACACTGCTTTGGAACATAGTATACCCCCTTTTTTTCTCCTCACATGGCACAGACTTCAACTGCTGTATTGGTTGTGAATGCTTGAATGCTTTTTAGACACGGTCTTAAAGACCAGGGTTAAAAGTGTTTCTCCATAGATGAGTAAAGATGTCCCATCTGCCAGCCATCTGAGAATCACCTGTAACCACACCTTGGCTTGGAAGCTTTTTCTTTATTGAATGCTGAGTTAAGAGCATGAATTCAGCCTCATGACTGTACCCTCACCATGGCTCGTGGTAAAAATTCTTATTCAAAGCAGACACTATGACCCCCATAGCTCCCTCCTGGCTGGGGTTCATTCTTAGTTCAGTACTGAATATGTTCATCAGCTTTCTGTTACTATCACAAAACACCTGAGATACTCAGCTCATAAGAGGAACGCTTATTTGGCCCATGTTTTAGAGAGTTCCGTCATGGCCACCAACTGGCCTGGTTGCTTTGGAGCCTGTAGTAAGACAGAATGGCCCCACAAGAACACATAGAGAACAAGAAGTTCATGGAAACAGGGAAGAAAAAGAGAGGAAGAGACTCGTGTCCCACAGTTTCCTTCCAGGTCACATTTCCAATTACTAAGCCTGCCTTTGAAAGGTGTCTAATAGCACCAGGCTGATGACCAGACCTCTAGGGGACAATGAAAACAGAAATCTCTCTGTTTTCTGCTTTGGTCTAGTCTCTTCCTCTTGGGAAGCTAGCCCTTCCTCCACACTTCATCTCCTTCAGAGAATATAGCACAAACCAGGGCTTAAGGGCTGTGGGTATATTCATGGCATGGCATATTTATTCAAGTGTGCTCCCCAGAACTGCAAAAAATAAATGCATAAAAGCCAGGATTTCGATCACCAGAAGGCAATGGCAAATGCAAGACTAGGTCTCCCCAGCCAGGTCTGATTTCCTGCCCCTTTCTGGCCACCACAGATGCTTTAGTCTTCTGCAGTGGGCCATTCGTTTCCTGTTAGATACATGGTTTTGTGTAGTGCAGAATGATCTCAAACTCACCGTGTAGTTGAGCATGACCTTGAACTCCGCTCCTCCTGCTTTCGCCTCCCAAGCGGGGCTCTAGCAGTACTCACACATGTCCAGTGCTGGGGATCAAAGCCAGGGCTTTGTGCACTCTCCCTTCGGAGCACCTCTCCAGCTCTCCCAGGGGAGCACCACCCCTCCCCAGCTCAGTCTTCACAATTTTAGTTAGTGATTCTTTTTTTCTCTTGTCATCTTTGCATTCTAGATGGGATTTCTGCACGTAGCTTGTCCCGCACATGGCCAGAAGCAGAAGTTTCCCTGCACCCCTTCCTCACTCCCTTAGTTATCTCTTTTGTAAACACAATTTACTGCTACTTGTTTGAGTTTGTCTTCCTCACTCAGGACTTTCCCTCCGGCTGGGAGCCCAAGCTTGTCATCAGCCTCATGAAGTTTCATGGGTTTCTCTGAATTAACACACAAATGAACAGAATCGCGCAAAAGTGAAAGAGACACAGTTCAAGTAACATAGTAGGTCCTTCAAAGGGAGGCGGTTATGGTGACCAAGGAGGCCTTTCAAGAAGACAAGCTGTCTGTTCCCTTCTTATGTCTGAGAGGTGAGAGCAGAAACTGTGAGCAGCTAAGGGTTAGGGGAAACTGAAATAAATCTCTGGGTCCCCTGTCCTGCCCTCACTCTCAGGGTTCAGGCCACCTCAAGTCACAAGGAGTGAGGAGAGGATTTTTCAGGCTAAGATTGTCAAAAATATTCACGGTCTCCACGGAGCCTACACATTACAGGTTTGGTATGACTATATTGTAAAGTGTTCCCAGATCACTGCTTCTGCTCAAACCTCGTTTCTTTCCTTTCTATATATGTGGTACCAGGTGCTTGAAGGGCTCCTGGAATGTGGGAACAAAGCACTGGCGGGGAGGGGTAGAAGGGGGCTCCCACACACCTGTTGACCATCCTACTGGCTGTTTCTGCCCCAACAGGTTTTGTTTACCTTAAGATTAAAGTCGGGCTCCAGAGGACGTGCAGTCATTGCTTTATGGGGACAGCAACACCAGAGCCAAGGCATCAGTGGGCTCTGTCACCTTTGAAAATGTTTTTTTTTTATGGGTTTTCTTTTTTATTGGTGGGAAACTTGATAACATGGCAGCGCCTGAGATCCCCCCTCCCCACCCTCAAACTGAAGTGTAAGCTGTTTAAAGTGGAGTAAAATAGCAAGGTCAGAACCATAGGGGTTCCAAAGATGAAGAAGAAAGAGGAGACTGGGGAACCGGCTTCATAAACTTGAAGACCTGGATTTAGATTCCTCAACACTCCTGTGGACGGCCTCTCATCCCAGAGCTGGGGAGGCAGGCAGGTTGATGACGAGGAGGTGCTGCAAAGAGCCAGACTAGCTAAAGAGAAGAACTCCAGTTTTGCTTTTGCAAAAACTGAAGTGGAGACTGACAGAAGAAGACAGCTGATGTGGACCTCTGGCTTCTGCACGCATATCCTTACACTTGTGAAGCACACAGAGTCAGAGGATGAGGAGAAGGAAGAGGAAGAGGGAGAGGATCAGAGGAGGAAAAGGAGGGGGAAGAGGAAGGGGAGAAGGAAGAGGAGGAGGAAGAGGAAGAGAATCAGAGGAGGAAGAGAAGGAGGGGATGAAGAAGGGGAGGAGCGGGAGGAGGGAGGAGGAGGAATAGGGAGAGGATAGAAGGAGGAAGAAGAGGAGGAAGAAGAGGGGGAGAGGAGAAGAAAGAAAAAAAGAAGAGAGAAGGGTTCCGTGAACTCTTGAATCTACAGGTCTACTTGAATTATTACAGTAAGGGCAGTAGAGCACAGCAGAATTTACCAAGGCAATCTAGCTAATACTGACTGAATCATATTAGAAAACCCTAAGGGTCACAAATGCACTGAGCAATCATCTGCTCTAGACTGTGTGCTATCGTTAACCAATCCGTGGTCCTCCACTGGGCCGCAGGATGCTTAACACAGACCAGAGAAGAAGCCTGAATACCGCTCTGGTCCTCCAAGAGCATAAAGACTTCATTTCCATTCGCTGCTTTTCCAGCCAATCAAATCCTCACCCAGTTGGGGGCAGGGTGACCTCAGAACTTATTTCTCAGAGGCAACTTACTTTTTGTATAATCTCTTCCACCAAAATTTACTTCCTCTTTCTCTTGGTAATATTTCAAAACAAAATTAAGGTAATTCACAAGATTGATTCCTTACAGCAAGAAACACACAATCAGATAAAATGAAATTGTCCAATTTTCCCCAATCTGAACTTAGTGACTCAAGTCCCTGAAGAATAGACTGCAAGGAGATAAGGTCCAGATAGCCATGGTGAAAGCTGAGATGAAAATCAGCAAATGATTTTTCCGCAATGGAAAGATTTTCCATCAGATTTCACTTGACCTTGAACACCGTGTCAGCAATGAATAATTAATGCTGTTTATTACAGTAATGCTCCATTTAAGGAGCATTACCAGGGAATTAGATGCCTTAAATGACCGAATTGGCTAGATACTAAGATTTGTTCCCTTTAAACACACACACATCCTCTCTCTCTCTCTCTCTCTCTCTCTCTCTCTCTCTCTCTCTCTCACACACACACACACACACACACACATATGCATCCACACTCACATAAACATATTCACATACGTTCACACATACACACCACACACTGTCACACACACACACACATACATACAGGCACAAACCCATACACACAAACACACACATACACGCCACTTTATCATAACATTTCTTGTGTTTATTTTCTAAAACACACGGCAACGTTTTGTGACTTGTTGACATTCACTGACACATAAACACTTGTTCATTCAACAAATACTTATCAGAAATCTAACATGCAGGCACTCAGCCTAGTGTAAGTGCTTACAAAGACGAAGAGTCAGAGACCTGCCCTTGCCTAACTCGTGTGCTGGTGAAGAGGGGGTAATTAAGAGGAAACTGTGGAAACTAACGTGAGAGCCAGGGCATGACAAGTGCAGGCTGCTGTGGCTATAGTGAATGGAGTGCCAGAACAGTAGAGAGAGAGGTTGGCTGTGCCCTTCAGGACACAGTCCTCCCACTGAGCCCTTCTGATTGCTGTAACTTGGTTCTCACTATCAGTCTTAGTAATTGATGTGTCTCTGGAATTCAGATACCGTTTCTTCTTGGTGTAGAATGTTGCTGATAGCGTTCTGCTACCTAATAGTATATATAAAATGATTAAAGGTGTTAAATACATAGTATGATAGTCATTGCCACATAACCAATGAACTAAAAATATATCAGCTTCAGGGACTAGAGGTGCAGTACATTTGGGCAGAGAGCTTGCCTAGCATGCATGAGCCTGAGGTCTGAACCTCAAAACTATTTAAACGTGCATGCGTACGTAGCGCTTATGGGGTGTGCCTACCTATATTCTCAGCACTCAGGAGGTGAGTGGAAGCAAGAGAATCTGGAATTCGGGGTCACATAGCAAGTTTGAAGCCAGCCTGGTGCTTGAACTGCCTGAGACCCTGCTTCAAAAATCAAATTGTCTGTGTGTCTGTGGTATGTGTGCATATAGTGCATATGTGTACATGTATATGTGTGTGTGTGTGCATGTGTGTCCAAATGTGTATAACCATGACCTGTGTGCTCATGTATATGTGTGTACATAGCATGTGCATATAATGTGTGTTCGTGTGTAAGCATATTTATGTGCACACATATGCATGCATGTTGGCTCTCTCAGATCTGAAGGCAGAATCTCTCAGATTCTTCAAGTGCCTACCATGATTGAGAGCTTCCGTTCTTTGGTGGCTTCAGCCCAGGGGCCACTCCTTGCTGTTCCAGGAGCCTCTCTAACATGGCAGCTTGCTGCCTCAGCACAGCAATAGAGCATCATCTACAAGCAGAAGTTGCAGCCTTTTATCACCTAGCCACCCAAATGACAAGCCATCACATTGGTTCCAGTCACAGGGTTGTCCGTGCTTGAGGGAATGAAAACCAGAGAATGTGCACCACTGGACACAGTCCACGCGCCAGTCACATTATAGGCCCTCTTCCAGAGGCTGAGGCGGATGTCAGTCCTTCCCAGTGAGCCCAGGGAGAGTTTTAAGAGTTGGCCTAATGGAGAACCCCGAGAGGCTTTATTACCAATCAATCTGTGAGATAAGATTGGTTGCCTGCTCATATTTGAATAGTAAGCACTGTGATTGTTGCTATGGGAAAAATGGCTAAGTAAGGAACACGGAAAGAAATGGGGCCTCTCTCTAGAAACAGCAACCTGCTGGACCACAGCAGTCCTTTAGCAAGCCAGTGGGAGGGAAGTAAAACTTGAAGCAGAGACTAGCTGGCAAAGCCGTGCCCCTACAGGCTGTGGTTCACATGGTCCTACCTCCCAGCACACAAGGAGTCACAGGAAATTGGACTGTATTATGGCTGGAACTTCGTCATCTGTGGCATTCTGTCGCCTTTGCTATGCCTTTTTGCTGGTTCCAGGCAAGTCATCCAGTGTGCTCAGCAGGATAACACTGGGACAAAATGGCTGAAACCTCTGGCCAGGACACAGAATACCCCATGACTACAATGGACATATTTTTTCCTCAATGAAAAATACTGGACAGGGGCATCAAATGTCATTACGGTTCCCACTCACCTCTCCGGGGCAGGGTGAGGTGGGATGGGAAGGGCCCTTGCTTCTCTGGAATGAGGCTGGCAGAGCAGTGCTTGTCCACTTTTCTTTGCCCACCTTCCCTGTCCACAAACATAAAAATCTCTTCTCCCAAGGAGCGTCTCATACCAATTCCTTCCAAATCACCCATGTCCTCTGCGTGTTTACACCTGTTACACACTAAGGCACATCTTGTTCTTTGTCCATACCCACTTACAACTCACTAAGGCTTTATCTCTGTCCTCGGGACCTCATACATACACATATTTGTGCATGCACACATGTACCTATGTAACATATATATGTTTTTTATATAAAGTATTCTCAAAAGTGGGGAATCACAATGCTCTAGACATTAACTTTGAGAGAGGAGGGTTTTGTCGTTATTGTTTGGGGGTTTGGGTGGGGTTTTGTGTGTTTAGTTTTGGTTGGTTGGTTGGTTGGTTGTTCATTTGGAGATAGGAGCACACTATGGAACCTGGGCTAACCACAAGCTACCAATCCCCCTACTCCTTTCTTTTGAGGTCTGGGACAATAGCTATCCACCACCAACCCAAGCAAGATTAAGATTTTAGGGCTTAGAGGATGTCACAACAAGGTCAAAGTCTGACGACCTGAGTGTGAATCCACACTATAGAAGAAAAGTACACACACATGCACACACACACACACACACACACACACACCACACACCACACACATGCACACACGATAAATAAATGGTTTTAACTAAATCAAGATTTTAATGTGTTGTATTGAGATAATTTCAAACCTTCAAAAAAAATGTCTTCATACACAGTGGCCCTTGGATTCCCTTCACCCAGCTCCTTCATCTTTCCCTTAGGGTTCTCTCAAACACACAGCCATATATTTTCCCCTGAACCATGGAAGCAGAGCTGGCAAGCATAAAATCAACTAATTTCCCTTTCCACTGTGTGTCTTCTGGAACTCTCCTAAGCAGCCACCATATAACCTTAAAGCATTGTGGAAGTCGGGCCAGAATCCAGAGGCCTCTTTTTGCATTTCCAGTTTATCCCAGTGATGACCCTGCATGCCTCAGGTCAAGTTCCAGCCTCACCCTGGACTGAGCCTTTGTCTGTCCTGCTTCCTGCACCTGCCCGGTTCCTAGCCTCCCACTTGCCTCAGGACTGGACTGTTCATGAAAAATGCAGATCAATACTTGGCTGCACAGCCCTTCATCCGGGTTTATTTACTAGTTCCTCGGGGTTGGAGTCCTGCTCTGTCTTGGGTAAAAACCTCATGGAATAGACATGTTTTTCTCAGTGTGTCCTGACAGCAGGAACCCAAGGTATGTCTGTGGATGGGGTCTGTCAGGTTTCTCTACCTGATCTGTAATTATTCTATACTCAGTAGTTAAATGGTGTTTACTGAGTGGTCTGTGGGGATAAACGTAGAGGCTTGGGAGAGTCCTGATCCTCATCAATTTTTACCTACCTGTTCTAGCTTCCACAGATGATTCTTGCCCAAATCTATTTTTTCTATAATTTCCTTTAAGTATATAGTTTTTTGAGACAGGGTCTTGTGTATTCAAGGCTGGCCTAAACTTGCTACATAATCAAGAATGACCACTGGGCGTGGTGGCACATGCCTTTAATCCCAGCAGCAGACGCAAGCGGATTTCTGAGTTCAAGGTCAGCCTGGTCTACAAAAAGTGAGTTCCAGGACAGTCAGGGCTGTACAGAGAAACCCTGTCTCGAAAAACAAACAAACAAACGAATGACCACATCCTCCTGCCTCTGCCTTTCGTAGGCTGAGGTGACCGGTGTGTATTGCCATGCTGTTACAAGTTTTTAAAGGAAGGCTTTACTATCCATAGTTTCAGAAGAATAGTTTTTAGATTGTCACCCTCTGCCACATACTCCTGCTCCGTGGGGGAACCAGCTGCAGCCGTCAGAGAATCAGCTCCTAGCAGAGCCTCTGGGTGCTGGTGATCTCCCTTATGAAGAAGGTTTATGGGTTGCACTATAGTCTTAGCCACACTTGCCCCATTCCCCAACCCCCAGATGCCTTTTTTTCTCTCATAGTAAAGAAATGGCCACCTCTTCCTCCTGAATCTGACTATGGTACATTGCCCTAGAGGGGAAAATCCTTATCTCCAAACAAAGGAATGATTCAAAGTCCGCCTGTCCACTGTTGGGGACGTGGATGGCTCTAATGACTGAGTTACAAATCCCTCTGTAAGGCAATTCATTTTCAATTCTCTGCTGTCAACGAAAATGAAGGCAGAGCTGACGGAGTTGTCAGCTGCTAGAGCATTAGAAATCATTTCTGATGATAGATGAGCATAGGAGTTTTTTTGGCAAATAACTCAGAACTGTTTAAAGAACTGAGCAGTGTTGCCGTGACGAAACTCTATCCATCCCACCTGCTTACGTGAGCAAGGGCCTTTAGTCCTTTGAGCTGCAATTAAAAATGGTATACAGGGTGGGTGGGTGGGTGGGGGGTGGGGGTAGAAAAGAGGAAGATAGCAGGGAAGGAGGAAGGGAGGGAGGGAAGAAAGCAGGGAGGGAGGGAGGATAGGAGATGGGGGGAGGAAGAAGGGAAGCAGGAAGGGAAGGAGGGAGGGAGGACTCTGATCAATTGATAGTGAACCTTATCGCATTTAGGCAGCAAAAACTGGGAGTTGAAACACCCCTGAACATTTAGCAGTCAGGCAGGAACACCATATTTAGCTCACCTGAGGTACAGATCCAGATCCTGTCTCAGAAAACCAAACCAGAGAAAGAGGAGAGGTGGGACAGAGTCAGGCTGACAGCTCTGTCTCATCAATGTGTGTGCTTTCAGTAACTTTTACTTTCCATGTTCCCTAATCATTCATCAAAATTAAAAATAAGCCAGGTACTGGTGACATGTGCCTTTAATTCCAGCATTGTAGAAGCAGAGGTGGCAGATCTCGGAGTTCAAGGCAAACCTGATCTTCAGAGCTAGTTCCAGGACAGCTAAGGCTACATAGAAAAACCCTGCCTCAAAAAATTAAGAAAAAAAAAAAAAGAGAGAGAGCCGGGCGTGGTGGCGCACGCCTTTAATCCCAGCACTCGGGAGGCAGAGGCAGGTGGATTTCTGAGTTCAAGGCAAGCCTGGTCTACAGAGTGAGTTCCAGGACAGCCAGGGCTATACAGAGAAACCCTGTCTCAAAAAAACCAAAAAAAAAAAAAAAAAAAAAAAGCGTGTTCTTCTGTTCCAGGCATTTAAATAAAAACCAGTAACAACCATGATAGCAACATGGAAATTATGTTTGTATCACCTGGAGTGTCAAAGTCGTAGAGTATGGAGTCAAGATTTAAATTTGAACTTAAATGATGTCTTTCAACACAAAGCCAAAGCAAAGTACACGGGGGTGGGGGATACCACCAAGAGTAACTTTCGTTCTGTTATTTATGTTGTCTTCAGTTTTTCATGGGCTTGTAGAATGGGCATCAATTTTATCATCTCAAGCAGGGTTTACATTTTTTAAAAAAGAAGCTGAGCAGTGTTGGTGCATATGCCTTCATTTATTTATTTTTTAACAGTCAAATGAACATTTAATCCCAGCACTCAGAGGTGGATCTCTGAGTTCAAGGCCAGTCTGATCTGCAGAGTGAGTTCCAGGACAGCCAAGACTATACAGAGAAACCCTGTCTAAAAAAAAAAAAAAAGAACAGAAGATGAATTGATTCCAACTTTGATACTTTAGTTCCTAGGAAAAGCAGATTTCGTGGCTGTTAGCTGGACATCAGGTGTGCCCCAAGACTTGTGTATCTCCCTGGTTCCCATAGTCTGTAGACAGCAGTTACCTAAAGGTAGGCCTTTGGGCTAAAAGGTCTCCCTCTCTCTGTCTCTCTCCCTCTCTCTCGCTCTCTCTCTCTCTCTTCCTCTCTCTCTTCCTCTCTCTCTCTCTCTCTCTCTCTCACACACACACACACACACACACACACACACACACACACGGATATTCTAGCATACTCCCTGAGAGCCTTACTTCCTCTCCTTTACCCTGAATAATTTAAATGGAGCCGAAGGAAGCTATTCTTTTCCACAAGGTTGGTATCAAAGGGTCAGAGGAGCTGTGTGGTAAGTTACTCTTTTATCAGTGTTATCGTGATTAAGTGTCCCTCTTACATTATTAATTCATTCAACACTTCGGTCTGAGTGCCTGTCAGACACTCTGTTAGGAGGCAGGATTTAGTCTTGTGTGCAGCTGCTTAGCCACTCAGGAATTAGTTGCTGCTGCAAGATTTACCTGCTGTGTAGCAGAGGGGATTCGAAGCTGTGTAAATAAGGTAGGAAACTAACCAACCGCAGTCCTTGCCCTCAAAGAGTCTATGGTCTAGTGAGAGAGAAACAGGCACAAATAAATTCAGATAATTACAATGTGGCATGTGTCCCATGGAAACCACACAGGCATTAAAACAGAGACACCACTATATTGATAAGTTCTTCAGGGGTGGCCTTCAAAGGATGTGACTAAGGGAATAGGAAGAGGCCGCCAGGCCTGAAAAGGATGACAAGCTCAAGCTGAGGCAGGAAAGGTGTAGGGGGCTCTGGAACAAGATGTCCTGTAGGACAGCACTGGGAACGGGGGGTCTAGCAGCTTCTTTAGCCGGAGTCACTCACATTTGACTGCGTTCATCCGAGAGTTTAGGTCTAAGTTTGTAATGTAACAACAGCAACAATAACTTTTCCATAAAAATATTCTGATGATGCTTTCCCTTCCCCCACTGCCCTGATGCTCTGCATCAGAAAATAAACAGGCAAACAACAGCAACAAAAAATGGAAAAAGAAATAAACACACATATACAAAACAAACCCCGAAAAATCTGAAGCCATAATACACAGGCAAAAGACAAGGAAGACAAACAAAGCAATGTGAGACAAAAAGGCTACAACAATACCAGTGAGCTCATTTGTGTTGACCATGGACTGCTAGAGTGGGATCTACCCTTAAATGTGATTAATATACCCAGTGGTATGCCAATGGGGAAAAAAATAACTTTTCCTTTGTTACAATCCTAAGTAGCATTTTGGTTAGGGGTGGGAGGGTGTGTCCACTCCCACTTCTCAGCGGGCCTATGGGTTGTCTTCTGCGATAGAGCCTTACCATCAGTCTGTGACGAGCAACCAGTCTTCTTGGCAATAGCCTGGGGTGTTTGGGGGTTTATGTGAGGCCCCTTTAATTCAATTAAAGGTCACCGATTTCCTGGCACTGAAGGCTTTGCTGGATGCTAAGAGATGTCCAGTTGAGGTATTGTCTTCTCCATTATTTGGTGACCCTATTTAGATCTCTTTCCTATATGTACATATTTTAGGAAGCTTCTATAGCAGTGGGTTCCCATATGGCCCCTCACATGGCTCTTAATGTTAGCTATCCCTCCCATACTCCCTGCATTACCCTCTTTTCCATCTCCCTCCCCAGTTAATCTTTCCACCCCAGACTCCCACTGTCTCGCCATAACTTTATATTCTATCCCCCTTCCTTTGGCGATCATTCCTTCCTGCCTAGTCCCTTATTCTACACCTAACCTCTGGGGTAATACAGATTGTGTATGCATATCAAAGGCTTACATGCTAACATTACCTACAAGAAAAATTACAAATATTTCCTTTTAGGTCTGGGTTGCCTCACTCAGAATATATATGATTACACTGTTGCTGTCTTCAGACACACCAGAAGAGGACATCAGAACCCATTACAGATAGTTGTAAACCACCATGTGGTTGCTGGGGATTGAATTCTGGACAACTGGAAAAGCAGTCAGTGCTCTTAACCACTGGGCCATCTCTCCAGGCCTCATAATTTCATTGTTTTAAACCAATGAATAATATTCCTTTGTGTAAATATGTACATTTTAATTATCTGTTGATTAGTTTATGGACATCTAGCCTGTTTGCAATACATTATATGTTATGGCTCTTGTGAAGAGATAGCAATGAGCATATAAGCAAATATCTCTGTGGTGGGACACAGAGTCCTTTGGGTATTCACCAAAGAGTGGCCTAGCCAGATCTTAGGTAGATTGCTTCCCAGTCTTCTGGGGAAACACTACACTGGTTTCCACAATGGCTGTACAAGTTTGCACTCACACCAGCAATGGATGAGTGTGCCCCTTACTCCATCTTCTTACCTGTATGGGCTGTCACTTGTTTTATTGATCTTGGCCATGCACATTTTCTAAACTGTGGTATTTGTTTTCTTTTTTAAGATTTATTTATTTATTTTATGTATGTGAGTATATTGTTGCTAACAAACTAGAAGAGAGCATTGAATTTTATCACAGATGGTTGTGAGCCACCATGTGGTTGCTGGGAATTGAACTCATGACCTCTGGAAGAGCAGCCAGTGCTCTTAACCCCGGAGCCATCTCTTCAGCCCTGGCTATTTGTTTTCTTGATGGTCAGGATTTTTTTTTTCTTTTTTAGTTCTTTACATAGTTTAGATACCAGCCGTCTATTGGATGTGTAACTGATAAAAATCTTTTCCCATTTTGTAGTTTGCCACTTTGCCCAAATGATGTTGCCCTTTGCCATACAGAAACTTTTCAGTTTTTTGAATTAATTAATTGTTGGCCAGAGTGCCCATTCTAATGGTGTTCTGTTCAGAAAGTCTTTTCCTGTGCCAATAAGTTTAAGACTATTTCCTACTTTCGCTTCTATCCTATTCAGTGTATCTGGTCTTACGTTGAAGTTTTTGATCCATTTGGAGTTGAGTTTTATAGAGTGGTAGATATGAATCTATTTGCACTCTTCTACATGCAACCAACCACTTGAACAGCACCATTGGTTAGAGAAGATACTGTCTTCTTTTCAGTGTGTAGACGTTTGTATCTTAACAATCAGAATAATCAGGAGGAATAACGATGATGAATCGGAATGAAGAAGCCTTGCCCCTGATGCTTTAGCTTTGCTGTGACTCTTCACTACTCTTAAGAGGAAAGCAGCCACAGACACCTGTCATGCATGAATAGCTCTGTTTGCAAAACCTGATTAGATATGATGTCTGTAGTGGCCGACCCCTGAGATAAGGTATATAGTGGTGGTGCTCCTTTGTGCCTGTCCTGTGAAGGCTTGCTACTCAGGAGGTTTGCCTCTAAGCATAGGCCATCCTAGCCTACATAGAAAGTACCAGAGTGACCTGAACGATGGTGAGCCTAGGCCACATGGCATCTGACAGCCTTCCTTAAACAACGACAAAAGTTACAATAAAGGAAAGAGAAGAGAGGGCCAAACAATCACGACCAGCTCCTGGGGCCCACAGTCAGGTAAAGCCAGTGCCTGTAAAGACAGTAGACTGTAGTGGAAAATTTGCAGGTCTGTACATAATGATGGACTGCTGGACTCTCAGTCTACCCAGATATACAGTGAGACAACACAGACACGTTTTACTAGAAGAAAGCCAAGGGCTTCCTAGAAAAGGCCCATTGACAAGTTACCTTTCTCCTACTTTGCTAGGACTGTGTGTTTCATGTTTACAATAAGCGTTTACAACAGAAATTCCTCCTCCCCAGCCTTATCCATCACGACGACTCACTTCCTCTCCCTTCCCCAGAGATAACTCACATCACTGGTTTCTTCCCACTGTTTCCAGGGACGGTTGGTCCATGCAGATCTAAGCAAATGAGTGTTTCAGGCACTTTCCCTTTCTTCCCTCTGTGTTAATGTGGTGATCTGAGTGGACATGAGTAAGAATTTTCCAGAGAAAGTGGTTCAGAGAATGACAGGAAAAGCACAAGTTAGAAGCAAGAGAAAGTTGTGGAGTGGGGAGAAGGGACATCACAGCAGAAACACTGGGTGCAGTCTACTGCTCTGCAAACACTATTAGGCAGGGAGGGAAGAGAGACTGGACTGAGGCAAGCCTTCACTGTCAGGTTGCAGAACACAGAGCCAATCTGGTTGGCATCTGGGATCCAATAAAGGCTTTTTGTTCACACAAGAGTAATATGTGCTATTGGCATTCTGGCAGCTGGTAGGGGGCAGATATGGAAGTGAGCCTCGAATGCCAGATGGAAAAGGTGAGTCGCTCCCTCACAAGGAGATTATTAAATAAAGAGGGGATAGGGCTCTGTTTGGAGAGTGCTTGTCTAGCACGCACAAGGCCCAGGGTTTGATTCCTAGCATCGTGTAAACTGGATGTGGTCATATACGCCTTGTAATCTTGGCATTTGGGAAATGGAGACAAGATCAGAAGTTTAAAGTCAGCCTCAGCTATACAGTGAGTTGAGGCCAGCCTGGGCTATGTGAGACCCTATCTCAGAAAACCAAAATAAATCAATAGAGGAAGAAACCATGCTAAAGGCAGATTAATCTATCAGCAAAATGCCTGAGGGAACTCTAGGGTAGAGACAGAGTTACTACTACCCCTAACCCTCAGGAGAAATGCAGGTCTGTTATCTATTTGTGAAAAGAAGGAAGGAATCTCTACCAGCTATCTATTGCTCCCTAACAACCTAGTACTCTCAAAAACTTCCAATATCAAAGTTTCTGGGATCATTCAGGCTCCCTGCCTAGTATCCCCACCTAAATTATAATCAAGATGCCGCCAAGACAGAGACTTCCACAGAAGGTTCCCCTGAGGAAGGGCCCTCTGCTCTCATCCCCGTGGTTGCTGGCAGAATACCATCATGAAAATGTTGTTACATAGGAGACCCGAGCTCCATGTTCACTGCAAGACAAAGAACAGACACACTTGGTTTTCCTTGACGTTCCTGGGGTTCTTGCCCAAGTGAGTTTGCTTCATGACAAGACCAAGCCAGCAAGACGGAAGTCCAGCCCTCTGTAACATAATTAAAGAAATGACAACCCGTCAACTTTGCCAGCTCTGATGATTGGAAGCAAGTCATGAGTCCAACCCACACTAAGGGCTGGGCAGAGGAGGGAACAAAGGCCTGATACAAGGAGTTGTGGTCACTGGGGCCTGTTTAGAAGGTGAGGTTTGCTCCTGTGAGTGTTCCTTACCTGTCTGGGAACAACACAAGGCCTGGAGTGCTTTGTCCCTCACCCCCCCCCCCTCCATCCAGCCAGGAAATCATCTTGCTCCCCCTTGGCCTGCCGATCAACATCTGGGGCTAGTGATCCCTGCTACAGCATCATCCACTTCTGATAATCAGATGCCTCTTCTGACGTCAGAGCATCTGGGAACAGTTAGAGGCAAGCCGTGCTGGCTGAGTCTTCCTGCCAGCATCGGCTGATTGTAGACAGTGCCGTGCTCGGCCCCTATGGCCTATGATGGCCACGCACTGAAGGACTTGTTAAACACACAGATCAAGTCTTAACAACAGTCTTCAGTGGACCCTTACTTTCACAGACAGAGGTGGCTGGCAGGTTTGCTGAAGGATTTACTCTGCTTCGAGCAGGGTTTCCACAAACAGCCATGTCAGAAAGGGGCCGGCAACCCAAAGGCAAGGCTGGAGGAACTAACTGAGAGCTCAGAGCCCAGCTGTGTCAACTGCTATTCCAAACCACCCGAGGCAAAGAGAAATGACAACAGCTGTCATTGTGTGTGCAGACCGTGGTCCAGGAGGGGCTGAGCATGTGACCTCAGAGGTCTAGTTTTCACTCCCTGGTAGAGCAGAGTTAAGGCTGTCATCCCCAGTTGGCTGAGGAGAAGCTGACGGAGATAAAGGGGGTGCACATGGACCTGCACAGCCACTGGTCAGCAGCTCCAGGTAGGGACCATCTGCCTCCAAATCTTACCGTTCTGAAACTGGACACCAGCAGTGATTTAGCTTCATCAATGGTTACGAACTATAAGAAGGCCTCAGAAGAGACTTGAGGAAAGGGCCAAGGGCAAGAAGTTTTCATCACTAAAGAGTCTCTTATCATCTGCATCACATAGATGGAAGAGTCTGGGCTCTCAAGAGAACAAGACTTTGCACAAGATCACCTTGCAGGGCACTGGGGAATCAAGTCAAAGCCAGGTTGCACTGGCTCCAAGCCTCATGATCTTCCTCCTGTCTTTCCCACTGAGGGAAATCCCAACATAACATCTCTCAGAAGATGAGAGTCATTACTTCCTGATTTCTATAGACTCCATGTTAGTGCTAATTTTCAAATCACGTGTAGCCACGGGAGGTTGTTCGACCTCTCAGAACAATTACAGCTGGAATGGGGTGGGAGGTGGGGGTGGGGGGGGAGGGCAGGCTCAACCTGTTGCTTCCAGCTTGTTGGACGGCTTATCTCCACACACATTAAAAACATATGGGAGGTCAAAGCTCCATGCGCTAGCCTGGCGGGGGAGCAGGGATCTGGTTAAGCAAATATGCATACCTCCCCGATCCCAACTGCTGGACCCTTATTGCCAACTGACGTAATTTCCTGTGCTTATTCCAAACTAGTCATGAGGGCAGGAAGCATTGTGACGACCAGAACCAGGCCAGTTGGGCTAGCAGCTGCCTGCACATTGCCTTCTTCTTTGATTAAAAAATAATAATAATAAAAAAAAATCAGTGGAACTTGAGGGTAGGATGTTTTTAAGGAAAGGAACTCATCTGAGAGTCAATAAACCGCCCACCAAACAGGCTCCTGCTTCACACAGCACAAGCTCTGTGAGTACCTGCGATGTGCCATCACTGCGGCAGCTGCTATGACAGGCCGATGACTGTCAAGATGGCGCACAGTAGGAAAAGTGCAGGCCTCTTCAGGCCACCCAAGGTCAGTCTCTGGAACCCAGGTCAAGGTGGAAGGAGAGCTACAATGCCACAAAGTTGTCCTCTGACCTCCACACCCCACATCAGACATACAAGATAAGCATAAACAAAAGTTTTTTAAAAAAAATAAACCATGACAAAGATAAGGTCTATGGCTTGGAGGAGATTTCAGGGCAGACCCGGAACTGATTTTAATAACGGTGCCTATTCGGAAGAAAATGTCCGATGTGGGGCCACTGACTAGGAAGTGCATCCAGCACAGATAGGTCATTAATGTGTTAAAGTATTTCGTTAATGCTTGATGAACTGTTTAAGGGATTTGGTTTGGTTTGTTTTACTACTGTCTCCCACCACAGAGAGGAGGGCTACAGTTCCTTCCAAAGCTGTCCAGATGAAAAGTGAAGTTGTAATGGTTAGGGGTAGATGGGAGGGAGGGAGAGATGGATAAACCTTCCAGTGAAGGGCTCCTTTGTCTTGATTGTGTGGTAGACACACCAATCTGTGCATGTTGCGCATAGGTATAGCATTCTACACACATGCCCGTGGGCAGGAGCACACTCACAGGCACACACACACACTCGCATGCATGTGTGAAGAGCATGCTGTGAGACTGTGGGTGAAGCCAGCCCTGATGTCCTGGCTCTGATCCTGCCCCATGGTTACAAAAGACATCTCCACGAGAGAAGCAAGCTGAAGCTGCACAGAACCCCTCAGCATTATCTGTGCCTCTTCCCGGGAATCTATTATCAGTTAAAAGCAAATAGAAAGAAGTGGTTTGGAAATCGTGAGAATGTTTTCGATTAATAGCTCTCTCTCTCTGCAACAAGTTCTGTAAGCAGATTACTCAGTATATAGCTTATATGGAAATGTGAAGAGCGAGCCTGAGGGAGTGGTCTGGCTGATGAGATGGCTCAACTGGTAAAGGTACCTGCTGCCATGCCTAACGACCTGAGTTCAGTCCCTGGAATACATGTGGCAGAAGGGGAGAACTGAGTGAGTGAGTCCACAAGTTGACCTGTGATCTCTGTACTTGCAAAGCGGTGTGCACACACGCACTCATAGTAAGCAAATAAATGTAGTAACAGCTGAGTGTGGTGATACACAACTATAATCCTAGCTCCTGGTAAATGGAGGTCGGGGTCAGGAGTTCAAGGTTATCTATCCTCCCCACAAGTAGATTGAGATCAGTCTGGGCTACATAAGACCTTGCCTCAAAAAGATGGTATAGATAGATAGATAGATAGATAGATAGATAGATAGATAGATAGCAAGGTATGGTAGCACATGCCTCCAACCCCAGCACTGAGGCAAGAGAGTGAGGTTCAAAGGCAGCCTGGGCTATACAACAAGATCTTAGGAAGGAAAGGAAGGGAGGAAGGGAGGAAGGGAGGAAGGGAGGAAGGGAAGAAGGGAGGGAGGGAGAGAGGGAGAGAGGGAGAGAGGGAGGAAAAGAGGGAGGGAAGAAAGGAAGGGTAAACTGGGAGCATAACTCAGTGGTGGTACACTTGCCTAGTATGCACAAAGCCCATGTCTCATCCTTAGCACTGAAAAAGTCTTTTGTCTGACTTGTGCCACAGTCACCTTCCCTGGTGAGGACCACCTTGACCTTCAGCCCAGGGAGGTCAAGGTGGGAGGACTTTGATAGTGTGGGTTCATGTCCATTTCTGAAGGGCCCTCTAGTCTCCAGATTAGGAAGAGAGGAGAGAAACAAAGCAAGTGAAGGTGTGTGTTCCCACTCTCCTGATGGAGAAGGGAGAGGGGAGAGCACAGACACTGCCAGGCCTTCCAAACCTTGGAGAGCCTCAGTGGACAGCCCCTGCCTGTCCCTGCGCTGCACTCAGAGGCTGCCCAGGCCACCCTGCACAGTTCTGCCCCTTCCCTGATCCCTCCTGACACTCCCACTTCCTCAGCAGCCCCCACCCCACCCTACAACTCCCCTCCTACCTTACCCCTAGGTAAACATCACTCAGACAAAGGAGCACTATGAAATCAGAGGTCTGGGGGGAAACCAGGGTTTAGCCAAGCAGGGCCAGGCTCCCTCTTGGCTTCTTTGACTTTTAGTGTATTCAGACTTACACAGATAGTGAACAGATCTACCTTCAGGGCAGACACCTTTCCAGTCCCTTTGCTGTGTAGCCCAAGTCCCCACTTTCTGCCTCAGGATGCCTGTCCTCTTTGTTCCAGAGCTTTCTATAGACCTGTGAGCTGTCTCTCGGGCCTCCTTTTTCTCCTTATCATCTTCCCTTCGTGCCTAACCCGTTATTCTTTCGGTTTTGCCTCCCAAGCCCACTGGCTGTGTGTGTGTGTGTGTGTGTGTGAGAGAGAGAGAGAGAGAGAGAGAGAGAGAGAGAGAGAGAGAGAGAGACAGAGAGACAGAGAGACAGAGAGACAGAGAGAGACAGAGACAGACAGAGACAGAGAGACAGACAGAGACAGAGACAGAGAGACAGACAGAGACAGAGACAGAGAGACAGTTCACATTCCTGTGTGCCCAAGTGTATGAAGGTGCATATGTGTGCACAGAGAGGCCAGAAGACACGGTCAAGAGCTGTTCACTTTGTTTTGTAATAGGCTCTCACTGGCCTGGAACTCACCAAGTAGGTTATTCTGGCTGGCCTGCAAGCCCCTAGGATTCACCTGTCTTGCTTTCCCTGGTGATGGCATTACAAGTGCACCCCACTGTGCCCACCTTTTTTCTACATGAGTTTTGGGGTGAAATATGGATCCTAATGCTTTTGAAGTAAGAATAGGGGACCTCCCTAGGTAGGCCCCATTCTTTAACACCAATCTAACTTGGCTGTCTGACCTAACCTACAAAACTCCATTCTGGAGAATTTGTGACACAGGCACACTTTTTGTCTTTTTTTGTTTGTTTGTTTATTGTTTTGGGGATTATTTTGTTTTTGATTTTTGTTTTTGTATTTTGCTTATCTTTATTTTTCTAGTTAAATCTTTGTCTTTTTAATAATCCCCTGTCCCTTTAAGTTGGAACAAGTGTGGCTCTGGGTCAGTGCTGGCACGATCTTGAGAACCATTTAGCTAGAGAACCCTTTGCTAGAGAAGGCAGTTTCGATGTAACTGTCATTTCTCGGATGCCCATCTTGGGAATATTTGATGTGAAACCCAAAATTTCTGGCAGCTAAAACCCCAGCCCAACTGCCAGGCCCTGGGCAGAGATAAAAGAGAGAGGATGCGCAGCAGGCAGATGGATTATAACAAGGAGTCTTTTCTCCCAGCCCTGGGAGATGAGTGGGGGCAGGGTCAAGGAGGATGGGGCGCTGGAGGGAGGGGGCTCGCAGAAAAGGCGCCTTTTCAGCTTTCCACCGGGAGGGTCTGTTTCCCCTGTTTCCAGCACATGTTGAGCGCCATTCATTGAGAGGCGCCTTTCTTCTCCAGACCTTTTATCCCAGGATACACAGGGCCTTTCCCGAGTCCTCCTTCCCGGCACCAGTCTCCCACACTCTAGCCTGGCCCCTGAAGACCCCTGGCAGCCGGGGTCTGGCAGCGTCAATGGCCGCCTACACAGCATTGAGAGAGCAGTTTACATCGTTTCTCTCCCTTTCCTTCTTACACGTCTAAGATCATCTCAAAAAGTAGAAGCAAGTGAAGGCTTTTTTCACATTTTCATTACTGTAAAGATCTGCTCTGCTCTTAGGGGGCACTTTCGGTTTCTTCTAGTAATCTCAGAGGGCTCCTCCTCTATTCCCTTCCCCCCTCCCCTCCTCCTTCCCATCTCCCCTTCCTTTTCCCCATCTTGCCCCTCCTCTTCATCTTCCTTCTTTTCTTTTGATTCTAAAAATAAATTAATTAATTAATAAATATTAAATAAACAAATAAATTTTTAAAAACACCTTTAGACGGTCTTTGCTTTGCCATCAAGTTTTGAGAAGTTTAGATGACTGGGTTGTGGATTTACTTCCATTTGAACTTGAAAAACAAGCCAGAGGGAACAATGGTAATATCAGGACTACTCAGTCCAGTTCCCAGCCTCCAGCTGCATCCCGTAACAGACATCCACTCAGTGTGACCTCAGGCAAACCATGTTACCTCCCTGGATAGCAAGTTCTCCATTAAGTCAAGCTGTGATGATAATAGCAAGGCTTCCATGGGACCTGTATGGGGATTAACTGAGTGTGCCCTAGCAGTGCTCGAGGAATATTCATTTAAACCAAGTATGGTGGCCCTCAGGAAGCTGAGGCAGGAGGATCACAGGGCCAGCCTGAGAGACTTACCAAGAATTGTCTCATGATAAGGAAAAGAAGAGCCAAGCATTTAGCTCAGTAGTAGGTCACTTGCCTAGCATGCACAAAACCCTGGGTTGATCCCCAGTTCCACCATCAAAAAATAATAACTGATATGACAACTAGATAACTATGTATTTACTCTGTGTTAGTATATATGTTTCCTTCTAGACAAGGACTGATTGCGTTTGTCTTTCTCACGATTGTCCTAACACGTTGTATACATTGCATCTGATGCTTGTTCCCTTCATTTCAGTGTGTGTCCCCCTCCACCTGAGGCTCTTGGGCAGGGATCAGTCCCAAAGCAAAGATTAGTCCCAGACAGGGTGGCTCACAGGACAGAATTCCAAGGCAATGGGTTTCGGGAATTGGTTGCTTAAATAAATATATCTCTGGGTTATGTTTTTCTTTCAAAGTCATTTTCAGAGTAAAAAACAGGGCATCTTGTCTCAAAAGAGAGCTTCCAAGTCTCTCTGCATCCTTCCATCATTGCCCTGAAGAACAATGGAGTAGGAGGCCCAGATCCTGCTGCCCCTGGAATCTCCTTCAGGGACCCAACATCAAAGTCAGAGGGTCCCCAAGAAGCTCGTGGCCCTTTGGACGAAAAGCTGAACAGTTTTCTGGAAGACGAAAGGGTTTCCCAAAGGCCTGGCCCTGGGTTTTCCAGTGTCCCAATTTTCTTCTTGTTGTTGGGACTTATAAAAACTTGCTGGGTTTGTTTTGAAGACAAGGGAAAAAATAACATTACGCTATTTTAATCGACTGCAACTATTTCAAATATGACCCAAGGCAGTAAAAATGCCGTATTTCCCAAACCACAAACCCCACTCCTTGTTAAAATCCAATTGCTGTCTGAGTGTGGGATGGAGAGTCAGGAAACCTGGCATCCAGCATCACACCCTTTATCTTCCTTTGAGCAACTGTGAAATTCAACTTTCTCCAGCACTTTCATTTCTGAGCTTCACGGCACAAGTCCACAAAGCTGCTGAAAAGTCATGCTCCAGATGAGACTCGAACTACACCATGGAGGTGTGGGCGGTCCATCAGCTCACAGATGCCATGGTTGCTTCGGGTCGGGGCACAGGCCATGGTGGAGACTAGGAAGTGTAGATCATGCCTGCTATCTCTTTGGTTTAGAGACAGAAAACCATGGTTTTTTCCAAGGCGACTCTTATCATTTCTCTACTGTTCCTTTGCAATGTTCAAAGCAAATAGACTGATTCTGGTTCATTCTGGAATAAGCTGTGCCAAGCACAGGGTCTGACACTGAGCATTCAAAGAGGTTTGTTGAATGAATCTTCTATATTTAAAAAGTGAAGCCCAAAGGGGAGACAGAACTAGTATAATGGCTTTATTTTTACTACATTTAAGTAAGTGCACTGTTTTATGTTAACTGTATAGTTTAAAATTTAAACAAAATATTTGTGCCTACATAAATAGTTGGAAAAGGTAAAATGTCATAACATTGGGTGTTTGTTATTAAAGTCGGAGCCTGCTTTTGGATTATGACAACTGGATTTAAAACAAGGACTGGATTGTTCCTCTCTCCACTAGCTCCAAGCTTCAGTGCTTTACAATGTCAAGTCTTTCTTTCGGGTATAAACACATGGTGATGAAGGGTGGGTGCTTTGTGGAGCCTTTGCATCTGAGCATTGGCTCTTGTGGAAGGTAAAAGGGAACATGGAAGGATGCTATCCCCAGACTCAGCTCAACTATGATGGCAAAGCAGCCCAGCCCAGGTTTCACATTAAAGCCAACCCTTTCAGTTGGCCACAGTCCTGTAATCCTAGCATTCAGGATGGGTAGTAGGCAGGAGTTCAAATTTACCTTTAGCTATATGACAAAAAAAAAAGAAAAGTCAGTTCCATCTCTCAAAGTAGCAATTGAAGACTTAACGTTGAACTTCATCAGGAAGTTACAAGGAACAAAGTTTCCTGTTAATCCCTAAGTTGTGTGTGTGTGTGTTTACATTTGTGAGCAGTTGTGTATGTGGAGGCCTAAGGTCTGCATTGGGAAATTCTCCATCTTATGTTTTGAGGCAAGGTCTCTCATTGATTTGGTTAGGCTGTCTCCTTCACCAAGCCCCAGGGATCCTCCCACCCCCACCTTCCTATCACTGAGATCAGAAGCACATGCCAGTGTACCCAGCTTTTCTTTTCTTTAACATGTTTTAAGGAAGAGCAATTTCAGATCCTCATACCTAAATAGTAGACACTTTCCTGGCCAACTCGTTTCCTAAATGCACCCATCTGGGGCAGAACATTTTAAAATTCAGCATATATGTATCCATTAAACATATAGGTCCTTGGTTTCATAAGAATATTTCCATATAACACAGTGTGAATGTATTTCTCTCTAATACCCCATGTGGTCCCCCATTGGTTTCTTCTCTCTAGACAGTTAAGATTCTATTTACATGCACATATAATTTTATGGATCTGTATAAAACATAGGATCCACAAATGAGAGAAAACACTAAACATTTGTCTTTCCAAGACTGGTCTCATCTCATTTGCTTAATATGATTGTCTTTGGTTATGTCTATTTTCTTGAAAGAATCATAATCTCATTTTTCTTTACAGCTGAATAAAATTGCATTTCATGAATATACCACATTTTTTTTATTCATTCCACTGTTGATGGACACGTAGGCTTTCCATAGCTAAGCTATTGTGAGTAGTCCTGAAGTAAACAGGGATCTCTAAGTGTCTCTATGGTTATGGGACTTTAGAGTCTTTTAGGTAAATACCAAGAAGTAGGACATCTGGGTCACATGGTAAATTTTTAGTTTTTCCCTAACCTTTTTATTCAAAAAATCAAGTACATGTGCCAGGCAGGGGTGACACACACCTTTAATCCAAGCACATGGGAGATAGTGGCAAGCAGATCTCTGAGTTCAAGGACAATCTGGTCTACAGAGTGAGTTCCAAGACATCCAAGGCTACACAAAGAATCCTGCCTCAAACAACAACAACAACATAATTCAAGGGCATTTATGCAGAGGTTACACGAGTCTGACTTCAATATAAAAAGAGTTTCCTCTTGGTAATCCCACAAAAATCTCCCCATACAAGAGGTCTCTAGCACCAACCATCTTCTGAAATTCACTTAAATTAGTGGTTCTCAACCATCTTAAAGCTGTGACCCTTTAATATAGTTCCCCATGTTGTGGTGACTACCCCAACCATAAAACTATTTTTGTTGCTACTTCATAATTGTAATTTGATACTCTTATGAATAGTAATATAATTATCTGATATGCAGGATATCTGGTATGTAATCCCTATGAAAGGGTTGTTGGACCCCAAAGGAGTCATGACCCACAGGTTGAGATGTACTGCTTTAGAGCAACAAAGTTTGGCAGGCTCTGAGGAAGGAAGCTGTCTTCTCTTCCAAGAACTTGGATTCTGACAAAAAGATTGCACTGTTGAGGAATTTTAATCCAGCAACAAGGCTACTCTGGCAAGGGATCACATAGAAAGATCTTCTAGGTCTGTTGTGTAATCCAGCTGGAGTGCAGACATGCCACACACCCTTAATCCCTCTGTCTGGAAGACAGACATGCCCTTAGTATATACGTTTAATCCTAAGCAATGAATGTAAAATTAGTTTGTAGAAGGAACCAGCCATGAGGGACAGACAAAGTGATGAATCAGAGAAAGATTTGACAGAATGAGTCACAGATAGGAAAACAGACAGGAAACAGAGGTTACTTAAGAGCAGCCCAGGAAGAGAGTCAGTCAGTTCATTTGAGTGGACTTGAATTCTATGCAGTTCAGTTGAATGAGTGTAGTTAAGTGGAGTTGAGTTCATCCATGAGTTGGTGCAAAGGGGATCAAAGTCAGAAAATAAGGAGCCAGAAGATTAAAACAAATTGCCAGAGTTAGTTTGAGGCCAAGCTGAGCAATTCAATAAGAAGCTAAGGCAAACCAGATTGAATCAGTCAGCTTGGAGAGGAATTTGAGCCAGAACAGCTGAGTTTTACCAGCCAGCCAAAGTTCAGAAAGAGCTAGAAAGGGTGAGCTTATTCAGCCTCCAAGAAAACAATTACATTTAGCAAATAAAAGTTATTTTTACATTCCACCATGCCTGTGAGGTCATGACCTGCCTGATCTCAGGTCTCACAAGCTGCATCTATGCTCGCTGCCTATCTCCATCTGTCTGAGATGTGCTATAGTGCTCAAATTAAGGACAGAATGTCCTTGAAGAATAACAATAAATAGAGCTAAATTAGCTTTTTTTGAAAAAGGACTAGGGAGATGACATAGTTGGAAACTGTTTGCTTTGCAACCATGTAGACCTAAATTCAATTCTTTAAAAAAAAAATCTTTAAAAGAAAATCTAGGAATAATGACATAAACTTGTGATCCCAGTACTGGGGAAGAGGATAAAGGCAGAATCTTAGGATTCAGTCACCAGCCAGTGTGGCCTGCCTGACAGGCTCCTGAGCAGTGAGAAACCTTGTCTCAAAAACTGAGGAATGAAAGCCAAAGTTGTCTTCTGACCTCTACATGAAGAGAGCAGAGACAGACAGACAGACAGACAGACAGACAGACAGACAGCAGAGATCAAGGGAAAGTGACTTCCCAAAGAGTCCGACCATGTTCAGATCCCAGCCACTTGATGCTGGTGTGAACTAAGGCAACTTGCCTGCTCTGTTGAGCCTCCCTCCATTGCCTCATCTTTTTTAAATAGCACTAATCAAAGCATCTTCCCTGAGGAGCAGTTGTGAGGTCTGAATGACATAATGCAGGCAAATTACTCAGCAATCTGCATGGCACACAGGAAGTTCTCCGTGAAGGTTAGGGACAAACAAGTGAAGCATCATATACTAACTGTCGGGGTCTGCTCAGGACCACTGCAGCAACGTCTTCTCAAAGAAGCATTGCAGAGGTGGACACCTAGCCTATTTCCCTAGGTAAGAGACTTGATGCTGTTCTCACAAGCAACTATTATAAAAACAAAAAACAAAAAACCAGTATCTCACCCAGTGCGGCCTCTGGGTATCCATTTCCAGCTCTTCAGGTTGCCAATTAACCCCTTTCTAAGCCCCAGGGCATGGCTCTCTCCTCTATCAGTAGGTCTTTAGCTCTGCCCTGGGCTTCTCTGGCAGGCAGAGCTGAGTAAGGGTTGCCTTGTTGTTTGTGGTGATGAAACTGAGTAAGAAAAGAGCCTTTATCATGAACTCCAGACACTTGGTGTGGGATCTTCAGCTTTGCCTAGAGGTGAATCTTTTAGACTGTACTGAAGCCAAACACCCCTGCTCTCAGGAGACTGTATTTGGAGGAGGTTTTTTTGGGGGGTGGGGGGTTGTGAAGGGTTTTGGTGTTTGTTTGTTTGTTGTCAAGACAGACTCTTTCCATGTAGCCCTAGCTGGCCTGAAACTCACTGTGTGTACAAAGTAGGCCTTGAGCTCATAGAGATCTGCCTGCCTCTGCCTACCTATTGCGAAGGTTAAAGACATATGTCTCCATATGAATTCCAGATTACAAGACTATGAAGTACATAAACCCACAGTATTTACAACTAAAACAAAAATTTTCAGACAGGGTCTCATGTATCCCAGGCTGACCAAGAATGAACTATGTACCTGAGCATAACCCTTAGCTAATGCACCTGTCTCTGCCTCCTGAGTGCTAAGATTGCAGAGATGTACCACCATGCCAGGCTTGTCTGATGCTGGAGCTCAAACCTAGGGCTGCATTCATGCTAAGCAAACACTCTCCCAACTGAGCTACATCTCCAACCCCTTAAACTTAAAATGATGGCATAAGCTACAGCATCTTTAGTAGCCCATCACACAGAATGATCTAGCAGCTGTTTTAAATAACTACCTTAATTTTAAAGAAGCAATGGGGAAAGGTACTGTTTCAAGACGACTGCCTCCGCTGTGAAGAGGCCCCAAAACACCCATCATGTCTACCGATGACAAGGTAACAGGCACCGTTGGTCAGGGATGGTGTGTTGCTATGGTAGTAATGACAGAAAACCTTAAACTTCCATTAGGCATTGTTAAAAAGTAAGATAATTTTTCCATACAAGTTCATCAAGGTTGAGAACCCTCAGCCTTGGTGCTTCCACACTACACTGTTTCCACACTACACTGTATTCTGTTTCAAGTCTCTCAAACGCTGACAGTAGAACCCACTTCCCAGTAGACACACTACTTAGAGTCCTGAAAACTTTTAAGGGCTCATCAAGATGTTTTTATTTATTTTAAAATGAGGAGACTGAGGGGCTGTGGTAATGATGCATTTTTAGTAATGGATGAGGTATAGATTATATCCATCTTTACAGAATACAGTCTTCAGCATCATCATGGGGGACAATTTGTGATGGTTTCGTTTCTGGTTTCATTTTTATGAAAGGCACAAGCACCTGGAACCCTATTGAGCCATGCAATTGCTCAGCCTGGAATCAGTGGAGTTTCTTTGGGATGCCCTGACTTTGAACTTCCAGGCAGTAAGTAAGCAATGCCAGATAGATAAGGCATGTCCCTTGATCGGCCATGCCCTTGTGCACCTAAATAATCTCCTGCGTCGATATTCGTTCTTTCCAAGCAGGAGTTCTGTGGGCAGGTCTCCAAAGCAAGCTTGTGGTTTTCTGTCCTAGCTAGGTTCAACAACGTAGCCATGTCTTCCGGGAATGTCCCCAGTTTTAGCACTGAAGGGCCTTGACCTAGGGAACCCCTCAATCCTGGCCAAGAAGGATAATGTTTGTTTCCAGCCAAGGTCAAATCAGGAACCAACTGTGGCCTGTGTGGGTTGTTCACTATGTTCTCCTTGAGCTCCATCTTTAGAGAGGGGAATCTGCAACTCCATAAAAGACCAGGGTGGGTAAAGGCACACAGTGAGTGCTTGAAGACCTGGAGCCCTTTAATAGAGAAAATAACAAAAATCAAAAGGCCTAGGATCAGAGCTGGAGAGATGGCTCCTTTGGTAAAGAGCCTGCCACAAGAACATAAGGACCACCAGCAACATGTAAAAGCTGGACACAGCTATAAACCCAGCGCTGGGGGTTGGGGTTGGGGGTTGGGGAGAGACAGGAGTATCTCAAAGGTTACTGGCCAGTCAGCTTAACCAAAGCCTTAAGCTCCAAGTTCAGTAAAAGAACCTGCCTCAGAAAGTAAGGTGAACTCCATGTACACATGCAGAGAGCCTCATGAGCACATACATACTACACACACACACACACACACACACAAACAAACAAACAAACAAACAAACAATAAAGCCCTATAAGCCAAACAAGATAAGCCTCACTGATTTTTCCTTGACTTGTACTGGAAAAACAAATCTTTATCTGATACAGAAAGACTTAAAAACAGAAAACAAAAGAGAAAAAAACCTTCTTATATTGTCCTAACGTATCAGGGGTTTGGTCTGTCTTAGTTTTGGCTAAAGTTGTTGATATTAACACTTTCTTATAGAGCTTTCTATAGACTGTAAGTTTGACAAAGCTAGAGGGGACTCTCAACTGGGAAAATGCCTCCATAAGGTGACCTGTAGACAATCCTGTAGGGTATTTTCTTAGTTAGTGACTGATGTGGAAGGTCCTAGCTCTCTATGGGTGGTCCTGGGTTGCTTAGGAAAGCAGGCTGAGCAAATCGTGAGAAGCAAGCCAGCAACCAACACTCATCCATGGTCTCTGATCAGTTCCTGGCCTGACCTCCCTCAGCAATGTAGTGTGACTTGAATGTTGTGAGCTAAAATAAACCCTTGCCTTCGGAAGTTGCTTTTAGTCAGGGTGTTTTAATCACAACAATAGAAATTCTAAAATGCCTTCCCAGAAGGGATTCTGAGACCTACCCTGCAAGTGACGTGCTTAGTTCTCAACCATTTCTGCTCAGTGTCATAGATTGCAGTTCGAGTTTTATTGCTGTGAAGAGCTACACATGACCAAGGCAACTCTTATAAAGGATAACATTTCCTTGGGGCTGGCTTACAGGGTTCAGGTGTTTAATGTGTTCCAATGGTGGGAGGCAAGGCAGTGTCTAGGCAGACATGGTTCTGGGAGAGCCAAGAGTTCTACATCTTAATCCAAAGGCAGTGGAAAAACACTGTGTGTCACACTGGGCTGTAGCTTGAGTGTAGCAGACTTCAAAGACACACACACTCACACACACAATAATACAACTTCCTCCAATAAGACCACACCTACTCCAACAAGGCCACACTTCATAATACTGCCACTCCTTATGAACCAAATGTTCAAACACATGAGTCTGTGGGGCCATACGTATGCAAACCACGACACCAGTGTTGTTATTACTTCTTCATCTTTTCCTTCACAGTAAGTTAGTTTATGGTCCAGGAACATAGAGTGGTCTGAAGAAGATCCCTCTCAGCCTATCTCACAGGTGAAAACGGGTAGAGAGTAGTAGGGAATTCTGTCTAACTCTCCTCCATGAAAGCACAGAGCCCATCATCTCTCAGCATGTCCTCCAAGAGCCTGACATCTACAGCCTAGCATCTAGAGCCTGGCATCTAGAGACGTGTGACTCCTCTAGGCCTCTTCTTTCCCACTCAGTAACCGCTAGCCACCATAGCTATTGAAATTCTAAATTAGCTCCATTCATGTGCACCTGGGGAGGGGTGTGTCTGCAGGTGCATGTATGTTATGGATACACCTGAGGGCAGAGGACATCTTCAAGTGCTGGTCCTCACCTCCTACCTTGTTTGATGCAGGGTCTCTCTTGTTCACTGCTGTGTACACATCAGGCTAGCTTGGCTATGGGCCTCTAGAGAAACAGATGTGTATGCTGCTATGTCCAGCTTTTATGTGGGCCCTGAGGAACACCAGGAGCACCAGGTTCCCAGGCTTCCATAGCAAGCACTCTTCCCACTGAGCCCATCTCCCCACCTCTAAGTTAGCGTGGTTTAAGATTTAGATTCTTCTAAATCATCTTTAGTGTGGGTCACACTACCCACAATTCATATGTTTAGTGAGCACATATAAACATTTATAGCCAATGTACTGTTCAATACAGATTCAAGAGTCTCCATTATTGCAGAAATCTCTATGCTAGCAATTAAAGACAGAGCCCACCCTGGGTCAATGGAAGCCTTATCCCATTCTCCTCTGCTGATCAGTCCTCTGTCCAAGCCGTTCTACCATAAATCCATAGGTAGACTTCATGGAGCTTCTAAATGGAGGTATAAATATACGTCTTTCCTTGAAGCACAAAGACAGAGGGCCTTTCTCCTTTGCATCTTGCTTCTTCAGGCTGTAGAAATCACTCCTACCTAGAGCCTAAAACTGCAACCTCCAGCTCTAGCAATCGTCAGATACATCCTGTGTGACTGCTCCCATGCAGCCAATACACACGCCCACTTGGGAGCCTTTCAGCCCCCTTCATGTCCCTTTAGAGTGCTTTAGAATGAATCCTTCCCTTCTACCTTTCTTCTAGTAGAGGGTCTGGCCCCAACCTTGGAGAGCCATGGAGAAAGTGTCCAGCCTGGTGTCAGGCCACTGTCAGCAGATTCTCCATCCTTCTCAGACCTCAAGCTGGGGTAAACTGCTAACCCCCCACTCACCCCGGCCCACCCCCTTTCCTTCTGGCCTTCCCTTGTTTCTTGATTCCTCTCTATTCTGCACCTGTATGAGATCCATAGATTTGAAAATAAACAGAAGATGTGATCTTTATACCTGAGAGCTTTACCCTCGAGGAGGGAAAGCAAACAGCAGTGATGACAGAGATGATATCAGTAGTTAGAGTGAGTTCACAGAAAGCTGCCTGCCTGTGAAACACGATAGATGTATTATTCACATCGGAACTCACTGAATCTACCCATCAGGTGTGTGCCAACGTTATCTCCACTGTACAGCTGCAGAAGCTCAGGCAGAGAAAGCACAAGTAATACGTGTGAGATCACACAGCTAAAGCACAGGTGTCAAAATCTCAACAAAGACAGGCTTGTTTTTTTAAAAAACTAAAGCCAAAGAAACACAAAATTGGCTCATTATTAGCCCAGGCTAACCTCAAACTCCAGGTAGCCAAGGATGACCTTGAGCCTCTAACCTACTGCCTCTACCTCCTGTGTGCTGGGATTGCAGCTGTGTGTGTGCCCCCATGCCAAGTTTAGCTGGTTCTGGGGCTGAACCCAGGTTTTGTGCAGGCTAAGTGGACACTCTACCAACTGAGCCATAATGTAAGCCCTGAGAAGCTGGCTTTTCAACATGATGCCCTTCACCCTTCGCAGAAAAATTGTGGTTCCCACCTGTGACCCAAGGAACATTTGGAGGCATGTTTGGCCACCACAGTTGGTGGGAGAAGAGTGTGTCTGGCATTTGAGACAATGCTGACCACCCTATCCGGCAAGAACAGCCACAGCAGGACACATGTCCTGCCTAATATGTCAATAGCGCAGGATCGGCCACCCTGGTGAGTCTACATTAAACATAAAGGACTTGACCAGAGGCCATGACCAGCCCTGTACAGAGAATTCAGAGGTTGAGTTCTTTATTACTGTTGCCACTGAAGGTCTCATTTTTAGAGAATAATACAATTTTTGAGAGTTTTCCTCGAGTAATTGTCACCTGGTCCCCAGACTCCAAAAGCCCCAATGCTGTCACTTCAATGAGTGATGGAAGGAAGATTTGCAGCTGCTCAGCCCTTTTTACTCCCACCAATCCCCTCACTTGCAATGAGACTTTGCACCCCAAGACCCAGGTTAACACGCACATGCTCCTACCTCTGTGATCCCTGGTCTCTCAAGAGCCTTCTATGTACCACTGTAGGAAATAATTAGCCCCTCTGGACCCATGCCAGTTAAATTCTCCCATGGTTGCTGGTTACCACAAGAGGGTAGGGAGGCCAGCTAGTTGGCAAATACTTCCTGTTTAGCTCATCCAGACTCCTGCGTCATCAGAAAGTCGAGCTTTTTCTCAGGATGCCCACAGCTGCGTTCCCAGCCAGACCAGCCAAACATTCCTGACCCACCAGCAGGCTGCCAATCCCATTTTAAGAAAAAGGGAAGAAGAGATCTTGCTGAGAGAAAGGGCTTCAGAGACTCTGCATTCCTGGCACTGAGAGAGGTCTTCCATCCTGGGAGACCTGTGTGGTTGTTGGCTCTGTGCCACACAATGGCAGCTGATACTGCCAGATCCACCCATCCATGTTCAGAATAAAAATGAGGGGAAAGACTGTTGAGACTACACCAGCCAATGTTTCTCAGAGGGTAATTCACCAAACATATCTTCCAGGGAGCTATCGAAGATGAAACATAAAATGTGGTCAATTTAGTTTGTTAGAGCCAGCATTGACAAAGCCTGGGTACATGGCTTTGCATCAGGACTTCTCAGAACCTTGAATACGTTGATCCCACATGGTGAAAGTCTGAGAGAAGAACAAACATGCAGTGTCTCCCAGAATTGCATGACCCCCCTGTCTTCATGTGGAGTCTCCTAAAAGCAGAAACAAAGGCTGGATACGTAGTGCAGTTTGTGTGAAGCTGATTCCAGCAATGGCTAATGGAGAATAAAAATGAGTGGAGAATGAGCTGCTGAAGAACAAAAGGCAAGAAAAGTGCCTTAATGCTAGGCTGGGGAGGTGGCTCAGCCCATGAAGTGCTTCTCTTGCTAGTATAAGGAAGGACCTAAGTTCAGTGCCTAACACCCTCAAAAAGAAGGAGGGGAAGGAGGAGAAAGAGGGGGAGGAACATGGTGCTGCTTGCCTGTAATCCTAGACTGGGGAAGCAGAAACAGGTAGATCTTCGGAGCACTTTGGCCAGGCAGCTTACTCGGTAAGTTCTAATCCAACAAGAGACATAGCCCCCCAAAACCAAGGTAGATGGTGGTGAGTGACACCTGAGGCAATAGTCTGACCTCCACATGTGTGAAAGCATGAAGGCACACATAAATAGAGAGAGCACACCAAGAAGTGCACAAAAGTAGTCCATTAATGATGGATTTATTCTGAGGCCCTGGACTCTATCGTGGAAGACTCTCTCTGAGGAACCATCTAAAGCCATTCCACTGAAAGGGGAAGCCACCAGGGGTCCCATTCATCGTGGGCTGGTTCCCAGGGGTTGTTCATCATGTTTCTCCTGGCGGGGGGCGGGGGGGGGGAGTAGATCCATGCTCCATGGCTTAAGACGAGGCCTGAAGCAGCTGGGAAAAGGACACGAGAGAAACATCTGACACAGAACTCTGGCAGGTCACCTGGACCTTCCTCGACGGATGCCATGTCTCCAGCAGTCTGCGCACTACAGACTATCTCCAGCTTACAGCTCTACATGATAAGGAAGTTTGCTCCACACTGGCTGCTTGTTTTACAGGGAGCATGGCATACCCAAGCTATGCAGCAGTACTCCAACACAGACACACCATGCTTCCAACCCCTGACTGTAAAATGGAACCAACTGTAATTCCTGTCCCTACCATGAGTTAATGCGTTGTATTCTTGGTATGGGGCTTGGTCTTTTCTAGAATGATGAGCCTTTGCACACCATCGTGCCAGGGTCGCACCACGTTTGCGGCCAGGCATAGACCTTCCATGTGGGAAAGGTGCAGTCTCAGGATAAACAAAGTAATGAATTATAATTCATTCCCTCAGGGACTATATTTGAATACCTAGCTGTCTTAGTCAGGGATTCTATTCCTGCACAAACATCATAAACAAGAAGCAAGTTGGGGAGGAAAGGATTTATTCAGCTTCCACTTCCACGTTGCCGTTCATCGCCAAAGGAAGTCAGGACTGGAACTCAAGCAGGTCAGGAAGCAGGAGCTGATGCAGAGGCCATGGAGGGATGTTTCTTACTGGCTTGCTTCCCCTGGCTTGCTCAATTTGCTTTCTTATAGAACCTAGGATTACCAGCCCAGGGATGGCACCACCCACAATGGGCCCTCCCACCTTGATCACCAACTGAGAAAACGAGAAAATGCCGGACAGCTGGATCTCATGGAGTTACTTCCCCAACTGAAGCTCCTTTCTCTGTGATAACTCCAGCCTGTGCCAAGTTGACACACAAAGCCAACTAGTACACTAGCTTTACAGAATGGGTGTGCTGGCAAATGACACGGGAGGGACCCTCCTTTCCTGAAGCTTTCAGTATGACAGAGAAGAAAGTCGTCAGATAACCTGGGAGCCAGCAAGTGCGAATCATTTGGAAGGCCAGTGATGTATTTGAGGAGGCTAGTCCCTGGAGTGTGAGCAACTAGACTCTCCCTTAACTCCACCTAAACACACAGTTGGTAGTAGTTACAGGGTGACAGAGCATGGAGGGACAGAGGCATTGTCTCACATAGCCCACAACCCCAAAACAATGGAAAGAAAAGAATTAACCTTGTTAGCATACTATCCCCAGCTACTGTGACCAACCAAAGGGAGGGTCATTTGTCACTGTTCATTTTATTTCTTTGAAATAGTCCCAGAACCTGTGTAACCCAGGTTGGCCTAGAACTGACTGTGTAGCCCAGTCTGTCCTCAAACGCAAGATCCTTCTCCCTTACCTCCCAGGTGATAGGGTTACAGATGTGTACCTCCACATCTGGCTTTTCCTATTTTGCAAAATGTCAGAGGGGAAAAAAATTCAGAAAAAGATAATTGGCTGCAGCATACAAATACTTGCTTTATTGTTATAATAGCTACCATTTGTGAAGCGTCAACCCAATGCCACTTTTTAAAAATGTATGAGTAGGTGTGTGCCTGAATGAGTTTATGTGGACCACATGTGTACAGGTGCCTGCTGAGGCCAGAGTACCTTGGGATGTAACTGGAATTACAGATGGTTGTGAGCCCCCTGATACAGGTGCTGGGACCCAAAATGTGGTCCTCTGCAAACAGTATGCTCTGGGCTGCCTCTACCATCCCAACCAGTACCACCTTGTAAGGTACATTATGTATTATTTTATTTGACATTTAATATGTGTTTGTGAAGTCTATGTATATCAGGATCTGTTTTAGACACTGGGTGTAGCTTTTAACAAAGCAGACAAAACTATCATCTTGGGACTAGCAGTCTAGTTGTGGGGAGAGGTGATTCTATACATACTAGTCAACTAGATGGTATATTTGTGGTATATTCAATAGCTTATACTTCATAACAAACCACCCCAAGTCTCAGCAGTTTTAAACAGTCACCATTTGTATAGCTTCCAGAGGCCATGGCTCAGTGGTTTAGTGTAGGTGACTGTTCTAGACTCTCTCAGCTTCTGGATCTGGGAGACAGCTAGCTAGCTTGCTATGTCATAGTTACCTGGGCATGCAAAGCAAACTGGACCATCTGCTCCACGGACTCCTTGTGTCTCTCCAACTGGCTTAGTCCAGGTGTGTCCTGGCAGAGAGATGAATATAACTGCCAGGTCCTACAAAAAGCAGCCACGGGAGCACACTAGACCCTTTTACACGTTGTAGTTACTCATTTCTCCTTGACTAAAGAAAGCCATGTGATGTTGCCCCACCCCAGAGTCCCTCAAAGGAAATGGCTCCTAAGTTAGACAGTAAGTGATGTGGGTACCACCAAGCCCATTCGTAGAACACCCGAAGAAAGAGGGCTACAGGAGTAAGGCAGCTCCTGAGCCTGGAAGGGCTGAGGTCTGGAGAGCACTAAGGGATCAGGATGCCCCCCAGTGCAGGATACTAGGGAAAGACTTGTTCCTTCCTGTGTGACTGCATTGTGGGTTACTTCTAAAATTCTTCAGTAAACCTGTATATTACAGCTCAGTACACTGTAGCAGCAGCAGCGTGGCACCAACGCCTCACATCAGTGCAATATAGTATTAACTATTCTCTGATAAGCCACTAAAAACAAACAAACAAACAAACAAAACCAGAAACACAATCCCAGCCAACATAGGCCACCCCTTTCGCCAAAAGGTGAGCATGGTGTCTGACACATGCATGTCATCCCAGCACTCCAGAGGCTGAAGTGGGAGGATCATGAGTTCAAGGGCAGCCTGGGTTGTAATGAAGAGACAGTGTCTCAGAAAGCAAAAACTGCCTTAGGGGTGGGATTCGGTTGGCGGACTGCTTGTCCAGTATGCACAAAGTCTCTGGGTTCCACCTCCGCACCCCACAAACAGTGTGTGGTGGTACACACCTGTAACTCCAGCATTCAAGAGGAGGAGGGCAGAAGATCAGGAGTTCAAGGTTAACCTTGGCTACAAGAGACTTTCTGAAGAAGTAGTTCTCAACCTATGGATCAAGGGTCACATATCAGATAGACTGCATATCAGATATTTATATTATGGCTCATAACAATAGCAAAATTGCACTTATAAAGTAGCTACAAAATAATTTTATAGCAGTGGGTCACTGCAACAGGAAGAACTGTACTAAAGGGTCGCAACATTAGGAAGGCTGAGAACCACTGGTCTATAAGAACAAACCAAAACCTTAGAAAAGAAAAACATAGAAGGTGGGATGGAGAAGTAACTGTCCAATGTACGTTTAATTTGGGCACTTGGAAGGCAGAGGAAGGATAATCAAGACTTTAAGGCCAGCCTGGGCTCAGGAGCCCTGTCTCAAAAGTAGCAACAGAAGAGAAAAACACACCCGAGGAAGGCCATCAATTCTTGTCATGAAGACCTTGTTTTCTTCTGTGATCTCTAGCCCAGCCTCTCTCTGCTGGTTCCATCCTGAGGCATCCTGGTCCCTGAGTGACAGGGCAGTCACTTGGAGCTGCTTCTGAGGTCAGGCAAAGGTGACACGAGTGTGAGTCTCTGTAGTCATTCCCACCTCAGTTTATCGAGTCACTGCGTTTGGACCACATTGGGTCCTCTGCTGCCCCAACCGCTGTCAGAACCCGGAACCCAGTACAACAGGACAGCTGCCTCTGGCAGTCATATGTTCCTCCACCCAAGGAGGCTGACAATTTGTAGTGTTTGAGGCAGGGTCTTACTATGCAGCTCAGGGAAAACAGAATCTACTATGTAGCCCAGGCTAGACTCAAAATAATATGGTCCTTCTGTCTCAGCCTTGGAGTGCTAGGATTACAGGTATGTACCACCACATAACTGTCTCTGATAGCTGATCAGCATGGTAAGTGACAATCTCATGGGTAGGTTGTGGGAGGATATGAAAGAATTAATGAAGAGAGCTGGAGCTGAGCTCAGCCACACAAAAGCTTTTATAATAAATGATGACTTCAAGCGTGCATCTCCATACCCCGACACACACCTACACCTTCCTGGCTGTCTAGCATCCTTAGCAATTATTGACCAAGCGTTTACTATGCAAATGTAGGAACTGAGTTCCAATCCCCAGCACCCATGTGAAAAGTCATTTGTGGTGCCTTTTGTGCTGATGGGGAAGACAGGAATTCCTGCAACACACTGGCCAGCTGGACTCACTGACACATCTTGACACTGTTCCGCAAAGGTGGAGTGTAAAAGAATAAGACATCCAAAGCCAACCTTTGTCCCCCTACATACATGTATGCATATACGTACTATACACACACACAAAGGTTATAGATTAAATTAGATAACTGTTGACTTGATTCTTCCATGCACCTAAATACTCAGTGAAGCACCTGTGGCACAGAGAAGGCAATCAGTTTACCTGGAGCCAAACAGCAGCCTAATTCCAAGCCAGAAAACACACAAGTTCTGATTTCCAACAGCTACCAACTCCTCCCAGGATCTGACTGAGTTCTTCTCCGGAGAATGACACAAAGGAAATGCTGAGGGGAGTCGGGCGTATTCCGTACCTGACCACCAGCAGCATTTCAGCATCTGGCATTGATCTTCTAACAAATAATGTTCTGAGCACTTGACATCATTCTCCCTTGTGATCCCCAGAACAGCCCTATGGCAGGTACCTCATCATCTCCATATTTCAGATGAGGGAATGACCCAGAGACGCTAAGTAACCTATTGAGGTTCACTCAGGTAGGGCCACACAATTGTGGGAATGGAAGCAATGAGACCCCAGGAGCTTGACCTCAGCTGTTGTCAGCCACTTCTGACCCACTGAAGCCCTGAAGTGGTCAGAGGTCATCCCAGCCCAGTGCTCCAGGTCCAGTGCTCCTCTTTTTATGGGCTGGGCACTATGATTCCACTGAGTCCTCCCAGTGAGTCTATGACTGGGTAACGTGGCTCTGATCTTCCAGGTAGGAAAACTGGTTCCCACCAGTTAAAGGACAGGAGCAAAATGACCAAGTGCTGGTGAGGTGACCAGAGCAAGGGAAGTTGCAGTGTGACCTTCCCACCCCTGGATGATTGGCACTCATACTGACTGTTTGTTCACTAGACCTTGAACCAGAATCATCACCCTCTCTCTGTGTGTGAGAAATCTCGTCACACACAGCTCCAGGAACTAGATCAAAGGTTCCTCAGGTAACAGCCATCAGGTACAGAATCCAGTTCTGTGTCCAGCTGACCTGGAAACCTCTGCCCCTTGTCAATCTGAGAAGATAACTTTTTGAGTTTAAAAAGGGTGATAGGGCCAGGAGGGTAAGACCATCAGTCAAAATGTCTGCGTTGGATTCTCAGAACCAAACCAAACCAAACAAACAAACAAAAATAAAACCAAGTGTGTAGACTTGGAATCCCAGCGTAGAGTTGGTACAGTTGGACAGAGCCTTGGTCTAGATGGCCCACCAGCCGAGCTGAATTGACAAGCCCCAGGCCAATGACTCTGTCTTAAAACTCAAGGCAGATGGTGTTCTGAAAAATAACACCCAAGTCTAACTTCTGACCTACACACACACACACACATACACACACAAATATGCATATGCCCATATACTCAAACATATACCCACAAGATGGAATTTAAAATGACAAATCTCTCTTGGGGGATGGATAAACAGGCTGTGCTGCATCCAGTTGATGAAATACTACTCAACAGAAAAGAAGAAATTAGAGAGACCACCATGGTACACAGTGCATGGCGACACGAGACTGTGGTATGGAGAGGCTGGGGCTAGGCAGCACATGGCACAGGAGATGAGCAGAGTTCCCCACATCTTCACGGATTTGTGACTGAATGTGCTTGTCAAAAACCCACAGAACCACTCAATAAATCAGTTTTACTCTCTCTGTCTCTCTCTGTCTCTCTGTCTCTGTGTGTGTGTTCAAAGTATTTCAGGATACTGCTCTACCACTGAGCTACTTGCCCAGGCCCAGATTTTAATTTTTCAGTGGAAGACTGGTGTTCAGGTCCCCCACAAAAACAAAAATGCCTGTGGCATATTAGCATACCTGTAACTCCTGTGCTCAGAAGGCAAAGAGCCTAGAGAGAACTGGCTAGCTGACTGGGTCAGCTCTGGGTTCACATGAAAGACCCTGCTTCTATATCCAAGGTGGAGATCAATCAAGGAGGACAACTTAAGTCAACCTCTGGCCTCCAGATAAAGACACACACCCCATACACACACACACACACACACACAAAGACATACACAGACAGACAAACCACACACAGAGACAAAGTCAGAGACAAACAAAGACAGAATCAGAGAGGCAGAGACAGACAAAGACCCACCCACACCCCCATACACACACACACACACACACATACACACAGAGAGAGAGGGACAGTGTCAAAGACAGGCATAGACAGATGGAGAGGCCAAGAGACACACAGAAACCCATACACACATACACAGAGAGAGAGAGACAAAGAGAAAGAGACAGAGATAGAGAGACATAGCCAGAGACAGAGAGACAGAGAGACAGAGACCCACACATATTCCCATACAGAGAGAGAAACAGTCAGAGACAAAGACAGACAGATACAGACAGAGAGACAGACAGAGACCCACACATATTCCCATACACACACACACACACATGCACACACACACACACACACACATGAGATAGACACACACAGAAACAGAGATAGAGAGACAGCGAGGCAGAGAGAAGGGGGATGAAGAAAGGGAGGAGGGAAGGGAGGAGGGCCGAAAGGTAATGATAGGAGACTATTGGACTAGTGTAAGGTGTGTGGCTGGTGCTGAGTCCTCAGGAGTGCTGACTTCCTTCCTAGGCTGGAGAGGTGGCTCCATGATAAAGTGCTTGCTTAGAGAACACTAAGGACCCAAGTTTGATCCCCAAACCCAGGTGAAAAGGCCAGACAAGGTGATGATGTTCTTGCAGTTCCAACTGGGGCAGAGGAAACCTGTGGTTTCCTCTTGACTCTGGCTGCTTCACTAGCCTAGCCTCCTTGGCAAGTTCCAGGCCAGTGAGAAACCATGTCCAACAAAACAAAGTGAGCTGGGCATCGCAGTGCACACCTTCAATCCCAGCACTTGAGAGGCTGAGGCAGGTGGAGCTCTGAGACTGAGACCAGTCTGGTCTGCATATATAGGTAGGCCCAGTCCATGATGAGGGAGTGCCATCCTAGGAAGCTACTGCTCCTACCTTGAGTTCCTGCCCTGTCAACCCTGGACAATAGACTACAAGCTCTAAGCTGAAAGGAACCCTGTTCTCCCCACTTTGCTTTTGGTAATGGTGTTTTATCACAGCCATAGGAGCCCTAACTGAGATGCTTTGCTCTCACACTTTTGGAATGTTTAGCCCAGTGCCCTGAACCACATCCTATGCCTGAGCCAGTCTTCTCACTCTACAGGTGAACGGATATTGTTTGTTTGTTTTTTTAACTAGAACATAAACAGTGAGAATTTTATGAGTTCACTGTGGTGCTGCCTAAGACAGTGCCCGGCTTATACAAGGTGCTCAATGAACTGATGAATAGGCCAACCTGGATCTACCCAATATGCTGCCTAGGAAGGAGGAAGTCAGTGCTCCTGTAGATTCAGCACCAGCCACACAACTTACCATAGTTCTGAATGGTGCCCAGTGACCCACATGTAGGCTGTCTACAGAAGCCTTTTGACCCAAGGGAGGTTTCCTTTCTCCGCCAACATGCAGGTCACCTTTCCCCAGCCTCTCAGGGAATGCTCATTAATTTTAACAGGAAGCCACAGGAAGCACATTTAACAAGAGAGATACACTGGGGCCAGGGATCCCATTATTCTTCCTCAGGACTTGGAGCGGGGCTTTTTGGAACTGCCACATGACCGCTCCCATCATTTCTAAGTAGATTTATCGTCTATTCTTTTGCACAATATTGAAGCAGTGTAATTCCTTTCCAACCTGCACTTTTGGCTTAGTTTTATAATCTGAACAAAACATTCTCCATTTTCCCCTGCCCTTGGACTCCTTCTTAGGTTTTATGCCCGGGGGCAAGGGTGGGGACCCACATGATTTTAAATGTTTTGGGGCTGGGTGGCTTCTTCCTGCATCTTAGCCCCTCCTGTCCTGAGAGCAAGACACCAGAAGTTGCCTCCCACATTTATAAGCTGGTTTTCTTGTTTGGCAAAAACACGTCTTGTTCCTCTGTCCTTGGCTCACCTGGGGAAAACTTCAGGTTCAGACTTTGAGCTTGAGACAGTTCAACAGCTGTCAGAAGTAAAAAGAGGAGCACCTGGTATTTCCAGCGTCATCCTCAGTGCCTTCATTCCAGTTTTACCCTCAATGGGTCCTCAGATGTACCCCAACTTGGGCTGATGCCATCTTTGCCCTTCAAGTCAAGGAACCTTGATATAGATTCTGAGATCATTCCAGAAGCAAGATCACAAGGTTGCCATACCCAAGCCCTCACAGAGGTTGCAAAATTAGACCCAGGTTGTTCCTGAATTTCTAGGGCTAAAAACGAAAAGAAAGGAAAAGAAAAGATCTTGTCTTTTGTCTCCTCCAGCGGTTTTCATAAGGCTTTGACATATACAGGAACAATGGCTTGGCGCCAAGCTAACGTTTTCTCTTTGAATTTTCCCTTGTGCTGCTTTAGCCTTCCGTGGATGCCCAGAATCTACTCTGTGTACCAAAAAGAAGGTAAGAATTGTGGGAAGCCTCTGGCAGAAGAGGTTTTAACCTTACTCCCTCCCTGCCAAAGGCCGGCTTGCCCTGGCAGGCTGAGACAGCGTGGAAACCACATGTCCAGTGAGAACTGGCTGGCCTCTCGCCTCTTACAACCTGGAAGCTCTTGTGTAATTAGGAGAGGCAAACACTTGCAGTTTTTCCACTTGCAGTGTTTGCAGGCTTGCTGCTGGCCGTGTGACCTCAGTCAAAGTAGGTGGTTTCCAGAGCAGCGAGAGCCAGAGTCATCTTAGAGACATCATTAGGGATGCCTGCCAAGGCCAAGTCACAGAGATGTTCAGGGTAGAGGTATTTCTGATAGCAAAGGAGAGAAAGAGAGAGGGAGTGGGGGAAAAGAGAGTGGAGATAAAGAAATTAAGAAAAAGAAGGGATGAAGGAAACAGGGAGGGAAGGAGGAGGCAGAGGGGAAGGCTCCAAAGCTCCACAACAGAGCAGTGGCTGAGCCACAGTTGGGGACAGCAACCTGTGGTCCAACCTAATGACACTATGAGATGGTATCCTCCTCTACACACTGGCCAGTTAGATGGAAACCAGTGATGTTTGGTAGATAAATAGATAAATGTTCAGGAATTAGTCTTAACTTACAAACGCTTCCATTCTATGTACCTTGTGATTTCATATATATATATATATATATATATATATATATATATGATATATATATATATCTGCCAGACTAAGGGTATGGCTCAGTTTGTAAAGTGCTCACCCAGCATGCAGGAAGCCAGCAGCAACACTGCATAAGCCAGATGTAGTGGGACACACCTATAGACACCAGGGTCCAGACGTAGAGGCAGGAGATCAGTTCAAGGTCATCCTCAGCTGTTTTGAGAGTAGCATGGGATACACGTGACCTAGTCTCTAAAAAGGTTGGGGGAGAAGGAGAGAGAGAGAGAGAGAGAGAGAGACTGTATACTAAAACTAAGCAGCTTTTATATTGAGTGATAAAGCTATGAGTCTTTTCATTTTGATTTCTTGACATTTTCTAGGTTCTTCCAGTGAATACAGAATGAAAACAGTTAAAAGTTTGAGGGTGGGGATGCAGAAAAGCCATAACCACTGGGGAGGAGAAGAAAAATAAAGACCTTACTTTTTTTTTTTTTTAATCTAAGATTCTTTTTTGCCCAGGTATTTGGCCCTCCTCCAAGGACATGTGTGTTTAAGTTCCTGTCTGTCACTGAGAACATAGAGTTAGCTGCAAGAGATATTGTGCAGCCTGCCGCAAAGCACAGAACTTCTAAGTGCTGTGGGTATTTGGGGCAGGATGCTCTTTCACCCATGAGAACTGCACTGTAGATGAAGGCACTCTAGCCAGCCTGACCAAGGCAAACTTGGCCCTGGCAAGTCTTACCCTTCTCCCCATTCTCCCTGCCTTGCTAAAAAAAAAACCATTGGGTTACATCCCTAAAGCTAGCCCCCAAGGTCTATTCCCTTATTTGGCCACTTCCTCTTCCTGGGCCTGACTACCAAGGTCCAGCTATTAAAGTATTGAAGTCCAGCAATCGAAAGTCCCCTTTGGACCACTTTAATTAACATGCCTAATTAAAATTAAACATCTCATCCTAACACAGAGGTTTCCTTTATAAATAACTGCCAATTTCCTATGAGCCACCTCTGTCTCCTCTCTATCCAGAGGCAGTCCTTTGTCCCGAGGGACAAATATCCCTCCACCCTCTCCCTTGTCCTCCTACCCCTTCTCCCTTCTCTGTCTCCTGTCTTGCTCTCTTATCCCCTGCCCTCATTCCCTCCAGGGCAAATAAATCTCCTTTGTGCTGAAAACTTGGTCTTGGGGTGTCCTACGCTGACTCTGAGGCTCCCTAGAGTAGAGTGGCAATACCCCTGTCCTCTGCTCTCTGGACCTCAGCGCACGCCCTTCTGGTTGACTCTGTAAAAGGCAGGATCTCCAGTAACAAATGTTCCTGAGGGCTCGCAGCGGGCATACCACAGTTGGACACGAGCACAGCGTTTGGGAGAATGGATCGAGCCAGACGTGGCACTGCTTTGTGGGATCAGTAAGTCTGAGGGTGACCAAGAAGTCCCCAAACCTGCTAGGAAAACTGGAGAGCCCATGGAAGAGAGACCAGGGCTGGAAGACAAGAGATCATTTGGACAGCTTCAAAGATCTAGAGTCTTTGAATCCCGATCTCCTACTGTCTGTATGCTCAAGGCAGGAACTAGGCCCGTCACCTTTTCATCTCCAATAGGGAGCTAATAATATTTAAGACATTAAGCATTTTGGGAATAGGGATAAGGCAAAAGAGCTCCAGATTTCTTAAAGAAGTTAATGAATCCCTCTGCATCTGTTTCCTGATCTGTCAAACGGGTGCAATGCTTCTCCTGGCACAGAGGTTCTATGAAGAGTGGTATGCTAAAACCCCTTGCCCAGGGCACATCACGCACCAGGTGTCATCTAAGTCATGGCCAACAATAACTCAGTTGCTGTACACTGTGGTTAGACACCAGTGGGTGCGGCTCATTTACTCCTCATCAAAGTGTGTTCATGTATTTGTTGCCATCCCACTTTATACATGAGAGCAAGCACCAATGAAGGAAGCCTGGGGACCTGCTTAACATCCCCCCACCGCTGGGAAGCGCTCGCTCGCTTTCATGCCACTCCGAATTGCCCCTCCGGCCTTCAACGCAGACACGGTCAGTGTATTCTGTCCAGTGTATTCTCTAGTCTACACACTGTCGTACATATTCCATAATGTATCATGAGTGGACACTGATGTGGCATCATGAATCTACAGATACCTCTCTGGGTTGAAATCAAGATGTCAGTCTGGAGTTGGGTCTCAAACAAGGCTTGGTTCCTCTCCTAAGGACCCTGGCGGCGGCGGCAAGAACTTAAGGACTGCAGCTCCCACACATACCATGGTTCTTCAGCATGTGACTTCCAGGGCAGTTGTAGAAACCTGGGATTTTGCTTCCACAGGGTCAGCAGACACATGGCCGTCTCACTCCCCCTTCCTGACTCTTTCTCAGGTCAACACCCAGTCTTAAAAACCACCAACAGGTTATGGATTTCACGACATGACCGCTGGTTAGCAGCACTTGCTCACTGGTGGGCTGTGTTTACGCTCCGGTCACTACCTCTGGTTCCTTGGTCCTTCCTCTGTTTGAATAGGTGGGTAGCTCCCACTCTGCAGAGGAGATGCTGGAGAAGCCTACCTCCAAATGCAGTGGACTGACCCTAGCTCCCGGCCAATGACACTTGTTGACATGCACAACTTCTGACTTCTCAGCCCCAGCTTGGCCTCCCCCACCCATTCTCCTCCCTACTACGCTCTCTGGTTTCCCCCTGAAAATTCCTGTGTTCTTACAAGCATGCCAAGAAAATTGTGCTCGGGCCATCTGGACAAGTAATCCCAGCGTGAAAATATCTTGGTGCTCAGGCTTCCCAGACCAAAAGGGTTTTGATCTGAATCACCCACAGAGACCCACCCTTCTAACAGCCTCATGTTTCTGAAAGGAGGGAAATTAAGCCTCAATCAAAACGCAGACAAAGAAATTTCACCCTGATGTTCATTGTTTCACATCTGATGTCTGTAAAAAAACAAACAAACAAACAAACAAAAAAACTTAAAATGTCAAAGTAACCAGTGAAAAGTGAGCAAGCCAGGACGGAGTAGCTTAGCTGCACCACGTATGTGTATTAGTACAAAGGCTAAAAGGTAAAAGTCCTTTGGAAGCAAAATAATCAAACAGCATGATTTTTTTTATAACCAGAATACCGTGGGATAAAGCTGGGGAAACAGACCAGTCAAGGAAAAAACAGGACCAAAGTTTGATCCCCAGAACCCATTTTAAAAAAAAATAGGCCAGGAGGAAGCTGGAGAGATGGCTCAGCAGTTAAGAGCACTCTCTGCTCTTCCAGAGGACCTGGGTTCAATCTCAACACCCATGTGGCAGCTCACAATTCTAGTTCCAGGGGATATGACACCCTCACACAGACAGACACACATGCAGGCAAAATACTAAATCCTAATTTAGAGGAAAAAGTAGGCTAGGAGAAGCTGGGAGGAGAATGCCTGAAACTTGCTGGCTGTCCAGCCTAGGCTGTTTAACCAGTTCCAGGCCAGTGGCAGACCCTGTGTCAAAGAGTAACTTCCAAAGATTGAGACCTGAGGCTTCCCTTTGGCCTCAACACAAACACATGAGCACACATGCACACACACACACACACATTGTTCTTAACTACAGTGTTCTCTACAACCTAGCTCACCCTGCATTAGTTCTGAGAGCCTTCATCTATTATTTATTCTTTCCTTGAATATATATAAAATAATATATATAATATATAAAATATATAATCAATATAAATATATAATAAATATATAAATATTTAATAAACATATAAAATTATAATACATATATTTATTTACACACATACACACACATATGGTTGGTAGCACATTGCATATGCTTTTTCCCTCACTTAACTATAATACTTGAACTAAGTCCACACAAGGACGTATGTGTCCTCATGTTTTCAACACTTTCTAGAAAGGGTAAACATAAACCAGTCACAAATCCATGTAACCCTTCACCCATGGGTGTGACAGCTAGTCTGTCCTATGGCTGGTTTACCAAATGCTACCTAGATTTGCCATCTATCTATCATATACCAACCCATCTGACTTTTGTGTGCTTTCAAATGCACTGAATGCTGGGCATTGCGGTGCACACCCTTAATCCCAGCACCTGGGAGACAGACGCTGGAAGATCTCTATGAGTTCAAGGCCAGTCTTGTCTACACAGTGAAAGTTTCAGCACAGTCAGAACTGTGTAGAGAGATTCTGCCTCAAAACACACACACATCAAAGTAAATTGAAGGTATCATTGCTTTCAGCACACACACTGTTGTAGCATGCACACTGTTGTAGCATGCACACTCTCTGTTAGAGTTCCACATTTGTTTGTCTCCCCTGTCCCCATTTTTCCTGTGAAATCCGGTTAGAGTAAAGTGTAGAGAGTAAATATTTTTTCTGAGTGTTGACAAATGCACTAATCTTTTTTTAAAAAGATTTATTTATTTATTTATTTATTATGCATACAGTGTTTTGCCTGCATGTACACCTGCAGACCAGAAGAGGGCTTTAGATCTCATTACAGGTGGTTAAAGCCACCAAGTGGTTGCTGGGAATTGAACTCAGGACCTCTGGAAGAGCAGCCAGTGCTCCAGACCTAAATGTACCAATCTTAAATCCAAAACTCACTGAGCTCTAGAGCTTAGGTGTGGCTTATTTGGTAAAGTGCTTGTCTACTGCATATAAAGCCCTGGATTTGAGGGTAGCCTGGGCTACACAAGACCACATCTCAAGAATGTGAATAAGTAAAACAGAAACCCACTGAGTTTGAACAGAAGATATATTTTGTGCAAGCCCACACCTGTCTATATCTGGCCTACTAACATCACCCACTGAAACTGCCTATGCCTTGAAGGAGCAGTCCCTAGCAGTTTGCTCTCAGGGGCAGTAACTCTCCCTTTCCTGCCTTTCCCCCCATCTCAGATTTCCTGTTAGTGAAACCCCATAGGTTCACTCTGGTTTTTTAGATGCATTCACATACTTGCATGTATACATTATTGCTCCTTTGAATTTCAAGAATTCGTGTTCCCCAACACTTCCAGTCTCCATAAGCCTCCCTCCAGTTGAATGACTTTGGGTTCCATCAGCCATGATGAATGTTTAGGCTGTTTGTTCCTTCCACACAGACTGCTGTGGATTGTGACTTTAGGCTGAACGATAACTTGCAGCTATCACCTGAGTGATGATGGCCCCTGCTCTTGGATTCTCAGATCTCAGAGGAATACTGGGACTGTGACACCGCGGCTTTACTTAAAGTGGCAGGTGTCTTGTCCAGGCACCCTACGGAAATGAGAACTGGGAATGACCAGATCAGTCATTTCCCAGTCTGCAGGGAAGGGCGGGAAGGTCACACATTCACTTGGCGCTCCAAGCTCCAACACCGAGTTTTTCTCAGCTTTCAGCTGTGTGGTCGGTCACAGAGAACAAATTCCTACAAATATCTGGAGGTTTAGACCTCTCTGGAGGTAGGGATCATTTTGTGCGCATTCCTCTGGTTTCCCACTAAACCTTTTGTTTCTGGCAGGCTTTGTCCCCAGGACCCTGCTGCAGACAGGCTGCTGGCTTTGCTAGGTCCCCCGCCTTTGTTCGGGAACTCCCGATCCTGAGAAGTCTCTGGGTTTCATTAGATAAGCTCTCCGCCCCCAACCCCACCCCCACCCCCTTTTTCACACCCATTATCCCAGGCTCTGGAAGGTGGTGATATGTTCTCCTTACTTTCCCCGGTCTCTCTTTTATTTCCCACTGATAAATGGCAAAAGCAGCTGTGGGGTTCGCTTTGAAGGCTCTGATGGACGAGCATGATGAATCGGCGATGGCTCACAGCAAATGAATCCCATAACACAGCGCGAGGGAAGGAGGGGAGAGCGGGAAGCCAGCTCCCAGCTTTACGTTTTTCAGACTCGCTTTAAAAGCCAGCATTTCTTTTAATCTCCTTCCAGTTTCTTCGGTGACTCCGCATATGTTTAAAAGAAGGAGAGCGAGAGAGGGCTTGTGGATATAAACAGGGGATTCCATTCTTCAGCCCAACTCTGAGCACACATTGTCGTTCAGGGCTCTGAAATAGCTAGGAAACCACTTCAAGGCCCCTCAGAAACAACTGGGCAGCCCCCAGGAAGAGGGACAGCGGGGAAACCAAGTGACAGACTTGAAAACTGAATTTCGAAAGGAGGAGTGACTAGCAAAATCCAGCTGCCGCAGCTCAAAGCCATAGACCCTTTTAAAGAAGGGACACCAGCCCTAGGACTGCTTAGCTGTAAAAATGGCGAGCTTTAACAGGTTGGAAGCGGGATTTGTTTTTGAACCCAAGAAAAATAAGAACAGTGGTTCCATGGCCTGTAGTGTTTTCTAAACTTAAAGGGACAAAGAAAATAAACTGCTGCTGTTGGGACCAGGACCCAGAAACTCCAAGCCGGCTTTTGAAATTCAAGAGATACTTAATAGAGAAGAAAGGTCTGGGAGGGTGGATGGCTCCTTTGTTTCTGAACAAGAGGGGCCCTCTTCCTCCCCAGATGGAAAGCCATTCAAAGGAAATCATTAAAGGATATCCCTTTCTGCACAGCTTAGAAGCCGGCCATACATGCAAAACCAAGTGTAGAATTGATGCAATTACCCAAATAAGGAGGGCCGGAGAGGAAAGGAAGGCCAAAACCTAGGCTTAACTCTAATTTGCTAGGCTACTCCCATTCCCTACCATTCTCCAGTCTACACCCCCACCCCCAACATACACCCCACCCCATTATTGCAAAATCCATATTTAGTACTTTCTAAATTCGCACTTTGAGGAAGAGGAAATATCAAATGGTACCCAAGACTACTGAGTGACAGGAAGCAGAATCCAGGTTAGATTTATTAGAACCTTTCTGGCCACAAGAGTTCTCAGACAATCGCCTGGGTCCCAGGAACAGCTCCAAGCTCGCTAATGATCCTAGCCAACAGAGTGATGGAGGACTGGAGGACAGCTGCTTTTCAAGCCCCTTGTCCTGGCTATGTGCTTCCTTCCACCTTTACCTCTTCCCCAGGAGAGTCTGACACCTCTCTCCCCAGGAGCACTTAAAGAATACTGTTGGACATCTTTAAAAACAGGTCACGCTGCCCCAAGAAGGTGCATCTAAAAGCACCGGGTCATGGTTTAAAGGAAATGTTCAGGTGAACAGCGAGGATGGCTCAGTGGATAAAGTATGTGTCCTGCAAGAAAGGTTTGGCTCTCTAGAAACCAGGTTAGAAACTGGGAAGGTGTGGCAGCCACTGGTAATCCCAGCATACAGGAGACAGGTAAGATCTTCAGGGCAAGCTGACTCTAAATAGACTAGCCAGAATGTGCAAAATCTGAGTTTAGACAAAGACCCTGACTCCATACGCTCACATACAAACACACACACATAAACACACTCATACACACACACATATGTACACACCCAAGCACACACAAATGCACACATGCATGTACCTTGTCCTCTGACCCCAGATACACACTGCTGCCTGAAAAATGTGGATCAACTGGGAACTCTAGAGGACTCCACAGCAACTGGTGCTCATTCATTTCCTCACCCCTAGCAGCCAAATACCAGACTGAGTTTTGGTCGTGATGAAGATAAAGACTAATGGCAGAAAGGCAGGAGCCAGGGTAGAGCCTGCATGCACTGTAGACTGTACAAACTGTCAAAGTCCATTTACAGGGCTGCCAGGGTTTCCACAGGCTTGGGAATGTTAAATGATTAGACAATTTCTCCCATTTCTATCATAGAATTTGACAGAGTCCCTGGACACAAACAAATAAGCCACACAAAGCCCTAAAGAATGTATGTGGGTTTTTTTTTTTAATGAGATAACTTCACCTGATTCTTTCTAACTGAATGTATTGAGATTAAATGTGCCTTACCCGGCAAGTGTGTATTTCACAACTGCCCTGTAAAAGTGTGCACTAGACTCACAGATGCACTTATACATGAGAGACACATTATCCCTTTTACGTGAGTAATACAGTCAAAGCTAACTTCAAACATATTCTCAGATAAAAATACAGTTATCAACTGAAGTAAGTACTGTGAGAGAGAGGGATCTTCAAAAAAGAGAGAATACACAAAATCCTAATTTGTGTGCACTGCCCCAGGAGTAGCAGACCAACCATTAGGGCCTGGATTCTCAACTTGGGAGTCTCGACCCCTTTGGGGGTTGTATATCAGATATTTGCATTGTGATTCATAGCCGTAACAAAATTACAGTTATGAAGTAGCAACAAAATAATTTATGGTTATGAGGAACTGTATTAAAGGATCATAGCATTAAGAAGGTTGAGAACCACTGAACTTGGGGCCGAGGTAAGTACGCCAGTTGAAACTAATAATGGGTCTTCCTGGCAGAGGCTAGCAAAGACGCAAAGGCTGGAGAATGTGGGTGACTCTGAGAACTTGAAGATGCTAGTATGACTGGTGCCAGCAGGATGGGGGCATTACACCCAACATCAGGAGATGAGCACACAGCCGAAAGGTAGGGAAAGACCAAGAATAGCAGAGCTGTTACAGCTCAGAGCTCTGTGAGGACAAGGAAGGGAGGTCTTGCAGGTGTGAAGTTATGAAGCAGCATCATGAGATCTATATATGTTTGTTTACTTACCTTGTATATGTGGTATATGTGTGTGTATGCATGCATTCTTGTGTGTGTGTCTGTGTGTGTGTGTGTGTGTGTGTAGGACAGATAGTAATGCCAGGGATCCTCCTTTAGGACTCTTCATTTTATTTTATCTATGATCTTTCACTGAACCTGGAGTTCACCAACTCAGCAAGACTGGCTAGCCAGGAAACTCCAGAGATCACCCTGACTCTCCCTCCTCAGCATGAGGACTATAGGTACATACCACTATGCCCAGCTTTTTAGTGGGTTCTGGAATCCAAACTTAAATTCCCTTGTTTGAGCAGCAAGCAGTTGCCACCTGAACCAGTCCCAAGTACTGTAGACTGGATGGAGCAAATGTAGACTCAGGGAGACTGGCCAAAGGCTACTACTGCAAGGACCAGGAGACAGTTGAGAGTAGCCCAGGCTCTGGTAGATGCTGACTACTTAGAAGGAGCTTAGAAATGAACATTATCCTTTCTGCCTTTGTAGAGACAGAAGGCATCTCAATACAACAAAAGTAGCATCTTAGAGACTGTTCACTTAAGTCAACCAAATAAAGTAATTCATACCCTACACACCTTAATCTGAATTTTATTTTTAGGCGGAAGGGTTTCCTAAACATTCTGGTTAGCTGTTCTCACCACAGATGTTGACTGAGAGACCTTGCCCTTCTATATGTTGACACTGGCATTAAAAAGGCATAAAGAGACTCACAGATCAGCTGTCGCCCTTCAATCCAGCCGTTGTCCTACATAGACCACAGAACCACCGTGAGCATGTCTACATGGGAGAAACTATCCACCACATACCCCTCGTGTGAAGTCACTGCATCTGTCTGCTGACCACTCTGGCTCACGAGGCATTCTGTCCTCTGTGCACTGTGCCATTGCTGCCTGGCTCATAATTCATTTTTTGACTCTACGTGTGAACTGAGCATTTGAGAGCTTTGTTCATCCTCAGCAGAGTCGAAAAACAAACAACAACCTGTTGATACCATTTGTCTTCACTTAAGTTGAAGCCCTTCGTGGGACACAGCCCAAAAGTTGATCTTTCAGTTGATTTACAAAAGCTTGCCATTTTGCAGGTCAAGGGTACATGCTCTGTTTCCAATAGCAAATGCCTACAATGTTTTCTGTTTATTTGAGCTTGACTTGGGTGGTGGTTTGGTTTGGTTTGGTTTGGTTTGGTTTGGTTTGGTTTGGTTAGGACAGGGTCTCATGTAACCCAGGCTTCTAACTCATTGTGTGTTCAAGAACAAACTTGAACTTCTAACTCTACTGCCTTTACCGCCTAAACTCAGGGATTAAAGGTATTCACCCTCATATTCAGTTTATGCAATGCTTGGGATGGAACCCAAGTTTCATGCATACTAGGCAAGCACACTCGACACTGAGCCACACCCCCAGCCTCATACCCATATTTATGAATGGGCCATCACAAATTCCAGTGTAGTCATAGCAACACTACAGTAGCAATCCTTCCCTGAATTACACTCGCAATCCCCAAGAATCAGAGGGGCTGACTCCATCTTAATGTGTTGCTCAGGACTTACTAGTAAGTATAAGATTGTATATGCTATTTTAAGATTTTTCTAAAACATTAATAACACTTTTTTTCCTGTATGGGATGATAAACATTTGGTGGAGCAAAGTAATTTCTCTCTAAAGTTATACCATCTGGGTCTGTGTGCACATTGAAATACATAATAATGAAGACAATTATCTGAAGCCAAGAGCTGAGATAAGAGTCTGAATTACATCCAGAGTTCCTGCATTCCTGTCTTGTTCTATTTGGCTTGTGGTCCCCTTTTCCCATTTCTTTATTGGCAGTGTGTAGTGAAATATACATAACATGCAACTTACCATTTATACCAAATAGCCATTTCTGTGACCTCAAACATACAATGCCACACAGGTCAATCCCACCAACCTATTCTAGAACATTCTCACATCCCATTGGGAAATGACCATTAAACAAACAAACAAAAAAAAGTGTCCATCCCTCTTCTCCTCAGCATGGCAGCCTCAGCCTTATTTCCTAGCTCTGTGGTTTTGGCTATCCTAGATCCTTCTATAAGTAGGATTATCTGGCATGTGTCCTTCTGTGTCTAGTTTATAGCACTTGCATTTCTTCTCAAAGTCCATCTGTCTTGTAGCATGTGTCACAGCATCTTTTCTTGTGTGACTAAACAGTGTATCATACCATATGCTGCTTTGGGTTTCTCTGTTCATTAATGTGCACCATGGGGTCATTTCTACCTTTTACCTCCTTGAAGTAATGCTGCCTCTAGTCAACGTTTAGCTGCTTGAGCGAAAAATGTTTCCCAGAGGCTGTTCCGCTTCACAGTCCCACCCAGCGTACCCCAGACTCCCAGCTCCTCTGCATCCTTACCAACACTAGTTATGTCTCCGTTTTTGGAATGTTAGTCATCACTGTGAGTGTGTTTGCTTACATCTCACCTCTTCTTTGTTTTGTTTTGGTTTTTTGTTTCCTAAAAAAGACAGTCTCCAATACGGCCTCAGACTCATTACGTAGTTGAAGACTCCTGCCTCAAACTCTCACATGCTGGAATTACAGGCTTGTGCTACCAACCCCAGTTCATTGGATGCTGAAGAGGCAGCAGGGTTTTCTGCATACTCGGCAAGCACTCTATCAATGGAGCTAGCTGCTTTTGTTTGTTTGGTGTCTTGTTTTTGATTTGAGACAGCATCTTGCTATGTAGCCCAAATTTGCCTCCAACATGCAATCCTTCTGCCATGGCCTGATTGTAGAGATTGCAAGTACAAACCACCACACCCAACTTTGTCTGGTCATCTTGACAGAATAAACTGATCACTAGTTACAAATTTTCATTGAGGCAAAATGTGTGCCGGTGTGGTGGCCCACGCCTTTAATCCCAGCACTTGGGAGGCAGAGGCAGGTGGATTTCTGAGTTGGAGTCCAACCTGGTCTACAAAGTGAGTTCCAGGACAGCCAGGGCTATACAGAGAAACCTTGTCTCAAAATACCAAAAAAAAAAAAAAAGTGTATATATTGAGAGAGGGCAGGGGAGATGGATCATGCAGATCCAGTCAGCAAACACTGAAAACACATGGAAGGGAACACAGCCAAGTGCTAGAAAGCACTGGTCTCTGATGCTGATTCAAGCCCCAGCTCTGCACTGACTTCCTATATCTGAGTGACCATGTCACAAGGAAATGATACTTCCAACACAGCTTCCTCCTAAGTCATAAGGATGGTGGGACTTGTTCAAAAGCCCAGAGTTTGATCCCACTTAAACCAGACTTGGAGGGGCACGTCTGTGGTCCTAGAAATGGGGAAGTGTAAGCAGGACAATCAGCAGTTCAAGGTCAGCCTGGGCTACATGAGACCCTGCCACAAACAAAAGACAAATAAAAATAAAAAAATGAGAGACATAGAGATACAGAGAGAGGGAAAAGGAAGAAGAAGAGAGGAGGAAGAAGAGGAAAAGATAGGAGGAGAAACAAAGGAGTAAGGAAGAAGAGGAGGAGGAGAGAGGAGAAAGGGGAAGACAAATGTAAACACAGTGCTCTCTAAATATCAGCTTAAGTAACATCACCCCAGTCAGCATCTAGGAACCACATGAATGCAGACTCTACGATGGATGCTGGGTCAGAACCTTCGTGGGGGGTGCCCACCATCTGTATTTTCAATAAGTACAAAGTGCTCCCAGGATCCCTACCTAGAAGACATTTGTCAACTTCCGCCCCAACTCACACTTTCACCTTTACGTTTCATTTGTCCCTCCAGCAGGTCAGGTCCTAAGAGGGGATTTTATTTAGGTCTAACGTTGTAAAACTTCTTGAAACCTTCAGTTGTCAGAATGAATGGCCTCTGAAGATAGTAAGAGGACTGATTCCTTGACGACTGATGATTCCTTAAGAGGAATTTGAAGTTTTTCACTTCCTTGTTTGATTCCAGCACTTTCTTCTTCCTAGAGCAAAAGGATGGAATTTTCCTTCCCTTAAAGAGGGGGGGGGGGGGGGCTGGTGAGATGGCTCAGCCGGTAAGAGCACTGACTGCTCTTCCAAAGGTCCTGAGTTCAAATCCCAGCAACCACATGGTGGCTTACAACCACCTGTAATGAGACCTGACACTCTCTTCTGGTGCATCTGAAGACAGCTACAGTGTACTTATAAATAATAATAACTAAATCTTGAAAGAAAGAAAGAAAGAAAGAAAGAAAGAAAGAAAGAAAGAAAGAAAGAAAGAAAGAAAGAGGTGTACCCATTTGCAGGAGCCGCTGTAAAACCTAAAGAGCTACATTTTTTTTTCAAAAGAATGACCCTAAAACTATCTCTAAATGCCTATTGGCTAGTCACCTGATCATATCAGGTCTCTAGACATGTGGGTGGCTGCCGTAGATAGAATACACAACTAGACACAGCTTCTCTCATGGGCTCAAAGGGCCGAGGAAACATCCTGTTTGCAGAAAATGTTTAAATAATCTGGGAGCACTTGTGAAATCCCTCTCACCTTTGACATTTCACAGGTTGCTTCAGACGAGCTAAACAGACAGCCCAGTCCATACAGGGCTTGTGCAGCCACAAGAACCTTGGTTCACTCTCCTGAATGGATGAAAGAAGCCAGATGTGGGAAGGTAGAGATGTGCTGATCCCTAAGGCTGCTGGCTAGCCAACTGAGGTGAACAAAGGAGTTCCAGGTCAAAAGAAAGAGACCCTGTCTCAATTTGAAGAATGATACTTGAGGCTGACCTCTGACCTCCACACGCACATATGTGTGCACTTGTAAACACCCATGAACACATCCACACACTAATATTTTTATCCTTTAGGATTGACCTGTAGTTTTCTAGTGTGTTTGTGTGTGTGTGTGTGTGTGTGTGTGTGTGTGTGTGTGTGTGTGTGATGTGCATGTGAGCATAAGTGCCAGCAGAGTATGTAGGCTTTGGATCCCACCCCCATATCCCCAGAGCTATAGCTATAGGTAGTTGTAAGCCACCCAACATGAACCCTGGAATCTAAACTTGGGTCCTCTACAAGAGCAGTAGGTGCTCTTAACCCCTGCCAACTCTCCAGCCCCACAAACCATTTGCTTGTTTGTTTGTGCAAGTGTGTGCACATAGCTTTCGCAGAGGATGCTGGGTATCTTATTTTATCACTCTTTACTTTAAATCTTTTTTTTTTTTTAAAAAAGAAAACTCTCACAAGAGTATAAGAATAGGAAAATCTAGTAATATGGCCAGGGATAGAGTATTGGCCTAACATACTTGAAACTATGGTCCCATCCTAGCTCTGCAAAAAAAGAAAATAAATAAATAAATAAATAAATAAAAAGGAAAAAAGGAGGAGGGGTGGGGGGAGAAGGAGCAGGAGGAGGAGGAAGAAGGAGAAGAGGAGCAAGAGGAGGGGGAAGAGTGGGGGAGGAGGGGAGGAGGAGAGGAGAGGAAGGAGGGGGAGGAAGAGGAAAAGGGAGGAGACTTTATTCGGCCAATCCCTGCTTTTACAAACATTCTGGTTTCATCAAGCTCCCACTGGAAAAGACATCAGTATTTCCACTCCACCGAGAGAGGAAGTAGAACTAGAATGTCAATGTGAAGATTTTCTTCCAGAAAATCTGAGAGCACTATAGGAAAGGAATGAGAGCTCTTCAAATGTGCAGTCCTGGAGTCAGTTTTGGAAGATGCTTTGCTATGAGCAACTGCAAATACCGGGAACATTCTGCACTGAAAGCAATGCCCAGAGACATACAGTGGTAGCTCACCAAGGTTCCCCCAAAGGCCCCACACTAGGGAGTAGCTATCAGAGGTACAAAAGCTAACAGGAAGTGTAGTCTTCCCAGCAAGAGCTTTTGGGAAAGCCTGAGTTTCATAAACACACTACAATCTTTTCAGCATCCTGTATCTCACACCAGCACCCTCAAGATCCAGAAACGCTCGGATATAAAAAGGAACAGTCACCTTTCTGAGGATTATCAGGGGCCAGGCACTATGGATGCCCTTCATGTATGCTGCTCTTTAAACACTCACAATTCTACAAAGTGATCTCTTATACAAGTAAGAACAAAAAACCTGATTCTTTTGTCCATTCAAATAACTAGTCATTGAGCACTTGTAGCTCACGACCTCTGGACACAGTGATTAGGAATGAAGAGGGTGGACTGCGGAGATGCTCAACAGTTAGAAGCACCTGTTCTTCCAGGCCTGGATTCAGTTCCCAACATCTACATTGCTGTTCACAACTATCTGTAACTCCAGTTCCAGAGGACCCAATGTTCTCTCTGACCTCTAAAGACACCAGGCATGTATAAGTTGCACATACAAGCATTATGTAGTCAAAATACTCATTCACATAAAAATAAAATAGATACATCTAGAAAGGAAGAAAGGAAGGACGGAAGGAAGGAAGGAAGGAAGGAAGGAAGGAAGGAAGGAAGGAAGGAAGGAAGGAAGGAAAGACATGCTGGCAAGATGTCTCAAAGGGTTAAAACTTGTTGCTCGAGCCTGCTAACCTGAGCTGGAGACTGGAACCAGTGGTAGAAGAAGAGAATTGACTCTTGAAAATTGTTTTCTCCATATGCATTCCATTGTACACAAAGGCCTATGTTCCATATAAACAAACACACACACACACACACAGAGAGAGAGAGAGAGAGAGAGAGAGAGAGAGAGAGAGAGAATTTAAAACAAGCAAGCAAGCAAGAAAGAAAGTAAGAAAGGAGAGAAAAGGGTTGTAACTTGATAAAAAGTCAACCTGAAAGGTAGTGTCTGTAGGGTTATAGTTGGGTGACATTCTTGTTAAAGGTGAACCTATGAAGACAGGGAATGCATCAGTGATTGACAAGTGTTTGGGTCAGGTAAGGTGATATGAATAGATGGACCACGAAAGATTCTTAGGATAGTGAAACCGTACTTTATAAAGCTGTAATGATGGATCCATCATACTAGGTATTTGTCAGGACCACAGAATTCCCACCTTAACTGAGCCCAATGTGGACTAGAACTTGGTTGAAATTGTCAGCAGCATTGTGCTTGTCAGTTGCAGCAAATATCCTACATTAATGCAAGATCTTTTAAGTTTTGTTTTTATTTTTAAAGACTTTATGTTTCTGTGTGTGTATGTGTGTGTCTAGTGGATATGTGCACATGAGTCCAGATGCCCTCACAGGCCAGAGGTATTGATGTCCCCAGAGATAGAATTATAGGTGGTTATGAGTCACTCATCATAGATCCTGAGAACCAAATTCAGGTCCTCTGTAAAAACAGTATGTGCTCGAAACCACTGAGCATATCTCCAGCCCCATGAGATTTTAATACAATGAGTTTCCCTTGCTTAAAATGCATGAAACCAGTATTTCAGACTTCAGAGATTTCTAGTTTTCAGAATATTTGCATATACATAATGAGATGTCCTGAGGATAGACATCAAGTCTAAACATGAACTTCATTTCTGTTTCATACACCTTTTATGCATAGCCTGAGGGTCATTTTTAGCACACCTGTGTTTTGACTGTAACCCACCACATGAGGTCAGGTGTGGAATTTTCCACCTGTTCCATCCTGTCAGAGCTCAGAAAGTTTCAGACTTCGGAGCATCTGGGGTCTTGAATTTCCAATAAGGTTGCTCAGCCATCAGCAGATTAAAGCAGGGAAGTTGGAGAGGTTCTCTCCTTTCCACCCAGTTTTCTGAAAACCTAAAGCTGATCCAAATATGAAGTCCCTCCATTGAAACAGGGAAGATCACAGACCTCACAATGACAAGGGTTTTTGGAGTTTAATACAAATTAGAAACAAGGAACCACACTGGAGAGATGGCTTAGCAGGTAAGAACACATGTTGCCCTTCTAGAGGACCTGCATTCAGGTTCCCAGAACCCACATCAGGCAGCTTCCCACCTATGACTTCAAATCCAGACGATTCAACATCTTCTGATCTCCACAGACATATGGCATGTTAGTACAACACACACACGTACACACAGATACAGACACACACACATGGAACCAAAGCCATGACCAGCTAGAGTCTTTATGAAAACAAGCCAATGACTGTGTGTGCTGATGGTGCGCATAGGGTTAACCCCTAAGGAAGTGACATTGCAGCAGAGACCTAGGACTGCCCCGTGAAATCCTTGTGTGGAGGTCCTGCAAAAGCAAAACTTGGGGGACAAAAAGGTCACGGAGCTATCAAATGGGGGAATTGACTTTGTTTCATGGTCCCGGTACCTCTGTTTTAAATGGCTACTCCCTTCAATATTGAACCTCATTTCTTTTTTTTTTTTTTAAACATTCCACCCCATCCCCTTTCCTATGGTGTGACAGGGTAATGTAAACATTACTTAAAATGGGAATGAATTCTTTCATGTCCCTGGCAAGGAATAACAACTCCACTCTTCAATTAGCAGGGAAGATTCCAGAGTTTTATTTCCCCAACTTTCTCTACAATTGAGGGAGCGAAGGAGGCTGCTCTGTCATTTGGAAGAAAAGGTCATCTACTCACTGCCCAGAAAACATCGAATGCTTCTTACTCACGTGCGCCCTTCTGCAGCTCATCTCTGTTCTGTGAGAGAAGTTTCTGTAAGAACGTACGATGCAGAGCTCACTGTGTTAGACACATTGTGCTAATATTAACTATGGTCTCAAGACTTTGTGTGGGTAAAACATGATATCACAGATACACAGAAACGCATGCCAGCCAGAAGACAGCCATTATTTCCTAGGTCTGCTTAAAGAATTTACACATTCTTTGAGGTACTCCTTTTCCTGAAAGGAAAAAAGAAAGTCCAATGTGTTTTGTCCATATGAAAAAGCGTTTCAGAACTGAAGAACATGGCATGTAAAGAAGAGAGAGGTGAGTGTGTTATTTTTCAATGGAAAAAACAGCTGCTTGGGTCAGATAGAAACCAGATGGGAAAGACTCAGAAGAGAGAAGCTGAAACACGTTCTGCAAAAAAAAAAAAAAAAAAAAAAAAAAGACATCAGAGGCAAAATGTGCTCACAAGGCAGAGGAGCCGATACTCCCAACTTTCTTCCTGTGGCAATGGACCATGTTTCCTTGTCCAGGAACGTGAAAGACAAACAGACGTGAGTGTACCAAGTGATCCGAGGAACAGGTCCCAGAAACAAAATCAGTCACACCCCACAGGGCTAGGTGTCTTCCTTAGAGTCTCCTAGAGATTGGCTTGCTCTCTGAGGAGATGAGTAGAAGCCCCAGAATTAGGATATGTCTGTGTGTCCTCATTCCACACCCTGGGTGGAGAAATAAACCAGAGACTCAGGCCTTTTAAGCCTGTTTATAGGCTCTCCTTTGTCACCAGCCAACTGTCTCCTGACAGACGTCTCCACAGACTGCGTGGAGGTGCGCTGAGACCTTGTCCTGGTGGCCATCTTGCTCGGCAGAAGTGAGACCGTCTGTTTCCTGTGGGCTGTTTCCTCAGCGCTGCCTTGCGGCTTTCTCACACTAGCGGAGCATATTATTTGAGTTGCCACATGCTGACCACAGGGCTTCCGGCCGCACCACATACTGACCTCAAAAGGAGACTCGCTCACGTTTGGGCTTCCCCACTGAGGCTTGCTGTGGCGGTGAGGAGGCCGTGGCCTAGGCAGCTGGCACAGAGTCTGTCCACACAGAGCTGGAGACAAGCCTGTCTCTCCACGTCGAGGGAGCTCCGTGCGCTCAGACCACGATCCAGAACCGCTCTTCATGTGGCCAGGATAATTACTCAGTGGATTATGTGCTCAGCATTATCTCAGCAGCTAATGATGTGTTAATACATCAGGTCAGGAGAACAGTCAGGAAAGTAATTGGCTAGCCCCTCACTGTGCACGGAAAGCACAGGGCTGTTGTCTCCAGCCTTAAGCCTCTTGACCTGCGTACCCTGAACCTCCCTGTACCACGCATTCACCCTGATCTTCGCACAGTGTTCTTCAGAGGGCATCACGTATTTTAAGTGGCCCAGGGTTCTTATTGGCAAGTAGAGCCAGGTTAAGTAGCTTAGAAGCAAGGTCTGGGATTGTACATTCCTAGCTCACTCCCAGGGGAGGCCTATTGTTGAGCATTGTAGATGGGGGAGGGAGGCGGTTATAAAGTGTTGGCAGAGCTGGGGAGCGTGGTGGCACACTCTTGTAATCCTGGAGAAGCTAAAGCAGGAGGATTACAAGTTTGAGGCCTACTTGGGCTACATAAGTGAGCTGGAGTCTATCTTGGGCTACAGAGTGAGCTAGAGTCCATCTTGGGCTACATAACAAAAATATTGCCTCAAAAACAAAGTAGCAGATAACCTCAGAGAGGAACAATAAATAAAGCAACAACAAAAAGAATAGCAGCTTGTTTCCATAAAGCCAGTGATCCTAGGCCAATCCCTAAACATCTGAGACTCACTTTTCATGTTCATAAAACAATGAACATAATATCTCTCAGGGAAGAAAATCAAATGGTATAACTTAGATTAGAAGGTTTATTGTAAACAGCATCTTTACAGTTTATCTCTATAGGAAAATTGCAACTTGAACTTGCTTAAATAAGCAGAATAAAAATAAGGACCCTTACTGGCTTCCATAAACTGCAAAGGCTTGAAGTGCATCTGGCTTCAGGCATGGCTGGATCCAGTTACTCAAATTATTTATTCCAGATGCTGACTCAGCATTCCCTCCCTCAATCTCTCATCTCTCTTGCTCAGCCTGCTCCTCCCTCCTCCTCTCCTCTCCTCCCTACCTTCCTCTCATCCTTTATTCTGATTTTTGTCTCTGTGCTTGCTGCCTTCAGACTGCCACACTTTCCTCCCCGCCCTAAGAAAAGTATCCTCTTGCTGGGTAAAATTGTCTTCACAGAGGAAGACAGACTTCAATGCACTCCATTTGGAAGGAACTCCAATCAGATCTTCCTGGGTGCAGAACCAACCCCTTGCTTGTATAATACTAATTATTTACAAATATGGGCACACAGTGCTATGATTGGCCAGTCCTGATCACATGCCCTCTCTTGTTTTTTGGCTCTTTGATTTTTGTTTTTGTTTTGTTTTGTTTTGTTTTTTTGAGACAAGGGCTCACGGAATAGCCCTGTCTGTCCCAGAACTCACTATGTAGACCAGACTGGCCTCAGATTCACCAAGATCCACTTGTATCTATCTGCCTCCTGAACACTGGGATTAAAGAAGTGAACCACTGTGTCAGGCTGGGTCCTTGATTTTTGTTTCCCTCCTCCTGAACCTCATTTCTTTTCATTCGGTGTTACTTTAGAGGACAGGGAAACTGCTCTCTAAATGGTGTGTTCTGGGAGCCTAAGATCTGCATTGTATGGTAAGGTCTGCCACTAACTGGTCTTGAGACTTTGGTCTAGTGATTTTTATCTCCTTGTGGTTTAGTTTTATTGTCTGTAACTGAGTACCACTGTCAGTCATCTCAAAGGTCCCTTCCAGCTAAAAGCTCCCTAACTTTTGTCTTTATGCGTCACCATCCAGAGGTACATTCCTCCTACCTATCTACAGGTGATACAGTCCAAGACCCCCAGTAGATGCTTGAACCCATGAATTGTACCAGACACATTCACAGTTTAGCAGAGGCATCCTGAGTTAGCAGTGATTTGACTCAATGCCTCAGCTACTCTCCTATCCTGACAAAACTGTCATAAAGGAATGTGGGAACAAGAAAGTGGGATTCCTCTCCATATCCAGCATCACCACATGTGGTCACAGCTATGCCTGGCGTTCTGGATGTGCCCTTCGAGGGCACGTGGTTCCCTGAGTTAACAACAGGGCAGGGAAACCACCTGGCTTGCCTCTATGCAGACACTGGCTTTCCAACACGTGTGGCCATTTGACTAGTCCTTCTGTGGTCTCTTATGCGGGAGCCTAGTTGGCTCCAACCACCAACATGTCTCTAACCACCAAGTTGTCACCCAAATGACCCTGTCTAGCTTCCCATCCCTCCAGAGCCCTACACACTGCTACTTGGCAGCCAACCCAGTCAAGGAACTAAATAGATAAATGTTCCCCTCCTAAACATAGTACGTGTTCTTCAAGGGCCTCATTCCAACACAAAAAACTAACATCATGGTGGAATTTCAGGCCTGGGACAGTGAAGTAAGAGCTAGGTTAGCAGTCAGAGTTTGTGTGAGAGTGTGTGTGTGTGTGTATATGTGTGTGTGTGTGTGTTTGTGTGTATGAGAGAGAGAGAGAGAAAGAGAGAGAGAGAATGTTCATGTGTGTGGTGTCATTCATTAGGTGCCACACACTTTGTTTCTTGAGAAACATTCTCACTGCCCTAGCCCGACCTAGAACTTGCCAATTCAACTAGGCTAACTGGCCAGTGAGGCTCAAGGATTGTCCTGTCTCTGAGCCTTGCTATCCTCACACCTATGCTGGGACACAAAGAAACATATCTACCTGATTTAAGAATATGGTTTCTCAATTTGCTTTGATCATAGGCACGCCTGACTAATAAATTTATTTCTCTTCATCTCAAAAAAAAAAAAAAAAGAATATGGTTTCTAAGGGCTGAACTCATTTTGACCATCATTTTACTGACAGAGTCATCTCCCCAGCGCTATTAAATTTTGTAAATTCTATATGTTTTTTAAACAGTCACCGCAGGCACTGTGTGTTTTTAAAGACATCTGTTAAGTGATTGAAGTTACGTTTAAATGTTTATGGGGCTAGAGAGATGGTTCAGTAGTTAGAGTACTTGCTGCTTTTTCAGAGGACTTTGGTTCACCCCATTACCCACATGGGATGGCCTCCAGACCCCTTGTGATCCATCTCCTATCCTCTCCATCTTCCCCTCTCGTCCTCCACGTTCACCTTTCTCCATACAGAGCACTTTCAATCTCTCCCAAATGCCCTGCCATTTTTGTCTGGTTACACAGATACATCTTCAGATCTTAGCTTTCACAGAATATCTTTCCCAAATGCTTCCTCAGCATCTCACACCTGCATTTTCTCTAGGTTGCCTGTCTGCTTCTTGGACCATGTAAGAATTCCGAGTCCTCAGATACTTACTCCACTGGCCCCTAAGCTCCATAGCTTAAGAACTCAGCCTCTTGCTTTCCATGTGACTCACTGGTCAGCCATGTTGTTGGCATCAGAGCCTACAGCCTCTGAATCCAGTGATGACATCACCCATAGGTGACAAGGACCCAGCAAGCCTGTTGCCATGGGAACCACCATACATTCCTAGCATCTACCTGCCTGAGCCTTACTTGTGCAAGGTAGTGTGCATGATTGCATCACAGCCCAAATAAAAGGTAGAACCCCCTGACCAGAACTTCGCTCTTTTTTCCTTCTTCTTCTTCATCGCCCCCTTCATCCTTTTCTCTTTCCCCCTTATCCCCCAATAAACCTCTCCCATGACGCTGTACTGGCCTGGTGTGATCTGTCTCCCTATGAACTGCCTTCTAACACAACACATGTGATACTGGACAATCTTTTCACTACAATGTGCCCCGGTTTCCTCAACTCATAATAGAGCCTACTTCTTAAATATGCAGCCACCTCTTATCTTTGGCCTCAATCGGGTACAGATGAAATCTAGGAAAAAGGTACATCTGTAAAAACACATATTTACAGACTTTTTCTTACCATAATTCTCTAAACGATACCAGAGTGATGGCTGCTTCCATAGAACTGACATTATATTTTCTGTTGCAAGTTACCCAGAGGTGATTTAAGGATGCAGAGATCATACAGGTGTGGCAGAGTGCCTAGTGCCACAGAAAAATAAAAAATAAAACAAGCCATGTTGGTACACACATCTGTATTCCCAGCACTAGCTGGGTTATGTAAGAGGATTCCCGGGGATACTAACCAGTCAGTCTAACCTAATCTGCAAGCTCTAGACCAATGAGAGACAATATCTCAAAATATAAGATACAAAAATATTAATATGGAAAGCAATTTAAGGAAGATATCTGACATGGATCTCAGTATATATGCAAGCATACACGAGCATATATACATACACTAATACACACACATGCATGCACACATACACACAAAGTTCTTAGGAGCAGGCATAGGTATAAGTAATAACATCAGGTAAAGCATCAGGGTATTAGGATAGGAATTTCTCTGTCTTGGTCACTGTTTTATACTGATACCTGCCCTGCTTGAAAGCTAATTCAGAGAAAGTAGTCCATAAACATTTGTTGGATGAGTGGCTGAATGCTGATTCATCTAAATCTGTCCACACACACACACACACACACACACACACACACACACACACGCTCTGCACTGTTTGGCCTTTCTCAGGTCTGGGTAAACCGAAAGGACCCATTGTGTGAACACCTCCCAGTCTCTGCACTGGTGTTTTCTTCCATTGACTGTGTGAGGAGAAGGACTCTATTTTACAAAGAAAGGAGTGAGTAGGGGAGCCTGCTTCCAAAGGCCTGTTTGTTCTCATTATTAATTTTCCTCTCCTCTTCCAAGTGGAGTTTGAATGATTTTTGAATGTGCACTCATCTGGAAAGACACCCTCATTCTCTCCTTTCATGCCTGGCTGCAATTAAAGTCAAAAGCAAAATTTAAAAATACAGCTTTCTTATAGAGCGAAAGAACTGTTGATTCAGGCACTAGCCTGTAACCTCACACAGTACCAGAAAATAATTTAAAAATAAAAATAAAAAAGGGAAAAGAAAAAAGGGAGGAAGAAGAAGAAGAGGAAAAAGGAATATGAAGCTGACAGATCTAGTCCCAAATCAATAACTTGCTAGCTTTACTGGTTTCTAAGGCAATTATAAGCACTGGAAAAGTGCCCAAATGCTCAGAAAGGAATTAAGAGTTCCCTAAAACACACCCACCTCCTTTTCTAAAGAAATCAGTTGGGCTTGGGCGATAAAGGCAAAATAACTGAACGGGGTGGGGTTCAGCAGTCTCCAAAGTCCATCAGAGAGCCATGGAATTTCAGAGCTGGAAGGAAGCTTAGAGGTCACCTCGAGGTCGTCTTATAGAGAGGTGACTGACCAGGGAGGGAAGGAGCCTGGGATTCACAGAGCAGGTGTGGGCATCTCCCATCCAACTTGCCTGATTCATTCGTGCAAGAAAGGTTTCCTGAGCACTTACTTGGGCCAGGGCACCATGCTGAGCATGAGAAATTCATTAGCAAACCAAACAGACACGCTGTTTGCCCATGTACAACTTCCGTGCTACTGCGGAGCCAGATATTGGAGCAAGCCATCCAACAAACAAGTATATAATAAGACGGAAGCTGATGGGAGTGGTGGAGAACTATTTACATGGGGAGGTCAGAAGAGGACTCTGAGCAGGTGATATGGGAGATATGGGAGAAGAAATGATCAGGGAGGACACAATACAAACAAGGCAAAGCAAGGCATGTGGTAGGGATGCGATCACATCTGTCCTCCAAACAAGGGTGCCACTGGTCTGAGGCCAATCTAAGAGGGACCAGGACCACAGCTACTACTTTTCCCCTCACAACTGCCCAACTCACATGGCTTTCCTTCACCGATGATGAGGGCTCTGATAGATTTTGTAGCCAGCGTCTGAACCAGGAGAAATGTCATGCCAAGGAGAACATGGCAGTGGGGAGGAAGGACAGGAAAAAACATTCCAGAAGCAGAGAAAATCAGTTATGAGCAGAGACTGTGTCAGACACCTTTGGGGAGAGGCCAGCCTCAGCCTTTGTTGAGCTGGGAAAGTTATCTGACTGCTATGAGCTGCTGTGTTTTTCTCCTCTGCAAAATGGGAGCCTCCTAGTAGAGTTGAGAGTAATGGATAAGAGCAAGGGCTCAACCCCCGTAGGGCTCTTCTCTAGATGTGTGTGCTGCCATTCACTCTCAGAATAGCCCTGAGCCAACAGCTCCTTTCTCATGGATGGCAAGCCCAGGCTCCTCAGCCCTGCCCGTCACCCCACCTTCAGTGGTGACTCAGCACAGCTCCACCTGAATGAACACATTTGAGGTTCAAGAACCTTTGGCATAAGCCTCCCAAGGCTACCTACCTGTCTACTGTCTCCCATCGCCCTTCAAATCCAATAGAAGAGAAGAAAGACAATCCCACCAAAATCAATGGAATAGGCAGCGTCATTTGTTCAAACCTAAGGTGATGTCTGCTTCTCCTAAGATATCTCAGGTAAATCAACACACACCACAAACAAGAGCGTACACGTGGTCACGTGACAAGCATCAGTCTCTATCCCATCGAGGAACCGATCGGCCATACTGGAGGACCCACGGGCTTAACTAGCTTGTGGCTTAGCTTCAGGAAAGCCCAGCAAAAAAATCATTCTGGAAGTCGTAAAATTATGGTGGTCTTCTGTTTTACTCCACACATTCCCCCAACCTCTTTTGGGGAGTTGTGACGGTGGTGGTGGTGGGGGGGTGGGTGCTTGGTTCCATTGTCCATTGTCCACAAGGCAGTGGGAAGCATTACAGTGTAACACGGTGTTCTTTCTCATACAGGATCTCATGGGTCACAGGCTGGCCTCAAACTTGCTAAGTAGGCCGGATAACCTTGAGCTTTGGTCCTCCTGCCTTCACCTCCCCAGTCTGAGATTATAGACATGCACCACCTCTCTTAGTTTATGTGGTACTGGGGATCAAACCTAGGATCTCGTACGTGCTAGGCAAGCCCTCTACCAACTGAGCCACATCCCAAGCCCACAATTGTAATACCTTATAAAGAGCACTTCTTACATTCTAGGCCCACCTGCCCTTTCCAGCATCCACTAGTCATAGGTAGCCACTGAATGCTACAGTGTGGCTGATCAAAATTAAGAATAAAATATGCACTGGATTTCAATGATACATTATAGAATGTATACAGTAGCTCAATAATTTCATATGGATTGCCTGCTGAAATATTACTATGGTTATGTAGAGTTGAGTGAAATATATTAAGATTAATGCTGCCTGTTGGTTGGAGAGGTTGAATATGGTGAAAACTTACTGTATACAATTCTTAAAGAGCTACTTTTTTCACTAATTCTACCTATTTTTAGCTTTCACAATGTGCCTACTAGAAAATCTGACACTATTAGCAGAGTATTCATCATATTCCTGGCTATCAGTGACTAAGGAAGAGTATAGCATGCATTTTATTGTCTCATAGTCACCTCCTCAAGTAGGAACTATAACCCTATTACCGTGTGTGTGTGTGTGTGTGTGTGTGTGTGTGTGTGTGTGTGATACGCAGATATGTGTACAGGTGCCCACTTGATGGAGGAGGCTGGGGGATGGTGTCTAGTGCCCCATTGTCTCAGTCTCTTGTCTTATTTCCTTTAGAAAGGGTCCTAACCCTGGAGCTAGGCTTATAGCCAGTAAGGCCCAATGAACTGTCTCTGCCCTCCCCAAGTATTGGGGTCATAGGCCCCAGCTATGCCTATGCCCAGCGTTCCTCATGGCTGCCATGTATTTGAACTCTTCATGACTGCACAGCAAGTGCTCCTACCCACCGAGCCACCTTCCCGGCGGTTGCTGACACACCCGTTCACTGATGGTAATAGTGAGACTGTTTTTCTGACCTTGAGTCCTCAGGAAAAAAATCCTCCCCAGGTTCCCCCTGAGAAGTCCGCTGGCTTCATTCTCAGAGCCCAGAGTCCTTTGCTTGGATCCCTCACAGCTTTGGTCTCTCCACTCCCATCTCTTAACTTCACTTCCCCCCAGCGACTAGCACACTTCTTACTCCTTCCCTCGAATGATGTATTTAATTAGCAGCCTGTCTTAGTTAAGGTCTCTATTGCTGTAAAGAGACACCCAAATCAAGGCAACTCTTACAAAGGACACCATTTCATTGGGGCTGGCTTACGAGTTCAGAGGTTCGGTCCATTGTCATCATGGTATGATCATGGTATGATATGTTTACATGTCATCAAGCATGGCAGTGCCCAGGCAGGCATGGTGCTGCGAGTTCTACATCTTCTTCTGAAAGCAAACAGGAGAAGACTGACTTCTAGGCAGTTAGGAGACAGGTCTCATTGCCCACTCCCACAGTGACACACTTCCTCCAACAAGGCCACATCTCCTAATAGTGACACTCTCTGGGCCAAGCATATCCAAAGCACCATACCACCTGCCTCTATCTTTCTACCCCAGCACTGAGTACTGCATACATGCTGGGGACTTGAACTCATGTCCTTTTGCTTGTCCAGCAAGGACTTTACTAACTTGACTCCCCCTCCTGCAGTGTTTTTCAAACTATATATTACAACTCAATCATTAGTGGGATGTTGTACTGGCTAGTTTTGTGTCAACTTGACACAGGCTGGAATTATCACAGAGAAAGGAGCTTCAGTTGAGGAAATGCCTACAGGAGATCCAACTATAAGGCATTTTCTCAATTAGTGATGAAGAGGAAAGGCCCCTTGTGGGTGGGACCATCCCTGGGCTGTTAATCTTGGTTCTATAAGAAAGCAGGCTGAGCAAGCCAGGGGAAGCAAGCCAGTAAAGAACATCCCTCCATGGCCTCTGCATCAGCTCCTGCTTCCTGCCCTGCTTGAGTTCCAATCCTGACTTCCTTGGTGATGAACAGCAGTATGGAAGTGTAAGCTGAAAAAACCCTTTCCTCCCCAACTGCTTCTTGGTCATGATGTTTGTGCAGGAATAGAAACCTGACTAAGACAGATGTGAAGCCTATTTGGTGAGCCATAACTAAAAATATTTTTAAGACACAGTCTCATGTGGCCCAAGCTGTCTTTGAACTTGTAATGTAGCCAAAGATGACTTTGAATTCCTGATCTGCCTGCCTAAAAATATTTTTAAATGAAATAGGAGAGCATGGAAGAATAGAGAATATTTTTTAAAAAAATCATAGTATATAACACAGTTCATATTTCTTAATACTTCCACGTGTGAACTTAGACATAATAAGAATTTTTGTCCCTGCTCAGGTTAGTCCACAAACATGTGTAAAGCCCATGCTAGTAGCTTAGACTTAAAGCCATGGGTCCTGCAGCTGGCACTGCGTCTGAAGCCAGGGCTGTTCTTGTTGACCATGGGTGACCTTCTCCCGTGGATGTTGCAGTATTACCTCTGGGACTGCTGCGGTGTTTCAGCAAATGTGCGCATGAAAGACTGTATATAGCACAGTGACAGTCATACTGAGCCACTAGACTCATTACTGCTTTTCCCTTTGGAATAATGCACTATTAGAACTGTGCTCAAAAGCTCCCATGCATTCTCACGGCCCACTGAAGTCTTCATATCAAGGTCCCCCTCACTGTGAGCCTGAAGCACTTCCACAGTTTAGCAATCTTGGAAAGGAGATCGGTCTTTTCTTTCTTGTTCCTTCTGTACCTTGGCCTGCCCCCATGATTCCATTCCATCAGTACACTAACATTCCAGAATACGTTCACACAAACATAGGTGTGGTGGTTTGAATAGATATACCCCCCTCCATAGACTGATGTGTTTGAATGCTTGTCCCATAGGGAGTGGCACTGTTAGGAGGTGTGGCCTCGTTGGAGTAGGTGTGTTGGGTTTTTTTGTTGTTGTTGTTTGATTTTGGTTTTTGGTTTGGTTTGGTTTTTTGAGGAAGTGCATCACTGGGAGTGGGCTTCGAGGTCTCAGAGGCTCAAGCCAGGCTCAGTGTGGCATTCACTCTTCCTGATGCCTGTGGATCCAGATGTAGAGGCCTCTGCATGGCACCTGGCTTGTTACAGGATGCTGAGTACTCAAGTGCTCTTGGCCACTGACCCATCTCTCCAGACCCTGAAGTCTCCTTTTTTAACAAGATCTTGGGTGGTGTCCATCCTTCTGGTCAGATGACCTCCCCTGGAGACCCTGGAGGGATGCTTAAGAACTGCAGCTTAGTGGATTGTGCCCAAACTAAATTCTAGGAAATTCTCGGTGATACTGCCTGCCCAGATGGTGCCTGCTCTGCTCGGAGTTCAAATCTGCTCACACTGTAATGCTAATGTATAATTCTTTTGGGGGATGTTCTATTTATTCTTTTGAGACCTCTTCACATATACTCAACTGGACAAAAACTGGTGTCTTACTTAGAACTTTTATTTAAGAGTCCATTCCATTTCCACGATTACCGCACACAAGTCACTACTGCCACTGCTCTTCACTACCACAAGGGGCGCTGTTGAAGACTAGTCCCCCACCACAGTTTGCGGATAGAACAGTAGAGGATAGACCCCTAGGTTATCCTTACCAACCTAGACTCCACATGAATTTCATTGAGTATTGCTCGAGCTTTGCTGTCACAACTATTCCCCCGTCGACACTCAAACTTCAATTTTCAGCAACACAAAGGATCCTGGGGAGTTCAGATATCTGCACCGTGAGCCTAAACCAACTCATCTGTGTTTATTAAATCGGATCGTTAGAACCGATATCCTTAAGGTGGCTTTATTTATTTGAGCGCTGCCTTGCTCTTAGTGAAGCCCTGGGAGAAGATGCAAATTTCTAAAACCCAGAAGCTTGGGGGTGGGGCAGATAGAAGCAATTTTCGCTGCAGGACCACCTCTTCCCAGGGATCAGATCTACATAACAAAGGGCAAGGGAGCTCTTGGTACACCCCTCAAAAGAACAAAAAGATGTCCTTTACTCTTTTTTCCAAGACAATGGAGACTATTTACCCCTTCATTTGCATGGAAAAGCCGGCTTTTTTCGGGACCTTTTGCTGACTAGCACTACAGAGCCTTTCTAGGCTACTTGAATTGAGTAGTGCTTCGGAAGTTCAGTTGGCTTCTCAGTACCCAATAGTGAGCCGCAAAAGTAAGTCAGTGAATTGTAGCCATACTTTTTTAAGTAAGGGGGGGCTGGAGGCGTGGCACAGTGGTTGCAAGCAGCTCGAATCCCAAAAGCACAGAAAGTAGGAAGAACAAGGATTTGCACACAACATAATTCAATTGGTGGAGTGCTAGTGAACCATGCATGAGGCCATGGGTTTGATCTCTGTGCCTTGCATAATCTACTGGGAAGGTGGAGGCAGGAGGATTAGAAATTCAAAAACCTCCTCTGCTTTAAAGGCCGGTCTAAAATACAGGAGGTCCCATCTCAAGTAATAATAATAATAATAATAATAGATTTGCAGTGGCAGGGGTCAATCCTAGGGACTGACTTCACATGTCCCAAAACTGATTGTAAACTATGGTCTAGAATAGGCAGATCTGACATGTGATTGCCCATCTTCTTTAGATGTGGAGATTGCCCAAGGCAGACTGTCTAACCTCCACTGCACCTCCAGCACTGGGGACATAGCAATGCACACGGTCAATGTTTATCGAATATACACCCTGCCCTTGGGCACTTGCCTGTCACCTTCAGATGCCACCTGTCAGCATAGATATCAACTTTTCTTCAGCTTTGCATTCAGTCCTGTGTGCAGACTTTGACGGTGCTTCTGTTTTGTCTAGTAGAACTTAAGCCCCTTGCAGGCAAAAAACACCTCTGATCCTTCTTTAGTGTCTTGGTTTATCTTTCAGCGCTGGAAACAGGAAACCTGGGACCTGAAGAAATGCACTGAGCCACAGAGCTGGTGCTCCACCCCATCCACAGAGAAAGTCTGGGTGTGAAGCTGGCACTTCCTCTATCCCAACTAACTGCTGGAAAGAGACCTTACCAAGAGGTCAGTCCTGAGCCTCCCTATTTACCTCTCAACTGATCCAGAAAAGCACTGAAGAGCAGAGCACATCGAATATGCAACATGATAAAAGCCAATAAGACTTTTAATTTTCATGAAAAGAAAAAAATCAAAGTATACAGAAAGATTCAGCTACACTAGGCTGGAGAGGTGGGTCAGTGGTGAAGAACACTGATGGCTCTTCCATAGGACCCAGGTTCAGTTCCCAGCACCCATATGGTAGCTAACAATGGTCTGTGAGTCCAGTTCCAGAGGACCAATGCCTTCTTCTGGACCTCTTAGGCACCAGGCATATGTGTGGTACACAGACATACATGCAAGCAAAATACCCATACACATAAAATTAAAATAAATATGACTTTTAGAGAGTCGACTGCAGGAGTGTTTATGGTGGCATTTATTTATAGAAGAAAAAACTGAGATACAGCTGCAAAGTCAGTGATCTTGCTGTGGTTGGATATGTTTTCAGATATCTACAAGCTCAAAGATACTTCATCATATAGAAAGAGACACTCAGTGTGGAGTGGAGGTGATGGGAAGAGCCTTCTAAAATGCTATATATTAAAATTTTGGAAAATATGCCTATACAGTGATGCCTTCTTTGAATCAACACCCTGATTCATGCATAGAAAGTAAGCATGCTGCCACTGAGACACATAGACACTACACACACACAAACTACACACACACATCATACACACACAGACACACACACATCACACACACACGCAACACACACTACACACACACACACACACACACACACACACACCATACACTACATACACTATACCCCCCCACACACACACACACGCAACACACACTACACTCATACACACACACCACATACACATTTCTTTATTTTACCAGTGCAAAAGTATCCCCTGGCAGAGGATATTTCAAGTAAGTCAGGTCAGAGGTATTTCAAGTAAGAAGACCAAAGGAAGGAAGAGAAGAAGGGGGGAAGGGAGGGAGGGAGGGGAGAAGGAAAGGAGGGAAGAAGAAAGGAAGTAAGTAGAGAGTTAAGAGAATGTACACTGAGAATATTCCAAAAACGAATGCCAGAAAATCCTAAGCCAGTGACTCACAAAGTTGACCTGGAGCCTTCCAGCATTTGGCACCAACAGGAAACCAGGTTAAGCGTTGTGACTCACTCGTCAGGACGAACAAGGCTCTTCCTCATCCCTCAGATCACTTCCCTTGGAGCCCAAGGAGATGGCGGTGATACTCACAGCTGGATCAGCTGGTTTCCTAGAGTCAGCCTGAGCTGGAGCAATCTCAAAATCACACACCTCCTTCCCTGCCTTCTCCTAAGCACAGCTATAGGCAGCGCATTCAATTCCTCACCAACTACCTGCATTTACTAGCAGTGGGTTAATTGCTCTGTTCCTCGGAGCTGGAGATTACTAATAGCTGAGAGGAACAATTACAGTCTTTCACTGCCCCTGTGTCAAGCTGCCTGCAGCACCTTTCCCAGGGACGGGGACATCTCTCCCCATCCTCACTCAGCCTTCAGACCCACCTTGTCACCTCTGACCCCTCCACTTGTGCAAAGCGCCCCCGACTTGATGGTTTAAATATCATCTTTTATGTAAACCTCCAAAGTATCCAATAAAGCCACACGTTTCTTCTATCTCCATCTCCATCTCTCTTCCAGTCAGGAAAAAAGGAAAAGGGCAAAAGGGACTTGGACCCCAAAGGAAGTTCTCCTGGCTGTAATTCCAAGCTCTCCAGCTCTGGCTGACTTCTTATGACATCTGTGCTAGATGCTGGAGTATGAACAGAAAGGGCATGCAGGGAGGGCATTTACCCACTGGAGAAGAAGCTAGCCAAGAAGATCATTTCAGCCTCATAGGTTAGAGAGGTCATAGTGTTAGGGTTGCATACAGAGACCCTTTGTGAGCTCAGTGGTCAGGCATGTCCAAAGGAGATATCTGCAGTGGGCCATGAAAGAACATCAGCAAGTATTAGTGAAATGCACAGTGCAGGTGTATGGAAAAGTCCTAACAATGCCCAGTGTACAATGTCATAGTAATTTGTATATGTGTGCAGTATTTGCATGCATCTATGTGCAGGTATGTGCCCATGTGTGCACGCACATAAAGGCTAAAGGCTGCCATCAGCTGTTCTGCTCTCACTCTCTACCTTATTCCCTTGAGGCAAGGTCCCTTGCTGAACACAGAGCTAGATACCTTGGGCAGCCCATCAGCAGCCCATAATGCTCCTGCCTCTGCCTCCAAGAGCACAGGGGTTATAGGCACAGCCACTCCTGGCTGCTTATGGCAGTGCTGGGATTCAATCTCAGGTCTCCATGCTTGCAGACAAACACTCTTCCCCACCAGCTACCTCCTCAGGCCTGGGTTACACCAATGTGTAAAGTAAAACAGAACAATATGGAATGGCAGAACAGTGACACACACATTTAATCCCAGCACTCAGGAAGGCAAGGCAGACAGATCTATCTGAATTCAAGGCCATTCTGTTCTACACAGCAAGTTCAAGGCCAGTCAGGGTTCTGTCCCGAGACTCTTGTCTCAATGTGAAAGAGAGAAAGAAGGCTTTGACTCTTTAAGCCTGACTGTATACACTGACACTGAGACCAGGTAGGTTAATGTAATGGTTTAGGAATACTAAAGAATGATGGTAACGGTAGCAAATCAAATTGTATTGAGTCACAACTAGTATTACCAGCTATTTCTGTTGATCAGGAGACATGGAGACCTAGACATAGTGAGACTCGTGTAAGCCTCCAGGCATCTAATCTTCCAGAAACTTCTTTCCTCAGCCTGGAAGCCACACCCACACTGCGAAGGCCACCCGCTCCCAGTTCCTAGTGATGTGTCCCTTCACTTACCTGCTGCAAATAAGGAGAGCATGGCTTTTCTATACTGCCATGGGTGTGCATGGATGTCTGCATACTTGTACCCAAATTAGTGCTGCATCAAAGAGGGAATACCTTCTTAGCCAAAGTCAAGCAAAGGAAAGAGGCTCAGCCTTCCTGTTTCAGCTCTTACACTGTAAATAAGTATATTTTTCACGGTCTATTTAGCCCACATTTTTCTCCTTTTTACTCTTTTCTTCCATGATTTCACTACCGAAACTGGGCCAACCACAATCCTATTGTCCTGTCTTGTGTTCTTCGGCCTAACACAGGTTTCCTTCAGATACAGGCTGTGACGTCGTTAGGAAAGAATCAACATATGTAATGAGTAAGGAGTCTTTAAACAGAAACAAGGTGATGTGCTGTGTGGTTCTCTTAGCAACAGTTATGGCCAAAGACTTGAGGACCTAACTCTGTCTCTCTCCTAGGATCGGTGACTTCGTGTCTGCCAATTCAGTTCAACTGCAGTTATATTCATATAACTACATCAAATATGCCCACGTGTACACAGTCAGTCATTCGTGTGCCTACCCCATACCCATAGGTTCTGTGTCCATGCAGTCAATTAACTGCAGATAGAAAATATGTGGGGAATTACATCTGCACTGAACATGTACAGACTTTTCCTCCCTGTCCTCAGTCCCTGAGCAATGCGGTATACAACTACTTACCCAATATTTACAGTGTGAGGTAGTGTAAGACAGCGGCAGATGGTCTTCACTGTATGGGACAATGTGCATCGGCCCTATGCAAACACACCTCTTTCTGTAAGGGACTTAAACATCTACAGGTTTTGGTGATTGTAGAAGTTTCTGGAAACAGTATCTGATGGATAATGAGGGACAAACACATACACACTAATATACACATATAACAAACACACTGTCAAACATGCACATACAATACTCACCCACACCCATACACATTGCACATTGCACACACATCACACAGAGTCACATACATTCACACAAATATATCATATACACACGCTTACACACACACACACACACTCACCCTAAGATTCTCCTTTTTTTCTTTTAGTTCCCCCAAATCTAATTAACTTCATTTTCAGATTAAATATTTTCAACCAGATCTCTATAAAATCTCCCCAAGAGAAAATGCACCAAGCCCACGATGCCAGTGGCATGAAGTGTCCATGTGTCAGATTCTGATTTCTTTGTTTCAATCAACTCAGCCCTAGCTCCTCTCCGGAAGCACGTGGATACCATAGACTCTCCTTGTTGAGCTGCCTTGGGGCATAGGAGCGGATCTGTTCTCACTTTAAAGCTATTTGGAGCTGAAGTATTTATAACTTTGTTCTGATGACTCATTATGAAGTATCTGAGCAAGAGAAAATTAATTTCTGAAGTTGTTATGCTCACTCGGTTTGGAGAGGATTAATAAAATTTCCCCTTATTGTACATGTTTTTCATCCTGCAGTCCTAATAGAAGGAATTCCGTACTCATTCTGGGGCTTTCCCTTTAATAATGAAAACTAGATTTCCATTTAATAACTCTGAATATTCTTTTACCCTTGTAACTAAGGCATAGTATAGTTTTTTTTTTCTTCTAGGAAGCAATTAAGAAGTATCCCCTTGCACTAGCTAATGGCTCAGGGAACAAGAGAGATTGTCGAGAAATCCTGTTAACCCTGGAGTGCAATTCCTGGATCCCATGGTGGAAGGAGAGATGCGACTCCCAAATTTGGTTCTCTGACTTTCACGTGCAAGCCGTGGCATGAACACAGTTGCTCTCACAGGAACACATAGTGTTGATGATGATGATGATGATAATTAAATTTCAACAAATTTAAGGAGTGTCTCCCTTCCTAAGAGACATGGTACTGGCTTAGCAATCAATGTCTGGAAGCAAGAGACTCTACGGGCAGTGCTTGCCCCAGAATCTCCAAATCCAGAGAAATTTTTCCTATTGCTTTCGCTTTTTTGTTTTTTCTTACTAAGCTTACAGTTTATAAACTGTAGAAGACTTTGGTGAGAAGCATGATCTGAAGGGCAGATTTAGAAAGCTGATGCAGCCACGCCCTTTGCCCTTACATCACCAACGCGTTTCCTAAGAACATCCTGAATCCCACCTTACACTAATGACAGATTGAAAGAAAGACTAAGATTTGTTTCCTTTTCAATTATATGTGTGAGTTTGTGTGTGTGTGTTTTGTGTGTGAGTGTGTGTGTGTATGTGTGTGTGTTTGTGTGTGAGTTTGTGTGTGAGTTTGTGTGTATGTGTGTGTGTTTGTGTGTGAGTTTGTGTGTGAGTTTGTGTGTATGTGTGTGTGTTTGTGTGTGAGTTTGTGTGTGAGTGTGTGTGTGTATGTGTGTGTGAGTGTGTGTGTGTGAGTGTGTGTGTATGTGTGTGTGTATGTGTGTGTTTGTGTTTGTGTGTGAGTGTGTGTGTATGTGTGTGTGAGTGTGTGTGTGTATGTGTGTGTGTTTGTGTGTGAGTTTGTGTGTGAGTGTGTGTGTATGTGTGTGTGAGTGTATGTGTGTGTGTATGTGTGTGTGTGTGTGTGTGCGCGCTCGAGTGCTTGTGCAGGCAGGTGCTGAAGGAGGCTGGAAGAGGTTCTTCAGATTCCCCTGGAGCAGGAGTTACAGGAAATTGTGAGCTGCCTGAGGTGGGTGCTGGGAATGGTACTCATTTGGAAGAGTCTTAAGAATTCTTAGCTATTGAGCCATCTCTCCCAGCCCCCAAAGGCCTAATGGGTAAATGCTTGCTTATCTGTAATCCCAGCCCAAAGATTGGGCAGGATTGAGTGTTCAAGTCCAGCCTGATTTACACAGTAAAAAGCCCACCCTGTCCTCCCTATCTCAAAACAAACTTTGTATGGGTTGAGGAGATGACTCGGTAGATAAAACTGCTTTCTGTGCAAGTGTGAGGACCCAGGTTTGACTCTCTAGATCCTACATGAAGATGGATGCCACACTGAATGTTTGTAATCCCATCACTCCTAAAACAAGACTGAAAGTGACTTGGGAGGATCCTCAGAAAGCACAGGCCAGCTAGTTTGGCATATGCAGTGGTAAACAACAGCAGAACCCTGTCTTAAATAAGGTAGGACCAACATCCAGTGTTATTCTCTGACTTCTGCATACATGTCATAACACATGTTTGTCTATACTCACACACAGAAACACACACACAGAGAAGTGGGGGGACAGAGAAATGTATACATGCTTATCACATTTAGCAGTATCTAGTTTTTTAGGGTTTTTTTTTTTTGTTATCACAATTGGGAGTATGCAAGAACATAGGGTATCCCATGACTAGAGCTGTGAACCATCTTATAATACCCAGGATAGCCCTCATATCAAAGACCTGTCTGACCCAAAAGGCCAACAAGGCTGGAAGTGAGAAACCCAGCCAAAGGACTGACATAGGCTATAGTTTTAGACACTGGACTCTGACTCAGAGGTGGGGGATTTCTGTTTCCATTTCCATGAAGCATGGGAGTATTACAACACGATGCTTGGTACTGACACACATGCTGAGGTCATCACTGGGTCAACATTGGTATGCCTGGAATTTTTTGAGGGCTGATAGGGTAAGACAGACTGGCCTCCAGTTCCATCTGTTGGCCATAGACTGGCCTTGAACTCCTGATTCTCCTGTCTCCACTTTCTAAGTGCTACAGTTAGAAATGTGCATCATTGTGCCCGTCTTTACCCAAGGATCTCTGATAATCACCAACCAAGAACCATTTGTTTCCAGGTTTCTTTTTCTTTTCTTTTTTTAAAAAAAGGATTTATTTATTTTATGCATACTAGTACACTGTGGCTGTCTTCAGACACACCAGAAGAGGGCATCGGATTCCACTACAGATGGTTGTGAGCCACCATGTGGTTGCTGGGAATTGAACTCAGGACCTCTGGAAGAGCAACCGATGTTCTTAACCGCTGAGCCATCTCTCCAGCCCCAGATTTCTCGTTATATGAAATACTTCTCTACTTCTAGATACTTATAGTCAAAAGCATCATAATTGTTACATCTAATTACATATAATTTTCCCACAAAAGGTGCACATTAAGTTGACTAATGACTTAGTTAGTTTGCTTTTTCTGTGATTCAAAAGCAATAACAAAACCAAAAACCCTCACAATGGGCTGGTGAGGGGACTCAGCAAGGAAAGACATTTTCCACCAAGCCTAATGACCCAAGTTTGATCCCCAAAACACGCATGGCAAAAGACAACTGACTCTCCCAAGTCACCCTCTGTCCCGCACATGCTCGCCCATGCACACACACAAACAAACCAACCAACAAATAAACAAAGTCTTGACTAAAGCTCCTTAAGGAAGGATTTGTTTTGGCTCACAGGTCCAGAGTATAATACAGGATGGTGTGGTAATCATGGAGACAGGACCTTGAGGCAGAAGGTCACATTGTGTTCACAGTCAGGAAAGCAGGAATGATGAAAGCTGCTTAGCTTCGTCCTAGTTCTTTCTTCCTACCGTAGTCTCAGACTCAGCCCACCTGAACACATACACAACAGTGTCTGCTAATTATTAAGGATTGTTCAATTCATCACCATCTTCCCAGCATGCCAGGGACCTATCTGTTCTACAGTGTTACGATCTGAGTCTCATCTGAGCACCAGGGCATTCTTCAAAGGTGAAACTCACAGTTGAGTAGACATTTCTGTGAGCTACTGTTAGCTAAATAGATAAAGAAGATTGCCGTTAGCTCTCAGAGACTGAACCGTGAACTAAAGCACATACACAGGCTGGACCAAGCCCTCCCCTCCCCAGCACCTTTGTAGCAAACATGCAGCTCAGTCTCCACGGATGCGTTGTCTGACTTCAATGGAAGAGGATGTGCCTAACCCTGCGGAGACATGATGAGCCAGGATGGGGTAATACTGGGGAGGGCACACTCTCAGTCTCTTCCTTCATTCCAGTGCTGATGGCATCATATGGCTAGGTGTGAATCCATAACAAGGATGTTGGCCTGGCCTCTGCATCCTTCCTTTCCCCATTAGTTCTCAAGTATCAGATGAACACAAGGGAGTTTTCAACTGCCACTTGGATGGAAGAGCCTTTAGAGGCAGGCCTCCTTGCCTCTAAAACTCTGTCTTGTCTAAATATATGCTGAATAATGAAGCTTTCATAAACACTGGGGGAGAAGTACTGAAAGGGGTGAATGAGAACAAAGTATTACAATTATATATATGTATGTATATATGTATGTGTGTGTATATATATATGTGTGCATGTGCATGTACATGTATGTGTATATGTATATATATATGTGTGTGTGTATGAGTGTATATATGTATGTATATATGTATATGTATGTGTGTGTATATGTATGTGTATGTGTATATGCATATGTGTGTTTGTATACGTGTATGTGTGTGTGTATGTTGTGTATGTGTATATGTATATCATGATGAAACCCATTACTTGGTATGATATCCTAAGTTTTTATAATAGATAATTATTCATTTGTATAAGGTGATGTTTTGGTACACTCATAGACTGTGTAATGATAAACTCAGGTGATGGTAATGATGATGGTGGTGATGATGATAGAGATGTAACATGAGGCATGTTGCATTTAACTAACTTTTCATGGTCAAGGATCTATAGGACATCAAGCAGGCTCCTTAACTTCATTTAGCCTCATCCTTTCAATCGGTTCTCCATTTTTTCATTTCTGATTCTGTTTGGTTGTCTCCACACCAGCTTACCTCTCTAATAACAAGACAAGCATGCCAGTATATTTCAGGGTTTGGTGCCACTGGATTGCACTGAACTCTGCTGGACAGCTTTCAAACTTTATGTTCCCTTTCCCTAAATACCTAAGTACTACCTCAACCCGAGAAGGCAGAGAAAAAGAAACCAGGTCCCCGAAGAGCGAGCCAAGAACACACATAAGATGTAAACTCAGAAAAGCGCTCCCGTTGTCCTGGAGCATAAATCTGCAGCTCTGCGGATCTGCTCGACTTTATAGGCTCCGAGAACTGCAGCTTGACAAACACTGGGACACGCCAGGTCTCGCTAGTCAGAAGCCGCCCTGGGAACGCTTTCCATCTCCTGTAAAAGTTCAAGAGCTTGGCGCCAACTGTTTGTTTTCACCATTCCTGGAAGGAGCTCTCCCCTCTGTGGACTCCCCTCTCTGTGACAGAAGACAGGCTTGGTGTTTCTCCAGACCTTGAAAACAGCACAGTCAAGAGCTGTGACCTTGAAACTATCTATCCCAGCCAACCATACTGACCCCGTTCCGGTGTGGCCCCAGAGAACCCGCAGGAACATCCCAGAGGATGCCTTTTGCATAGAAAGTTCCTTTTGGCTAAACTTTAGGTCTCGTTTTAAATTGTAATCTTTTGGAGCAACAGCATCTCCACCATCTCCAGCTATCCGCAAACGTACCGTAGCCAAGAATGATCTGGAACTTCCAATCCTTCTGCCCTACCTCGCTAGAGCTTTAAGTACAGTCAGTCGTACAAGGATTCTACAGAGCGGGGAGTTGAACCCAGGACTTCCTACTCACTGGGCAAGCACTCTGCCCTCTGAACCACATCTCCAGCACTTAAATTTTAGATTTATGTGGGTGAAAAATAAATTGAGCGATACAGATGAGTTCAGTGATGTAGATGCTGAGAGAATGGGTGGATTTACTGAGCATCCTCATGACCCAGGCTTGGTGCTGGGTGCAAGTGAGGCACTAAAGACCCCTCACGTGAAGTGTGTAGAGGCAGTGCTGTCCTTCCTGGAGTTTAGTAAGAAAGAATTCCTGGTCTTCCCTCTTACATTAGGTGTATTTACAGATTCCTGGATGCAAGAGCACAAAGATGAATTAAGAAGGCAAACCCAACCGTGCCGTTTCTCAGGCTTGCTGTGGGTTCCTTTCCTGCCTCTGCCTCAGCCACAGGACCCCTTTCCTCCCCATGAAAAGCCCCAGCTCCTTTTTGCTTCTCTCCTGCTCTCCTGCTCCTGGAAGCTTTCATTGAGCTGATATTTGATAGAGGTAAGCATAGACTCTCCCTGAAGATGTGGCATATTAGATACTCTATAAACATTAAATTTTATTTTTCCATATTTTATAAGCTGGCATGTTATCAGCGCTTTCTCCCTCTGTTGTCCCAAGTGCCACTGTTTGAGGATGCTCAATACCTCTTGATCTTCTAAAAGGACATAAAGACACACACACACACACACACACACACACACACACACACACATACACACACACACACACACACACACACACACACACATACACACACACACACACACACACACACACACACACACACACAACCAAGAAGAGAGCTACTGTTTGAGTGAACTAAGAGAGTTTGCAGAAGCCCCTTGGCAAGAGATGGTTATGCCATTTAAAGCACCCCGTGATGACCTTTGTGGCAAGCCTGGGGATCTGACTGGCAGCCACAGCACCTGTGACTGTGCACTAGGTCCCAGCAGTAAACATCTTCACTTTTTAAAAGAATACTAATGCATAGAAAAGTGAAAACAAATAAACAGTTCAAAGAATTTTCACACGCCCTTGTGGCCAGTACCCAGAATGAGAGATGGACTATTATGAGCACACAGTAGCCTTTCAACTTCCTTCCTTGCCTCTCTCTAAAGCAGTTCTCAACCTTCCTGATGCTGCGCCCTTTCAACGTAGTTCCTCGTGTCTGTGGTCGCCTGCACAAAAGCAAACCAGTCTGCATGCCAGGGTAGGGGAAGGGCTCATAGTGAGGAAATGTTAACAGTTGATGGATGCCAGGGGAGGAGAGTCAGTTTCCTTTAGGGCAATGGCCATACAAAAGGGGATGGCCCAAGTCCCTGCACACATGCACAACACAAACGACTCAGTGGGTTATAAAGAAAAAGGAGACAATGTTGGGAGGGGAAGAGGGTCCAGGAGAAGTTAGGAGAAGGGATGGGAGGGGGTGAATATTATCAAAATACATTATATGCATGTGTGAGCTTCTCAAAGAATTAATTCAAAATATCGTATTAAAACATAAAAATAAATAACTGGGGTGGGAGCTAACGGAGAGAGGGCTCAGCACTTAGGAGCGCTTGCTGCTTTTGCAAAGAATTGGAGTTTGGTTCCCAGCACCCAAATGGCAGTTCATGAATCCTGTAATTCCATTTCCGGAGCCTCCAGCATCCTCTTCTGGTTCCTCAGGCACCAGATACTCATGCGGTACACATGCATACAGTCAAAACACACATACAATAAAAGTAAATATATATATTTACAAGAACTGGATGCAAATAGTGATATGTGCATTTAATCCCAGAGCTTGGGTGGCAGAGGCAGGCAGATCTCTGTGAATTCAAGACCAGCCTAATCTACATTAGAGAGTTTTGTACCCGCAAGGGTCCCTATCTCAAAATTAATTAATCCAAAATACTGTTTAAAAATTAAATGTAGGGACACAGCTCAATAAGGGGTCTTGCCTAGCATATGCAAAGCCTGTGGACAATTTTCACCATTGAAAACATATTTTCCCAGATGATGTCTGTCAGGTGGGCAGTGATGTTATCCAACTTGCTGGGGTGTGATTAGGATGGCTAGGGTCTGGTGAATACCTGCAGACAGTGTCTGACTTGTCACACTTGTAATGTATTTGAACATAAAATCCTGCTTCTGTGACAAATCTTCTATCTTTTCTTGCCACACGATCACCCTCTACTGCCTTTCAAAATACTTTTCATCCTGAAAGATTTTAATACTTTGCTTATAAAATTAAAAGTGCTTCAAATTTACTTGATAAGTTTGATATCTAAAACATTGCTTGTGTGTCTCTCATGCCCCTCCCTTCACCCCCATATTTAGATTTTCCCCACTCCTGTATTAGTTTGGGTTTTATTACTGTGAAGAGACACCATAACCATCTCTTTTTTTTTTTTAAGATTTTATTTAATTTAAGTATATGAGTACACTGTCATGTCTTCAGGCACACCAGAAGAGGGCATTGGATCCCATTACAGATGGTTGTGAGCCACCATGTGGTTGCTGGGAATCGAACTCAGGAGGACCTCTGGAAGAGCAGCCAGTGCTCTTAACCACTTAGCCATCTCTCCAGCCCATGACCAACTCTTATTAAAGAAAACATTTAATTGCGGCTGGCTTACAGGTTCAGAGCTTTAGTCCATTGCCATCATAGCAGGAAGCATGGTAGCATGCAGGCAGAGACGGTGCTGGAGGAGCTGAGAGTTCTACATCTGGATCTGAAGGCAGCAGAAAAAGACTGACTTCCACAATGGGTGTAGCTTGAACATAGGAGACCTTAAGGCCCATTCCCCCACTTCCTCCAACACACAAGGCCACACCTAATCGAAAAAAGGTCAAATCTCCTAAAGTGCCACTCCCTGTAGACCAAGTATCCAAGCACTTGAGTCTATGAGGGCCATTCCTATTCAGACCACCACAGTCCCCTTGGCAGTGCTTGATGTAATCCAAGGGCTCAAGCATGCCAGACAAGCCACTGATCACTAAGTTGCATCCTCAGACTTCCCTCATCTACAAACAGTGCCACCATTGCCTATCTAATTGCACAGTTAATTGATGATCACATGATGTGCTAGTTAGTGTGATGTCCCTTGTCACCAACTAGAGTCATCTCAAAGGAGGGAACCTCAATAGAGAAAATACCTCCATAAGATCAAGCTGTAAAGCAATTTCTTAATTAGTGATTGATGGCGGAGGGCCTAGCTCATTGTGGCTGACGTGTTGGTAGGCCTGAGTTCTATAACAAAACAGGCTGAGCAAGCCCCAGAAGTTAGCCAGTAAGCAGCGCTCTTCTATGACCTCTGCATCAACTCCTGCTTCCCGATTCCAGCCTTGGCTGAGTTTGTCCTGCCTTCCTTCAGTGATGAACAGCAACATGGAAGTGTAAACCAATACTCTTTCCTCCCTAACTTAGCAATACCAAAGTAACCCTAGCATGCAGAAATTAGTACCAGAATTGTGAGGAACTGTTGTAAGAGACCTTCCCATGTTGCTTTGTGGAGGATCGTGGAAGGACTTTGGAACTTTGGGTTGGAAAGCCATTGAGTGTTCAAAGCTTGGTGAGCTGTTCTTTGGGAGGCTAGAAGATAAAAGTGTGGGAGAAATGCAGACAATGGAGCCTGGCTTCTGAATCTCCTGGTGGAAGTTTGGGAGTCACATAAAGACCCTATCAGGACTGGTGCATGTTTTGAGTTAGGAATCTCTGGTTCCAGCCCACTGGGACTGACAGAATCAGCTGTGATTAACAAGGAGCCAGAACCACTGAAGTGAAACCTTTGCTCTACTGTGATGCTGGTCGATGCTGGTCAGTATTCTATTTGATAAGAGGTTAATGTTCCAAAACTAACAGAAGGAATTCATACAGCGCATGTTTGCGGGCCTGAATAAACATGTTTGTCTCTATGAATACATGCAGGACTATCAACTTGTCTCAAAAAGTGAGAATCAGGCAATGGATGAATGAATGAATGAATAAATAAATAAATAAATAAATAAATATGGAGAACAACTGAGGGAGACACCCAGTACAGACCTTTGACCTTCATACACAAGCACACATGGAGGGACATACCTATGCATGTGCACACACACATACACACATACACACATACACACACACATGCACACACACATATACACACACACTCACACATACACACATTCACACACATACACACACACACACACATACACACATGCACACACACACACACACATACACACATTTTCCTAAATTCCCCTCCATTTTCCTTAGAAGTCCACAGACTTACTCATAAATTCCATTCTTTCTTGTTCTCAAATCCACCGACCCTTATTCTGTCTCCCCTTCAGTCTCTGCTGTTCGGGTAAGTTCCTGAGTTTAATGTTTGCCTCATACCGTAGTTTTTCCTTTCTTATTTCTAAAGATAGCTCTGAGCTGGTGGCCCCCCTCAGGCCCTGCATGTGCTGCACTCCTAAATGCTCCTCACGGAGCCCTCAGCTGTCAGAGATTCTAGCTCTTTCCACTAACTCAGTATTTAGAGACAAATAGTTTTGTCTATCCTGTGATCTTTCTCTTATACGTCTGTTACTATATTTCCACTTTTATTGCACGGTATTCAGCATGTTTGAGCTGCATTTTATCATGTGGGGAAGTAATTTTCTCCAGTGTAGTCAGTTTTGATAGACATTAATGTATGCCCATGGGGAGGATGTCGTTCCTCGATAGTAATAGACTTATTGAATTTTCTTAATTTTATTATTGAAATTCTCTTCCGTAATTCATTAAGGGTGTCTTGCATAGGATCTTAACAGTGTAGTCCAGGTTGATCTTGAACTCTTGATCCTCTGCCTCTGCCTCCCAAGTACTAGGATTGCAGGTGTGCTCTACTGTGTTAATTTGCTTGTTTGTTCTTTTACTTATTGTGTGTGTCTGTTGCATATATGTGTGTGTGTGTTTGTCTCTGTATGCTTTGCCAGTGCAGGCATGTGCAGAGGCCAGAGGGTGATGTTGGGATGTCTTCCTGGACCACTCTCTGCCCTATTGTTTGGGACAAGGTCTCTCACTGAACCTGGAGCTCCCTGAGCTTCATTGGTTGGAGCAAGTCCCTGGGATCCTCCAGTCTCCACCTCCACACCACAGCTTTGCAGTGCAGACAAGCAAGCTGTGCCCACTTATTTATGCAGGTACTTCAGATTTACAATGAGGCTCCCATGCTTGTGCCACAAACACTTTATCCACGGAGACATCTCCCTAACATCAAATTTCATTTTTTAACTAGATCTATAAGAACATACAGAGAATGTTTTAAAAGACCCTACTTCCAAGTGCTCATTTTTTTCTCCTTTATGTATGACAATTGGTGCTTTCCATTGGTGGCTGTTATATACAGGCTACGAATTTTGGGTTTTTTAATTTTAGCCTGTAGTTGTTGTTTTTGAGACAGAGTCTTATGTAGCCCAGGCTGGCCTCAAACGCACCATGAACAGAATGCCACACTTAGCTTTAAGTAACTTTTTCTCAGTCGTTTCTTTTAGTGCGGATTTTGAAAACAGCCTGTTGTATTTTCCTTTTAAGTTCTATTGACAAGACTGAGAGGTGTGTTTTTTATTTTCTTTTTCAGAAAATTGCACTGTTTCACGACCATTGCAGGTTGTGTTCCCAATACTGAACCATTTGACAGGTGGTCGATGAAAGATCCTGTGCTATTGTACACATTTGATCACCTGTCAGGCCCAGGTTCTGGGTTTTCCTTAGTTTTTATAGGAGTGTGAGTGAACCTTGCCTTACACTGTGTTGAGGCCTGAAAGCAAACGCTGTTTTAAGTTGGAGTGCAGGCAGTTTAGCAAAGGAAATAGGCCGCTGCTATGGGCCAGGTGTGTGGGGGTGGGTCCCTGGTCATGTGATCATCTTTATATCACTCCACCCATTGGTTCCCACCAGTGGTTTCCTAGGAGGTAAGCCTAGGAGGTAGCAAATATCATTTCAGCTCATCTGAACACCTGTTGATTGCTCTGCCACACACTAGGCTAGACTTGTTTATGAACCTAACCAAAATATATCAACCTAACCAAAATGTCAACCTAACTGAAATATATCGAGCAATAACTTATGTTGGAATTGTGCTGAGCCCCAGAGACAAGAGTGACCATCCTAAAAAAAAATACATTTCAGTACCAAAAAAGGGTGGGCAATTAAAAAAATATATATATAGGAAGCTGGAGAGATGGCTCAGCAAATAAGAGTGCTTGCAGTTTGGTTCCTAGAACCTACATTGGGGATTTCACAACTACAGGTAACTCCACCTCCAGGTGATTCAATAACCCCACCCCCCCTCAAATTTAAAAAGTGAAAGAAATATTTTTAAGAGAGAGAGAGAGAGTTTGTGTGTGTGTGTGTGTGTGTGTGTGTGTGTGTTTGTAATTCTATATTGTAATATGTGCCAAATGGAAGAGAGAAGCTGAAGGCTGGGAATGTAGCTTAATAGTGTAGTATTGGCCTAGCATATGCAAAGCCATTGGTATGATCCCCAGCACATCTTTTAGGTGGAATGGTCAGAAAAGAGACATCAGAACAGCGCTTGGAAAGGGCAGGGGCAGCTAAGAAAGATGGATTTTTAATAGTCCAGGCCAAGGGACTGGCCCCCAGGCCCCAAGACAGGAGCAGGCTGCTACCAGAAATGAACTTGAGTCCTGTTCCTATGTGCAACCCCCAAAAGAGTCCGAGCTCTGGGTGGGTGTAATAAGAAGCTATGCCTGGGTCATAGCTCCCTCGGCATTCAGAGAGAGGAAGTGGCTGAGCTGTCTCTTCTCTCTGGCTTCTATAGGAGAGGAGGATGTGTACTGGGAGCTCTGACATAACCCAGGAAGTAAGCAGCTTACTGGGGTGATAACAGGGTGCATATGGTACACTCTACTGATTTCATCCCATGCCTTCCCACACTTCTACATTAAAAAGTCCAAAACGGTGGAGCTGGAGAGAGGGCTCAGCAATTGAGAACCTGGGCTGCTCTTGCAAAGGACCCAGACTCAGGTCCTAGCAGTCACATGTGGCTTATAACCATGTATAACTACAGCTCTAGGTGATCTAAACACACATGACACAGATACACACACATACATATAGGCAAAACACTCATACACATGAAGCAAAATAAATCTTTAAATGAATTTTTAAAAAAATAAATAAATGTTCAAGTTAAAAAAGGTTCTCATTAACATTTTGCAACCAACTCACACAGCACCAGAAATGAAGTCACCCAAAAGACAGCTGCTGAGCATGTCCCCAGTTCCTGCAGCCAGCTCACAGTCCGGGATTTCTACACAGTGACCATTCCTCTGATTCTTTTGGATTCAATCTCAATATAATGAAATCCTTGAACTCAATAATCCCTATATAAAAATAAAGTGGAGAAGAAAGAGAAGAAAAGCTTAGAAATCCAAATATGTACAACTATACACACATATCATTAAAAATGTAAAGGAAACAGAAAATCCTAAAATAATTTAAAGTTATGTCTAGTCTAAGATGTTAAAAATTATCTATTAAATTTAAAAGTCCAATCGAAATTAAAATGAACAGCTATCAAAATTGTAAATCAAACTTAATTGAATAAAGCTGAATTTTAAATTTAATTATCCACAGTTTGAGGCATGCAATAAATAACAGATTAACAGAAGTTGCAACAACAACAAAAAGGACCTACTTCACTTAAAAAAATGTTTTTGATATAAAATTTGTTTAAGTCAGGAGAAACATATCATCAAGAACGTTTCAATATGCAATGTATACAATTTACAAAATAACATTTTAGCATGCAGTTAGAACAATGAAACAAAATCCTTTGTTTTACTGGAACTGTTTTGAAAAGGAACCACTTTTCACTCCACAGGAGAAGAGAGTTCAGTTTCCCTGCATTCTTGCCAGCATTTACCACTGTCCGTCCTTCCTTTTATCACAGCCGACTGTCTGTGAAATGGTATCTCTTTGGAGTTTGAACTCACATTTCTCTTTCACCTGATATTGATAATGTGGTTCCATGTGCTCATTGCCTGTCAGCATAACTTCCTTGGTGAAATGGCTATTTGCAAATTTTAGTCATTATATAAACTTTAATTGTGGAACTGGAAGGATATTGGGTTTTTTGTTCCTTTGGTTGGTTGGTTGGTTTGTTGTTGCTGCATCAGGTTTTTTGCTTGTTTGGTTGGTTGGTTTGTTGTTGCTGCATCAGGTTTTTTGCTTGTTTGGTTGGTTGGTTTCCTGCTGCTGCTGTTGAGACAGGGTTCTCTGTGTAGTCCTGACTATCCTAGAACTCAGAGATCCATCTGCCTCTACCTCCCAACTGCCACCATACCCAGCTGGACAACAATTCTTTATCAGATAGTTTACAGCGGTTTTCTTTGGTATGGGTAATCATTTTTGCCTAATGGTGTTTTCTCCCCCCCCCCTCTGTGTGTGTGTGTGTGTGTGTGTGTGTGTGTGTGTGTGTGTGTGTTGGGGGTGTATTTTGTTACTGGAAGCACACCCTTGTTTGCTTTGGAGTACTGGGCATAAAAAACCAGGTCCCCAGTATCCTAAGCAAGCTCTACCACTGACCTATATCCCCAGCCTTCATCTACACTGTCAACTAAAGTGGCAAAGCTCTGCTTGCAACAAAGTGCAAGCTACACGTTTTTTTTTTTTCTTTTAATTCATTGAGCTGTTCATGACCTACTTGGCATTTTCCTTTACATTCAAGGAAGACAATGTACTTTTGACTTAAAAAATATGTAGTAGATTATAGTTTTATTGACCACCAATGTTGAATAAACCTCATAGAGTGGCCATGTATGTTCTCATCAATTTCTTCAGTGCCAGGTTGAAAATGAATCATCAGAACATTTTACTACCCAGGAAGGTCGCTCCCCGAGGAGTATGTGACCCTCCCATCTGACTTCCCCATGTTCTTGGCGTGGTCCTAAAGCATAAGGAAAACACTTCATTTTAAGCACAAAGTCACACACGTTCCACATGCAGAACCCCACCAGACCACAAATAAGACATCAGAAATAAGACGCAGTAGAGACTGGTTAATCACTATCCACAACGCTTGGAAGCAGAAGTGTTTCATATCGCAGATAATTTAAAGATCTTTAGTACTTCCATAATGAGCTATCTTGGGTTGGGGTGGGGGGACCCAAGTCTAAACTTAAGTTCATTTCTGTTGGGGCAAATGACCCAAAAGTAATTTAATATAGCTTTTTCAGTGCGCCTGCAGGTTGAACTAACATGAGGTCAGGTATGGAATTTTCCGCATGCGGCATCATGTTGGCACTTAAAAAGTTTCAGACATTGGCACACTCAGATGTTTGGACTGGAGGAGCTTGCTTTAGATTTGTGGGTCGGTGTTGGAGTTCCCGCCACTTACTAGCAAGGAGACCTTGGGTAAGTATTTAGTGTGCCTAAATCTGGACTGGAATAAATGAAAGGCCAGCCTGGACAACTTAGTGAGTCCTTATCTCAATTTTTAATTTGTTTTTAAAAAGGAATGGACTTGGGGAGATGGTTCAGTCATAAAGCACTTCCTGCATAAGCTTGAGGACTTGAGACTGGTCCCCAGAACCCTTATAAAAAGCCAGGCACAGAGCATGTCTGCCATCTGAATGCTCCGGAAGAGGAGCGAGGAGGATCCTGGGGGCTCATGGACCAGCCAATCTCACAGAATCGGCCAGCTTCCGGTTCCGGGAAATGCCCTGCCTCAGAAAGGCAGATAGAGAGCTGGAAAGAGCTGCGCACGCTAAGCCGCCCGTCAGTGCCAAGTGCATTGTCACGGCCTTTATCATCGCTGTCATTAATATTTAACTAGGACCTGCGGGGGAGGTGTCTGTGTTCAGAAAGCCCTCTTGAATGTAGGTTTTAACGGTTCATAGGTACACAGATAAGGACTGCTACTCAAGAATGTGGCCCGAGGGCCAGCCCCATTAGGGCCATCTGGGAGCTGGTTAGAGTGCACACACTCCCGGAACTAGATTCTGCATTTTAATTTGGTGTCATGGTGAGCTTCTTGTGGGTTGCAGTTGAGAGGCATTAGAATCTTCTAGAATCAGTTGTGGACGTGAGCATCCCGGTCCATCAGTCTGCCTCCTTAAGCTCTGGCTCCACTAATTCTCACCAGCCTTGCCTTCTTTTCATAGGGACTCTTCCGTGAAGTCCTGCCTTTGGTTTTTGGCTTTCTGTACCCAGGGAGAAGAGTCCCCTCTTATCTGAGAGGCTACAGTGATTTAATCAGCTGTTTGATCAGGGCCCTTTATCACGAGGTAGGTTACTGAATCCCTTCAAGAGAAAGGGGTTGATAACAAACAATTAACAAGGACAGGGACAGATAGGTCAGTGCCTAAAAGTGGGAGGGGTGCTTCCTCCTCCCCAGGAGTCAGGCACAAGCTGACAAAATTCACTCTGAAGCTCCAAAGCGCTGTTACTCTTTCAAGTCCACACCTGTTTAAACGGCTTAAATACAAACCATGGCCTCTCAGATGGGTGTTTGTGGATTGCAGGCTTTTCCCAAAGTCACAGCCTTTTTTAAGCCATTGCTCCCAGGATCAAACACAGCATGGGAAAGATTAGGTCTCACTCTAGTGTGTAGCCCATCTGTTCCTAAATCCTTGGAAGCAAAACAAATGTGTTCTCTCTCTCTCTCTCTCTCTCTCTCTCTCTCTCTCTCTCTCTCTCTCTCTCTCTCTCCATCTCCCTCTCTCCTTCTCCATCTCCTTCCCCCTCCCTCCCACTCACTCATTCACTCAATGTAGAGCCCTAAGAAAAAGTGTGGGGAAAGTCACACCAGAAATCACACATCCAGGGTCCCATTGTGCTGCAGTAGACATTGAAATCTTTACCAAGAGCTTTCCAGATTCTGGGTGGAAGACGGAGGGTGGGGGCTAACGAATGAGATTCATGGGCAGCAAAGGATGGTCTCCCACAATGTTTACTTTTCGTTCTCCTTGGGCCTGGCAAGATGGTTAAGTTCAGTTCCAGGACCCACATGGTAAGAGGAGAGAGCCAACTTCCACAAGTTATGTTCTGACACAAGCATGTACCCGTGCACACACACACACACGAACACATGCATGTTAAAGCAAGCAAACAACAATAACAAACAACCTATGACTCTTGAGTTAAGAGGAGAGAAAAAGCCGAGCAGCGGTGGCTTTAATCCTAGCACTTGGGAGACAGAGGCAGGCAGGCAGATTTCTGAGTTTGAGGCCAGCCTGGTCTACAAAAGTGAGTTCCAGGACAGCCAGGGCTACACAGAGAAACCCTGTCTCGACAAACCAAAACAAAAAACCAAAACAAAAAAAAAGAGGAGAGAAAAAGTAGCAGCAGAGAGCATAGTTTTTAAACACTGAGATGTAGATCTGGGAGTGTGGCTCGGACAGTGGAGTGTTTGCCTCGTCTGCACAAAGCCCTGGCTTTGCTCCCTAGCACCACTGTAACTGGGTATGGTTGTTCACATCTATGGTACCAGTACCTGGGAGATGGAGACAGGATGGTCAGGAGTACAAGGGTCACTTCTGGTACATAGTTCAAAGCCAGCCTGAGCTACATAAGAACCTGGAGAGAGAGAGAGTTCCAATTGCGTTTGCCAGTATGTGTATATGAGCAACAACAGCAGCAGAACCCCTGGAAGTGGAGTTACCACTTGGTTGTTAAGCACCATGTGGAGACTTGGAACCAAACTCAGTCCTCTGCAAGATCAGGGAGTGTTCTTAACCACTGAGCCGCCTGTCCAGCCTGACTCAGTCAATTTTCTTCTACTGACAAGGCTGCCGACTGGTATTCACGGTCTGATTCTGTCACTCCCATGCTGTTTCTCTGCCTTCTCCTGTGTCTGTCTTTTCAGGACAGAATTTCACTCAGTAGTTCCAGGCTTGCCTAGCCCTAAGTGGTCCAGGTAGCCTTGAACTTATGCCAATCTTTCTGTCTCAGCCCTCAGCCATTTGTGATTCTCATCGTCAGTGGAGAACTTAGATCTTGCAGCCCTGAACTCATCCACTATGACATTGCCCCTGTATCACAGTGTATCTATCTTGCCCTGCCCCCAACACCCTGTCATCTCTCTTTCCAGAAATCCATGTGCTTTATGTCAGGAGGCATAAATGAAATTGAACTACCTTGAGAATATTGAAACATTGAGATTTAGACTTCTTCCTGGCACAGATGTTCAATCGGAAACAACTTCAGGGTCAGTACCTAGGTGTAGTTGGAGCCTCCTGCTCATATCAGTCAGCTTTCCTGGTACTTCTTTTTATCTGGGGGGAAGGCGGAGGGAGGGTTAGTTGTTTTTTTAAAAAATAGGAAGTTTTTTATAAAATAGGAAGTTTGCTAACAATCATTACAGTATCCTCGGCCTTTTCTCCCTTTACAAAGTTAAGATAAAGTGTATCATTCTATGTGTATACCTCTCTCTCTCTTCTCTCTCTCTCTCTTTCTCCTTTCTCTCTCTCTCTCTCTCTCTCTCTCTCTCTCTCTCTCTCTCTCTCTCTCTGTGTGTGTATGTGTGTGTGTTGATATACACATGGCTGTGAGTGCATGTGGAAACCAGTCAACCTGGGGTCATTCCTCAGGAACTGTCCACCCTGGGGATGTTGTTGTTGTTGTTGTTGTTTTTAGACAAGGCCTCTAAGTGGAACCTCAGACTCACTGATTCTCTATACTGGCCAAAGGGCAAACCCCAGGAATCCTCCTGTTTCCACCTCTCCAGCACTGGGATTACAAATTCCAATGCCCCCCCACACCCCTTTTACATGGGTTCTGGGGATTGAACTCGAGTCCTCTTGCTTGCAAGAAAAGCACTTTACTATCTGAGCCTTTGTGTCAGCGTCATGTGTGTCATTTCTTAACTGAATGATTACGGATGAGAGGCCGGTAGCATATTGCCATCGTATAGTTTGTTCAGCTAGGCTTTGGGGGTGAGGAGCGTTTTTTTAAAGGTTAAGGAACTGGGAACTTCCTCCTTCTGGTTTTTTTTTTCCTACCTTCTCAACTGTGATTTGTCCTCAGTGATTTCAGATCACTTCAGCTCCTAGAGCTGTCCCAGTGCCAGGAAGCACATCCCAACATGGAGGCTAATCCTCCCAGCTGCAGCTAACATCTCAGCAGCAACAGTGTCCACTCCCCGATAGGCTAAGACCTTCCTGCTGCCGTGTGTTCCTTAATGTCTGTGCCTTCTTTGTGAGATAGCATATTCATAAAGTTCACATCAAAAATTCATAGAAAACTCTGCATCTAACCTCAGCAAGTTAGGTATTGTCATTCCTATAAAAATATCACGTATACTCTGAGATTATATATTTTCTAAAATATATATTTGACTACCTGCTTTATGTTCGTGTTTGGCCTCCATGTATGTCTGTACACCATGTGTATGCCTGGTGCCTGTGGAGGCCACAACTGAGCCACTATGTGTAGTACTGGGAATCAAACCTGGGTCCTCTGGAAGAGCACTGGTGCTTCTATCCACTGAGTCATCTCTCCAGCTCCCCTGCCCCCTGAGATTCTTTCTTAGTGAGAAAGAAAATGTCATCTTTTGAGCAGCCTAGATTTCTCTGGAACTAGATTATACCCACCAGTGTCCAAATGATGGCAACATTCTCTGTGAAACGTGTCAGGGTAAAAAAATAAAGTTTGGGGGATGTCTTATAGGTGAGTGTTCTTACTTACCACCCCATCACTTAACAGGCAAGAAGCAAGCCCAGAGAGGTTAATAACTTAGTCAAATTCTCCAGACTGCTAGGGAATGGATCAGGACCCCAAGGCCTGTGCTTCCATGTAACATGAAGGAGAATCTAGCTCCAAAGGAGACGATGCTCCTGAAGGGCTGTCTACTGCCAGGAGTTAATTCTGTCTACTGGTGTCCCACAAAGCCATAGGCTGGCTAGTGTCTGCTCTGCTTTCCTATTAGTGTAATAAATGGCTCCAAATTTAAGAGCACAGATGCGTCCTCTTAGAATTCTGGAGTGGAGGGGGTCTAATCTGAGCCTCTCTGGGCTAATATTACTAGTCAATTAGTGTGATCAAGATAATTGCCCACAGACATGCCCAGAAGCCAATGTCATGGGTAATTCTCTGTTCAGTTGGGTTGGCACAAAAATGCCTTCACACTCACTACCATCCCCTCCTCCCCTCTCCCATTAGTTCCCTTGGCTACCCTAAAACTTCACATCTAATTTTATGTACTGATGTATCTATATAAAATCTAGGAACTGCGTATAAAAGAAATATACGGTATCCGTATTTCTGAGACTGGCTTAATTAACTTGATACAACCATGTCCAGTTGTAGCCATCTTTGTGCAAATTACAGAGCTTTTGTTCTCTTCCATGGCTGAAAACATGCCATTAAGTATACATATCACACTTTCCAAATCAACTAGGCTGTTGTTAGACCCTTGCATTGGTCCCATAACTCAGCGATTGTGAATATGGCTGTGATTCACATTGATGAACAAGTATCTCTGTGGTGTGTTCACTTGGAGTTCATTGGGTAAACAGCCAAGAGTGGAACAGCTGAGTTATATGGTGGATCCATTTTCAGTGTTACGAGGAACCTCCAAACTGACTTCCATAGTGGCGGGACTAATTAGCATTTCTCTGAGCAGTGTCTCAGGGTTCCTTTTGGTCCGTATTCCCATCAGCATCTGCTGTTACTTATTTTCTCAATGATTGCCATCACATCCTCCTTTCTCAGTGATTGCTGGGGTGAGATGAACCCCCCATGTAGCTTATATTTCTCTGGTGAAGTTTACCAATCCTTTTCCTTTTCAGACAGAAGTGAGTGGCTCCCTCACATGCACCAGGCACTTTCTCTCCTCTGCACTTTGTCCTCCTTATTTTCTCTGCACAGTATTTCCTTTTCTGTTCACCTCTGGTTTTACAATTCCTTTTTTTTTTTTTTTTTTTTTTTTTTTTTGGTTTTTCGAGACAGGGTTTCTCTGTGTAGCCCTGGCTGTCCTGGCACTCACTTTGTAGACCAGGCTGGCCTCGAACTCAGAAATCCGCCTGCCTCTGCCTCCCGAGTGCTGGGATTAAAGGCGTGCGCCACCACGCCCGGCTGGTTTTACAATTCCTGATGTCTCACAGATTCAGCTTCAATGTCAGTATTGCCTCACATCCTTCTGCATTTCCTCCCTACCCACAGGCTGGAAACAATTTTTCTCCCAGCTTGTCGGGCCCCCTCTACTCCTTTCACGCTGAGCACATTCTTGCTGCTTATTGCATAGCAAGTGGCTCTGAGTCTAGTGCTTTAGTAAGATACCTCATGGACCAAAGTTTTGCCCAGAGCACAGCAAGGATGGCTTGATATGTCCCATGGCCTCTGGAGCCTCAGCTGGGTTGTCCTGAGTTTCTCTAACTCCCACTCATCAGCACTTCCAACACATCTGACTGTTGCTTTCTCAGCATGTGGTGGCCTCCGGTTGACATGGTGGCCAAGGACTCCAACAGGCCAACATGAAAGCCAGTCCCTTCAGAGGCAAGCATGGGCCAGGCTTAGCCTGACTCTATTGCCCACAGTAGTCACGTACTAGACTGGAAGTAAAGAGGAGTGCAGCCACACCTTCTACAGAGTGTTAAAGAATTCACGGCTCTGGAGATGCCAGGCAAGCCTAAGGACCTGAGTTTGATCCTGAGTGCCCATGTCTAAAAGCCAGACATGTGGTTTACTTTTAGCTCTTTGAGGATTCTCCACACTGATTGCCATAGCAACTGCATCCGTTTACAACCCCACCAACAGTGAGTGAAGGGTCCCTTTCTCCACATCCTCTATTGCATTATCTGTCCTTTTTTTTTTTTTTTTTTTTTTTTTTTGGTTCATCTTTGCCATTCTGACTAGGGTAAAGTAAAATATCAAAGTTGTTTTGATTTGCATTTTCCTAAGTGCTAGGGTCAAAGAACATTAAAACAACAAAAAAAGATATGTCTTAGACATTTGAATTTCTTCTTTTGAGAACTCTTTGTCCAGATCCCAAGTCCGTTTTTTTGAATGGACCATTCTTTTGATTCTGTTTTTGGGTTCTTATATATTCTGGATATTAATCCTCTATCAATGTATAGCTTGACAAAGATTCTCTCCCAGTCTGTGGGCAGAAGCATTTTAGTTTTATGAAGTCCCTCTTGTCAACTGTTGGCCTTTTTCTTGGTCAAATTGAGTTTTTGTGATGGTTAATATTATGCTTGGCCCAGGGAGTGGCCTTGTTGGAGTAGGTGTGTCACTGTGAGTGTGGGCTTTAAGACCCTCATCCTAGCTGCCTGAAAGTCAGTACTCTGCTAACAGCCTTCAGATGAAGATATAGAACTCTCAGCTCCTCCTGCACCATGCCTGCCTGGATGGACCATGTTCCTGCCTTGAGGATAATGGACTGAACCGCTGAACATGTAAGCCAGCCCCAATTAACTGTTGTCCTTATAAGAGTTGCCTTGGTCATGGTGTCTGCTCACAGCAGTAAAACCTAACCAAGACAGTCTTATTGAGAGAGTCCTTCCCTGCACCTGTATCCTACAGAGTGCTGCCTGTGTCTTTTTTTTTTTTTTTTTTTTTTTTTTTTTTTTTTTTTTAGTGGTTTCAGTGTTTCGGGTTTCACAGTTAGGCCTTTGACCGACTTGGAGTTAGTTCTTGTACAAGGTGATAAATACAGGCCTGATTTCATTCTTCTGCATGTGGACATCCAGTTTGCCCAGCATCATCAATTGAAGATGCTGTCTTTTCCTCAGCTTATGTTTTTGGCATCTTTGACAAATATTAAATGGCTGAAGTTCCATGTACTCATGTTTGGGTCTTCAGTTTTGTTCCACTAGTTTGCAGGTCTGTTTTTTTGTGCCAGTAGCATTGCTTTTACTACTGCCATATGATCCAGCTCTGCCAATCCTTGGCATACTCCCACAGATCGCTTGATTATTATCCATGCTCTTTGCTGCTCTAGTCATAGTAGCTAAGAAATGGAAACAATCTAGTTGTCTTCCACTAACAAATAGATATTGCAAATGGGGTACATGCATAGTAGAGAATGCCATTCAGCATAAGTAAAAGAAAAGTGAAGCCATGAACTTGGCAGGTAAAAGAATGAAGCTAGAAAAGGTGACTTTTAGTGAGGCAAACCAGACCTAGAAAGACAAATGTCAGATGCTCTCTCTCATCTGAGATTCCTAGCTCCAAAAGCTCCTAAAATTGATACAATCATTGTGCAAAATACATACACGAATACTGTCTTCTTTTATAAATATAAAATAAATAAGCAAGATGTAAAAATAGGCGTTTCCATTAATGAAATGAAAAAAATTTAAAAAGAATGTTTTCCTTTTGTTTTATTTGTAGAAGGGAAATTATCATCTAAGACAATATTCAAGTTTATTAAAACAAAAATTTTTTAAAGTATTATAAAATGTTTAGCTTTCATTTGCCTCAATGTTGCAGCCAAATTTCGTGTATAACTGCCCTTTCAGGTCGGCTAGCACCGATGAATGGATGCTACTTTGGACTCCAAGGCATTGACTTCTTCTTACAAAGTTCTCTTTGCACCTTCTAACATTTCCTGTGTTTCTTCTTGAGAGTGGCTAATGAAAACGTCTCTGATCTGGTCTGGGATCATTGAGCAGTCTTCATCTGCCAGCATGATGTCACCACAAGCATGCTCTAAGTTCCGGAGGTGTTCCTTCTTCACTTCTATCTCCTCCTTTAGCTCTGGGATTCAACTCATATTCCGAGCAAATTTGTTTGTTGATCTTCCAAAGTAACATTGATGTCTTCTGCAGCCGCCTTTCTTCATAGTGGCTACCATCTTGCCCTAGCTCCAAACCTTAGATTGAGTTTATAAGCTGGAGTAACTTTAGAAACCAGGCAAGTTAAGAGGAACCATAAGGTGAAGGCACTAGAGAGGGAAATAACAGGTTACAAGTGGCCCAAAGATGGAAACTAGGGGAACTTTAATGAGAAAGGAGAGGTAGATAATACAAGTGGAAAGAATTAGGAAAATCACAGTAAAGATGTCTGAAAAGGTTTGTAAGGAAGCATAGTATTAGGTAGCTATTTTAAAATACCAATAACGCGTTAACCTGTGTATATACAAACATATAAAGTTTAAATCCATAGATTATCTAAGACAATCCTCAATACCAGATATGCGAAGCCCTCCTTGAGTTGGTCAGGGTTGTTCGAGAGACTCCAAAAACCTTGTAGGCGATTGCTGTTGGCCTTCGTTGTACCCCAGAGGTAGAAGGTAAGTTATATCCAAGTTGGACCTGACCTAAAACCTCTCCCCTGAGAACTAGTTTTTATGACACCAGAGGGTAAGATACATGCTTCCAAAGGAGGGAAGCAAACATCTACCCAACTGTGATGCCTAGGAGCTAAAACAACAACTAGCATGTTAGGCTAACCCTAAGGGTGAAAGAGCGGCACATGCATCCTGGTGATAACAAACAGCTCTGTGATTGGACTTAAAGCCTGCACAAGAAGGGGGAAATGGGCCTGGTACTGGAAACCGAGCCAACTATCTAGGGCCAGTGAAGTCACGGATCGAAACTATAGCCACCACTATACTAAGCCAGCCTAATCCCTAAATATATTCTAAATATTCATCTCTATGCCCACAGATAATTGTAGTTATCAACCCTCATCAGGAGCCTTCTCTTTGTAGCATATGGAGGTCATTATAGAAAATCATATCTGATCTAAATGCAGAGTTGTGGATCCCAGTCCTAAGCAATGCATCTACAGCACAACGCATGCACCTCAGGTCAAGGCTCATTTTGGAAAGCAGGCCAGAAAGATCGGAAGAACCAGAGGAGCAGGGAGTTTCCAGGGAGATTATGTCTCTCAGGAATGTCAGAGAACAGATACCCATGAAGTCTCAACAACATGGCTGCACAAGGCCATGAACAAGGATGACATCAATAGGCCTGCTAATGGGGATGGGGGGAGTGCACAAGGCCTCAACTCTAGACAAAGAATAACAGGTAACTGAGGAAGGCTGAGAGTGGGAGAAATAGTCTTCCCCAGGGAAAAGTACAGCATTTAGTCATCCAATACTAAATGGTCACCCATGAAAATGTATACATACAAGTGATGTTATACAGTTAAGCAAGCCAGACACACACACACACACACTTATAACAACAACAACAATTTAAAAAAGAGAGATGAGGGGTATATGAGAGGAGTTGGAGAGAGGAAAGGGAAGAAGGGAAGTGATATAATTATAACCTCAAAACTAAACAAATGACAATAATTTTTAAAAGCCAGATGTTTTAACACATGTGGGGCGGTAGAGAGAGGAGGATCCACAGTGCTTACTGTTCAGCCAGCCTAGCAGAGCCAGGGACTCTAGGTACACTGTGAGATTAAAAAGAAAATGATAGGAATAAGGAAGATACTCCAGTCTCCACATGCATGTGCACATGTGTACACAGGCACCCACACAAAGACATACAGATATACCTAAGAGGTCAAGATCATCTTTAAACATCCCAGACTGCTTCCTAGGTGCTTAGGTGCATAGCTGATTATTTTTCCAGTGGCTATGAGTTCTAAATACTCTGGTTCAGATGTAGAATACTCCTCATAGGTAAGAGTTGTAGAATCCTTGGGACTATGGATGGGCTAGGAGAAATGGGTCACTGGTGTGGGCCTTGAAGATGATATCCACCCCTGGTTCTGGCCCAAGCTCTCTGCTTTCTGATCCAACAGAGAATATTGGATTCACAAATAAAAACATAGACACACACCTGCCTTCTTGACTCAATTGCTGGGTGTTTCTAATCAACTGTGGCCCTTCCCAGTTCTCTTAGTTTAGCACCCCAAATCTGCCATTAACTTATGGTTCTAGCCTCCAGCCTGGAGAAACAGCCTATGGTTGATCCTCCCAAGATCTCACATGGATGGTCACCTTTTCTCCCTCCAAAGCAGGACAAAATCCTCTCCTTTTTGTGCACCTCCTGTTCCCCCCTCCAGGGACCCAGAAGTCCTGCCTCTTTCTTTCTGACCAGCAATTGGCCACTGACATCTTTACTGATCGTTCAAGAACCAATTGGGGAGCAGGACCTTAGAATCAGAACAACCCCTACACAAGACCATCTCTTAAAAATGGAGGAAAAGGCTGGCAAAGATGGTGAAGCAAATAAAGTATTTTGGTGTTGAGCATGACAAATCCGAATTTAAACCCAAGAATCACACAATAGAAGGAAGGAGAGAATGCTTACAAGTTGTCCTCTGATGTCTACATGTGTGTGCTATGAAGGGTATGTCATGGCATGACTGCCCCCCCACACACATACACAACACACACAATAAACAATCAGTAGATATCATTTTAAAAGATTCAAAGGAGGAAAGGGTGACCAGAAAGAGAACAGAGTGTGTGCTAAGTTCTAACTTGGGGAACAGAGGACAGCAGAGAAGTTGGAGAAACGAATGGGAAACTAGCAGCAAGCAAGACCTATAAGACACAAGGTACTTTTTGTCTGCTTTTGGTGTATATTTGTTTGAAACAGGTTCTCACTTTGTAGCCCAGGCTGTATTGGAATTCCATATGTAGCCCAGGTTGGCCTCAGACCTACAATGGTCCTCATGCCCTAGACTCTTGAGTGCTGTGTGCTTCCAGGTGTGAGCCACTGCTCATGGCAATACAAGATACCTTTTTGTTGTTGTTACTATGATATGGTATATGGCTATAATAATAAGCCTTTGTCTGGTATCTATATCCCAACAACTGCAAATAACAAAGCAACACTTCTGTTTTATCATCGCAGGTGACAAAGTGCCCTCCTCTCCTTAGCCAGAGTAGCTTGGAGAACCTGCCTGTCTCCTGTCGTTTGCCACATGATTTAACAACTTGAACAGATGAGAAAAGTCTTGGCTCTGTTTCTTACTGGCTGTGTGACCTTTGACAGGTTTCTTAACATCTCTGGAACACATCTTTCTTCTTTGCAAAGTGGAACGACTATACTGTCACCCTATGGCATCGGAGTTGATATGAAACGACACGCAGAAAGCTGTGGTTTATTGCTGCAGTTGTGATAAACCTCACTGGGCCCGCCAATGCAGATGCCTGGCCCTGCCCAGAGAAACCCAGGTTCAGTGCGTGTGGGTGGAGCTCAGGAATCTGCCGGGAGGTGTGTGAACCACAGGTTGAGAAATAATGCCCCAGGAAGACAGGTGTGGGGCCATCTGGCCTGGCAATGTGACCCGGCCTAAGGCATCGATGATCGGTAAACGTGTAGCACCAAGTGGGCGGATTGTCTGGGGGTGGGAATGTTTTCCTCTTCAAGCAAGCCCAAGCCTGAGGTTGAGTAAAGCCAAGGAGGTAAAGTTAGGTTTGAGACCCACCCAACCCTCTGTGTACTCAGTACCAAGCACTCTCCTGTTGTAGGCAGGGGCATGTACAGATTAATGCATACAGCAAACGCCCCCTTCCTTAGTTCTCTGCAGATCTGCAAAGCTATGAGTTGGTGGTCACCTTGTCCTGTGAGAACAGTTAAGGAGCCCAAACACTGCAGTCCCCACCCAAATCCTATCTTTCTCCCCGTAGTCAGAAGTATCTGGTCTAGGAAGGCCCTCAAGGCAGGCAGGCCTGGCCCCAAGGGACAGTAGGAAGCTATGCTGACTGCGGTGAGCCAGACAACACTGGCTGTACCCACAGGGCTGGTGGCTCCTCTCCAGCCTGTTGCTGTTCTAGAAGGAATGCAGACTGAGAGTGGCTAGATAGTCTGTTTTCCAAAAGAAGCCAGATCTCCGGATTTTTGTGTAGTATATTCCCATTAATGAACGTTGGCAAGTAAGCCAATTTTTTAAAAACCCCATGTGGGCCAAACAAAACACATCTGCTGGCCGGATCCAGCCTGTGGGTGGGCCTCCAGTTTGCAAACTCTGGTCTAGACTGAGCATTTCCAGCCTGAGAATCTGCATGGAAGCCCCCCACCCCACCCTACCCCCACCTGCAGGAGGGAGAGGGTTTAACACAGGGCATTGCTCACCTGCCCTCCATGCACACTGAACTCATCAATATGCATGAAGTCTGGGCTCCATAGTCAGGATTCTGACTAGTGCCTATGGACAGCCCCAAGTCCTAGGAGTCAGAGCAGAGCTCCACTGTGTTTGGAGAAAGGCCTAGGCCTGGCTGAAAGGTGCACTCGTTTAAAAGCAGTGCCAGGCTGGAAAAAAAACATGGCATTTTTTATTTCCCTTATCTATGGAAGAGTGCCATACTATTACAAATGTGGGGTTCAAGTTTCTATCGGCAGGTGTGTGTGTGTGTGTGTGTGTGTACATATGAATACAGAGGCCAGATGTCAACTGTGAGAGTAATTCCTCAGGTCCTACTGACCTTGTCTTTGAAGACAGGGTCTTTCACTGGGACAGGGGACTTGCTGATTAGGTTAAGTTGGCTGGCTAATGAGCCCTAGAGGTCTGTCTGCCCTTCTCCTCTCCCTCCCCAGCACTGGATTCAGAAGCACATATTACCACACCCAGGCTTTTTTTTTTTTTTTTTTTTTTTGAGATAGGGTTTCTCTGTGTGGCCCTGGCTGTTCTGGAACTCAATCTGTAGATCAAGGGCTGGCCTTGAACTCAGAGATCCAGCTGCCTTTGCCTCCCAAATGCTGGGATTAAAGGCGTGCACCACCATTGCCAAGCACCCAGTTTTTTTGTTTGTTTTTTTTTTTTTTGAGATTTTTAAATTTTATGTGCATTAGTGGGTTTTGCCTACATGTATGTCTGTGTGAGGGTGACAAATTCTCTGGAACTGGAGTCATAGACAGTTGTGAGTCACTATGTGGGTGCTGGGAATTGAACTTAGGACCTCTGGAATAGCTCTTAACCACTGAGCCATCTCTCCAACCCAACTAACTAATCTCTCTCTCTCTCTCTCTCTCTCTCTCTCTCTCTCTCTCTCTCTCTCTCTCTCCCTCCCTCCCTCTCTCTCTTTCTCCTTCTCCCTCCCTCTCCTGCTCCCTCTTTCTCTCTCTCTCCTTCCTTCTTTCTTTCTTCCTTTCCCACACACAGATTCTGTGGCTGATGCTCAGGTCCTTTGCTTGCATCACATGGAGTGAGCTATCTCCCTAACCCCAGTTGTCACCAAATTCTTCTTTTTTTAAAATATTTATTTATTTTTATTTTATGCACATTGGTATGCTTTTGCCTGCATGTATGTCTGTGTGAGGTTGTCAGATCTTAGAGTTACAGACAGTTGTGAACTGCCATGGGGGTGCTGGGAATTGAACAGGAGTCCTCTAGAAGAGCAGTCAGTGCTCTTAACCACTGAGCCATCTCTCTAGCTCCTGTCACTAAATACTTAACATCCTAACTTAGCATCATTAGATTAAGGTCACAGCCACAGTCATGGTTTTAGTGAGGGAAGTAAGAAGCAAGGAAAACCCCTTCAGCCCCCTCCACCCAGAAGCAACATCTCAGGCAGGACAGATGCCTGAGGCGACAGCCAGCAAGCAGCCCACAGGGACAGTTCTGCAGCTCAGAGCTTCAGATGTGAGGCAAATCACCAGAGTCTCAAAACCCCTAGAGGAAAGAGACTCCTGAATGTGGGATAAGAGGCTGACGTGCGGCTGGTGAGTTACTTTTAAGTCTTTGATATCCTAAACACATGCTGAAGTGGGAAGGGGGACAGATACACTGAGACAGAGGAAGAGATAGAAGAGACAGTTCAGCTGATAGACAGCTTGCCTAGCCGGCACAGTGCCCTGCCTTCAAACCCCAGTACATTAACCGGGCTTGGTGCCACACATCCATAATTCCAGCCCTTTGGAGTTGGAGAAAGGAGATTCAAGACTGTACTCAACCACATAGGAAATTCAAGGCTAACCTGGGCTACATGAAACACTGTTTCAAGAAGCCAAGCATAGGAGAAGCTTTTTGTTATTTTTTTTTATTATTATTGATTTTCTGTCTTTTGAGGCCATTCTTCCTCGTCTGAGTCCCTCCCTGTGAGCAGCTTGAGGTCTGCATGGGAGCTGGGGTCACTAAACTTGATTTCATACTCCATGCTGAGGTGTTTTTTTTGTTTTTTTTTTTCTTCAGAAAGTTCCCAAGTTGCCAGGGTGGCTTCACACAATGGCCTCCCTCATGAGCTTTAATTGGCCCTTAACGCACAGGAAGACACCAGGGAAGTTTTATGGTGTGTGCAGAGCTTTTGAACCAGGAACCAGATTCCTTGTATTCCCGCACTCCAACCCTGGACACCCTCTGTTCCTTTTGAAGTCAACAGGAGCCCTGTTCAGGGTGTCTAGCAGGAACCAAGGATCTGGTCTAAGTGAATTGTTAGGAAAACGTATTAAAGCTCTTAAAGGGAGATTAAGTTACCCAGGAAAACATACTTGGGCTAGAAGCAACTGCAGTCAGAGCCACCTGAGGCCGGTCCCCCAGTCAGAGTATAGAAGCAAATGACTCTTAAAAATTTAGTGAATGTCTTCCGTGCGTGCCTGGGAAGAAATAAGGCTCCATTGTCCTTGACGTGTTTAAAATATGAATTGCCAATTAACAATCCGATTGGCAAATTGTTCTACAATTAAAAACATAGAAATGTTGTTAGAGGCAATTAGAATAATTGTCACATGTTAATTATGGGCTGATGGATTTTGCATGCTGCCAGCAATTACCCTTTGAGCCCGAGACTTTTCTGAACAGGATCCAACCCCATAAAGACATTGATATAATATAAACTGTCTTCCTTGCTGGCACGCTTGCTGTCTTTTTAGTGTCTTTTAAGATATGTAATTATTTTTAATTAGGCTTCCAGAAGACATTTTCTGAATATATGTTTTGCTACGTCATCCCAGAGAATCCTGTATCCAATCTGAGAGCAGAAGGGAGGGAAAGAAACCACATGGAAGAGTCAGGTTTCCATTTCAGTGTGTACTGGCTTGCTGTGATGGGCAGCATGCTTAGTCTTTGGTAAAATGACTTCAAAGTAAAATTCCTGACAGGGCTGTTGGGTAATGTTGATGTATCCTCAGTCACCGCTCAAAATGAAGTCATTGACATTTGAACCTATGAGTGGTCTCCCTGAGCTCAGCCCTTCCTTGCTCTCTCTCTCAACTCTTGGGGAATTGTTCTTAGGTTTATCCGTTTCCCACTGTATATCCTAGTTTCCCCTATTCTTGAACCTTCTAGTTTCACATTCAGGATCCTCTTGCCTAGCATCCTGGAGTCAGTTTTCTTCACATAGCTGCTCTACTTTGCAAATAAGATCCTAAATTTAAATCGTGTTTTTTTTTTTTCTTAGTGCTTGGATTAGCATGTCCTATCTTCTTCACTGGGCCTCTAGCAGAACCTCTTTCGGCAGTATTGACTGAGGTGGTGGTGGGTGTGTGTATATGTGGGGGGTCAGCTGATTTTCACCCAAAGTCCCAATTTGGCCTGCAGCTGACTTTTGTAAATAGAGGTGTGTTGGAATGTAGTTATAGTCAGTCATTTGTATACTATTCTGTGGCAGTATTTGAGATGCAAGGGCATAAGCAACTATTGGCTATAGAGACACTATGCCCACAAATATTTACTGCCTAGCCTTTCACAGAAAAAATGTGTCTATCCCTGGTATTGATATTCATCTTACCAAGTCCTTGCTTATTTTATTTCAGGGACAGTTAACACATTGAGTGGTCATTCTTTCCTCTCACACCTTTGATACTAGGGGCCAGGAGCTAAAGTATACTTTTATTTTATTTTATTTTATTTTATATTATATTTTAGAATAAAGAACTGGAGTCACGGGCAGTTGTGTGACACTCGTAGGTGCTGGACCAATCCTGGGCCCTAAGTGCTGAGCCATCTCTCCAGGTCCCTAGCATCATTTCTTAAAAGTGCTCTCTTATAGCAGAAAGGTGGTGGTGCACGCCTTTAATCACAACACTGAGGAGGCAGAGGCAGAGGCAGGTGGATCCCTGAGTTCAAGGCCAGGCTGGTCTACAGAGTGAGTTCCAGGACACAGTCAAGGCTAAACAGAGAAACCCTGTCCCCCTGATGAGGGGATGAGAGAGAGAGAGAGAGAGAGAGAGAGAGAGAGAGAGAGAGAGAGAGAGAGAGAGAGAGAGATGCTCTCCTCATGATGCCCAATCTCTTTCCTCATTTTTAAAATCTTCCTTATTTATTGTCGTTTTTAGGTGACAGTATTATGGTGTTGTGTAGCCCAAGCTGGCTTTAAATTCACTCTGCATCGAGGATGGCCTCGAGATCCAGATACTTCTGCCTCAACCTTGCAAGGGCTACACTACCAAACCCAGCTTTGTGGTACTGGGAACTGAACCCAGGAGTTTATGCATTGTAGGCAAGCATTCTAGTGTGTGTATCTGTGTGTTTAGTGTGTATGTGTGAATGCATATGTGTGTGTATGCATGTGTGCATTTGAGTATGTGTAACTATAACCTGTGTGTGCGTGTCTGTGTGTGTGTGTGTGTGCATGCATGTGTGTGCATGCGTGCACATAGTATTGGAAGTGTTGTCTTCAGAAATAACATCCAGGGTTTCTCATTGGTCAGTGTTCACCAATTAGGCTAGGCTGTCTTGCCAGTGAGCTCCGAGTATCTCCCTATCTTAAGTTTGTCCCCAAGTCTGGCATATTTACACAGGCTCTGGCAATTAACTTCTGGTCCTCATGATTGTAAGATAAGCATGTTACCAACTGAGCCATCTTCTCAGCGTCCTTCCTTCCTAATCCCCCATTTATTTATTTATTTATTTACTTATTTATTTACTCCACTAGAGGCTCATCAGACTTATGAATAAAATTTATTGTTAAACTGGGCATGGTGGCTCACACTTGTAATCCCAGCCCTCAGGAAGCTGAAGCAAGATGATCATCATGAATTTGAGTCCAGCCTGGGCTACATAGTTAGCTCTAGGCCATCATGAACTACAAAGTAAGATCTTGTCCTAAGGCACGGGTAAGAGGGCAGAGGGATGGAGAGGAGCAGAGTTCTTTCCAGGATGTCCAAAGTTGTTTCCTACAGTTGATTTAACTTCCATCTCGTTTCTAGACTCTTTCTGCTCTCCTGAGGTGATTGATCCAGATCATAAGAAAGAACCACGTTGGAAACCATAGGATATATTTGAACTGACTGCATGATAGCAGAAGGATTCTCCTCTTGTCACTCAAACGTGTCATTGGATGCAGAATGACTCCAATGATGCTCCAAGGATTACAGATAGGAAAGATGGAGGTATCAAGAGGGTAGGTCCTGAACAAGTGCCAGTGCTCTGTGTATGAACTGTGACCTGGGCTGTGTACCCATTCTTCCCAAACTTGAGGTTTTCATTCTTAAGATATAGACACACAGGCTTCTGATACTAAGATAAACAGCAGATGCCCATCTCCTAGAGGTGCTCAAATCCAAGCTTTCAAAATTAGCACAGTGGATTAAGTCAAAGCCACTTGAAGTCTAAGTTTGGCCCACTGTTTACCTGGGTGGTGTCTGAAAAACAGCAGACAACTGTTAATACTAGACCCCCATTTCAGCCTGTCAGTCCTCCAGTCAGTCAGCCTTCTGTGCCTGATGCTTCCGTTTCCTTCCCATATACCTGGTATGAGTCTCCTTCTATGATAGGTGCCGTGTGGGACCCACTGAGTCTGAGTTGTGGTCCCTGCTTCTATCTCCATCCCTACTGTTCGTGAGAGTATGGGACAAGCAGGCTGATTGGTTGTAGAAATGACTGCAAACGTGAGAGGTGTTGTAAAGACAGAGGGTTGAGATTTCATGAAAACTAAGGCCATAGCTGGGGACCTTGGTGGTAACAATGATGTGTCTAGCGATGGTGGTTGAGGGCAGATAGTCCAGAGTCTGGATCCTGGTTGCACAATCTTGGGCAAGATACTAATGCTCCTGTACTTAAGAGCTTTGCTCTGCAAAGTGAAGATACGGGGTCCCTTTGCACCAGCATACAGCATCTCACCCAGGTTAGCTGTATGCCATGCAAAGCCTTCTGGGTAAGAATCGGGAAACTTAGGCTCTAATCATGATAACCAACTTGTCACTTGTTTTGTAGAAATTTGTCTGCTTTCTGCATCTTGAGTGTCATCCCTCAGAATTCATGCATTAGAAATGGAAGCCCTCCCTTCCCACCCCCCAGGGATAGAGAGATGGCTCAGTGGTTAAGAGCACTGACTGCTCTTCCAGAGGTCCTGAGTTCAATTCCCAGCAACCACATGGTGGCTCACAACCATCTGTAATGGGATCCCCTGCCCTCTTCTGGTGTCTGAAGACAGCTGCAGTGTACTTATACACATAAAATAAATAAATTATTCTTAAAAAAAAAAAAGAAAAAGAAAAAGAAAGAGATGGAAGCTCCTGATTCACGTGTTCATCCACTGCAGATGAGGGTTTGGGGTGGTTATTAGTGTTAGATGAGGCCATGGCCTAAGGGGTCACTATGTCATTAATAACTTTAGAATATTTCATTTAATGTATGTGTATGATGTGTTCATGCTAGCAGGAGCCCATGCGTAGTGCCATGTATGTAGAGGTCAGAGAACAACCTTCAGGAAATAATTCTTTCCGTCAACTGTGGGCTCTGGGCACTGAACTCAGTTCATCAGGATCACTTTACCCACTAAGCCAGCTTGCTGACCCATCCTTAGTAACATGATAAGAAGAGAAGAACACTGGTCTGCATTCCTGTGACACTGCATTGTGATACAGCAAAAAGGCCATGACCAGGTGCTGAGCAGTCACTAGGACCATGCTTTTGGACTTCTCAGGTTCTAAAACTATGAGCTACATAAATCTTCTTTCGTTATAAGTTGTCTGGTATCAAGTGTTTCGCTATAGCAATACTGTTAGCACTGGGTTTCATGACACAGGAGACTGCATGTTTCTCAGCGAACTCAGGTAACAGTTTGTCACGCTCATTCGACCTGAAGCTACTACACACCTACTGTGTGACTTTGATGAATTTAGACTAAATAGGTGACTTTTGTACCTGAAATACCTATTGTTAAAATAGAGTGCTGGCTCCACCTCTGAAGACAGGGGTAGGGCCTGGCTTACTCTGCTAGAAAATCACCAAAGTTATTAGCCATCCAGAATTCTATCCAGCTTCCTGTGAACTGCTTAGAGTCTAGCTTGAGAAAATGAGGTTCCCATATCAAAAACCATTTATTGGATGCTAACCATGTTGAACTCCATCTACTTGTCAAGCCCTTTCCCCAGAACTGGGGAGTCGTAACTAGAAACTCTCTGGTGGAGGTCTTGGTGAACTTGGCTTTGGACCCTGCATTGTTCTAGTATTCCACCACACTGTGTGCAGTCTAGCTCCTAAGACAAGAGCCAGAAGAGAGTGGAAAATAGTCACTGTGAGCCTCATTCAGATTCAGATGGAGCAGAGGGCTGTTGCTATGAGGATGCGTGGGAGAATCCATTTATTCTCCTTTTGCATCTTTGAGACAGAGTCCCATGTAGATCAGGATGACCTCATACTGGCCATGTAGCTGAGGATGATCTTGAACTTCTGATTCTTCTGTCTCCACTCCCCCCCACACACACACACACACGCTGGTTTTAGCATCACTGTCCCTGGTTTACACAGTGCTGGGGATCAAATCCCGGGCAAACAATGAATGGTGCATGCTAACAGTCCTCTATCAACTGAGTTACAGCCCCATCCCCAAATCCACCTTCCGAGAAGAAACTAATGCTTTGTGTTTCTGTCAACCTCAAGACAGGAAGAAAGAAGCTCATTCCGTGGCCTACTGAAGAGCCACAGCATATACTACCCAAGAAGCTGTGTTGGGCAGTGTCAGCCAGTTCACACATGGCACTCAATCAAAGATGGTGACAAAGATGTCAAGGAGGTCAGGAATAACACTGATCTTTTGATGTTTTTAGTGACAGGTGCATTTGATAAGACGTTCTTTCTTCTTTACAATCCACTGAAGTTTTATGGCCTGTCTACTCAGTCACACTTGCAGTCTCTGCTATCTACAGCTATATAACAAATCACCCCAGACTCAGGGGTTTGAGAGCAAGGTCTGTTTTTACAGGTCATGATTCTCTGGGTCGAGAATCTGAATGAGGCTCACAGGGATGCCTGCTCATCCTGGGCCTGCCTTGCTCATTTCCACGACTGCACTTTGCCAGTAGCTAAACTGGGCTAAAAAGAGCACCATGGGGCTGGCAAGATGGCTCAGCAGTTTAGAGCACTCATAGCTCTTACAGGAGACTGGATTCAATTCCCAGAATCCATATGGCTCACAAACTACCTGTAACTCCAGTTCCAGGGGATCTGATGCCTTCTTCTGACCTCTGTAGTCACTAGGGATCTACATATATACATTCAGGCAAAACGTTCATTCACATAAAGGAGACAGTGGCCAGGTGTTGAGCACATATCAGCACCATGCTCATAAAGAAATATAAAAGAACCATTTTTGTAAAAACAAATAAACAAACAAACAAGCAAACAAAAATTTTGGCTTTCCTGTCAGATCTAGGTATAGTTTGGACTGGGCCTCCCCTTTCCCTATACACATTCTTTCTTTCTTTATGGTCTCTATTCTTCCAGGCCTCAGTTTCTAGGGCAGCCTGGGGCTCCTCATATGGCAGCTAGTGTAGGAAGTGGGCACAGCCACAGTTGCCAAGCTTAGAATTTGTTAGAGCATGACATCTAATATTCATTGGTTAGAATAAGTCACCATGTCATTCATTATTCAAGGAAGGTGGCAAAGTCCATCTTGATGCAAGAAACTGCCCGAGGCTGTCTTTGCCGACTGTTGTTCTAGACACTTGATTGCCCTGATTCTTACCCACTGATGCACTTCCAATGTAACAGTGACAGTGAGGGTTTCTAGGTGACAAGAAGGAGAGTTTGATTTGCAGCATCTGTATCCAAGGAAGTGTCCGGACTTCCTCAGGGAAATAAGGAAACTTACATGATTACCTAGTGAACGTAGCTCCTGGTTCAGATGGCAGTGAATGGCACAGAATATGTGGCTGTCTGTGTGTACATCTATTTGCTTGTTTCATGCACATGTGATCTATGCAGGTGTGTGCTGTGTACAAGGTCCATGCAGGTATGTGCTGTGCACGTGGTCCAAGCAGATGTGTGCTGTGCACGTGATCCATGAAGGTATGGGCTGTGCACGTGGTCCATGAAGGTATGGGCTGTGTATGTGGTCCATGCAGGTGTGTGCTATGCACGTGGTCCATGAAGGTATGGGCTGTGCACGTGGTCCATGAAGGTATGGGCTGTGCATGTGGTCCATGCATGTATGGGCTGTGCACGTGGTCCATGAAGGTATGGGCTGTGCATGTGGTCCATGCAGGTATGTGCTGTGCATGTGGTCCATGTAGGTGTGTGCTGTGCATGTGGTCCATGTAGGTGTGTGCTGTGCATGTGGTCTATGCAGGTGTGTGCTGTGCATGTGGTCTATGCAGGTATGGGCTGTGTATGTGATCCTTGCAGGTATGGGCTGTGCATGTGGTCCATGCAGGTATGTGCTGTGCATGTGGTCCATGCAGGTATGTGCTGTGCATGTGGTCCATGCAGGTATGGGTTGTGTATGTGGTCCTTGCAGGTATGGGCTGTGCATGTGGTCCATGCAGGTATATGCTGTGCATGTGGTCCATGCAGGTATGGGCTGTGCATGTGGTCCATGCAGGTATGTGCTGTGCATGTGGTCCATGCAGGTATGGGTTGTGTATGTGGTCCTTGCAGGTATGGGCTGTGCATGTGGTCCATGCAGGTATGTGCTGTGCATGTGGTCCATGCAGGTATATGCTGTGCATGTGGTCCATGCAGGTATGTGCTGTGCATGTGGTCCATGCAGGTATATGCTGTGCATGTGGTCCATATAGGTGTGTGCTGTGCATGTGGTCCATGTAGGTGTGTGCTGTGCATGTGGTCCATGCAGGTGTGTGTGCTGTGCATGTGGTCCATGCAGGTGTGTGCTGTGCATGTGGTTCATGCAGGTGTGTGCTGTGCATGTGGTCCATGCAGGTATGGGCTGTGCATGTGGTCCATGCAGGTATGGGCTGTGTATGTGGTCCATGCAGGTGTGTGCTTGTGAGTGTGTGCTTTTGCTCACCTGTGATTGTGCCAGTGGAGGTCAGAGATTGGTGTATTTCTCCCTTGCTTTTCTACCATATTTAAAATGTTGTTTGTTTGTCTACATAGCATATGTTTTCTCCTTCCCCCATGTGAATCCCAAGTTCAAACTCTGGTTGTCAGCTTTGCTGCAAGCACCTTTGCTCACTAAACCATCTCAACTGCCCTTCCTTAGTTTTTTTGACATAGAGTTTCAATGTTTCCTTTATTCTTTAAATAAAAAAACAGTTTTAAGGCTGGGCATAGGAGCACAGGTCTTTAATCCCAGTACTCAGGAAGCAGAGGCTGGTAGAACCCTATGAGCTAAAGGCCAGCCTGGTCTACAGAGTTCCAAGACAGCCTGATCTGTTACACAGAGGAATTCTGTCTTACGAAGCCAAAAAAGAGAAAATTATTCAACTTTATGTGTATGTGTGCTTGCCTGAGTATAAGTACGTGCACCAGATGCATGCAGAAACCCTTGGAAGTCAGAAGAGACAACAGATCCCCTGGAACTGGAGGTACCCGTGGTTGTGAATCACACGGTGTAGGTGTTAGAACTCGAACCCAGAAGCTTTGCGTGAGTACTGCCTGTCTCTCCTGAGATGCAGTATCCAGATGCTTCATGTAGATTGATTGGCCAGTGAGCTCCCTCTTGTCTCCTCTCTACCCTCAGCATTGGGGTTCCAGATGCACTGTGCCATGTCTGGCTTTTTATATGGACGCCAGGATCCAAACTTAGCTCCTCGTGCTCGCAGAGCAAACACTTTGCCCATTGAACTGGCTCCTGGCCCCTCTGTCTATATGTGTAAGATAAATTTGAAATGTGCAATAAACCCAACTGTGCTTTTGGAAACAAATATAACAGGTCATAAAATTCACAAATGCTTCTTATTAATCTGCATGCCACTCAAAGAAAAATAGTTGAGTGGCTTGGGAGAGTGTTTTTTTGTGGTGGTGGTGGTAGTGGTGTGTGTGTGTGTGTGTGTGTGTGTGTGTTTGTGGGTGTGTGTGTGTTTCCCAGAATTTCATGTGCTGCAGATGTTTTGAATGCTCCTCAGTTTAGAGGCAATAATAGAAACCACATGCTTGCCTTTATTTTTGAAATTGTTTTAGTAAGCACTTGTGAAAATATGGAAAATGTAAACACGCACCAGCACATACAAATACCTAATGTGCAAAGAAGCCAGACTATCATCTAGCAACGAAGGGGCCACACTGGCATAGGGGTGGGTGTCGTAAACACAAATGACCTGGTGCATGTCCGTCTTTAGGTGTGCCAGTGAATCATGACCTAGTTAAAGGCAGATTCTGAGGCCGGGTAGAACATTTGCCTAACAGGCATATGGCCCTGGGTTGGATGGCTAGCATCACATAAAGGGAGTCTGTTGGCATAGGCTTGTTTGTGCTCCTAGCATTTGAGAGGTAGAGGCAGGAGGAATAGAAGTTCAAGTTTATCTGCAACTATGTTGCAAGTTTGAGGACAATCTGCTCTAAAATACACAAAATCTTGACCGTGTGCATGGGGTGGGGGCTGAGGTCACACCCTTGAGAGGCTTTCCAGAAGATGCTGCTGTACAGATTTCAGTGCTAGTAAAACGTGGGAGGAAAGGGGGTTGACAAGTGTCCCTTTTAAGGAGCAGGAAGGGCTTAGGGAGCAAATATTGTGTGTGCACCTGAAATTGAGCTAGACAATGGAATGCCACCATCAGATTAAACTCAGTTTGGGGATTTACTAAACCTCGAGTCAGAACAAGGTTAACAGGAAAGTGGATGGAAACAGAATGGTACAAGGAGGTGTAGAGTTGCTGTGGACTATCTCTGAGCACAGTCTCCGATTCATGCTCATTGTTTTAGTAGTATATGGCATGAGATGAGTGAGCTAAGAGTCTCTGTATTTTCATCCAGAAAAAAAAATGGTGAGCACTACAGTCCTGACCTCATAGTTTGAAATCACAATTTCTTAGAGCGAAGCATCAAAACAGTACTTTGGGCACGCTAGGTAAGTTCTCTGCCACTGAGCTGCGCCTCAGCGCTTACCTCACGGTAGGAATCAAGTCACAATGTGACATAATGCTTAGCAGTGCTCAAAGTGATTATTGAATACTCGCTGTTATAATTTAATATAATTATAATAGTAATATAATTTATCATATATAATATATCACATATAGATATATAATAAATAAAATACTATAAATTCTAATTAATAATATTATATGAGTGTTGGTAACTGAAGGAAATGTCCATCTGCTTTCTAAAAGAAAAATTTAGCTTATGATTCCTAGATCCAACTCTGGAAATCTATTAGTAGGCATGAAAAAGAAAATAATTATGGTCACTCTCATAATGTCGTTGAGAAAGAGGCATCTTGATATAGTTGATGAGACATTTCCTGAACATACATCATGAGTCATGGGTTAGAAAACCACTCTAAGATTTTACTTATTCCTGACTTTGTGTGAGCAGAGCTCTCACCTCTATAAAGTGGAGACAGTTACAACTGTCATATCCAACTGTCATGTAGTCCCAGTAGGTGAGAAGCTGAGGTACAGGTTGACATTTAAGCTTAAGAATTCAAGACCAATCTGGGCGACATATTGAGACTCTGTCTCAAACCAGAACAACAACTTCAGCTCCCAACCCCTACACTTTAAGAAGCACAAATGTCTTAAAGGAGTCTGACATCCACAGAGCTGTCACTTCTTAGCCCATGTGGCCATGACCATTTTCCTTAAATCCTCCCCCAATGGAGAAAAGTATATAAAGCACTCAGCAATGTCACAGACACAAAGCAAACACCCAGAAAAATGACAATTGTTGCTGTGATATGAAATTGCTTTTTTTTTTAAAAAGGAATCACAAGGTGTGTTACTTCATGAAGATGGTTATTCTGTGCTGTGATAAATGTGCTGTTTTCAGTATACATCCAACTGTTACTTCAGAGTTGCTGGCAGTGAGGAATAAACTTTGTGTCTCTGCATCCCTAAGCCCTCACATGCTTCTCCAAGTGACATTGAAGAGACATAGACTGGGGAGGTGGGAGGGGGCGGGACTTAGCAGCTCAGTCTCTGGTGATGTCATCGACCTATCTTGGAATCACCATTGGAGTTAAGAGACTGCTTCTTTGGGGAAACTGCAGGATTTTGAAAAGGTCATAACTTTGGCAACTTAAAAAAAAAAAAACAAAACAGCTCTCATCTAATCAGTTAAAATTGGAAATTCACAGGTAAATGACAAGTGTCCCCAGGAGATGGCTTGTGTCTGGGAGTAGACCACACAGTTGTTAGTTGATATTAATAGTTCTGAGAAGAGGGTAGGAGCCTGTGCAGGTCACAGCTGAGCCACAGGCATTACACATGCTGCTGGTGGAGGCACGGCAGCTGCAGTTGGATACTAGCCAGCCTTCCCATAGCCAGAGACATCGCAGAAACAAACAAACAAACAAACAAACAAACAAACAAGCTCACTTCTTCTCACCTCTCAGAGGACAATGCTGGCACTGGGGGCAGGGAGACATCAACGTTCCCTTTCATATCCCATCCCAGACTCTAGCTCCCTCTCTTTCTCTCTTCCCCATCCATCTCCTTGACAAGATTATTGGAAAGAAGGAGTTAATGAGTACACAGTTGTCTTTTTTCTTGGCAGAGAAGCACAAGACAGGCTCAGAGCAGGCTGTCATGGCGCTTGAGGTTTTAGGGATTTTACAGGTAACTATTAACCCTTTGTGGCATTCCTGAGGAAAAAAGCCTGGGGTTGAAAGAACCTACTAAGATTTTTCTATCTCTATTAAAATCATGGACTTATGTTGCTTCAGAGTTTAAGTTTAGCAATACTTACCCATGAAGCCTGAGATATATGTGGTCTTACACTGCCTATAACATACCTGTGCCTTGATCAGAGTGGTATGTTGTATGAGACTGTTAGCACTTGTGCATATACGTGTACCCATGCGCACATGTAAGGGGAGGCCAGAGGAGGACCTTGGTGTCTGTCCTACTCTACCACTCCCTGCCTTGTTCCCTTGCAGCAGGGTCTCTCATTAAACTTGGAGCTAGGCTAACAGATACCAAGGCCTGGCCATTTCAATCTCCCCCCACCCTCCAGCTCTGGGGTTACAGGCTATGCCCAGCGTCTTATATGGGTGCTGGGAATTTGAACTCAGAACCTCATGCTTTGCAGCATGGGTTCTTAGCCACTGAGTTAGCTCCCAGTTCAAACTAGATCATTTTTAAACTCCCTCACACACAGAGGGCATCATTCCCCTTTGCCATGTGGGAACACTGAAGTTTAAGAAAAGATATAACTGGACAAAGGTTTCTAGTAACAAGGCTGGAACCAGGACTTTTGATTTCTGCTCAGGGGACTTTATTACTATTATTGTTATTATTATTATTATTAAATTGTAAAACTGGTGATGTATGCATGCCAGGCAAGGGCGGTACCACTGAGCTATACTGAAGACTCCAATACTTTTTTAGTGTACCAAACATAATGTAAGTTCTCTTTTGATACCAAGAAGCCATAATTCTGACTTTTGAAAGTTGGACTTTCAAACAATCCCCATGATTCAAACAAACAAAAAAAAAAGTATGTGGGGGTTGGGGGTGGTGTATGCTCATGCCACAGCACACATGTGGAGGTCAATGGACAACCTTGCAGAGTTGATTCTCCCCTTCTCCCTCTATATGGATTCTGGGGTTAGAGCTTAAGTCCTCAGGCTTGTGCCTCAAGTGCCTTTGCCCACAGAGTCAGCTTGCTGGCTCCTTTCCTATACTGTTTTGTGTGTGTGTGTGTGTGTGTGTGTGTGTGTGTGTGTGTGTGTGTTTCTCAGTGCAGTTTGCTAATTCTGGGTTTCTAGCACTGGGATTAGCATGATGTATTGCTGAGACTTCTGGATGCAAGAAACTTGGACTGATTCTTAGGGGTGTTGGTTCTAGGCATTGGTTTCTGCAAACTGTAAAATCTAGAAAGCTTCTATAGATGACTCAAGCACTCAGGAGGCAGGGGCAGGCGAATCGGGAGCTCAAGGCGATTCTTTGTTACCTATTAAGTTCTAGACTACCCTGGATTGTATGAGACACTGTTAAAAAAAATTAAAGCACTAGATTAAATAGGTAAAAAAGATAAAGCACAGATTAAAAATGAGGACCAGCTCTTGGCTGGAAGGACCATGACCTGTTCTAGCAGGTAGCTTTCCTTAAAAGTCCCCCGTGGTGTTCTCTTCCTGATCTTTGGTTGTAGCTGGGTTTCTGCTCTCCAGCCCACACTCTTGCTGCAATTGCATGCAGGTTGCTAGTATGTGGGCAGACTTCCATACATGGTGTGAGGAGCAGACATGACTTCATGCTTTGCTGTAGACGAGAAGAACTGCCAAGTCTCAGGCGCCCCATTCCCCCCCAGACTCACTCCCTCCGTTTGAAATCCTCTTCCCTGGTGGTGTGGTAACCAGACCACAGGGGATGCTGTACACCTGTGGGCAAATTACCTTGCAGATTCTCAAACCGTGTCCTCTAGGATGCCAGGAGTTCCCAAGTGCATCTCAGAGCCCCACCCACAGCGTTTGAGAACCTTTTGGAACACTCTACTGTGGTGACCAGCCTGAAGGTCATCTTCAGCCAGGTTTCATGACATGTGATGAACTGTGTATACTATGCTGCTTGATGCAGGGGCAGGGTGGGGATGACCTGGCAAGTTTCTTTAAGGGAGAGCTGATCACAAGCATTCTGAATTAAATAATTCTTTCGTTTAAAGATTGTCTGTAATTCCAGTGCCAGGGGATATGATTATCACTTCTGACCTCTGTGGGCACCAGGCATGCATGTGTTGCCCAGGCATATGTAGGCAAAACACACATACACACAAATTTTTTTAAAAAATCATTACAAATTTAAAATAAAAATTTAAATTAGATTTGTGTGTGTGTGTGTGCTTATGTGTGGAGGCCAAGGACAGCCTGCAGGAGTCTACTCTCTCCTTCTACCTTGTGAGTTTCAACGATCAAATTACTCTCTCATTCTACCATCCTACTGGGGTCTAAATTACTCTTTTGTCCCAGCCCTTGGGATGCTGAGGCAGGAGGATTGCTGCAAGTTTGGTGCTAATCTCACTATATAGTGAGATGTTGTTTCAAAGAAAAAGTAGGTGGGGGGCAGAGAGATTTCTCAGTGGTTAAGTATTCCTCTTGTAGAGAATTCAGTTTCCAGCATCCATGTCAGGTGGTTTACAACTACCTGCGTTAAGCTACAGTGGCTGTTGGCTTCCTTGGACATCCTGCGCTCATGCCCACATACATACTCACAGACACACGTACATGCACACACATATGCAATTAAAAATAAAAGGAATCTTTAAAGTGTACTATTTTGTCTTGAAATTCATAAGCACCATGACAGAGGACTCCAATTTGCAGCTCTTGTATATTCCATTCCCCAGCTTTCTATTTCTACCCAAGGGCATGAAAACAAGGAGACCTGTTTCTCCTTATCCAGTTGGAAGGTGTATGCTAATGTGGACTGCATGTGTAGCGCATATGTTCTTGCTCATGCGTGCATGTGCACACACATACTAGTTGGAGCTTTCCTGTTACGATTTCTGAGGTATTACATTTGGCTTAATTTGTGCACGTGTGGACACTGCTTCACCATCACTTCTGAGATATACAGAAAATGGGAGAGAAACCCAACAGCATTGCTCTGCAGTGTAGGCAGTCAGGAGAAAGGGAAGGCTGGTGTAAGGATGAAAAGAATGGCAAACAAAGCCGGGCATGCTGCACACACCTGTAATGCCAGTTGTTCGGAAGACTGAAACAGGAGCATAATAAGGTTGAGGGAGCCTGGGCTACATGATGATACTCAAACAATCAAAAAAGAAGGAAAGGAAAGGAAAGAAAGAGACAGAAAGCACAGACAGCTAGGCAACAATCACGTGACTACTAAATACAGGTCCAATTTTGGTTTAAAAAAACAAAACAAAACAAAACTTGAGGAACAGTCACATTTAGCATCAAATCAAATTTCTTGAATATGTCGAATATGTAATGAATCCCTTTAACTGTTTGGTGATTTTCTTCCCGATGAACAGCGTTTCTACTCCCTTTCTATAAAGCCTAAGTTAGATTTAACCGTGCTGGAACAAATGTTTTCCAGAAGACTCTAGCGCCTTAGTTTTCCTGACCCTGTGTGCAGTTCGGACACCAGCAAGTCAAAGCGCCCAGAGGCGGCAGATATGTATTACAGTTCTAATCTCCCCTCGCCCCGCCCCTTTAAGTGTGTGTGTGTTGCGCGCGCGCGCTCGCCTATGTCCAAGCACTGTTTCACATGGTGGCTATCAATCTATTCTGATCCGTGTTTGACAAACTAACAGGTTCTCTCTCTCTCTCTCTCTCTCTCTCTCTCTCTCTCTCTCTCTCTCTCTCTCTCTCCCTCCCCCCTCCCACTGACTATAAAGAGCACGTCACGGATAATTTCTTGGAAATTGTATTTTAAAGGCACTGATTTTCAATAACAAAACACACCACCACAGCAACCCCCTTTATCCAAGTCCAGAGCACTTCCCGAACTATCCTTCAGCTAACTAGGGGCAGGGAAGTGGGCGTGCCCTCAAGATTCAATTTCTGCAGCACACAGTCATTTCGGTAGTCAAGGACACATTTCTGGATTAAAGATATCAAGAAGAACGAGTTTGGAGCACAAATGGGAAAGGGGGCCCCATCTCTGAGGAAATAGCTGAAAAACTCATGAAAGCAAGTTTTAAATCTTTTTTTTTTTCTCTTTTGCAAGGCACCTGAAAAAGGGTGTTCGTTTGCTGTAAATCCACCATGATGTCTTTAGTTTAGAAGAGCAGAATAACCTTGGTTCCCAAACTCATGGATTACAAACTTTCTCTCTTCTCCTAGGCTCAATGGACCGAAGTTTAGGCCACTTTTCCAGATTCTGGTACTTGGTAGCCAAAATCCTACAAGTCTCCTTTAAGAGGAGGCAGCACGCCTCTCCTTTTCCCCGCCCCGTCCCCGCCTTTCACACCTTGGGTGGGAAAAGCGAGCGGAGGCGGGACCTTAGGGAGCGAGTGCTCTTATGGGTTAGGACGCCAAAAAGGCGCTCCGGGAGCCAATGAGCAACGGGCAGGGCGGGGCGTAATGCTGTAGCCCTGCAGCCAACGTGGGCCGCAATCCGCCCCGGGGCCCCAACGGAGGGGTGTGTGAGGGCGAGCAGCCGGGGCGGGGCCTGGGGCCGCGGGGCTGGACCGCGGAGCGGCTGGCCGCTGATTGTTCGCAGCGCTGAGGCACGGTGCGCTCCGGCCGCTCCGGGACGGGCAGGCGCGTGGGGTCCACGGCTATCATCAGCTCAGCGCCCTCAGTGAGATGCACGCCCGCGCCACGCGCAGAGGCCGAGGCTAAGCGTTTTCAGTCTTCAGCGGCGGCGGCTCTCGGCGTGCGCCCGGGCTCTGAAGGCGACTCTCAGCGCGGCGGGAAGGACGAGCAGCGGCGGCCGGGCACTCACTGCGGGACTCCACAGAGTTCGCCGCGCGCGGGGCTCGGCCCGGATGGGCGCGGGGGTGGCGGTCCCCGCAGGGTGCTGCGAAGCGGCCGGGGCAGAGCGTGTCGGCTGAGCGCCGCGGCCCCGGAGCCGACTGGAGCCGGGCGTCCATGCCCCGGCGCGGAGCCTAGTTCCGAGCGCAGCCCGCGCCCGCGCCCGCGGCCGCCCGCACCTCGCAGCCCTCGCTCCCCGGCTTCGCGGCGCGTTCCAGACAAGATGGCGCGGCCCGGTCCGGGAGTGCTCGGAGCCCCGCGCCTTGCGCCTCGCCTTCTGCTCTGGCTGCTTTTGCTGCTACTGCAATGGCCGGAGTCAGCGGGCGCCCAGCCTGGCCCGCGGGCCCCCTGCGCGGCCGCCTGCACTTGCGCCGGGGACTCGCTGGACTGCAGTGGGCGCGGGCTGGCGACGCTGCCCCGGGACCTGCCCTCCTGGACGCGCAGCCTGTGAGTATCGCCTTTGCCTCTCGTCCGGGCGCTGTCACTAAGACGGGGCTGCGGGTGTGCTCAGCCGGAGAGGGTGCGGAGTGCGCTCTGTGGGCTGGGGAGACTTGTGGGTGGCCGAGTGGAGGTCACGCGTGGGAGCTCGGGAGAGAGGACTCTGCTTCTGGGGTTTGAAGGTGAGCGCGATTCTGGAGGAGCCTGCCTTGCAGGGAGCGTGTGTTGTCGGGAGGATGCAGGACATGAGTGATCATGTAAGGGTGATCAAGTGTGCCTCGTGAAGTCTGGAAGTCAGCGAGTGTGGGGCGTGGAGGTGAGCTACCGGTTTGTGATTTGAAACTGAGTGAGAGTGCTGTGGAGCGCGAAATATGTGTGTGTGTGTGTGTGTGTGTGTGTGTGTGTAGAGTGGAGGTGAGCGAATTTGTGTGCATGTGAGACGGACGCGATGGCAGAGTGTAGGAGTCTGTATGGGATTGGGATCCATGGCTGTATCTTTTCTCCTGTGCTGTATGTAGCCCAGCCCTTAGGTGTCTTGAGTTCCCTCAACTTACCTCCAGTTGGTAATGAATGACAGTGACTCACGTCTCCAGGGTTCATGCTATTTATACTATGTATTAGTGAGTGTGTGTTGCAGTCTCCTGATCACCAGACAATCGTGGTGGCTTGACTTGGCATTGGCCAGGGCAAAAGGGACCCTGTCCTGAAGAAGCCAGGAGTTGAGAAGCTTTGAGACAGTTCTTGGAGATGTCTGAGTGTGGTTGTTAGCTCTTTTCCGCATGGCTGGCATGTACAGGAACTGTGTTCCAGATCCCTTCCTGTCTGTTCCCTGGGGTCCCCTTGGGCTTGATCCACTGGGGGTGGGTCTGCTCCTACCCTCGAGTTTCTCCTCCATAAATGGCACAAGTTAGTTGTGGAGTGGTGCTACTATGGGAGAAGGTGACAGGGGGCCTGGCTGGCTCTGTCAGTTTAGGTGCACTTCTGTGCTGCTGGGATTGGGGCTCGTCGGGAATGTTAGATTTCTGTAAACAAAGTGGAGTAGAATAGCATTGTTATTCTTAAAAAAACAAAACAAAACAAAAAATAACCCAAAAACCCTAGACCTTTGAGTCGAATCTTGCTCAGCTATCAGTAATTAGCATCTCTAGAACTATTAGTACCTTCCAGAGAAAGGCCTAGCTTGAGTAGCCTGCGTCTCATTTGAGCTTTGGAATGTCTTTCCTAGGACACAGAAGTAGTACAGCAGTAGCTTCAGTCATGACATTTGCTGTTTTAAAAAGAGAAAATTGATGACACAGGCTTTAACTCACACCTGTGGCTTCATTGCAGAAAACTGGGGGCTGGGTATCTGTCTGTCTTGAAGGAGAGTTGATTCTTTTCTAACAAGAAGACTGTATTCTTAGAGTGAGTGGCTTGGGGCTTTACATTGGTCACTTGGGCAATCTGCTGTGGGAGTTCTGAAGCCAGCAGAGACCCTTCTGCTACTGTTGCTGCCTTGAGGATTTTTCTCTTCTTCAGTATCTGCTTCCTCTCTGGAATTCACTATTGAAAATGCCTGGTCTTAGAGTGGGGCTGAACAGTGGCTCTGCCAGTTACTGGGAGGTAGACACACTATTGCTCTCTGCTAAGATTTTATTTATTAATAACTGAGGGAGTTTGGGGACATTTGGGGTCTTTTGCATACTTAAGATGGGATATTATTATTATTATTATTAAATAATAGAACTATGTGAGTAGAGTCAGAGTATGTTCTCAAGTGTTCCCTTGTTGGAAGACTTGCAAAGCCATGTGTCAGGGGCGTTCTGAGGAAGGCTCTCCGTTCCCAAGCCACACTTCCTGGAGAGGACAGAGTGCTCTTATTTGTACTTTCTTTTTGTCACAAGACTTACCTTGGCTTGCCCTTCCTTGGAGCAGAACTTGCTAGTCATTTTTAGGCTTTCAGTTGCCTACAAGTGACAATTCACACAGCCTAAATACCTTTAAAATTGTAGTCTCTCTTTCTTACTCACGCAATTTAGTGATCAGTAAATACCAGACTAAGTGTTCTGGGCTTCAGGAGTAGGACTCTACTGAAGATAGTTTTAATGGATTAGTTTTAATATTCAAACAGTTTGGTTTCTGGGTTAGTATGTGGCACGCGTGTGCGCACGCACACACACACACACACACACACACACACACACACGGGCTTTTGAAGAATACGAGTTTATTTCTGCTTAAAGTGAAATCAAGTGTGAATTGTCTCCTAACCTTCATATTTCTCAACATATTTCCCCCACTGGTGTTGAGGGTTGCACCCAAGGGCTGCAGCATGCGAGGCTGGGCAAGCTCAGCTACTTCTGAACCGTATCTCCAATACCAGCACTTTCCTTTTAAACCATTGCTTTTACTTTTTGGCAGGATAGCAGTGGAGAAAGTCTCCGTGTGTAATACAATAAAGTATCTTGTATTTTCACTGCATTTACACCTTTTAAGGTCATTGTGTCTAGAAAATGCTTTGAGCTAGTTTATAAGCCTATGAAGTAGATTTACTGCAGCCTGCTCAAACAGTTTCAGGCTGTGGGTTTGCGATAGCAGGAGACCTATGGCTTTATGGGACTCCTCCCCCTTTTGTAAACAGTACATCTACCTTTGGAGTTGCTCTTAGGCCAAGTGTAGAGAAGCTAAACGTTTTTAATAGTGAATAAAAATGTAGTGTGAGTAGAAAAAGCAGGGTGATGCTGATGGAGGAGAACAGAACCCTTTCCAAGGCTGGGGATAACTTACTCTCTATGGCTACGTAGAGTGGTGGAGCATAGCTGAGTCGCCTGTCCTGTTGCATAGGAGAGATTGGCATGGTCCGACCAGAACACTCATAAACAGTGCCAAACACCTCCCAGAACCTTACAAGAGGCTGAACTTCTTAGAACTTAGGTGTTTGCTTTCCTTCAAACTATTTTTGAGAGCATGATTTCAGAAGCTCCTTAAAAAAGTATTACAGGTTTACTTTAGACTGTTTTCCACCTGTCTAAATTTGAGCAGAGGGTTTAGTTACAAAATACTGTTAGTGTTAACATTCTGAGAGGTAACTGATGGTTGGGAGTGGGGAGGGAGGCAGGCTTAGGAGGGCAGTCCTTGGATCCTTGTTCAGTGGGAGAAGGGATTCAAAAGCAAGGGCCTTTAGGAAAGGACACCAAGTGTGGCCATCTCGAGTGCCAGTAGTGAGCACTTATTGTTTTGGCTTCTCTTGTATCATATACGTGTTTGCGGTATCAGGTTGGCTGCCTCAAATCTAGCTTCGATGGTTTAAGCACAGGAGTGTTGGTTTTGGCTACATTAGACGATATGCATTCTGTGCTTTCACTGTAGAGTTGGGAAACAAGGACAGCCCCTGTCTGTCAGATTCTCCAGCAGTGCTTCAAGGGCTTGGTGTGCAAAGTGCTTTGAGTTAAGGTTCTGGAAATGGCCTTCTATCTTATGCAAACCAGATGACCAAATCCTTTTAGAATCCAAACTGCTGTGCGTGTACGCGTGCACATGTGCAGATTACATGTATGTTTACATGAACTGCCCAGCTGGTTGATAGTCAGTCCCTCCTGACCCTTTCTTTTGCTTTGGTCTCATATCACTTTAAGAGTTCAGCAGACCTTGAGCTTGTGTCGATTTGGGATCGGAGGTTGTTTGAAGTAGAGCTTGGAATCTGAACTCGCTGCCTGGGACATGCTAAACAACTGTGCTTTCCTGCGGAGGAGGAGCTCCACCCCCAGCCCTACAGACCTTGAGGGGATTTGCACCTTTCAAAGTTTTCTCTGCTCTGAGGCCATATTGAAGAGATCTGTAAGGATGGGATGGAACCCAAGGCTTGGTCTACTCTTAAGGCAGGCATTCTGTTAACTGAGTCCTATCCTCACCACACTGTCCCCCTCCAGGGCACTATTTTAAGAATCCGCATGGTCAACCCGTTCTATAATTACATATAGTTACTAGATTTCACAAACTTTGGACTTCTGAGTAGATTATAGGCAGTAGTTCTTGGCAAGATCTTGAGAAGGCTGGGGACAGACAGTGTAGTATGCTGTGTTAAGAGCTTCTTTCTGTCCCATGTCCCCATATGCCTGCTCTCCAGCCTCCTCCCTCTTTGGCTAATTATCTCTCCTGGGTTCCCTGGGCTGCTTCCCTGACCAGTTGGGTTGCCCTCTGGCTGACCTTTTCCACTGTCAGGCCCTATGCTCGCCATGAGTCTCTTCCCTTCTCTGCAGAAGTGTTTCTGTGGTGCAAAGCCTTGTCAGTAGAGCTAGAAATGCCCCAGAGCAGGCTAGAGGCTACTAAGACACCTGCCTCTAAAATATGCACCTGCCTGGAAGAGAGGTCTGTGAGATAGGAAGGCCAGATGGTGGCCGTTTGAAGTAGCTCATGGCTTTTTAGAAGTGAGAGGGAAATCTAGAAGAGGGATTCTTTGAATTGAAAGTTGCTGTAAGCAGTAAGAATGGTGGTGGTTTTGTTGATTTTGTCATCCTTCTCTTCCTTGTCCTCTTCTCCCTCTTCCTCCTCCTCTTTCTCCTCTCCCTCCTTCTCTCCCTTCTCTTTCCCCACATTTGTTTAAAACATAAAGGGGATTCCTCTTGCTTTCCCTATAGTTGTAAGACCAGGTTTCCTGGTTATGTAAGCCTAACTTTCAACTAGTTTTGATGAGCTTGGTGACATTTACTCACTGGGGTCCTTCCCCCTCCTCAGCAATCCCTAGGGGGTCTTTATCAGAAGCAAACAGGACTTCAGGTTGTGTTGATATCCAGAGTTGATTACAATGGATGTTCTTTCAAAGGTTAAAGCTTTGTCTGAGACAGGAGAGAGATGTCCCAGGCAGAGGAAGAAAAATACACGCAGAAATCTCAATTGGTGTCTGGCCTGTGGGAGGTTTAGGGGTTGTACCAAACCAGTGGGGTCCATTAAGGGTGGACTTCATTACTTTATTTCTTGCTCTGTACGGAAACCGACTGCTGCTGCTCCTCGTAACGTAGCAGTTTTGGTTCTATTTCCTTATAGACCTTGTTGAAGACCAGACGTTAAACTTTGTACAGTGGAAGTCACATTCATTTATTGACTTAGTCCACATATTTTATGTATGAATGAAAATTTCAGTTTTTCACCAGTTTTAAATGTAAACTGCCAGTTTGTGTCCACACTCTCTTGGGTGGGCATTCTTTTTCTCATCCAAGAGCTTTTTGCTTTATGTTGGTGTGCTGTTATGTTTTGTGTAATCCAGTGCTTCCTTTGTGGGTTTAAAATTACTCATGTCCATTATTTTAAATCATGTGTACGCCTGAGTGTGTGTGTGTGGCATATATACCCATGAATGCAGGTGTCCTTGGATGCCAAAGGTGTTGGATTCTTGGAGCTGAAGTTATAGGCAGTTATGAGCTGCCTGGTCTGGATGGTAGGAACTGAATACAGGTCTTCCAACAGAGTAGAAAGTACACTTAAGTGCTCAGCTCGCTCTCTGGCCTTTATCACCTGTTCTTTTGACCCAAACATATTTTGCATAGACTTCTAAAACACAGTTCCGCAAATCTGCTAATAAAAGTTGTTCTAAAAGTGGTTTCTTCCTTTCCCTGGGTCTTGTACTCTTTGATTCCCCCCTGCCTTGTTCTTTGTATCCTCTCTAAATGGGCACCCGGTCCTTATACCCTGGTGTCTGATGAGTGTGATGGATGGAAATGGCATGAATAGAACTTCCTTTATTTCTACTCTGCTATACATGTTGGTGCCATCCACCTTGCAGGGTGCACGGGGTGGGGGTGGGGACACCGGGCACCACCCGTCACCTCGGGTGGAAAGCTTGAAAGTTCTTCTTAAGGTTTGTTTCTGGTATCTCCACTCTCCAGCCCTTTACCCCCGTTTCTTTCAAGGGGATGATAGGCATCCTATCTCGTAAGGGCGGTGCGGACAGTTACATTGTGCATGTGTGCCCTTGCTTCCTCTGTGGAGTTCACCAGTTAAAGGTTAAGGTGGCAGTACCTCCGTCTTGCATTCGTTCTCATGATTAGTCCCTCCGAGTTGCATTTCCCAGGGACGAAAGAGTTTCCTAGGGAAAGGTTACTTTTCGGCTAGGAAGGAATCTTTTGGTGTGGGAGCATGGCATGACTCACAAGCCAGGCATCGTGCTCTGACAGCCGTTTCGGTGGTTCAGGAAAGCTGCAACAGGTAGACACTGCCGCCGTGTGCCTTGGGAATCTCAGATGAATAGGCAGGAAGCTGTACACAGTTGCAGTCAATTATACAATTAGCAAAAATTGTTGAGGTAGTTTAAAAATCTATTCCAGTTGTACAAATACTGCCGAGGTAGCATTATTCTTTTGGGAAGGTGCATGGGGAAAAAGCAGGAACGTGAGAAGTCCTTAAACCAATCACTTTATCCTCTCGTTCCTCAGGGTTTCGTTGAAATTGAGCTCTACCCAAATACAGGTAGCTCGGAAGAATGCAGGTGAGCTCTCATAGATGAGATTATGTTACAGTCTTTAGGGCCGGCTGATTCTCACTGCTTCCCACCTCTGTATGGAAAGACTTGGAGGAGAGGAGGTAGCAGGGGAGACAGTTACTGTTGAAGGCAGATAACAAGCTTCACCTGTTTTGGTCTGTGTACAATGGTGTGCTAACTTGTAGGCGGTACAGACAGCAAAGGCCCGGCCATCTGAGGAGCCTGGCAAGGGTGCACTTTGAAAGGCCGTTTACTGTTGCTCCGGGTGCACCTGTCCACGAGTCCTTTCCCTCGTGAATGGCCATGATTCACAGCCTTGCCCACCTGAAGGGCTGCGATTGTTTGCACCTTATTACTATTTAATCTAACCTGACCGGTAAGGCCCATTGTGCTAACAACTAGTTCGTTCATCTCCTTGAGGCCCGGCCGGATTCATCGCTGCTTCCTTGTGAACCAGGATACCGGTTCCAATCACCGCTCCTTGAGTTTGTTTTGGCAAAAGACAAGAAAGCATGGTCTGTCTTTGTGATGCATAGGTCTCTTTCCTTTTATGATCAGTAGGTATTGGAAATGAATAAATGAGTACCATTTGCCCCCCACAAGTAGCCCTGTCCCATTCTTGTAAAAGCTGATTTAAAAACCAGTTAGTCCTTAAAATTTGTTTTCTGTAGCTTCTTTGTACAGCAGCTAGCAGTTGCCCCCAACCCCACTCCCTTCCTGTCCTTTGACCCTTCTACTAATGGATAATTTGCTGTTCAAATGATTCACTGCTCAGCTCGCCAGAGCACACACTGCGCTGGTAAATTCTGTCTTCTGGATTACCTACTTGATGATGGCTGTTGGGGATCATCAGGGCTGAATTTCTGAACTGGGGGCATCAGGCATCTAGGTAGCACTAGGTCCTGTGGTCCCAGTACTCCCTTTGAAAGCCATTTGCATCTGAAGCACTTGCCCTTTGGGTTGGACAACAGGAAAGGGCTGTGAACGCTGTCTTTTTGATTCTTGTAAGATGATTGGAATGACCGGCCTTAAAACCAATTCTGAGTTAAGGAAATGTTTGCCATGTAGCCTCTGTTGATGTAGGATGTTTTGTTCTTATCACTGTTTCATAAGAGAGACAAGTGGACAGTGTATTAATGACGTCATGAATTCTGAAACTGTCAGCTACCTTCAGTAATTGCCCATGCAGGCCTGTTTCATAGGCTCCATGCTCCAATAGCCTTTCTCCTTCTACAGGGTTTTAAAGAAGTAAATCCAGAACATGCCATTTTCTCTGTAAATGTGTAGGACTTTCATTTAGCAGGTTGGGGGGTGGGCATACTCACATGGCAGCTCCTCATTAAAAGATGACTTTAAGACGTGGGAACATGAACAAGTTCTGAAAAATAATGGACTTGTTTTCTAAAGGAAATTCTGACAAAGTGTTTACAGGATGTTTGCTGAGCACATATTTCATGCACCCTGTTTTTTATATTCTCAAATTACGTGGGGTTTTTTCCCCCTACCTTTGGTTTTGTGGGGAGAGTTTGAAACATTTTTAGGACCCGAGCTCTTGGTCAGGTTGTAAAAGTCACTGGAGTTTTCTTCCATAGATCCTTAAATGAGAGGTTTCTTCCAAGCCATTATTTAGATTAGACTCTATTAGCAAGCAAATATAATTACAATGGGTCATTTAAAAGTGGCATTTTAGATATTATTATTATTTAGTGTAGAGATGATTAGCCGGTTGGTTGTAGCTAAGTCTTGAATCTGAATTGAGTTAACTCGTGTTTACTTTGCAGGGCCTGACCCTCCAGCTGTGTCTACTTGAGTCTGCTTTAAATAGAGTTAGAAGCACCCTATAAGAAAATCCCCCAAAAGCACAGAGCCAGCTTCCTGGAACCCTCTGGGCTCCTTTTAGCTTCAAACAGATTAGAACAATGCTTTTTTCCTCCTTGCTACTGAGTGGTCCACAGTCCTTGGTTCCGTTTCTCTGTTCTCTCTCTGTTGGTTGGAGGAATTTCTTTAAAATAAAGTTGATGATTTTCATATTCTGTCTGTGAAAATCTAATTCTAGGTAAATTATATAGCGTTTAGTGGTTTAAAAAGCCAGCCTGTATGTGTCATTTTAAGCTCACAGACTCAGTTAAGCATAATTAAGCCACTGTCATATTTGATTAGATACCATTTACAGTGGATCCTCTTGTTTACACAAGCATGCATACACAAAAGAGTTTGCTAAAACGTATAGGCAGGAGAACTAACTACGAGGCTCTGATTGTAACTTTAAGTTCTGTTTTGCATATTGGGATGTGTGGTACCTAGGGTCAGCTTCATGCTCACAGACTGAGTTTTCATTTTGTTTTTGACTAAAATAATTTTGTGTGCGTCTGTGACTTCCTTTCTCCACCTGGGACAGTGTGAGTTTCTGGCACATGAGCGCCTAGTGTTTGCAAAACTTTATAAACAGCCAGAAGAGCTCGTAGCTTCCAGGAAGTGGGTTGTTGATGCAACCCCGAGTGATGGATGCTGAGGCCAACTCGAGTAGGGGGGATTGTCCGCTCCTCTTCAGGAGAGGAGAGCCAGAAACCAAGCCAAACAAAGTATTTATTAGCTATCAGGGCTACCTCACTCCCAATTCACTGTTTTCTCAGACCCAATGTCTGTGTCTTGTCCACAGGTAATCTGACCTCATGGAAGAGGCTCTCTGCCTTACCCAAGAGAAAAACTGCTAAGAAATTCTGCTAGGATTTTCGTTTTGTATTTGAAATAATGTATGTATGTATGTATATGTGTTTGTTGTATGTGCATGTGTTCACATGTAGTGTGTGTGTTGCTCGTGCATTCTCTCTCTCGCCCCTGGAGCCCAGAAGAGGGTGTCAGATGCCTTGGAGCTGGAGTTAGAGGTGTTTCCGAGCCAGCCAACATGGGGGCTGGAGTCCAGAATCTGGTCCTCCTGGTTGAACAACAAGTGTTCTCAATCACTGAGCTCTCTCTCCAGCCCCCGAGAAGATGTCTAGATTATTTCACAACTCTGTTTGAAATAATAATTGGGAACAGTTTAATTATGTTAATTCTGGACCCACAAGTGAAATTTCTAAAGTTGTGGATAATAAGAATGTGGTAGTATGGAAACCAGCTTGCAGCTGAGTCTCAGCAGGCCTGAAGTTCTGTCCTGGCACTGCTACTGATGGGGAGTGTGACCTCGGGCTGGTCATCTACTTACCTATCTGTAAGAGACTTAAGACTTATAAAAATTCCTTTTTAGGGTTATGATTCTGGCTATATCGGATTTACTGGTAAGAGAGTAAGTGGGTCTGTGTATGGGATGCCTAGATGAAAGTACTCTGGCTTCTCTGCGCAGATACCTAGAACAGCCAAAGGAGAAATGGAGCGCTGGGGGAGGGGCTCCGTTAGGGACCCTTCCCTCAGCCCTTGGTGTTACTAAGGAGAAGCAAATAGTGCACTTTAAGGCACAGGCAGACCTTCCCCAGTCTGAAAGTCCAAAATGCTTCAGATTCTGACAGGTTTGAGCGCAAGCATGACACCACAAGTGGAAAATTCCGTACTGGGAACTTCGTTTTCATGTACAAAAGTATTAAAATTAGTGTATAAAGTTGCCTTGAGGCTATGTGTATAAGGTGTATATGAATCATAAATGAATTCATGTTTAGACTCGGATAGCATCCTCATGTAAATAACCCAGTTATTTTATCTGAGATCTGGAAAACTATGGTCCCGAGCATTCCAGATTAAGGATTCTGGGCCAAAGAAAACTACGGGACCTGCAAGTTTGACATCTTTGACTTAGCTTTTTAGGAACATAGCTTTAGAGAAAAGGCAAGAAGTTCCAGGGTCGTTTTAGTGGGGTTTTCTTAGGGCCACCGAGGGCCATGGATGGAGTAGTTGGATCAGTGAAGTTTTCCCGAGCCTGCTAATCTTTCAGCTCCACGGGCTGAGAGTACAGCTTCACTGGCAACAGCTGCAAGGAAGGCCACACCCACACGGCTCTGTCCTCTGGAGCCAGCTTGCCTTTGGTTGTATGCATGAACATGGCTGATTCTGAGTAGCTTTAAGCCATTTTCCCGGGAGCTTTTCTGTGTGCTTTTCAGTGTGGACACTCAGCAGCCTGACTTTTGTACAAATCAGTGACTTCTTTCTCCAAGTTTTGAATTCGCTCACTTCCTTTTTAAAAATTGTTTTATTTATTTCTCCAGTCTATTTTTGTTGTTGTTGTTCAATAGATACCAAATTTACCCATCTATGGGTTTCCTTTTGCAAAGTCTTGATTTATGCCAAATAGGAGTTCCGTGGAGGACCTAGTAGCTTTTGTTATTTGTATTCTTTATTTTAAACAATTATTTGTGTTTGTGTGTGTGCATGTGTTCTTGTTTCTGTGGGGGTGGATGTAGGTGTGGGGGAGTCTGGAGGGCCAGTGTTGGGTGTCTCTCTTCTATGGCTCCCCACTTTATTTTGAAGTGGTCTGTTAATGCAGCTGAGACTCATTCTTTAGGCTAACTTAGGTGGCCAAATGCTTCATTCAGAACCTGGTGCTGAGGTTACAGGCGCATCCTGTAGATCCTGGAGATCTGAACTCAGGGCTCTGTACACACACAGCATGCAGTATCTGCTAAGCTATTTCTGCAGTCCATTCTCTGTGCTCTTCACAGCCACTTTCCTTCCATGTGCATCTGTTGTCTTCACTGGAGATTGTTGGGCTTTTCCTTTTATGCAATCCTTACTTTGTATGTTTTCATGAGATGAGGCCTTAGGGTGTTTTTCTGTTCTCTTCTTGAAATCATGCTTCTGGGAGTTGGAGCTTTGTTTGGGGCTACATCCTGAATGGCGTGAAGTTGGAGGCCAGGTAGTGGTGTTTCGAACCTCTTGGTATAAGTTCAGCAGGAGTTAGAGATTATTTTAGGAGTGAATAGTCCAAAAAGTTTCTTTAAAAAAAAAATCTCATTAGGCGCCAAGGAGATAGCTCAGATATTAACATGCACGAGATCCTGTGTTTCATTCCCAGAATTCGTGTAACAAAATCCAAGTCTAATAGTTTCCACCTGAAATGCCAGTGCTGGAAGGGCAGAGACTGGCAGATAGAGCCCTGGGGTCACTGGGCAACCATTTTCGTCTACTTAATGATTGACAGACCAGCAAGAGAGAAAAGAACGGGTCAGGTGGTACCAAATGACACATGAGGTTGTCTTCTGACCTGCCCATGTACGTGTATGTACACCCCGCACACATGTACACACATGACACATGTGCAGCCTTAGATGTGTATAGCCTTACACCTGTAGTCTCAGCACTGGGGAGGAGGGGCAGAAGAATCAGGAGTTCAAGGCCAACACCTACTGTGGTTGAACCCAATCTGGACTACCTTTGTTATTGTCTAAACAAACAAACAAAAACAAGTGAAAAGGCAGCCCTTTTCTGTTCTGTTGTTTAAGATCAAAATAGCCCAAATGCTTTTCCCACCCGTGTACGAGCTTAATCTAGAGTGCCATTTTCTGTTACTCCTGTGCTCTTCCGTGTCTTTCCTGTTTGTGTCTGATCTTCTCCCAGAGGATTCTCAGTCCTGTTAGGTAACTTTTTACCTCAGTTAGTTGGGGAGGCCATAGGAACTGTGGTTGTTTCAGTCCGGTCTGTGGAGAGGACTGAAGGCACATGGAGTGGGGTTTAGCTGTGAGGTACTGCTATGTGTAGGATCTGTGTTGCCCTCATAGCCCATTGAGGTAAAGGGGTGACAGTGGCCTCTGTCAGGTGGGGAGCAGTGCTTCTTAGCTTGGAGTCAAGACTTTGCTTGTATGCGAGAGAGAATCTGGGACATAAAACCAACATTATGGCAAGTGCTCCCTTCCCTCCTCCTCCTCTTCCATTTTCTCCGTTCTGCCTGAGAACCACTTCAAAGGCTCCGATGTGCTGGTGCCGCAAGCTGCACAGTTATTGTTAAAGAATTTGGAGATGTAATTGAAAACAAACTGTTTGAGCAGAGCAGATCTAGGCAAGTTCTAGCTCTGAGGGAGAAGGGAATTCCAAGTTCTTCCTCTATTTGGAGCTGATGTCTCAGAACACTTGTTCTGTAGAGTCATCAGTGAACGCTACGTCTGGGAGTTGTATGTTGGGAAACGGCGTTCTTTTTAGATGGAGAAGAAATATAAACGCATACATAAAGTTATAGTGCAGTTGGAAAAGTGTAGTCAGAGTTAAAAAAAAAAAACACACAAACAAACTAACATTTAGGTGAAACCAGCAGAGTGATTGGCCATGAGATTGTGACTCTTCAAATGGAATGTCCGTATTTGGATGCAGTACCACTGCTAACTTACTGGGTCCCCTATCCTTCGTTTTGGGGACCGCTGACATTTCAGAAATATCACAGACAGAATCATTAGGCACAGCAAGTGTGACTTCGGAGTTTGAGTTCCCTAAATATTTGTGCTCCTTACGTCAGTTCAGCTTCTGTTTGCCAGTAAAGGCCCTAGAGCATCCATGGTTTGGACTCTGTGAGAAAAACTCACCGTCATCTGTGAGCTTCTTGTCACAGGCTGTGGTTGGGAGATAAAGCAGCCTGTGATCTCTGATTAAGAGTGGCACCTCTGAAACGTAGCCTTGTTTGTCTGAGTGACTTTGGACAGTTTATTTTCTCTTTGCCTCCGTTTTTTTTCTTAACTTAAGTGATACTGACTGAAGTTCCCACCTTATTGAGATCGTTTAAGGACAAATGCCTGACACGTGGTTGAAGCCACATGAGTTGTAACCGTTTATGTTTTTATAGCAGGATACATGTGTTAACTAATTTGAAATATTCTGTTGAAATATATCATGGATGTCTTATACATCAAGACCAGTGTTGGTAGAGGACTGGTCAAGGCCTATCCGTAGCTGAGGTTAGAAGTCTAGTCTGCTTGCACATGATCGTAATAGAAAACGCTATAAGACAGTTCCTGGCCCTTGTATTATTTTCAGGTCTGAGTTCCCTGAGGCCAGTCACTGGCCCCTTCTGCTCTCGAGTGGCCTGAATCACCCCGTTTTGGCACACAGTTGGTGCTTTATTAATGTGTCTAAAGTGTGACTTTGGAGTGTATGCCCCTCTTGGACTGCTCTGTGCTTTGCCTCTTTGGTGAGGAGGTGGTAGCAGGCACATATGCCTTGCCATCTGTTGTTTATTGTTTCTGTTAGGTTGTGGTTTTGTGTCCCTGTTGCGTGTTTCTTTGGTTTCTGGAGCAACTGCCAATATTATATGCTTGGGGATCAAAAAAAAGTAAACTATTTATAAACAGTAAAGTATCCTTGGGTTTGGAAAGTGTTTTTCTCAAATGCGTGTATATTTGGTGGCTTTATTATAATCTCACTGATGTATCATTAGACAGTGTGCAGATTGAGGCTCATCTAGAAGATGGGCAAGTCAGAGTCCAGCCTTGTGTAACCAGCACACAAACAGCCTTGGTGATAAGGCCCCGGTGTTAACGCTGACCCGAGCGGTGTATTTTTAACTCAAGAACATATAAACAGTTTAGCCTGCTGATGGAGTTTATACTTGCCCAAAATCCTTGGCATGCCTAGGGCCGGGTGGTGCTGGGGAATACATGTGGTCTTAGGAGAATGCTGCGAGCAGCAGTCACCCATGGCCCCCAACCCTTCATTTTAGAGAAAGGAATGCAGGGATGGAAAGAATGAAGGGACAGGCTGGTTGCTGATTTTGTATGGTACATTTTACATTGAACTTTAAAAAGTCCCTTTTCTCCATGTTGTGTAGGCATGAGGTGAGGTGGAGAGCTGTTGACTCCAGTTTTATCGGTGCCTTCTCCCCTCCCCTCTCAAGCCACAAGGGGTCTTTGCAGAGTCACAAATTAGAATAGACTTCCTGCTGCAGGCTGTCCACTCCCTCTCGAGCTTCCTAGTGCTTTCCTAGCCGGTTCCTTCTGCCCGTGCTATCATGTGGTGCCTTTTCTAGCTTCTGGACTGCCAGCTTGTCCTGTGCATGTCTGGAAGAAGGTTCTTCAGTTTTGGAGACTCCTGTCTGTCTTTCTTAGATGTCTGTTCCCCCGGAAACTATCATTTGTATTCTCTTTGACTTGGATTCCCATTCGGAAGACCCTGCAGTACTCATATAGGCTTTGCAGGGCGTTCATGTGGCACCTTATTTGTCTGTAAGCTGCCCGAGAGTCGAGACTGCCTTTCTTTCTAATGCTTCTTTTTTTTTCCCTCCACAGACTCTAGGTAGCATCAAGCCTGATAGATACATAATATGTGCAGGCAGCACAGGTATAGACGTACAGAGATTGACAGTCCTTCTTCCAAGCTCTCTGGCAGGGCTTGGATAGCTCAAGTTGGCCTCAAGTTTGCTAGTGGTGAAGAATGACCTTGAACTTCTGATTCTCCTCTTCTGCCTCCCAAGTGCTGCCTTCCAGGTGTGTGCTGCTGCACCCGCTCTATTCAAGGGCAGGGATTGAATCCAGGGCTTCCTGCATGGTAGGCATTTGGTCCTGGCCAATGGTCTTCTTTCTCTCTACTTTTCTAAGTCCAGTAGGAATGGACAGAACAGCTCCGGCTTCCCAGGGCTGTGTATCTGTTCCTTTCCTATTGACCTACTTGTCTGGCAGCCCCCTTCATCTTCTACCAAGTGCTCATGTTGAACATTTAGAAGAACAGGAAGGTTTTAACACCTTACAACAGGAATTTAGAAGATGACCGACAGGCACTGGAGGCACTGCCAGGGACCTGTCTTCCCCGTGGGGTCCCTGGGTTCCGTTTCCTTGCTGGAGTCTTCCCCATGGCTGTCCTTGGCAGGTGGGCCAGGCTGTACAGCTCCCCTCTGAGTTGTGTTTGGCCAGGGCATCCATGGCGTATTTCTGAACTGTTGACATGGTCTCTCATCTGCTCCTTTGCCGGAGCTGCCCGGTGGAGTCTGTTTTGGGGAGGGTTGCTTTTCACTGCTACTAAGGCTGTCTAGACACCCTTCCCCTTGTGGTTATTCTGCTCAGTTTATGCTGAGCCCTCGCCAGGCAGCTGGTTTTGGTTGCCTGAGCTCTTGGTTACTCTGCTAAGACCTCCTCTGACAGAAAACATGATTAGGCCAAGGTCATTTTTCTTCTTCTCTGCTCTTGGCAGAGGGAAGGATTGCTCTCCTTGACTAGATCCAGTACATACAACATTCAGGGCAGGTTACTGTACCCTCAGGGGACAAAGCCAAAGTAGCAACACAGATTTCCAAGGGCCAGTACAACAGACTCTGGCCTCAAGGACTTATAACTCTGACTCCTTTCTGTGTGGCCCTGGGGTATGACACTTCAGTCCCTACTCCATCCTTAAATACATAGGACCTCTGAAGGCAGAGGAGTCATTGCAGATCTTCTCAAGGTGGGTCCTCGCTGGGCAGTTGGTTAGATGTTGATAACAGCTGGGAAGATGGCTCTGCTGCGGCTCAGCCTTGCTCATTGGTTTTGATGATTAGGGAGACTTGGGCTTGGGATTCTTCTGCAGGGAGGCCTTTGTACCTGATAATCTGAGCTAGCTGGGGGGAGGTGTGCTTTCTGACGTTGGTTGGTTGAGCAAAGCTGCCTTAGTCTAGTGAACATGTTATTAATTACTTTTAATTTATATGGTAATAAATGTTAGTAATAAAAAAGGGAATGTGTAAAAGAAACGATGATTCTCTTTATTATTCAGTAATAAATATCATCATTTTGTTGTATAAGTTTGCATTGGTGTTGCGATTAAATGCCTGCTTCAAACTGCAGGTTTTTGTTTTGAGGTGACAATATGATAATGTTGTGCAGTCTTGGGTGGCTTTGAATCCTACAGCCTCCTGCCTCAGCCTCCAAAGTGTTGGGATTATAACCCCAAACCCCTTACAACACTTGGCTCAAATTATGGTTTTTTTTGGACTTTATTATTATTATTTTTGAAATAAAAATACGATTACATAGTTTTCTTCTTTCCTTTTCCCGATCCCACCCTTTCTGTGCACAGTTCTCTCCCTTGCTCTTTCTAATTCATAGCCTCTGTTTCTTTAAGAGTTCTCGCGCACGTGCGTGTGTGTGTGTGTGTGTGTGTGTGTGTGTGTGTGTTTCTAAATACATGAAGATAACCTGCTACATGAAGACAACCTGCTTAGTCCATATACTATAACTTGTATGTATGTGGTTTCAGGGCTGCTTACTTGGGTAATTTCAACTTATGTTTTAAAAACTCAGTATTATGAATATTTCCTCTAGGGTTAAACTTTATATAAAATAGTATGGTTTAAGTTATAATTAAACCTTCCCTGATAATGAGCCTCTAATCCTTTTGTGCATAGTTATTTATAACCTTCTTAGTCCTTAGACTGAATTACCTTGTCTAGGTTGCTCTTGATAGGAAAATTCTTAAGGCTTTTGCTACAACTTCCCCCAAGAAAGCAGCTGCCAACCAGTTTCCAAGCTCCTGCTTGCTTTCCTCACTCTCAGCAGCTCAGAGACTGCTTTTTGCTCTCTCTGTGCTGCACACCAGGATGCTGCCTTGCAGCCTCCCAGTCTTCCTTTCTTTGGATGGTGAGGCTGAACACTTTTCACTGGTTAGTCACAGGTTCTTCCTTTTTCAATCTTCTTCTTTTCTTCTGTTTGATCCAGTATTGACCATGATGCCCTAACTGTGGGCTTGAGACTTGGCCACTGTTGGACTCTCTAGAGCTGGCGTTTCTGAGCCAGGGCAGATCTAATTCTGTAGAAAGCTGTGTTCCTGGTGGCCATGGCATAATTTTGGCCCTGAACCAGGACGTGCTTTCTTTTTCCTTTTTTTCATAGACTCATTTTGCTTTTGTGTTCCACAGAGGGGAATTGCAGTGGCTCTGTGGGTCCCCAGGCTGCTGTAACCCCCTGTGGACTTAGGCCAGCCCACTCAGCCTCTGTACCCTGTCTGTGGCCAAAGTGCCTGGTACCTACAGCTGGTAGGAATCAGGGCAGATTAGCGTGGCCGAGAACCCTTCAGGAACAGCTTCCAGCAAATGGAAATTATTTTAAAACAAATTGATGTGGTTTTTCTGTCAAACCTACTTGGAGCGTAAACAAGGTTGGACTGTAAGCTGCCCGCCGTCTATGGACAAGCCTGTGTTTAGAGTGTGGCTTTCAGCACAGTAAACATGGTCTCTAAAGTGAGTTGTCATTGTGTCTGATTTGAAAAGTAAAAGTTGTAGGCTGGAGCCGAGCCGGCAGACAGCTCTAAGGCGGTGCTGCGTAAGACATCACTCGGTCATTTGTCTTTCTGCCACAAAGATACCACTTCCTGTAAAGGGCTATGGAGCGAGGAGTCATTTGGTGTTAAAACGATTAAGGGGAAAGAAACACCAGGGCGATTTCTGTGGTGAGATAACTTCTTTTATGTTGTTCCTTTGCCATGTGGTAATATCAAAAACATCTTGTGAACTGCTTAATTCTTGGGTGTTTGTGAGTGTGTGCCCTGCACCCTCTCACAGTCTCTGTCTCTGTGTGTGTCTTTGAATTCTGTGCCAGGCTCAAAGTAGTTCCCCAACCTAGGAACAATATCTTATTAAATTGGTTTCACCCTCCCTAAAGGGTGAAACAATGCTTTTCATGTTCTGATTATGTATTAATGAACAGCCAGGCCAAGGGGCACTTGCCAAAAAGGTTAGGGCGAGAAGGCCACCAATATCAGAGGGACTTTGTACTCTGGGAGTGTGAATGGTCTTGGGTGAAAGGATTTTATTGCACAAGGGGAGCAACTAAAATCTCTTTGATGTTGGCTAGCATCCTCCGGGGCTTCCCAGCTAACACGTCTCTGCTGGCTGGGGTGCTGCTGCAGCGTGGTGCCCGGGGTGTGTGTGTGTGTGTGTGGGGTGTCCCTGAACTTGCTCTTGACTGGGAAGGACCAGTTAGGTACCTGTGCAGAGGGAAGCACTGGCCACTCAGAGGGTCTTCAGTGAAGTTCAGTAAGTGCTCGCCCTGCTCCAGAACGAACAGCTGTACCTCCCGAGCTTTCCTCTGGAGGGAGTGTCTGAGAACCAGCATGCTAGTCTTCTAAAACCTCCAGCCCCAACCACAGAAAGAGGTTAGATCCTAATCTTAATATGACTAATTTATTTTCTCCCCAATGCACTGACATTTCCTCCTGCCTTCTGGCCTGTTCTAAATTTTTGAATGGCTGGCAATTGGGAGCCCTGCTTTCCATATCCTTATTAAATAATTGCTCAAAAGAAGAAAGAAAAAAAGCCCTTTCAAAATCTAGAGGCCATGGGCAGGAGGAGGAGCTCCCCCTCAGGTTTTGTATGGTGAGGATTGGCTGAGCCCGGAGTGTGTCCTTCCAGAAGGAGAAAGGGGACAGTGGTGGAACTATCATGGGTTCACCGTCATAAATGTAGGTACTTTGGACTCTCCCGTACCTTCTAGCATGAGAGTTTGAAGTTGTTATTTTTTTTTAAATTATATTTATTGTTATATTGAAGTGAGGTAGCATTTTTAGTCTGGAATTTTGAGTCTCAAAGTGGTAGAACACTATTTTATCCCCTCCCCCTTTTGTTTTCTCCTTTCCCTCCTTTCTCTTCTGTATCCACTCACCCACTTCCGTCCTTTCTTTTTAGAGACAGGGTTTTACTATTTAGCCCTGATTGTCCTGAAAACGACCAGAGCTGTGCCTGCCTCTGCCTCCTGAGTGCTGGGATTAAAGGCATGCGCCACCACACCTGGCAGGCAATGTTTTTTTTATTTTTTTGACTATTAGCTTTACGGAGATAGAGTTTGAACACCACATTCATCTTTTACGTGTTGAGATTCTGAGTTTTTAGTATGTCCAGAGTCGTGCAGCTGTCACCACTAATTCTGGGTTCTTTTTAATTGCTCCACCACAAAACCCCATGCTGGTTGGCGTTCCCATCCCCAGCCTTCCTTGGCTTCTAAAAGTTTTCTTCATTGATAAGCCTGTTTTGAGTGTTGGGTGTAACTGGAAACATACTGTACCTGGCCTGTCATGCCTGCTACCTGCCTTTGCTTAGCCTAATATTTTCAGAGTTCTTACATATTGTACATATCATTCCTTCTTTGCTCGTTTAAAAAAGATATTTATTTGTGTGCGCATATGTGTGCACTCTCGTGTATGGGTGCTCATAGAGGATGGACGAGTGTCCGCTCCTCTGGAGCTGGCGTTGCAGACAGCTGTGAGCACTCTGATGTGGGTGCTGGGAACTAAGTTGGTTCCCTGTCAGCTCAGCAAATGCCCTTAACCACTGAACCATCCGTCTATCACCTTCACCCCACTTTACCTTTAAAACATCTGAATAATGTTCAGGTTTTTTTGATATAACAAATATTGTCTATTCATTTACTAGCCAGACATTGGGGGTTTTCTTACCTTTTGGCTGGCATGAATAGCACAGTTATGAACTTCCCCCAACCAGGCCAAGTCTGGCTTTGTAGCACTGCCTCTGCTTCCTGTATGCTGGGATGACAGGTATGTACCGTACCATAAAATCTGACATGACCGTTTATGTGTACTTTTTGTGTGAGGGTATGTGTTTCTATGTGCCTTGGACATGTTCCCCAGCACATGTGGAATTGCTGGGGCATATGAAAAGCACATGGTTTGGGGTGGGGGGATTCCTAGGCTATTTATGAAGAATCTGTACCATTTTTTAAAAAGAAAAGTAGTATGATTTCAGGTAAGGAAAGTTTGGGCTGTTTCTCAGGTAGGGCCCTTCCTCTCAGGCTTGTCTTCGGGCTTAGCTCTCTTGGAGTCTTCTGGTAGAAATACAAGTAGAAATGACAAATGCTCATTAACTCATAAAGCTAATATCCCTCAACCCATGGCGAGTGAGAAACACTAAATCCAAAATGTATTTGCTTCTTGTAACTTGTAGCTTAGCAACACAGTGCTTGGTTGTTTGTGTTGGTTGCTGGGAGCTGTGGCTTGCCTGCAGAGAGAATAAAGATCAGACCACACATCAATACTAGCCTGGGAAAAGATGACATTCAAAATTCCAAGTACAGCTCCTACTGTGTGTCTGGCTGTTGAACCTCCACAAAGTCCAAGAAGAGTGACTGTCTGTACTTAGCGGCTTGCCCCTGTGGCAGCACATGGCAGTGCTTACTGTGGGGACCCTAGGTATCTGAGTCCAGAGGGGTTCACAGTGCTGGTCTCTGCCAGGACAGACTAGGGGCGCTTGCTTTTCTGCAGCCTGCTGTTTGCTGTGCATCTGCTCCCATCTCTGGGTCCGACCATGTCTTCTGCTTTGGGGCAAGCCTGCTTTTGCCAACCGACTAGCTATAAATTTAGGTTGAAATGCAGAACGGAGGCTGTCCAAAGGTAGGCTGGATAATTGCTTTGGACAGGTTTACAATGGGGAGGTGTGAAGTGCTTGGTGGAGGCAGGAAGCTGGGGGAGGGGGATTGAACTTGAGCAGTTCAGGGAGACGGTCTGACACCACTAATTGAAAACTATGGCTCTGGTGGCTTCTAATTGGAAGGGAAGCCAGGGCATACAGTGGGGTTTTCTGCTGTTTTGTTTTGAAGCAGGAAAGCAGAGAAAAAGCGGCTCACTGAGTTACTGAGGAGGTCGGTGTGGGATCTTTTCAAATGGTATTGTGGGCTGGAACCTGTATTTTAAAAGCTTTAGGAAATTGCTTTGGATTTTTAAGTGTGAGCTTTCCTCTAAAGTGTGCTTGCCTGAGCTCAGCTGACGCACGCTCAGTTGTTTAACTGATTCTCATGGCCCTTGGCTTGTTGTTGCTGTTGTTGTTGCTGTTGTGCTCTTTTACTTAAAATGCTGCCTCTGATACTAGTTGTTTATTATACCTCAGATCAAGAGCTAGGTTCATTTTCATTTATTCCAGACTCCCTGCAACAACTTGCAGAAAGTCTGTTCAAAACTGAGGTATAGAAGATGTATGGGGAGTGGAGGTGAGGCTTCCTTGAAGTGCAGTGGTTCTCAACCTGTGGGTCGAGACCCATTTGGGGGTCGGGTGAACCTTTCACTGGGGTCACCTAAGACCATCCGAAAACACAGATATTTATATTACAGTTCATAACTAGCAAAATTACTGTTATGGAGTAGCCATGGAAATAATTTTATGGTTGGGGGTCACCACAACACAAGGAACTGTATTGAAGGGTTGCAGTATTAGCAAGGTTGGGAACACTGTTGAAGTGTGTGGTGGTTAACGGTTAATCTCTTTTAACAAGGCTCAGGTGGACCTTTATGTTGCCTTGCAACTGTGATGGATTCATAAACCCACTCAGTGCAGCCAACTCATATCCTCAGTTTAATTTCCTTTGGTTGAAATAACAGCCAGCAGCTGTTTGGCAGTCTCTTATTCTTCAGCATGCTGAAGACACTCACATGGTGGCTGAAGAAAGGCAGCGTTTGCACACAACTTTAGGATTCATGTCCTGGCTGTACCCTTTCTTTGAGAAATGAGGGAAAGTGATTTTAAGTGAGACCAAGGAAAGACAGTCAGAGTGGTTAGGGGGGGAGGGGAGAAGGGGCGGGGCGAGGAGGTGCAGAGTCACATAGTCTTAGGATAAGAAAGGTCCTCTGAGTCTGAGCAGCTTGTCTCTTCAATGGTGATTATTCTAGGTCTACCCTCTGCTCCATTGTGCCCTGCTATCTTTGGGGAGTGTCAGTTGGAAGGATCAGGATTAAAATCACAGTCACAGTACTGCCTCAGCAGCAAAACACTGTCCTGGTGGGGAGTCACTACAGTACTGTAACTGTCCACCTGTTCTGAGAGGCAAGGGCAGCGAGGGCCTTACACACTGCGCAGCCCAGAGGCCCAAGAGCCTGGGTAGTGGTATGTGTGGCTTCACAAACAGTACTTTGAAGTACTACCTGCTCCTAATGGCAACAGAGCCATCAGTTAAGCAGGCAGCTGCTAAGCACAGGAGTGTTTGCACAAGCAACCTTCCCATTTTCTGATCCTTGATGAAAGCTTGTTGGTTGTGAATGATTAACTTCAGTGTGCATGAGGAAACACTATCCTCTTAAGTGTCGGGTATATTTTTATGTGAGAAAAAAATAAAACTAACCACACCCTCAGCTGTCACCATTTGGGGTTGAGAGTCTGTGTGCTCATCCAGCCAGTACACCGCGCAGTGTATTTAAAGCAGAGTAGGAATGTTAGTGTGTGGTGGCTTTCCGCTGGCCGTCGCATTCTGTGAGAGCAGGAAGAAGGGAATGGGTTCTGTGAGGCGCTGAGATGTGTAAGCGTGACGATCTTATCAGGCTGCACCGAGTATCTAGATTCATAGGGAGGTGCTGGGTGGGGTATTCCTCCGCTTGGGAAACACATTATATGCATAACATCAAAAGAGTTTGGATAAAAGGGTTGGCTTGAGAAGTCTGCCCCAGTGTCACGTCCTAGCACTTCGACAAGAGCGATTGAGGCAGGTGCTCTGTCTAATCTGTCCCTGGGGAGCTGAGGACTTTGATTCCAGTGCAGTGTGTCTCTGAGAGAATGGCAAAGAGCTGACTGACTGGGGAGCTACAGTGTAGCATCCCAGGGTACTCTGGATCACAAGAGACTTGGAGAGAGCCATTGTGAGTCTGGTTTCCACCATGTGCAGCAGTGCCCAGAGGTCCCTACAAGCCCCTTGAAGCTGACCTTGATGGGGTAGTTATTTCTTCTATCATTTACTAGGGAAGAAAACTTGCGATAAGGTTTTCATGTGGAGTCAGAGTGGATGAGGTCATGGGGAAGGGGGAAGGGAGAAAGGAGTCTGGGAAAACCAAAGCTGACCGGAAGGGGCCATTTCATAGCTTCCCAATGCGTGCGAGTGGTGGAGGCTGAAGTGATGGATGTGGTGTGAGTGGTGTGGAGAGGGTGCTAGGCATGACTCTTGGGGCTTGGTTACTTTACTGCAAGCCCAAAGCTTTGCTCATTTCCAGGACAGAAAGCACGCATGCTGTAGGAGGGGAGAAAGCAGGTGTTTTGCCTTTCTTCTCTGCCTCTTTATTGTCTTCAGGTGCAGTGACATTTGATATTGGCAGTTCTGAAATACATCGAGGGCATTATTCTCAAGCTGCAGGGATTAGTCCTGACATAAACGGTGGGTCCTACCGCCAGCCTCTTGTATGGCGATGAAGAAAAGAAACTCAAGCTGTAAATGAATCTCTGTTTTGGGGCTTTGTAGTGGCAAATTATGTGAATGGCTGAATTGAAAAGGTGCCTGGTTTTATACCATCATGAATACCCAGGTCTTAGATAAATATTGACACCAGCAGTGTGACAGGCCTACCATTTGTCTCATGCTCTTAGGAATAAAAGATCTTTTCTCAGGTGCTCATGACCTTATAAACCACCCTGACGAGTTTGTGCAGGTGCTTTTCTGCACTGTTTCTCGGGGTTTGAGAGTCGGTGGTTTTCTCTTTGTGCTTGTGCAGACTTAAACCTTGCCTGATCTCAACTCGCTTTGGCTTATTGATCATGGTTGAGTTGGCTGCAAGTGAGGGTAGTCACTCACACAGTTTTGCAGTTTGGCAGTCATTGGGATGACCTGGGTTGGGAATACCTTTAATGACATTGGTTGAATTTGAAGAGTGAGGGTGGCTGGATTATGATAAGAAAGGGAAAGCATGTATAGACCTGTGTGGTGTACAGCTATGGAGCATGTATAGACCTGTGTGGTGTACAGCATGTATAGACCTGTGTGGTGTACAGATAGGGAGCATGTATAGACCTGTGTAGTATACAGCATGTATAGACCTGTGTGGTGTACAGATAGGGAGCTCAGCTGAGTAAACTGTGCCTGAATCCCAAACCACACTTCTCTTATGGAACAGAGCTAGCCTGACACTTCTGAAGATAATACCAGTTTTGCCAGTGTGAGCTATCCAGCAGGCTAGCTCTTCTACTCTCCAGTGCTATGGGCCAGGGCAGTCATGTTAGGGTCATTTGATTTACATCAGGGTGGTGAGCAGATTCATCAGCAGCTCTAGTTTGATACCATCTTTGAAAAGGTGTGATTGGTGGAACTGGGACTGTTAACACGTAGAAGTTCTAGCTGTTCATAGGGCAGAGCGTCAGTGGCCCAACCTCATAAGTGTCTGTATCTGAAGAGACCCTGGGCTTTGATTTCTTGCTCAGATGGGAGGATGCTCTGTGGACTGACTATTCTGCCTCTCCTAACATACACAAGCTGTAGCGTATCTAGATCTGTGGGTCTACTCTTCTTTGTATACACAGGTATCTAGGCACATGCGTTGCATTTCTTAGGATTTTACCTTTAAATAGAACTCAAAAGGGGGTCATTTACGTGTGATTTTGTTCAGACTTCTAATCGCCTTTGCTGGTTCTATTCTATAGGCACAGTAGCATATCATTTGGTTAAAGTAAAAGGAATCAGGTAGAATTGACTGGTCATATCAACACGCTGAGACCTGCCTTTTGGGAGCAAATGACCAAAAGTTTTGAGTGGAGAAGGAGTGGCATGCTACCGTAAGCCTCGCTGATGCATGAGTAAAAACCAAACATTTGTTTTGTAGCCAGCTTTCCTTTATGTGTGGTAGAGTTTTAGTGTGTTAGAGGAGAGAGGTCTCAGACACGCGTCACCTGATTCTCTGCACTTGTAATGTCGGTGAAAAGGGAGGCCCATGTAGGGACAGCAGAAAGCAACCTGTGAATGGTGCGTGCTGAGTCCTGCAGTTCAGTCAGACACTGGCTTTGTATCTGTCAGGGCACCAGAAGCAGAGTGATGCCCACTGCCCCTGCTTCTCAAGCAGAGAAGGTAACGCTGTGGGCCGCCTTTCATGTTCATAGTGTCTTAGGATGCTTTCCTGTGGCAGAGAGAAAACTGGCTTCCGTCTTCAGCTAGGCATCCTGTAGAAACACATGTAATCTTTACAAAGCTCCTTGGAAAGACGGACAGAATAAAAGCCCCTGTCTGTAAGCTAGTTAATAAGGTTGTTAGCTGCAGATACCTTACATCTGCATCCGTGTATAAGGCAGAGCACCGCGGTAAATTCTAGCAAACATGGGCTTCTCTATTGTGTTACAGATTCTGATGCTCGTACTTGCTGTAGACTCAGGGTGACATCACATAGAGATGGTGGCAGGCGTGACTTCAGTTAAAAACGCAAGGACACGTGTAAGCCAGGGTAGCTCACAGTCCACTGGCAAGGGCTTTCCTTATAAGAAGTTGCAGGATGGGCAAGTTGTTACATTCACGGTGTCCTGCGCCTATTAAAGCAGTTTATATGGCAGAGAGAGGCAGGAGGGACTGATAACACCAAGGTGAGCTGCAGTTTGTACAGATGTATTTGTTTAAAACACACCACTTCCGTTTCCTTCTTCCTCCCTTTTAGTGGGGAAAGTTAGGCAGCATATTATGTATTGTTCCTTTGTAAGCCAGGACAGAGCTGCCGAAAATTACCCTTCTGACTGCTTACCTTAGACACTGAGGACAGTAGGCTCAGTGGTTAAAGGCACTGGCTTCTCTTTCAGAAGACCTAGTTTCAATTCTCAGCACGTACATGGTTATCCCCCAGTGGGACTCCCCCATGGTGACTCCCAGTACCCACAGTTTACAACTGTCTGTGATGTTCCAGAGCCTCTAACATACTCTGACATCTTCAGGCACATACATATAATGTAGTTTGAAAAAAAAATCAAATAAAATTTAATAGTTGGGTGTAATTCTAACACTTAGGAGGCAGAGACAGGTGGATGTCTGAGTTTGTGGCCAGTCTGTTCTAGAGAGTGAGTTCCATCACACACAGGGCTATACAGAGGAACTCTGCCCCAAAGGAAATAAAACAGTGAATGAATGAATGAATGAATAAATAAATATTGAAAGCTCTTGATTATTACGTGTTAAGAAATGAGTATCAAATTGATGTTGTCTGTTTGTTTCTGTGATATGAAATTTTGTACTAGTATTTTCCTTCAACTGGTTTATAGTAGAAGAAAAAGAATTGGAACCAAGGGTTTAAAAACAGAAGCTATAAACAATTATTTCCTGGTTCTATGAAACTGGAAACTGGTGTTTAGGATGGTCTGTGGTGGGGTGGTCCAGATAGAGGAATTTTGTTTGTTTTTATGAATGCCTGTTTTACTCAGAGAAAGTGCTGAACCATGGAGCCTTCATTCTTAATGCATATTTATATCTTTTGCCAGAAAGACAGGTGTGGAACTTGGTCCCCTTAATCAGGGATGCTCCTTATAGAGCTGTGCTAAGATGGTTATTTTGCACATTGAGAGCTTTCCTTTCCCAGCTCTTACTGTTAAACACATAGATGTGACTCTGGGATGAAGTGGAGAATCATTTTAGGTGCTGGAACAGGAACTTGGTCACAGCATTGTGGGTGGTGGCTCTACCAGAGTTGACAGCTAAATTCTGTCGCTCATCAGAAGTGTCTATCAGGGTAACCAGGTTCCATCTTCCTATGTATACTCTAAGTAGTGAGCTCAGGAAACACACGGTCTCCCAAGAGCTCACATTTGGTGGGCTTTGCAAAGTACTTGGAGAACCCAGGATTCCAAATTTATTCACTAGGTTAATACATCTTTTTTCTCAGTCCCTCATGTCCTGACCCCTTTGCCCAACTGATTTTTGTTCCTCTAGAGGCAAACGTTAGTTCCCTGTTTCAGTAGAGCAGTAGGAAGCTCATTTGCCACCCTCTCACTGTGAGCATTTATTAGCTTCTAAGTAAGTGGCCAGAGTGAGCCCTGTCTGTTCTCAGGTCTGGTGGCCATCCTGGGATCATGAAGTGCCCAACTCCGAGTGGAACCATACTTTAAAAGGTAGATTATGACCCAAGAGTGACTGTTGTACAAATAATGAATGAGGACTCTGGGAGAATAAATTTATGACTTCTTTGTAGAGACCAGGGAAGAGGCGATTCTGAGGGGCTAGACTTGTGACCCTGCATCCCTGATACTCCCATTTCTAAGTCTGTTTGAAACCGTTCTCTAATGGTAAAATTAAATAGTGGCCCTCTGTACCACTTCCCTGCTTTGGTGGTTATGGTTACAGTCCTCTGGTAGCAGATTTGTGTGTGTGTGTGTGTGTGGGGGGGGTGTCAGGCTTGTGACAGGCAGCCATCTCATGCTCAAATGAACGCCTTTTGCTTATAAAGTGCCCACCAGCCACAGCAGTCATGGGCTGGAGTGCACCTTCATCATGGAATTAATTCATTTGTAGGTGTTAATGGTGCACAGACGGTGTTAACAAGTGACTATTATGGGTAAATTGTGGCTTCCCCTCAGTGTCAGCCTCTACCAAGCATGCCTAAATAATAATAATGATAATGATAATAATAAAACCATGCCCACTCACATCACCTCTAGGTGGCCAAGCAAAGATTCTGTAAGGAAAACAGACCCTGAGATCTCTTTTGTAAGGCGTGATGTACAGAAAGCGAATGCCAGCAAACATTCCGGTGTCCTGGGCTGTAGGTTAAAATGTTTACCCGGAGGAACAAGTAGGTAATTCTGTAACTGAGAAAAGGACTTTAGTGGTCCAGTGATTGGCATTTAGTGTCTTGGCTGTGAGATTAGGTTAGGGTTGAAGTAAACGTGGGCTCTCACTTGCTTGTTGGATGGGCCAGGAAGCTCTGGGCTCCTCTGTGCCACTCTGCCCTTTCCTTTCTATGAGGTTCTGCTCACTTGGCATCTTTAGCCGTTTGCTTTCCTCGTTTGCTCTGCGGCCTCTTTTCTCCTCCTGTCTTGCTACTCAGGACTCTTCCCCCAGAAAACAATTTCCTCCTCATCTCCTCTGCCTCAGCCTTGTTTTTTAAATCATTCTCGTCACAGCAGATCTTCCGTGCCCTGGATGCTTCTGGACTTGATGTGCCCATCCCAAGGGTGCTAGCCTCAACTAGGGGCCAAGCAGATACTGCTGATGAGATTAGAGGGCAAGGTTGTTGGTACAGAAAAGCCCACACAGTGGTTGTTCTCGAGAGAAGCTGCAACACACTCACTGGGGAAACAGTTTGTGCTTGTCTTGTTCATTTTAACATACATTTATTTATTTATTCATTCATTCATTATTTTTATGTGTTTGGGTATTTTGCTTGCAAGTCTGCCTGTATACTACATATAGTGTGAGTGGAGGCCAGAAGAGGGTGTCTGATCCCTCTGGAAATGCTGCCACAAATGGTTTTGAACTGCCATGTGGGTGCTTGGAAATCATTTTTCCAAACACATTTCTCTGCATTTCAGTTTTGGCTCAGGTCTACTAGTGTGCAACTTTTAGTGTACCTCTGTGAGATTCTTTCTGAGAGCCGTTTGGTTATGGTTTGTGGTCAGGAGTCCTACCTGATCAATACGTTGTAATCTCCAGACAACAGATAACATCTTATCCTAATTTATATCAGAATTTATTTATTCATTTAAAGATATTTTACGTATAGGGATGCTTTATCTACTTATATGTCAGTGCACCACATGTGTACAGTGCCCCCAGAACCAGAAGAAGGTGCCAGATGCCCTAAAGCTGGAGTTATAAATGGTTGTGACCTGCCATGTGGGTGCTAGGAATTGAATCAGTCAGTGGTCTTACCTGCTGAGTCACCTCTCTAGCCCTACTGGTATACATACATACATACATACATACACACGCACATATATGTACATGTATAACTAGAATGAATTGCAGAAAGTCTTCATGGTAGACATATGGTTAAACATTTGTTGGATTTGATGATTACTGGTTACTAGAGGGAAAGATGTATGTCTATATCAGATTAACCATGGGAATGGTGTATATACTGTTAAGATAGAGAGTACATACAAGACCTTTTGAAGTTGTACACGGAGCAGCATTAGTTGGCAGTGGAATTCAGAGACCCCAGGCTGTAGATGCTGCTCAGTAGAGTTCTTACCTAGCATTCATGAGGTTTGATTTTCTAGCTCTACATAAAACACATGTGGTGATACATGCCTGTAATCCCAGGACATGGGAGGGAGAGGAAGGAAGAACAGAAGTTCTAGTTCATCACTGAATATAGCACTTTCTGGATCAGTTTGGGCTACTGTATTTTTTTTTTAAGTTGTTAAAAATTAGAGGCCCACCCTAATTAACTGACTTGATTTAAAGAGGAGTGGGTATGTTCCCATCCTTATATGGCTACGCTGTTATAGCTGTGTGTTAGATTCTCTTTTGAATAACCTTTCAGGCTTCCTGTATTCTCAGCGAAGATGGACTGTGTAGCATTTTTAGAATTTGAAGTAATTGCAAACCATTACCGACTTTCTGAATTGAATTAAGTAGAAACATAGAATGAGTATGTACCTTGTTGGGACACTTCTCACTTCCCATTTCCATATTCATAGAAGGTATTCTATGGATAAACCTCTGCTCCAGGGTTCCATGACTATGGTTTGCTTAAAGGTGAGCATGTTCCGAGTGAGGGCCTTGGGTAAGGGCTCCAGATAGATGATTCTAGCTTACGTGGCAAATGTATCATTCTTAATATGATGCATATTCACAGGCTGAAATAGAGATAAGGACATTTAAAGTGTTTCCTACATTCACAAACCTTGCAAATGGGTGTAGGGGCCACAATAGTGACTTCATTGGAGGTTGCTGTGTCATGACTTACTTCCCAGAAGGTACAAACACAGACGCAGTGCTAAATGCATAGGGCTTATATGGCTTGAACTCTCTTGCACTTTAGAATTCTCAAAAGGAACAATCCTGGTTTCCTGAAGTGGGCAATTGCCTCTGTAATGGGTGACAAACACTACAAGTTCTGGGGTTAAAGAAGAGACAAATGGCCAGAGCATACGGTATCATGACAGAGGAGTTTCTGGGCTAGCTCTGGGCACCTCCTGGTACTCACAAGTCGGCCATTGGTTGTCTCTTACCCCTATCCCCCTTTGTTGTGTTTCACTTTAGCAAATATCTGAAAGCTTAAACTAAGCAAAATTCTGTGTAGTCCAAGAGCCCAGCCAGGGCAGAGTAATGGGAAATGTACTCACTTGGAGGCCAAACTGTGGAGGGAAACCTCATTCAGAAGGGAATGCTTTCACAGACCTAGGACCAACGCCTTCCGTTTTGACTTCTCGTCTGTTAAAATTGAGAACCAGAACTGTGCCCCCCCCCCTTTTTTTTTTGGTTTTTCAAGACAGGCTTCCTCTATAGCACTGGCTGTCCTGGAACTCACTCTGTAGACCAGGTTGGCCTCGAACTCAGATATTTGCCTGCCTCTGCCTCCGAAGTGCTGGGATTAAAGGCGTGCGCCCGGCTAGAACCGAGCCTTTTGCTGTGCTTCACTGTGAGAGTTTGCCTGTAGAGGCTTGTTTGCGGGGGGTGGGGGAGTGTGTGGGGGTGGGGGGTGGGGTGTGGGGGTGTGTGGGGGGGGTGAAATGCTAATTGTGTTGTCTAGTGAAGTGAGGTTACTTCCCCACCACAGCTTGCTCAAAAAGTAAGTGGTACTTTTTGTCCCTCAACTTCCAAGAAGTCAATGGATTATTGTTTGCCAGCTTTGGAGCATGCTTGCCAAGTTTGTAACATGTGGTTCAGGCTATAATCCAGGAAGGTGTTGGTCAGATTATGTAAATACTGATTAAGCCTATAGCATTACACTGGAGTAGTTTTTATTAGAGTCACCTTCCGAGGGACTTGGGATTGCCAGGGCCCATTTCCTGCTGGGATAGTTAAGAACTCGGGGCCAGTCTGGTGGTGCAGACCCAAATCCTAACATTTGAGAGGTGCAGGAAGATCAGAAGTTCAAGGTCACTCTCAGCTGTTTAGTGTGTTTGAGGCCAGCTGGAGTTACATTACTAAGACTCTGTCTAAAAAAAAAAAAGAAAAAAGACTTGGATTAGTTTATTAATATCTCTGTACACTTTGAACAAAGCTCTTATGTTATTAGGAAACAGCTTTGGAGTGCTGGTTATCAAAGTGCAGACCTTGAGTATAGGCAAGCACTCTCCCACAGCCCTGAGTTACCATTATCATTATTCTGCTTGGTGTTGGGGGGGCCTCACATGTGCCAGGCAAGCACTCTACCCTGAGCCCCTAAGATTAACTTCTAGCATCCATCTTTCTTCTGTAGTTGCCATTTCAGTTAGAATGGTCATATCATGACTTAGATGCATTGGTTCTGACACAGTTTAGCAGAAATTTCAGTGATAACTGAAGTGCCCACCTCCATGTAGTGCACGTGTCTGTTGAGCGCTTACGATATGGTTAATATGATGAGGAGCTGAGCTCATACACTGATATGATATTAAGTGGTTTCAATGAATGGCCACATGGTTAGCCGTGGTAGTGATCTCTCAGCTATTGAAATTCTCTGGCTTGGGGGTGGGGAGCTTGCTGGGCAGTATGCTCAGCGAGCACAGGGTTGTCCTGTGCCCAGTTAAACAGTGTGCTTTTCAGACACGCCTGAATAAAACCTGAGCTGTTCTCTGCAGCCTTGCCTCTTGTGTGTTCTGCAAATGGTGGGCCGCACGACCATCTTTCAGCAGATTAGCTGAAAAAAGTGTCTATGGCTGGGCCCAACTGTTTGAAGATCTGCGTGCTCTTTGTGCAAGAACAGGGGCGATTTGTGTTGTGACAAGGCTGATGGTACTCAGTGAAAGCAGCAGTTGGCAGGGACTTAAATTCCCGAGGTTTCTTTCCTTGTGCGCTACCGAAAGGTGCAGAAGTACTTTCGACCGTGTGTCCTGCTGACAGATGGATTGTTTTGACAGGAGAATCTGAACCCTCCACTGAAGCACCATTCAGATGTCAGGCAGGAAGGGGCAGCCGTGCTCCTTGAAATAAGTGGGATGTTTTAGATGTGTGTGCATGTCAGCTGCCACCTGGAGGAGCAGAGTTCGGTAGTTAACCCTTTCAGTGGTCTTGGGATCGGAAATAAATTCATGCTCCTTTCTGCTGGCTTCGTGGGCTAAGTATATGTCTGTTAATGTCGGAAAACGAATGTGGTTATTAGTAAGTATAGCGGACAAGCGGTTTAAAAGCCTGTTGCTTTTCTTTTCTTTTTCTTTTTTTTTAATTTTGGGAAAAACCACACTGTGCTCATAATTGCTTTATTTATAGCAGCCAAAATAGAAACAAGCTAACTGATCCTCAGAAAGTAGATAGGCAAAATGAAGACTGTTCATTCCAAGGAGTATTATTCAACCATCAAAAGCAATGAGACTCTCACATATGTGATGAGATTCATCTATGAACCTTGAAAGCATTGTATTAAGTTAAATAAGGCAGACACAAAAGGACCTATACCTGTGATTCCACTTACATGGGGTTCCTAGAGTAGAGTTTATAGAGACAGAATGGTGGTTAGCACATCCAGGGAAATTAGGATTAGGAATTTTATGGTGAAAAAGTTGATAGTGGTGGTGACGATGGGTGTGTCTGAATGTGTATGTGGTCACTGAGCAGCAACGTACAAATGGTTACATACATTTTATAACAGTGAACGAGCGGTATTGGGCATTTGTGTTTTGGCCGGTGTTTATGACTATTTTATTCCTTGTTAGATTTGCATAGAGGAATTAGCTGGTTTCCCTGTTTCCTGCTAATGCATTTGAGGTCTCAGTTCCTTCAGAAATTCAGGACCACTTCTCAAATTTAAAAGCCAGAGTAGCTCTGTCTAGGGACAGGAGCAGTTCCAGGGGCTGTGAGCTGTAGCGCCTTCACTCTGTGCAGCCCACAGGTGCTATGGGAGAATGGCCCTTTCTAGGCAGTCCCTTGGCACGTGTGTTGGTCTGTGGCTTTTCTGGTTCAGTGACTATCCAGGCTGACCCAGGGAGGACTCACACACTCAGTGTCCTGTCTTTGTAGCAGATCGCTGGCATCCTGGTATCAAAGCCCTGGTGTTCCTCAGCTCCGGATGGCAGTGTCGGTAAAGGCTCTTTTCTCAATCTGCCCTAAGAAGCAGGATTAATCAGCGCTTCTGAAAGCTAGTTATATTATCTTTCCAAGAAAAGACAAAGCATTGGGTATATGGCTTTTAATGGCTATGTGTGGTGTGGGAAAGGAGAGACATGATTTTGTCTCAAAGTGTTCAGAATGAAGCCATCAGTGGACTATAGAAAGCCTGCTGAGCCCCAGCCCCTCCCACGGCCCATGCCTTCTGAGTCTGTAGCTTCTGGAGAGTCCAGGTCCCAACATAAGCTGGTGTTCCTCAGGCCAAGTGTGGCAGCTAGCAGAGAGGTTTTGTTTGCCCTGTCCTTGGTTACTCTTTTAATTTTTTTTTTAAGGAACTGAAAACTTTTCTCATAAGACTTGGAGTTTCTCTGAAAATCCAAGCTTGGTGTCAGCACGAGCCCTTGCCTCTGGAGCGAAGGAGTAAATGCCTGTGAAGGGGGGTTAGGTGGACTTGCTGGCTTGCTCCATCAGCAGCCTAATCTGATGACCCTCCCACCTGCTCTGTGGTCTCTGAGAGCCTTTATTAAGTTCTCTTCAGCTCGATCACACCAATTACCTGTGATGATATAAGTTCTGTGCTGCCTTTCCTTCCCCCTCCCCCAGACAATGTTCCCATACCCTTAATGATAATCTGATTAAGCAGTAGTCCAGGCAGTCTTTTATGATGTAGAGAATTCTCTCAAAAACTGGAGTTTCTTTCCCGGGCCTAAGCTGTTAATGTCTACATTCTCATTAATAAAAATCTCCCAAGCACAGTCAAGTTCATACTTGACTTCAGTATGTGGTTTAAAAATTACCACCTTCAATCTTTATGGTAACTTAATCTCTGGACAAATTGCTTTTAATTCAGACTGTGCCATGAACACAGATGGGCCATTAGTTTCAAGTGCAGTTTGACTTTTATTTAGACGAATGTCTTTGAGTTCACAGTAAAATGGCTATCAGCTCTAGGGTAGTATTGATCGAAACGTCTCCAGAGTAAGTTTAAAAGATATTTACCATTTATGATTAGTAGCATTGTTAATTGGCATTAATGTCAATGGAATTAATAGCCAAGATGAAAAATGTTAATCTCTTGCACCCACAGGCCTGGGTGGACTTCTGTGGCAAGGAACTGGAAGGCAGTAAAACTCATCTTGATTACCTGTAGTGGCTTCTGTTCCTGATGGGTTAGCCTGGCTTGTGTTCAGCGTGTAGTTAAAGAAGCTGAGCTGACTGAATATTGCTGAGCTTGCTCTGACTGCAGCTAAGGCTGTGTTCCCTAGGCAGTGGAGGGGAGAGAGGTCCAGTTCTGAACAGGATGGGTGCTGTTTTACACACACACACACACACACACACACACACACACACAGAGCTCTTGTGTGGCTTCCCTGCCTGGGGTTAGCAAGAGTATGTGTCCCCACCAGTTGGCTTTCTTGTGATTGTCACTCCTAATCTTATTCATTGATGGTAGGCATTCTGTGTTCATAAATAGTCACAATTCTGAATCTGTTCATTGTCTAAATGACTATGCTCCCGACATGTTTTATTATTAAATTCTTGTTTTGGCTGAGATTTCTGAGTCTGAGAATGAACACTGAGGTGCTGTGTGCCTGCTTGTAGGACACTGACTGCTTATGCTTGGCGGGATGTTTGAGAACATCTGCAGCTTAATCTACCAGATCTTAGTACCACCTTCTACCATTGCTGAGAGCTGAACATATCTCTAGACATTGCCATGTGAGTGTGTGGGTTGCACGCCCGTGTGTGTGTGTGTGTGTGTGTGTGTGTGTGTGTGTGTGCGCGCGCATGAAAAATCACCCTTGTGGAGAACTGGCTTAGACTATGAAGTGCTGACATCTGTTGTGTGCTCTCTCTCTCTCTCTCTCTCTCTCTCTCTCTCTCTCTCACACACACACACACACACACACACACTTGATGTTGATACTTTAGTTAAACATTCATTTTTTAAAAAGTCATCAGGGCTGAGCCTGTTAGTGTGCTTCTTTAACCCTGGCAGAGGCAGGGTGATCCCTGAGTTCTTGGGCCAGCCTGGTCTACATAGCACATTTAAGGCCAGCAAGGGAGACCCTCTCTCAAAACAACAACAAAAGCCATTAGGACTGTCCTTGAGGAGTCGGGCATGCCTTTAATCCTAGCACTCAGGAGGCTAAGCCACATTCGTCTCTGTGACCAGCCTGGTCTATAGAGTGAGCTCCAGGTTATCCAGGTCTGCTACATAGAGAGACCCTATCTTGAAAAAACTGACAAACAAAAGAATGTCCTTGAGGATCTGCTGTATGGGTCTCAGCCTGTGGGTCTCAGCCCCTTTGGGAGTATCAGATGACTCTTTCACAGGGGTTGCCAAGACCATCAGAAAAAAGATATTTACATTACAATTTATTGATCCATAACAGTAGCAAAATTATATTTATGAAGTAGCAACAAAAAATAATTTTATGGTTGGGGTTACTACAAAATGAGGAACTGTATTTAAAGGGTTGCACCATTAGGAAGGTTGAAAACCACTGACTTAGAGAGTGAAGGTACACATGGTGGCAGGAAAGAACCAACTCTCACAGGTTGTCCTCCGATCTGCATGTGTACACACACACACACACACACTCACTATAAATAAAAATGTTTATGTGTATAAGCCTGAGTATATGTATGTGCACCATAGCATGTGTGAGCCTGCAGTTATTAGTAGAGAGTGTTAGGCTCTCTGGGGTTACAGGTATTTGTGAGCCTTGTAGGTAGGCACTGGGTACCTAAGTCTTCTGCAAAAACAGTAACTACTCTTGAGCCTTTCTCCAGTCCTAATACGTGCAGTTTTAAAGCCTGAGTGGCCCTGGACTTGATATGGTACAAAGCATTTGGATTAGTACTGGCCCTTCTTAGTTTCTCAAGTGTTGGTTAGCCAGTTGGTACTGGAAGTCTGCTTGAGTCCACCCTGGAAGTGCAGGTTCCCAGCCTTGCTCTGTGCACTCTGTGTGCACTGAAGCAGGCGAGGAGAGCGGTGTTTATGAAGCTCACCGTGTCTGTTACTAAAACAGGACACAGGAGGGAAAGGTCACTAGGCAGAGGATGGAGGCTTCTTTTTGAGGGACTTGGTGAGTGAGGAAAGGTTTCTTAGTCTTTGATGAAATGTCAACTATTAATCTAATACTTTTCACTTTCTCTTTTACCAGAAACCTGAGTTATAACAGACTCTCCGAGATCGACTCTGCTGCTTTTGAGGACTTGACGAATCTGCAGGAAGTGTGAGTGTCCTCTAAACCCATAGGGGTGGAGGGCAGAACCATCTGGGAGAAATCTTTTTCTATTATACTGTTCTCACTCTCCTGGGTGGCTGGTCTCAACTTATAGGAAGGAAGATTTGCATATGGTCAGCCATAGATGGATGCTTGTGTTCACGTAATGCCAATTTCCCGAGTAATGGTCCCAAAATACAGGGTTAGTGATATGACAATAGGATATGCCAAAAAGAAGCTCTGAAGTGGTTCCTTTAAATGAGAAGATGAAAATACAGTAAGATTTTGTGTAAGAGATCAAATTAGCATAAATTTTATAATATAAGTGTTCCCTTAATTATTGTCAGTCTCTTACTATGGCTGACTTTGTATGGGAAAGGACTATACATAGAATTTCAGGTACCCATGGAGGTTGAGGAGTGGAGCCCTCATAGATAAAGGGGTGCCATGTTAAATTCCTTTCCCTTTGCTGTAGGCCCCGTTTTCTATGAAGGGCATGCTGCAGTGCAGTAGGTGTAGTATTACTGGAAATCATGGTTGCCCAATGGGAGTATAAGCGAGTGTCCTTTGATGGAAAGTCCTGTTGACTGGGGAACACTTCTGTACCGGTGCATTCTCACAGGTGCCATAGAGGTATAATAGTGCAGTCAGCGGAGGTACCTGGTGCTAGCCCACCATTTGCAGTTTCCACAAACCTGGCAAGAAGCATGGGCAATAGAGGCTCCTCTTCCCTGTCCCTTCTAGCAAGCCAAGCATCACTGTCACTGAGCACCAGGCTTGCTACCTCTTGAGCATCCTTTAATGCAGGCCCTAGACATTCTGTATATTACAAAGATTTATGCTTGGATACATCCATTGGGATTATCAAGAATTTTAGCCCCACAGCAACTTTACAGAAATTTCATGTAAGTTGTGCAAAGCTCTCGTGATTACTTGCTGTAAACTACACACATAAATGCATATAAGTTTAGAATCTAATGTATATTATATCTACATATAATATACATTTATATATATATATATATATTTATATTTATATATATATTTCCTTGTATTTTTTTTCCCAAGACAGTCTTGCTGTAAGCCCAGGTTGGTCTGAAACTCATAATTCTTCTGCCTTAGCCTCCCAAGTGCTTAGAAATATAGGTATTTATGGATTTATACCTGCCTTGCCCAATACTTCTCACAGTTAAAAATATTTTGTTGTATAAATTAAAAATTTTCCCTCATTATTTAGAGACTTCATTAGGATTACTTTCATATATTTTAGGAAGTTTCTGCTGCACTGGTTCCCATACTCCCTCTCCAGTGCCCTCGGTTCTGTCTGTCTCTCTCTACAATCCTTCCCTCAACTCCACTTCTGCTCCCCCCTCCCCACTTGATCCTTCCATCCTGTCATGCCTCTCCAACCCTCCAGTCCTTCCAATGTGCTCTATGCTCTTTTATGAATATTTATATAAAATTACTATAAATCATTATCAAGTTGTGTTATAGGCATTTTAGCAAATCATTACATTCTCTACACATTTTTACTCCAGGCAGTTGATGAAAGTCTTTGGTGGCTAGTCTTCGTTCCATTGTAGCAGTGTATCTAATGAAACCTGAATTTTATTTACTGATATAGTTTGCAAAATAGCTGCATTCCCTATCCTCATGGCCAGATTTTATGGCTTTTATGTCTTTTTTCAAAGCATAGACTTCCAGGGTTAAACCCCAGAGTTGGAAGTGCCTTGTGTTGTGCCTTCATTTGCTGTCACGTCCGCTCTCGACCAGCAAGAACGACACGACCACCAGTCCTCCTAACAGCAGTTTATTCAGCAAACTTCAGTCTCCATCTCTCTTCTTTCTCTTCATCTATATCTCCCCCAACCCTAGGCCTCTCACTCTTATATACTCTCAGTTCCCATCCACTCACAGCAGGCCACGTCACCTCACCAGGCACGCAGCTTCAGCTAATCAGGGCAGCAGGGGCATATCTCCATCAAAATGGATTTACCGGTATCCTGGTACACCTGCGCAGCTCTCACGATGGTTGTGGCTTATATTCAGGTGAGGAAGTCAGGTGCAAGTCATAAGACTTAGCTGCAGTCCCTGGCACCTTCTTGGGACTGCCGCCACACCTGCTCCTCACAATTTGCCCATGAGGTCAGTGAGACGGGTGTGGGGGGATGAAAATGTGAAGGCAGCCAGGGCTTCAGTAACAGATCCTGTAGGCCGCTGACTTCATTAGCAGAGGCTGACTCCTCGTGGTGGGGAGCTAGAAGGCTGTAGGGCTGGCTTCACCTGTACTCCCTCTCCTTAGCTTGCAGGCGGTTGCCTCTTACAGTGTCTTCTCTTGGTCTTTCCTCTGTGTTCATGGAATCCCTGGTTCTCGTGGTGCATGCATCCTGATTTCCTTTTGTACAGATACTGGTCACATCACTCAGGATCCACCCATGTGGATCTCACTTAACCTTAGTGACATCTCCTACCCCTGTGCTAGAGATTAAATACAGAGCCTGGACCATGCAAGCCAAACAGTCCACCACCAAGCTGCAGCCTCAGCCTCCTTAGTCTTTAAAGGCTTGTCTGTAAACATTTATACTCTGACGTCCTGGAGCTTTGTCCTTCAACACTGATTTGAGGAAGGGGACACAGGTCAGCCAGTCATAGTTTTCTAAGTTGGTAAGCTTAGTCTACCAGGAGCCCGTTGACTTTATAACCCAGAGCTTTGCTGTGCTTTGCTTCGGTCCAGGATGGTGTTAACTCTTGCAGTTATCCTATGTTCAAATTCTCTGTCATTCTCAGAGATTATTATTGGAAGAGATTAAAATTATGCCATTTCCTGTGACATCACAGGCTTCCGTTTATACTTACTTGAGTGTCTGCTTTGTGCCAGATGCTCTTCTGAGCCAAGTGAGCTACAAAAATAGGTCTGTGACTAGGATGAGGCAAGAGAAGGCCTGTCCTTAGGCACTGATGTCACAAGGGTGCCAAAACTTACAAGCCACGATAATGGATATTTTGATGTCACATTTAAAAAGTCAAGACGAAGAATATTTTAGAAAGTGTACAGTGAGCAAAACACAAAAAGTCCAAATCAGTGTTGCTGGTGTTTTCCCTTCCGTCTCAGCTCCAGAATGGCTTGACCACGCTGTTTTTGATCTATCTTGTCTTGGACTTTTGAGTTCGTTCATTGTGGATTGTGTTTCATATTTATTTTGACCTTTATCTTAAATTCTGGTAATAGATTCAGTGTCCTGCCTTTCAGACATGTTGTAAGCTCGTTCTTTGTTTATTTCCCTACATAGCTGTTCGTTGATCGTGAGCTTTCTGCTTCCATGTGGTTTTACTCCCTTGACCTACCCCTCCCCCACCCCACCCCACCCCTCACCTCCATAATCTCCATTATACCATAGCTAGGAGGGCCCCCCTCCCCGGTACCACAGACCACCCTGTTCTCTGTGGCTGCAAGGCCTCCTGGTGGGAAAATGGTTGTTCTGGTAGCAAGAGTGCTAGATTTGAGATTCTAGTTCTGGATCTGTTCCTGCACAAGTGACTTGGCTCTTCAGTGTCCCTTTCCCTTTCTGTGACATGGACAGAGTGACCCATGGTCAGTGCTGTGGTAGTTCCTGCCTGATACGCATGTGTGACTCCTTCCTGCTTTTGGAACCTGCAGCTCCCAATACTGAGTGCATTGTTTAGAAACACATCCTTGAGGCTGACAGAGCGACTGCTTGCCCCTGCTGACTGCCTCCTACCTCTGTGGATCATAAGTTGAAGTCATCATGCCCAGGGCAGCAAAATGAACTTCTCAGTGGTGGAGACCCGGGGCTTTCCCTAAGAGAATTCTGGTAAATCCTGGTGGCTCAAAGAGGTACCAGCAGTGAGTGGTGGAAACTAGGTAAGAATACAGAAGGGGAAAAACCAAAATAAAACAAAAGGACACAGTCCACCATCGACACAGCAGTGCTTCCAAATTAACTGGGCTCAAGTCAGTTCTCCCGGACCTTGCAGTCTTCAGAGCCAAAGGCGGGCGCAGGAGTTGTGGTGGCTTAGCAGTGGTTTAATTTTAGAGGCTCTAGAACCACATAACATTGTGGGTTGGGAAGAGAGAGAAAGCAAGCCCTTTGGAGGCTCCTGGAGGACATGTGCAGCTGCTTCCAAGCCACATCTCTTCACTGCTCACAGCCCTCAGGAAAGCCCATCAGGGAGTGCCCTAACCCGGAGTGCTGGACACCGAGTCCTCTATAATCAGAGGGCTATTTATACCGTCCTCTATGAGAAGGCCCTTGGATCACATTACTGCGGTGGCTTGGGGGTGCTTGCTACTAAGCTGCTTTGCTTGGGGCCACTGCCCTACATGCTTCCTGGAGAGGGTAAGGGAGCCCTGCCTCCAGGTATTTATGGCTCAACTCTGCTCGGTCCATGCTGCTGCTCTTTCTCTCTCTCACCCTGCTGTGTGCATGCACAAGAACAGGTGCAGAGGATTGAGATAGTTGTGACGTGAAGGAAGACTGAAATACTGAGGAGTGTTTGATAGACTGCTGCTGTTAGTTAATAGCTAATAGCTGTTATTGCTATTAGTGCTGACTGATAAGTATTTCCCATGTAAGTATCCACAGCCTAAACTTTTAGATTTCTTTCTCCTGGATCCTGCCAAAGCCCCACGACTCTGGTACATGTATTATTTACATTTTTTTAAAAGAGGAAGACTAAGGTTCAGCAAGGTTAGGTGGCATGCTGAGGAGCATTTGATTGGTACGGAGTAGAAGAGTCTCTGTTTTTTAACAATCCGTGCTGTATGACCACATGCCTCCGACACTGTAATTGAGTGTACTCCTGAAGGACTAGTGTGTTACTCAGACTTTGGACAGAGCTGGACACACACTCATCATTTGCCCTTCTTGTCATATGCGACTATTAACTTGGATCTCCATATCCATGAATTTATCATCTGTGGATTCAGCCAAGCTCTGATTGATAATTGAAAAATGCATCTGCTTGCAATGCACAAATGTCCTGTTTTCCTTGTCTTTATGTCCTATACAGTATAATTAATGGTTTACCTAGCACTTACATTATCTTAGGTATGTTAAGTAAACTAGAGACAATTGCACACAGGGCACATTCAGGTCTCATACTGGCACTGTATATATTTCTATAAGGGTCTTGAGCAGACTCTGGTACTTGCAGGGAGTTTGGATCAAACCTTCAGGGATTCTAAGGGAAGATATCGAATATTATCCTAAAGTAATTTTATCTAACCAGCTGCATATATCATAGTCTTATCAAGGAAAATCTTTAGCGAGTGTTATTCTCTAGTCCCTTGAAGCCTTGATTTTAAGACCTGTGTTTGCTTGTAAGCGCTAATGGATTTTTTTTTTTCCCTTGTAAGAAATGACCATCCAAACTTCCAACCTGACTCCTATGGACTGCAGCTCCATTTCTGTTAGGAAACAGCCAACAGCCCAGAGCACCCACTCTATCTATAAAGAGCCAACTGGCTAAATAAATGAGTGGATATAGTGGCTTGGTCTCACCTCTCACGTCAGCAAAAGGCTACCCTGTTGCTGGTCAGAAGAATGTTTGTAGTATGTAAGAGTCTGTGTGAAACAGAAATATGCACGTCTCCCCTAGATGTCAGAGGAGCACCCTCTGAGGAAGAGTGGGGCCTGAAGCGTAAGGAAGCATGCTTTATCGTTCATTGGCTTCTCATATTCTTCACTGGGGTGTTTGAAATTCTTATTGCGTGTCCATTTCAGCCATTTGGTAAATCAATACAGCACCAACCTCCCCCCCCCCCCCCCGTAACCCACAATTACTTCTTAGGTAGGTTTTATGTCGTTTGTTAAAGCCAAATTTGACTAAGTTAATAAATGATGATGCTGTACTGTGAGCTGCCTCTTTATGACGCCGTGTATATTACAGCATGTAATAGTCTCTTTAACAAGCTACTTGTAAGTGGAAGCTTTGAGAAAAAGCTGCAGGATCAGAACATTCCGACTGACATCCAGGGTCAGGGGGAAGCACCCCTCCCCCAGGTTCTGTTCTGGGGTCAGGCACTCTGTGTGTCTCATTGACCCCCCACTTACACCTCCTCCAGCTCCAGGGTTGGGCCATGATTCATGCTCTGGTCTTGGATCATCAGGGAAAGGTTTATAAAAGCCAGACATTTCAGGAAGATTTGCCGTGCTTTGCATGGAAGTAACGTTTTTTTTGGGGGGGGGGGGGTAGAGTCAGCAGGGAGATGCTAGGGCACAGGGCACGAGGAAGGGAAGCACAGAACCGTAGATAGTGAAAGTATCTCAGCTCACACTAGCCTCCATCTTTAAAAGTTCTGTGTTCATGGAGACTGCTGTACACCCAGAGCATCTTTTTCTCGCAGTGTTCCAGTGCTATTTTTGACCGGTCTCTATTTCAGTCTGGCACACAGCTCTTCATGTCTCAGAGTGAGTTTGATGCTTTTGCCTTCTGAGGATTGCATTCTCCTTTTGGCCTGACAAACAACTGGGGAGCCAAGAGTGGCGGGCTAGCCACTTACACTGAACTAGCTTTTTTTTTTTCTTTTTTAGAGTAAAAAAAAATGATCTAACAGTAAGCTAGCCATGCAGTTAGTTCCTGTGCTTTGGGCTCCAACTGTCCTCTCCGTAAATCAGGCAGCCCTGTTGAAATTAGAGCCTGCTATTTCTGACTGAGCCTGTTGCTCCAGGACTGCTCATCAAGATGTACAAATTCACCGTTCAGCTGTAGCCCTGCTCTACCGATGGGAAGTGCTAGCCAGCCCCTTGCCCTCGCTCATTTAGTTCTGTGATATGTATGGAGTGGGGTGACTGTCCATATGTGTAGCAGGGCTTGCCTGAGACCAGGCTTCTCAGCTGAGGTTCACCTGCAGGGAATCCTGTACTCTTTGTTTCAGGTTCAAAATCAAGTTATAATAAGCAGGCAGGAAATCAGGCAACCTTGCTGTTCCCCGAGGGTTCTGAGTGGTCAAGCCTGCCTCGTGCTTCCTAGCCTGTGAGCTTGCTGCTTTCTGATTTGCCCAGCAGGTTGTCTCCTGGCTGTGCTGCCATGGTCATATGACCCCAGGCTAGCTTTTTAAATGGACTTAAATGTACTGTAATGTAGGGAATACCAGTTGCTGGTATCTGACTCAAAGTTGCGGCAAGTGATGAAATCACCAAAGCGCATGGTGTATGGGCTGTAATTACAAAGCAGCAGCCGGTAGTGTTGGGCACCTAGTTCTTCAGGCTTCCCTCCTTCAGCCACTGTTGCTTATTTGTGGTGACCTTGGTCTAGTTACTTTACGTTGATGTACTGGGATGTTCCTGGAACCTACATCTAGGTGTCTAAAGATGAGGTAATCACGGAAAAGCTCCTAGGGTGACACCCACCCCAGTCTCTAGGAGATCACTGCTGTTATTGTTACTATCACTGCTACCCTGGTTCCAGTAAACCTTAAGAAATGAGCTTTAAAAATTTTTTTTTTTACTTATTCACTTTATATCCCTCCCCCTCTCCTCTCTCATACTGTCTTACACAGACCCCCTGCCCCAAAACAACCCCCTTGCACATCAGGTTGCTGAAGAACTAGGCACATCTCCCACTGAAGCCAGACAGTTCAATTAGGGGAATGAGATCCACAGGCAGGCAGACAGGCAACAGCATCAGAGACAGTATTCCCCTCATGACCCGCCACCCCACTCCAGTTATTGGGGACCAAGCTGCTTATCTACTGTACATGTGCAGGGGCCTAGGCCCAACCCATGCTCAATCTTTGGTTGGTGATTCAGCCTTTGGGAGACCCCAGGGGTCCAGGTTAGTTGACTCTGCTGGTCTTCCTGTGGGGTCCCTGTCCTCTTTAGGTCCTGCAATCCTTCTCCTAACTTTTCCATGAGACTTGAAGAGCCCCATCTAATGTGTGGCTGTGTCTGCATCTTTTTCCATGGGCTGCTGGGTGGAGCCTCTTGGAGAACAGGTCTGCAGGATGCCTTGTTGGCAGCAGACCTCCAGCAGTTTTCTCGCTCTGATAAACTGAGGGGGTCATTTCTACTCACCAGCACACCGCTGGGCACTAAGAAGATTTATTGGTTGAGATTAGGACTGACGAGCGCTTTCAGTGCCTCCACTCTGTGATGGGAAGTGGCAGGCAGGAAGAGATAACAGGAGAGAAGCAGGATCTATGTGATTTAGGGGGCAGTCAGATAAGAGACTGTTAAAGTAATTAATTGTCTATTTCCCCAAACAAGGGCTCTTTAAGTAGAGAAAGGATTTGCCACATGATACAGACCTGCCTTCTCCCTGCCAGATGCTTCAGACATGGAATTAGTGAAAAAGGCATTCTGTGTCTTACAGACAGTAATTGCCAAGTTCCATCCCTAACTGACTCTGGCACTGAAGAAAGCAAATGGGATAATTCAAGCCCCCACCACTTCTATTCATTTCTGAAAAGATGGCAGCCAGCCAGATGATTTAAGCAAGTATCTAAGCCATGTACTTGTTTGAATACAGTTGTCATTTCTGTGGTCTTGTCCCCAAATGGAGTGACATGCTTTCTGTAAGATGTACCTCCCTTAAGAAATTGGGAGCAAGATAACCATTTTTTTTCCCCTCACTCCCCTTGTTAAATACTATTTCCTTCTACCTGATCCCCTCAGAGCCTGAACTTTGTGCCTTGGGTTTCTTAAGGCTTTGGGGGGCTGGCACTGTAAGTCTGATGGATTTTCTTCCCAGATTTAGCCATGCATGCCCATGGAAAGAGATCAGGTTGCCCCTCTCAGGGCAGACAAGGCAGGCTGTGCTTTGGCTTGTGGACTTTCCCATTCATGAAAAGATAGTAACTGTGGAAATCTGGATTTAGACTCTCATAATGGGACAGGGTCCTGGAGAGTGAATCCTGTCTGCAGAGGAGTTTCAAAGTTTGCAGAAGTATGGTACACTTTTTTTATTTGTTTGTTTTCTTCACATGTCCCTTAGTCCAACTAGGCTGGAACCTCAAGAAGATGAGGGTGTGAGTCTAGCCTCCTTGTTACATCAGAGGAGGAACACTGGATGCCCTGGGATGCCCACCCTGGAGTGAGCAGGCTCCTGCTCGCATTCTCTTGTTGCCCCTTGCCTGGGGCACCGTGCCACTGAGATCTGTTCTTCCTATCTCCGAGTCCTTTGTGACTGCTTCAGTTCACCACCATCGTTTCTGTTGAAGGTCATGGGAACACATTTGGCTAGAACCTGCATCAGGTTTTCACTTCCCTTGTTAGTCTGATGTCTGAGCTTGATGGGAGGCCAGAACATAGTTCCTGTCTGAGTGTACTTCTGGCCAGGGGTGTGATAGGTGGTTAGTGGTTTTGACTTCAGGTGGCTTGTCTCCCTTTAAAAACTCATTCTAAATGCCTTATCTCACATCTCATAGCCTTACTATGGCTACTTACAGCGTTGATTTGTTATTTTTGTTGTGTGTGATTTCTAACTACTAATGTAAATGCTCTAATTGATGGATTGCTTCTTCTTCTTACAGGTACCTCAACAGCAATGAGCTGACAGCCATACCATCACTGGGCGCTGCGTCCATACGAGTTGTCTCTCTCTTTTTGTAAGTGGTGACACCTGAGGACTCTGGGCTGTGTGTGTGGTGGGGCATGGTGGTTACTGACACTTGGTTACTGATACTTCCTGTCCCTTTTGGTAAACAATGACCTTCATGGTGCCTAATAATGATGATAGCAACACTGTATTTGCTGTTTGGGAGTTTATAGAATTACAAGTTGAAAGTTTTGCTGCATTTCTAATGGGGAAAATTAGTCCTTTTTTTTTTTTTTTTTTTTTTTTTGTAACACCCTGACAGAGGTACACAGAACAGATCCTTTGCTTTTAGTAATTGAGTTCCCACTTGGGTGATGAAACTAGGTTAAACGACTGAACTATGACAGTTTTATATTTGTGCAGTGAATTTTGGTAAACGGAGTTTACTTTTATGGCCCTAAAAAAAAATAATAAAGTACCTATAAGACACTGGCATCCTCCTAACAGTGAGGAGTAATCCGTCGATGTCTGTATTAAGCTGAGACAAAACCTATGTACGGCGTTTGCTTGTGCATCTCTGAGACAAAGCACCTGATGGAAACAGCTTATGCAAGGAAAGATTGATTTTGGTTCAGAGCGGTTTGGTCCCTCATAGGGGGATGCGAGTGGTGTGTAGTTGATTGGTCTGTTGCAGTAGAAACTTGTGGCAATGGCTGTCTAAATGCCACAGAGAGGCTAGAACTAGTCCTCATAACCTCCAAACACCTGCTCCTAGTGGGACACTCTGCTATCTAGCCCCAGCTTCAAAGAGTTTCACAACCTCTCCACAAACAATACTGTCAGCCAAGGAACAAACACTCAAACATGGGTCTGTGGGGGGCAGTTCAGAATCACATTGTAATACCATGTGTTACTGTAGACAAAACATTCAGGGTCTTAACCAGAAATGAAGAGGAGGGAGCTTTGAAGGTGTTGTCATTTAAGCCGATTCTAGCCTTTTCTGGGGATTAAGCGCCTGGCTTCACTCCATTCCTGTGGCATCAGGTGAAGTGCCACAGGTTTCAGCTCACTCAGCGCTCTTTCCAACTGTGCCCTGAGTACAGTAATGCTCAATACCAGGTTTTACTGGCAGCTTCCCCAGCAGATTTCCATGCGTTACTGAGCTTCCCATCTTCCGCACGTTTCTCTGCATACCTTCAACTTGTTGGTTTAATGATTCATCGGCTCACCTGTATACATTTTTTTTTTTCAAAGTGGACTCAGCAGGCCGAGCAGAGGGACTTAAGCAGGAAACTAGGAAGATTGCTGGTGTGGCTTGCAGATCTGATTCTGGCTGGCCACAGGAGCTGTGTTCAGGGCTGCTATGTCTTGTGAACTGTGTCCTGGAACTTAACCCTTTCTAAGGCCTGGTGGCTTGCAGGAGAGCACAGGAAGTAGAATGTGACTCTCTGTGTCCTGGGGATATGACTCGTCCTCTCAGAACCTCTTTTCCCTCATTTACAAAACACATCCCTTGTTCTTTACACATTCCCCATGAGCAAGGTCAGGACTAAAGGGGAGTGGAAGGATCTTTCATAAAGTGTTTGTTATCCCATGAGACATGATACATGGCTACTGCTTCTGGCGGGTGGCTTGTCACAGCTCTGTGGACCTTGGAGACCTCTCACTTTTAGGGGCATAAGATTTGTGAATCAATGCTCATTCTGTGAGGTGCTTTTGTGAAAGCTGTACCCCTTTTAGACAGGCAAAGGTCTGTTTTTTTTTTTTTTTGTATCTACTTGGCCTTTGTGCATAGCATCTGGAGAGTGTTTAATTGCTGGTAAATTAGGTCAGTTAGCCTTATGTGAAGCTAATTAGTGATGTGATAATCCCTCGTGTGTCCATGAAGCACAGCCCTTGAAGATGCTTGTAACTTGTAGCTCCTGGAAGCCCAGGTTGCAGACTAGCGGTGTCTGTCAGCTCCCGTATGCTAGAGTGCAGAACCTCATGCCACTCCCATCACAGGCGTTATTTAACAAGGGCTCGGCCACTTGCCCACTCATCAGAGTACAAGAAGTGCTGCTTTTATTCCCTGGCTCCTTACTTGGTGAGGAAGCCAGAGAGGGCTTAGCTCCCCAAAGTCATCTTAGTTGCTGGACGAGAATGCCCTGACAGGTGATTATTGTCTTGACTTGGGCAGTAATTTCTCTGAATCTAGTAGTTGAAGGATCTTTATCTTCTTGTTCTGAACCTGCCTTCCTGATGAGTGACCCCTAGGGAGCATGATTATAGGCCGTCTTGCTTCCAACAAATGGGCGATAGATCCTTGGTCCACATTCAGCTTCTCACTTTCCTTCTGTGGTGTATCACAAAGACACATCGACCTTCTGCCTCAACTTCTACCCTTGGTACTTGAGACTGGAGGGAGTAGGTTCTGACTCTCAGTGTGGAACACCTGCCATTCTGGATGTAGCTTTAAAGCATGCTCCTTCTCTCTCTCTCTCTCTCTCTCTCTCTCTCTCTCTCTCTCTCTCTCACTCACTCAGGACTGGGTCTTCACATCACAGTTCCCTTCTTTCTCGGTGTCAACCCTGGGAAGGCCTCATGGAGGAGGTTCGGTTTCGTGCCTGTGTTTAATATCAGGGCATCAAAAGAGCTTGAGAAGCTGGGGTCATCAACACAATTTCAGTTGGTTATTGCTTTCTGATTGAAGGCATCTGGTTCAATTAACGTGCTTGTCAAAGAGCAGGTTTATTTGCATTAATGTTGAGGATAATGCCAAAGCCATTTGTCCTTAATAACAGAAAGCATGAAAACCCAAGGAAAGCTTTTTAATAGGATTGGGTTGGCGTGAGGGAGCTCATTTCATAAAGATAGACCTCAGGGAAAGAAACAGACTTTTGTTAGGAAGGGACAGAATCTGCCAGCAGATTTTTATGTTTGAGATAAAAAAAAATTTTGGTTTTGTTTGTCTGTTTGTTTTTGTTGTTTTGGGAACTTCAGGAAACTCAAGTTTTGATTCTCAGGGCAACAGTAATTTGTCTGACAAATCGAGCGCGTTTCTGTTGAAGGTGTGTGCCTTTCCTCCAGCATTACCGCCTAAGAGCACTGAGTAGCGGATGCGGTCCTTCATCCATCACTGCAGAGAAGTGGGCTTTGACTCTGCCTCGTGCAACTGCTGCCGCGCATTTCCCACGCGATCTTTTAGAGGCTGCTGTACTCCTCCAGGTGTCCAATGTTTCAGACTTGAACTTGTCACCACGCCATGCTCTTTGTTCTTCTCAGTCTGTGTCCTGGATAGGCAGGACACCCGAGCAGCAGTGAGCACAGAATCGTTTGTGACTTTGTAATATTGCTGTTTAAAGTTTATGTTGTTACTTCGAAATGCTTACTATTATTACTCCGATTACTTTAGCTCCACATGCCTGATGCTCACAAAGCGCAGAGGAAGGCATTGTGTCCCTTGAGACTGGAGTTATAGGTGGTTGTGTGCGGCCCTATGGGTACTGGGAATCAAACTCAGATCCTTTGGAAGAGCAACCAGTATAGAAATCAATTCATAATGAAAGTGTAATTGAAAAGCAGTTTTAAAGGGGAGAGAGCTGTGATCTGCAGACCCTGCACCTCCACCCCCCACTCCTGCCATGAAATTATGCCTGGTCCTGAGCTAAGACCATCAGGAATTCAGCTTGAAGCATAGGCAAATTATTTTTTCTTTTCTTCTTCTTCCTTTTCTCCTCCTCTTCTTCTTCCTCCCCTTCTCCTCCTCTCCTTCTCCTTTCCCCCCTCCTTCTTCCTTCTCCTCTTCATCTTTGCATGTATTATGTTTTTAGAGGCAGATCATAGTTCACAGTCACAGGTATAACTTGGCTGGATATAGAACTCAGTTGCTAATATTCTTGAAGAAGGGTTTGTGTACTGGGACAGGAGTGTTTTTACCCTTCACCTGAGGTACAAGTGGAGGAGGGGCTCTTGCCTTTGACTTTCCCTTGCTGTCTTTCAAACTTCCTGTGAGTGCATCCCCCAAAAGGCCAGTATTTGCAGACATCATAAAGAACTCATGGGGAAAAAACCCCTTCGTTAGCACATGATGTTTATCCCAGGAAGGATGAAATAATGGTTGTCTTATAGCTGAGGCTGACTGTCATAGGGGGGCTCATTGTATAAACTGGGCGTTGTGGGGTGTGCACAGTTGAGGTAGCTGTAGCTGCTCCCCTTCTTGGTGTAGCATTTGCCAGTCACCAGTAGAAGAAAGACAATCAAGGGTATTGAAAGCTGGCTGCCCTGATTCAATAGTTATGTTTGGGTCAAGAGAATTAGCTTATGTCTTCCAAGGTACGGTTGTCCTGCTATGGAGGACCACTGCCTAGCTTTAGGTGAGATGTGGGAGAGGAGCCCAGGGCTGATGTATTCTTAAGCCCATTGGGCTTTGGAAGACAATAAACTATACATTTCCTGGTGTCACCAGGAAACCTGGCAACCTGGAGTAGTGGGCTGCAAGTGAATGGCAGGAGACTATAGGCATGAGTACCATGGATATACTGACCATGCCTGAGACCCATGACCCTTATCAGTTTGTTGTTTATAGATGACCTACTTGGGGCTCTCCAGCTGACTTTCCAAGGTACTAGGGAGGGAAGGAGCTGAGGGGCACTCTTGTGTGTGCCCTAACCTGGCAGGACACATACTGCCCCTGAACAGATGATTAGAGACCTGTGGCTGTTTCCCCGGGGCAGGAGTCAGGGTTAACACCTCTTACTTTACTGTGATTATCAGTTATTGGAATCCCTCAGGTCCTTGTCCTTACCTAAGCCCTGAGGCACCTCTTTGTTTCATGTGGCAGTTAAAAGGGTGTTGGTGAGGTCTCAGTTCTCTCCTTGCTCTAATGGGCCCCCCTCTTGTCTTTCCCCAGCCTTGAATTGTATATAATAACCCTGCCATTTCTTCTTGCTTTCCCAGCCTTCTGCCCTGAGGAGACTTTAGTCCTCATCACTGGTAGGCAAAAGAAATAATGAAGAACCAGCTTGCCTCCACTTTAGGCATAAAAGCTCTCTTAGAATAAAGATAAACAAGGTTCATTCCTGTTTATGATTAAACCTGTTTCTCAAGCATTGGGCTATGCCCCCTGTAACCTTAACTACAAATGGTTCTGTGCTGCCTGTTTCAGGTATGGCAGTCATGTCTTTGATTCCAAAAGCTAAGAAGCATCCTGCTACCCTCCCTTTGCATCAAAGGGTTGCTATAGCTACCTTGTTGCGACCACCTGTTGTTATGCCCGCCCTGCAACCCTGTCTTTGTTTTAGGAATCATGATAGCTAATCTGTTATGCTTATGCTCTACTCCTGTAACCCTGCTGGTTTTTTGTTTGTTTGTTTGTTTGTTTGTTTGTTTTGCCTGCCAACTCCCCATTTGGAAACCCTGTACCCCTGAGCTATAAAAGTCTTGTTTTCCTCACATCCAGGGCTGTTCTCTAAAATTCCAACTTAGGGTGAGACAGCTGGCTGGCCAATACTGGGTGCACCTCTAAAGCTTGCTTTAGTTTGCTCTTTCCTCTTACAGTGCTCAGGTTTAACAATAAAAGCAAAGCAGTAGGGCACAGGCTGGCTCCTCATAGACTTGGTACTTATAGATTAAAGCTGCTGTATCTGTTGGGAGGCTCCTGGGAGGGCCCTAGGAGCTCAGTAACAACTGGTCTGTGTCTTCTTGTCCTAAGGAACAACATCTACCTGCAGGGAAAGACAGAGAAACAGATAATCATCATACAAGGGCCGGGTACCGACTGAGTCCCTTCAGGTTGCTGATGTGTGCATGACAGGAAAGGCTCTCAGATAACGAGTCATTTGACCCAAGGTTGCTTACCCTGTCTGTGGTAGTAGAGTATGGCATAGAGAAAGAGGCATCAGAGGTTAACAAAAGAGCCAAAGCCAGTTGGCAAAGACACTGGAAATGCGCCCCCCCCCCCAACCTGGCTATATGAAACAAAAGTTCAAGCAAAAGCCCACAAATTCTTCAAGAGAAGGTGGGTGTGATGGGCATGACCTGCATAGGGTCTCCAGGCTTAAGGCAAGAAGCTTTGACAAAAGTCTCAGTCCTGTCCCAGCTGTCTAGCCCATTCCCATCTTAGGAGTGACTTTCTCTTCCTTAATATACTTTCCCTATTTCTATAACTGTCTGTGTGTCCCTATTGTAATCTTTGTTCTATGACTCAAGAATTTGGAAATCTCAGTGACTACCCTGTGGACTCTGACCCACAACTCTAATATTAGACTTGAGTTCTTACCCCTCCTGGAAGTGGGTGTAATTTAGCACTGTTCAGCTAGCACAGTGAGACCCTGAGGCACTCAGGGGGACTTGTAGGACGACTAGGACATGGCTAGCTTTATTTGGGGGCCAATTTGCCTTTCTGTCTTTTTTCTTTGTCAGTGAGTGGACTGTTAGGCAAGGCAGCACGCTTCTGTTGAAAGGCCCGAGAAGGACCCGTGGACTCAAAACTGCAGTCTCATTGGATGCTGGGTACCACCAGTGAGCCTGGAAATAGAAAACTATCTACTTTTACGCAGTGATCGTCCTGTGTCCCGGCAGCTTCCCGGGGACTCTGCAGTGCAGACGTCCTTTTGCCCCCAGTTGAAGTGAGCCTTTCTCTGGGAAAGGAGCCCATGTGGCCTGCCTCCTAGAGAGCCTGCCAAATTACACACAGTCATGACTGGTCATTTTCCTTCTCTCCCCCCTCCCCTGTCTTTGAGAGTGGGGGTGGTGGTAAGCCATGGAGATGAGAGGTACATCTGCAAGTTATTTGCTGAGAAAGTGTAGGGAACACCAGCTGCAGAGCTGGGGAGCCCAGGCAGGGGGGCGCTTGTGGAATACCAACTTGGTCATGGAGGTCCCTGCCTTTTTGGGAACTGAGCAGCTGAAGTTGTGCTGATATTAGTTAGGCCTTTGGGTGGTTCTCCCCCCCCCCCTTCCCATCTCTTCCTTTCTCTCCCTCTCCCTTTGTTCCTCCCCTTTCTCTCCCTCTCTCAATATAGTACAGGATCCAGAGGGAATACAGGCTGCTTGATGCTTGAGAAACCAGGAAGACTTGGAGGGGAGGAGCCACTCCTTGCAGCAGCAGGCTCTGAACACCCCCCAGGGCTCCAGGACTTGCAGCTTGGAAGCAGAGCTGCTCTGGTTGCACAACCTCCCGTGTGAAAGGGGCTGGCTCCTGCCCACACCAGCAGACTCATTCCAACTGGGCCATTTCCTTCTCCCCTCCTCCCCCTCCCCACTTCCTGCAGGTGGCTTCTCTAATCCAGTTAGCACTTGGGGAAGCCTCCTGTGCCTGTGCACCTAATCCGAAAATGGCTGGCTTGACTTTGACCTGCAGCGTGACCTTGCAAAGAAGGCTGGACCTATTGTGTCTGCTTACACCTGGGAGCCATTTTCAGCTGTCCTAGTGCAAGTGAGAGAAATGTGTTCGTGTTTATACCAGGCAGGCCTTTCTTTCATAAGGCCTGTCATTGTTGGGCAGTATATATGGAATGCAGAATCGACCCACTTGTGCAGAGGTTGACAGTTTGTCAAGATAGGCTACATCGCTTGGTATATTGACAGGCATATGAAATAGACATTTTTTTCTTTTAAATTAAAAAATGGCCAAATGTTATTCTTCCACCTTTTCACATATAAGACATTGATAGCAGGTTTGGTGTGTATAGGCACTGTCGTCCTGTATACGTTCTGAGATCCAGTTCTGTAGCCCAATGAGATTGCGAAAAGCACAGGAAGGCAGGTATCTTCCCTGAGGTTCCTTCTCTCTGCTTCTCAAGCTGGCTGCTCACTTTGTTCTGGAATCTGTGGTCTGGGAGCTTAGGAGGGTTAATACAACTTGATATGTCAAATCCTGAGCTGACATATCAAGTTGTATTAGGTGTGAGACCCCTCGGGGTGTGGGGCAAGATGTGGGTCTGTCCAGGTAGTGTTTGCTTTGCAAGCATTCTGTCGGCCTCAGGTGAGCTCATTTGGTATCATTCTCATTAAGGATTGCAAATCCTTGGAAAGGCTTCCTGCCTCTGCACTTCAGGCTGATCCTCCCCATCCTTTCACTCACGCAGCTGCTGCTGCTTCTGGTGGTGGTGGTGGTGGGGGGCGTTTATGGCTGTCTACTCCTAAGAGCACATCGAGGGACGTGATCCTGCTGCCAAGCCTCTGCAGAGCCCCAGCCCCCTTTGTGGTAATGCCAGCAGAGTTGCCCATAATGGAGACCTGCCCTTGAAGACATGACTCTAGGGCAGATTCCCGAGTACTCTTCTCACTTCCTGGATGGATTTCAAACCCAAACAGCTGAGGCAAAGGTGCCAATTTGTGGTTTCTCTTCCCAGCTTCTTAACTGGGTGCTGAGTGAGTGTGGGGAGGCTGCAGCACTGGCACCCTGGACCCTGTCTCCAGTGCCAGCAGCCTCTGCACAGCTGCTTGGGACAGAGCCTTGGGGGATAAAAAGGTACTTTCCCTGGGAGAGCTGCCGGGGAGTCACCTCTGGACCACGTGGCTCTGGGGTAAAGGTGAATAGGGTCTCCTTGCTTCCTACGTCTCCTGTAGCTTCAGGTTGCAGTGAGGTGGCTCTTGCTTTGTTGCTGTGCTCTGAGACTATTGCTTTCCTTTACCTGAAATCAGGAGGCCTGGAATTATATAGTCTGTCTGCCTGGAATTGATCTTACTTGCAGGAATTCCTTCTGAATGATCTCTTGTAAACCTGTTGGAGTTCAGAGACTCTGTGTGTGTGTGTGTGTGTGTGTGTGCACGCGCACATACGCACACGCTCATTCTTGACTTTCTGGTATATTAATTCCTTCATTGGAAGCTGTGGAGTATAGCTCTCTTACTCCACCAGGCCTTCTGGTAGCTGTGACTGTCCTGGCATTTTGTTCTTGTTACATGTTTTACTTTAGTGCCTTAAAGTAAATTGTTGATTGACAAGTGGGTGTGAGAAATAGAAATTCTCCGAATAGCTTTAGCTCCATTTCCTCTGTGGTGCAATCTTGTAAAATTTCACAACCAGGACATTCATATCATATAGTCAAGTCCTAGAACATATCCATCCCCACTAAAGGCCCTCCTGCATGGTCACACCCACTGCCTTCCTTGTAAAGTGTTCTGAAGAGGAAATGGACTGGGCAAGCACACTCTGTTGGGATTGGTCCTTCTGCTGAGTGCGATTCCCTGGAGCTTGGTGGGGTTTGTGTGTTGATACTTTGTTCCTTTCTGCTACCAGGCTGTAGTTGTAGTGGATGTACCATGCTGGGTCTAATCTTTCACCCAGTGAAGGACACCTGTGGTCCTTCCAGGCTTTGATTGTTCTGAGAAAAACTGCTGTGACCAGTCATCTTCAGCCTTATTGGCTACCTGTGGGCTATTTTTATATTTTGCTGTTTTTGATACAGCCCAGGCTGGCTCTTGCACCCAAGACCCAAGTGTCCAACTATCTGTGAATCTTTTTGCTGAAATGTCAGACTTCTTGCTTATTTTCAAACTAGTATTTTATTTTACTTTTGGTATTTGAGTTCTGCAAGGTCTTTACATATTCTAGATACTGGGCCTGTGTTGGATGTGTGGTTTGAATATGTTTTCCTCTAGTCTGAGGTAAACTCCAGCACCTTCTGGATTGTGCTTTTAGGGTTAGGTCTAAGAATTTGCCTAGTGCTAAGCTGAAAGATTTTCTCTTGTGTGTGTGTGTTTTTTTCCCCTCCATATGTTTTGCAGGCTTACCTTTGGCATTTAAGTGCACAATGGCTTGCTTTAAAAGCATGCAGTTCCAAGAAAGAAAGAGCACATGCTTGCTCTGGTGGGGCCTGCAGAGCAGACTGGACTGGGGTCTGGTATTCGGGGGTGCAGAACAGTGGCATTGACCGTGGTGTTGCTCTGGTCCTGTGGCAGTTGTGTCATCTATGGGGTGGATAAGGAGGGCATCATTAAAGGGCCTGCTCATGAGCCCATCCTTGATTCTCCAAGTGTACTTAATTCATATGCTGAAAGGCTTGGGAAATCGTGTGGTAAGAGAGAATCTAAATCTTATGATCAGTAGATCAAAAGTCTTCCAGATGAGGCAGGAAACAGGCCTGGTTTTATTTTTAAAGGCACAACATGGTATAACTCCCCAGAGGGAGAGGACTTTGTCTCAGAGGCTGCAGCCAAATGCTGAAACAGCTTCCTCCTCTGCCTGGAACTGCAGGGCTGTTTCAAAGCTGGCTTATGGATCTAGGGGAATGTTTCAGTGGCAGGCAGCCCGTTGGTGGCCCCTGAAGAAATTTCTAAGACATTCCGGCTCCATCAGTTTCCTTTTTGTTATCTTCTTGTGCTTCTTCTGCACACAGGACATCATAGCTGGGAGTCTGAGAACACCTGGGCTTGCACCCTAGTTAGCTGGGTCACTCCCAGCCAGGATGTAGCTTCTTCAGTTTGGATTTGGATGATCCTTGACTGGTATGGTTGGGAGCAGAGGGTGGAAGGCGTCTCCTTGGACAATGCTTCCGTGTCATCATGCTTTCAGCCTAGAAATGAGAGATACTTTCTGTCTGTAGGTCTGTAGGCATAAGGAAGCTGACTATCTTAGTCATGTTCAGTGTATATAGAGGAGGTCTAATGCCCTAGAGCAACAATGTGTTTATAGCTTGTGCACTAAGGGCGTGGGAAGTTCTTTGCAGGTGTGTGGGTCACTAGGGGTATGTATACAATGTTTCCTAGTTTCATTTGCTTCCTCGGCATCTGTAAAGACAGGTCCTACTGCTGTTCTGATCACATGGTTGCCCCTCACTGGGGATGCTTCTCTCTGATGGGAGGTTCTGGGTTCTGTGCAGTGATGATCTCTTTCCCAGGGATCTGACTGCTGCCCTCCTCCATCTTGAGGCTTTTCCACATCTCTGAGAGTGTGGGTGGGATTTACATTCTGGGTACAAAGTTATTTCCATCTGCGAAGTGGGAAGGCCAGCCTATCCGTGGACAAGCTCCAGTGAGGTTAATCCAGGTTCCAACTACAATGGCTTTTTAAAGGGTCTACCACCTGGAGTAGGCTCACATGCTGTGAGACTATGTTAGGGTACAGGGTTCTATAGGAGACTCCAGACTGCAGTACCCGGAATTCTCATCTGTGCAGTGTACACACATAGCTAATTAATGAAGGCTATGCCCCATACATACTCTTTACCTAGGTATTTCCAGTTAAAGATTAGGACTCAGGAGGGCCAGGGTGATGGATGGCTCAGTGGTTAAGAGTCCTGGTTGCTCTTCCACAGGACTAATATTCAATCCCCAGCACCTACATGACTCCAGGCCCAGGAGCTCTGGTGTCCTCTTCTGTCCTTTGTAGGCACTGCACACATGTGCACAGATATATATTCAGAAGGAAAAAAAAAACCAAAACAAAAACAAAACCACTTCTACAACATAAAAATAAATAAAATCTAAGAAAATAATTTTTAAAAAGATTAGGTCCTACAGCTCAGCATCTAATGCATATTTAACTGGTTTTTATTTTTTTTTTTAATAAGCTTATTTACCAAATTGGAAAGCACAGTGGCAATTGTGCAAAATAGTAAGAGTGAAAATTTGATTGCTGTCAGACTCTGGTGAGAGCTCTGTCTTCCCTTTCTCTGTCGAGGACTTTTAGAGTGGTCACCACACACACTGACAGCCCATATGTCCTGCCTCTGGCTTACCACATTGGATAGACAATGTTCTGGTAAACTTGACACCCAAGGATGACATGAAGTATGGCCATATGAAGGAGTCTGTGCTCTGCTTGGGAATGTGGAATGAGGTCACCCTGTTGTTGAGGTCACCTTGTTGTTTCTCATCCTAGTTACATCAAATTTTCTGGCCCTGGATGATGAGGTCAGTAGAAAGAGGGACCACAAGAGTTGGTGACAGAGCCCGTTGGTTTTTGGACTCCTGGTGTTCCCCTCACAACCCAGCATTTGTGTGGGGTCTCTTTCATGAAAACCCTTGCTGGATAGAGCCCTTAGAGGAGAGAGACTATTCCTTATGGCTACTTGGTCAGAGGACCTGGAGTACGTTGCTGGCCTTAAAAGGTCCCCTTCCCATCTTGTTTTGGTAACTGCCATCTCCTACCTCTTCTCCTTCTCCATCCCAGTAATGGGAAGAATAATCCACTTAGTGGGCTGTTAGGGGCAAGGCACTGTGCAATAACACGAGTGCTGCCTGGCTTTGTCTGACTTGGTCGTTCAGAGACAACTGCCTAAAGGCTAGGAGAACGGGTGCTCCTCATTGTTCTGTAGGAGTTTTCTCTCCTACAGGCACAGGCCATGACCTTGACCACGTAAGACACTGGCCTTAGACTCCTTTACTCGAAGTCAGGAGAGGCCAGGCTGGTCTTGCTGCACCCTTTGCCCTTCGGTTGTACCAGGGATGGGGGTTTTCACAGCCTGGTAGTCTGCTAAAGTCTAGTGGAGGGGGATGCAGGGAAACATAGTGGATTTGCTAGGGCATGTGAGGTAGCAGATGTACCTCATAGGTAGACTACAGTCGCTAGGGTCAGAAACAAGGAAAACAACCTTGGGGAAGAGAAAACTGAAAGAGCATCTGAGGGCCATGGTGGTGGCCTTGACCAGGAATGAAAACATCTGTGGCTTTTCATTGTAGGATGCCTGTATGTAGATGGAAATTCTGATGGTCTCATGGCTCTGATAGACAACACGCTTCCCTGCCCAGATATCAGGACAGATTCCCTTCCTGCAGGTATGGAAGGAAGTCCAAGCCTTTAGAAATCCCAGCCAGTACTGGGGATCCCAGCATGTGTCCCCGGGGGATTAAAGGCAGATGTGGATTTTAGAACACACTGGTCAGTGACATCTGATTGGAACCCTTCTGAGGGAGTGGGAAAGCATTGAGCTGGTGACATTAGGATGTCTCAGACTGCTGTCATCCATCTCTCCAGTGAGTTTTAATTCAGGTTCCAGCTACAGTGGCTTTTTAAAGTGAACCAGGCAAAAAGAAACAGCAGCTAGCCTTGATGTAACAGTGTCTCACTCACCCTTGCTAACCCACTTCTCCCCACTGTATTCCTTAAAATCGCCTATAGGCTCCTTACCTGGAAAGGAAAGTTAGCTCTCTGCTTTACTTCTAACTTCCCTGCTTTGTTAACAAATGTTAGCTTGGTAGTTTTACTTGTATTTACTTCTATGTAATTGTCAGGAGGTTGAGCTACACTTGTAGTTTACTTGTTTGCTCAATAACCCTTGGTAGAGCAACGTCTGTATCCTGAGCACTTTTCTGGGTTCTGAGGGTATAGCAGTAAAGAAGAGAAGTGCGCACTCTGCATTCTGCTGCTGGGACGGCAGGACTATACAATACTTCAGGAGACTTTTTTGAGGTGGGGGCAGTGAGACAGTCTCACTTTGCAGCCCAGGCTAAGTCTGGATTCATTAGGCTGCCTCATCTCGTGAGTGCTAGGATTATTGGCATGGGCCATCCACACCTGGCTGAGATTGTATTTTTAATTAATGTATTTTTAGAGCAGGTACAGGCTTATGGAATAGTTGCACAGAGCATTCCTCTAGCACCCCCTTCTACCCCAATGGTTGCTTCCCTTGTTTTACTGTGGTTTGTTATGTTTGATGAATCACAAATTGATACATTATCTCCTGCTATTGGAATTCTATGGATCTGAATGTGCAGTGTCTACCCCGAGACTCTAGTACTGCACTTGTTTTACCTATCCATCCTGCCGCCCTCCCTATCCTTCTTGGCAACTACTGATACCTTACTGTTTCAGTGTTTTTATCTTCTCAGAATTTCTCAGAATGTTGTTCTTCAGAGTGTGTATTAGGAAGCCTTTTCACGTGGGCCCTTTTTACCCAGCAATATACACTTTCCCCAGGACATTCTTTGTTACCGTTTTATTTGTGTATCTTTATATAGGATACAACAACACTCTGACAGGACTTCCTCATGAACCAGTTCTCCCCTGGGCAGGGTCCCTCTATACCTGGACTTCTCACTCTTCCTAATGCTGTTCCTTTAATACAGTTCCTCATGTGGGGACCCTAACCATAACATTATTTTTGTTGCTACTTCATAACTGTAATTTTGCTACAGTCATGAATCACAATGTAAATATCTGATATTCAGCATATCTGATGTGCTTGTGAAAAGGCTGTTAGAATCCCAAAGAGGTGAAGACCCAAAGGTTGACAGCCACAACTCTAGACGTAAATGATGCTGACTGCTCCTTGGTTGTCCCCTGGTTTCTTCTTCGTAGACCTTTAGTTTCTAGCTCAGTCCTCGTAAGCCGATGGTGGGGGAACCAAGTGAGATCTGCTGCTGTAGCTGCGTCCTTGGGGCCATGCGTTCACATGGGCATGAGACACCAGGTTCTCCCCCCCTCCCCCCCCCCCAGAGAGTTAATGGAAACTGTCTGCTGAGGACCCCAAGGGGATCAGTGATCCTGAAGGAAGTGAGCCGGCTGGGAGAGTGGTTGACACAGCCCAGTCCTGCCTTAGGAGGGTTGACCCTGCCTGGCGGAGGCTGTTTATCCTGCCACTGGGCTGCTCTTGTTTTTTATCCAATCTCCACCTGAATAAACAGATTCAGAACGTCATCTGCAGCCAGGCTGAGAATCTGCCAAAATTCTCCAGGGAACGGGTGATTCACTAGCAGCAGGGGAAAGAGAGAGAGGCAGCGGGCAAGAGACCTGCTCACCCTGATTCTCACTTCCTGTCCGCCAGATCATCCGGGCTGGCTGGGCCATCTTAAAAGATCCTGGTGTCTTCAAGCAGGTTGTCAGTTCACACAATGGGACAGATGGTTCTGGTTTTCTCTTTAGGAAGATGGTTATAAACCAGGCTAGTGGGGGCAACAATACCTCTGATTGTCATGCTGAACTTTTCTTTGGGTTGGCCTTTGAAAGCTCTTCTGTGCTCACTTGGTTTAAAATGCTCCTGGGCCTTGTGTTCAGGCTGCATATGGGCACTAATCTTGACATCATCCTTGCCAGCTTATACCTTACACATGTTATCATCACTGCTCATTGTTAGGTCCTCACTTCACAGCTTAACAAGGTGATTAGATGGAATGTTTGTGGTTCTGAGCTTTGTTCCTGATACTTAAGGCTTTTTTTTTTTAAATTACATTTACTTTGAGATGGATGGATGGATGGATATATATAGATAGATACATAGAGTTTTCAGGAGCTAGTCTTCGGTAGTCAGCTTCTACCCTCTGGGTCCCAGTGGGGAACTTAAGGTTGTCAGACTTGGCGGCACGTGTCTTTATCCACTGAGCCATCTCACTGGCCCTTGTAACATAATAAGTTTTACCGAGAAGTGTGGGACAGGAACATGGTGTGACTTCTGGAAATGGTTAAATGAAACAGCATAAAATGGGTATTTGAACTAACTGTTTCTCAGGTTCATTTCAACCTTGGAGAATGTAGTCTACAAGAAAGCTACCAGCGTCTGCGTGAGGCTGAAGATGTGCATGCCTGATGACCGTGTGTAATGTCAGGACTGGCCCTTGCATGCCTACCAGATATGCACCAACAGGCATATTTGGAAGACTTTCCTGTGTTCATGGTTATGATTTTTCACAATAGCCCCAGCTGGAAATACTCCAGTGTTGGTTTAAAAATGGAATGGAGAAAACAAACAAACAAAAAACAAATAACCAAATTAAATGTCAGTAGAAATTCGATGCTGTAGTTGGGGTGGAGGCTCAAGTTTTAGGAGGTTGAGAGTAGTGCCAGCCTGGGCTACAGACCTAGGCTCAGTTACACACACACACACACACACACACACACACACACAGAGGCAGACATGCATGCACACACACACACACTCTTTCTCAGTAGAAAAGAGCAGTCTGAGTAGAACTTAAACTCTGAGGGAAAGTAGCTAGAAAGAGAAGAGTTTATGTGGAATGATTCTGTGTATATAAAACATACAAATAGACACAATTATTCATGGTTGAAAGAAATTATAGGGTTGGTTTGAGAAGAATAACAGCTAAGAGAATGTCAGGAGGTGGCAGATTTCTGTCCTGATCTGAGTGATGATCACGTGGATTGTATATGTGCTTTTTAATAAGATACTCCGAACTCTGCATGTATAACATATGTAAAAGTCTCAGGGTGACTATTATAGTGTTACAATGTTTATAAATGTATATAAATAAATATCCCGTGGCCTGCTCAGGGGTGCCTTGGTTTTTTGAACTCGTCATCTGAACTGTGGTTTGCGGTGGAACTGAAGATCATCAGCGATTGGATGTGAGGTCGAGTGAACTGGCCTGCTTCAGTCTGCTTCAGAGAAGTTGGGGCAGTTTTCAGGAGCCATGCACACAGTATGGCTGTCTGTGTGCTCCACTCTTTCCAACATGAGGCATTTGAATGCAACCCCCCCCCCTAAGAAGCCTGAGGGCCTCTCAGTGCTGCACTGTTAAACTTCATGGAGGGTCTCTGGTTGTCTCACATCGTGCCAGTTACATGTATGGTGTGTTAAGCTACACTGTAGTTTCCCGTGTCTGACCAGACTTGAGTGTCTGCTGAGGTTGAGCAGTGGGCTGTGTGCTAAGTGGCAGAGTCTCTTAACCCCAGAGCAGAGCTGTGCCATGCAACGTGCTCTATGAAGCCAGAGTTGTCCTGCTGCTGGAGGGTCTGATCAACTGTCTCCAGGCTGGCCATGGGAATGCTGGGCTGGAGGTGAGAGAGTTGAAGGTATGCTGGGCATGCTACAATTTTTTTTTTCCTGTTCAGGTCTAGATTGTGTAAAAAAACTATGTTTTCTTCAGAGGTTCAAGCAAAGAGTTGTAATTTGGATTTTTGCTAACTTCAGTGATGTAAAATTATGGAAGCTTTTTTATTTCTTGTTAAGAGTTCACAGTCCTCATAATGGCTTGAGAGAACTGAAGGTCATCAATGATTGGATGTGAGGACTAGTTGCCCTCCCCGCCACCCCCAATCTGCTTCAGAAGAGTTGGGACAGTTTGAGAGTGACACACGCTCTGTGGCACACATCGTGTGCTCCTTGATAGTCGCATTGGCTGAACTCTTTCCATCAGCTCCAGGATGTAACCTGGGTCATCTTCAAAGAACACGCCAGAGCTGGGAATCCGGCTTTCATTTACTTCTGAAGAGCTGGAAAAGACAGGCAGTAAAGAGTGCAACTCGAGATGTCCACCATGGGCAAGGAGGAGAGGGAGAAAGGGAGACAGGGAGGTTTTCTCTGGAGAGGGATGCTGAGCACAATTTTGCAGGTAGCTAAAGCTGGTATAAGAAGGAGACTGACACACAGGTACAAAACTGTACCACACCTAGAATTGGAGTCTCTCCTAGAAACAGAAACTGATTGCCCTGCTATCAAGAAGGTAGCAGATAACAGCAGGTGCCCAGCCTGGCCTGCTTCTTGTTTCAGTTAGGAAGGTTCCAGAAGAACGCAGCCGTGCTGACTTTGTATTGTCTGTGCTGCTTGGACACTGTGGTCAAAGCAGAATTTGAGTAGTTGTGACAAACATTACATGGCTTACACAACTTAAGTTATTCACCACCTCGCCTCTTCCAGAGAAAGCTTGCTGGTTCAGACAGTGAGTGGGGTGCATAATTTCAGGAACCAGAAATTGCCACTCGACCTACTGTGTCCCTGCGCCTTTGATCCACTCACCTCTCCTCCTGGCTGTGATCTCTGACATAAGATCTTTTCCACTACTAAGGGGACGTGGTGAACCGGGCTTCCCAGGGTGGAGTGGAACAGGTGCTCGTGATAAGAAGTCTTAAGTGCTCTTGTGCATGCCTCGGTCTGTTTTACTGTCTAATTTAACATCAGCTCTGAAAGTGTAGCCAAGTGGAGGAGCTTACCATGCTTACCCTCCTCCTTTGAAGACTGATATTATTTTTGAAGCCTTTAGCAGGTGTTCCTGTGACAGACTTCTGCTGTATCGAGTTTTCCTTACCCCAGAGGGCAGCCTCAGGGGTAAACTAACACACAGGATAGAAGTGAGTACCACGTGACCAGGCTGCCTGCAGAATCACTGGCTTTGTGAGTGTCCCTTTGATGAGGCCATTGCTGCCCCCCAAAATGTAGCCTTTTGCTGCCTCACTTGCCCAATGAGAAAACAGCTGTCTGTGAGCCAGTCTCCCCTCCAGTGTGAGTGAGGCCTTTGGTTCCATCTGTCATGCTTGCCTAGGCTTGGTCCCACAGGTCCTGTACCCGTTGCTGTTCATGTAGAATCCTAGGAAGTTGGAACTGGTGGAAGCCAGTTTACATAGACCCATCAGAGTTGATCAAGAAATAGTTAGCTAGGGGCTGGAGAGATGGCATATCAGTTAAGAGTACTTATTGCTTTGGGGCTGGACAGATGGCTCAGCAGTTAAGAGCACTGACTGCTCTTGCAAAGGTCCTGAGTTCAATTCCTGGCAACCACATGGTGGCTCACAACCATCTGCAATGGGATGTGATGCCCTCTTCTGGTGTGTCTGGAGACAGCAACAATGTACTTGCATACATAAAATAAAATTAAAAAGAAAAAGATATAGCCAGCTAGTATGCAAATAGAGTCAAGCTTTCTGTGTACTTGCTGGGAGAACCTTAGCAGGCCAGGCCAAGACTCAAGTTCTTCTGGGTTTGCCTCTCACCTCCTCTTACATCTAACTGTGACCTCAATTGAGTAAATTCCAACAGAGCTCTGAGCCTTCATTGCTTTGAACCATCAGGGTAGAAATGGAAGTCACATTTACCTGGCTAGATTGCTGTTTGGTTTCATTGTTTTGCCCAGGACTGGCTATGTGACATGCAGCAGTTGGTCAGCTATGGTTAAGAACTCGGAGATGAGTCAGAGGTATGGAGATGAATGTGAAATGGCTTGTTTGAATATTCATTAGGAATGGGGTGTTTTCTCATCTGGGCTGCATGGGACTCTGTCTTAAGCAACAAGCAAGCAAACAAAAAGAATAGGAAGTTTTGTGGTATGCTGTCTTGAGTTGGTGCAGCAGATGGGCTTTCATGTCCTCTGCTTTCAGGAGGGAGAAGGGATGGCTTCTCTGTGTGATCTCCATGCTTGTCCTTTGCTCTAGAGCCAGGAGGCAGGGCCAGCGACCAAGAAGAAATGGTGTTGGGGGTGCTTAGCACTCATGGGTCAAAGATGTATACTTGCTGTAGGAACAAGAAGTGAATCTACCCCAGCTGATTGGAGGTCAGTCTTGGATTTGCTTTGGAGTCTGTTTCCCTGAGACAGCTTGGTTGTTCCAGCGGCTGGAAATGGTATTCTTACCACTGAAGCAGGCCTGGTTCCTAAGTGGAGCTGAGAGCTCTGACTCAGTCCTTTGTTCCTGAGAGAAGAGCCAGGCTTGCCTATTTGCATTGAAATGTGCAATGGAACAGGTGGGAACCAGTCAGTCCGTCATTGTTCTCACTTTTTATTTCAAAGCACTTCCTATGAACTAGATTCACAGATTGCTTCTGAGGATGCAGTGTGACTAAGAAAACAAGGACTCGTTTTATTGAGCAACTGCTAGAACATGTTAGGTCATATCAGCCTGTGGGTTATAGGAACTTCATATTCCACTTTACAAATGCGACTCTTTAAGATTCACACCTGTGAGTGGCACCACTGGGCTGTGAGCTTGAGTGACAGCAGACACAGCACATCGCCAGCAGGGCTCAGACGGATCTTGTGCACGGTCATGTTGATTGTCTTTCAAGGAGAGCGCAGAGAGGCTCTGAGCTTGGCTCAGAGTGTTCAGGAAGAGTTACTTGGGGCCCGGGGTGTAGTTGATGGCAAAGACGAAGCCCCAGAGAGAATGTGGTTATATTCTCAGCAGCTGGGCTGCCTTGAACATGACATAGGTGTTTGCATCTGGGCAGGGCTGTCAGAAGACCTGTGCCGTAGCAAACTTCTTCCTGTTGATTCTGCCTGAAGTTCTTTGCTCGATTTCTTTTGCAAGAATGCTGGTGAATCCCATTTGTGTGCTCACCCGTAGCTCTTTTGCATTGAGCTGCATTCCCTCTTGGTGACCTGTATTGCAGCTTCTACCCTTCTAGTGCCTGGAGGCACAGTCGGAAGTAGAGACACGTCTTTCTTCGCGGCAGCATGCCATGGTGGGAAAGAAGATGGTGAACTAGATAAATATGCTCCCAGGATAGCAGACAGCAGTTAGAGTATAGACAGGGCGGGTGATGGGGGGGTGCATGTGGGTGTGTGATTTCAGAAAGGGTAGCCAGGAAAACCTCACTAGCAGGGAGTTGGGGACAAGACGCATGGCTCTGTGGAGTGTCCCAGGCAGTAGGAGCTGGAGGTACAAAGGCGTGGCTTCTCCAGCGAGGACAGATACAGGACAGAGCATCTGAAGTTGAAGAGTAGGAGCTTAGGCAGGTCTGGGACAGACACTGTGCCTAGAGGCCTTAGTGACAGGTGGGCTACAGTTAGGGTGGAGTTGTTTTCAGGAGAGGCGTGTCAGGAACCAAGGACTCAGTTCCTTTTGATTTTTTTTTTCTTTAACTGAAGATAAAATAGACATGAAAATGAAGCAGGAAGTTCAGTAGGTTTTTGAGTTTGTTGTTGTGCAGCCTTCCTTGAGGGGCATCCTGACCTTCAGTACTAAAACTCCATGTCCACTGCCAAGCAATCTTTATTTTTATTTATTTATTTTTTTTTAAAAGTCCATGATTTTGCAACCACTTTTGTATTTTACTTTTTGGTGCCTGCCTACCCTCCTTTCCTTCCTTTTGAAACAGGGTCTCATCATATAGCCTAGGGTACCTAGAACTCTCTAGAACTTGCCATCAAACTTGCAGTCCTCAGGGCTAGGGTTAGGGTTAGATTCTAGCACCCACGTAATGCTAGGCATTCTGAAATGCCCATAGCTCCAGCACTTAGAGATCTAATAATACCCTCTTCAAGTCTTCACATGTGCACAGGTTTGCATTACACACATACACACACACACACACACACATACACACTCAAAGTAAATCTTTTTAAAAATTTATAATTGTTAGTGCTAAGAATGCTATTTTGTATTTGTTGTACAAAATGGTAGAAGTATGGTTAGGGCCATGTACAAACTGTTGGAATTTCTATCCTAATTTAAAAGAGAATTCTTTGAACAATGTGTGTGTGTGTGTGTGTGTGTGTAACTAAGGTCATCAACTGAAACAGCAATTTTTAAAATGTAGTATTTGAAAATATTTCAGAGATGAAATAGTATGATCCATGCTCAGTTGTGACTGGAAAGTTTAGAAGTCTTTGCTTTTTAGAGTTAAACAATTGCCTTTCTATAAGAACAGAAAGCTTACACAATGGTAGGCATATGAGTGTATAAAATAGGTATACAAAATAAACCTACTGACAACAGGCCATCAATTACTTTGAAACATTTCTTTAGTGTATATACAAATCGTACCGTAAAAGCACTGGAGTTTGTATCTGACAGTTGTTTCAAATGTAAGCTGAGATGTCTTTCTGTAGCGTTCGGACACACACAGTACAGCCATTGGTATTCAGACCCTGGGCTGCAGTAAGGCCACGTGATCCACCATGGGTATGTGCAATTGGGAGCACTCGTGACCCGTTCAAATTTGAATTAATATTTTGTCATTGTACATTCAGAAACCTACTACCGAGTTTTTGCCTCCTCCATGCATTCATTCAGTTATATGATCACACATAAGGTGGCACACACAGTTTAGGCAGCTGTGGTTTATCCTAATTTTCTTTAATCATCTGCCACTAGACATTTGGGTTGCTTCACCTTTTGAATATTCCGAACACTACTTCTATGAACACATGAAAGTGTGCCCTTGAGACCTGCCTTCTGTCTGGGGGATGTTGAACAGAGGTGATTCTGTGCTATGATTGAGGTAACTCTTCAGCCATACTGTTTCCTACAGATCTTCACTCCCCACTGCTTGCTGCAGTCCATTTTCTCCACATTCTCTTGTGTGCCTTTGATAGCAGCTACCATAACTTGGATTTATGTTTCCCTTAGGAACACTGATGCCTATTGGGCATTTGTGTATCTTCTTCGGGAAATGTCTATGTAAGTCCTCTGCTGATTACAAACATTTTTATGCTCTTTATGTGTATGTGTGTTTATGTGACTGCATGCCATGTTTGAAGGTGGCTGTAGATGGTATCTCCCTTGAGCTGCTGTTGCAGGCTCTTGTGAGCACCCTGACATTCATGATGGAAACTTGAGTTCTCTCTCCAGCCCTCTTTGCTGATATTTTAATTGATGTTTTGTTGTTGAATTGTAGTAGTTCTTTATCAATGCCTAAACCCAGAATGCTTAAGTTCTATATGTAAACTAATGCAGTATTTGTATGTCCCTGTGTACAGTACTCGAAGTCTCTGGATTACATTTAATACCCAGTGCAGTTCAAATACTTTGTAAATAATTGTCTTACTCTTACAATATTGCTTTGGGAATGATGAGAAGACTTTGCATGTGTGCAGTACAGGTGAGATCTCTTTTTTCCTCCTGAGTATCTTGTGAATGCATTTATTTAAATCAGCAGACGTGGGACCCACAGGATCTAAGTTGACTTTGCTTCACCCGCCCTTATTCTGATGCTTGATTTGCAGGTGTTTCCCCCTGTCCCACATGTGACCCCATTGGCTCCTTCAGCTGCTGGCTTGGGAGCTGACTACAGGTGGCATTGCTCATGTGGCTGTCTTTGCTGACCAGTAGATGTTTCTCTTGATGCCTGGCTCCTAAGGCCCTTTTCTAATTTTCTTGTCCCCTTTTTTGGTGGCTACCCCTTTCACTTGGCCCACTGAGTGCCTCCTGGTTTGGTTCAGTCTAACCCAGATCCTGATCTCCCCACCTGGCTCTTCCTGCCTCAGTCCCCCTCTTCAAGCCTTTGCTGAAGACTTATACCCTGTTTTGCCTGTAGCGGACAGAGCTCATGCCTCACTCCCACAGTCTCTTCATCTCCATGGCTGCTGCTCTGCTCAGTGGGGAACTTTTCCCACTGTGTAAAAATGTCTTGTCTTCTTAACAGCGGCATCTAACCAGAATGGGGGCCTAGAATGTGATTCAGGGGATAAATATACTGCCAAGAAAGAAGAAAAAGTGTAAGACAGAAGACAAAGACAGAGGGGAGGTGTGGGGAGAGAAGAGAGGCAAGACTGTCACAGGGCTTGCTTGTGTCAGGCTTCAGAGTGCCAGACTCTTTTGTGGAGCCTGTCTTCTCTGTCCAGGTCCTCTGTTCCTGGCTCCCTGGTACTATATTCAGAGTTCCCGGATGAGGCCCAGTGCTGTGGCCTTTATTTCTTGTTCTTTTTCTTCCCATACTTTACATAATAAAGCTTGTATTTTTCTTTTGGAGTCAGAAAACTGAAGAGACCGCCTTTATTAAAGACTTTAATAAAGAAGTCAGGAAGTAGCTTGGGGAGGAGCCTAGAGAGCTGAAGGGACAGGATCGCTCCTCTCTGGGAAGTCTGTCTCTCCCTCAGCACAGTTGTGCAAATGCATTTTGAGTTTCAGGGCCTGGGAGACTTGTGAAGAGAACAAAGGGGCCTGGGAGTCCAGAGCTTCTGGGAAAGAGGTCCTTGTTTATGCCTGTTGGAACTGATTTGGTCAAGTGTTTGTTTAAAGGAGATGCCACTTGGTAAGCAACACCAAGCTTTTTTGGTTTTTGTTCCAGAAGGCTTCTGATTGGCTGGAGAGCTGCCCCTGTTTACTCATAGCTGGCAGAGTGTGTGCCTGGGACCCGCAATCTCAGCACTTCCACCCAGCAAACTTTTCCCTGTGGCCCAACTAGGCAGCCAAACCCACACCAGTACGCCCGCCCCTGCCTGCACCCTGTTGTCTGTTGCCTTTCTCCTGATGCGTTGCTAATGCTGGCTCGTTAGGTTTTGGGTTTTGCACAAAGAGGATTAAAGGTGTGAATAAATCATGTCACGGAAGTTAAGCACCAGCAGTACTCCCCAGAATTTTCAGTGTGGTTTCAGGTAGCAGGCTGTGGTCTCTCCTTTCAGATCTTTCAGATGAGAAAACCAAGGCCCAGAGTCACCAAGGGCAGAGATTCAGGGATTTGGTCCCAGCTGGACCCAGCAATGAGCTCTCGCCTCCTTTCAGAGTCAGGTTTAGTCATTATCATGGTGTTCTTTACAGTTCCATCTGTCTTCATGCCTGGCATACAGGACATGTCAGTAGACTGTAACCTGTGACATGTTTGGTTGGGTTGAACTGAGCTCTGGGCTCTGGTGCCTGCAGTCTGTAGTCACAATGCTAGATTGGGTTCCAGATCAGGATGGGGTTGGACTGGGGCAGCATGGTGTACTTGCATATCCTCTATGCACTGAGCATGAATCATCCTGTGTTCTTTTGGGTGGATCAGCTGAGGCACAGTACTTGGGCAAAGAACTTATTCTGCACAGAAACCCTGTATATAACATGGAAGCATCGATGACAATGCACTAGAAAGAGGAATAGGTTACATATGGAATGTCACTGACTGGTAGTTTTAGGTAAATGTAGAATTGCAAAAACAGTGAGGAAGACAAGACCTTGCCTCCTGCTTAGTCTCAGGGAGTACACAGTTCAGTGTGTGTGTGTGTGTGTGTGCGTGCGCGTGCGTATGTACGTACTGTGTGCGGTTGTTGGGGATGATCAGCTGCCGTCTTACCCCCTGCTCTGTCTCAGGCAGCACAACAAGATCCTTAGTGTGGATGGGAACCAGCTGAAGTCGTACCTGTCCTTGGAAGTGCTGGATCTGAGTTCCAACAACATCACGGAAATTCGGAGCTCCTGTTTCCCGAACGGCCTGCGTGTAAGGGAACTGTAAGTGTCTCTGCCATCCATGTACCTCAGCTTCCAGGCCTTGCAGTGGCTGCCCTGGTGCCCAGCCCTGGACACAGGATGGGTGCTTGCCTCACTGTGGCTCTGGCCTGGTTAAGTCCATGAGGCTGCACAGACCTTTGTTTGGCAGACCAAGGGCGGGGTCTACGCTTGGTTCCTTGGACACCTGTTGTAGACCATTTCCAGCTCCCTCATAGTGTTACGGGCAAAAGGCAGCACGGAGGTAGGGAGAGGTTAATTGGCTATCCAAGGAGCCTCCCCTCACTGTGCAGAGCCCAAGAGTCAGGCCTAGGCTCTCTGCTCACAAAGTCTAGTTTTGCTCTCATGCTCTGGGCTCTTCTTCCTGAGAAACGTGTGGGGAAGAGTTGGGTGAATGGTGGATACACATCAGAGGGAGCTAGGTTTAAAGAGCTTCTATTTCTAGCATCAGAGGCCACTCAGATAAGCTGTGCTGTGTTGTGGCTGGCTCCTTTGCAGAGGGCAGCTTTGTAGTTGTTTAGATGGCTTTTTTTTTTTTTTTTTTTTTTTTAATAAAAACCCATTTCAGTACCTGCCTCACACAGTGTATGGTAGACAGGAATGAGGAAGCTAAACCTATGTAATCCACTCGCTGCAGGTAGGAAAATGCTGCTTTGGGTAGGAGTCTAAGGACTGAGGCTAAAGCAACAGTTTTCTAGTTATGAGTGCATTTCCTCCCACCTCCTTGCTGTTTCTGGGCTGTTCTGTAGCTCATCCGCAAGGCTGTAGGTCTCACTGTGACCCATCTCAGGGAGGGTGACACTTGGTACATCTTTGCAAGTCATTCTAAGACTCCAGGGACAGAAATGATGCTTTCTGAAGGTTCATCAAGGTACAAGAATTGGGAACAAGAGACTCTGGCTTCTATGAAGCCCTGGGAGGGGGCATTCTAAAGGCCCAGCTACTACCTGGTACTTCCTGTGGAGAGAGCTACCAACCACTGCGCTGGATTGTACTGTCCTCTCTCTGCAGAGATGCAGAGGGCACTTTCTCCTTGGCAGCTGTTGGCTGCAGTGTCTCCATCACACTGATGACTCTTTAATTGGAGTGTTAAGAACAAACAGTCCAGCCCCGTTTGCAAAGTCCTCATGTGCCCTGCTCTCGGCTGTTGCCTGATGGCGGGAATAGAAGTGCCTCATTCCCTCTTGGCACACAACCCACTGTGGTTGAAGCTTCTCTCTAGTCTGTCTCATTTGCACTTTAGCTTTTGTCTGGGGAAGGCAGGAAGAGGTGTGGGGTGGTCTCTTTCCAGGAGACTGTATTTCACCTTCCATGTCTTGTCTTTTTTACTACCTGAGAGAACATCTATGCTGTACGCTGCCATGTAACTTTGAGCAAGAGTCCCTTCCTGTGTGGTCACAGGAGGCTCCCCTGGCATACGTAGTGTGCAGCCCCATGAAGATGTATCTCTTGTTTTCTAAAGGACTCACAGAGGTCTCTAAGTGCTTCTTGAAGTTGTTAGAATTATTTAAACAAACGGTTTGTGCATCTTCATAAGTCATACAGTTAGCCTTCTTCGGGATTAAATAAAGGATGTTTCTTTAAAGTATAAACCCATTGACCTTGTCTGCCAATTGACTTTTTTGCTATTAGGGCTTTCCTGGCCAGCCTGAATTAGTGGGCGGTAAGGCAGGAATCTGCAAGTTCTCCTGAGGCAGGCATTGTGCTGTGCAGCTGTGTGGGTAGAGGTTAGTCATGCCCATCGGCACAAGCACACTGCTTTGTGCTGCAGTAAGGCCTGTGCCAGTGTCTTCTTTTCATGAGACATTCCTGATACCGGCATTCCCAGGTTCCCGTTCCCTGTCTTCAAGTCAGGGCAGGCTGGGGAGCCTTGCAGTGATGAACAGCTAACTCAGTGGAGATCTGCCCCTCTGGGTCTGCCTTAGCACTTTTCCTAGCGGACCCAGCTGGATCTGGAGGCACAAGGAGTGAGGAAGGCCTCCCACTGCCACTACATTTTCTCTCCTGAATCATTCCAGCAACTTGGCGAGCAACCGCATCAGCATCCTGGAGTCTGGAGCATTTGATGGTCTGTCGCGGTCACTGCTGACTCTCCGTCTGAGCAAAAACAGGATCACCCAGCTTCCTGTGAAAGCGTTCAAGCTACCCAGGCTGACACAACTGTGAGTACAGAAACCTGCACTTTAATTAAGGTTAGCCAAACTTTATGGGGCCAGATTTCCCCAAGGACCCTGTACCAATCGCCACCCCTTCCTCACCCCCCTGGTAAAGCTCTGCATAAACTATCATTTATGACCCTACCACAACACCTAATAAAAGCAAATTAGGAGCTGGGTCTGGTGCTGGCAGGCTGCCTCAGATGGCCAAGGAAAAGACCCTCGTGCTTAGATGCTTAGCCTCCATGATGCTGTGCTTCTAATATGCAGGCCCTGCCCCTCTCCCTCCCCCCCCACCCCCTTGATCCTTCTGCCTCAGCCTCCCAAGTACACTCACCACTACCACCCTCACTTCGGTTGAGTTCTCATCTTGAGTATTAGCAGTGTTTAAGGTGCTGAGGCCGTCTGTAGCTTGGAAGGGAAGGTATCTGACCCTTCTGGGGAAGTTAACCTGACCAGAAGCAGCTGCCTCTTCATTTCCTAAATTTTAGAAGGTTAGCCAGTTTGGTTTTGTATAAAATGATTTATTTATGTCTCTTTTCTTTTCATGGAGCCTAAAATGGCACAGGTTGCTAGAAAACATATATTAACCAAAACTCCCCAGTCAGTAAAAGGTTCTTCAACTCTTTGTTTCCCTGTGTCTTTGTTTTAGCGGAAGAGTATATTTCAGGGAAATAAGCTGGAATTCACAATTTGGTTCCATCAGGATGAAACAGTTGCAGACCAGGCTGGCACAGGGCAGAGTGTGCCCTGTCCTCATTTCTCCTGGGTGCAGGAGCTTGGCTCTGCTCTTTCCAGTCTAAGAAGCTGAAGAGGCTGTGTGTGAAGCAGGGTCATGAGACATTCATTGCAGAAATATTTGGGGAAAAACCAAGGGCTTTCTAATTAGTGCAGTGTCTTCCCACCTTCCCCAGAGTTGCTAATGGGATCCAGCTGACCCAGATTCCAGATAGCTATTGGTCAGCTAAGGCTGTTCTGCGAGGACTAGGTGCCAAGTGTGTATCTGCTCCCCCCCACCCCCACTTCTCCACAAGCTGTCACTTCTTCCCATTGCACAGAGGTCTGTCAGATGCCCTGAGTGGAAGTTTTGCTGATATTTGGTACCCATTGGTTAGGATTTTCTTGGGTTGAAGCATCTGGTATGGATTTCTGTTGCTGAGCTCAGAGACACCTCAGCTAAGGAATGAATGTACCTCTGAGTCATGCCCAGGGCCTGCTCTAGACTCCTGAATGGTGGCTGTCCTGAGGGAAGAACTGTGGGGTGCTTATGTCCCCACAGTACTGGGGCAGTACAGAGTGAGCTATGCAGCATTCACTGTCCTTCTCCTAGGCTGTCATCCTTGCTGTTGACAGTGCCAGTGTGCCAGCTGAGGTGTCCCCTTCTCCATGGTTGACTTGGAATGGTGCAGGCTAGATGTGCACAAGGGATGCTCTGACCCGATGGCTTCCTCTCCATAGGGACCTGAATCGGAATCGGATTCGGCTGATTGAGGGCCTCACGTTCCAGGGGCTCGACAGCTTAGAGGTGCTGAGGCTTCAGAGGAACAACATCAGCAAGCTGACGGACGGCGCCTTCTGGGGGCTGTCTAAGATGCACGTGCTGTGAGTGCGGGCCTCCCTCCTGGGCTCTGGGAAGACACGGGGCGTGGGGATGGTGGCCACCTGGACGCTGCTGCCTTCTTCTGCAAAATGAACCAAAACCAAGGTTGTTTTCCTTGCAAGGTAGAAGGAGGTTTTAATGGACACATGGTCAGCTAAGGAAGTGGGAAGAGATGGATTGCACTCGGCTGCTGGGCCTGCTCTCCACCCCCACTTCCTCCACAAACCCAAGACTGCAGAGTGATTCCCTCCCCACATCCTCTTCACTCCCACACCTTATCGGAAGTCCCTTCTTTCCTCACGCTGGGCCCGATAGGCTTTCTTGATGTGCAGGTGGGCCAAAATGCATAGTTCATCTTGGGAGATTTATTCCCGCCTTGTGGGCTAATCAAGACACGGAGTGCAGATGTGCAGCTTTCATCAAGGGAGTTTCCAGCCAGATGTGTGCAGCCGCAGAGCTGCCTGCTGCCAGAATAACGAAAAAGACCAGCAGAGGGGCAATTACTGATCTTCTGATTTTAAACCTCTACAATTGTTTAAATCGAAAGTAAGGAATCTGCATAGTCAGGAAGTAAAGAGAAGGGGGTGTTGTGCCACACCCGCCCTTACCCCCAGCTTGTTTTCCAAGAGGCAGTCATTTCAACCATCCGTATCTTTGGTGTTCTGGTTTTCATGTTTGCCAGTGTCTCCTTTCAGGTGGACACAACTGTACCTCTGCCTTTGCCTGTGTCCATCAGCAGCTCAGCTGCTCACCTCTTTTACGCCCAGTTTCCTATGCAAATTGCATTAGGACCTGTACATGTGCTGTTATTTTTGTAGCTGAAATCAAAGTCGGAAGCCTAGGTTCACAGCCAGCAGTGTGTTCCCCAGCCTCACCAGCGGAGGCATCTCCCGGTGACTCTCCCTCCCCACGCCTGCCCACTTTGTATGGCATGCACAGGAGGAGCCTGCCTGCTGCGTGGCTTGTTGCTGTTCACCCTTCCCACTTCTGATTAGCTGAATATCGGTTTCCTGTGTTCATTTAGGAATCTGAGGTCCAGATCAGAGTTCTCAGAACAAAACTTGTTATCTGCCACTTGGTTTTTAATGTTGCATACATCAGTACAAATGAGGGGTTGGTATGTTTCTCAGGACTTTAAGTACTCATGCTTTGAGCAGTAGGAGAAAGTCAGATGGACCAAAGCAAGATCTGCTTGCTTAAATTTCCTCTCTAATACTGAATGTGGAACAAGATGTGCCTCCTTCTGTCTGTCCCATTCCCTTCTCTGCACTGACTACCACATGCGGCACAGATGGCCTCCTGGATGCTGTCTGTGTAATGGGAGACTGGCAGTCTCATCTCCTGCGTGTGTGTCTCTGTAGGCACCTGGAGTACAATAGTCTGGTGGAAGTGAACAGCGGCTCCCTCTATGGCCTCACAGCCCTGCACCAGCTGCACCTCAGCAACAACTCCATCTCTCGAATTCAGCGTGACGGCTGGAGCTTCTGCCAGAAGCTGCATGAGTTGTAAGTGTGGGGCAGTGGTCAGTGAAGTACCTCGGGAAGCCTCTAGAGCCCAGCTCACCCCATGGGGTCCAAATAAGGAGGCAGCCTAGAGGTGGGGAGGCTGGCAGTGAGTGCAGGAAGGAAGACCCACGTGGACTCGCTGCCCGCCAGGTCTTAGACGTGGAGCTGGAAATAGAGGTGAGGGTGTGCAGGGGACAGAAGCCTGATGTCGTCAACACAACACTCATGGGTGGCAGTAGTCCACACGCATCTCTTGACTGAAAAGGTCACATTTGAGTAGGACTTTGAAGCCATGCTGATGGTGGAAGGATGGGTCTGGCCTTGGGAACTCCAGCAAGAGACAGTTCCTCAGGACACTGGGATCCTTGCTGCCTGTTGGCAGAAGTAGAGATGCAGGGTCCTTTAGACAGGGTTCCCAGGTTGTGCCCTTGCTTCTGAGAATGGTAGTAACAGACTTCCAAGATGGGGAGGGCGTGGCTTGGGCGACCTGGCCATGCCCTCACAGCAGACACACTAACACTGCCAGAGCCATGGACTCATCAAACATCTTTTGCCCCTTTGTCCCTGCCCCTCATCTGGGAGTTCTTTTAGTTTAAAAGACACTGTATAGTCCAGTAGGTTTACTTTTGAGAAGTTCAGGGTTTCTCTTTTTATCTTCTTTGGCTAGGCTTGGGTATAGGAAAAGATTGACCCGCCAAAGCGTGTGATTGGTAGAAATGTCGCACCTTACTCAGCCTCTCTTGTATTTGTTTATCTCAGCAGGAATAGTTAGAGACCCTGGAATCCAATGATGACTCCTGCAGCCTGTTGTCCTCTGGTCTTCTCTATTCTGATCTCGCCCTCAGTGTGTCTGTCATTGCCAAGGGTTCATACTTTAGCCAGTCCCTGTGCTTTGTGAAAGGCCACAGTCCTGCCCCTTGCTTTGTATTCATTTCTCTTCCATTCTGTGTTAGTGTGCATTCTTTGAGTTTAGCTTCTTGCCACCTAGAGGTGCTCCTGCTGACCACTGCCTGTGGCTTTGACCGAGGCTTTTGTTTGGAGCTTGGACTTGTAGGGAAGAGAGAGACCTTGAAGGTGTTCAGTCTAGTTCCCAAGTAAGGACAGTCTTATGGAACACACCAGAACGGTGTGGGCCCCTTGAGTTAGGGCTACATGGAAAGGGAAGACTCGCAAGCAGACCCCTGAGTTCCTTCCTTCCCTTTCTGCATGGCGGACAACATGACGCTATCTCCTGTGCCATTTAGAGGAAGAGAAGGTTCACTTGAGTGTATTAGACTAGTCCTAGCGATCTGCTCCATATTAGAAAACCTCAGAGCCAGATATAGGATTGCTCTGCAGCCTGTTCTTACCTTGCCTTTTAGTTAAAGTCTTTAATTGCACATGAGGATGTAACGATGGTCTCCTGCTAGGTCTTTGCAACTGATAGACACTGTGACATATTTCTCTTAATAGGGACAGAATATGTTCACTGTCACCTTTAAAACTGCATTAATCTTCAACCAATTCATTTTTGTTCCTTTTGTACCAGTCCAGACTTAACATTTCCAACCATAGATAACAAATGTTACATAACCTACCCAGTCTAGTGCACACCTGCAGGAATGCTGGGAAGGGGGTTTGGTTCTAGCAAAAGGTATGCTTTGGCGCCTGATCCCTGTTGAGCAGTGTGCAAGTCACAGCCTGGGCCTTTAGTGTCAGGGTCTTCCCGTGGTGTGGCTGTCCCAGGCAGTGGCTCATGGTGCCCTCTGCTGGCTGATACAGCGAGTGTAGCTGTGGCTCAGTTGCTCAGTACAGAATTCCAGATTCTGCTGTGTCAGTCTCCACCAAGATAGGTCCTTCATTTCCTACACCAAGACATGCAGCGCAGGGGCTTGGAGCCCTGGGATTTGGGTTGTATGGCAGGTTTTTACAGTGTATGTGAGCGGTAGTTCTCAGCTCTGTGGTACTGGTTTCATGGCTTGCGTGATAGTTATCAAACTAGGTGAATGTTGACCTGATGGTCTTCTGACAGCAGGAGCCCTGTGGACATGCTTCAGTCTCCTGTCTCCAGGGAGGTCAGGCCAGCTGTGGCATGAGACACAACTGAAGACAGGAGAGAATAGGGCACCCACATAGCTGCTCAGTGGTAACATTTGTCTTCCTCTCTCTTCCTTAGGATTCTGTCCTTCAACAACCTCACGCGGCTGGATGAGGAGAGTCTAGCGGAGTTGAGCAGCCTCAGTATCCTGCGCCTCAGTCACAATGCCATCAGTCACATTGCTGAAGGCGCCTTCAAGGGACTCAAGAGCCTGCGGGTCTTGTAAGAATTGTGCTTTTGAGGGTGACAGCAGGAAGGGGTCCCCAGATGGGAGAGCACACAGCAAAGCACTTGCTTTGTTGAGATTCCCTCTTGCTTGCTTGTAGTCAGAATTGGGCTGTAAGCTGGTCTGCAACAGGAACAAGGACTAGAACCAAAAATAACTGCTGAACAGTTAAATCCCTCCTTTACTGAGCAGAAAAATCCTTCCTTTCCCACAGTGGTGCCTATTGCAGGATGAGGACTCTTGAAAAATCACTGTTATCAATAATTCTCAGTATACTTGGCTGGATGGGATGGGTGGGTCTGGAAAAGCATTCCTACATAGGGTATCTGCAGCAACATTCACACAGTCCTGCGTGTCTCTGCTCCATTCTTTTGGCTGCAACCTCTCATTTATTTCTCTTTTAGAGAGGGTAGGGTAGTGGTTTTGTTCATTTGCTTTTAAAGACCGGGTTCTCTAGCTCAGGTTAGCCTCAAGCTCATATATTGAGGCTGGCCTTGAACTTGTGGCCATCCTCCTGCATCAAGGGCTAGGATTACAGGTATGTGAGCCTCCAGGCCTGGATGTAAGTTTTGAGAATTTTTTTCTAAGGTTTCTATGGATCAAACCCAGAGCTTTATGTATAATAGGCAAATTCTCTTCTACTGAGCCACACCCCCAGTCCTGTCTTCTGTTCTTAAATCCTATGTATTGTTTTCGGTAACTCAGTACCATGGCTACTTTCCTGCTCTTTCTTTGAAGCTCTTTAGTGGACCTGGTATCCAAGAGAGATAGAAGTGAGGGTCCTGTGTCCTTGTCCTCATTCAGGAGTGGTGTAAGAAAGAGAAAGTGAGAATACCATGTCCTTTGAAGGGTCAGATGGGTGAGGCTGCTAGAAGCTGCTGAGGGTGCTTTTCTGGGAGTTTTCATAGAACTTTTTTCACTTGTAAACTCTAGGCAGTCTCCTAGCAGCCTTCAGTCTAAAAGCCCCAGAAGGGCACACAGTCTTCCACAGATAGTGGTAGCAGTTCCACAGCTTTCTTCTCCAGCCTGGTCTTCTGCTAGGGGAGCAAGCCTGTCGTTGTGCCTGGAGGGAAGCCTCTTCACTTGCACCAGGCAGAGTGGGCTTCAGGTTTGAGTCAGGGCTGGGGAGCTAGTGCCAAGCAAGCTATCCGAGCCCAGGTCAGTCTGTGAGCCCTTCCGAGGCCCGGACAGAAAGGCCAGAAACATTCAGGCTGAGCAGGCCAGAAAGAGAGGACTAACTTGGCAGGCAAGGCCCAGAGCAGGAGACAGGCACACAGAGCCGCAGTCTGGGTCCCTGCTGTACTCAGTCTAAAGATGACAGGGTGGGACTCGTTGAGAGGAGAGGTCCCTTCCAGCAGCACATTCTCTTTTAGCTTCATGCTGGAAAGTGAAGGTCAGAGCAAGCATTGTGTACTTTCGTCCCAGCTCCACTCCCAGCTGGCAATGACTTTCCAGCTTCTTCCCAGAGCCAAGAGCTGCATCCCTTTCTGTTCTTGGCCATATCTGCAAGGGCTCTCGCAGGGGATGTGCAGGGACCAAGGCTCTGTGAAAAATTGGAAAGAGTGAATGTGAGAGTAGGGGGTCTGGCTGCCAGGTGCGTGTGGCTGGGCAGTGTGACCTGCCCTTGGAAGCTCAGGGAGGAAGCTGAAGCACTGACCATATCCAGACAGCCTGGGGCCGAGTAGTTGGCCTCCTTTTTCCTGTCCTGGCAAGTGGGTCACAAGATTGACTCAGCACCCAGATGTGTGCTCTGGCTCAGTATCCAGTGCTACATAAGCCTCACGAGGAGCAGGGTGCAGGCCCTAGGCTTACAGGCTGGCCTGGAGGAACATCAGGACCCAGCTCCTTCGTTGCCACCTCTTCCTTCCACGTGCCTTCCAGTGTCCTGGTTGAACCCCGAGAGAGGACTGTGGCTAAGAGTAGACAGGAATGGTTAGGAATCTTTTGGGTTAGAGGTCTACTTCAGAGAGGTGTGTGTAAACCTGGCTTCTTCTTGTGCTGTCTCTACTATTTCCCTCCCTGAAGCCAGCCAGATTGGTTGGTGGGCGTGCTGGCTTTGTTGGAAGCAGCAGAAGCAAGGTCATACTGATAGTATACAAAAAAAGAAAAACAGGACATTCTCAGGGCCATACTTCTGGTGATACATGATGCTGGGCCCCCTGGGGTGCACCTGGATGCTTTGGGTCTCCTAGTGAAAGCCTGGGTGTGGGGCTGGTCTCCCTTCATGGTAGAGAACAAAGGCAGAGCTCAAGATAGTGGGTGAACTTGCCTTCTGTCTCCTTCTTAGGGACCTGGACCATAACGAGATCTCGGGTACAATCGAGGATACCAGTGGTGCCTTTACGGGGCTTGACAACCTCAGCAAGCTGTGAGTATTTCAGACTGGGAGTGTGCAGTTCCGCAGGCTCTGGGATGCAGGGGTGCCACTCAGGCAGCTCCCCTGAGTCTCCTGTGTCCTGGGACCACAGAGGACAGCAGCAGGCCTTCTGCTGTGTGCCGAGAAGAGGCTGAGGGCTACCGTGAAGAATCTGCCGTGGCTCACAGGCCACTCTCACAGTCTTCATACTGTCCGTGTGTGGTGGTCCTTAGGGCTGCTGGGCTTGGTCCTGTTTACAGCCCATCTGAAAGCACCTATATGTTCTGTCCTCTGCACAGAGGGGTGTTGCTGCCTTCTTTAGTTTCTAGAGATGTGTGAAGTACCTTTCAGTAGTTTTGAGGCTCTTGTTAGTCTTTTTGTTGTTAATTATAATCTCAAGTAGAAGCAGCCATCACCAAGAGCACTAGTCATAGCTACTTTGAATTCAGCTTGGAGAGTCTTTGCCCTGCCCTCCTAGAATTCGTCCACTGCTGTGGTAGGCACATGTCTGTGTGCAGGCTCCATTATGCAGCCTTTAGAGCTCCAGAGACAAGTGAAGGGAACTAGCCCAGGCCCTGGCAGGTGGCAGGCTCAGATTTGTACCCCTGGATATGGTATACTTGTTCTCGTGTCCAAGTTGCAGAATGCTGTGCAGTTCTGCTGCTGGGGGCCTGCCCATGCCAGCTTGTGAGGGAGGGGGCATTTCTGGACCTCACAGAAGGACTTCAAGAGAACCTCGAGCGACCTGTGTAGGAGCAGCCCCCGCCCGACCCCCGTCCACCTCTGACATTGATCAGGAGGGGAAGAGGGCATTCTGTGTAGGGCACACGTAAAGGGGGATAGGGAGAGTGCACAGAAGTGGGACCCTGACTTCCTGTCAGGATGGGCACTCCACATTGTGAGGAAGGCTTGTCCATGCCATGGCTCCTTCCAAGGCCGTGAATCCAAAGCCGACCATGACATGTTCCCCACTCTGTACACACATGGTGCCTTTGTGCTTGCTTTAGCAAGCACTGAAATGACTTTTGGGAGCCTACAAGGCTGGGCTGGCCAGATGTGTAAGAGGGTTTAAGAAGTGACATCTGAGATCACTGCCTGGTCTGAGTCCTTAGCAGGGAGGTCAGTCTAGCCACCTCTTCCCTGGAGCACCCTTCCAGTCCAGGGAGCCACAGATGTGTGCTGAGAGGAGGTCAGGGCCTGTTTGAGCCTATCTGTGGGATGATTGGCACTGTGTAATTGAAAATTTGAGAATTTGTTTTATTGCTGTTGTCACCATTAGAAGTAACAGCCTGCCCTCACTGTAAGAGGTCAACGTGACTAATATTTAATGGATGAAACAAGGCACAGCTTTTCCTAGATCTGGTTTACGGGAGGTTTCACTAAACAGCTCAGCTTGTTTTTACTAGGCCCTGGAGCACATGGTACCCGGCTTGTGGGATCTGAGTAAGTGCAGGAGCTGGCAGACTCGCAGGCACACTGGGGTTCAGTGCCCCATGAGCTGTTATTTGCTGCTAGTTTTGTGGCTAAGGAGCCAAAGTGAACATGGCCACTGGGCTTCTGGCATTTGGTTTATTTAAAGTAAGAATTCCAAATTGCGAGTTGTGGAAGTCTTTTTCAGGATGTGATTGTTTTCTTGTCCACCCAGATTGCCTGAGAGAGAGAGAAGATAGAAGGGCCATTGGCTGTTTGCCCTAAGTCAGGAAACAGTAGGTTTTGTCTAAGGCTGAACTGACCACAGGGGCCCCTGGGGCCAGAATCTGTAATGAAACAGGACTTAGGAGTCCTCATGGTGTGCTCTGGCAGGGCCCTTAGGAGCAGGTGGATCTGGCACCTCTGTGTTCTTTGCATTGTAGGAGGCTGTTCTGCGATGTGGGGCAGTGCTCCTCCAGTCCTGCCTGTTTCTGCCCCGTGTCCCTTCAGAGCCTTGACAGTTAGTCTGAAGCTCAGGCCACATGGTGGGTGATGGCGCGGCCATGGTCACAGGCAGGCTAGTACTTGTCTTCCCTTGTGGGAATCAGTCTGACATAGGTGGAAGATAGCCTCTAGTCCAGATCTTAGCCCTGCTTCTCCTGTCTTTGGGAAGAGGTGAGCCAGGCTAGCTTGGTTTCAGAAGCTTCCTCTGTCCACCTGTCCACTGCTACCTGGACTTGCTGGTTCTGATTTCCCAGGCCTCCAGCCTATGTATGTAAGATGCCTGATAGAAAACCCTGGTAGACATTACCATCGAGGGGGCAGAGCTCAACAAGCATCACTGTCGTGTCCTGAGCAGACACGTTCTTGTGTTGAGTTAGCGCATACCTTTGATGCACCTCAAAAGCAAAGGAAAGAACTTTGCCTTCCAACTACCTGGGCCACAGTGCAGAGCCTCTTCTGCAGACCCCGAGGGAAGGGTAAATATCATCAGGGCAGCTACATCCTGGCCACTATAGTGCATGGCAGACGCAAAGAGCTACGGGGCTATCTTGATGGATGCCCTCTTCCTGTTCTCTGCTGGTTAGTTGGGACCCTTTATGCCCACAGTGCAGTGCACAGAAGTGGATGGCAGATTTTAGTCCCAGTTTATATTGTCTTCTGACCCTGCTACTTCTCACTGAAATAGTAACCAGCCTATTTTTTTCTGCAAGGGCACTACCTTAACAAACTCCCCACCCCCTTGGGTGGTCCCAGGACAGACAGCATGGCCTGGCCATGTCAATTTCCGCTTGACACTACAAGGGCTCTCTTGAGACTGGGTGGAACATGCAATTTCAGCCTGTCATCACTGTGAAATGTAATAGAGCTAGAGACATTTCATTTCAGGGTGGGGATGGCCTGTGCACTCCAGCCCTGTAATCCCCTTACAGGCCCGCAGTGCACCTGCCTCTTGCAGACAGGTGTCAGGCAGCACTGCCCTGATTGTGTGCTTTCTTTCTCAATTGCTTCTCGGTCCCTTTCTACCTACCTGCCCTGGGCCTGGATGTTTGGAAACTACAGGACTCTGTTTGGAAACAAGATCAAATCTGTGGCTAAGAGAGCCTTCTCGGGCCTGGAAAGCCTGGAACACCTGTAAGTACCCTGCCAGACCCTGCCTGGCCCTGCCTGCCAAGCGTGGCTGCCGGGGAAGTCTGCTAGCAGTTTAACCACTTGTTTGTAAACCGAGAAACAGGCTGTTGGGAAACACCATCTGCTTCCTTCTCATTATAAGTCAGCTTCAACTCTGGCCTTTCTTTTGCCTGTGCCAGAAACACTCACAGAGCATATAGTCTGCTGCTGTGCTCCCAATTAATGTGATTGGTATTTGAACAAACACCTTCCTCCCACCTGTTGGGCTATATTACCGTGCATCAGACTCCTTAAAGGGTCCCTGAGCTCTCACCACTTTCATAAGGATACTTTATTCTAGCAAAGCCAGGCAATACTCCTCCCGCTTTAACAGCTCCCTGTCCTAGTGCATGCTGGGACTTTTCTACTGGGGTGTTTGCCTATGGGACCTGGGAACTGATTGAGGAGTGCTAGTCCTGAGATGTTCACACTGCGGTTGGGAGTGGATGCTTCTACTTCCTGGCTCTTAGTTTTATCTTCGAATCAAAGTAAGCCTTTATTCTGGGTAAAATTTTTCCCAGTTTTCTACCTAACGTCAAGGCTGCTCTTAGGTTGGTTTGCTCCCAAGTCATTCTGTGTGCTTGCAACAACAGGAGAACCCGAGAGCCTCTCCCAGTGGATCTGGCACACGGGGTATGGCTAGCACCTGTGGGTCATCTGTGAACCAGGGCTGGCCTGAAAAACCCCCAAGTGTCCTCACTTGGCCACACATTTGACAACTGCCCATAGTTTCTAAGCACAAAGTACTGTGTTCTGTTTCAGGAACCTTGGAGAGAATGCAATCAGGTCTGTCCAGTTTGATGCCTTTGCAAAGATGAAGAACCTTAAAGAGCTGTGAGTACCTGGGAACCCATGGCCTTACTGGCATGAGTGGAGACTTGAGGATAAGGGAGACTTGTAATTGCATTGTGCTCATTTTCTGTAATAGCTGTGATTGTTTATAGGTTAGATAGGACTTGTCTTCAAAAGCAAAATGCCTGATGGGACTTAGCTCTGGATGGGGGTGGCAGATTCTTTCTGAAATGCTGACATAGTAAACGTTTTGGACTTTTGGGGTCACAGGGGCTGGTCATGAATACTCAAATGTGTTATTACAGCAGACCGCATTAATAATACACAGACAAATGGGTGCAGCTGTGTGCTGCTAACTCCACACCAACAGAGACAGAGACACCCGCAGGCCAGAGTCCACTGTTCTGTATCATTCTCTTCCATACAATGGATCGGCACCTTTTTAAGGATAGCAGTTTTCATCTTTTAGATTTATTTTGTATTGAGAGAGGGTTTCTGAAGGTGTTCTTTGGACAGTGGCAGGGTCTCTGTGGCCTGATTCCGGACGCTCAGCCTGGGTCCCTTGCCTGGTCTCCCTTTAACTGCTGTGTGTTCTCAAACCATGACTGGTCCTGGGCCCAGTCTTCTGATGGGACAACGAGGCTTCCTTGGCTCCATTATTTTCTTCCACAGCAGATCACACAGGTTACCCTGTGCCCTTAGTTTCTGGGTAAATTTCCACAAACAATGATGAGAAACACACTTGGAGTTGGAATCATGAAAATCCACAACGGAAGCCAATGAAGCACTGGGATGGTTGGGGGTAGGCCACAGAGAACATTGCCTGTCTGCCTGTTTGAAGAAGAGACTGGGATCTACAGAGCTTAGGTGGCCATGGTCCCACCATCCAACCGGCCTGGCCTTTGCCTCTAACTACAGGGTCCCATGGTTGTCTAGGATCTAGTGTTCTCACTTCTGTCGGGCTCCAGTCATTTGTTCCCTGTGTTCCTTGCTCCTGTACTCATCACTTAAGAAAACCTTCCCATTCCGGGTTCCCATGGTTTTGCGTTATCTAGCCTGGCCTCTTTCTCGGTGCTAAAGACCTTAGCACTAAACCCAGTGTATACACTGAGTGTGGTACAAAGCCTGATTCTTTGTACATATATCTGATCAAAGGTTGAGGTGGGATTTATTTCTTCCAGCTTGTTCCTGTGGCTAAAATTTAAATACATCCCTGTCATGGCTCCCAGCAATGCCCTGGCTTCGTTCTCTAGGCCCTTTCCTGTCTTGTGCTCTACCACACACAAGTGTCCTTTTGATGAGGAGGTGAGGAAGTGGAGCTGACAATGGAAAGTTCCTCTGGCCCTTTACCTTGACTGAGACAGCCAGCCCGCCACCACACAGCACTCATTGCTGTGACACTTGCCTCCTTGTGTGGTGTATGAATCGGTCACTCTCTCATGGGTAGTGTGAATGGCCTTCTGCCACCACAGTCACTCCTCAGCAGGACAGCCCTCAGATATTCCCAGTTGAATACTACCTGCCCATCAAATGAAAGTGCAATGCCTCCTCTGGTACTGCTGTCACAGAGGGATCTATCACAGGATGCTATCACAGCATCCCTGTTACCATGCTATGAGATAAATTAGTCAAGTCTTTGGAAACGTATTTCCTAAAGTGATTTGAAGAGGCCACAGGTGGGTGATGAGAAGAGAGGAGGGGTTGACTGTGCTGTCAGTCTAGGGTGGTGGTGACCTCTCCTGTCCTTCACCAGTGTGACACCTTCACTGTTCATTAGAAATCAGGAGAGGAAACAGAAAGCTAGTTCATTTGTTGGTATGGGAAGAAGCCGTGCTCAGGATTTCTTAGTACACGTGGGTTCCCTTTGTCCCTGCGTACCACAGGTCGTTCAGGACTCGAAGCCCATGTTTCCTTTCTTGTTCTTGTCCTTGGGTATGTCTGGTGTCACTCATTAACTCAGGGCTCCAGGCCTTTCCGAATCAAGGCAGCTGGATGGTGGGTCACTACCCAAGTGACTCTTGGAGAAGGGAATGCCTGCTAGGATGGCCATTTTGAGTTCTGTTTGGAAGTTTAACCTAAGTTGCTGAAAAAATGAAAATGTTCTCTGTTTTGGTTGGAGCCTCAGAAAACCAAAGTTGAGCATTCTGCTGCCCTCCTCAGTAACACTGATGTGAAGGTAAGCACAGGCAAGAGGAAGGTATACCGGCGAGGCTCCAGCTTAGAAGTTAAAACATTATACTTTTGCCAAATTAAAAAGATAGCAGCCATGTAGGAAAAGATTTCTTGGGATTTCTTGCAGAATTTAAGTAAAGTCTGCTTCGGTTTGGCTGTTCCACTCTGCAGAATGTGGAGAGCCAGTTGTGGGTAGTGCCCTTCACATACAGTATGTATCCCAGGTCACAGCAGGTTAGAAGGCATCCCCAGGGTGACAGGGGCTTTGATCCCCTGAGAACATGGATGCTGCTGTTCCAGTTGTGGTCTTCAGAGCAGCATTCTCAATGCCTCTCTGGGGCTAGTTTGGCATGTTGTATCTTGGGCTCTGTATCAGAAGTCATATTCTATTCAAATCTGCACAGAGGGTGCATGAGCTGTCCCTGGTCACTAGGGAAAAGCATTCCCTTTGGAACTGCATGTCCTGCCTTCTACGCTGATTAGCTGTGATGTTTTGCAAAGAACCCTTCCTTATGGTCTGTTAAATATTCACCTCTTGTTTCTCTTTCAGCTACATCAGCAGTGAGAGCTTCCTGTGTGACTGCCAGCTCAAGTGGCTGCCCCCATGGCTAATGGGTAGGATGCTGCAGGCCTTTGTGACAGCCACCTGTGCCCATCCAGAGTCGCTGAAGGGCCAGAGCATTTTCTCAGTGCTGCCAGACAGCTTTGTGTGTGGTAAGATTATCCTTGAGGTTTTATTTTGTTTTGTTTTTGATGTAGGGCAGAGAGGCCAGGAAGAACATCTCATCATGAGACTGATTCCTGTGACCCTAGTTAGTGTAGTCCATGGTTACAGATCAGCTGCTGGGTGCAATTTATTTCCCACGGAAACCACATGTATTTACTGCACAGTGCCTCATTCTGTGGTTCTTCGAGTACACATATTTAATTAAAAGGGGGTAGGTTTAGCTACAAATCTAAATAACTGGTTACAGTGCCATAGTTCTGATCTTTTCAGAAGGGTCCTGGGCCCAGGTTTGGCTGTGAATGAGTGCATGGGGATAGGGTTTCAATGTGTATTTCTTTCCAGCTCTAAGAATGAGAGGTTAAACACAGGAAGAGCAGGTCTCAGGAGAACAGCCACTGCAGTAAAAATAATTCCTCCATGTTGACTTGCACTCTTGCTGCTTGTCCAACCCGCTGAAATGTGCACTGGGAGAGTCTCTTTCCTCTACTTTGCTGGAACATAGATTTAACCATCTTCTTGACCAGTGGTAGTCAGGACCCAAGTTTAGTTACAAAGAGCACAGAGAACAAGGAACAGCTGAAACATACACACAGGCTAGCTCTGGCAGGACTAGCATAGCCTCCTAGCTAAGGAGATGGGATCTAAGACTGAGAAGACCGTTGAGATCTGTCTGGGTTGCTCTGAGCAGCAGTGGGGATGCATGATCCTCATGTCAGTGGTTCCCTGTGGCCCCACGGAGCTTCAGGATCACTTCCTGAACGATGCTAGTTATGACCCATCTAGCAGCCTGGGTGTCCCTGTGAGTTATGCCTGCTAGAGGTAAGACAAGCATCCTCTATCTCCCACTGCATTAATCCCCAAAGCAGGCTTGCTGACTCTTGGTGCATTGGCTACCTGGGTAGAATCAGGTTGTGCAGACAGCACCCTAGTCACATTAGAGCAGGCCACACTTTACAGCCAGTGCTAATTGACTCCACACTCATTAACTTGTTTAGGTTTTCTCAAGTTAAGTTGTCTTTGGCTTACCCCCCTGTCCGGTGGAGGGCACTCTTCTGTTTGCATAAAACCTGATCCCTCATTGGTGATGGCGCTACACTGGGCATTGCAGCAATCCCCTCAGAACGACCCACCCACAGTTCATGAGAATCCTTGGTAGGAAATCAGAGGTTCAAACTCTGCTCCCTGTCTCCCACTTGTTTCTAAGAAACAGAAATGGCCACCATACACATTCTAGGAAATCAGCATGAAGCTAGGTGATGACAAGAACAGATGAGATGGGGAGGTCCTTTTGTGGAGGAAGCCTTGCTATGTAGACAGTACAGTATGGGCTCCTGGGCTCACCCTGGGATCCATCCAGGCGGATGGGAGCAGCTCTGACCAAGTGCTCAAAGAGTGTTTCTCATAACAGCCCCAGCTGGAGCAACCCAGACACCCATGCATAGACAGTAGGCAGGTAGCTATGCCATGGGACATTAGGCCAGTCTGTCTGTCTCACAGCATGGATGAATTTTGACAATGATCTGCCAAGTGAAAGAAGTCTCATGAAATGCCTAGAATAAAGGACTCCATAGAGGTCGGAAATGTATGTCCCCAGTTCCACTGGTGAGCCGTGGAGACAGAAGGGAGAGCTAAACAGGACAGCCTTCTCTGTTAGAGATGATAAAAACATTTAATATCGATTGTGCCGGTGATTACAACTATTTGTGAATACACAGCTAGCATCGTGTCTGGTGGAACTGACTCGCAAGTGACCAGTTCCTGGTCAGCCTGAACCTTTGCTGGTGTCCGAACAGAACAGGGCTCTTACCGTTGGTTCTCTCCCTAGATGACTTTCCGAAGCCACAGATCATCACCCAGCCTGAGACGACCATGGCCGTGGTGGGCAAGGACATCCGTCTCACATGCTCCGCAGCCAGCAGCAGCAGCTCACCAATGACCTTCGCCTGGAAAAAGGACAATGAGGTCCTGGCCAATGCAGACATGGAGAACTTTGCCCATGTCCGTGCACAGGACGGCGAAGTGATGGAGTATACCACTATCCTGCACCTCCGTCATGTCACCTTTGGGCACGAGGGCCGCTACCAGTGTATCATCACAAACCACTTTGGCTCCACATACTCACACAAAGCCAGGCTCACTGTGAATGGTAAGGAAATGGCACCTCGTGCTTCTCAAGCAGAGAGTCCCCATGTTCCACTGGTGAGCCGTGGAGACAGAAGGGAGAGCTAAACAGGACAGCCTTCTCTGTTAGAGACGATAAAAACATTTAATATCGATTGTGCCGAACTACACTGCTAATTGTCCTCTCTGACACTGGTGTGAAGAGACACGAGCCGAGGGGTGCATTTCTTTGTACCAGTCCTTGGGTTTGTCCCAGACCAAGTTTAACAGATTGAACCATTGTTTTTGGTGGGAGATTTTTAAAGTCCAGTTATGTTAAGTGACATTGTGGAGTTAAGCTTTGTATTTTTATGTTCCTTGTCTTCCATAAACCAAGAGATGCGGTTTCCAGATTCCAAGCATCACTAGGTTCTAAGGAAGCTTGTGACCTTACGGTAGATGTTATAACTGGGAGCGAGGCAGTTTGCCCCACTTCCTCTAGAACAGTGGTTCTTAACCTTCCTAATGCTCGACCCCCTTAATTACAGTCCCTCATGTTGTGCTGACCCCCGACCATAAAACAACTTTCTTTGCTATTTCATAACTGTAACTTTGCAACGGTTATGAATCACAGTGTAAATATTTTTGAAGATAGAGGTTTGCCAAAGGGGTTCATGATCCACAGGTTGACCCATGGTTGAGAGCCGCTACTCTACAGGCTATGGAGAGCAGGTGTGGGTTGAGCCCCTGGCCCGGCAGTCCAGTGTGCAGGGAAGTTGTGACAAGGTTCTCTTACTCAGGAGCCAGCCCCTGGCCATCAGGGTGGCTTTCTTCTGGACTACTGATGGATGTGGTATGTTGAGGGATGAGGACAGCATCAGTAGCTAACTCTTCCACACTAGGCTGATGAGCTGGCTTGTGGGTGGCCTGAAACACTGCCTCCATGCTCTCTGCTATTGTACAACACCACAAAGCACTCTACCACAGCAAGGCTGGCCTAAGAGAGGCCAGAGTGTTTCTTGGAGACCAAGTAGCTGTAGACTCTCCACCACAGTAGCTCAGACATCAGGTCTGTATACTGTCCACTGTGTCAGCATTGATACTAAAGCTACAGAAGCAAACAAACTACATATTTTTGCCTGGGTGTGGCTGGTAGTATAGCCCCCATAGACCCCACCCAGAGTGGGTTTCCTCAAGAGAGGTGAGCCAGCTCACTGGTTCTTCCTGGTGACAGCATCCAGCTATCCCCTAATAGCAAATGTTTTGTTGGCCAGCTCTCCTAACTAAAGCAGGTCAGCACCAGACTTCTACTTCTGGAGGATTCCCCATGTAGTAACTACTGTGGAGCTTCGGGAGGCAGAACGCTCCATCAGAAGCCTTCCGCAAGTGCTTAGCACCAGGCTATAGCAATAGGAAGGCGTTAAGGGGAATGGGTGCAGGGGAATTGTGTCTGTGACGGGGAGAGGCTGGGCACCTCTTGGGTGGGATGGAGTAACAATGAACTGAGGCCTGGGCACAGTGGGGTCTGTTTACTATGAGTTTCCTTTTGTATGCAGCCATTCCAAATAGCTTTACCTATCATTTTTTTTCCAGTGTTGCCATCATTCACTAAAATACCCCATGACATTGCCATCCGGACTGGCACCACAGCCCGCCTCGAGTGTGCTGCCACGGGCCACCCTAACCCTCAGATTGCCTGGCAGAAGGATGGAGGCACCGATTTCCCGGCAGCTCGTGAGCGCCGCATGCATGTTATGCCAGATGATGATGTGTTCTTCATCACTGATGTGAAAATAGACGACATGGGGGTCTACAGCTGCACTGCCCAGAACTCGGCAGGCTCGGTTTCAGCCAACGCTACCCTCACAGTCTTAGGTTCGCTGCGACAGCTCTCGCGCACGTGTGGCAGGGTGGGGTGGGGATTCACCTCAAGTATTAGAGGCACCTGCTTTCTGGAGTACCTGTGGTAGACTCTGTCTATTTAGTTTGAATTTGGGGGCTGCTTTTAAGCGAGTAGTTTCAGCTCATAAAAGACAATGAGCTATATGTTAGTCTGAGTGAGAATTCTGTGTGTGTGTGTGTCTGTGTGTGTGCACACGCACGGCTGGGCTATGACCTTAGGAGTAGTAACAAAGGTCTGTAACAGGACAGTTTGGGATAGGGTAGGGCTTTAGTTCTTTGCTCTGTTGAGCTGTTCCTAGAATGGCAGTGATTTAATCACATTAGGCTTTCTGGAAAGCTTGGTGCTCCAATAAAAGATCTCAGATAGCATTTCACTACAACATGGGATTGTCTCCTGTCTGGAAAACGTATAACTCCAGCAAGCGAGACCCGTAGAATAAATGTGCAATTTCCACCGCCTTCCCACAGAAACTCCATCCTTGGCAGTGCCTCTGGAAGACCGTGTGGTAACTGTGGGAGAAACAGTGGCCTTCCAGTGCAAAGCAAATGGGAGCCCCACGCCACGCATCACCTGGCTTAAGGGAGGTCGTCCATTGAGCCTCACAGAGCGCCACCATTTCACTCCAGGCAACCAGCTGCTGGTTGTTCAGAATGTGATGATAGACGATGCAGGGCGGTATACCTGTGAGATGTCTAATCCCCTGGGCACTGAGCGAGCACATAGCCAGCTGAGCATTTTACCTACCCCTGGCTGCCGGAAGGATGGGACCACTGTAGGCATCTTCACCATTGCTGTGGTGTGCAGTATTGTCCTGACCTCGCTGGTGTGGGTGTGCATCATCTACCAGACCAGGAAGAAGAGCGAGGAGTACAGCGTCACTAACACAGGTCAGCAGCACACAGCGGACTTGGGGGGCTGGGGGGCAGATGGGGTGACACTGCCGCAGTCCGACGTAAACGATGCAGGCCTAGGGGCTTGCCTAGAACCTGAAAGGTCTCTAGAACGTTTAGGAATATGGACTCTGCCTGTAGAGTTGGGACTTTGGTCCATGTCCCCTCCCCCCCCAATCCCCCCACCCCCACCCCCACCCCCACCCCCGGCAAGCTAGCTCTGAAGGACAGAACAGAAAATGGGAATACTGTCACATGCAAGGACTCGCTGCTCTCTGCAGTTTCTGGCCTCTTTGGCAGTTCAGAGGCCCTAGGGCCATGCCTGTTATGAACCTGATCGTTCCTAGGCTCTCAGTCTTGGTTAGCCCTTCCTTTCCTTGTTCCTCATGGAGCCAGGCGTCTGACTGCCATGATGTTTACACCAGGGTGTAAAGGAGGTGAATGAGCAGCTGCCGAGCCTCTGCACAGCTTTCTGTGTGTGAGCCACTGTTGTGTGACCTTGTGATAGTGCGTAGTTATCTGTATTTATTGTTGTGGCAGCCCTGTTATTTTATTGTCTTGGCTCCTTGCAGATGAAACCATTGTGCCTCCAGATGTTCCAAGCTACCTCTCCTCTCAGGGAACCCTTTCTGACCGGCAGGAAACTGTGGTCAGGACTGGGGGTGGTCACCAGGCCAACGGGCACATTGAAAGCAACGGTAAGTTCAGAACAGTGCACCAGCTGCCCCTCGTCCCGGATGAAGCTTTCCCTTTCTCCACGGGGTAGTCTGGGCACTGTGTCACATTTGGTGAGCCAGGCCTTCCTTTAATTGATAAGATAGTTTGCTTTGGATCTGGTGTGTGCAAGTTCTACACTTTTAACGTTTGGTCCTCCAGAAAGTCCCTGCATTGGGTTTACACTCTGTCTTCTGGTCAGAAGGATTATATGATAGGATTGCCAGAAAGAATATATGCAAAGGACATTCCAGGCCCCCAAATCAGCCCATAGCTTTTACAGGACTGTAGCACTTTACATGGGGTAAGTATAAGTCAACCAACCACAGACTGAAAATATTTAGCAAAGAAAAACTGTCTATACTGAATCTATATGGACATTTTACATTGTGACTAGGTACTATGAGTGAAGAGGACTTAAGGTCTATCAGAGAAGGTGTACAGTTTATGTGCAAACAGCATTTCACAGAAAAGGAACTTGGCATCCTTGGATTTGGGTATCTCGGAGGAGCATAGGAACCAATCCCTGGGTGGATGCCAAGGTGCTAGGAAAAGCAGTAGTCTGGTGGCTATCAGGCTGCGTGATCTAAGCAGCTTCTAAGTTGTAAGGGCTCTGTTTCAGGTGTGTGTCTGAGAGACCCGAGCCTCTTCCCAGAGGTCGACATTCATAACACTACCTGCAGGCAGCCCAAGCTGTGTGTTGGATACACTAGAGAGCCCTGGAAGGTGACGGAGAAAGCCGACAGGACAGCTGCCCCACATACAACAGGTAGGAGACACTTAAGTCAGAGGACGCTGTTGCTTTTGGCCCTGAAGCTGGGTTGACTTAGTAAACTAGAGTAGCGGCAGATCACTGGCCGCACGCTGTCTCTGAGTTGTGTTTTAGAATATAAACAGGATTTTGTGTGATTTTAGAGTCCTGTGTCTCTAAGGTAAGTCAGTCTATGATGTGGTGAGCTGAAGGCTGAGTTTTCTTAACATAAGGAACTTACAAGACAAGACCTGCCCTTGCACCAGGACTGTTGTCCCAACAAGGTTTCACTTTGTGGATCAGGCTGTCCTCAGCCTCCTGAGATGCTGTGGCTGGGCTTCCGTGCCCGTCCCTTAGAGTGCGCCTTCCTCATGTCACTCAGCTCATGTCCTCAGTCACGCTTTGTCCTGTGTAATGAACAGGGATTCTCTCTCAAACCCAGGGTTCACTGATTCAATTTTCTAGCCCGCTAGCCTGCTCCAGAGTTTCCTGCCTCTGCTTCCCCTGTCCTTGAGTTAGCTGGGCCACCACACCTACCTGGCATTTCCAGGAGTACTGGGGACCTGAACTCAGATCCTTATGCTCAGCAAGTGCTTTCCCTACTGAGCCCTCCCTCTCCGCAGCCCTGCCAGCAGCGGGACTCTTTAAGGCTTACTGTCTGATTGCTAAGATTCCTTACTGTGTGGTGCCTAATGCAAATCGGTCCTCTTCCTCTCCCCACCCTCATTTTCCTGGGATTAGAGTGTGCCTTCGAAATTAATTTTACATGTATGCTTAGGCACAGAAGACTAAGACATGGTTAGTCTAGCTCCTCTCCACATACACATTCCGGGGGGTGGGGTGGGGTGGGGAGAGACAGGGTGGTTATGAAGGCAGTGGTAAGCTGGACTCATCTTCCAATAGTGCCTCTGAGAGGGAATGGAGACTTCAGTTGACCTCTGATTCTCTTCTTCTCTCAGCACACAGTGGCTCTGCTGTATGTAGTGACTGCAGTACTGACACAGCCAGCCAGCCCAAGGAACAAGCCTACCATCCCCAGCCTGTGCCCAGAGACAGTGGGCAGCCAGACACAGCGAGCAGCCAAGAGCTCAGGCAGCATGACCAGGAATATTCTCCACACCATCCTTACAATGGGACTGTGGATGGGTCTCATACCCTCTCTGGGGGGTCCCTCTATCCAAGCAACCATGACAGAATACTGCCATCCTTGAAGAACAAGGTGGCGTCTGCAGATGGGAAAGGTGTGTATTGTGTTAGAGGCACCTCGGTGGCGGGCTGGGAGCCTTTCGGTTACGGTGCATAGGCTGAGCCACCTCTTTTTTTTTTTAAACAGGAGATTCCTCTTGGACTTTAGCAAAGTTACATGAAGCAGACTGCATAGACCTAACGCCTTCTCCTACGTTAGCTTCAGGCAGCCCAGAGCTCATGGAAGACGCCATATCTACTGAAGCCCAGCACTTGCTTGTTTCCAATGGCCACCTCCCCAAGGCCTGTGACTCCAGCCCTGAATCTGTACCACTGAAAGGACAGATCACTGGGAAACGGAGGGGACCACTGCTATTGGCACCGAGAAGCTAGGCTTCATCTACCTCAGCTCTCTTAAAGCAGTCGCTACAGGAAAGAGGTAGGAGAGGCCGTGGAAAGCTTGTGTCCAGACGTCACCCCGGACAGTCCGACTTCCGTGTGGAATGTCAGTCAGTCGGCTAGAGGAGTGGCATCTGGAGCTCAGAAACGCAAGAGACTATTTGTGTACAAAGGGCAGAAAAAGTATTTGATACCACTGTACATAAGAGTTTTCAGAGATTTCATATATATTATATATCTTTTACAGAGACTATTTTAATCCTTAGCGCATGGGTCCCGCTTTTGGTGATATTTTCACGTTAGGTTGCTGTCTAATTTTGGAGAGGGTCAGGAATCGTTCTGGTGCCTTAACGCACAGCTGGAATTCAGGTAAACACATCAGCTGTTGCTGGCGGTTGGAAAGGAGGGCATCTTGGCTGTGTGGCACTTAGTGGTCAGATTCGAGTGCACTGGCCAGACCTATGCAGGCGTGGTGTGGGCAGCCTCACTGTAGAGCAGGGTGCACGGGTCTGTAGGTGAGGACAAGATTGAGAGCTGTTAATCCACCAAATGCAATGGCTCCGAACAATTAAGCACTGCCTTTCGCCTTTCTTTGTAACTCACTTGGTAAAAGCAAATGTCTCGTCTCCTTCAGTGGTTCTTTGTAACTTATTGAGGCGGAGGCTGCCAGTGTTGGTAGCTGTGGATTTTCCAATAGTGAGGGTCAGCTCTGCTGAGCAGGCCTGTCCACACTGTTCCTTACCGGTGAGACTGGGCTTGGACTGTACAAGACTTGAGTCCTAGACCTGGGTGTATTTGCACTTTGGGGCCCTGTTGCTAGCCATCTTGCGAGTGCCAATGTATAATGCAGTAAAGACTACATAGAAACAAACTCAGTCTTTAAAACCCCAGAAGTTGAGGGGAAGTGTTGGCACAGTGATGGCCTTTGTCACCGTGGAGTGTCGGAGGCCATCACTGTGCCAGAGCAAGCACGCTGAGAAGGCTAGTCTCCATAGTTGATGGGTAATGTTACTTCCACAAAATATGTGAATTTGCTGCTTCTGAGAGGCAATGTGAAAGAGGAAGTATTACTTTTTATGTACAGAGTTATTTATTTATAGAAATTTTGGTACAGTGTACATTGAAAACATGTAAAATATTGAAGTGTCTAACAAATGGCATAAAGTGTCTTTAATAAAGGTTCATTTATAAATACTAAGTGTGTGCTGCGGTCACTGCTCTTTTATTCTGCTATTACTGTTTCTCCAAAAGGAGGATACTTCGGCGAAGCGGCACAGACTACACACTGTTGCCCCAGAAAGACAGTGGCACTGCATTCCTCAGATAGCTCTTTCTTTTTTCCACATGGAGTTGGTTAGTCAAGCCTTATGCTCCCCAAATATGCTGACCCTCCCACCTCCCGCAGGCCTCCCGGGACGGACAGTGGTGGGCATGGGCTTTGCTTCCCTCAACCATGTTCCTAACTAAAGTCACTTGGGCCCACCCACTCACTGGAGCTGCAGCTGTCTGCTGTCTGTCACACACTCCAGGGCCTTTGGGGCACTTTGCTGTGAAGTAATATAATCATGTGTTTTGATAGGAGAAACACAAGGGTAATTAAAAACAGCATCCTCACCAGAAAGAATGCATGCTATGCACCTGTAGCTCATGCTTTTTAAACAAAGCTATAATCTTACACAATAGGCATCCGCCCAGGGGAGAAACACCCACACGCAGAGTTCCTGCCCCAAGCCCCCTTCCTTTTCTCGGTCTGGTCATTCACTGCAGTTGTAGCCAGCTTGCTTTCCTGGTGACTCCAATAGACAGCAGAAAGCACAAGATGCTAATGAAAACCATTCTGAAGGGCCTGGCCTTGGCCTTACCGGGAATATTTATTGAGAGGACTGAGATGGTGGGCCCAAGTTTCACCAAGAAAAGTTTCCTGGGGCAGCCTGTGCTTTGGCCTTCATTAAGCTGCTCGCTGCAGCCATCTTCAGGGAGCCACACTGGAGCCCCAGGCACAGGAACGACTGCAAGGACATGTAGTATCTGCTTCATGGGCTCTTCCTGCCCACCTCTAACAGCAAGCTTCGCGTCTGGTCATAGGCGCCCAGAAAGATGAAGCCGCCCATGCTGATTGCTGCCATCCTCGGGAGGACACCTGCGAATAACCTAGGGACAGGAAATGGTCATGTTCCTGCCTGCCCGCAGTTCGCTCATTCCATCACATCCATTGTGAAATCCCACAGAAATTTATAGTGTCTTTCCTTTCTTTTAGAAGGCTACTAAGTAATATTCCCCAATATGCATGAGAAACTGGAGCTTAGCCTAGCATGGCCGGCCACACTATCTGGGGACACTCACGTTAACACAGTAACCACTCTCCCAACAGTGTGCTCAAAGAAGGGAGTCAAGGATACATCTGAGGTGAGGCTGGTAAGGGTGTGTGGCCCTGGGACACCTGAGGGGCCTCTAGGTCTCAGTCAGGGAGACAAAGCAAATTCTTACACAGTTCTGCTCTCCTACCCTGGGCTCGGTGATATTTGTCGTTGGAGTTCCACAATTGCGATTCTACAAGAGGGGATGATGAATCTTTGTGGATTCCTTTTTTCTTGTTCAATCGAAATAAGGACACCAGAGTCACACGACTGTGGTAAAGGTGGAGCACCTCACAGTGTCAGTTTGAGATTCTCAGGGGTCCCATCCCTAATCCAGCCAGAACCACAGTGGTGTCAGGAAGCCATTCTCCAGATGCCCAGGAATTTTTCAAATATTCAACGTGACATTATTGAAGTAATCTACTAGTGACCTTACCTGGCCAGACAAGACAGCATCGTGAAAACAGAGTGGCGCACAGCTGGAGAGAACAAGACAGAAGCCCCAACCCTAAAAGGTTACCATCCACATGGTCGCTGGGCTGATGGACACAGGGCAAGTCCTAGGCTGTAATTTACTGCTTTCTACAGAGACAGTGGGAGTGAGAGAGTGACAGACAGAAAGCCTGATCTTATTTCTACTGGAACCCTGTTACCCAGAAAGTGCTTCTGTATGCAGAAAGACAAACTTAGAAGCCAGAACTCGGGCTGCCTCGGTGGGAAAAGGCACTTGCCATCAAGACTGATGGATAACCCAAGTTCCATCCCTGGAGAAGGAAAGAACCAATTAGCACAGGTAGTTTGATGTCCATGTGTGCACACTCATGGAGAGGCTTTGGGTATAGGGCAAGTGTTTTATTATGACAATGCTCATGCCTTTTAAAGATGTAGGAAAGCCTTTGTGCTAAGCTAAGTGGAAGCTAATGAAGAAAGCTGACAGGAAGTCCCTGCTGGATACACAGCCCATGCCCTACACAGCCAGTGGAAGAGATCTGCTGCCCCTCCCACCTCTAGCAGGCAGCACAGAGGAAAGCAAGGACTTTACATAATGGGAGCCCCTCTTGCTAAGCTACTTAGGGAGCTAGAGAGAATGGCTTAGCGGGTAAAGGGCGAGCAAGACGACCTGAGTTCGAATGTCTAGAAACCTCGTGAAGCTGCGCGTGGCAGCTCTGCAGTAAGCCCAGTGCTCCTGCAGTGACAGGAAGACCCGGAGGCTCTCGGGTCAGCTAGCCTGGCCCAGGAAGTAGCAAACGAGGCACCTACCATATAGAAGGTGCTAGAAGGCAGGCCTGGAGACACTGAGCTGGGCTTGGAGGTCAGTCTCCCTCAGCTTTGCCACTACCCAGCTCAGCAGAGGCCAGAGACAGATGGGAGCAGTTACAGCGTCACAGTTGACCAACAGACCGCAGCCTCCTTAAAGAGGAGTTTTTGTAGGGGGGAGGGGTTCCACCTCTGCTTACAGGCAGACTTGTGAGTAGGGCAGGTTGTGTTCCAGGGTGCAACAGGTGACAGGATAAGCAGGCGCTCCCAGCAGCAGAGAGTACATAAAGGGCATATTCAAGGGAAAACGTTCAGGGGATCAGCCAGGGGCAATCCAGGACAAGTGGACCTCCCCCCTGCCCTGCAGCTTCTGGGCTAACCCCAGTCTGCCCTCCAGCATGGCTCCCTACCATCTTCTCTGAGATAGCATCAGGTTCCTTGGTGGGAGGGGCTGCTGGGAGTTATGTAGACTTGGTAGGCTTAGTGTGTGTGCAGGGCAGGGGGCACAGACAGTGGTGGCTCTATCTGGCACTGCCACAGAGGAAGTGGGCTGAGCCACCTGCCTAGAAAGGGACCAGTAGTTTTCATTTGTCTCTTGGTCCAATCACTTGCTCACTAGAGGGGCTGGAGTTGCTGTATGCTCAGGGGTGGCCACTGCTGCCGGGAACATGCTGTTCAGTGCTGCCCTGGGCAAGGTGACCAGAGTCCAAGACTGGAGACTCAGAAGACGAGCCAAAAATCCAAGCTACCTTTCAGCACCAAGGCTGGGTCAGAGCAAACACACAACCCTGGCCTGTTTTGCTGTCTCCCCTCTGGCACTGCTTAGTTGTAGTCAAGTGTGTAGCCATGACCTGGACAGGGAAGGCCGCTCTTGCATCATCTACCCAGCAGCGTGCGGTGGCCACAGCGGGCACTGCCCCATCCAGTGTGTCCTTTCTTGTCACCACTTTCTCGATACTGGCAAATGGGCTGCAGCCCCACAACAGTACAGTCAGAGGCCCAGCTAAGTCACCACACAATCTGGCAGCTGGTCTTCAGGATGTCAAAAGTCACTGTCACCAGCTGCTGCATCGTGAACACAGTCACTGCTTTCCTAAGAGGCTTCCCAAATAATGCATATGGGGCACACAACCCATGTCCCCTCCTCATTCCATCTTTGTTCTGTGTCAAATTAGTACCCAAATTAACAACTAATATGTTCTTATTCCTCACGAGGCGTCAGCCATGAACAGCAGACTCACTCCAGAAGCTAGCACCATGCCTTTCCTATGTCTGACACATCTAGAGTCAGTAAGTCCTGTCTGTTAGATCCAATCTGCACCTCCGACCATCAGAGCCGATATTGAGTAAAAGCACCCAGCCACCACTTTGAAACATCCAGCTGGAAAACTCAAAGAGACATGGAGTTTGCTCTCTGGCAAAAGCGTCACCATGTTTCCCGGACCATCAGCTGAAATTTAAAATGCCAAGTTACACAAAAATAGTGATCAGTGATGTACTTTGGCATGGGGATGAGAGGGGCGGCTATGCCAGGTAAAGAGGCTAAGGCCAGGAGGGCACAGTGCTGCTGCTCCCAGTGCCAGCCATCCCAGTTCCAGGCTCATCCTCCTGCCCTCCAGAGGGAGGCACGTACACACAGCAGGTCAAGACCGTTCCATAGAGAAAACCCTTTTGCTTTTCTAACAACCCAGCATAGACACAGCTCCAGCACCACTGTATGGTGAGCCAGTGTGCAGGGACAGCTTGTTAGGACTTAAAGCAAGGCATTTGGAGGCATGTGGGGCTGGAGAGATACTTCATTAGCGTGCTTGCAGGGCAAGCTTAACCCAAGCTCAGATCCTCAGCGCCACAGAAAGCCAGGTGCAGTGGTCCTCACTTGTAACCCAGCGACAGGGAAGGAACAAGCAGGTCCTCGGGTCCTACTATAGTCAAAATGGTGAGCTCCGGGTTCAGCAAGAGACTGTTTCAAGTGTGACTGAAGAAGACATCCAACCGAAACCTCTGTCCTCTATAGCTACACTAGTGGGAACACACACCCATCTGCATACCACATGCAAAGAAATGTGAGGTACTTAGCAACCAAACAGTAATGGCCCCCCGAGGCTGAGCACTGTGGAGCAGACAGCGCAGTGATGAGCTGGGTAACGCTTTAGAGAAAAACAGACTGCATATAAGATGATGGTGCATCTGAAACCCAGCAGCCCCCATGATCTCTCCATTTCTGTATATCCAGACACACTAATATCTACTGCTCTTCCCATGATCTTCATGCCCATGATCTTCTGGGTAGTCACCTGCTGCACTTGCAGCCAGGAGCCCGAGTCCGCAGGTCTGTAGGTGACACCATCTACATTTGTGTAAGCACATGATGGGTTTTTTGTTTGTTTGGTTGGTTTTTTTTTTTGGTTTTTGAGACAGGGTTTCTCTGTATAGCTCTGGCTGTCCTGGCACTCACTTTGTAGACCAGGCTGGCCTCGAACTCAGAAATCCGCCTGTCTCTGCCTCCCGAGTGCTGGGATTAAAGGAGTGCGCCACCACATGATGTTTTAAGTGACAAAATTACCCACTAACAAAACAACACCTATGGTGCAGAGCGCAGGCCCATCATAAGGCACTGCTGCCAGTGGTCCCTACTCAAGCCCCAAATGCTTTCTTCTAACTCACTGGCAGTCTGCGCTGTGTAGGTGGGAGCTTATTTGTACCAATGCTGCAGCCAAAATACCGACACACATTTGCATGTCATCCAGTGTCAAGGACAAGACCGAGAACCATGTGGCTAGAATGGTATGTCGCTGACTGTGCCATCTTACATATGCAACCTAAGAAAAGGCAAAGGCGAAGTGTTCATCCTCTGCAGGCACAGGGACCTGCGAAAGAGCCAATGGAGGAGAGGCAAGGCAGCCGAGGGCTCGCTTTGTCCTTACCCGGCTAGTCCCTGCGAGCGCCACACCCCGTGCATGGCAGAGAGCACGTTCCCCCCAGCAGTGCTGGAACCCGCCTGGGAAGAGAAGGAAGGGAGAGAGGGCCGTTACGTTCTGGTTCTCTGAGCAGACTCCCCTCACCTTCATCCAAGGCTTGCTCTGGGGTTGGCTTGGAAATCTTGCCTACATTTAGACATACAGACAAATACTTGGGGATGGGGGCGGGGGGGGGCAGCTTCTCACAGCTCACCTAGAAACTAATGATAGCTATTCAACAGGAAGCCCGATGGGGGTGGCGCTTCTACGTTTGCATGGGTCTATCTTTAAAATGACCCCGTCCTCAGGGTTGGTCCTCTGTACTCAGAGTATACTTGGTCCAGGGATGTTACTGGAATTCCTTAAAACTCAGCTCAGAGCTTGTTTTGTTGTTTGGTTTTCTTTTTAACAACGTGGACAACTGTCTTCAGCAGTCACCGCAACCCATGGCCTGAGTTCTGACTCTGCAGATCAGCTGCCTCAGAACATGAAGCCTGTCAGCCTCTCTCAAGGCTTGGATCTGAAAACAGCACTAGCAAGCAGGGGCCCTCAGATGTGCCGCTCCCATAGCACAGCTGGGAGAGTGCTGGAGAAATAAATGGAAGCGTGCTACACACAGATCCATCACAGTGACAGCTGCCAACATGCGGTGGCGATGACAGAGCCACTCTTCCAAAGTCAGGGTTATTAATGGTCCGGCAGGTTCTCAGATGCCTCCACCCCCGTACCCTCCGCTAACAGACACGGCACAGAACCTGCATTATCTGATACCTACCTTTGCCAGCATGATCCTTGTCTTAGCCACGTCCAGAGGTGTAGTCACTGCAGCTGCAAAGCCACCTGTGTGCAAGACCCAGCAGTCAGTGACATGTCCAGACTAGACAGTAACCTACACGTCTACACATAACTGCGCCGAGTACACATAACTGTCAGAATAATTTGCCATCGTGTCTACTTGACTGTTGAGAGCAGGATACACGTGAACAAGTTCATCTCCCTATTTCACATCTTTTGCAGTACTGGAGAAGGAAGGTAAAGGGTACTCACTTGGGCTGAGGAGTGAGGCCCTGCGACTCACCTTGCTCTCCCACCGCCTGGTACACTAATCCAAATGTGTACATGACACATGTCAATGGCCGGATGTGGATTTTCAGGGAGAGAAGCCCATGGCTCCCGGGGCTTTGGGGAATCACACCTTTCTGTCTTAAAGTGCCAGAAAGCTTCGGTGCTTCTGTTCTGATGAGGCATATGGGCAGGCTCCTTCCTGTGTCTCACAGGGGGCTTCTGTAGAACTAGCCAAACTCTTCATGATACAAGACAATGTTTTCTTTATTTCTGTATAACCTCTGCATCACTGCTTGCCCTGGCGTGCGATTGGCCTCCACACTCTCCCTAGGTTTTCCTCATCTAATTTCTGTGATGTCAAACTGTCCATAGATTTTTAACAGTGTTCATATCTGTGGACACAGAATCCAGAACTCTTATTGCTAATGTAAACTACAGTCTGTGGTCCGACATGATTTTGTTTGCTTAAGTCAAGGTCTTCAGACTACGCACTTGGAGCTAGCCTGAAAACTGCTATGTAGATCAGGCTGGTCTCGAACCCGCAGAACTAGCTTTCGCCCCCACCCCCCTGGGATTAAAGGCATGTGACACCACCACACCAGGCTTGAGGTCAATATTTTCTTCACTTGGTACAACAATGCAGCTGAAACCCTGAAAGGCCAGAAGGATGGAGAAATAACACCCCCACACACCCTAAAGGGCTTTCAGGAGGTTCAGCTCCTGGGAGCTGCCGATTAGCAGCTGTTTATGGGGGGGGGGTGCACAGAAGGCTGCAGAAATAGCTCCAGGCGCCCCCTGCTCTGGTGTGTGAGCAAAAAGGGCATTTGACCTCTGACAAATATCTTTCTAAATACGGGGCTGAAATGAAGTTGTTACAGTGACCCTGGCTGCGGTGACATCTGTTCTGACAGTTGTGGGAAGGCCCACCCACTCCTTGTTTATGTTCTATTTTCAGTTACCCACAATTGGCCCACACCTTAGGCCTGTCAGTGCCCACTTTGTCTAGAACCTCTTACTTTTTGTCCTTTTAGAAAGTTTGTGAGCCACCATGATGGCTTGCAAGTTCAGAGCATTTACCATGAAGCCACGTGGAGGAAGAAGGAAGCTGACCCCTCACCTGCCCTGACTCCCCAAGCTTCCATGGCACACATGTGCCTTCACCCCCACCCACCACACACTACACAGACAGATCTTTTTTTTTTTTTTTTAAGATTTATTTATTATTATAAATAAGTACACTGTAGCTGTTTTCAGATGCACCAGAAGAGGGCATCAGATCTCATTATGGGTGTTTGTGAGGCACCATGTGGTTGCTGGGATTTGAACTAAGAACCTTTGGAAGAGCAGTCGGTGCTCTTACCCATTGAGCCATCTCACCAGCCCCCAGACAGATCTTAAAACAGACAAAAAGGCTCTGCCCAGTGCAGAGCTGAGGTCCACTCACAGGTCCAGCTTTGGCCCTGGTCCCTGATGCCTCAAATGCTCACCTGTAAAGTGCCGGTAACTGTGGGGTAGATTTTCATCATTAAAGAGTCCCTGCAGTGTCTAGAAGAGGAGTAACCCACAGCAGTGCTAATAGGTAGGATCTCCAGTCTCGGCAGGCACTGTGCTCATTAGCTCTTTGCTAACTTGATACAAGCTGGAGTCATCTGGAACATTACTTGACGAGTGGCCTGTAAGCAAGTCTGATTCGTATGTGAGGGCCCAGTCTACTGTGGGCAGTGCCACCCCTCGCCAGGTGGTCCTAGGTTGTAGGAAAGGGCAGGCTGAGCGAGGCATGGTGGGCAAGCCTATACAGTGTCCCTCCACGGCTTCTGCTTCCTTCCCTGCTTTGAGCTCCCATCCTGACTTGAGAAAAAGCTACAAGCTGAACTGAACCCCTTCTTCCCATGTTGAGTTTTGGTGTTTATCACAGCAACAGGATGCAAGCTAAGACATGGGTAGAGAGAATGGGTGATTTTTCTTCCCATCTCCAATCTAGTGCACATAGTAGGCACTCAATATGTGTAGTTGGTGCCCCAGACAAGTCTACAGTTTTTACAAACTAAGCATGTAAGGTGACCCTGTAAGACGCAGGGAAAGGCTGGCACTAGTGCCACCCTCGCTTACTTGCCAGGCTCTCCAGATTGATGCCAGCACCATCACTAGTATCTACTGCTGCCACACAGCAGCTGTATGGAGCTGGGAACAAGGCTGCAAATATGCTAGCCCTTAAAATGATCTCACCACACCCAAGGACTCTGGTACAACAACACACTAAAATAAGTCTGAGTATTAAACTTTATTCTTTTATGTAAAAATATTCACAAGCTGCCCTAAATCAACTTATAAAGCTGACAGAGAACATTTAATAAATTTGGTTAGCTCAAGCCGAACCTGCCCTGGCCACAGACAGAGGTTAACCATCCTTCCCTGTGGACACCTGGATATTCTCCAGAGATGTGGGCTCTGTGAAAGTAGTGTGGAAGAAAGATGAACTCAAAACATACATGCTTTGATAGGCCCTGATTTTACTACCATGCTGGTATCTGTACTTTATGGAAGGCATTAACAAATCAATTTGAAGGCCCTCAAATGCTGGGCTACTTTAACTCACACAGGGCACAGTTTTATATCTTTAACATTTAGATTAAAAAATAGTATTATCAGAGGATAAATGTAAGGAACACACTAGAACATCAGACAGGAAACAACCATTAGGCACAGCAAACACAGACTGTTCTCAAGTGAACCCAGCTCCTGGGGTGTTTAATGAATGTTAAGCTGGGCCATATCCACTGATCTGATTTTCACAGAAAAACTACTTTCTGCCTTGGGGAACAAATGCCCTCTGACAGGCAAAAGAACTCCTTTCTTTCTGACAGCCTGGGCTATCACCTCAGAGCAGAAGCCAGGAATGCACAGGAGGGCAGTGGGGTGGAGGCCCAAGCCAGGCCCGGCAGCCCGGCTTCTCTCTGCTCCTGGATCCTCTTAGCTGATGCATTCAGGAGCAAGACCTCCTTCCTGCACCCCTCACACTCGGTCTGCAAGCACGGCTCCACAGTGTGGCTGTGTGTCCCAGCCTGTGCCAGGCTCTCACCTCTGTCACACACTGAATCCTGCATTCCAGGATGAGAGAGCCTCCCCTCCCTCATTTCTTCTCTCTTAAGAGAATGTAATAAGTTTCTACTGTAAGAAACTGATCAAAAGATACCGGAATACCATAACAGGAGCAACTGTATCATATCAATACTCAACATCACTGTTTTAAGAGTCAGGGCCTGGAGTGAGAAGCTGGCAAGGTCTTTCTTTTTCCTTACTTTAACCCTGACCAAAAGCCAGGGGAATGTCTAAGCATGATAAGCCATCAACACCTCCAATCTCAAGAGACAGTTTGGGTATTTGTGCCAAGTCGTTTATGAAACAAGCAGGAGCAAGGAGCAGGCCGAGGATGGCAGAGCACGGTTCTTGGTGATGGCCACGCACACCAGGGTAAACTTGGAAAACACAAATGCAGAAGAAATCTGATCTGATGGCGGGCGAGTTTGATCTTGAGGAGAAGGGAGTCCATAAGGCAGTGTGTGGGTGTCTGGACAGGACTGTGGATAGCAGGCCGTTCTTCATCTCCCCGGCCATGCAAGACAGGGCTGCAATCCGTCCGCTCTTGCAGAACTCCAATTTACTCAATTTGGACTATTTTCAAATTACGTTTATCCTGCAGCAATGTTTTCAAAATACTCATCTTGTTGCTCTAGACTAACATTTATACCAAGTAACCCCTCCCCCACAATAAACAAAAACATATTTGTTTTTTAATGTATGAAGATCTGTTAACATTTCCCACGCAGGTCTTAAATGCCTCTCTTTGGCAGAATCTCATCTGAAAACAGTGAGGTGGCCGGGGAGAACGTTTACAGGCTTAAATAGGAAAGCACACTGCACAGTGACTTCAGATCATGACATCTTCCAGTGCCATCCGAGAGAGAGCAGCTTGCCATGTGGGGGAGGGGAGTGCTGCTTTTTCTTGCTGGGAGAGCGAGGAGTCCTTACAGCTGTTCAGCCTCACAGATCACCAAGGGCCAACACACATTATAGCACTGCATCCCTTCAGGGAGGAGTGATTATTGCTATGCTACGGATCAGAGAACTGGTGCTCAGAGAGCCCAACATCTTCTCCAGGAACTGGGGCCAAACCAGAGACTCAGCCACTTGTCAGACAGAAAGGCCAGCCTAGGTTCCAGACGCTACCCCAGCCCAGCCTCACAGCAGCCTTAGTGAACCACCACCTTCTGATGGTAGGTTCTCACTACAGAGGTAGTGTGGCAGAAACTGTCCCCTTTGACAAATGTGTCGTGCAAAGGGGACTGTATTGAAAGCCATTTCCCAAACACATAGTATCAATGTATCTGCATGTGAATCTCTGAATTCATGGTGTGGGGTCTCTATCCGAACATGCTCATCCTTACTTGAAGATGGAAAAGTTTTAGAGCAGTGGTTTTCAATTTGAGGGTCGAATGACCCTTCTCAGGGATCACCTAAGACCATCAGAAAACCACAGATATCCACATTATATTCATAACAGTAGAAAAATTACAGTTATAAAGTAGAAACAAAAATAGTTTTATGGGGTGGGGATGGGGGTAGGGGTCATAAGGAGCTGTAATGAAGGGTCAGAGCACTAGGCAGGCTGAGAACCACTGTTTGAAAGTATTCAACTCCAAGAAATGGCTTTCCTTGACCAGGGCAATTAAATTCCCATAACATTTACTTGGTGTTCTGCATCCAACACTACCCCCACCATCCCCTGGTCCCTTGACCAATTCAAGCAGACAGTCAACAAAAATAAACTTCTTTAAAGGACTAGGTAGCAAACCTAACCTCTGGAAAATGAATTAAGACCACCTCCTCCTCTAACCGAGCCACAGACGATCCGGGTATGGAAGCCATTACCCTCCCCATCTGTGTGTGCTGATACCCATCTCCAGGGAAGCCATTACCCTCCCCATCTGTGTGTGCTGATACCCCATCTCCAGGGAAGGCATTGCCCTCCCCATCTGTGTGTGCTGATACCCCATCTCCAGGGAAGCCATTGCCCTCCCCATCTGTGTGTGCTGATACCCCATCTCCAGGGAAGGCATTACCCTCCCCATCTGTGTGTGCTGATACCCCATCTCCAGGGAAGCCATTGCCCTCCCCATCTGTGTGTGCTGATACCCATCTCCAGGGAAGCCATTGCCCTCCCCATCTGTGTGTGCTGATACCCATCTCCAGGGAAGCCATTGCCCTCCCTATCTGTGTGTGCTGATACCCATCTCCAGGGAAGCCATTGCCCTCCCCATCTGTGTGTGCTGATACCCATCTCCAGGGAAGCCATTGCCCTCCCCATCTGTGTGTGCTGATACCCCATCTCCAGGGAAGGCATTACCCTCCCCATCTGTGTGTGCTGATACCCCATCTCCAGGGAAGCCAGTGCCCTCCCCATCTGTGTGTGCTGATACCCATCTCCAGGGAAGCCATTACCCTCCCCATCTGTGTGTGCTGATACCCCATCTCCAGGGAAGGCATTGCCCTCCCCATCTGTGTGTGCTGATACCCCATCTCCAGGGAAGCCATTGCCCTCCCCATCTGTGTGTGCTGATACCCCATCTCCAGGGAAGGCATTGCCCTCCCCATCTGTGTGTGCTGATACCCCATCTCCAGGGAAGGCATTGCCCTCCCCATCTGTGTGTGCTGATACCCATCTCCAGGGAAGCCATTGCCCTCCCCATCTGTGTGTGCTGATACCCATCTCCAGGGAAGCCATTGCCCTCCCCATCTGTGTGTGCTGATACCCATCTCCAGGGAAGCCATTGCCCTCCCCATCTGTGTGTGCTGATACCCATCTCCAGGGAAGCCATTGCCCTCCCCATCTGTGTGTGCTGATATCCCATCTCCAGGGAAGCCATTGCCCTCCCCATCTGTGTGTGCTGATACCCCATCTCCAGGGAAGCCAGTGCCCTCCCCATCTGTGTGTGCTGATACCCCATCTCCAGGGAAGCCAGTGCCCTCCCCATCTGTGTGTGCTGATACCCATCTCCAGGGAAGCCATTGCCCTCCCCATCTGTGTGTGCTGATACCCATCTCCAGGGAAGGCATTGCCCTCCCCATCTGTGTGTGCTGATACCCCATCTCCAGGGAAGCCATTGCCCTCCCCATCTGTGTGTGCTGATACCCCATCTCCAGGGAAGCCAGTGCCCTCCCCATCTGTGTGTGCTGATACCCATCTCCAGGGAAGCCATTGCCCTCCCCATCTGTGTGTGCTGATACCCCATCTCCAGGGAAGCCAGTGCCCTCCCCATCTGTGTGTGCTGATACCCCATCTCCAGGGAAGCCATTGCCCTCCCCATCTGTGTGTGCTGATATCCCATCTCCAGGGAAGCCATTGCCCTCCCCATCTGTGTGTGCTGATACCCATCTCCAGGGAAGCCATTGCCCTCCCCATCTGTGTGTGCTGATATCCCATCTCCAGGGAAGCCATTGCCCTCCCCATCTGTGTGTGCTGATACCCATCTCCAGGGAAGCCAGTGCCCTCCCCATCTGTGTGTGCTGATACCCATCTCCAGGGAAGCCATTGCCCTCCCCATCTGTGTGTGCTGATATCCCATCTCCAGGGAAGCCATTGCCCTCCCGATCTGTGTGTGCTGATACCCATCTCCAGGGAAGCCATTGCCCTCCCCATCTGTGTGTGCTGATACCCATCTCCAGGGAAGCCATTGCCCTCCCCATCTGTGTGTGCTGATACCCATCTCCAGGGAAGCCATTGCCCTCCCCATCTGTGTGTGCTGATACCCATCTCCAGGGAAGCCATTGCCCTCCCCATCTGTGTGTGCTGATACCCATCTCCAGGGAAGCCATTGCCCTCCCCATCTGTGTGTGCTGATACCCATCTCCAGGGAAGCCATTGCCCTCCCCATCTGTGTGTGCTGATACCCCATCTCCAGGGAAGTCATTGCCCTCCCCATCTCCAGGGAAAGTACTTAGTTTTGGTGATTACTTCCACAACTTAAATAGATTTAAATTATTAACAAAGGAACCTATAAAATGTATGACTTCTACTGTCCTAATCAGTACATGTAAATAAATAAATAATCCAACAGTTGATATAGAATTTGGAAAAGAATCATTTTCCCCTAAAGTTGCTGTTCTTCCAACCTACCTGCCCATCTGTTCACCAGCACTGCCTCTAAACCCCTTACAATGCTCTGGCCAAGTTCCACCTTGCTTTACTGCAACTACAGCTACCTGTATTTCTCTTTCTGTTAGGGGCTGAACTTACCACTTACTACATTCTTAAAAGCACCCATGTTCTCGGGACTTAATGATAGGCAGCATGATACTGCACACTGCTCTTGCTTTCATGTCCCCAGAATACCCAGATGTTCACAAGGCTGTATTTCCTGCCCCGTGCAGTTCAGCCTGCAGGAAGCTGTGGAGTAGCCCCCGCTCTCCCGATTGTAATTAATCTCCCGCACTGTCAAACATGTCACATGGGCTGTGAATCTCGGATCACCCACAACACCGCTCCCAGCAGACAGCTGTGCAGCACACCCCCACTCCCACAGAGTGCTTTATAAATTATCCTTAAGATAATCCAAGGGCCCGAGTGAGGCTTTAATAAAGATAAAAAGAAAAAGGGAAATTTGTCAAAGACAAATTGGTTGTCATTCAAGCAGGCACCTCTAACGGGTTTTTTTCCCTCTAAGATAATTCTTTTCGTAAATAGCAGTGAAGCTGTCTTCATCTAACGATCTGGAATTCCTGAGGAATGCTGTTTTGCACAGCTAGCGTTTTCACATTCACCCCCCCCCCCCACACACACACACACTCCGGTCTTTCCCAGTACAATATAATCCCGTGCACCTGCAAAAGCTCCGCAGACTGCTGACTGCCAAGAATCCACCACATGACCCCGCCGCCACGCCCAGAGGGCCTGTGTGGAAGGAGAAAGAAAAATACAAGTTATTCCTTCTTGGAGTTTATCAGAACCTGCTGTGGGTTTAGCTTGGGATGGGAACTTAAGTGAGAATCTATTTTGGAAGCATTCTTCAATGGTGACATAAGTGACTTTCCCAAGGATTTAACAGCATTCTAAAATTAGTCAAAAAAAGTACGGGTGGCAGCTACATTACGGTTCTCAAAGGAAGCATTTTCAAGGACGATTTCATACCCACAAGGTAAAATAAAGATAACAAATTTATGACAATGAAATATTTTGCATATTTCCCATATAACTCTAAGCATACAATACTTTATAATTATTCCAGAACAATATATGTCAACTTCTTTAGTTCTTTTAAAAGTCCTTATCCATAACCCACCTTTAGAAGATACTAGCTGTTACCTGAGCGCTACTTTAATTGAAGGGGTGGAATATGTTTTGAGACAGGGTCTAACGATAGTCCAGGCTACCCCCAAACTCAGGATCATGGTTCCTCAGATTCCTAGTGCTAGGATGGCAGGTGTGTGCCACCGTGCCCAGCATCGATTTAAATTACTGAAAGCATGTTTATGCTGTTCACATAATAAGCTGGGATCATGCAAACACCACAGCAGGTGTGAGTTGGGGAACATGGCAGACAGTGTTTTGCTCGTTGAAAACTTACTGCCTGGCATTATCATAGACTCTAACCCTCTGCAACTGCAAGCCACCATAAACATTTTCTTTTATGAATTGTTTTGGTCCCAGTGTCTCTTCACAGAAGTAGAAAAGCAGCTAAGATTTTTATGGTGAAAAGGTCAGGGGGGAAGAAGCAGTATTGCTAATGTAGCCATTGTGTCCAGAAACAATCCATGGCTTCCTGAATCTGGATGGTCTCTCAGAAGGCTGTCCTGGGGAACTGGCCATCTGATGTTAAAATTCATATGGAAATGTGAGGAACCTAGAAGAGTTAAAACAACTTTGACAAAGAACTAATCTGGAAAATGAAACTTCTTAATTTCAAACTATATTAAAACCTGTGATAGTCAAGAAAGTCCAGAATTGGTGTCTACAGATGAGGACCTCCGGAGATCAGACTTTGGGAGAAAGATTTCACTGAGGGAGAGGGCTGTTTATTTCAAGCACTAGAACCAGTGAGTGTTTGTCCATACTTAGAACGAAAGCACCTCAGCCCAGACTTCGTAACATAACAGATTATTAACTCAAAGGGAAAGATGGAAATACTCTTAAAAATGTGAACTTTACAAACACATAGGGGAAAATCTTTGTGCCATTAAAATAGGCAAAGTTTTCTTACAAATGACACCAAAAGCAGGATTCATAACCTAGGCGCCGTGGGCCACACCAGGGATCTCAGTGCTAAGCAGGCAGCACCTGAGAAATTACCACAGGGTTAGGACCAACTTGATCTAAGTGGTGAGTTCTAGGTCAGCTTGAACTACGAGTGAGGGCCTGCCCCCAGCAAAATGAAACAAGTTGCCTCCTCTGTAATATGAATATATTAAATATATATTAAATATATTAAAATAATTTGGACTTAATCAAAATGTAATGCTTATTCAAAACACACTGCTCAGAGAATGAAAAGGTAAGTGTCACAGACATCTACAATGTACTCGGAATACATTAAGAACTTTGCAATATCTTTAATTTAGATAATAGACAACCTGATACAAATACACAAGTATTTGAACATTCATAGATGGGAGATAAGTATGTGAAGAGAATGTACCATGGGAAAGCCATAGTAGAGGGGCTGGAGTAACAACTCAGTTAAGAATGTGTACTGCTCTTACAGGGGTGCACGCTTGGCTCCTGGTACCCATGTGGAGTAGCTCATGACTATCTATAATCTCCAGCTGCAGGCATCGTGGATGCCTTCTTCTGACCTCTGTGGGCATCTATACCCATGTGCCCATACTTTCCCCTCCAAGGGACAGATGCACATATATACAGAACTTAAAGTCAAAAACAACAAAACAACATAGTAATACAGTACTGCACACTTTACTAGAGTGTGAACACTTAAAAGTGCTGGCAACCAAGCTTGGGAGAGTAGTAGTGGGCAAATGTAAAATGTACAGCCATTTTGGAAAATAGCATGGCAGCTTTATAAGTTAAATGTGCCCTTACTTCTGACCTAGCAAGTTCCTTCTTAGTTATTAGTTATTTCTTTATTTGGAAGGAGGTCAGGCATTTCCCATGTAAAGGCTCGACTGTAAATGTTCATGTAGAATTATCACTAACAGCCCCAAACTAGAAAAAGAAATGATGCACCTATGTCTGGATTATTGCTCACCAACAAGAAGGGAATGAAGTCTGATCTCTGTCGTGATGTGGATATAGCACAGCATAGTTATGAGAGGAGGCAGATAAAAGAAAATGGGTTTACATTTGTATAAAATTCTGGAATATGCAAACCAGTCACTAGTGGCAGGAATATCAGTTGCTTAGAAGATAGTGAGGTGTGGCTCAGGAGAACAGTTCCCAAAGGGATGTAGAACATTTGGCTCTTAAGTCAGTCTATGGTCTCTTTGTAGCAGTGATTGTGTGTGCATGGCCACCCAAACTTATCAGACTGTGTACTTTAAATATATGAAGTTTAGTGCCTGCTTCCTCAGGGAAGCCAAGGAAGTGAGGTTTTTTGCAAGGCTGTTCCTCAGAAGACAGAAGTACTATGATCCATCATCTAAGGTTGTTGGGAGATCACAGACTTCAGAAGACAATTAGAGACTAGACTAAGCATTGTGCAATAGTAATATTCCATGTGGTATGATCATATCGTGGCAGGAAGCACAGGAGCAGGCAGGCATGGCACTGGGACAATAATGGAGACCTCACAAGCAGAAGGCAGAGAAAAGAGAACTAACAGGGAAGGGCATGGCCTCTCTGAAACCTCAAAGCCCAGCCCCAGTGACACACCTCCTCCAGCAAGGCCACACCTCCTAATCCCTCCCAAACAGTTCCAACAGGGGCCATTCTCATTCAAACCACCACAGTAAGCATCTCTCCCTTCACTGGGGCTTCCTCTAATTTTTTCTAAACTCTGCACTAGCATTTCATAGGTTTGACCCTGTTTTTATCAGATTTATTTTTAAGTACTCCACAGGTTGCAGAACTATGGAAAGGAAACTGCCTGCTTTGAATAGTCAATGTCTGTCTGTTTATTGCTAATAGAAACTGATCATCAATACAAATGATTTTGTATAATTGGTGTGCTACAACATCAGCCACTCAATGGTTCAGCTCTGCTGTGTGGACACCATCAACTTTCTCCACAATTAAAGGCAGGCCTACTTCCTTTCTAATCAGAACATCATATTTCTTTTCCTTGTCCTGAAATAATGACCACACCCGTTCATTACCAAACAGAGCTCCTGAATATCTTATTTTAAGTGTTTAGAATAGTACAATGACCCAGAAGTAGAGTGGTCTCTGGGGAACTGAACAAACATAGTACAAGTAAAACAAAACAGCTGACTCGGCATCCATCTCCTGTCTGAGTACTTATTTCCCCACTGACAACTCCCTCCGGAAGGGTTGTGACAGGATCACTAAAGACTGGGTGGTGATTCTACAAAAACAAGACAAGATGCATAGAGCTCTGTTTTCCTTGACAAGTTCAGGCTTTTAACACTGAATTGTTATTCAGTGCTGCTATGTGATATCTCATTTCTTCCCAGCCCTATGAGGAAGAATAATTCTCTGTATATTTACTAAATCTACTGGATTAGAAGTATACCTATCAAATAGGCTTTTTAACCCTACTTAGGAAAACAAATAAGCTTTAAGAAACCTTGTTACAAATAAACTTCTAAAGTTCTAAGCTACACAGCACAGAATTTGGTAGATTTTAGGAAATGCTTTAATGTTTGAAAATAAATGGGTGCCTCTGTGGAAATCATTATTTTCTCCATCTCTCTATAAACATTAGAGATGCAATGGGACACAGGGAAGGACAACATTTATGTTTCGTAGCAATGGTTATGTATTTATCCACAAAGCATGGATGTTAAATGTCTGCGTGTACACACTCTCCCCTGCACCCCCCAGTGCGTGCGTGTGTGTGTGTGTGTGTGTGTGTGTGTGTGTGTATGTGTGTGTGTGTGTGTGTGTGTGTGTGTGTGCGCGCGCGTGTGTCTGCCTTGCTCATGCTAGGTACATGTTCTAGCACTGAGCTATACCTCCAGCCCTTAACAGCAGGCCAGCTTTAACACCCTCGCTCACTAAAATACTGACTGGAGAAGAAATGCAGACATGAACCACATTTTCTTAGTGAGAAGAGGTCATCCTCAATTATTAATCTTCTGACATTTTCTCAAGAAGAGATTATTCCGAATACTTAAGCCGCTGCTCACGAGCTTGATTTATAGCAACAGTAAAGAACAAACAAGGGATGAATGACATCACAGAAGTCAAAGGTGCTATGTAATTCATAATACAACAAATGTGCAGAACTGTCCTCCAGGTGTTTGCTGCAAGCTCAAGGAGACAACAAAACTGCCAGGACACTCCATGAGGGGTGTGTGTGTGTGTGTGTGTGATATACTATATATTATAAATATATTGTATACATAGGAGGAAGAGGGTTTTGAAAGAGAGATGGGAGAAGAAGCTTCACAGAGGTGTCTGCTGTGTTCTACAAAGAAAAAGGGAAAGAAACAATCAAAATAGACTCCAGTGTTTGAAGACTGTTTAAATATAGAATCCCTATAGACAAGCCTAACATTTCACTTCACCTGGGCAGAATTAGCCTAAGAAGATATAAAGAAATCATTTTGTAATAAAAGTGAAAACTAATAAAAATCTTAGGAAAAACAGTCCTTAAGTCCCTAGAGAAACTAAAACAAAGTCAGAGGCCAATGTCAGTGGAAAATTCAGTGTTAATAATGACTGACAGCAACAAGCACAACTGACTCCTCTAGCCACTAAACACGTCACTCAATAGGACCCTCACCTGAAGAATATGCAACAGTTAGTGTTCAGTCATCCTTTAGACAAAAAACCTGAAGCTCCAAGATCTTAAATCACTAGCAAGCCTAGCAGCGATGTGAATGGGGCCATGTGGTGTGTCCCCAATACAAACCGGGATTTGCACCGTCTTCAAAGCAGAGCGGTAAATGCAACAGAGTAAATACAACAGGAACCACAGATGCCACTGCAATGATACTGAAATATCCAAGAGAGGGGGCTTATGCCTATAATCCCAACATTTAGAAGAAAGATTACTAGGAGTTTGAGGCCAGCCTGGGCTACATAGTGAATTCTTTTTTTAATGAGTAACTGAATATAAAATCTTGAAAAAGTAATTTTGAGACTGACCAATCTAAACAGATCAGAACCATTTACAAAAGCTACATCCTCAAGTTAGTAAGAACAGTAGGAACTGTGCTGATAAAAAGTACTATATATAAGTTAGAAAATATTTGAAGTTGTAACTTAGCTCATGTGTGTGGGGACAGGAGGATGGGATAAACCAAATCAAAACAAAACAAAAACAAACAAACAAACAAACAAAAACTCACTGGGAAGCTAGGAAAGATCACTCACAAAAAGACTAAATAATTGGCTATATTTAGGTAAGTTCAGACCACACTGGAAATAGAATAAAAATAAAGATAGCACCAGCAGTGGGCCACATGATTCCCACTGATGTTGTTGAATAGCTCCCTGAGTAACTAGCACATCCCAAGTGGGATATTAAAGAATTTTCCAGATCTGTACAAACCACCATGGGTGTGGTGCAGAGGCTAAGAGCAGTGTGGAGCAAACTTTCCAAGGTCGCGTAGCTGACACAGATGGCTTGTTTTGCTTTGCACAAAGCCACATATATTGTGACAGTCAGAACTGTCTGTGTGCCGCTTCTCCAGGTTAGCCACGGCCGCCTCACAATGCCCAGTGGAGTCACAGTGCATCAAGCAAACGGTCGAGAAAGATGGTTTCACGCCAATAACGCTCAATTGTTGTAGTCTGTAACGAGCTTTTTTGATGTTTAGTTTTCTTGCCTGAAGAAACTTTCTGAATGCATATGCAGACAGTTTAAGCTCCCATGACATTCTCAGCTTGAGTGAGTACTCCCACTGCCACAGAAGTGGACCTGAGGCAGCCAAATGACAGGGGAGGTGAGGGAGTGAGGGACAGAAAGGGGTCCAAACATGAAGAAACAATGTCGGAGTCTCAACTTTGAAATTAAGTAAGAATTTAAAAATACAGAAGGCCACACCTCTCAGGTATCTGCATCCTGATCTCTATTCCATGGGTTGTTTTCCTTTTTCTTTTCAAACAAAACTGAAGCTCTATGATGACTGTGTAGACATTCATTTATATCAGAGAGAAATTCAGATCTAAGGGCTGAGACCAGCCGTGAGAATGTGCTCAACGTCCCCAGTGCCCCTTAGGTAAACCTTGCTTACTATGAGAGGGATGGAGATATCCCTAATAGCGTGTGCAAACAAATTTATTGTAAAATAGACTTCCAGGAGAGTTGCTGAAACAGCAGAGTCCCTACGTATTCTCCCACTAGCTTCCATAGTTTAATGATCAAACTCGACTACAGAAATCAGGATGCACCTACTAAGTGCAGGCCTTTAATGCAATGCCACAAGAATTGCTACTGTCTATAAGTATGCAAGCTACAAACATTAGCCTGGCTCTTTTCACCCCGTGGTAGCTCAGTGGCATTGCTATACAGATAACTGAGCTGTTTCCATTTCCTAAACGATTCTCACTTTTTTTTTTTCAGCTAATGTTTCATCTTGTAACTTTGTCTAGAGCTCTCTATGCAGACCAGGTTGGTCTTGAACTAAAGGCATACAAGCCGTTGTTGAAAGCCTATCCAAGGAAGAACAATGTGAGAAACTCGGGCTCGCCCTTCCCCAGCCCAGCACAGCAAACTCCAGTAGCAGAATTCATAGATTATCTTGGTACAAATAGGCAGTGTCAGAAATGGATGGAGTCCAAGTGAGGGCAGCTACCTTCCATTAGAGCACACCATGAAGACCTTGTGTTTTTCACTTCTAAAGACCTACCCACATGGACCCTACTGTCTGATGAAAGACAAACTGAAAAAAAGGGACTTTGCTCCAGCCTGACAACATTCACAATGTGGGACTTTTAAACTGTCTATTCAAAAGGACGCATTTGCCTTCCAGTCTTGTAAGATTATAAAATTTTACTATGTGGTTTTCATGGGTACATAATAGGTTTTTTCCAAGTCATCTATACAATTTCAAAATAATACCATCAGACAACCAAGATAACATGGAGGTTTTCAAATCTGCATAGCTCTTGGGATCAATCAGCTCTGGGGGCCTCACAGCTGTGAACCCACCAACACGTTTTGCCATACAGCAGAGCCAGCACATGACCACTTCCTGGACATGTTCGCTTACAGAAGCTGATCAAGCTACTGTGTAGCTTTACACAAGCATTCCCAAGGCCATTTTGAGAGCTGCCCATGACTGTCCTATTCAGTCAGACAAGCCATCTTGTGAAGTGATAGTACACCAATATGTGTAAGGCAAAGGTTTCAAAATAAGCTTTGGAAACCAAAAAGAACAGAAAACACAACAGCAAGACAGCAGCATCACTGGGTGGCTGTGGGCTAACAGAGACTTCTTAGCCAGAGTTTATATAATGAAGACTGGAGGCGCCCTGCTGCTAAGTAGGAGTCATTCAGAGCCCACAGGCTGACTGTGGTTGTAGTGGTGGCTGGATGATGCTGTGGGTGGGATGTGTAAGCAGTAGTCTCCTTCCGGTTGATCTGAATTTAAGCTGGCTGAGGCGTTCAGAACTATGCCTTTCTAGATAGGGGAGAAGGGTAAAGATAAGAATTTCTAAAAGCCTTAAACAGAAAAAATTATGATTCTTGGGCAAAGGCAGAAGTGGCTATAGAACCGTGCTTGCTTAGTAAGAGTTGGGAACACTGTTTATGCATATATTTCTTTTTTTTTTTGGATTATGTAGATGTATCTTTTGGGATATTCATTCTAACTGGGAAGTTCTCTGACCTTTCTGTATGTTATTTTATTTTGTATTAGTTTTGTTTGGGTATTTTGTTTTGTTTTGGCAGAAGGGAGAAGAGCCATATTCACTCAACAGCATCTCGATGTCTGTTGAGTAATAATTAAGACAAAACAAATTATAATTGAGGTTCATGACGCTTCCTATGAGTCAACAAATGGCACAGCTGTTTTAATGCTCCTGCCTTTGTTTCCGGAAGAAAGAACTCTAAAATGACATCTCATGGGATAAGACACAAGCCTGGGTACTGTACCAAATGCCAAACTAACCCATGTACATACACAGCCACTATATGACAATTAAAACTAAAAATCTCAGAGAAGATGCTTATCAAGCTAATGAGGGGAAGCTGAAGGGCAAGCCCATCTCACAGCACCAGGAAGTCACAGAGCAGCCACTTGTGAACACCAGCCTTCAGAAGCTCGCTCAGTGCCCTGTGCAGTCAGACTGAAGCACCAACTACAAAAGGGACCGTTACCTTCAGGCAAGAGCCGGGCAGTGGTGGCGCACACCTTTAATCCCAGCACTTGGGAGGCAGAGGCAGGCGGATTTCTGAGTTCGGGGCCAGCCTGGTCTAGAGTGAGAGTTCCAGAACAGCCAGGGCTATACAGAGAAACCCTGTCTCGAAAAAACAAAAAAGAAAAAAAAAGAAAAGAGAAGAAAAAAAAAAAGCAGGCAAGAACTTGATGACTTTAGCTTGTGTAAAGAATGTGTGATTTGGCCATCCATCACAAATCCTAACTCTTAGATTGGCTGAGAACGCTGCAAAACAGGAACAGAATATAGGTCCCACATCATGGATCACAGGACTTAGCATTCTGCTGAGCTTTCCAAAAACGTGAGCTTGATAAGATGTTGGCTGTGTGATCAACTAGTGATGTCTGCTAAGATATAGCACACACACAGCACATTGCATACCTAAACCTGTATATAATCACAACAAAGCTTACGGGTTCCCCAAGGCAGACTTGGTTGGTGTCCATACTGTGGTCTGTCATTGGTTCCAGATCTCCGGTGAACACGTTTGCTCACATCTCCTCAGCAATGGTGTCAGACAACAGGTCTCTGCTTCAGTCCCTGCTTTGAGCTCTTGCCTGACTTCTAATGATGATGAGAATAAACCCTTTCTTCTCCTATGTTTATTTGGTCAGTGCTCACCACAAAGAAGCAAATGAAGAGAGCATCTTAGACCCAATCAGTGATCAGGAAAAAAAAGTCACCCCGTTCTTATTTTAAGACTTCTTCCTCGGTGCTGGCATGGAGTTAAGGGCACAGATCATACACTTTACTCTCACCAGCCCCAGCTCAGCCTGTACTGCGGTCTGTTGTGAGCCAGCAGCCTGTGTGTGGAGATGCTGCTCTCTCCCCGGCATCTCTGAATGGCTGGTTACTACTCATCCTCTAAGAGATGCTTCCGTGGATGTGGTAATGGTGGATATTTACAGATCCCTAAATCACAACAGCAAAAGGTTACTGCTCTTTTAACTTGAAAACATGGTTTTAATATAGCACTGTTTCTGCCGAAAATCTATGAAATACAAGAGAAATATCTGAGTAACTACTGTGCACAACTCCATCCGAAGAAGCAGAGAACGACGTCGCAGGCTTAGCCCAGGAAGCGGACTTCCCTTTGTTTGGCTCATGTTTCCCTTTCGTAGGTACTGCTATGCGATTCTTATACCAAATGTAAGACTATTCATTCATACCTGGGAGTGATTCCCACACTAGGAATTCTTCCTGGCTTTGTTTTTTTTTTTTTTTTTCTTAAAGCTTGACGTTCCTACAGGAAATTTCAATCTATGTTTTAGTAATATATATACTCTTCATCTAAACTCAACAAGAAAACCTGTATGTTTAGACAAAGAAAACATATTTTTATGGCTGTGAATATAGTTCTGAAGGAACCTATAAATAAAACAGCCAAGTAATTCCATCAGGAAAGAATACTAGCCTGCAACAATCAGCAAACACCTACCAACAGCCGGTACAAAAGGCAGAACACGAAGCACATGAACATAAATACAGACAGCCAACGACAATGTTCATTCCTCTTCACAGCAGCGTGCTATGGGGAATGTGACACAGATACTCACAAAGGGTAGCTCTGGAGTGACCTCTGCACAAGCACAGTGGTCCCTAAGAACACAGACACTCACAAAGGGTAGCTCTGGAGTGACCTCTGCACAAGCACAGTGGTCCCTAAGAACACAGACACTCACAAAGGGTAGCTCTGGAGTGACCTCTGCCCAAGCACAGTGGTCCCTAAGAACACAGATACTCACAAAGGGTAGCTCTGGAGTGACCTCTGCACAAGCACAGTGGTCCCTTAAGAACACAGATACTCACAAAGGGTAGCTCTGGAGTGACCTCTGCACAAGCACAGTGGTCCCTTAAGAACACAGATACTCACAAAGGGTAGCTCTGGAGTGACCTCTGCACAAGCACAGTGGTCCCTTAAGAACACAGATACTCACAAAGGGTAGCTCTGGAGTGACCTCTGCACAAGCACAGTGGTCCCTAAGAACACAGACACTCACAAAGGGTAGCTCTGGAGTGACCTCTGCACAAGCACAGTGGTCCCTAAGAACACAGACACTCACAAAGGGTAGCTCTGGAGTGACCTCTGCACAAGCACAGTGGTCCTTAAGAACACAGATACTCACAAAGGGTAGCTCTGGAGTGACCTCTGCACAAGCACAGTGGTCCCTTAAGAACACAGATACTCACAAAGGGTAGCTCTGGAGTGACCTCTGCACAAGCACAGTGGTCCCTTAAGAACACAGATACTCACAAAGGGTAGCTCTGGAGTGACCTCTGCCCAAGCACAGTGGTCCCTAAGAACTGCCTTCAGGGGTTCAGGAGAGAGACTCTGGCTAACTTTCACTAACTCTGGAGCATAGGAAAGAGAAGATAATAGTAAGGACACCGCACTTCGTGAACAGAAGGATTAACAACACAGGGCTGGAGCCAGACACCTGGGTTCAGTCTTGATGGTACTCTTTAGCACTCCTGTAACTGGGAGAAAGCCTTACTGGTTGGCATGCTCTGCCTGCCTGCCTGCCTGCCTACCTGCCTCCCCCCTGCCCCCTTCCCACAGCTACAAAAAGAAGACAAATAACACTTATCTCCAGAGGAGAAACAAAGGTTAGCGCCAGGTCACCCATGCACAGTGGTCACAACAGGGCCCAGCACACTGTACCTTTAAGAAATGCTGGCTATGGTTTTTAGTATTTCTGTTATGGCCACTACTGTTGCACAATAAAAAAGTGTTATGAGCAAATATAAATCCATCTGACTCGAAGACAGAGGTCTCTCGCATGCCCGGCTTTCCCATCTAAGTCTAATGAGAGGCTGAGCTCTTGAATCCTGCAGGATGCGAAGAAGATAAATGTAGGCCCTCACCCAGGGCCTGCCATGGTATCTGCTCATCCCACAGCTGATGGGTTTGGTAAGTGTGATTAGGGAGAGCATGTGCTTTCCTAAAGAAACTCTTGAAAAGCCAGAAAAGACTACGCAGGTCTCTGATGCCCAGGGGAGAATCAGGGAATTTCTTGAAGAGGGTGGATGGGAAGCGTCTCACTAGCGTAATATTCAGTCTAAGACCTAAGTGATGACTAATTGGACTTGAGGAGGCTGAGGGAAAGAGTGGAGTACATGGAGCCTAGGAGAGTGTTTATAAGAAGGATAAGTGTATGGCATGCATGTGTGGACGTCTGTGGAGGCTAGGGGGAAGCCAGAAAATGGTGTCGGACGGCCTGGAGCTGGCGTTGCAGGTGCCGGGGACTGAACTTGGGTCCTCTGGAGGAGCAGTGAGTACTGCTAACTGCTGAGCTGTCGCTCCAGCCCTGAGGCATTTGCTCTCTATCACTCTGTCCCTTGGAAAAGGCCCACTCAGCATAATGAACGTCTCTTTCAAACACCTTGTCACACACCCTAATGACAGACCATCATCACTTGTCATGTTGGAAAAGTAGAAGTAAATGCCTCTCACACACAAGCAATAGTGCCTCAAATGAACAAATAAATGACATGCAGCAGGGAGCACAGCACGGCAAGTGCACAGAGCCAGAGTGAGCAGGGCAGCAGGGAGCACAGCACGGCAAGTGCACAGAGCCAGAGTGAGCAGGGCAGCAGGGCAGAAGGGCAGCAGGAAGCACAGCACAGCAAGTGCACAGGGCCATGGGGGAGCAGTGCAGGTGGCTGCACGGAGAGTGATGGTCTAGGTGAGGGAATAGGCTGGGGAGGAGGAGGAGGAAGGAGAGAAGGAAGAGAAGGAGGAAAAGGAGGAAGAGGAGGAAGAAGAGGAGAAATTCTTCCTCCTTTTAAGGTTTTAGAGAGGTTTTAGGAGAGGGCATAAGACGTGACTCACCTCAGTAAAAGAGCACCTGACCATCTGGGGAAGAAGAAAGTTAGGGAATTCAGAGCAAAACCAAGCTGGACACAGTAGCACACATCTGTAACTTCCACACTCACTCAAAGGGTTGAAGCAGCATTCCAAGTTCAAGGCCAGCCTGGTCTACGCACCAAAAAATTTAAGTCTCTAAATACCCTGAGGGAAACTTGGTGGTGCATCTGAGGCACAGCCAGGGTAAAGTGGAGTCTGGAGCCGAGCAAGGTGTTGCTGATGGGACACACTCAGGTAAGTGAAGGAAAAATTCTGGAATGATCCCCAGGGTTCTATTAAAGGTTGGGCATCTTGTTCTGAACTGGTCACCGTGTGACACCTTACGTGAGGGTGCCAATGAGACTGCTGAGCATCCTACGCTGGCACACAGAGGAAGCATATGCCTTGAGCATCACATGTACAAGACAAGACTGCTGCCCCCTCAAAGCCCAGGAGAAGAGGTAATGCTACGAGGTTGGTCAGGGTAAGAAGTGTCATAGCTGTGACTAACACAGACGGGGGGACAGCTGAAGGAAGTCAGCTTAAAAGGAAGGTGACTGCTATGATTTTGACAAAGAATTTTTAGGACAGTAGTGTCCAGACTCCCACCGCTGGCTACATACTATGTACTGCTAGGGCCTGGCTGAGAAAGTTTCCTAAGTCATGTCTCCACATGAACACAACAGAGAAATCACCTCACATGACACAATCTCCCTACACGACAAAAAGCAAGTTTGCGTGTAAAACGATAAACACACACACATACACACACAAAATAACAACAACAAAAACAGCCACAAGTTTTCTGCTTCCACAAAGACTCTGTGATCTCGTGTTTAGATGTTAAAGAAAAACACAAAATATAGGAAGGCATGTACACTGTTATTTAACCTTGAGGGAAATGCAAATCAAAAACTCTGATGACTCAGTAGTCGACAACTCTGAGTGTCTGTTTTCTTTAAATCAATGAATATGTAGCAAGGACACAGAACAGGAATCTCTCACCCGTGCTGGTGAGAATGCAGAATGCACTGGAAACCACACACACACACACACACACACACACACACACACACACCTTTATGGACTTTTATACAATTAAGGATACACCTGTAGGAATTATTACACGATTAAGCACATACCCCCTTTCCAGCCTAGCAACACCACTCCTAGGCAGCTTTCTGAGTGAGTGTGAGAGAGAGAGAGAGAGAGAGAGAGAGAGAGAGAGAGAGAGAGAGAGAGAGAGAGAGAGAAAGTGTATGTCCATACAAATACTACAGGTGGATATTTACAGAAACTCAGTGAATAACCAGGGAAACCTGGGGATAGCTCAAATGTCATCAATATGGAATGGAGCCACACATTCTGAAATGCCACAGGGGCAAAAAAGCATTACCAAGACCCAAGAGCACTCTAAAAGAGAAGGAAGCAGAGCAGGGGCGCTATATGGCACACTCCCCTGCTTACGGGCAATGCAAAACAGTGGCTAACATGAATGAGCTGGGGTGCGAGAACAGTAGTGGCTCTGAACACCCTCAGAACTGATGCATCTTGTTTACTGTGTGCATGGTATTCCCTGGGGAACTAACACTATGTACCACTCCACAGATGCGTTTATCAAGACTGGAGAGATGACTCGGCAGTTAGGAGCACTGCTCTTCCAGAGGACCCGAGTTCAGTTCCCAGCACTCATATGGCTGCTCATGATCATCTGTAGCTACAGTTCCATGGGAGCCAATGTTCTCTTCCAGTTTCTGCGGCAGCAGGCACACAAGCATGCAGGCAACACATGAAAGTAAAACTAAAATTTTAAAAGAACTTTAAACACAGAAATCTGAAATTTCTACAAAAATTCCTAGCAATTTCTTAGCTACAAATGTCCTTAAATTTCTGGATAGAAATGAGCCAACCCCGTACTTCTTCCATCTTTGGACCTGCAAACATTCCTGTGGACGCGGAGTGCCGGGGCGTCAGCGTGAGCAGAGCCTGTGAATGCTGGTTATTGTCAGGCCCTGCAGTCTGTGAATGCTGCTCACTGAAGAGCTTACACAGGGCTCTTGTGTGCTGTTGGCCTCGCTGTTCTTTTGTCACACACTGAAAAGGGACCTGGTATGCTAAGGGAATGTGACCTTCTCATTGGATGGCTGTTACATCATGCCTTGAAAAATGGGCTAAGGAATCTGTTTTCACCCTGCACCACGAAGGAAACATTGAAACATGACAACAAAAGGCCCTGAAACTCCACTAAATGAGGGGCAGTACCTTTTAAAATCATCACATGTAATAAATCTTTAGTGTTCTAGTTTATTTGAAACTTAAAAAAAAAAAAACTTTACATTTAATTGTGTGTTGTGGGTGGGAGGGGGTGCACACGTGCCTGTGTGTGTGCATGAATTGATAAGAAGGTAATTTTTAGGAGTTGGTCCTTCCACCAATCAGATCCTGGAGATAGAACTTGGGCCATCAGGCTTGAAGGCAACTGCCATCTTGCCGGCTCCAGTTTCCAGTACTTTTAAAAAGAGCAATGTTTTGAATTCATTTATATTCTTTGGTATACAACTTTAATAGGATATATTGGAGTCCAACCTAACTCCTATGATACTTTTAAAGACTGTTTTCTATACACCATGCATAGCAAATCCATCAAATTATGGTGGCATCAGCATGGTTTTTGTCTGTTCCTTTTCTTGCAGTAGTGGGATTGAATTTGGGGTTTTAAGCATGCCAGTCAAGCACTGGACTGCAGAGCTGTCCCAGCCCCAACTCCTACCAAGATAATTTGCCATTTTCCTGCTTCATTACTTATAAACCCTTCTCACTGAAACAAGAATGTTCCATCTTTCATGACCATTATCCTAGCAAGACATACAGTCTACATTACAGACATACAGACTCAGTACAGCTCTCTGAGTGTATATGCACAGTGCAACACTGACGTTATATATGATGATAACAACCTGAACCACGTAGTACTCTTTTTATTAAGTCCTTTACAATACTGGCAAAGACCCACGTCGTTCCTAGCACTACCATTGCCCCAAATGATGAAGAACAGATGCAATGCCTATGCATGTTTAAGTCATTTAATTAATCAGTTGCTATGCATGTATGCATGCCTGTGTGTGCAGATTAGAGGGTGATCTTTGAGAGTTTGTTATCACCTCCCACCTTGCTGAGGAACGTTCCTCAGCATACTCCACACCATCCAGCCCACAGACCCCCAACCTACTGTTGCCATCTCAGCTCACCATAGGCATCCTGGGATACACTACCATACTGGCTTTCTATGTAGGTTTTAAGGATTGAACTAGATTGTCAGGCCTTTGTGACAAGCCCTTCCACCTGCTGAGCCACCTTCCCAGCCCTCACTGCATAAAGTGTTCCCTTCTATCTAACAGATGCGTGATCTTCCCCAACCCCAGGATGTAGTCACTCAAGGCTCCTAGTTCCACTAGGACTCCACAGCAGAGATGAAGGAGAGCCAGAGCCTCCCAGCCTAACGCTGCTCCTTCTGCCTGCCCTGGGGCTGGAGGGGGCTGGACCCTGCTGTCTTTCCACTCTTCCTCATTGCTCTTCCTGTGAGCCCACTCACCCACACATGCTCACACACCATTCAACTAAGTGGAGAAAAGCGGCAGTCCAGGGGAGAGCGAGGCAATATGCTTCAGTTCCACCGGCTCTACCTGAGACAGCACACACCCCTCAGTAGCGTCTGAAACCGCGTGAAGTCACATGAACAACACTCTCAGCTGCGGGTCATTTGAAGTCTGTAAACTACTCACTATGATCTTTTTCCATCGCATACCCACACTGTTGGGCACTAGAAAAATCTTCACATGATGATTTAAAAACTTACTTTCAAGGATTCCCACAAGGGAAACTGGACCAAGGAGAAAGGAATCTGGAGAGAGAGAAAAATCATGCGGATTAGATAAAAGAAAATCAGTGGTTGTCCTGGCATTATTTTAAGAACCTAGGATTATTAACAGTGTTTCATTTTATTGTTTGGCTGCAATAAGACCAGTATTAAGCAAATAAGCAGGCGCAGTACATGTTTAAAAAGCTGATAAACCCTGGCCATAGGTCCTCTAATACTTCAAGCTCAAGGAACATAAAGAACATTGTGAAGCCCTGTGAAATGGAGAGAAAATCTGAGCAGAAACAAGGCTGACACAGAGACAGACACAAAACATCTCCCACAGTAACGGCAGCACTGAGAGCTGGCCAGGCTCTATGTGGGAGCTACAGTGGAGTGCTCTCAGCAAGCAGTGTGAGCATTCAGAAGAGCCGCTGAACAGAAGAGAAAGGATGAGGGGGAGGAAAAGGGAAAGAGGTGAAAGATGGAGACAATATAAAGAAAGACAATGGAGAGAAAGAAAAGCAAGAGAAAAGAGGCAAGGAAGGAGAGGGAAAGGATAGTGTGAGGAGAAGACAGCGGGGGAAGATGGAGGACAGGCAGGCCTGAAGGAGAGCAAGTGGAATGTGGCAGACAGAAGGAAGAGGGAGACCAAGGAGAGGACTGAAGGCAAGGAAAGCAAACAAGTCCAGAGCCACTTGCAGGAGCAAGTCAACATGGCAGACTCCAGAGACTCGCTGACTGCCTAGGAGGGAACAGCTGCACCCTTGAAGAAGAAAAGCTCTGAATGGTGTTCCACGCAGAGTCTACAATAAACCTAACGGAGCCACAGAGCAGGTCACCTACAGACATCAGGAGAGGTCAAGATCTCAATACTTAGGAAGTGTTTACAGTGAGCATCACCATGCCCTCAGTAAGCTGTACTTCACTGAACCTGCTAACAAGCCATACGCCAATCAGTGAGGTTGTCACTCTCTTGACAGATGAGCAAGATGGCCTCAAAGAAACTGTGTGACTTGCCAAAAGACACATAGTTAGGAACTCGAGTCAGACCATCTGACTTCAGAGTCCTAACTACTCATTTACCTGCAAAGGCGCCTAACCATGTTTATCTGCTTATTAATTCCCACACAGTAGGACTACCTTTGCTTTTAACTGAACTTTTTGAAATTCTAAAAAGACAAAAGAAGCCACACCTACTTTTCCAAAATAAAAATGAACTCCAGTGGACTCCAGCTGCTGCCTTCCCATCTCTGCCCTGTGTGGCATACTAAGTGCCAGCAGAGGTGACACTTGGGGCACAGTGGCCCCCGTGTTGCTGGCCTTTATGCAGTCTAGTTCAGGTATAGATCATGTAGACTGTGCCTGTGTAGACTGCAGGCAATGTCAACTAGTGTGCACTGCACACTTGCTCCTGGAGGAATTAGCAGACATGTGACAACTATTTATCATCACATGAACTTGGGGTGGGAAGTGACTGCTGTGCTTAGAACTCAAAGTCCATCAGCATCTGTCTAAAGCAGCTGAATGGGACTGACCTTGCCACAGAGACGGATTCTGTCCTACTCAGCAAGAAAATGGGAGTGGGAGTGTGTGTCAGTATCACTAGTTTGGATTCACGTGACAAATGAAAATCTTGGAAAAACTAGTCCATGTCATGAGTAAGCAGTCAGCCACCCTACGTGTCAAATTCTCACAAGAAGTTAAACTAAGTTTGGTGTTTTGATTCCCAATTCTGACATTGACCATCCTGAAACTTCAGAGCTCTATTTTCAATTAAATCAAAAACCTGGCTGTAGAACAGGCTTCTAAGAACTTGTCTAAAGCTTAAAAAATCATATTGTGCCATAAGATACAGCCAAGAGGAATAGCAGGAGGTACTTAGAGTCTTCTAATTCTAAGTTTCTTCTTGGGACTTTTCCTTCCCAAAGTGAAGGTATCACATTCTACAGCAATGTTAAATTTCACCCTATAGATGAAAAGGCTTAAATGATTGTAAAAACTATTGCTGGAATTACTTTTTTTAAAAAAAATTAAAATAACCTAAGAGACTACACAGATTGTTAACTGAATTTATTGGGCTGTTAAGGCTATTTAATTTTCATTCCATAGATAAACATTTTGCCCTTTGTCTCAATTGCAAGTTATGCATAAAATTCTTACTTTAGCTTAAAGAGGCAACTTTTATATAATATACTGGAATACCCAGGCCCAACTATTCCCTAGAGATTTTGCTTTACAAAGAAAGCCTACATTAAATGCCCAACAACTGGGCAGTGGTGGCACACACCTTTAATCCCAGCACTTGGGAGGCAGAGGCAGGTGCATTTCTGAGTTCAAGGTCACCCTGGTCTACAGAGTGAGTCCAGAACAGCCAGGGCTACACAGAGAAACCCGGTCTCAGGAAAAAAAAAAAAAAAAAAAAAAAAAAAAAAAAAAAAAAAAAGCCCAACACCGGGAAAAGCAAGATTTGGACTTGAAATCATATCTCATGATGATGATGATAGAGTACTTTAAGAAGGACATGAATAACTCCCTTAAAGAATTACAGGAAAACACAGGTAAACAGGAAACACAAAAATCCCTTAAAGAATTACAGGAAAACACAACCAAACAGGTGAAGGAATTGAACAAAACCATCCAGGATCTAAAAAGGAAGTGGAAACAATAAAGAAATCACAAAGGGAAACAACTCTGGAGATAGAAAACCTAGGAAAGAGATCAGGAGACATAGATGCATGCACCAAAAAATAGAGAAAATCTCAGGCACAGAAGATACTACAGAAAACATTGACACAACAATCAAAGAAAAATGCAAAATGCAAAATGATCCTGACTCAAAACATCGAGGAAATCCAGGACACAATGAGAAGACTAAACCTAAGAATAATAGGTATAGAAGAGAGCGAAGATTCCCAACTTAAAGGGCCAGTAAATATCTTCAACAAAATTATAAAAGAAAACTTCCCTAACCTAAAGAAAGATATGCCCATGAAAATACAAGAAGCCTACAGAACTCCAAATAGAATGGATCAGAAAAGAAATTTTTCCTGTCACCAAATGCACAAAACAAAGAAAGAATATTAAAAGCAGTAAGGGAAAAAGGTCAAGTAGCATATAAAGGCAGACCTATCAGAATTACACCTGACTTCTCCCCAGAGACTATGGAAGCCAGAAGATCCTTGGCAGATGTCATACAGACCCTAACAGAACACAAATGCCAACCCATGCTACTATACCCAGCAAAACTCTCAATAACCACAGATGGAGAAACTAAGATATTCTATGACAAAAACAAATTTACACAATATCTCTCCACAAATCCAGCGCTTCAAAAGATAATAAATGGAAAACTCCAACATGAGGGAAACTACACCCTAAAAAAAAGCAAGAAAATAATGTTCTTTTGACAAACCAAAAAGAAGATAACCACAAAATAAATAAATAAATAAATAAATAAATAATCCCACATCTAACAACAAAAATAACAGGAAGCAACAACCTTTTTTCCTTAATATCTCTTAATAATTCCCCAATAAGAAGACATAGACTAACAGACTGGATACATAAACAGGACACAACATTTTGCTGCATGCAGGAAACCCACCTCAGTGACAAAGACAGACACTACCTCTGAGTGAAAGGCTGGAAAACAATTCTCCAAGCAAATGGCTACTCTATATTAGAGTAGCCATTCTAATATAGAATAAAATCAACTTTCAACCTAAAGTTATCAAAAGAGATAAGGAAAGATGCTTCATATTCATCAAAGGAAGAATCTACCAAGAAGAACTCTCTATTCTGAACATCTATGATCATAATGCAAGGGCACCGATACTCATAAAAGAAACTTTACTAAAAATCTCAAAGCACACATTGCACCACATACAATAATAGAAACTTCAACACCTCATTCTCAGCAATGGACAGATCACGGAGACAAACTAAACAGAGACACTGTGAAACTAACAGAAGCTATGAAACAAATGGATTTAACAGATTATCTATAGAACATTTTATCCTAAAACAAAAGAATATACCTTCTCAGAACCTCATGGTACCTTCTCCAAAATTGACCATATAATTGGTCACAAAACAGGCCTCAACAAATACAAGAAGATTGAAATAATCCCATGTATCCTATCAGATCACCACGGTCTAAGGCTGGTCTTCAATAATAAAATAAACAGTAGAAAGCCCAAATATACGTGGAAGAAATACAGAAAGAAATTAAAGACTTTTTAGAGCTTACTGAAAATGAAGCCACAACATACCCAAACTTTTGGAACACAATGAAAGCAGTCCTAAGAGGAAAACTCATATCTCTGAGTGCCTCCAAAAAGAAACTGAAGAGAGCATACACTAGTAGCTTGACAGCACATCTGAAAGTTCTAGAACAAAAAGGAGCAAATTCACCCAAGAGAAGTATACAGCAGGAAACAATCAGGGCTGAAATCAACTAAGTGAAAACAAAAATAACTATACAAAGAATCAACCAAACCAGAATCTGAGAAAAAACAACAAAATAGATAAGCCCTTGCCAGACTAACTAGAGGGCACAGAGACAGCATCCTAATTAACAAAATCAGAAATGAAAAGGGAAACATAACAACAGAAACCAAGGAAATCCAAAAAATCATCAGATCCTACTACAAAAGACTATATTCTACAAAACTGAAAAATCTGGATGAAATGGACAAATTTCTAGACAGATACCATGTACCAAAGATAAATCAGGATCAGATAAACCAAACAGTCCCATATTCCCTAAAGAAAAAGAAACAGAATAGTCTCCCAACCAAAAGAAGCCCAAGACTAGATGGGTTTAGTGCAGAGTTCTATCAGACCTTTAAAGAAAACCTAATACCAATACTCCTCAAACTATTCCACAAAATAGAAACAGAAGGTACTCTACCCAATTCGTTCTATGAAGCCACAATTACTCTGATACCTAAATTACACAAAGATCTAACAAAGAAAGAACTTCAGACCAATTTCTCTTATGAATGTTGATGCAAAAATACTCAATAAAATTCTCAATAACTGATTCCAAGAACACATCAAAATGATCATCCATCATGATCAAGTAGGCTTCCTCCCAGGGATGCAGGAATGGTTCAATATATAGAAATCCATCAACATAATCCACTATATAAACAAATTCGAAGAAAAAAAGCATATGATCATCCCATTAGATACTGAGAAAGCATTTAACAAAATCCAATGGTAAAAGTCTTGGAAAGATCAGGAATCCAAGGCCCATACCTAAATATAGTAAAAGCAATATACAGCAAGCCAGTAGCCAACATCAAGCTAAATGGAGAGAAACTTGAAGCAATCCCACTAAAACCAGGGACTAGACAAGGCTGCCCATTCTCTCCCTACCTATTCAATATAGTACTTGAAGTCCTAGCCAGAGCAATTAGACAACAAAAGGAGATCAAGGGGATACAAATTGTAAAGAAGAAGTCAAAATATCACTATTTGTAGATGATATGATAGTATACTTAAGTGACCCTAAAAATTCCACCAGAGAACTCCTAAACCTGATAAACAACTTCAGTGAAGTAGCTGGATATAAAATTAACTCAAACAAGTCAGTGGTCTTCCTCTACACAAAGGATAAACAAGCTGAGAAAGAAATTAGGGAAACAACACCCTTCACAATAGTCACAAATAATATAAAATACCTTGGTGTGACTCTAAGCAAGCGAAAGATCTGTATGATACAAACTTCAAGTCTCTGAAGAAAGTAATCGAAGAAGATGTCAGAAGATGGAAAGCTCTCCAATGCTCATGGATTGGCAGGATTAATATAGTAAAAATGGTCATTTTGCGGAAAGCAATCTACAGATTCAATACAATCTCCATAAAAATTCCAACTCAATTCTTCAGAGTTAGAACAATTTGCAAATTCATCTGGAATAACAAAAACAACAACAACAACAACAACAACAACCCAGGATAACAAAACTATTCTCAACAATAAAAGAACTTCTGGTGGAATTACCATCCCTGACCTCAAGCTGTACTACAGAGCAATTGTGAAAAACAAAAACAAAAACAAAAACAAAAACAAAACAAAAAACATGGTATTGGTACAGTATCAGGCAGGTAGATCAATGGAATAGAACTAAAGACCCAGAAATGAACCCACACACCTATGGTCACTTGATCTTTGACAAAGGACCTAAAACAATCTAGTGGGGGAAAAAAACTGCATTTTCAACAAATGGTGCTAGTTCAACTGGCAGTTAGCATTTAGAAAAATGTAAATCAATCCATTCTTATTTCCTTGTACAAAGCTCAAGTCCAAGTGGATTAAGGAACTCCACATAAAACCAGATACAATGAAACTAATAGAAGAGAAAGTGGGAAAGAGCCTTGAGCACATGGGCACAAGGGAAATTTTTCTGAACAGAACACCAATAGATTCTTTTTTTTTTTTTTTTTTTTTTTTGGCTTTTCGAGACAGGGTTTCTCTGTGTAGTCATGGCTGTCCTGGAACTCACTCTAGCCCAGGCTGGCCTCGAACTCAGAAATCCGCCTGCCTCTGCCTCCCGAGTGCTGGGATTAAAGGCGTGCGCCACGATTCTTAAGATCACTAATTGACAAATGGGACCTCATAAAGTTGCAAAGCTTCTGTAAGGCAAAGGACACTGTCAATAGGACAAAATGGCAACCAACAGATTGGGAAAAGATCTTTAACAATCCTACATCCAATAGAGGGCTAATAACCAATATATACAAAAAACTCAATAAGTTAGATTCCAGAGAACCAAATAATCCTATTAAAAATGGGGTACAGAGCTAAACAAAGAATTCTCAACTGACGAAACTCAAAGGGCTGAGAAGCACCCAAAGAAATGTTCAACATTCTTAGTCATCAGGGAAATGCAAATCAAAACAACCCTGAGATTCACTTCACACCAGTCAGAATGGCTAAGATCAAAAACTCAGGTGACAGCAGATGTTGGCGAGGTTGTGAAGAAAGAGGAACACTCCTCCAATGCTGGTGGGATTACAAGCTGGTACAACCACGTTGGAAATCAGTTTGGCGGTTCCTCAGAAAATTGGACATAGTACTACTACCTGACGAACCACTAATACCACTCCTGGACATATACCCAGAAGATGCTCCAACATATAATAAGGACACATGCTCTAATATGTTCATTGCAGCCTTATTTATGATAACCAGGAGCTGGAAAGAACCCAGATGTCCCTCAGCAGAGGAATAGATACAGAAAATGTGGTACATTTACACAATGGAGTACTACTCAGCTATTAAAAATGATAATTTATGAAATTCTTAGGCAAATGGATGGAACTAGAAAATATCATCCTGAGTGAGGTAACCCAATTGCAAAAGAACACACATGGTTTGCACTCACTGCTAAGTGGATATTAGCCCAGAAGCTCAGAATACCCAAGATAAAATTCACAAACCACATGAAACTCAAGAAAAAGGATGACCAAAGGATGACCTAAGAAGGATACTTTGATCCTTCTTAGAAGGGGGAACAAAATACCCATGCAAGGAGTTACAGAGACAAAGTATGGAGCAGAGACTGAAGGAGTGACCATCCAGAGACTGCCCCATGGGAATTCATCCCATATACAATCACCAAACCCAGACACTTTTGTAGATGCCAACAAGTGCTTACTGACAGAAGCCTGTTATAGCTGTCCCATGAGAGGCTCCACCAGTGCCTAACAAATACAAAAGTGGATGCTCGCAGCCTACCATTGGACTGAGCACAGGGTCTCCAATGAAGGAGGAGCTAGAGAAAGGACCCAATGAGCTAAAGGGGTTTTCAGCCCCATAAGAGGACCAACAATACGAACTAACCAGTACCCCCAGAGCTCCCAGGGACTAAACCACCAACTAAAGAGTACACATGGAGGGACTCATGGCTCCAGCTGCATATGTAGCAGAGGATGGTCTAGTTGGTCATTAATGTGAGGAAAGGCCCTTGGTCCTGTGAAGGCTCTATGCCCCAGTGTAGGGGAATGCCAGGGCCAGGAAGCAGTAGTGGGTGGGTTGGTGAGCAGGGGGACGGGAAAAGGATAGGGGGCTTTTGGAGGAGAAACCAGAAATGGGATAACATTTGAGATGTAAACAAAGAAAATATCTAATAAAAAAAACAGAAAAAAAAAAAGAGAGAGAGAGAGAGAGAAAGACATTCCATGATAAAACCAAATTTAAGCAGGATCTGTCTACAAACCCTGCCCTGCAAAAAGCACAGGAAGAAAAAATGTCAACCTGGAAGGTAAATCACAGCCAGGAAACACAGGGAACAAAGAGTCCCAAACCACAAAACTAAAGTGGGGCTGGGGAGGGGCGGAGCACAACAACAAAATGACAGATATCAGGTATCACTGCTCATGGGTATTGCTTAACATCAATGCTCTCAGTTCCCCAATCAAAAGGCACAGGCTAACAAAATGGATGAGAAAACAGGATCCATTCTACTGATGCAATCAAGAAACACAGGTTAAAATCAAGGGTAGCCATTACCTCAAGATAAAACAATGGAAACAGCAAGGAAAAAGCCAGTTAGGATTTTAATATTTGACAAAATAGACTTTAAACCAAAACTAATCAGAAGCAATAGGGAAGGACATTATATACTCAAAGAGAAAATCCACCAGGAAGATACTGAACGCTGACACCACTGCATACACTAGCAAGATTTTGCTGAAAGGACCCTGATATAGCTGTCTCTTGTGAAACTATGCCGGGGCCTAGCAAACACAGAAGTGGATGCTCACAGTCAGCTATTGGATGAATCACAGGGCCCCCAATGGAGGAACTAGAGAAAGTACCCAAGGAGCTAAAGGGATCTGCAACCCTATAGGTGGAACAACAATATAAACTAACCAGTACCCCGGAGCTTGTGTCTCTAGCTGCATTTGTATCAGAAGATGGCCTAGTCGGCCATCACTGGAAAGAGAGGCCCATTGGTCTTGCAATCTTTATATGCCTCAGTAAAGGGGAACACCAGAGCCAAGAAGTGGGAGTGGGTGGGTAGGGGAGTGGCGGGGAGGGTATGGGGGACTTTTGGGATAGCACTGGAAATGTAAATGAAGAAAATACCTAATAAAAAATATGAATGCTTAAAAAAAAAAAAAAGGAAGACACTGAAGTTCTTAACATTTATGCCCCAAACACAAGGGCACCCAAGTTCATAAAGGAAACACTACTACAGCTAGAATCACATATGGACCCTCACATACTGATAGCGGGAGACTTTAATAATCCACTCTCACAGACAGACAGAATATCAAAACAAAAATTAAACAGAGAAATGCTGGAGCTAACTGATGTTATAAGCCAAATGGACCTAATATTTACAGAACACTTCACCTTTGAGATACAAAAAATATACCTTCTCAGCATCTAATGAAACTTTCTCCAAAACTGACCACATACTCAAACACAAAGCAAATCTCGACAGATACCATACACACACACACACACACACACACACAAAACCTGAAATAATACTTTGCATCCTGTTAGAACTGAAAACAATTACATGGCACTTTCACAACAAATACCGCGGACTCCCTGGGCTATCTGGGAGCCGGGGGAGTACAGATGGGTAAGGACAGCACCTTCTCCTACTTATGGTATTCAGAATAACTCACGCCTGGTTCAAACTTCACATTGGGAGGTAGGCAAGGATAAGGGACAAAGGATTTACTTTGTTGGCAGACATTTCTCTTCTGCATAGCACCTTTTTCCCATGGACAACTGTAAATGGTTTAGTTAAGAAAGCCGCCACGTATCCAGCCACTTCCCTCTGAAACCTCATCTAGAGTATTTGCTGAAGGGGTAGGGCACATGAACTCACCTTTCCTCGGAACTTTTACCATTTCTTATGGCCACCTTCTTTTTTGTTTAACATGTGCTTTAAGTCTTGTCCAAACTAGAAATGCATGCATGTTCTAAGAGAAACACTTAGACTAGGACTGTAGAAATATCAAAGGAGAGCAAGAAAAGCAGAGCTAGTGGAGGCCGTAACCACAGAACAGAAAGACCTCACCACAAGGGTGGAAGAGTCATAAGGAAGTGGGCTAAAGGAATATTTGCCCAAGTCTGTTTAAAACTTCCCTACATTTCTCTTAAGCAGTCAGTCACCTGTAGGACATCTGTCTGTCACACACAACCCTATGGAGTGGCCTGTGTACACTGAGGCTTGAAATCCACTGAGATGATGTTGAATATAGAATAAGTAGCTGTAGAGCTGGACATATTCAAACCATTTCTGTTTTATTTTAGACACTAGCAAATTCAACATGGAGGGCTGAGGGGTGGCAATTTGAAAAGAACTCCTCGCCTGGGAGGCCCAACTGGGTTGCAGTATTAAACTCCTTAGCTGTGACACGTGCTCCCAGGTCTACACTTTGCTGTAAGCAGCATGCATGGAGTTATACACAGTGCCAGCACAGAGTCTGACTTGCAGCAGAGAAGTGAGGTTGAAGTCTGTGGCTCACCAAGCACAAAAGGCACATGTGACATTCTGAAAGCTGCAGGAGGGGACAGTCAACTGCTTCCTGTGTGACCAGACTGTTCTTTCTGGCTGTGGCCTCCCAAAGTACCATGCCCCCAGGTACCCTTGTAGAGTTCCACATTACAAAGTGCCAGGCCCCTGAGGGCCTTGGGTACATTGGAAAAGCACCTGCTACTCCATGATAACAGGGCAGAGGCAGCTAAAGACGAAAGGCCACAAAGGTGCCCTTGCTGTCAGGAGTGAAGCAGATGCCATTCACATTTCGCTCCAGAGAGCTGTGGAGACTCTGAACACAGAAAAGACACTAACTCTTCTTGCTATTCCTGTCATCTCCACTGACCCCAGGTAAACAATCAAAACCAAAGAGTCGACATGCAAAAAAGGAGGAAATGAGACAACTCCACAATGGGCATCCGTGAGCTCAGGAGAAAGCAAAGAAGACACTGAGCAGGAGACCACCGACCCCCTGACAGGGTCATAGGACCATCTGAGGTGGCATGATTGAAACCCACGTCAGAAGCCAACAGAAACAACATGGTCCCATCAGGACACAGCCTGCTAGATGAGACACTTGGTTTGGAGACTGACTGCGCACTGACTGTCCACAGGCACCCAAGCCTCTTCCCCTGCAGCAAAGTTGGCTCCTCAACAATTCCCTCCAGTTCCACCTCACTCAGCCAGCCACGCAGACAAGGTAAGCACAAGGACGGCCTGTGGAAGACTCACACTGTCCTCAGGGAGACATGTTTTCCCAGATCGGCACAGAAAGGGACCCTGGAAACCATGGGGACACTGTGTTCCTGAACCCTTAAAGAAAGGGTAAACTCCAAATATTACAGAGTGAATCCCAAATTACAAACCCTGACAGCACTTCACGAGTAGTGAAGCACATTCTAGACATGTGAAGCTGCTCCACCTTCCTGACATCAGTGCAGTTTGTAGTTAAGAGCAGCATGAAGAAGCTCTGTGTAGTCACCGCAATAGATATGGGAAAGGTTCCTGAAAATACCGTACGCTTATCATGAAACGCAAAAATACCTACCAGACTATGAACAGTAAGGAATTTTCCTCCTCAAGAAATAAGAATAAGGGCAAGCAGGATAGCTCAGCAGGTAAGATGTCTGCTACCAGCCTCAGTGACCTGAGCTTGATCACAGGGGCCCAAAATGGAGGAAAATGAGAACTGACTACATAAGTTGTCCTCTGACCCCCCCACACACATACTAAGAAATGTTAAAACAATTTCAAATAAAATTAAAATTTTAAGCATATATAAGAAAGTAATATCTATTATAACACTAAGTGGCAAAAACTAACAAAAAGCCCTGACTGTACCTTTGATAGAGACTGGGGACATGGGCAAGCTGTTCAGAGTTCTATTCAGTGTTCACCACTTCTATTCAGCAGTAGACTAGAAGGCTGAGCCAGAGCAGCCAAGCAAGAAAGAAATAAGGTGACTGCATAATGGAGCGGGAAAGCTCAGAGTTGTGAAGACTGGCAATACCTGTCACTGGCAAGGATATGGGGCAACTAGAGCCCTCAAATGGCTGGGAAAGGTCTAGTGTGGCCTAGTCACTCAGGGACGTTGTTTTTCTTCTGTTGTTTTGTTTTTTAAACAAAGCTTCCCCATGTAGCTCAGCCTGGCCTTGAACTTGCAACCCTCAGACTCAGCCTCCCAAGCGCTAGAATTTCAGGCACCATGGCTGTCCAGTTTACATACCATATTAACCACTTACCCCACTAAGTACTTACAACAAATATCTATACAAAGACTGTAGAAAAATGGGCAGGGGTGCTTTACTAACCTGGGCCCGAAGCTGACAGCCCAAATGTCTACCTGTGGGGGACAGATGAGCCAATGTCACATCTTACTCAACTAAACACCACTTAACAACCCAAAGGAAGAGGCAACTGTTGCATGTGTGATTGAATCCAAACAATGTGTGAAGCGGAAGAAAGATGCAAGAGTTTAAGCAGCAGTTCTCAACCTATGGGTTACAACCCCTGTGGGGTCAGATGACCCTTTCACAGGGTCACCTACGACCACCAGAAAAATACATAGTTGCATCACAATTCCAAATAGTAGCAAAACTAGTTATGAAGTAGCAATGAAAGTAACTTTATGGTTGGAGTCACCACAGTGCGAGACTCTGTATTAAAGGGGCAGAACTGGAAAAGCTGAGACCCACGGCACTTAAGTCCTAAATAGGTAGACAGCTAGGGAAAGGGCCTGGATCAGGCCAGCTGACTCCTGACTGCTTTCACTTGGATCAAAGATGGCTGACTCCCAAGTTCTTGTCCAAAAGAAAGGCTCTTTGGCAGCTTTTCTTCAGGAGAAATCACAGATCCCTCTAAACCTGCCTTATCCAGTAAGATCCTGCTTCTCAGCCGAACCTACCCAATCACAAAATGGAATTTTTCCCAGTCCAATTCAAGAAGGAGAAAGCAGACCTAGCTCTGGGACATTCTATAGGACATATAAGAGGCCAGACCACCCCTCAGAACTGGAGCACCCCCAGAGTCCCTTACAGGAGTCTGTGTCTTTGAATACTGTGTGTGCTCTTTCTGCTTCAATATATAGTTTGGGACTGCAAACTTCTCATCAGGTGTTTCTTTACCTGCCGGAGAAATGGACCCGAGAAATAACCACTAGAGGGCAACAGTGACAAGATCCAGATAGCAAAAAGATCTCCAGTCTAATTCCTTACAGCTCAAGTTGTCTATCCATTTTCAAACACCCTCAGCCTAAGGTACTGGCTAAGAGGATGGTGGATAGTGGGACAGAAGCACAGGAGAGCTATCTGGTGGTGATGAAACATTCCCAAGCCCAGGCTGCCACTGAGTGAAGCATGTGAAGCCAGTCAGGTCATCCGTGCACCCACTGTCTCTGCTCTCCAGCTGCCCAGCAGGGCTAAGCAGCTACAACAGAGAGGTCAGGCATGCCAAAGCCTAAAAGGCCATCTGACCTGCTGTGTAGAAAGCTTAGTGGTACCTGTGCAACATACCCATCTTACGTAAGATGGCCAGGCTGGAAGACTGTGAAAACTCACAAGCCATGAAATGAGCATGTGCTCTAGACATGAAAATAACAGCTCACTAAAACCAGCTTAAAAGGAACAGATATTTCAAAGAGGGATAACCATGCTATAAATACAGTTGAATTATTCTCAGAAAATAGGAAGAAAAAGCTACGACATGAAGTAATGCAGATCACACTACTGTAACAAGAAAGCTATTTTGAGTGGAAGACATTGGAGCTCTCAAAACCCTTTTATCTGTTTGAAAGAAGAGTTGACTAAAAAGAAGCCCATGGTCATAAATGCCCGGAAGCAACTCGGAAGTCTCCCTTCCTGGAGGTCACTGCCACACCATTCAGACCCCTTCGGAGGTGCCGCAGTCTAACGTTTGAATGTCACTAACCTCTCCACACTCATCTGCTGGTCCACACATATGCCACACCTATCCTTACTCTACAGGATGTCTGCTCTTCCACAAGAGCCCCTCAAACCCAATCTAACCCCACTCCAGTTACATTGTTAATGATCCTGTACACACAAATTTAATCGATTTTGGTTTTGGTTTTTTGGGGGGGCGGGGGAGGGTTCCTAGCTAATCTGTTTTTTCCCCTTGCTAATATCTGAGTTTCTTTTTTTAAAAAAAAAAAGGTTTTTCATGAACATGAAATATAAGGCTAAATAAAATTGGGATTATAAGTGAACATTGGTAACTAATAAAGAATATTATTTTAGCTCTTTATATTATTTCTTCCTACACCAGAATATTTTTATTAATGCAATCTCAATTTTTAAACATGAAGTTAAATGAGTTGAGGCCTGGTCACAGCATGACATTCAAATCTGATATGGCCCCTCATCTTCCCCACACATCAGCACTTGCAACCTCTCCATCTCTCATGTCTACCTTACACATCAGAGGACAGGCACACTGACACAGAACAGCTATGAACACTGGGCCACCAGAGAGAGGGAAGAAGGAAGAGACAACCATGTGTGCCTAGTCTTCAGAGAGGATAATAACGTGCTCTGATGCAAATATCTGATTTCAGTAGGAACTTTGCAGTTATTTTTTTCATATCATGTTTGGTTATTTTGAAATTGATGTTTTGATGCAGTATAAACAATAATAATTCAAAAAGAGAACAAAAAGGATCCCTGAGGGAAATCCATGCCTATTTCATAAAACTTGACAAGGAATGAATTTATTATGAAGTTTCACCAAAATGGTTTATTGATAAGTGTTTTCCAATTATGAACAGGCATTCCCAGAAAACTGACATGCAGAAAGAAAAAAATCCAAATTGTTACTGATAAATTACTTAACACAGGCTGAGGGCTGAGCTACAAAGTGGCTCAGAGGTTAGTCGTGGCAGATGTATAAAACTTTAAATTCTAAGTCAACACTCATTTGCCAACCCTTATTTGTTATTAAAACCACATGTTGGCACTAAGTCATTTTATGGTTCATTTGAAATAAACATGCAGAAAATTATGGGAAACAAATAGAGCCACAGCAGTCTGTTAAAGCAAGACACTCACTCCAATACACCCTCTGTCACCAGACTTTGGAATGCCATCACTAAAAAGTGCATCTGTGGTGGAAGCGGGTGTGCTGAGAAAACTGCTTTGTAGCAGTGAGATCAGAATTGTAGCCGACGGCCTATTTTTATCCCAGAAATGGAAAAACATGGATCTCAATGAGAAACTGTATTATAACACTTTAACAAAACTAAAATGTGCATTAAGCTGGTGAGTTAATATTAATGCAGAGAATTCCCTTCTTGAAAGATTCTCTGCCATATGTTCATGGCAAGTACAGATCGTCTCAAAATGCCCCCCAACCCCTTCCCACAACCACCTTCACAGTTCAGCGGTGACAACAATACAAACCCTGTAAGCCAGTGTGCCTGGTTCATCTGGGTCCAGGTGTTTGTGAGACAGGATGCCCGCTGACAGGACTCTCAGCTGGGAGGCAACCCAGCAAAACAGCCTCACTCCAGAGGGTCCGGGGCTGAAGAGGGCCTCCCAGCCAGGACAACAGCCAAATGAGCCAAGGTCTCGAACTTCCTAGGGTGCTATAAGGACCAGCAAAGGACTCCACACGGAGAAACTTGGCGTGCTGCAGAACCAGCTGCAGGCCTGGGTCATACACAGGTGCAGGATCCTATGCGATTCCACTTTAGGCAGGGCCTGAGAACACGTCTTCCTTGTCAATGCCAGTGGACGTGCTCTTTGTGCAAAGACCACACTTGCACAAAGTGTGTCCACTGTGAAAGGCAGATGATTACGATCTATTTGAAAAGCCCTAGGAAGGAAGGTTAACTGGCAGTATATGCTGGCATTCATCTAAAGTAAGCTGGGTGTGCGGTGCACACCTGTAATGGTGGCACTTGGGAGAGAAGGAAGGGAGTCAGGAGCTATCTCACCTCAGAGGGTCTGAGACCATCCTGGGCTACAGAAGAGTCTGTCTTCTTTAAATAAATGTAAAACTGTTTGCCCTTCCCTACAGAAGCTTTCCACCACTTTGTTCCTATGTTTAAGGTGGTCTTCTCACGGCTCCTGACTGTTGAGGTAAAAGTGACCAGTGCTGACATACAAATCCCTACAGTGAGGACAGAACACAGTGAGGACAGCTGGGGTCACACTGGACTCAGAAGCTTCCACACAGCAAAGAAAACTATTAGAAAAGGAAAAGAACTGTGAAGACAGTTTTGGAAGCCATACATCTGATAAGTGGCTGATGACATTGTCCATGGAGTGTGCAGTACCACACACCTAGACCTTGTATGCCAGGTATGCCAGACCACTGAGCTTCAATGCCACTGCCTGTTCTGTTCCCGGTGTTGTTTGTTGTATTGTTCCTGTGTTGTTGCTAGCAGTGGGAATACATTTGTTTGGTTTCATTTGTTGTTTTTCTCTTTTCTTGAGATATGTAGCACGATTTTGACATCTCAATCCCCCTGCTGTCTCCTGAATGTGATATTTACAGGCTGGTGTCACCATGCACAGCACTAATTAAAAGGGGCAAATACAGGGTTGGAGAGACAGCTTAGAGGGCACTTGTTGCTCTTGAAGAGAACTGGAGATTTGGTTCTCAGCACTCACATCCTGGACCACTGCTCACAGCTGCCTCTAACTCCAGCTCCAGGAGACCTGACACCCTCTTCGGGCCTCCACCGGCATGTACACATATATACACATAAATAAACAAAGTAAAAATATAAAAATATTTTAAGAGTTATTTGTGTTATTTTGTGTGCCTGTGAAGGCCAGAAGAGAGGACCAGATCCCCAGGAATTGGAGTTACAGACCATTCTGAGCCACTGGGTGGATGATGAAAATCAAACCTTCATCTTCTGCAAGAGCATCAAGTGCTCTTAACTGCTGAGAGATCCAGACACCAAAAAAGGTAAAATAAGAAAATATGAACACAGCAGGCAAGTTCTATGGCACAGCACAAAAAGATCTAATTTATGAATCACTTGAAAGAACAAGAACTTCAGCCTAAAGAGATAAACAATATGTCCAGGAAAACCATAGGGGAAAACATCCCAACTTAAGAGAAAGAGATGAACATCCAGACTCGAGGAGCATTCAGAACAAACAGGCAAGCCCAGAAAAGAACCATCCCACATCATATTATAGTTAAAACACTAGAGAGAACAAAGAGAATATATTGAAACTGCAAGAGAAAACTGTCAAGTCATAAATAAACCCATAAGAATAAGCATATTCCTCAACATAGCCTAAAAAAAACAGGAAAACACAGAATGATGAATTTCTAAGCACTGAAAAACAGTAATTGCCGATGGAGACTGCTATACCTAACAAAACTATCTGTCATGATTGAAAAAAAACAAAAGACCTTTCATGATAAAAAAAAAACAAGCAAACAAGCTGAAGGTGTCATGACTACTAAAGATCCTTGAAGAAACTCTAGGCTTCCTATGAGGATACAGGAAAATCTAAGTGATACAGAAGTAAAGAATAAAAACTGTAATTTTAATTTTTTCAAACCTTATTTTTAATGATGGTTCTTAAATGCTTTAACCTCCCTGCTAGCCCATCACCCACCAGAGGTAGTGGAAAAGAAAACATACGGGAAAGTGGACCTGTTTAAAAATGGCTCTTTGGAACAACTCCTGCCTGTGTTGTCTGGAAATTGACAGTTCAGTTCAAAGGTTAGCAACAGCAGTTTGATCCACTCACAAACACTCTTCGGGGACACCAATAGTCTAGTTCAGGAGAGTTGGGGGAGCAAACAGGAATCTGCAGCCGTGGCACTACCTAGCAGAGACAGCCAGGCCTCAGCCTCCACACAAGTCAGCAGGAGGGACCATGAGGAAGGCCAGGAGAAGTTCTCAGCTGTGCCTCTCTCACCGAAGCAAAGATCAGCAAAGACTCTAGACTAACAAGCTTTACACAACTAACTCTATAAGCTTGCCCAGCTCAGCCTCCGTCACTGTCCAACAAGTTCTTGTTACACTCCCTCCAAACATCGTGTGTCCTCCACAGGTCTTATACCTCAGCACATGTGTCTGTCTCAGCTGACATCACTCTGCTAATCAGTCCAAGTCTGCAGAAGTGACAAGAAGCCAAGGCACACCAGCAGGGCTTTTTTGGTGCATTTCTTTCTATAGAGTCCATGTAAGGCAGATCAGTGCAAGTGTGTTGTTAACAAAGAATCCTTCATCACGTGCCCTTTAATGTGCTTACTTTAGCAAAACATCCTTTCTCCCATGTCTGCTTCATCGAAAAGTTTCTTCATGGGTCTGCCTTAGCCTTTTACTGGTGTCCACTTTAGGAAAACACTCTTTTACGAGTTTGCCCCAGCAAAACACCGTCTAACACAACTGACTTTCCAAAGAACCCTTTAAGTTCCCACTTCAAAAAAGAGGAAAACACAAACTACTTCAAAAAAAAAAAAATCAATACAATGACAAGAGTTAATATATCTCTCCCAATAACAACTTTGAGTATTAATATCCCAATTAATAAATACTCCAATTAAAAGATACAGACTAGCAGACCTAATTATAAAAAAAGATGATACATCTATTTGTTATCTGAAAGAAATACAGCTCATTAAAAACAAATACAATCCTCCAGTGAAAGGCTGGAAAAGGCATCCTGAGAAAATGGACCTAGAAAGCAAGTGGAGTTACTGTTCTGAATTCCAACAAAAGGAAAGCTCAAACCAAACTTAGTCAGAAAAGATAAAGACAGCCCCATCAACCCAAGAGGACCTTACATATTTAAACATGCCAAGCACAGGTGCGTCCAACCTCATAGAGAGAGAGAGAGAGAGAGAGAGACACTGAGAGAGGTGAGGACACAGATTTACCCCAACACAAAAACAGTGGGGAAGCAGAATTTCCCTCAATTAATTTAAATATTAATACAACAAGAAGCCTGTGATTGGACAGGGGAAAGGAGGTGGAGCTAAGAGTTTCAGAGACAGGGACAGGAAAAGAGGAGGAGAGACCCTATCTCAAAGAAGTACAGTAGTGATAGAACAAGACATCAAAGATCCTCCTCTGGCTTCTAGGCAAACACGGGTGTGAGCATGCCCACATACATGTGTGTATATACCACATAGAACACACATGGCTTCTAGACAAGAAGCTCTACTGTGCATTTCAGATTTAAATATCCTGAGGAGAGAGTAAATCTGCCATTTGATTCTTGCAGCTTTAAGATTGATCCAATACTAAACCTGGAGAGGCTTTTACTTACACATGAAAAGAAACTTAGAGTGTTTTAAAATGCCATTATCCCCAAATATGCTTAGAAATCCACAAGTGAATTGTAAAATAAAATCTACACAGTGCTGGGGAAATCCCCCAACACCCATGGAGGCAGAGATGGGACCAACAGGACACTACAGTGGAAGCATGCATGCCTGGCAGCAATCACGGCAGCATCAGGCATGTCAGACCAGTCCTGCTCCCTTAGTTCACAGTGGTATCAGACTTCTTCCATTTTCTCTCCAGTAAATGCTACTGTCCCAGATACGTTTTTAATGAAATGGGAAAGGCACTCTTTTTCAGAACACTGGGACACTGAACAAGCCCTGGTGCCATTCCCAAAGGGACAGATGGAAACCCTTGCTGAGTTTTAGATCTTAAGAACAATAAAAATAAGCATGAGTAACAACAAAGCCAAGGCCTTCTCTAAGAAAATTCCTTTCATCCTCCAGGAGGCCACACCCCCTGGTCCTTTCCAAACAATTCCACCAACTGGAGAACTCATTCAAACACCACACTAAGTACAGTTTAAGTCCCTCTCTATTATAGACCAAACACACCTAAAAACAACTGGCAAATGCAAAGAGAGCAGAGCAGAGTCCTCGGACTCCCAACACAGTAGTCAGTCAATCTGGTTTGATATGGAGCAGATAATGGAGGAAGTTAACAAACCAGAATTCCCAAACCAAAAATATAAAAGAAAATAAAGGAAGTAGTTCTCAGATTTTAATGCTGGCTGCTAACTGTTGAAACCACTAAGTATGATATGAAAAGATTACATAATTATGCAAATAAAGAAAATTTGCTTATGACTAATTCCTGATTTCCTTTAAAAAGGAAAAGGTTCAAATCATATTACCATGTCAATGTAACAAAAACCTGGTCACTGCAAAGGGTCTTTCACACTGTGGTCAATGGCCTGGTTGCTTAATGTAATATTGGTAATGGCTGAATTCCAGTGTAACAAAAAAGAAATAAAGAAAAAAACCAGCCTGGAAGTCTACTGGAGTTCACTGTAACAGGATTTGAGCTATAATTAAATTTGATTAGTTTGGTTCAAACCTCAAGTTCAAAAGAATTATCAGCATGAATGGATGAAAAGCCCTTTTACACGGGCATTTTGAAAATATGAAAAGGGCTGACACAGCAAGCATCAAAGACTTTAAAAGCAATTGACCCTTCCCAGAGCAAAGGAGAAAGGCTAACAGCTGAAACTCAGATGCTGCGTGCAAAGAAAATAAAGTTCCAGATGGCTCCAAAGCCTGGCAGTTTATTAAATATTAAATACGATTATTGTTAACTGGAGCTGGCTCAGGGATAGCCAAATGGGCCATCGATAAAATGTGAAAAAAGTCCGATTCCATCCTCAGAAAAAGCGAAGCAAATAAACCGTCCCTTTCCGGAATCTACCAGCACGGGGAAACCTCTCGAGGACTTTCACAAACAGCTATGATGACATCTAAATAAGCACACTGTCCAATAAACAGTACGGCACAAGCACTGCAGTCTAAAAGTCCAAATCAGGTCCTTAGAAGAAACGCAGCCCAGAGGATCTAACGTAGGCAGGAGACGCGTCATTCTCACTGCCTATGTGAGCCCATGCCCGCCACACCTGTGTACCTCCCTTCACACTGGATACTGAAAAAGAAGAGTCAGGCAACCAGTGTACAACACAGCCTATGGAAGACTAGTGACGGGCGGTTCACATGGGTCTGAGGAACACTTGCAAAGGACTATTATCACTTGGAATATACAACAGTGTAGAGGGTGCCTAAGTATGCACACATGAGGTCACAAAGGCATACACTTCCAGATAGCATGTGTGTTTATGTACAGTCATGTACACACACACACACACACACACACACACACAGGAGGCTGTTTTCAACAAAGTAAAAAGTACCTAACAGTTTGTGTACCCTGGGCTTTTCGATAGCACTGGTGCTTTTATGGTTCCTTGGCTTCCGCAAGCCTGGGGCTGGGCTGGCAGGCTGTCTGCTGGTTGTTGGGAACACTGTGCCAAATGAAGCAGGTGTGAGATATCTCAGAGATGAAAGCAATTCTCCACATAACAATGCCATCCTGGGGCGCTTTCCTGACATGTGCAATTCTTCTCCCCTCTCTCTTAGAGCCGCATCTGAGGGGTACACATTTCTGCTGGGTTTTAGCACTGAGGAAAAAATCCACTCCACGGGGTCCTTCTCAAAATAGTAAGAAATCCAGCCACAGCAGGAAGGCTGGCTAAATGTTCTTTTCTCCAAGTATTTTCTGTAAAATCAAAATAATTCCTCATGTAATTCTTTTATCTTGAAAACTATTTAAAATCATTTAGCTTTAAAATAATTCAAAGTAGCCTACTATCAAGATTGGGGGGGAAGGGGGCAGAGAAAACTTCATGAAAAAGGTAACCATGTTTGCTGTCCATTAACAGCCACAAGGTGACAAGAGAGGGTAGGGCTGAGTGTGAGCCAAGTGCCTGGCTCGCAAACATGAAAACATCAAAACAATCCACACACTCGCATGTGAAGGAAAAACCTATGCAAGATGACACAGGCCCCAGGAATTTTGTTAAAAACCAGCAATTCATGACAGAAACGTTGCTAAAGATGAAAAAAACTGTCTCCCGAGTTCCAGCAATGTTATCCAACATTTCTTTATTTCAAAACAGAACACCCAGCTCTGTTACAACCCTGACCCTGACCCTAACCCTAACCCTAACTATAACCCCTGCTCCTTTATTTCTGGCTTGTTTGGGATTCACCTTGGTTGCTGTTTGTTTTGCTCTACTGGGAACTGGATGGCACAGAGCCCTGTAAGCACCAGGTGAGCCTCTACCCCACAGGGGAATCTCTTCCCTGAGCTCAGTATCTTAGATCCAGCAGTGTCAGTGTCTTAGATTCTCACAGTAGGCTCAGGGTCACCTGCAGGGGATAAAACGCAAACTCTTGATCCCATCCCCCGAGTTCCAGATTCAAAAGTCTGGGGCAAAACCTAAGGACTTATATGTCTGCCAAGTTCCCAGGTAATGGTGACGCTGCGGGCCCAGGCTCCACACCTGGAGATGGGCATTTCCTCTGGCAATGGCAAAAACCTTTGGGCCCTGGAACTAACGAGGGGTTCTACCAAAAAGGAAACCCACTCAAGGCACAGAACATACTTTGGAAATTATTGAGTCCAGGTCTCTGCAAACTTTCTAACTGAGCCGGATAACAAGGAGCTCAGGCTCTACGGACCACACAGTACCCAACACTACCACACTCCGCACGGCAGTGTGAAGGCAGCTGGGCACTCGAGAGTGCTATGTGCCTACAGCATTACTACAAAGACAAGTTACAGCTTACCATCTTAAAATTGACACGACCAATGTCAGGATGACTGGATATCTCTCTCGGAAGCCACAAGACAGCAGATTACATCACTGCATCGTGGACTCTGCTTCCTGATGTTTGACACAGTGAACAGTAAAGAAAAGCCACAAATGAAACGCACTGTTAAATCCTGGAGAGTTTGTAATGAACAGAAAGGCTTTACTAAATAAAATGAGATCTCACTTCTAAAATTAACCTAAGACATGACAATTTCCAATTAAGATTCTATTTTATTTTTTAATTATGTGTGTGTAGATTTGTCCCAGGTGTGCAGGTGTCAGCAGAGGGTGAAGGAAATGAACACGTGTCCTCAGGAAGAGCAGTGCACTCTTAACTGCTCTCAGCTCTAGGATTATGTGTAAACGGAAGGCTGCAGAGGTCACTTGCTGCATTCCTGTCACCTGGCTTCGCTGTACACCATAGCAGGCTGGACTGAGCCTTGCTTCCCTCTCACTCTCTCCCACTCACTTCCTGCCCTTCCTTAAAGCAATCCTCCCAGTTCTAACCCCTTCTCACATGGACCACAGACATACAAGTCATGATAACTAAGTAAAATACACTTTTGTGTACTGAAGTGAAGTAGCCTAGGTGTGATTTTTAATTCTAGTTATCAAATAATTCTTAAATTTAAATAAATATTTACCAAGCAAGACAAGCATGGTAATCTTCACAAAGCAGATGTCTGAAATATTTAGTTATATGTATGTATGTACACACATATATGTATATGAATAACTTTCTATGTGTTTATAAAATTATAAACATGCACAGGTACAAACATAATCTGTATGTGTTCACAGCTTTCTCAGCTTTTAGAATGAAAAGTGATCTTTAGGAAGTCAGTATATTTTGGTAGTTAGTGAGTAAACTTTATGTGATACCTTATAACTATGCTATAAAACAAAATAAAGAAGAATAAAATCTGTTCACTTCTGTTCACAAATTCAAGCTGGCATTTCTATAGGAGCTACAGTTCCAGTGTGCATGTCCAGTTTAGGATCATAATGATGAGTTCCAAGTCTGAGAAACAGTTTGGAACGTGTTTCATGTACCCTGAACCATGCATGAAGAAACAGCTGTTATTTACAGATCAAAGCAACCCTGAGGATCCTAAAACAACCAGAGTGAAAAACGCCTAAATCTAATTTCATCCCTGTCCACACGCTCCTTTGAACTAATAATTCAGAGAATTGGTCAGTACGTTGAACTAATTAGCATGCTTAATGCTTGCCAATTTTGATGGCTCCAATTTTTTATTTTAAGAAATGGAATATAAATAACATGCTTTTTCAGACACACACAAGCAAGTTAGAGAAAATACAGGGGCCACTTCAACTTGACAAAGTCATATATATATGAGCAATGCCTAAAAAGTCTCACCATGAGGTGAGGCCTATTTGCTATTCTCTAAGACGGGAAATGGGAAATGAACTACCTGGGGGTATTGGTTTGCATGGGACATTCCTGTATTTACTCGGTGTTTGCAGCCCACATCTAGCACAATCTCACCCTGAGGAACTGCAGTAGGTGCCCTAAAAGGATGGGGCTATTTTTACTTGCAATGAGGGTGAGGAGAGTCGAGACCTTCTAACTGATGCCTCGAGCAAAAGGATGTCCCTTCATATCCACACATCAGCCTCAGGGAGTGCACGCTACAGTCATTCTTATTACCTCTGGTACTCAGCCAAAACCCACAGTACACAGGCTAGTGGACGTCACACAGTGTCACCACTCACAGTACACAGGCTAGTGGACGTCACACAGTGGCACCACTCACAGTACACAGGCTAGTGGACGTCACACAGTGGCACCACTCACAGTACACAGGCTAGTGGACGTCACACAGTGGCACCAAGAGCAGGTAAGGAGGATGAGCATCAGGTGGTGTTTTATAAAATAATTGTTTAAATTATGATAACAGCATTTCCCCCTTTCCTTCCCTATCACACCCCCATCTACCCCTCCTTGCTCTTTCTCAAATTCATGCTTTTTTTTCTTTAATTGTTATTGGTGTGTGTATGTGTATATGTATTTATATGTGTATGTGTGTGTTGCATATGTGTTTATCTTTACTATCCAGCACTGACTGTTTCAAGGCGACCATTTCTTGCAGTTCACATGAGACCAATGCTCAGAGCCTTGCAAACCAACTCAACCTCAGCTTCACCTGTGTTGCCCTTCTAACTTCAGTCTAGAGTTAGACATGGGATAGGAAGGAGTGTCAGCTCCAAAAGGGTCTGGGTGTGTGATTCTAGGCAGGATCCTCAAGTTCAGAGTTTAGTACCACTTGAAAAGAATATTCCAGTTACAAGAGATTCGGAAGGCAATTATGCACTTATTAGAATGCTTCCCAATATCAGCCTGCCCAACTCCTCACTCCTCCTCCTGCTAGAACTCCTGTCAGAGCATTACTCCCAGTTCATCTGGGGGTGGGGGATGTCACTTGCTGGCCAGTGACTGCTCACACCTGCACCTGCTCTCACTTCTCAAGGTCCCTACCCATTCTATGGACTATCTCAAGGAATAAATAACCCATTTAACTATTTTTTCCACTCCAAATGAGAGCTTAGATGCAATGATGTACCTATTATCCAGATATTGCTTCTAAATACACTTTCCACCAACATCAACCAAGGACCAGTACGGCTAGGTAAGATTGCAATGGCTTGGGACAACAGGAGAGGATGTTCTCAGTGACAATAGAGACTTAGGCCTGGAGAGGCTCCCACTGACCACACCAAGCAATATACTTATAATTATTGAACAAGGATCCCCTGGCCGTGGTGACCAGGAGCACCTATCTGCGGCTACACTAAGACCCACTGAAGTGTCACTTTAAATGAGTAGATTTGACGGTATGTGAATTATATCTCAAAAAAGCTGTTACCCAAAAAGAAAAAAATAAATTCATGAGGCTGCAGTGAAGATAAATAATAATTTTTAAAAATCTGAGGGTAAAAGAGGAGAACTTCCTCACTGATGAACGCCAATTAACAAACTCAGAGGAAAAAGACAGTATAGGAAAAGCGTCAGTTTGCAATACCAGTGGAACAAACGTTCCGAGCGAGCACATCACAGATGGTAGAACTATTAGCGGAGAGATTATTGGGGAAGAGGAGAGTCACACAGCCTCAAAATATTACCCCATGGAACACTTCACAACAAATACCGGAATCATCTGTATGTGGAAATCGGAGAACACCTACTCAAGTGATTAAACAGGGCACTGCCTGCCGCCGGCCAAACACTACCATTTGTGTCGCGCCTAAATAAAAACAGTCAAATTAAAGTAACCCAAATCTAGTCTTAAGAACATCAGACTCGCTACATGTGTGGCTCCATAGCATGAAGAACATGGGGAGGCACATGCAGTGTACGATCTTCCAGCATCTGAGGAGATGCTGTGGTCTTCATTAGAGAGACCCCCATGTACACTACAGACACTGTTTAAACTCGGTGTCTGCAAGGGTGGAGAAAAGCTCTCAGCAAACAACAAGGTAAATCAACAGACACCCCACACACTGGGTAACTGTCACAGGACTTGTCAGTCAAAACAAGGCATACCACGTGCACCAGAGAACTAAATGCATTTATCTGGAAGGCTAAGCCATATCCCTGCTGGGGAGGAGCACAGAGCAAACCACATCCTCTCTTCCACCGAAAAAGTCCACACGCTAATGTTTCAACACAGTATCCAAAAGTGTAGGCCTAGGCCAGGCGAGGTTGCTGGTCACCACGCCTTCTGTTACAGCCTTACACACACTTCGTTGACAAAACAGTAAGATTTTTAAGAATTAAGTTTTAAATTTAACTTGCCAGCCGGGCGGTGGTGGCGCACGTCGTTAATCCCGGCACTTGGGTGGCAGAGGCAGGCGGATTTCTGAGTTCGAGGACAGCCTGGTCTACAAAGTGAGTCCCAGGTCAGCCAGGACTACACAGAGAAACCCTGTCTGGAAAAACAAACAAACAAAAATAGATTATTCTAAATTATATCACACACCACCCAAATCTGACCTCCCTTTTAAAAAAACTTTTAAAAATAAAGTTATTATTATTTTACTTTTATGATCGGTGGTTTGTCTGCCATGTGTGTTTATGCACCACATGCATCTAGTACCTATGGAGGCCAGAAGAGGAGCCAATTTCCCTAGAACTGCAGTTATCATGTGGGTCCTAGGAATTGAACCTGGGTCCTCAGGAAGAGCAGCCAGTGCTCCTAGCCACTGAGTCCTCCCTATAGCCCCACAGCTTTTTTCTTTTGTGGTTTTGAAATAATTGATAAAAAGATTTATAAAAGTCACTAGGATGGGATAGAGTCCACACATATTCTGCTGCTGGCTTCAGACTAATCTTTGAAGGCTTTTTCCTAGTGTGGAAAAACAACAGTAACTACAATAGAAAACAAAGCCCCCACTGGTGCTGCAAACAGAGGCCAGTACACAAACCCTAGCGGCTAAACTGTAGCTCTCAGATGAACTTCACGTTCGCCTGTTCCAGGCCCCAAAGCCACCTCCCACCAGTCTCTAGAGGCTCTGTGCTCCGAGCTCAGGCAGGCCTTTCATCAAGACTTGACAAGTTCACGCACCCGCCTGTCTGGGCCTGTATGAAGTCATGATCACACTGAAATCAGGGACGTTTTTCTTTGGGTTGGTTAGGAGGCTGAAACAGGGGGACTGAGTCTGAGGACAGCCTGCTCTAGATAAGGAGGGAATGTCTTCATTTGCTTTTCATTTTTGTTTTTTGGGTTTTGGTTGGTTGGTTGGTTTTGTTTTGTTTTGTTTTGTTTGGACTCAGGGTCATACTGTGTCTGTCACCAGTTTGGGTATTACAGGCATACTAACTACTACACCCAATTTTATGCAGTTCTGGGACTCAAACATCAGCTCTATATCAGGTAAGCACTCTACCAATTGATACTGCGTTTAAATTAAAAAATAAAATAAAAATAGTCTGAGCATGTATGTAGCAAAGTTAAAAAAAAAATGCATTTTCCAATGTGAACCACTTTTATTGAAGCCATGTGAACAAGGCCAAGCTTCCTGCCTGTGGAGAGTTCTCACTTCACATTCAAAACACAGGCCTTGGGCACCCTCTAGTGTCTCATTATCTACCACAAGCTTCAGCTCAAGCCCAGCCATCAAATGCAGCACTTTCAAAGGCGAGAATACCCCTTTCCTACTGGTTTCTTCTTTTCCGCCATTACATAACGTACTTGGCTCTGTGCCAAAGCCTTCTCAAGGCTTGAGCATCACCTTTCACACCTACTGCACACGATGACACCCAGAGAGGGAAAGAGGAGGGGCGTCTAGAAGTCTTTACAATTCAAAAACTGTGCTCTAGGAACTGTGCTCCTGGGTCCCCAGCACTCATGCAAATAATAAAAAGAAAAAATCAGGGCACAGCCACATGCTTGCCTTTAACCCCAGTGCCACAGGGAGACAGATAGGAAAATCAGTGGCACTTGCTGGCTGCCAGCCTAGTGACAGACGCTGCCTCAAGAGGGTAGGAGAGAGGGATAGAACACTGAGTGTCTTCCTCTGGCCTCTGTGTGCAGGCACTAGCATGTGCCCCTGCGTGCCCACCCTCACAGACACACCCCCTCCACACGCTCACAAGACCATAGCCGCACACACAGGACACTGATTTGTATTCTACTTCCTAGGTGTTGATCCAAGCCTTGCACATCTGCTGCCATTGTCCAGGTACTGAGAATCTGTGAGGCGATCAATCTGTGAGGTATGAGCAAGAGGCATCTGGGACCAGAAAGGCACAAACACACAACCTCACATTCCAGTGCCACCACTTTGCTAGCTCTTGAATTTCACAAGCTTCAGCTCACTGATCTGAAAAAAGGCTAATATTTTATAGATTAAAAATTTAAAAATACATTAAGTACATGATCATAAGCCATTCCAAACTGTACCTTTTCTCTTTATGAGGCCATGCTAGTCTGGGCCAGACTGTTGAACCTCAAGTTCCTTCAAATAACCTTCAGCCTTGAATCACTTATAAAATTTCTATATTTTGTTTCAAACTGAATTTTCTTAATGCATAAACATAGTTTCTCTCTTAATCCTCTTATGAGATGGAATTTTTCCAACAGTAAAATTACACAGTAATGGGACTTAAGATTTTCAGCCTATGGTGTTCAATGACCACACATATATGATGAAGGATCTTCCTCATGAAACAATTGTTTACTATTTTTGTATGTAATTTTAGAAAATAATTCATTCATATATGTGTTTATATGTATGTTTGTGTATATATATATATATTCACACACATATATACATGTGTTCATGTGTGTGTGTGTTGTTTTTACAGGTTGCAGTTGCTCCTATGGAAGAGAGACATATCATATTATGAAGTTTTTCCAACAGTAAATTTACACAGTAATAGGATTTATATATGTGGGATCTGTGTGTGTGTGTGTGTGTATCCCTTCCACAGGAGCAACTTTAACTAGAAAGGACAAAAATTAAGAGTACTTATAGAAGACACAGAATATAAAAACTGACTCCACTGGATGGACATGTAGAAGAGTTGACTGATGGAAAACTATGAAATACACCATAGAAGTATTTGAAGACTCCATAATTCTTTTTATTGCACTTTATTTATTATGCCTATATGTCTGTGTGCACATTTGAGTGCCACAGTGCATATACAGAGGGCAGAGGACAGCTTATGGGAGTTCGTTCTCTCCTTCCACCATGGGGGTCCGAGGGATTGAACTCAAGTGGCCAGGTCTTTATCAGCTAAGCCACCTGGCAGGCCAAGAAATTTGAAACTTTACAGTAAAAGCCAAATTCATCCAAAGAATAAGAAAAGTAGCTAGCAGCTGCTTCTGTAAACAAACCCTAATCACACACCGAGTAGAGGGCTGAGGTTATTTTCTCTACATTAAATCCGTCTTACTAAATTGTTCTGCTTAACACTGTTTGTGATGAGAAGATACAAACTGTAGGCTAAGGTCCAGGCTCAAGGACGGTGACGTCAAATCTTGCAGTAAAGGATTAACTGAATGAACCGTCCTCCACTCTTCACAGATTTCTACAGAAGCTACAACAATGCAAATGCAATAAGTGACTCATCTTATAAAGCTCTGCGATTAAAGGGGAAACTTCGTGTTTCATTTGTTTAACATTCCCACTAATAAGAATGTCTTAGTACACGTTTGCTGACTGAGAAAGCAATGGACAAAATCTAAGGCCAAATAGGGGTTTCCCTTTCTTTTCCCATGAAGCCAACATTATGGAATTTAAACAGATGTTCTATTTGGTCATAGTTAATAAAATGCATTCTGGAGGATTAAAATCAGGCTCGGTGTGTTTGCACTCAATTGTAACTGAAGGACAACATTGCATTAAAAGTTTGCAAAGGCTGCTGGCCACTGCGTCTGATAATCTTTGTGATTCACAACAGTGAGTGCCCACAGCACTCCTGCTCCAACAAAGCCACACTTACAAAAAACAGTTTTTCTAAGGGTTAAGAAAATTCAAGTCTTGGAAAAGTATCTCCATGTTGGAGTTTCACTGCCTAGCAATTGTGCAGATCATAGCAACACAGGGCAGCAGCAGAAGAGCCTGGCTGTTTCCAGCCCCAGTCAGAACTGCCTCACCCTCCAGCGATGAACGTGGTGTCTGGTAGCATGGGAACAAAACAGAAGCGACCCAAATGGGCTGTGGAATGTTTCCTGAGAGCCCACTGTGTAGATGGTGCTGTGCTCGAGAGGCAGTATGCAAAGAGCAGAAAAAAGGCGTCAGCTTAGAGAGAGATGCAGACAAGAGAAGCAAACACGCTGGAAATAAGGGGGAGAAACCAAAGACAAAGCAAAGGGGCAAAGCAAAGAGACAATTTTAAAGACACATGCTGGAACGCATAGCTGAAAAGAGAACCTCTCTCATTAGACAGTAAAACGAACAACCAAGAATGGAGAAAGCCGTGGACAGACCTAAGGACAGACAGTGGTAAGGCTCCAGCAGTGGCAGCTGCTTCATGTCATTCTTCAAAGGAGGACACTGAAGTGTCCTGAATAAGCCAGGCTCATTCAGATAGGCTGGGCTGAGGATGCACCTCAGTGATCGAGAGCCCGCTTGCCCACCAGGCGCTGGGATCAATCCCAGCAAAGCAAGAGGCTTTTCTTGAATGGGTCATTGTGCTGGTTAATGCTCTTTCAACAGGGATAGGAGCTGGAGGGGCCTCAACTGAGAAAATGCCTCCACCAGACTGGCCTGTGGGCAAACCTGTGAGGCATTTTCTTGATTGCTAATTGACGTGGGGGGGGGCAGCTGTCCGTGCAGTGCCACCCCAGTGGCAGGTGGTACCAGGTATTTAAGAAAGCAGGCTGAGCGAGCCGTGGGAGGGAGCCAATAAGCAGTGTGCCCTCCTGGGTTCTGCTGCTGTCCCTGCTTGAGTGACTTTCCTCAAAGATGGATTGACATGGAAATGGACATGGAAATGTAAGCCTCATAACCCACTCCTCCCCAAGTCGCCCTTCGTCAGACTGTTTTTATCAGAGCAACAGAAAGCAAGCTACGATGGTGCTCTTATTTGAAAAACGGCAAACTTTTACAGCAAATCAGCACCAAAATTTTTTAAATCACAATTTTTCCCAACCTACTTAATGATTTTTGAAAGTCCAATCATTAGGGTAACTATACCCACATTCTATTTACAATGATAAAACTCCTCTCTCCCAGATATCTGGATGAAGCATCTTGCCCCTTGGCTGAGCAACAGCAATCCCTGGGCCCCTCTTTTGAACACCTATTATCTATCATGAACCAGAGTCACACATTCAAACGCAGATAGATCCAAGTAGCTTCCGGAGGCCAGAACTTAACCTTGAGTCAATTTTAAGTCTTGGTGCCAGGGCAGACTGTATTACTACTCTAACATCTTCCAAACTACCTAAGATTTCAGTAGAACCAGTGTATGCAGCGTTCCCAGCCAAGCAGGGGAAACTGGGGAACATTACTTGCCAACTGCAGACAGCATTTGGGGGGTAGAGTTACACCTTACATGGAGGTATTTTTTACTGTTGAAGGCTTTCTTCTGGCTTTGGTTTTCTTTGAAGACAGGATCTTGCAAGATCCCTCATACAGGCTTTGAACTAGTCATCCCTCTGCCTCCAACTTTAAAGACTCTTGATTACCAAGACTACAAACTTAGTTCATGGGGGTTTTTTTGGTTTTTGTTTTGTTTTGTTTTGTTTTGTTTTGTTTTGTTTTGTTTTGTTTTTTGAGTTCATATTAAGGAAGGTGCATGACAAAAGAGATTTACATAAATCCCCTGGGTTAATTCTAAAAAAAGGGTGGATAATTCAAATAATCCAATAAACAAACGAGTTCTAACACACATTAATACATTCAGTATAACTCAAAATCAAAACCCAGGTGACATTATTTTCAGCTTATGGACAGCTAGCACCACTAGAAAGCCAGAAAACAGGGGAACTTCCATATTCTCAACAAAAATACAGACTGGAACTTCCATGACCTACAACTCTATATCGCCTGTCTAAATTACACGTTTATTTCTTTAGCCAAATTGTTCTCTGTCTTGACATATAACCTACAAGCCTGAACCATGAACAAGAGGATATATTAACAAGCAGTATTACACATTGGTGCAAAACTGTTACAGCCGCCAACAGGAGGCTGGTTAACTATATAAAGGTTCACTGTACAATCAGGCACTACACCATTGTAAAGAAAAAGAAATAGCCAAAAATATATTTGGTTAGCAAATACCATTACCATAAAACAGAGCTCAAAGGAACAAATGGATGGCTGTAGAAGGCACTCAAGAGACTATAACAACATGAAGGCCTTGGGGGAGACAGCAACAGAGGGCAGACAGCAGAAATCAGAAAGAGAATTTTAAGACAAGTCACAGGCATCCTTAAGGAGGCAGGCTTGTTGCTGGACAGGATACTGAGAGTAACTGCGACTGCAAAGTGACCATATCTCCTCTGGGGTGAGCTAGTCAATGGCTTTTCAATATCAATTTGGGCCCTCAAATTTATAGAACAGGCTGTACATTTGGCCCGCTTGGAAGTAGGGAGGTGAGGCTACACCCCTGTACAAGAAGCCAGGAGTTACTCTTTTGTTGTTCTTGGGTTTTTGTTGTTTTGTTTTGTTTTTCAAGACAGGGTTTCCCTGTGCAGCCTTGACTGTCCTGGAACTCACTCTGTAGACCTTTGAATTCAGGTATCTGCCCACCTCTGCATCGAGTGTGCTGGGATTAAAGGTGTGCCCAACATGCCCGGTTGAGTTACTCATTAAGATGGAAATTTCTATCACTGACACAGTACCAACAGTACCAGCATCCCTTCACATCTGAGCAGCAAGAGCCACAAACTGGAAATTTCTCCTCTACACCTCAAGGACACAAAGTCAGACTCTTTCTGGGGCATCTTCCATGTCTTTTCCTCCAGCCTTCTGGCAAATATGCAGCTAAGCAGAGAGGTTCCATTTATCCTCCTTGCAAGTACCCCACCTTATCAGTACTCTCTGAAAGGATCCTTCCTTGGCTGGAGATTCATATCCCCTATTCTACAGACAGACAGACAGACAGACACACACACACACACACACACACACACACATAAATACGCATGCACTCACGCACACACTCACACACGCATGCAGTTCTTTCCTGTCTTTGTTCAGGCTATTCTATCTGCTTGTTTTCTTTGACTACTTCTAACTGGCAAGCTTTTGTACATACCTGGTGGGCACATGTGTGTACCTCACATGCACATGCATACAAATGTGTGCGTGTGGAGATGAAAGATCAATATCAGATGTCTTCCTCAAGCACTTTTTACCTCATTTTTTGAACACAATCTCTCACCAAACCTGGAACTCATCCAATCAGCTAGGCTGGGTGACCAGTGAGCGCCAGGGATCTGAATAGCTCTGCTTCTCCAACCCTGGGATTATAGGCAAATGTCAACACAACCCTTTTTTTAGTGGGTGGTGAGGGATTGAAACTCAGGTACTTCACCACCTGAGCCACCTCTCCAGCCCTAAGGCTTGCTTCCATGTGACAGATGCTGAGAGGCACCCCAGGTGGGCTTCCCCAGGTATATCACCTCAGCAGGCTTTAACTGCAAGGAAGGCTTTAACTGGCAAGGAAGACTCCCCATGCACTTCCCCATCAGGGCAGAGCTATCTGCATAATGCTCAGTAGAATTTGTAGACTAAAGGCACCAGCTGAATTTAGTTTACTCCAAGTTCTTTTGAAACAGATGGCTTTTCTCTGCTTTCTTTCCCTCCCCAAGTCCTTCTATGTCACATTCCACAGCATGAGTCAAGTACCCCCAGAATTCAGTCATAGCTAATATGGTCAAGTCCATGAGAAAGATGAGAAGAGACAAGGTGAGGGAAACAGTCTAATCTGTTGACCTTGATTAGACTCAGCATAAAATTCACAGAAACTGAACTAGTTCGGATGAGCAAGAGGACAAGTCTACAACAGCTACAAGCATCAAGCATAGCACAATGCATGTGACAGTGCTAGGGAAGCCCAGAAAACACGTATCTTCCTTTAATGCATGGACCCAAACTCCAATCCCCTTCTAAACACTAGTGAGAGAAAACTATCTTAAAGGAAAAAAACCTCACACTGAACAAATACAACACATTTCCTGGTGGTTCTCAATAAAGCGTCTGTGTATTTCTTATTGAAACAATCAGACGGCTCCAGACAAAAAGATTTGATATTACTGCCAGGATAATGTAAGGCTCAAAACTCCCCATAATGCAAAAGTGTTGTTTAAAGCAGACATTTCACTTCTGATTTGTCTCACTTGGAAGAGAAGCTACATTTCCTTCAGCAGTGATTCCTCTCTCGTCCCAGCCGAGAATGTACACAGAGTAATATACCTCAAGCAAAATCAGCTCTGAAGGCGCCTTTATGAGCCTGCATAATGCTCAAGACCCCAATTAAATTGCCAACAAAGCACTGCCATTTTGAGTAAACAAAGTCATCTCAGTAAGGTCACACAATTCATAAGGACTGTAGCCAAAAAATTAATTACTAGCATGACATATGTCAAAACAAATTTTGAAAGGAGGGAACAACAGTTGTGAGCATGTGTTTTATCTCTGTCTGAAAACTAGCACTCTCTGGAATGGAAATGTATTCATTTATTCAGCCCTTTTCAGAAAAAAAAAAAAAACACGTTGATTACTTTTCTCCACGTTTCCTGCATCCAGGTATAAGATGGGCAAATCACACAGATATCGTGAGTCAGAAAGAAAGGGCAAAAGGAGACTCACACAGGTGATATTTCAGCCAGACAGCAGCAAGTAAAAACAGGCCATTCAGTCTGCCAAAAGGGGAGCTGACAAGCTCACAGCAACAAGGCTGTAGTGCAGGTTGTTAGTGGAAACCAAAGCTTTAGGCCACAGCACACACTGTCTGTCGGAGCATCCTAAGGAGACCTCCAGGAGTGCAAAACAAGAACACTTCAATACTTTATTAACTGCCCCATCATTTACACTGGAATACTCTTACAAGTTAAATGCTTCCAGCCCAGGACTGCAAGAAGAGGAAGAAGCATCAGCAAGTTCTTCCTTCTGGGTCCTGGACCAAAATTGTTTCTTACATTTCACTGTATAGACGATGAACGCTTGCTGTCTACAGCATTAGTGATGTCATTATTGAGGACCAAGTCTTGCTTTATCATCCCCTCTCCCACACAAGACCAGTATAGCATGTTAGCTGGAAGGCACAGGATGGAAGCGGCAGGCTTCTCTCCAGAGTGAGTTCCTCAGCATCGGGGGACCCAAAGCTACCTCCCTGTGGTGGGCTTCGGAGGGGTGTGGCTTTGGAGTGCTTCTTGCGTAAGTGGCTTTGCATGAACTTGTTGTTGTCAGACACTTGGTAGTTCTTCCTTACTGTTTCAGCTACAAGGCTCAGCTAGGATGACAAGGACACCAGCCCATTCAGCAAACCATCACAGGCATTCTCCTAGATGGAACAACCACGGTGCAACTCAACAGCTTCTGGGGATACCACTCTCCTGTCGACTTCTTTAAAGATTTATTTATTTATGTATATGAGTGTCTGTCTTCCTCGATGTCTGCACAATAGGAGAGGGCATCAGATCACATTAGAGATGGTTCTGAACCACCATGTGGGAATTGAACTCAGGACCTCCTAAAGAGCAACCAGTGCTCTTGACCACTGAGCCATCTCTCCAGCCCCCTCTTTTTGATTTCTTAAGCCAATTTCTCCAATATATTTCTGATACTTAAGAAATGAAATGTCGGTTCACCAGTCAACAGCCATTGGATTACCTCTCTTAAAACTGTGCTTTTATAGCCTCGGTACAGTCCTTGAATGCCCTGAAATGAACAAAAGCCAGGTGATTAAAAACTTGAAACAACAAAGATTTGTGAAGAACATTCTAGAAAGAGACTTACATGCTCTAAAATTTGAGTTCTAAGACACTCACTAGCCACAGTTTTCTGAAGTTAAACATTCTAAAGTGGCTTAAACTGTATAAGCCACAAGTTCATGATATCTCTAATAATGAAACAAGCTACATAGTATAAGTAACAGCATTTTTGTCTTTTGAAAATAATTACATTACATACATTTTCAAAATCCAGTACACAAAATGTTCATTATCCTTTAATGTTAAAAAAGACTTACTTCAGACATTTGCCGATAATCTCTCAATAAAGCATATATTGAAGATAATCCTAGTATTATATGCTTAAGCACAGCCAACAACAATGGCCTCACTCCTACAGTTGGTAACAGACCAGAAAGATGTGGGATATAGTGGCACACACCTTTCATCTCAGCACTTGGGAGGATGAGGAAAAACACTGAATACCCATAGGGGGCGACATAGGAAGCCCACCCCCTCCCCACCTCCAAAACAAAAACAAATAACTTTTTTTTAAACCTCAAATAAGATCGCTCACATTAGTTAAGGAGGGGGAGAAAAAAAGTCACTGCATGGTGGCAGAAGCCATGGCCACTCAGGAGCCCAGGTAGGAAGACTGACTAACCCCAGAAGCTGAAGGCCAACCTGAGGTAACACAATGAGGTTTTGACACCCACATCAAAGAAAAATAGAAGAGAGGCTTCTGCTAAACGCATACAAGGAAAACAGCAGCATGCCTAGGAGCCACGCATCTAGGTAGGGCAGATCCAATGATAGCCAGCACTGATCGGGAAGAGAAGGGGCATTCACTTACTGTTTGAGGCAGGGTCAATCTATCTATCCATCTATCCATTATCCATCCATCTGTCTGTCTATTTGTAGCAGGGTCTGATTATGTAGTCTTGGTTGGCCTGGAACTCACCGTGTAGACCAGGCTGACATCAAACTTACAAAGTTATCTGCTTCTGGCTCCAGAGCACCAGGATAAAGGGTGCCCCCATACCCGGGAAGCAATGACAATTTCATTGTCATATAACATTATGATGTTATGGTAATAATTTTCTGGTAATGATGATCAGCCCATTATTAATAAATACTGCTTCTCTCCCATGGGCCCTCAAATTTGAAGCAATGTTCTAAAAGAGTGTCTTTGTTCCCTCACGTGATTAGTCTGTCTGATTCTGACCCTGAGACAAATTACATTCAGGGCATATGTGGCAGTGGCACTTAATACATGACTGCTTCAAAATTAGGGGAAAACAATGAAAATAATTCATAACCAAATGAAAACTAATCCCAGAAAAGAGTTATTGTAGTTGAACATTAAACTAAAGTCCCGGAGGCTCGGGCAGTGAGCCCTCGGTGTTCTAAGATACCATCTCCCTCAGCAGAGGAAGAAGAGAGGGGACCTAAAGGCAGCCTTACCTCTTCACTTAAGATAGTCAAAAAAATCTGCAAGGTCTTTGAAGAAGCAGACACCTGTGCCCTCTGTTTAACCACTTCAGAAGGAACTCGAATCAAGCAGGCCACCTAAAATATACAAATTTAACTTTATCTGGGAAGGCAGTAGCTGTTGATAAAATTGACATCTTTTCATAAGCAAAACTAATAAGGCAAAAATCATCTCAAGGTTTAGTGCGAGGTGTCAAAAGTCTTTTGTTAACCCAAAATTCTTGAACCTTTGGGGATGCACTGTCATCAGTGCCAAAGCCCTGACCTGAACAAGTTCTTCTCGCTTCCTGACACCATGTTCCATACAACTCTCGGTGGCAGGAAGGAAATTCAACTCTATGAATCTTCAACTCATAGAACAGTATGCCACACAGCTCAACTTCTCAATCCTGTTTGACCAAGGAATAAAACAGAACAAACTTTGCTTGACTGGAAGTAACACGCCAGGGGAGAGAAGGCTGACTGTAAGCTGGCACTCCTACTCCTGCCTACCACACACCAGTCTCTGCCAACTCTCAAGCAAGCCTGGCACCTAGGCCTTGCCACCACACAACTGAGGAGTCAACACCCCAGGCAGTCTGGGACCCAGCCCCATCATTCCCAGACACTGGTCCTGACTAGCCACACTCAAACCTAGCTAGGTCAACAAATAATTGCCTAAATTGCCTTCGGTAAAGTGAAGGGGAATTAACACTAAAGGCTGCTGCGTACCGGGCGCTGCCACAAGGATCTGCGGCGGGAATCTGGCCCAGCCAGAGAGGCCAAAAAGTTGCAGCTCTCCAAGGGGGAGCTAGAGCAAAGTGGGCTACCAGGTCTCTTCCACGATCGCTGCTGGCCCAGAGTTGATGGCAGGTGGCCGGGCACAGTGGGCAGCTAGGAGCCAAAATCAGGGTCACCAAGCAGGAAGTGGCTACAGCAGGATGGAGCAGTTTCAAGCTACTAAGGTCCGGGAAAGAATTCTCTTCTCTTAGGGTGTTACAGCAACAAAACAGGCACTCTCAGGTGGTCTTTAGTGAAATAACTCGTGTACTTTATTCCTTACAGATTGGACCTTATAAACATTTTGGAGTGGGGTGGGATCTAAAGGCAGATGCTTTCTATTGGTTTGGTCTGAGATGTTAAGGATGTCTCATCTCAATGTGAAGGGGCTTCAGGGGTTGCCCCTATGTGACTGGTTGTCATAGTCCACTCCATGGAGTATAGTGGTCACGTGTTCCAGGACAGGAACGTGGTTGGGAGTAGATTTAAACACCTACCATTCTCAATGAGAAATGCCAGGGTTTCTGAATCTGCTCGGCCTTCCCAGGTTTCCCGTCTGGTCAACTGCTCCATAAAAGGCTGCCTGCCTTCTTTCAGAAATAGAAGACTAAGTAATTGTTCAAACCAGAAGGCAGGAGTGGAGAAGGGTACTCAGACACAGGGAGGAAGACATAAAAAAATCATTCAACTGTTTAAAGAGGAGGCTTGTGCTTAAGCCTCAACATAGCAGTAATCCAGACAGGCAAATGCTTTCTACATCTTGGGTTGGTGTGCAATGTTTTACATATGCACAAGGGTAATACATTCCAAACTTTAGGATATGAATATATCCTCATACGTAAAGGATGGCAAGAAAGACAGATCATCTTTCTTCAGGGACACAGATAGCCAGGCCTGGTAACACAGGTCTATAATCTCAGCTTCTGGGGTGAATAGAAGAAGAGGATCCAAAGTTCAAGGCCTCCTTGAACAACTGAGCAAGACTGCATCAAAAGACATCCTGGAGACCACCCAAGACAACACAGGCTATCATCACTGCTCTTGGTTGTCCACCAGAGCTTGACAGTTAAGAGCCTATGACTGCAGACAGCACACACATGGGTAACAAGACATGGAGAAATCAGGTTGGTGCTGACAGTTGGTGCTTCCTCCTTACTGTTTCGGCCTCACAGAGCCAACAGTGCTGTGCAGGCTGCTGGGGAGGACAGCCATCCACAGTCTCACTCAGCTGAAGCGTGTTTGTTCGAAGTATAGTCTTCGAATTACTAATCACGGATTTTAATATAACTTGGATATAACAAAAAAGGATTTTACTTTTTCCAAAACTAATAGCTCTAAGAGTTACAAAACTTTTGGTGTCAAAAACACTAGTCACAAACATTTTGGACTCTTTAGCTTCACAGCCTCTGTTATAATGGTTCAACCACACTATTTTAGTATAAAGAAGCCATAGACAATGACATGTAAATGAACAGCTTGTAAAAGTTCCAATAAAACTTTATTTACAAAAGCAACTAGCTTGCTCTTGGTATGAACACTGACAAACTCTTCCTTGGTACCCTCCTCTGTATAGCACACAGCACCGATGTATGCCTCAGTACTGAGGTGCAAGGACACAGGTGACATGATACATGTGCTGTGGAGTGGACTGACATGCATCATCATCTCTGGAAGCTCAAGATAATGATGCTCTTTCTTGACACACAATAAGAGATATGGCTCTAATGAAGGGTTCATTACTTCAAGCTACATCTCTGCCAAAATTGACATTTTTAAACAATTTTTTAAAAATCTAATTTCTGTTTCTTCACTCATCAAATATTTTAATCCCATACGTAAAAAAAAAAAAAAAATCTGCAATGGAATCCAACATCTTCCTACCCAATCTTCCTTAAACTCAGTTCAGTTCAAAAATGATTTTGAGGCAGTCAATGCACATGGCCTCCACTGTAAAGATGAATGCGGTGTGTCCCGTTAGTTGGTGTGGTGGTGCATGCCTGTAGTCTCAGAACTTGGGATCAAGAGGCATCCTCAACTCTGTATGGAGTAGGTCAGCCTGGGCTACATGAATGCTGACGAAGAAGATATAGAAGAAAGAAAACAAATGGAGGAAGAGGAAGGAGGACAGAAGCAATGTCTCAAACTCAGGACGTCTGGAACCATGGAGAAAGGGTACTGAGTCTAGGGTAATGGGGCAGTGGATGTGACCTCCAGACCCAGGGGAAACTTAGAGAACTTTCAGTTGAAGAATCTTCCAAATGAGCAGAAAGGTGCAAATGGGAAGGCAGGAAGAGGAAGTACAAGGGAAAAGGCACATGAACACAAAGAGTGCTTGAGGGACCGCCAGCCTGTGTCAACACTGTCCCTTGGCTGGCAGCCGCCCAAGCCATAACCTATTATCAATGCACCAAGTCACGGTCAGGAGGCCCAGCCACCATAATACAGAGTTTGAGCTTCATGCCATAACTTTAGAAAGTGAGAGAGTTTAAGCATCACCTGTGCCAAGACTGTGGTGCGGTAAACAGTACGGTGTGGGGGAAAGTAAGATCCAGAAACCAGCTGCACGGCAAGAGACGAGCTAAAAGGCTGCCACAAAAGTCTGATGAAAGATGCCAGGTACCAACAGGTTGGAAAAGATCTTTACCAATCCTACATCCTATAGAGGGCTAATGTCCAATATATACAAAGGACTCAAGAAGTTAGAATCCAGAAAATCAAATAATCCTATTAAAAAAATGGGGTCCAGAACTAAACAAAGAATTTTCAACCGAGGAATATCGGATGGCCTAAAGAAATGTTCAACATCCTTAATCATCAGGGAAATGCAAATCAAAACAACCCTGAGATTCCACCTCACACCAGTCAGAATGGCTAAAATCAAAAACTCAGGTGACAGCAGATGCTGGAGAGGATGTGGAGAAAGAGGAACACTCCTCCACTGCTGGTGGTATTGCAAGCTTGTACAACCACTCTGGAAGTCAGTCTGGAGGTTTCTCAGAAAATTGGACATAATACTACCTGAGGACCCAGCTATACCACTCCTGGGCATATACCCAGAAGATGCTCCAACATATAACAAGGACACATGCTCCACTATGTTCATAGCAGTCTTATTTATAATAGCCAGAAGCTAGAAAAAACCCAGATGTCCTTCAACAGAGGAATAGATACAGAAAATATGGTACATTTATACAATGGAGCACTACTCAGCTATTAAATACAATGAATTCATGAAATTCTTAGGCAAGTGGACAGAACTAGAAAATATCATCCTGAGTGAGGTAACCCAATCACAAAAGAACACACATGGTATGCACTCACTGATAAGTGGATATTAGCACAAAAGCTCCAAATAACCAAGATACAATTCACAGACCACAGGAAGCTCAAGAAGAAGGACGACCAAAGCGTGGGTGCTTCGGTCCGTCTTAAGAGAACAAAATACTCATAGGAGCAAATATGGAGACAAAGTGTGGAGCAGATACTGAAGGAAAGGCCATCCAGAGTCTATGCCACCTGGGGATTCATCCCATATACAGTCACCAAACCCAGACACTATTGTGGATGCCAAGGAGCCTGATATGGCTGTCTCCTGAGAGGCCCTGCCAGAGCCTTACAAATAGAGATGGATACTTGCAGCCAACCTTTGGACTGAGCACAGGGTCCCCAATAGAGGAGTTAGAGAAAGGACTGAAGGAGATGCAACCCCACAGGAAGAACAACAATATCAACTAACCAGTCCCCCAAGAGCTCCCAGGGACTAAGCCATCAACCAAGGAGTACACATGGCCCCAGCTGCATATGTTACAGAGGATGGCCTTGTCATGCATCAATGGGAGGAGAGGTCCTTGGTCCTATGAAGGCTTGATAGATGCCCCAGTGTAGGGGAACTGAAGGTGGGGAGGTAGTAATGGGTGGGTGGGTGGAGGAACACCCTCATAGAAGCGGGGGGGGGGGGGGGAAGGATGGGATAAGGGTTTTCTGGGAGGGGGGAAAACCAGGAAAGGGGATAACATTTGAAATGCAAATAAAGAAAAAATCCAATAAAAAAAATAAAAAATAAAAAATAAAAAAAGAAAGATGCCAGGAAATAAATGTGGCTTAGAGAAGAAGGGTCAGATTCAAAGAAAAAGACGGAATAAAGTCTCAGGCTTGCTTTGTTAAGACTACTCAGACTGCAGTCTATAAATTGCTCAAATAAATCCCTTACTAATGCATAGGTATATTATCAGTTCTGTTCCTTGGAGAACCCTAATACACTTAGTAAACAAGAAAAATACCACGGCTGGAACTACAGGAGCCACCAGAGGTCAGATGAGGTCTGGCACCAAAAGAACAACGCATCACCCAGAGAAAAAGCCAAGAAAGGAATCAAGACCAGGAACGGAGCCCTGAGGAGCACCACCTCCTGAGGGACAAGAAAGACAAGAACTGGTCAGTGAAATCCAGGGGCAGGAAAGCCAGCCAGCTGCAGTGTCCTGGTTGCAGTAAGAGGCTTCCCTGAGGGTTGAGATGGGGCACACAGAGAGCCAGTCTGGGTTTAGAGTGCACTGCCCTGTATGCAAGGCAGAGGCCACCCAGGCCCTGGGGCACCTACAAAGGAGCCAGGACAACTGAACTATGCCATAAGTGCAATGCACACCAGATCCAAAGCAGGCAATGTGAGGAGGCAGACTATCCCATTATGAATTCCTCTACCCTGGTTACACACCAAAATATTAATATTATGGATGTGTGGATGCAGCATGAGAATCAGCCTGTTGTTTTCCACGATTTTTAATGTGAAACTACAGGTACATTCTGTGCTGTGCTTCCAGCGGGTCTGCGAAGACAGCTTCGTTCTCATGCATAGCAGCAGTATCTAGGGATGAGGCATCAGAGTCCAGGTCAGTGTAGTGGGGCAGACCAGTAGTGGCATCTCAGCCATGCTGCTCTCGAGATCATCCTATCACCCAGACAGGCGGGCCAAGTTGAGGCTCTTCCTGTGGCCTTCCCTCCACAAGCCTTTCTAGACCTCCGTACTTCAGATCAGAGACAGTAATAACAGTGACCATAAGTGATAACTATGTCGACAAACTCACTTAGTGATGAGTTTGCCCATGAGGTGGGCAGGGGGCTTCAGACCACTACTGTGATACTCTGAGTAACCTTGTAAGCATTCCCCTGACCTCCTTCAGCTTCACTCTGCGCCTAATGATTCCACTTTCATTTCCTGACTAATGAATAAACACATGTTTATATAATTACATGCATATGACCATATGAGTGACTTTCTTTAGTTGTTCTGAAGCAGGTTTTTTTTTCATTTGTTTTTTGGTTGTTTTGTGTGTGTGTGTGTGTGTGTGTGTGTGTGTGTGTGTGTGTGTGTGTGTGTGTTTGGTGTTTGGTGTTTGGTTGATTGGTTGGTTTTTCAACACAGGGTTTCTCTGTATAGCCCTGGCTGTCCTGGAACTCACTTTGTAGACCAGGGTGGCCTCAAACTCAGAAATTCACCTGCCTCTGCCTTCCAAGTGCTGGGATTAAAGGCATGCGCCACCGCTGCCTGGCTGAAGCAGAAGTTTCTTATGGTATCCATTAGATACTATTTATTTGTTGTGTGTGGTATGGTATGTAGTGTAGTATCTATGTATATTTAGGCAAGCTCATATGACTTACCTATGGATGTGCATGCATGAGGCCAAAGGAGACATTGGGTCCTCTATGACTTTCATCTTATTCTGGTGGTGGTGATGGTGGTGGTGGTGGTGGTGGTGGTGGTGATGATGGTGGTGGTGGTGGTGGTGGTGGTGGTGGTGGTGGTGATGGTGGTGGTGGTGGTGGTGGTGGTGGTGGTGGTGGTGGTGGTGATGGTGGTGGTGGTGGTCTTTCTTATTGTTGAGACAGGCTCTCTCTCTTTCTGAACCTGAAGCTTTCTGGTTCATCCAGACAGCAAGCTTCTGAAATGCTCCTGTCTCCAGCACCCTCCAACAAGGTTAATGGCCTACATGGCTATAAATGGCTTTTATGTGGCGGTTGGAGGTTCGAGCATGGGTCCTCCTGTTTCACAGGAATCACTCTTACCCACTGAGAAATCCCTCCCAGCCTCTTAGTCTAATTTTTTTTTTTTTACTTTCCCATTATTATACCTTCTCTGTCACAGAAAGTCCTTCATTATTCTTAATTCCCACACAAACTCTACTCTTACCTGACTTATTCACTCTGTGTGTGTGTGTGTGTGTGTGTGTGTGTGTGCGCGCATGAACATGCTGAATTCTGAAGTCAGTATGTGGTACGCTCCTCAAATGCTTGTTACATTTATGCTTTGAGACAGGGTCTCCTCTCCCACAGAGCCTGAAGGGGGCCATTTCAGCTAGGTGGGCTGGCCTGTGAGCCCAGGGTTATTTTCATCACTGTCTCCCAATAATGGGGTTACAGATACATACAGCCATGTCTGGCTTTACATGGGTGCTGGGGATTTGAACTCAGATCCTCTTGCTTTCATACTGAGCAAGCTTATCCACTAAGCCAACTCCCGAGTCCTACTTAGTAATTTTTCTACTGAACATAAGCACCTTGAGAGTGAGAAAATATATATCAATCTCACTAACCAGCTGAAGGAAAAGAAAACTCTATATTTTTGTAGAAAAAAATCAAACTACCAAGAAGGAAGAAAAACACCAAAAAGTTATACGTTTCCACAGAAATATCTTTACTGATATTCCTTTATTTTTCAATTATCTTTTTTCAAAACAGACCATTCATATATCCATATGAAGAATAAGGAAAAATGCAATAGGATTACAGGTAACTTTTTCCTGCTTATCCAGATTTTCTAAATTATTTGCAATTACAATGAACAAGTTCTGTAGACCAAAGACTCCATGTGAGGGAGAAATAAAAAGCAGGCCAATTAAAATACACTTACAGGTGTGAGATTAATGCTAGGTTTGACAAGAGTGTCTCTTTTTAAGTTAGCAATGATCTACAACAGAGCAGTTCAGACAGCTCCTTAGAGGCTTGAAACTGCATACAAAATTGCTTCTTCAGGTAAGAGTGTGAACCTCGAGAAACCCCCTGAAATCAGAGATGCAAAATCAAGTCCACTGACATCAACAGGAACCTAAAGACAAGCTCCCAATGTCTACAACTAACCAAAGAATGAAAACGCAGAAAGAAATGAAAGAGAAAAGAAAGAAAAGGGCACAGTAATACCTTGTGCTTTCCAATTCAGGAGGTCAACAACAAAATGTAACCCCAATATGTCGGGGAAGAAGGAGCTGACCACTTCTGAGGCTCAGCATCAATATTTATGGAACTGCATGCTTCAGAACCCTTTGTGCTCTTAGATTACATTTTTATTTCTTAAAAATACAGAAACAAAAGAAAAACTTGGAAAAGGGTCTCAGATGAAAAACCATCCTGGCCATTACCTGGTACAAAGGCCCCAGCATGGCGTGCAATTCGGGCCCAAGGCAGTCTACAAAGAAATGCCTCGTCTATCTCCATCTGCCCCGCCATGCCTCCCATTTGGTTTTTTGATTTTTCTTCAATTTCAATGTGATGGACAACAGAGCATTCCACTGCACAAGAACAAAGCATGGCTGAGTGCTATAGATCTGTGACAGGAAATGCAAATAATGCAGTCCCCAGGTCCCCTGGCACGCGCTCTGTGGCATACTATCTCCTCATATACATGGGATGAACCCAGGACATGCGATGGTGACATTTCATTAGACCTGAGAATGCTTCACATGTTAGTGTTCTTTCTAAAGATAACGGTAGTTTCCCATAAAGGAAATATGTATGGAGCTAAGCATGATAGTCCATACCCGCAACCTAAACCTGAGGGATAGAGACAGGAAGATCAAGATAGGGTAATATAGCCTACGGGAGAGGAGACAGGGAGAGGGCAGAGATAGAGAGGTAGAGGGGTGTGTGAGAGAGAGAAAGAGAGAGAGAGAGACATAAAGAGAAACAGAGAGACGGAGAGAGAGACAAAGACAAATGTGCCCCCACTGTTTTTTCAACCTTAAAAGAAAAACAGAATGTTGGGCTCACTAGAATTAATACCAGAAATATAAAACTTAAGTCTAAATTTTGGCTAAATACTAATGAGGTTACCAAGAGTTGTTGAAATTTCTTTCTTTGAAATAAAAACCTCTCTGAATGTTAGCTTACCTTTGCAGGGGACAACCCAACCATCTATTAAATAAAACACAAAACTAAAAAAAAAAAAAAAAAAAAAAAAAAAACTCTAAACCATAATGTATGAAAATGAGTTGGTGATCTTTGGCATCACACCAAGACACAACTGAGGACAATGACATCACCATTCTCTGGACTCCGGCTGTGGAAGTTACTAGAGGCCCAGGAAGCACAGGTCAAACCCAGACTTTGTGATCACCACTTCCAGAAATCATCTTCAAAGTCTGCCATACTTACAAGCATTCGAGAGACTCAGCTAACCTTAAATCAGTAAATTCCTCATATGGTTTCAAATGGCAACTCGGGAATACATCCAACAGAAGGCCGCATACACCAAGCAGGGACTAACCATATCTAGAGAAAAATCAGTGCTGCGCTTTACAGAACAAACTCAGGGTGGACCGCTACAAGGAACATGGGCAAAGACTGTGACACTGAAGACTTGGGAAGCAGTCTAGTTACTTGCATTCTATGACTCTTTCTTTTCAGTTTCCCAAAAACTCTTTAGAAAGCAGGCTTCATTGGGAACTTTCGGGATAGCATTTGAAATGTAAATAAAGAAAATATCTAATTAAAAAATGAAAAAAAAAAAAGCTGGCTTCAATTTATACAAGCTAACATATCTTTTCTATACCACTATTTAAAATGAAGAAAACTTCTACAACTCCATGGTTCATTTGTGTGTCAACTCTGCCATCTTCTGGTTCCATACGGAACTGTATTTGTTGGTGAACAGCAATTCAGAAATCCTACTTACATCTCTCATATTGCGACACAGTTTAGCAAACATTTCTTGTTAAAATGGCCCCCTCACATATACAACCACCCTATAAGCACCATAAGAAAAATTTAAATCTCTGCGGGTACTAGTCTCTCTTGAGAAAAACCAACACTGCCCACTGGTAATGCAGACTACACGCTTCTCATCAGAAATCATCATATTGACCTGCAGGCCCTGGGTAGTAAGAATCAACATACAAACCAAAGGCCTCCCACTTCTAGTCTCCATCACAGAAGTGAGTCACGATTCGTGGGAATGGGAGCCCAACTCATCAATCTGTAGGTCCCTCTTAACGAATAACTACTGTTTCTCTAACACACCATCATATACGTAACGGTAAGCTGGGACAGTGTAACTTGGGAGGAATTATAGGAAGGGGCCTCCTCAGCTGGAGAGAAGCATCAGGCAGCTTTCTGTAGCACACAGGGGTCACCTGCATCCCCTGGCTTGCGGCTCCTCTCTCCACCGTTGAACCAGCAGCTTGGCATCCTTGGGTTCCCGGACCTGCTGCTTCCCTTCCTTCCTGGTGTAAGATGCTTCGGATTGCACTGAGCTCCCCCTGATGTCTTAGGAAACCCCAGCTCTCGAGGTCTCAGTCTTACCTGCTCAGTCTCTTTTGCCAAGTAACGTTCTCAGGTTTCACATATCAGGAGAGGGAGGCATGATGTTCTCTCAAATAGAAACAGTACATTCCAGAACATGCTTTTCTTATTCTAAAGAAACTCAAAATGATCTACTTTTTTATTTTTTTATTTAATATGCATGTGATATGTTTATATCATCACCCCCCTCTCCACTCTCTTACACCTTCCCCCACCTCATCTCAAATTCAAGGCTGCTTTTCTGTTGTCTGGAGTTGTCTGCTTGACGTGTGTGTGTGTGTGTGTGTGTGTGTGTGTGTGTGTGTGTGTTGGAAACCAACCTATTAAGAGGCACATCCCTGGAAAAGACTCCCTCTCCCTCTCCCCACAATCATCAGTTGCCTGTAGTGGAACCCCGTGAGACCCCCACCCATATTAGACATGTCAACTGGTGCTGTCGTTGTTTAGGCAGCCTGACTAGTGAGATTTCCTGAGTGTAGCTTCCCTGTCATACCTAGAAGACACAATCTTGCTGCAGATTCTCTGGTCCTCCAGCTCTTACACACTTTCCACTCCATTTCCCAATGTTTCCTGAGCCTTGGGGGTATGGCTGTACTGTGTATTATCAGTTGGGGCTGGGTATTCTACAGTCGGCTGTCCTCTGAATTGACTTGCTTGGGGAGGGGGGGGTTGTCCTCTGAGGAAGGGGAAGTGTAACCCTCTCTGTACCCACAGAGGGTATAAGGATAAGAAGTTAGAATGGAGATAGGAATCACACTGGTTGGAGAGTGGTGGAAGTGAGTTCTCCTCTAAGATCTACGACCTCACTAGCCTTGGGCACCTGGCTGCCTTTCCAAAACCAGGCTTCATTTCCCTCCTGGGCCTTAAGTCCAATCAGACAGCCATTGGTTACTGCTAAAATTGGAGATAGCTTGCCATGCTGGTCACTGTTACGGTTCACAGGCATCGCAGCTACGTAGGACAGTTTATTGTTTCCTTTCCTTGGTAGCTGGCATATCTCCTTCTGGCACTATAATAGCTAGTCTCAAAGAGGAGGCTTCTGGGTCAGATGCAGCTCAATTCCTCTAGGTCCTGTGTCTGAAGCGTACAGTATCTTCTGCAACTGTCTTAACTTTGACTGATCTGGAGGCAACAAGACTAACAGTACTATTCTACATTGTTGAGGAGTTACTTGCACTCTCCCAACCAACAACTCAGAAGATTTCTCATGCCTGGTACTGCAGTTTTGTTACCATCACCCAAATGGCGTAACTTCATTTAAACTACACGCACACACACATATACCCACATGTATGCACGCACATATTATATAGGTATATATAAAATAGTATGATTCCCTATGGCTTTTTCAAAGATCCTTAAATGTTATTTTCCCTCCTCCTTAGGATTCATCTAGGTCATTCTCACTGGAGAATGTTTCTACAGGACTGGTTGTGTTGGGGGGGGGGCTCTCTTGACCTTTTATACTGTTTATTTTTTAATGAAACCTAGGCATGTGAGTTTCTTTCATTGGTTATATGGTTGATGTGGACAAAGTGGGCTGGGCCAGGGTGCTAGCTGCTGCAGGTCTTGGGCTGGGTATGGGGACTGGGGAAGGAGCAAGTGGGCTAGGGTCAAGTGGACTCACCAGGCTGAGCAGAGCACAGGTTGAGTGAACAGTGCTGGGCTTGGGGATGGTATAGGCTGGGTTCACCAGATTGGATTGGTACATGGGATGTATAAACAGGGTTAGGCCTGAGGACAGAACAAGGTACAAGTGGGCTAGTCAGGTAGGCTCACCAGGCTGTACAGATGGTGCTGGGCCTGGAGGTTGAATGTAGCACAGGCAGGAACAGGTCAGATGGATACCTGCTCCAAATGTCTATTACCCAAGTCCTATCCCTTCCCATCTCTACTCCTGTCATTTTATACAGAACATAAAAAGCAGAAGTCTCTGCAGAGTTGACAGTGCACAGAAACGCTGGCCTCGTTCATCATCTTCCATGGTGTTCTCTTGTCCATGCAGAGCTAAGACATTTTCAGCAACTTGCTCGACTTCTTTGAGTTTAAATTCTCTGTATTCTTGTATCAAAGCTGTAAAAATGTGGCATGAAACCAGAAATAGCATTTATTATAGCTCGTGTGTGAGGTGCAAGGCTGAGCACTGTGTAAAGCACTGCATTATTTCATCCCTGTAAGAACTGGGATAGGGCAGCAGGCAAGCCTGTTTGTTCAGATGAAGAGCAGAAGCTCCATGAATCAGATAGTGCGTGTTCGTGCGCTTGCGTGTATGTGTACGTGTGTGTGTGTGCGTGCATGTGTGAGTGTGTGTGTGTGTGCGCGTGCGTGTGAGTGTGCATGTGTGTGCATGCGTGTGTGTGCATGTGTGTGTGTATGTGTGTGTGTGTGCATGTGTGTATGTGTGTGTGCATATGTGTGTGTACGTGTGCGTGTGTGTGCGTGTGTGTGTGTGTGTGTGTGTGTGTGTAAAAGTCACAGTTCTGACCCTCACCTATAATTTGAAAATTGATTACCCCCCATATCACAAGTCCTCAAAAAATAGTCCCTGGCCATTCAATAAATAAATCCAGTGATTTATTTTATGTGCTACTCAGAAATAGAATCGACAGTTCTTATTATAGCACACACAAATATAAGAAATCACACAGCCACAGACAAGGCAAACCAGTGATCCAGGCATCTAACTCATTACCTTTCCAAGACCCGTCATCTAGCCAACCGGAAGATGGGCACTAGGAGGAAAGGCCACATTCACAAGTCGGCACTGTCCTGAAAATGAGTTTGCCTCTCATGGACAAAGCGTGGGCTCACACATACAGAGCTAAACCTAACCTCCTTTAATGCTGCTGTGCTTAGGGAGAAGGACTCTGTTTTCCTATTCTCAACATAATGACAACATTACACACTCACAGCTCAAAACACTTCCTTCAAACTCATCATCATGTCTGAACATCATGTTGTTACTATAAAGCTCAGCCTAATTTTCTCCCATTAACTGATACATTTCCAAAACCCAAAATTAACACATCTTCCCAAAATTAACACATCTTGTATACTAGCTAAGTAGCATGATCAATGAGAGATGGCATTGGATCCATAAGTCAATGCCATCTGCACTAAAGTTGCACACTGTCATAGAAAAGGGAATATTTTCCAGATGCAAAACCAGCAAGGGTCAGAAGGGACATCAGCAAGAACCCTTCATCAGATCCCTCAGGTCCTCAGCAAGTTCACGTGTCCCATAAGTGAATAATCACGCAGGGGTGCCGAGCCAGGGTGAGCCCTGCCTCCTCGTCTTGCCTGTGCGCTGGGCCTGTGGTACCTGGGACAGCTGAGAAGATGGAATGGTGTGGACTGCGTTGAATCAGTAAGCTCTGCTGGAGCATCTAGCAGGCACTCAACACACATCAGTCAACAAATGTGCTGACCACATGCTCTTCTGGAAGACAGTCTTTTCTCCGCTGAGACCTCGAGAGCCTCTCAAGTTCACCATCTTCCTCCACAGCCCCTCCCCTGGCTCTGGTGACCTCTAGTGCACCATGCTCTCCACACCCAGACAGCTGCCAGACAATGGTCTAGAAGGCACAACTAAGGTCACTGCTGCCTTCTGTGCAGAATGTCGAAGAGTGAAGACCAAGTGCCTAAGCAAACCAGGCAGACTCTCTAGCCTGCAGCCCCCTCACCTAGACGGCCTCGTCAGTACGCTCATCATCAGGAACTTGAAAGTGTATGCCAAGTTCTCTACAAGAGTCTTTCTTAATTCCACTCAACAAATCATCACACTGTATAATGCAAGGTAATAAAACTGTATAGTAGTTGGCATTCTTGTTAAGTGATATCTTAGCTACCCTTGCCACCGGAAAAGAAACGAAAAAAATCAACTATGTAAGGTGAAAGATATGTAAACTTGTTCACTATCGTAACCATTTTACTGTCTATGCCTATTCAATAACATCAATGTGTGTGTGTATGTGTGTGTGTGTGTATTTTATGTATATGAGTGCACTGTTGCTCTCTTCAGACACACCAGAAGAGGACATCAGGTTCCATTACAGATGGTTGTAAGCCATCATATGATTGCTGGGAATTGAAGTCAGGACCTCTGGAAGAGCAGTCAATGCTCTTAACTGCTGAGCCATCTCCCTAGTTCCAATGTATATATCTTTTTTTGTTGTTTTGGTTTTGGGGTTGTTTTTTTTTGGTTTTGGTTTTTTGTTTTTTGCTTTTTGTTTTTCGAGACAGGGTTTCTCTGTATAGCCCTGGCTGTCCTTGTAGACCAAGCTGGCCTCGAACTCAGAAATCCTCCTGCCTCTGCCTCCCGGGTGCTGGGATTAAAGGCGTGTGCCACCACGCCCAGCTATCAATGTATGTATCTTAAATACATACAATAACATCTACTTGTATAAGTAAGTTAGGAACAGGGGAGATGGCTGTGCAGGGGAAACCCAGAATTCAGATCCCCAGAGCCCACATATCTGGATAGACATAGTGACCACCTATAATCTCAACATTCAGGAACCAGAGACGGGGATCCCTGAGGCAAGCTGGTTGGCTGACTAGCTGGAGTAGTTGAAACAGTGAGCTCTCTGCTCAGTAAGGAACAGCTCTCCTTTAGTGAATAACATGGAGGACTACAGATAAGGCACCAGATGTTAACTTTGGGTCTTCACATGCATGCACACATCCAGGGCTCATACGTGTATTCTCAAACATGCATACACATACTTATGATACACAAGTCTAAATCAACACCCCATCATCTATCCCAATCCAAACAAAACCAATCACACCTTCCTTGCCTTTAGGATCTCACTCTACCATGGACTTCCTTTTCTTAAAAACATCTGGGCCACTTGAGTGTACTCCTTGTCTCTTGCCCACTTTCTGTCCCTCTACCTCAGCCTAGACATAGGAGACTCAGATCTAGATCCACAATGTCAGGCAAAGGCAGCAAAAGTGGAGGAAACTAAGATGAAATGAACAACAGTCATCACTAAACACACAAATGGTCTAAGAAAGGACTAGAGCCCTCTATAGGATATAAAGGGCAATAGAGATGGGGTGCTTTTACTGAACAACTTTTTATATAATTCTATTGTGTAGAGCTGCTAAGAAGAAATAAGTCTGCTACTTCATATGTGCAATGCATTGTGTAAAACAATGGGTCCCAGGCACATGGGAAAGCAGGATGAAGGTGCCTTGAGCACAGGCATGTGCTCACATCGCATCAAGAGAAAGAGCACTTGCTTGATTTGAGAGGTCAGGTAGGGAGCAGTTCTGTGTTAGCTTCTAATTGCCTAAGGTCCCAGGGGACACTCACACTTCCCCCTAAGGTCCCAGGGGACACTCACACTTCTCCCTAAGGTCCCAGGGGACACTCACACTTCCCCCTAAGGTCCCAGGGGACACTCACATTTCTCCCTAAGGTCCCAGGGGACACTCACACTTCTCCCTAAGGTCCCAGGGGACACTCACATTTCTCCCTAAGGTCCCAGGGGACACTCACACTTCTCCCTAAGGTCCCGGGGGACACTCACACTTCTGCCTAAGGTCCCAGGGGACACTCACATTTCTCCCTAAGGTCCCAGGGGACACTCACACTTCCCCCTAAGGTCCCAGGGGACACTCACATTTCTCCCTAAGGTCCCAGGGGACACTCACATTTCTCCCTAAGGTCCCGGGGGACACTCACACTTCTCCCTAAGGTCCCGGGGGACACCCACACTTCTGCCTAAGGTCCCAGGGGACACTCACACTTCCCCCTAAGGTCCCAGGGGACACTCACACTTCTGCCTGTTTGTGTCCCATAAGCAGCTCCTCCAGCAGCGTCACATCACAGAGAGTTCCTTCTGATTCAATCGCTGCACTGCCTGCGGCCCAGGAGGGGAGACCCTACTCACCGACCTGTGCCCCGTGACTCCATTACACAACTGAGCAGGAGTTAGAAAAATACTACAACTGTGAGAAGCTGGCTTGTGGTGTGTGCCTGGAATCCAGCACTCAGGAGACTGGGACAGGGAAATCAGGAGTTTAAGGCAACCTGGCTATCAAGCGAGATCCTAACTCAAAAAAAAAAAAAAAATGTTTAAATGTTCAGGACAGTTCCCATATATCTATGACTATTGTCAATGTCGATCATGAATAATTCAAAATATAAAATTATTTTCAAAAGGTTTTAACTGGGAGCTGTGGTTAAGAGTAGTTGTTCTTTCAGAGAACCTGGGCTCTGTTCCCAACACCTACTTGGTGGCTCAGAGCCTTTCTAAATGCAATTCTAGACCACCCGACACTCTCTTCTGAGCTCTGTAGGCACAGCTATTAATGAACAGACACACACACACACACACACACACACATACATATAGGAAAAACAACTTTACATATAAAGCAAAATCAATCTTTAAATGATGTTTTTAACCCTTCTATTCCCTTGCTCAGTAGTTTTCGTTGTTCTGTTTTCCTTTTCACTTCCTTTCTTTTCTTTCTTTACTTATTTTGAGGCAGGGTCTCCCTGTGTAGCTCACAGAGATCCACCTCCCTCTGCCTCTCACGTGGTGGGCTTAAAGGTGTATGCCACCACACACAGTGCATTTTAAAGGTCATAAAAACATCCTATGTTCCTTTACTCTTTATTTATGTGCTCACACATGTGTGTGCATTCAGGGTCCCTCAAAGGCCAAAGCAGGGGACCAGGAGCCCCTGGAGCTGGAGTTACAGGTGACTGTGAGCAGCCTAATACAGGTGCTGGGAATGAAATGCCAGTCCTCCACTAGAGCAGCAAGTGATCATAACTGGAAAGCCATGTCATATTCACTTTACGATACTAAGGATAAACAAATCAGCTTACATCCATTCCCACAGCACACACTAGCACAGACTCTGAGCTTTGTGTCTGAGAAACATACTTCAAGTCCTCAGTACACTTAGCCAAGCAGATCATCTAGTGGAAACCTTAACTACACTGTATCCAGCAAAAGCCTGAACGGACTGGTACATAGCAGGTCCAGCAGCCTTTAGTTACCAGAGGAGGGAGATCTGAATATAAAGTGTCTTTAGCAACAAGACTCTCCAATAGCATAAATAAGCCTTTAAGAGTAGGCTGCAACAGTCACGCAACATCCTTTTATAGAAAAGCCAAGTCTATATATATATGATTATTGTTCCACCCTCAAAAATAGCGTGTCTGTATGTAAGTATGAACCAGTGCCATCTGGGGTTTACCTGGCAGAGCCCCTACCATCTCCAAAGACCTTCAGTTGCAAGCAGCCACACAGGCAGCTAATCCCACTGTGGCTGCTCCCTAGGTCCCATGTGGTGAAATGCTGTTAGAAGCTGCCAGAATGGCATGTACAAAACAAGGTAACTTATGTCCTGGATGTTTTTGTCATAAGTGAGCATGGGTTTAGAAAGCACAACCAACAGGTACCCGTGTAGGGCGCCTCCATGTCACTGCGCATGCACTTCATTCACAGCGGGGCTGCTTTTGGATACAAAGAATTTTCAGTGTTCTCCCATTTCTAAAAGTAGCAGAAACCAAATTTCGAGAAGCATACGACTCAAGAAAAGTAAACTCTGAAAGTCGTTACAGAGCATTACCACTGCTGGGTCACGGCACCCACACTGCGAAGGGAAAGCTGCAGCACCTTGACCCTCAGTGCGGATTCTGCTTCTCACAGGGCTTGTTCTGTGTGTGATGAAAGCTAGGCTGGGAAGTAATTGAGGTAGGGATTTAGAGATTTGGAAGAGCAAACTTCCTAATAAAAAATGGCACAAATGGGCCTCTTCTTACCGTGGTTACATATTTAATCTTAGTTGATCGATTTCTCTGTATTCCAAATTACAAGCAGAAGGCAGAAGGTTGTGATTAGAGTCGTATTGATCCATCATTAACATTTAATCAAGCCTCGAAAGCTATTGGGAGTGCTTACTTTGGCGGTACTCTTTTCTTTCCAAGTTGCCTTTATCGTCGCCTCAACAAGGAAACTGTGGATCTATTCAATGCCAACAAACTACAGCGTTGTTTCTATGGAACCCATGTGCACCATAACAAGCCTGGATCAAAGCAAAGGAGCTGCCTGGGAACGGCGGACATGGGTACCTCTGATCAATGCCTGCTAACCCTGAGTCTCCCATCCCTTTTATTTTACACATGAAATTGCATTTCCCCTATGTCCACTTGTTGCTTTCTCTTATTTTTAGCACATTTACATGAAACTGAAACCCAAAGTTTGTGGTCTATGAAATGGAAATGAGATACTACAATGGGAAGGAAGTAATCTCTACACTCGGTAAATAGGTTGACAAACTGACCCTGGACTTCAGGGGAGTTCTGAATTAAGTTCCTAGACTATTAGCATATCAGAATACTTCCATAAAACTCAGAGTTTGGAAAACTTTTTAAAATCTGTATTTGTTCTTGAGAAGTTCAACCGTGTATGGAATTTGATCATAACCACCTTGAGGCTCATCTCTTCCCTGCAGCTCCCACATTCTCCTCAACATGCTGTCCTCCTAACTTCTGGTCCAGATAGTGCTGCCCACAATTGCACAGGGATGGGACCATCTACCAGGATAAGGCAAGCTGCCACTGCCACAGCCTCAGGAAAGGGTGATTCTCACTCCCTAGCAACTATCAAATAGCTCTTCAGTAAGGATGGGGCCTGGAGAGCATCTACCCCATCTAAAATTTGGGAATTTTTTTAACAAAATAAGTTGTACTGCCAATTTTTAAAATTATTTTTAATTGTGTCTCTGTGTGTGGGTTTTTGCAGAAGGTATCACAGAGGGCAAAGATGTCAGACCCCGATAACTGAAGTTACAAGGTGGCTCTGAGCCTGAGGTGGGTTCTGGGAATCCGACTCAGGTCCTTGGGAAGAGCAGAATATATGCTTAACCACTGAGCTATCTCTCTCTAGCCACACTCCCAAAAAGAGCTTTAAATCAACCAAAGTCAACACAGAGAAATGGTTCATGCCCCAAGCATCCGATATATGCACGCACTGCTGATCCGGTCTCCTCCTGAGCGCCTCTGGGAGTCATGGAAATGATAAACAGGTAATGAGATAAGGCCTTGCTACCTAAGGAGTCGAGCAACCCTTAGAGAAGCAGTGACTACAAATGCCCTAGAGCTGTGTCCTTGCTCTTATGAAAGCTTGGTTCTCAATTCTAAAGCCTAACCACCCATCTCATGGCCAACAGTCTGCATAAGAAAATTATATTTAAAAGCTCCAATTGATAAAAAATGATAATTTCAGATATCAGAGGCATCAGATCATATAACAGTTTCTACAAATGAAGAAATGTAGCACTAATATAAAAAATGCAAAGCTTTAATTTGCCCTACTTTATTATGCTATGTGGTCCCCAGTTGGTAGCACAATTCAGGGAAGGTGTGGCACCTTGAAATAGTAGGATCCATGGGTGACAGTAAACTACCAAGGTGGGCTAAGAAGGTTGCCTCTGGCCTCTGCTCTTGGCTCTATGTGCCTTGCTCTCTGCTATCTAGTGTCCACAGGCTCCTGCCCCATCAACTGAGCTGCCCTGCCATTCCTTCAACACCATGATAAACGGAACCTTTCTAAAACCATGAGCCAAAAGTTTTCCTCCTTCCAGATTAATTGTATTAATATGCTAGTCACAGCAACACAGCAGTAACTAACAATCGTCTCTATAAACTCTCTCAGGAAGCTCAAGTGAGTGTGGCACCCGAGGAAAGTCTAGTTTTCAGGCAACAAGCTCTCAGGTGAAATGAAATGAATGGCTAGCTTCTATTTTGCTGCTTCCTTTCAACAACATATTAGAAAATATAAGCCAAACATACAACTTATGAAACTATATTGAAGCTGATCAATACAACATGCAATTACAAAATAATGGTAAGGCTAGGGGTATAGCTTAGTGGTAGGGTGCTACATGTAAGACTATGAATTCATGCTGGGGTGGGGAGTTAAATAACAGAAGAGGAACTGGGGAGACAAATAATTCAGTGAAATACTTGCCCCAAGGAGCACAGGAACCTGAATTTGATCCCAGCAGCCATGTAAAATGCCATGCCCAGTGTTCAGTGGAGGGAACACCCAGATCTCTGGACGTTGCTGGCCAGTCAGCCTACCCTGGTAAAGCCCAGGTCCCAGTGAGAGACTGTCTCAAAAACAGCTCAAGGGCCAAGACCTACGGTATAGCTATGGTTTCCACAGATATGCCCGCACTTGCCAACACTTACAAAACATCCATGCACCTACACATAAACACAGGAATAAGTAAAAATAGTAAATAAATAAAATAGTAAATAAATAAAATAGGCAACAGCTATCATAAAAGCAAAATTTTTACATCCCTAAAGGCACTTAAACCTTCATACCATTTTTTCATCCCTTAAAATATTCAAAATTAACTGTATAGAATGAATCTACTATCAAAACATAATCAAAATTGGTTTAAGCCTAGTACAAAAGGTTAGAAGGAGTTTTTAAATTAAATGTGGTCTGATTTTAAATTAATAAATTGTTAAAATGACAAAACTCCCCAAATTAATTTATAGAATCCACTGTAATACCTCTCTGATATCTTGCAGAAATGTATAAGTTGATTCTGAAATTCACACAGACATACCAGGGCTGGAGATGGCTCAGTGGTTAGGAATGTTTGATGTACAATCAGGAGAACCAGAGGTAAGATCCCAGCAGCCACACAGCAAGCCAGCTCGGAAGAGTCCAATGCCCTCTCTTGACGTCCATATCCACAAGTGCCTGCACACATCTACACATGCACACACACAAATAAAAGACAAGAATCTGCCAGGTGTGAATGCCTTTAGTCCCAGCACATGGAAGTAGTTTGAGGCCAGCCTGGTCTACATACTTCATATCAAGTTCCAGGATAACCAGAGCTACAGAATGAGACTCCATTTCAAAAAAGGAAGGGAAGGAGGAGAGGGGAAGGGAAGGGAAGGGAAGGGAAGGGAAGGGAAGGGAAGGGAAGGGAAGGGAAGGGAAGGGAAGGGGGAAGGGATGACGGATAGCCCATCACTAAGAGAAGCTAAGGCAGGAGGGCAGGAACTTAGAAGCAGGAACTGAAACAGAGGCCATAAAGGAACACTCCTTACTGCCTTGCTCCCAGGCTCACAATCAGCTGCCTTTCTAACACTGCCCAGGCCAACTTCCTAGGGATAGTCTCTGTCTGTCTTGCAGTAGGCTGGGTCCTTCTGCATCAGGCCAATCTGAAGGAGGCAATTCCCAGCCACATCGAGTTGACAACCAAGACTAGCTAGCCATCACATCACATGACAGCTTGACTACCTACATTTGATCCTTGGAAGCCTCTGACCTCCACATGCATACGGTGGCACCGGCGTTCACATGCGCATGCATACACACTAAAAGTAGACTTAAAAAAGAATAAAGTTAGGCCACAAGCCCAAACCACACACAAAACTCAACTCACAATGTAGCAAAGACCCAAGTATTAGAGTTAAGACTATAAAATATGTATTTAAGAAAATACAAGTCTATTTTGAGCTCACATTAGGTAACAGTTTCTTAACATGATACCAAGTCAAAGAACACACACTTGATCTAGAGCCCTCACCACAGAGCTACACATACTTGACTCAGAATCTAGAGACACTGAAGGAAAAAGAGGGGAGTGGAGAAGCTATGGGCCAGAGGTCTACATAGTAGGCCAACAGGGACAGTGACAGAGCGGTGTCTGCCACAGTGCCTGCTCCTGTACCCAACTCCTGTTCATAACCATAGTTGCTACTTCTCTGTGCCTTAAATTTTTTGTGACTACTTAAAACTGTGCTGTGGAAGCCATTCTAGGAAAATTAGTTCCAACTCAGCTACACTAACACAAACAACCCCAACCAAACTTATACGAACGCCTTCTTCCATCTCTTTAGCTCTAGCTGTATAAAGACGCTTTAGGGCTGCCTCGTCCAATAGTGCACAACAGACTTTTCTAACATCCTAAGGCTATCCTTTAACTGCCATGTTTAATCAATTCATGCTTATTGAGATTTTACCACTTTCATATTTAAAAAAAAAAAAAGCAAAAAGCAAAACAAAACAAGAACAGGTAGAGGCTAGGGAGACAGCTCCAGCATGAGGATCTAGTGTCAACATCAAAAGCTGGATGAGAGGCAAGCTGGGGATGCAGACAGGAGGATGGCTGGGGCTGGATGAGACCCTGTCTCAAGGGACTAAGACAGGGAGTGATAGCTCAGGAGACTATCATCATCCTCGCCTGGTGCTGCATACCGGGCACAGGACCACAGGCACACGTGTGTATACACAGCACACACAACTAAATGCAGCATCCACATAAAAAGAACTGGTAAAGCCTGGTGTGGCTTTAACATACCTTCAGTTTTTGTATTCAGGAGGCTGAGGCAGAGAAGGACCACAATTTCAAGGCCAATATGGGTACAAAGTCAAACCCTGAATCAAAGGGGGTTTGATGTGTTTAATTAAATAAAATTCATCATAAATAATACATTTTGAGGAGATAAATATGTGTATTATGATTTAAGCATTACACAGTAGAATATGATACAGTGATAACGAGTTTGTCTAGCATTTAAAAAGCTCTGAACTTGAACCACAGCACCAAAATAACATAAATAACATTATAAAATACATATGTTTTAAAGCATTGCTTTAAAAGGTACATACAATTTTTAGATTTTTATCTATTAGTTACCTATCAGCTAAAAGAAATTTAAAATTTAAAAATGAAACAATTATCTGTACTGACCAACATAATTTACACAGGCATAATTTATATTTCTGAGATGCTGCATACATGTAGCCAATTGCTCACCACTTCTCCTGTAGAGGCAGCCAGCATGTGCTTCACGGGTTTGAAGTGTGAAGTAGAGTCCGTGTGCAGCAAAGATTTCACATATTCATAGGTGAGAAAAAATGCAGCAGCTGAAATGCAAAAGTCTTCGTAAGAATAACTACATATCTCACCTACTGAGGGATGTCTCTCAAAAGCTGGGCCGTAATCGTTAAATTATAAGAATTGGTAAGCACATGCCTTTTCCTTAATTCCTGACCCTGTCCCAAGTGCACTTAACCAATAGCCTGGCACCACCACACTTCACTGATGAGGGACTTAAAATTTCCTAGCAAACTTCTGAGAATGGACTGTGGGCTTCACAGACTCAGAGTATCATTATGGTCATAAAAACAAGCAGCTGCACGGAGTTATAAGCAGGTTAAGACACATAAGTAAAATGTCAGTTCTACATTGTCGATGCAAAATAACCACGCTACTTTTCACTCCTTGATCTTTACAAACATCAACTATTTCATTCAAAATGGAAGTCAGTGCCAGGCTTGGCAGCACACACACCCAGCACACTGGAGGCAGGGGCAGGCTGATCTCTGGGAGTTTGAAGCCAGTTGAAGCCAGTCGGGTCTACGTAGCTAGTTCCAGGCTAGCCAAGGTTACATAGTGAGACCCTATCTTGGGCAAGGGGATCAATAGAAAACTACCTTTATTGCTCTAAAGTTACCAGAACTGCACATGAGGCTTTAAAACTTTCTGTATACTATCAATCAAAAGTTGTTTTTTTTTTACCTCTTCCATTAGAGATAAGGCACTGAGGATAAAGAGACGACAAATTCCTCTTCTGAAGGACATGAGAGCACTAAACACCCATAATACAACCGGCAGTGAAAACCATTCCCCAAAGTCACCCAGTGTAAGGGCCACCAGCTGCTCACATGAGTAATTACAAATACAAATACTGTAAGTAGCCAGTCTTAAAGTTCCTCACACAGGTTCCCGCACTTCGGCCTATTCACTACAGGTCCAGCTATAAGGTCTCTACTGCACTCAGCTGTGTGTCCTGCAGAGGCATACACTCCCTAAGCCCCGCCCCACCCCAGGACAAAGGAGGAGGCTAAAGGCTCCAGGATTCCATCATCCACAGCCTCAAGCTTGTCATTTATAGCTACTTTTGTCATGTAGAAATGTAAATTCTGGCCCCTGCCAAACAGGTACATCCAAAAAGGCTCTACTAGTTGGAAATGACAGCACAGTACAGCTCTGAGAGAAGTTCAGAGCAAAGCAGAGAAGAGAAGGTGGGCTGGTCAAGGCCCACCCCACACGAGCAAAACCCCAGGCTGGTGCTTCTTCTGTTATGCTCTTTTCTAAAAAGGAACTGGTCTTTTTCAAAGGTTCCCCTCTCCCTCTCAGTTCTTCATCTGTGCTGACTTTGTGCTCAAAAATACCCATAGCCATCAACAGACACAGTGGGTCCTGCACTCAGACTAGACAGAGAGGAAAGTGTGTCTCAGCAAAATTTATAGGAAACTCCATTTCAAAACGACTGTGCTTTGACTTCTCCTGAAATTTACAATATAAAAGGCAAGAATTTGAACATAACCGTCCCAGAGACAGACAGACACACAAACACATGTGTGCCTGCTGGAGTGAGTGTGTGTGTTAAATTCAAAAACCATATACAGCACATGTCCCACATACACCACCAGTGAGGTCACACCTGCCTGAATCCTTGTGGCAATAAGAGAGAGAGAGAGAGAGAGAGAGAGAGAGAGAGAGAGAGAGAGAGAGAGAGAAACCACAAAAGCCACAAGAACTGGTGACTATGAAAAGCTATGAGCACAGAGCAGACGCCTTTGCAGCTCTCCTGCTGATAGGTCCTCCACTTGTCTACAAAGGAGGATCACCTTGAGGTTCTTCTTAAAGCATCAGTGTCCTGGACAAAGCTAAGACTAATAGCCACAGTCTCTGCAGGTGGGCCACAGGCATCAGTGGCACTAAGCTGCTTGTTGATTGGATCATTCTATTTAGGATAACCCTATCCCTTTGCCCATACTTAGAAAGGTGCATTATACAGAGCCAGGGTTCAACAACAGCTCATTAGCTAATATTCAAAGAATTAGGACAGACAGAGAGTCGGGGTAACCCCAAGGGTGACTCCTAGGGGCTGGGGAAGAAAGTGACCTGACAGCAAGAGGCTGGAAGACCATTTTTCTCTTTGCACCACAAATCTTTCTTCATGTGAAGGCTATGCTCAAAGCCTAGGGGCTTATGCAGGAGGTTAACATACTCATTCCTCATCTGGAAACAGAGACAGTGAGCCCCAGTGTTTGCAGAGCTAGAGCCATGATTCTTTGGATGCGTGCTGGGTTAACATTGTTGCTAGTTGGCTTTGTTTACTTTTGAGCATTAGAAGTGACCATCAGAGACTGGGAGATGAGAGGTGGGCACTGCTCAAGAGAACACTGCCTGCTCTACATGTGTAAGGTCCTGGATTCAATCCAAAGAAAAAACAAAGCACCCACTGGTGAACAATTAAAATCAGGTAAGTAACTGAAAATAAGATATACTCCGAAACAAATTAAAAATAAATCACCCTAATTATCAAATGAGAGCACTTAAAGTCAGGAGATGACTTCAAAGCCCAAACAGGTAGTGGCTGCAGAGCATCCAGGACAAAGCAGCAAAGCACGTGCCTCATTTAAGATGTAAGATGAGCAAGGCCTCTGGGTCTCACCCGCTCTTAACCCAAAGCAGGGATCACCAGCCAGCTTCACACTGGGTCTCCTGGGATGCTTGCCACACGCCTTTATAAAATTGCCCGAGAATTCCAGTGTGCCACAAGGCTGAGAGCCACTGCCCTAAGGAACCAAAAAGGTCACGGTTTAAAAATTCTAACTGGGGGCTGTAACAGCAAAATCAATTTTAAAAGATTATCTTTTATGTTGCTGTTTGCTTGTTTGGTTTTGGTATAAACATCCTGGGTCCTGGAATGGATTCTACAGCACTCTGCATTCTGTTTAAATACAATCAAAGAACAAAAAATTAAATTCAGAAAACCAGCTGTAAGAATTTTGTGTGTTAAAATACTCATATTATTTTGAAAGCATTACCTTGGCTTCTGAGCACTGGGACTATCAACACCCTTACCATTAGGAAAGGATCCAACAGCTGCAGAAGGGACCCCAGCATATATCCCACGAAATCCGCCAGCCTTGTTAAATCCCTGGGGACTCTGCAGCCTTGTCTTAATGGTGTCCAGAGGAAATAATATCAAGTCCACAGAGACGCCTGCTACCCCTCCAGCCTGTGCAAAAGGTGGGGAAGAGAGAAGAGAAAGGTGAGCTCTCAGCCTCAAGCCACAGGCCAAATATTAGCTCATTTCCATTCTTCTTATTCCATGTTAGAGAACCTAGGATCCACTAAGAAAGCTACCATTTATTTGACATGTGACCCTAAAAGCATGACTCATACCCTGCTCTCCAAATCCTTCAAATTGGGAACTGAAATCAATACTAAAGGAATCTTCATTTTTTCCCACGCTGGATCAGAGCTGTGGCCATCTGCCCATGCTAGGCAAGCACTCCACCATTGAGCTGTGTCCGCAGCGCGGAGGAAGTCTTTAAACAAACATCTCACATCTTCCAGTCCATGATTTTTGTTGCAATATTCAAAGCACTTGCATTTTTATAAGAATATATAAGATGCTTATCAGGTGTACTAATTTGCAACTTGTACAGGTTTGTTTTTACCTTTTAGATGAATTTTAATGAATTAATTTTTTAAACAAAATTTAAGCTCACTCTTAATTTATTCTTGTAATTCAACCACTGTCTAAAGCCATTTTTTTAAAAAGAGAAGAAAAAGAAAGGTTAAAAAGTACAAAGCATCCTAAAGATTCAAGCAGTTCTTTTATTAGTTTCTTCACGTCTTTCCAAGGTTCCCTAGGCATATTCAAGCAAGCATGAGTCCTCTTTTCTGACTTAGTTCGGGTTTTTTTTGTTTTATGTGGTATCGGTACTGTTCCTGTGCGTGGGTGGAGACCAGAGGGAGACATCAGGCATTTCTCCTCGATTGCTTTTCACCTTTGGTTTTGAGATCTCACTAACCCTGAAGCTTCGGAACTCAGCTGTGCTCGCTGACCAGTGAGCTTCACACCTCCCTCTCCCCTCCCTTCCTCTCTCGACAGGAGACAAGGTTTCCTGTAGACCAAATTAGACTTGAACTTGTTACACATCCAGGATGACCTTGAGCTCCTGAACTTTCTTCCTCCACCTTTCAAGTGTGATGGACATATATACACCATGGAACACTATTCATCTGTTTAATAAATAAATTATTAATTAATTAATTAAATTAAAATCTCAGGTAAATGGATGGAACCAGGAAACATGAGAATGAGTAAGGTGTACCAAACTCAGAAAGACACATGCTACATGTTCGCTCAGTTGCACTTCTACCTCAAAATCGTCAGTAAGTACATAACCTGGAGTAATGTGAGAAACCAGGAAAGCAAAAAGGAACCATGGAAGGGGGCTAGAGAAAGGAGAACTGGATTCCGGTGACACAAAGAGAGAAATGGGAAAAGCAGGAAGGGAGGCTCTGTTTTATGGAGGAAGGGGAGTCAATATAGAGTGGAAGGGGGAGAGAGGGAAAATGACACCAACAACATTTGATAAAGCACCAAGGAATCACACTAGTGTATATTTACCTAAAATCATACACAGTACATATAAGAATTATGAATGTGTGTGTGTGTGTGTGTGTGTGTGTGTGTGTGTGTGTGTGTTAAATGAAGGTATGCCTCTTGATCTGGCAACGCTCTCCACACATGTAGGCATGAGAAATCTTCATTTGAGTTATTGGTCAGAGTAGACAAGTGACTCCCAAAACAATATAGGCCATGGCTCTTTCCCTAGGTTGCCTCTCAGAGGGTGAAGACTTCTATTGCTAAAGACGCCACACAGTTCCCACACAGGACTCTGAAGATCTGAACTGGACATAACCTGCAAGCCTCCTACCATCCATCTATTTTTCCCAGCCCTTAGTATCAGAAAATACTAAGCAAGCTGCCAAGAGAAGGAAGCCATCAATAGTCCTACCCAGCTGTGGCAGACCTGAATTTTAACAGTGACTACCAGAGCTAGCAAGCCCTAGAGATGTAGGCCTGGCACTCGTGCCTTGGTGGTAACCAGCTCCCATCTAGTTGGACTTAAGACACCACTCAACAGGAAGAACATCATCCCTGGTACTAGAAACCTAACCAACAACCTGGGGCTAGTGAGGTGATCAATCTTAGAAGAGGACCTACTACCTCACTTGACTAGGCCAGCATAACTCCTACCTGCATTCTAAAATAGATCTTTATATTCACAGGAAATTTCACTCCACAACAGGTCATGTGCAGAAATCAATGTGTTCTGGGAAGCCTGGCCCCAGCTGATACATGTACAACAGGACTCCAGCACCCCAGGCTCAGGGAACACTGTGGAGGAGGAGGCAGAGAGAATGTAAGAGCCAGAGGACTAGGAAGTCTGCGGTGAGATGTGTCTCCTAGAAATGACAGGGAAGCTACATCCATGATACCTCAACAATAGGGCTGCCTAAACAAGACCTGGACAATAACATCAACAGGCATGATAACACAGAGGGAAATCTCTGAAGGGGCCCCACCCACAGGGAAAAAACTCTAGGCAACTAATAACTACTGAGGAAGGAGAATTAGCTCTCCCAGGGATGAGTCCCACAATTGGTTATTGAATACAAAGCGGTCAGCCCTGAAATCATACACACACAGCCACAAAGGGATTCAGCAGGTTGTATTTATATATTTAAGCATGTGTATGGAACAACAGTAGTCAAAAGAGGCCATCATTTTGATGGGGGAGGGGTATGGGAAGAGACATGGGAAGGGAAGAGAGGACAGAGGTGGGGAAGTAATATAATTTTATCTTAGGTCTTTTAATCTTAATAAAAAGTGAAACTAAATAAAAAGTAAAAGAGATGTTTCAGTATATATTTGTAATCTCAGCACTGAAGAGGGTAAGTCAGGGGACCTGGAATTCAGGGCCAGCCTCAACTACACAGTAAGAATTAATTTCAAAATTATGTACAGAAATAGATGGCATACAATATATAGGCTGTCCAATAGCACTCTTATTTCCCTCAACAATTTAACCTATGGCCTCATCAGACTGAATGCTCTACTTGTCTTTTGAACTGCTGAGTACTAAATCTGCAATAATGGCTTCTCTGGAGACTTAGATTTCAGACAGCTAATAATCCTTTTCCATCTAGATCTCTATTAAGAAGCACACATCTAAGGACTCATGTATTACTTTCTATGTTTATTATATCTACTCATCCAGATAACTTTTATTAAGTGACGAAATGTTTTTTAAAGGAACTGGTGCTCATTCCCAAGTTTCTTTAAAAAGCGGAACATTAAAAACTGTACCTCGTGACTAGGTGACATACAAGCAGAATATTTTAATACTAATTAAGCCTTAGTAAAAGGAGTGTGAAATTTTGAAAAATATACACACAAACACAGTGCCAAAGAAGGCACCACTCACAGGTGGGCAGACGGGCAGACCACACAATCTCAGTCCTACCCAGTAACTTGTATGTGCTTGGTAGTTTCTATCTTTTTAATATTGATACGTACGAACATACATCTCTTTAAAATACAGACGTTTACAACTAAAAAGTACATCTCCCTTGGCAAAGAAAGGAAGGGAGATGGGGAGGGAGAAGAATGGGTACTATTCACACTTACGAGCAAAGTTCAAATTCCATCTCTCCTTCCTTCGAGCTCACACAATTCCCAGTCTGTGCAAAGCTTAGTATGAGGAACTTGCTCTACTTGCCTGGCAGGACAGAACCACTCCAAGGGTTAACTAGAAAAACAAAGCTCTGGCGAGGAACAGAGCAATGCCTTTCTTTTTCTCTTTCTTTTTTTTTTTTTCAATTAAATAATACACGTGAAGTAGTAAAAGTCAAAGTGCATTGGCAGATATACTAACACTACATGATCAGCCGGAAAGACATGAAACTTTAAAGACTATGACCTAAAAAGATGTCACCAGAGAGCTCCAGATGTGTCAGTCAGGACAGGGCTACAAATGGTACAAAATGACCAGGTCGGGTGTAGTGGCATGTACCTGCTCTACGTAGCCCACGACATGGGGGATAGGGGGGTCATGGGAGCTGAAGCCACAAAGGAAGAAGGAAGAGAAAGAGACAGGATGCATGGATCTTTGTGGAGACAGGGTGGGCTTTATGCATCCTAGAAGAGGCTCAAAGGGATGTTGGAACAGAGCCACCATCTGGCATCCTTGCCACTCTTTTAAAGGATTTTAATGCCGTTCAGCAAGTAAACGTGCTGCCTTCCTTTTCTCAGAACACAGAACAAAAATCTGATGAGAACTGTGATCCGCACCGATTCTTTAAAAACAAGCTGCACTGTGGTTTTCTCTTTAATCTCCCACAGTTCAGAGAAACGCCAGCTATCTGGTGCTAAACTTTAATCAATGAATTCTTCTCTAAATGTAGGGCTGCTGTGCGGGCATCAATTCTCTAAACCTTTTTCATCATAGCTCTTGTCTTCTGATGATAAAATGACCAGAGACTGGCCTGGTAAAACGGCAATCACAAGTTATTGTGTGTGTGGACTTCAAGCTTCTATAATTGAGATGTCATTTACTAAGATGTCTCATAGCTTTATGAGCATGACAGAGACTCTCGGAGCATCTGCTCAGCCACGTGATATATTTAACACTTAAGCAAAACCTTTAGAGAATGCATACAATTTCACAGGTACTCTGTGCAGACACAAGTCATCACCAGCTGGATTATAAGAGACACTATCAGATTCATTTGTCCTTTAAGTTTGATCATTTGCTAGAAAGGTTATCAGGCAACTGACCAAGTTCAAGATTTAGGGTGGCTTGTGCTGAAAAAGTGTAAATGCAAAACAAGACAAGATGGGGTGGGGGGCAGAAAACTCAAAACCTGTGCACAACCAGTCAACTACCTAGAACCTGACCGGCATGTATGAGGCTCTGAGTTCAAACACCAGTACCACCCCCAAAGTCAATCTGTGCCTCTCCTTGCAGAGAGACATACATTATGCTCTTAAATTTATGAAGTAAGTGATATATTACATACTGTACACTCCCACCTCTGACTACACGCAACTATGTGTGAACCCAAGTCTAGACACATACACACAGGTGGCTAGAGGTTAAACACCTCCCTGGAATGGGCTTTGTGATAAGTAGTAGTATTATTACTGCTTTTTATTGCTCGGTTTATAAGGAACATTGCAGCATAAGTCAAAGCCATTCAACATGAATATGCCTAGTCCTTCAAAACTTCTTCAATGCACTGGCTGCAGCTGACAGGCACTAGGTAAAGAATAACTGAGAGCGTGCCCTCATGGGCCCTTGCTTCTTCTCCTCTCCATTGTCAACCTGTATACTTGCACAAAACCTGGAGCGCCATTCACTCCAACTATGATGAACTACTGTGGTTCCCAAACATGTCCAGAACTTTCTCCTTCTCTGCTTTAGCTTAGGTTTTTCTCGCAATCTGTAATGGCCTTCTTACCACCTAATTCTCCCGCTTTCTACCCCGCAGACACACATATCCCTGCCAAAATCCCATCTGCTGGTTTGACAGCAAGCAAATGCTCTATTCCTCATAGAGCTATCCCCAACCTTCCAGTTAAGAGTAAAAGGCTGCCTCCTCTGCTCCTCTCATAACTGTATTTATATGTTCCTTTACACTACCCATCATGTATAGTAATGCAAGAGTCTTCGAAGTACAGGTCAGGTCAGTCACTGTCAACTTGTCTAACAACTAACCCAGCACCTCTGACACTGCAGGGTTTCCCAACACAACCGTAAGATAACATTTCTTGGTGTGCGTACCCCAGCCACGGTGGTACTTATACCCTGGGACACTTCTCTAAAAGCCAATTCATCATCGGCTCCTAACAGGAGGACTGTGAGGTTCAATCTGTTCAACGAGGTTGCTCTTAAGAATGAAAAGGTGGCTGTCGAATTGGGCTTGAGTATTCTTCCATTCCTTTAGAAATTCTCTCAGGTTAAATTACTGCCTCAGAGCACAGGTTTGTTATCAGACAGAGCTAGCTGGCGTGAGCTCACTTCTTGGGAGAGCCTTGGATCTTAAAACGATTTCATTTCTATTTCTTCATGTACAAAATGGGGGAAAGAGCGCCTATGCTTTCAGAGCTTTGGAGAAGTAAATAACAGTAAATGAAAATTAAATACAATGAAATTAGCCTGGGTGCGATGTGCTATGTGCTTGCGCGCACGCACACGTGTGTGTGTGTGTGTGTGTGTGTGTGTGTGTGTGTGTATGTGTGTGTGTGTGTGTGTGTGGTTACAGATATGTGAGCAGCCCAACCTTGAGTCAGAAGTCTTTCTCATTGTCTCTCCTCTTTCTTCACTGAAGCAGGATCTAGAGATCACTGAAGGTTAGTCTAGCTCGACAGCTTGCTCCAGGGAATCCCTTGTCTCCACCTTTTGAGCACCAGAATTACACATGGGCCACCAGACCCACCCAACATTTCCCAGGGTTCTGGGAACTGAACTACAGGTGCTATAACTACTGAGCCATCTCCCCAAACCCAAATGAATCTCATCTATTTAGGGTGCCTGGCCCATAACCTGTTATCACCTCTTCCCATAATGCCCTGAACCTAGTCCACCTCTCATTTACCCGAGCAGTCACATCTGTACTGTCTCCAACACCTGACTCTTATGGGCAGGTTTCTCTTATTCAACACTCTATCTCCAACCCTTCCATCCGAGCAGTAGCTAGTTCTGTAAACAAATGCCCCTGGGCTTCTATTTACCCTTAGCAGGGGCATTTTAAAAATGAAGGTATTTGTCTGCTTCTGTTCACTCCTCCAGAATGAAATCAAAGTTAACCAGTCTCTCTTACATCTGCTAAATCTATTATCCCCTGCTAGACCTGCTGTTACAGGTCCCTCAAAAAGCACTGGTTCTCATAATTCAACAGAATTTGCCAATAAACTATCGACTCCACAACACCACTATTTATGCTCAGTATTTCTTCAAAGCCTAAACGTGGAGTAAAATAAGCAGATTACTAGGAACTAAATGTGTAGAAACTTCAAAAAGACAAGCTAGTATCTTGGATGGGTGGGTCGTAAGTGTTTTCCTGAATAGTATGTATTTGCATGTTTAATTCCCACGTTCAAGTGAATGGAGTGCATTAATTATGCAGTGTAAGGGAAGTCTTATTTACTGAAGCCTTCAGTAAATAAGACAATGTGTCAAGCATACCTCATCTCTAAAAGCCCGGCAGAAGCCACCAAGCCTTGAGAACAGACTTCCCGGACGTCTCTAGGCTTGGTCCTAGATCTAGCAGCCAGTGACCTGATGACAGACCGACCACTGCTTAAACCCGGAAGAAAGCGGCAGTGCAGAGAAGCCGCCACAGCTCCCACGCAGCCTGCACCCAGCAGCCCAACCCTACCCGGTACTCACCACCAGCGAGGCCGTGAAGCCCGGCGCGTCCATGGTCTCCCAACGCCGCCAAGGTTAAAAATCACAAGCTGGGCAAAAGCAGGTGCTGACTTAAAGAGCTGGGCGCCGCCATGTTGGGGCGGGATATGGAGCAACTACTTCCGGGGCAGAGCTCGTGACGTCACACCACAACAACAGCACGTGCGTCGCTCGGTGCTGGTCGCTGAGCCTTTCCTGGAGGACCCTGGGGTTTAGAGCCTCTCGGGCTTCCTGTCCTTCAGCAGCCGGCTCCCGATGCGCTAGGTAAGGGCCTCGCACAAGCCTGTGGCCCCAGATGGGATCTACGGAAGAGCCCGGAGGAGAGACCAGAGCTGGCAGGACTGGGACCCGGCGGCACTGCCTGTACCTGAAGGCCAGCCCTGTGGTTTCCTACTCGCAATCCAAGTCGGTTATTCCTTCGCTTTATCTGTGCAGGCTCTGTCTGGATTTCTGTTGATCCAATTCCAGAAAGAAAAAAAAAAGTTAAACAAAAATACGTTTTTATTACCAAAAAAAATATAGTATTCTCCATTTGTACTGATATGTATTTCTCTTTAAATTAATTTACTTAAAGTAGGAGAGTGATCATTAGAGACTACGAAGGGAAGAAGGATGGAGGTAGCTGCTATCAAAATACAATTAGATAGGGCCAGTGAGATAGCTTAGTAGGTAAAGGCGCTTGCCTCCAAGTCTGGAGGTGACAACTAACAAATAACTATTAGATAGGGCTGGTGAGATGGTTCTGCAGGTAAAAGCTCTTGCCACCAACCCTGCAACCCGAGTTCACTCCCTGGGACCCATACGGTGAAAGAGACAACCAGTTCCCACAAGCTGTCTCCCAATATCTGTGGGCACACCTAATATTTATTGTATATCATATATTTTGCATATTAATATATTTTATTACATATTAATATATTGATAGTGAAGTAAATAGGATTTAATACTTAAAAAAATACAGCTTAATAGTGAGTGTAACTCAATGGTAGAATATGTGTTTACCAAGCAAGGCCCTCGTGTAGATGGAGGAAGACAGGAAGAATGAGTACCATTGCTCTGCAGGACAGTAGGATTGCTAATTTACAATTTACGTGTGTACGTGTGTGTGTGTGTGTGTGTGTGTGTATTTCAGTTGGTATTTGAGTTTCACTGTAGCCTATGATAGACTAGAAGTCACTATGTAGTTATGTAGTGCTGGTGACCTCAAATTCATAGCAATTGTCCTGCCTCTGCCTCCCAAATGTTGGGATTACAGATGTGAGCCATTACACCTGGATAATAATTTGGGTTTTCTTTCTAGGGTCTTGAACATGCAAGGGCAGCATTCTGCCACAAAGGCTGCATCTATAGTTCCACCTACCTAGTCACTGTTATATATTTTTATAGAGAACTAAAAGAAAATTGAAAATTTCAAAGATGACCCACAAAGAAAAGATATTTAAGGAATTATACATGCTAATGGCTGACTTAGCCATTTCACATTGTGTGGGTATATTGAATTATCACCCACTACCCCAATAAATTTGTACAATCACTGTGTCAGTAAAAAATAAAGTGGCGTAAAAAAATGACTTGCTTTGATAGTTGATTATTCATCTTGCTCACTGTGAAGGCAACGTGTGCTCTTGGATGAACATGTCATTAACCATTTAGCAAGTTTCTTGGAGTAGACTTGTCTTTCCATTTACTGGACAATACCTTCTAACCTCCGCATGCATGAAGGGCCTACTACATCTCAGGTAGCAGGTATGTTGTAGAACTAAGTGACGAGTGGACTTTTTAACCTCCAGTAATCTTGTGTGAGCCACAGGATAATCCTGACTAACTCAATCGATTTATTGGAGACCTGATTGACAACTGCAGAAACCATTTCTGTAATAGAGCAATGTGACCATGACAGCAGGGCTCACACAGGCCAGGCCGTGCTCACACTCAAAGGCAGGGAGCGAGTATACAGACTGTGAGCATGAAAGGGCAGGGATTCTGAGGCCATCTGAGAATTCGCCCTACCACACTCTTTTATAGCGTGGCTTCATTGGAGGCCTCCTCACAGCCCATTGGGGTCTACCAGTAAGCTCCCACTAGCATTTCCCTCAGAGTCCCTATTCCTTTCACTTTTGCTTGGCATCAAGGCACTCCCGCAGCTCACTAAATACTGTTCTACACCATCTCCATGTCCAGAAATCTGATTGGTTGGTTGGTTGGTTGGTTGCTTTCAGCTTAACAAGTAAGTAGCTTAAAATACCAACAGCTTTTACCTCATACTCTGTTAGGTAAGAATCTGAGAGAACTTAAGCTTGGCAGTTCAAAGTCAGGGATTCTCATAACTTACACCGTCAGCGTTGACCAGGATCATCTCATAAAACTTGATCATAACTGGAGAATCTACTTCCAAAGTAGTAGCTCACTTCCATAACTGACAAATCAGTGATTGGCAGGAGGCCTCAGTCCCCACAATATTTACCTCTCCGAGCTGCTGCTTATCAGTCCTCACGGTAACTATTTTCCTCAGAGTGAGTACTTTAAAAGATAAAAAGATAGAAGCTACAGTATTTTTACATTTTAAAAAATTGTATGTGTATGGGTGCTTTGCTGCATATATGCCTATGTACCACGTACATGCCTGGTGTCTGATGCCCTAGGAATGGAGTTGTTCATAGTTGTGAACCACCATGTGGGTGCTGGAAATCAAACCCAGATTCTCTAGAAGAACAATCAGTACTCCTAACTACTGAGCCATCTCTCTACCCACTCCCAATTTTAAATAATTATATCTATTTTTATGTATATGGATGTTTTGCCTGCCTATATGTGCCTGAGAAGGCCCAAAGAGGGTGTTAAGTCCCTCGAACTAGAATTACAGATAATTGTTCCTTACCATGTGAGTGCCAGGAATCGAACCATGATCCTCTGGGGGGAGGAGAGAGCCAATACTCTTAATCCATGAGCCTTCTTTCTACACCAAATTTTTTTAAATTCTAATTTAAAATGCACATCATTTTCCCTTCCCTTTCCTTCCTCTAACCTCTCCCATTTCCCCCTCCTATTCCATCTTAAATTAGTGGTTTCTTTTTCTTTGATGATTATTGTCACACACACACAAATACAACCTGCTGAGTCCATTTACTGGTTTTGTATATGTTTTTAGCACTGATTCTTAGTATTCCAATTAGTGGGCTCATCCCTAGAAAAGACTCTTTCTCCCTCTCTCAGCAACTGTTAAACTGTCTTCTATGACTTGACTCAGCAGGAAGTCAGTAGCCATGATTGCAACAGCTTACTGGCATGGCACTACAAGTCATGTGTATATACTACTGTGTTGGACTATGTAAATATCAATGACTGACATATTGGAAACTGGTACCCACATTAGAGAAATGCAAGTAGAGACCACAATAAAATACCACTGCATGCCTATCATCCCAGCACTCAAAAGGCAAAGGCGCAGGATTGCTACAAGTTTAAAGCCAGCCTGGGCTACATAGTGAGTACTGTGCTAACCAGTTCTATATAGCAAGCAAGACTTTTTCTTTTTTTAAAAGAAAGAGAGAAAAAGAGCCTCATTCACTGTAGTGGCTAAAATTAAAAAGACCAATGTTGTCTAAGATGAAAAAACATGCACTGTCTTGCTGAAATGAAAATTATACACCTACTATAAAATATAATTGACACCCTAAAAGACAAACAGTGTATCCAAAACTTTTACACTACTATTAAAAGGTTTATATAAACAGAAAAAATGGAAATACCCAGCTGTCTACCAACTAATGAATGGATGTAGTGCATGGATTGCAGTACATACTTGCAAAAGAGCATCACTCAACCATACAAAGTAATCTGGGGGCTAGTGAGATGGCTTAGTGGATAAGACCCCTTGCTATGCAAGGATGAGTTTGAATCTGCCGCAGTCACATAAGAAAGCCAGGCATGGCTGAGTATGCCCGCAACCCCAGCACTGGGGAGCAGAAACAGATGAATCTCAGGAGCTTACTGGCCAGGAGCCTAGCCAAAGACTCAGGTTCAGTGAGAGACCCATAAATGAGTGAAGAAGGCAGAGAGTGCTTGATAGAACAGGATACCCAGTGCCTCCTCTGGCCTCCCCAGGAGAGCACATGGCATGAGTATCCTCACACGCATGTACACATATTGCACACCTCATTTGCACACACCATACACACACAATAAATAATCACAAATAAACATTTTATGTAAATTATTGATGTGTACAACATGGGTTAATCTCAAAGTACAGTAGTAAATAAGAAATAAACATTAGAGGACTCACACTTGGCATTCTTAGGTCAAACTCAAGAAAAGATAAAATTTTAAAGTACTATTTTTACATTTTTTATTGTGTGTTTATACATACAGACATGCATGAATGCATGCATATGTGCCACATTGTGAATGTGGGTCCTCTGAAAGAGGACCTTTGAACTGTGGGGCCACTTATTTTTCTTTGGTCAACATGCTGGAATGGGATTCATAGGCTTATTGGCAGATGCTCATTCATTCATTAGCAGACATAATAGGAGAAAAAGCTTCCAACTGCAGATCTAACATTGGCTGTAACATTCCCCTAACACATCCTGCAAGGTGGCTGTGTACATACATGCTTGTACAAGCTACAGTACTCTTAGACCTTTGGGCTGCAGTCTCATTTTGGGGTTTTACAATGTGAATGATCATGCATGGCTCTGTACTGTACAATTGACCCATCAGGTAGTTTATATGGCTACTGGGGCTGTGGCATTGGAAAATCCATGCAAGTTGCAAAGATAGAATCAGAAGAGCTTCAGATGACATGAATGACCTGGTATAATTAAAAGTTAAAGAAGTTGTAAGAATAATTTATATAGTACATAATGAATTAAGGATAAAGCTTTTGAACTAGAGCTCAGCTGGCTTGGTGAAAAGAAGACATGAATTGTTCTGCAAGATCTAAGGGAGGAAAGCAGAGAAACGCTGCACCAAGCTTGTCTGAATGCCGTATGCTCCTTTAGTAACCTCCACCCATCAGTCCCAAGAAAGCATCTCTTCTAAACAGCAATTCCCAATTGGCTAGCATTGTCTGCATCAGCAACTCTTGGTTTCTCAGGCAGTCTTCAATTAGGTCCTCCTGCAAGAGATGCCTTTACTGCAGCACAGTCCCTGGTGGTTACATAGAGGTGGCCATCGCCCCATTCTTCCTACTTTTCCACCCTTTTGTTTTTAGATTTTGACAGCCTAGTGGGAGCTGGGGTGCCATTGCCTTGACATTGTTGACCCCCACCTCGGAGCATCCCCAGAATACTGGACTGTGCCTGTCTTAGTTTATCCTGTCTTCCAGGATCTTACCCATCATTGACTGCCAGCCCTCAAAGAGAGGGGGAGATGAGCAGCCTACATGGTGGTCTCATGGATCTCTGGCATCCAGGTTTTAATTGCTTCCTTGGGGGACTGCAATCAGGATTTTTGAGAGCCATCAGTACCTGTGGGGTTGCCATATTTATGGAGCACTGCCTGGAGATATGCTGTGTGAGACATTTAAAATAATCATTAGTATGACAATTCTTCCCATCATATCATAAGTGGCTATCCATAAGGGGTCAAACAGCCTCTTAATATTGTCCTACGCTTTCCCCAAGAATCTGGCATCTAGGGAGAGCACAGACACCTTGGTCTCATTTGAAGTTGTCTATGTTCTCCCTTAGCACCACAGAATAGTTAAGGAATTTGTCTGACCAGGTACCTTCAAGATATTGAGCCAACTCTTGTTGAGCTTCAGTGGTGTTATGTACCTGATAAAGGGTTAGGCAGATTGAGTGAATCCTGGGGTCACATGCCAATAGAGACATGTCCCCAACAAGGGCCAACTCTTCTGCCAGTAAATCAACTGTTGTAAAATGTGGACGATTTGATAAAGATGTTGATTTAGTACCTCTTGTGCCTGTAGCATCTCAGCTGACTTAGAGACTACAGTATTGATAGTCTCTGCCCTAGTGACTGTATGGGTCAAGGCAACAGCAGCTGTTGTCCCCAGCAATGCCTGCACAATGATGGATGCAATGATGGCAACTGTAATTCCAAAATCCCCCTTTCCCCCATGTAAGGGTTGTAAGTGAGTCTGGGCCATCAGAGTGATGGCATGAAAGTGGGTGGTATTTACCACAAGCATTCAAATGGTGAGTGGTTTCCTTCATCAGGATAGCTGTTGTTGAATACTCCATCCAGCAGGCGGTCAGGAGACATTTTTTCATTAAAGCAGTTAAGGCTGTCTCTGACAATGGAGGTATTAGTGACCAGAAAGAAAAAGGGAGGTTGGACACAGACTGGGGTGGCTTTCCAGCCAATCTGGCTGCCAATGGTCACATTCACAGGGGTTGCCCCAGTCCACATTTTCGCTAACTAGTTTATATGGAACTATGTCCTATTAAAGAAATGGCCACCTTTTAGGAGAGTAAGAGGATATAAACCAAGACCATTAGAGGGGTCACATAAATCCCAATTATTCATAATGGGGGTCATATCAGAATCTAATGGGATCCCTGTTAATATAGGGAGTAATATTGGAAGCATCATATGAGGTAAACCTCCACATGACAAGTGTGAGGTTAGATGACAATATTGGGTAGTCTCAGGCAAATTTTATACCCAAAGAATAGGAAGTCCCACAAAAGTGGGAATTTGAGGCATGCTTGGACAGCGAGGCAGGGGTGGACATGATATGCTTGGGAGATCCTTTGGGGATTTGTAATCACTAAGGGGAACGTGAGGTTCCATGCCTAACATGATGCCATAGGTTAGATTGCCAGGAAAGTTCCCCATGGCCATATTGGGTAGCTGGATACAAGGCCCAACAGAGGAAACATTGGTGGTAAAGCAGAGAATTTCCTCCATGGGCCAGGTGTCTTCTAATCATCATGTAGTTGTGACTAAGTCCATGAAGGGTAAACCCAAACTCACAGTGGAAGAGAAAACAATAGGGCAGGCCAAGGAGTTAACTGCCATAGGCAAAATAGGGGGCAGGGGCCCTGTGTCAACCAACCCTTTAACGGGTATGCTATCTAAATGTATAGTCATCTTTGGAGAGTAAGGAAACACAGGCAAGGTTCAAAAGACTACTGGCCAAGCAGGGCGTCCCTCTTACTGGCAGGGTTGAGGGCTTTGGAGTTTAAATTCTCTTCTTGCTTCTGAGAACAGCAATCACTAGCTCAGTAGAAACCTTGGTTACAGCAAGGACATCTGGTCTTGGGCCTATCCAAGGTATGATCAGGGGGCTCTTCAGAGGGAGGGCACATCCTCTGTACATACTCCATGACGAAGGTTAATGTATAACCTGTGGCTAGTAACCATATCAAAAGTAATGTTAAGGTTATATTCCAAATTAATCCTAGCCTGATTCTCAGCAAAGTCATGATATGCAGTCCTCCAATTAAGAAACACAGTGGGTGTCCCTCTTTCTCCACATCCAGCTTGTACAATCACTCTGGAAGTCAGTCTGGCAGTTCCTCAGAAAATTGGACATAGTACTATCAGAAGATCCAGCAATACCTCTCCTAGGCATATACCCAGAAGATGTTCCAACTGGTAATTAGGACACAAGTTCCACTATGTTCACAGCAGCCTTGTTTATAATAGCCAGAAGCTGGAAAGAACCCAGATGTTCCTCAACAGAGGAATGGATACAGAAAATGTGGTACATTTACACAATAGAGTACTACTCAGCTATTAAAAACAATGAATTTATGAAATTCTTGGGCAAATGGATGTATCTGGAGGCTATCATCCTTAGTGAGGTAACACAATCACAAAAGAAGTCCCTAGATATACACTCACTGATAAGTAGATATTAGCCCAGAAACTTAGAATACCCAAGATACAATTTGCAAAACACAAGAAAATCAAGAAGGAAGACCAACATATGGATACTTCATTCCTCCTTAGAATAGGGAACAAAATACCCATGAAAGGAGTTATAGAGACAAAGTTTGGAGCTAAGACAAAAGGATGGACTTTCCAGCGACTACCCCACCTGGGATCTATCCCATAATCAACCACCAAACCCAAACACTATTGCATATGCCAGCAAGATTTTGCTGAAGGGACCCTGATATAGCTGTCTCATATGAGGCTATGCCAGTGCCTGGAAAATACAGAAGTGGATGCTCACAATCATCTATAGGATGGAACACAGGGCACCCAGTGGAGGAGCTAGAGAAAGTACCCAAGGCACTGAAGGGGTCTGCAACCCTATAGGTGGAACAACAATATGAAGTAACCAGTACCCCCAGAGCTTGTGTCTCTAGCTGCATATGTATCAGATGATGGCCTAGTCGACCATCATTGGAAAGAGAGGCCCCTTGGTCTTGCAAACTTTATGTGCCCCAGTACAGGGGAACACCAGGGCCAAGAAGCGGGAGTGGGCGGGTAGAGGAGCAGGGCGAGGGGAGGGTATAGGGAACTTTTGGGATAGCATTTGAAATGTAAATAAAGTATCTAATAAAATAAAATAAAATACAAAAAAAAAGAAAAAACAGAAAAACAAAGTGAAAAGAAAGAAAGGAAGGAAGAAAGGAAGGAAGGAAGGAAGGAAGGAAGGAAGGAAGGAAGGAAGGAAGGAAGAAAGAAAGAAAGAAAGAAAGAAAGAAAGAAAGAAAGAAAGAAAGAAAGAAAGAAAGAAAGAAAGAAAGAAAGAAAGAAAGAGAAAGAAAGAGAGAGAGACACAGTGGGGCCAAGCACTGCCTTAGGAGCTTATACCAATCTAAAAGGTCTGGAGGCACGTGGCCTGGTGCTTCGGTACTTGTTCAAAATAAGGGGAATCTGAGCCAAGAATCATTGGCGACTTTTCTGATTAGTGCCAAGTCTTCCAGAGGAGTGGGAATCCAGGGCCTACTCTCCACATCAGGGCCAAGTTTGACAGGGGAAGCCTCACGATATACCTGAGGAGAATAAGGCCGCCAGAGGAGAGGCAGACTAGCACAAGACACAGGCATCACAGGAGCAATCACCGAAGGAGTGACCACTGTAAGGCAAAGTCCCCTTAAATCAGGACAGGGGTAAGCTAAGGGTACCTCTAATGGGACAGGAGCAGAAGGGCTAGTAAGGGACAGCAGGGACAGAGGACAGCTTGGACCCTGACAGCCGGAGGGCTGGAGCAGAGGGATCCTCATTACTAAAATCAACTTGTTTGCCCAGAGAAAGTGGGACAGGGTCAGTAATGGAAAGGTGAATATTAATCAGGTCCTGACAAATGTTTGTTATTCCTCTGGGGGAGAATTCTTAAGACTGGCGATGACTGCAAGGAGGATAGGGACAAAGAACAAGGGAGGGGTAATCCCAGACTGTCTCTCGCACTTTTGGGCAAGGAAGGGAACATGCATCTCAGTGAGACCAGGATGGGTTACGGAATGCACACCCTAATACTGACTGATCAGGACCTTAGCTCAGAATTCAGGGACTGAAGACAGTGGTGAACATCTTTCTCTGTCAGTGTGTGAAGGCTAAAACTGCAAAACCCACAATGAGCTCATACTTGGGAGCAGGAAGTGTTGCCTGGTGGTCAGCTCTGACTCAAGCTGTTTTAGACATATTAGTCCATATTGACCTTTAATTTGATGAGTTCTACATAAGGCTTTGTGGAATTTCTTAAGATTAACAAACCTCAGAACTACAGAACATAACGGGATATGTGATCAGCATGACCTTGTTGTGGATCAAGTTATTTTTCTGTGTCAATGTCTGACAGGCATATTACAGCAAACAATATGAAATAGCTGGCAGACGTGGGACAAAATGGCTATAACTAAGCTGAGGGTAGGGTGCAGGTCTCAACACTAACAACATCCTTACACGGATCATAGAAAGGTTTTGCCTCCCCCTGAGCTTCACCCCTTGAGGGATATGAATTAGTCAAGGTTCTCTACAGAAACAGAAATTATAGAATATGTGTGTAGTCTATATTTTATAGTATTATATATTACATATAAACTATAGAAGATAGAAAAATACATGATAGATGAATAGATACATAGACAGACAGACAGACAGACAGGTAGGTAGGTAGGTAGATAGATAGATGATAATTTATTAGAATGTTTTACAGGCTCTGGTCCAGCTAGCCCAACAATGACTGTCCACCAAGAGAAAGTCCAAGAACTCAATAGCTGCACAGTCCACGAAGCTGGATGGACTCAGCCAGGCTTCAGAATACACTGGAATTCCCAAGAAGTAGGCTCTAATGCCAGTAGTGGAATGGACTTAGCAGTGAGAGCCAGAACAAACAGACAAAGAGAGTAAGCTTACCCTTTTCCATGTCCTTTATATAGGCTACTAGCAGAAGATGTGGCCCTGATTAAAAGTGGATCTTCCCATGTCAAAAGGTTTGGTTAAAAATGTATCTTCTTTTCTCTATAAAGATCTATATTAAAGGTGCATTGCCCCACCTCAAAATATCCAGATTAAAAGTGATTCTTTTCCACTTCAAATGATTTCATTAAGAAAAAAAAATCTTCACAGGTGTGCCCAGCTGTTTGGGTTTTAGTTAATTCCAGATGTAGTCCAGTTGACAACGAAGAATATCACAGTAGGGATTAAACAGCTTCCCATGGGTCTGAGGCTAAGCATTCTTACAGCTCATGTCGTCAACAACTTGCATTCATTCAAATTTTCACTCACTCAGGGCTTCCTACTCACCAGCACAGTCCACCTTCTAGAGACTTTTCTGACTCCCTAGTCCCTTAACTCTGGGAAGAGCTCACTTAATAAAATGTCTGGGTTCCTATCACTGTTCATATCCCCGGTCCAATTCTTTGTTCCAGTGCACAAGAACCCTAAAATACCAGTGAGGGTCCCCTGAACCCAAATTCACACCTATAACACCGGGACCTGCCATACAGCACCTGGCTTTCGTAAATGATCAAGAAAGGAGAGAGCACCCAAGAAAGAAGCCACAAGATGAGACCTGCCAATCTCTGAGTAGTGCATCTGTTTTCAGCTTCAGGACATCTCTAATGAACACTCATTAGTACTGCAACCATTGTCATTTGTATGCTCTTGTTGATGGCCTGGATTTGTGCTGACATCTACTCATAAGATACTGGTTAATGAACCTGCTCTATGAACAAGCTAAAATGCACCTACCTACACTTTCCAAAGAGTAACTCAATTATCTTCCATAATTGGATTTTTGTTTCATATTTAACCCACGATGAACCTGTGGCTCATTTTTCAAAATGTATTAAAATAATCATGATGGAATGTTGTTTGGCTAATTGTCACCGTCTCTGACACAGACCTTCATTTTGTGAAGTATGGAAATTATCCTAAAGCCTTAAGCATCAGGCCCATAGTCCTGTCAAAATGATCTATGATAAATGAATGCTTCTTCTGTAATTGCTCCCCACCACTGAAGTACTAGCAAATAATTACAAGTCACCCTGTGACACTTACCCGACACAGGTGATGGTATCCAATGGCTTTCCTCAGCTTTGGTTTAGTGTTACGGTCAAGGACAAAGTGGGCTGATTTTCTTTTACCAAAATGAGGAGAAACCTGGCATGCTGACACACACTTATAATTCCAGCACATAGGGTATGGAGGCAAGAGAATTGACAGTCCAAGGGCATCTTCAGTCATGCTGCCAAAATGTCCTCCAAACATTTATGTTTATGCCAATAGATTTGTGTTGCTCTTCGCCTGCATCAGGAAGGCTGATTTTTGCAGTGACCTGCAGTTAAAGCAGAGATCCATAACTGGTCAAAATGCTAAAAATAAGTTACTGTCCTGCTCAGCCCTAAATGAGACATTTATATCAACCCCGTATCCCCAAGGCTCAGGGAACATTGTGGAAAGGGGGACAGAAAAAGCTGTTAGTGCTGGAGGACAGCTAGGAGAGCTGTGAGGTGCTGTCTTCTGGACTTGGTGTGACCTTTGCCTCATGGAACTTAACAGCAGCCATGATTACAAGATCAAACAAGCCAGATTTCCAGCATGGATGGAGAGGGTCCCAGGAGGCATCTAATGACTGCTGGAGGAGAAGCAGTCATTTTTCTCTGGGACGCGGCCATTGGTGGGTTGCTTGTGCTCCAGTGGATAACCTCACACCATGAACATATGGGAAGCACTAACTGGATTCACTGGGTTATAAACTTTTTAAAAAGATGAAGGTAGGAGAGGGACATGTTGGGGGAATGTGTCTGGGGAGAGTGGTGGGGGGGAGTAGTAGGTGGATATGATTAAAATACAACGTGTATGTGTATGAAGTCCTCAGTGAATAACTTAAAAATTGTATTTTGCTTTTTAAAACTCAAGGCTGTTCTCAGTTCCATGGTTAGTTTGAGGCAAGCCTGGACTATGCCTTACCTCAAAAACAGATGAGGAAATGAGCTTCCTTGTTTAGAGTGTGGGCCAGGTCATGTCCAGCAGACAAGCACAGTGCTACCACGCCTGGAAAACCTGAGTTGGAGCCTTAGGCCCTGTGCTGTGGAAGGAGAGAACCAGTTCCTGACAGTTGTCCCTGATCTCCTCATTAATATCACGGCACACACACACACACACACGAAGGCTTGCAAGCACACATGTGCCCACACACATGGACACCCCTACACTCACACTAGATAAGTAAATGCAATTTTTAAAAAAGGAGAAGCAAAAAAACAGAAATGTGGTTCAATCACTTCAACAAACATAATTAAAATGTTCGCTATTGACTTAGACTTTTCTAGCTAAGCCCACATAAGAACTTTATTTTTTTCAAGTTAATTCATTCTATCAGAATTGCTAATCACTGATTATCTCTGTATATTTTTCTGTATAACCCTCTTGCTTTTCTAACTTGATTTTAAACTTTTTATTACACTTATTTACTACATATGTGTGGGTATGTGTCCACCCTCTCTCCTGCCATAGTGTTGTGTGGAGATCTGAAGACAAACTGGGAGTGAGTCCTCTCCTTCCGCTGTATGGGTTGGAAGGACTAACCTTAGTCGTCAGGCTTGGTAACAAGAACTTTACCTTACCTGATGTGCCACCTTGCTGCCCTGCCCCACTTGAAGTTTTCCTTTACAATTTAATCTAGTGTGTGTGTGTGTGTGTGTGTGTGTGTGTGTGTGTTCATGCATTTATGTATCCCCATGCTTGCCAGTGCTCTCAAGGTCAGAAGAGGACGGTACATCCCCTGGATCTGGAGTTACAGAAAGTTACAGTCAGTCTGATGCCTGTACTGGTGACCAGGAGGGGCTTTTGTCTGCGACGCCATCTCTCCAGCCCTACCTACTACTTGCTTTCTCATTTTTAAAATCATGGTTACACTCTACTTGAAGTTGGGTAGATTAAGAAGTCTGCTTCTTGTTTAACTTTTGAGAGAGAGTGGGAGAGGGGAGATGGGAGAGGGAAGAGAGGATAGTGGGGAGAGAGGAGAGGGGAGGGAAAGACAGGGAGGAGAGAGGGGGGAGAGGGAGAGGAAGACAGATAGGGGAGGAGAGGGGGAGAGGGAGATTTGCTAGGTAGTCCAACCTAGCCTGACACTTGCTAAGTAGCCTAAGGTCACAATACTCCTGTCTCTGCCCTCAAGAGATGGGATCACAGGCATGCACCACACCCAGATTAAGTGACTTTTGTGTGAGGTGGGGACTGACTCTGAGTTCCATCTCCAGAACGTTGTAGGTGAGATTTCCAAAAATTGTCCTTTTTGAATGTGCTTCTTACTTAGTAAAACTAGCTAATCTGAAAAAAAAAAAAAAAAACGCATAGCAGACATGGAGGGAAAAACAGCTCTGGGGAAACAATAAAAAGAGTCATGGCGGGAGTGGGGGCGGGGGGTGGGTGGAGAGATGGCTCAGTGGTTAAGAGAACTGACTGCTCAAATCCCAGCAACCACATGGTGGCTCACAACCATCTGCAATGAGATCTGACGCCCTCTTCTGGTGTGTCGGACAACAGCTACAGTATACTTACATATAATAAATGAATAAATCTTTGGGCCTGAGTGAGAAAAAAAAAAAAGGTAATAGATTTCTATTTTTTAATAAAGAGTAGTGGGGCCTAGGGGACAGCTCCGGGGAGGGCGCTTACCTAGCGGGAGTGGAGTCAGTGGTTACATGATTCTGAAGGAAAGAGGGATGACCAGGCAGAGCCTGCTGGGTTCACAGGACAGTGAGAGTACATAGGACAGTGCATGGCTATGATGATGGTATATGTGATTGTGCATTGTGAAAACTCAGAGTGCACAATACCAAGAGGAATGTACTTAATGAAAATCATGCAGTTTGGGGGTAACAATATTTCAATTTTGATTCATCTTCGGTCATGAGTACACCTACATGGAGAGTCTGTGCTATGTGGCTGATGAGAAATATCAGATTATGTGCTTTCTTATCAGTTTAGGTGTAAACCTAAAGAAGTTATTTTTTTTTCTCCTTAAGATGCCCAATGATAATATTGCATAGTCAAATCCCAATCTCCTACTCAAGGCAGAAAAGGAAGGGGAAGGGAAGAAGGCTGGAAAGGTAAGAGGCAGGAAAAGTGAAAAGGAAGACAAGGTAAGCCTGGGCTTCATTGCATATGCCTACTCTGTGAAGTTCTGGGACAGGAAGATGGTGGGTGATGTGATTGGAACCCAGGTCTACGCTCCCACTGCCAAGCTCCTGAATATCAGCTTCCTGTTCTTCAGCATCCTTATGGTCATCATCTGGATCATTCCTTTCTCTACCATCCCTGTGGCAGACTTTCAACCATTTTCACAAAAAATGCCACATTCTGGATTCTAGCTAACCTGTGTTCCACGGTCCACATCTGGCCCTCCCCCTAGACTGAGGCCTTGACCATTTACCCTATGTGTATGCAAATGTTACCTTCACATATCTGTCCACAGTGGATTCAATAAAGTGCATGTGATGGCAAAAAAATAAATTAAAATAAAATGACTAGAAAAAGAAAAGAGAAGAGAAGAGAAGAGAAGAGAAGAGAAGAGAAGAGAAGAGAAGAGAAGAGAAGAGAAGAGAAGAGAAGAGAAGAGAAAATATAATCACCATGTCTCTCTGCTTGTGCTGGTCACCTTGGCACAAGGCAGGGTCATTTGGAAAGAGGAAACCTCTGCTGAGAAGATGCCTCCTTGATTGGCCTGTAGGTGAGTCTATGGGACCTTTTCTAGAGTGGTGATTGATGTGGGAGGGTCCAGCTCACTGCGGGTGGTAGTCCTTGGTTGTATACAAAAGCAAGGTGAGCAAGCCAGTAAGCAGTAAGAGATCAAATCTTTGGGGTTCATCCATCTTAGAAAGCCTGACCTAAGGTTGAACTCAAGTAAACTAACAGACCAGTACCTAGCGCCAGTTTCCAGGCTACCCCTACCCCATAAGACCTGTGTCTAGCACCAGTTTCCAGGTTATTCCCCAACAAATCTGCACCTCCAGGTAACAAGCCTGCCCTGGCATTTCACGTCCTAACAACCTCCAATCATGTAAAAAGCAGAAGTTAAGTTTGTGGTTTGACTCTTAGCACCAGCCAATTATGTTAAAGGCCATAATGGTCCCCAAATCAGATATGTACCAGGCTAGATACCCCTTGTTGCCTCTATAAATGCTTGCCTAACACTGAGCTCGGGATGCCCCCTCCCATTCTCCTGCATCAGAGATGGTCTAAGCTTGAACTTGAATAAAGAGATCCTAACGTGATTACATTGGATTCGGCTCCTTGGTGGTCTTTTTGGGAATCACAAATGTTTCCTGACACAACTGCAGCACTCCTTTGTTGTTTGACCTCTGCCCCTCCTTGAGTTCCTGCCCTTGCTTGCCTTTATGGTGGACTGTTCCCAGTCAGACGGAATAAACCACTTCCTCCCCCAGATTGGTTTTGACCAGTGTTCTTGTCACTGCAGTGGGAAGCAAACAAGAACACTGATCCACATTTCAGAGACTCCTTCCCTAAAACCCAAAGGTTTGTGTACATTTACACATACCATAAGAGGTTACTCAGCCTTAATCTGGCACATGCTGTAACATGGGCAAAGCTTGAAGAAACTGTGCTCTGTGTAGTAGTTAGGGCTTAGAAAGAGGACAGATAAGAAGCACATGTGGAAGGTACATAGGGTGTAAACTCCGTAAAGATAGAAATAGACTGGAGATTGCCAGAGCCTAGGAGAGGGGAATCTCACACCCATTATTTAAAGAGCAGCTGAGTAAGATGGTTTATAATGTTTCCATAAGAATGGAATGTACCCCATACTACTTAACTGTAAGCTAAATATGTCCCCAGCCCGACCCCTTTGGTAATGCAGGGGCTCACACACCTAAGGCCTCATGCACATTAGGTAAGGGCTCTACCAGTGACCTACAATCCCAGCTCCCCTGCCCCCAGGGCAATTTTTATATTATATGCATTTTATTACAATATAGGGATGCTTTCTCTTTGAAGAAAGTACACCACTTTTAATGTACTTAATCTCAAAATAAATCATCTGTCACCAAAAAAAGCTTGGCTTGGGGCTGGAGGTGTGAGGCCCAGAGAAAGAACCACACATTAAGCTGAGCCATTTGCAAGACCACTGAATTGATTAGAACTCCACTATTGAATGTGAAGAGGTTGGAATGGTGCAAGTCCAGAACCAAATTATCTTGATTCAATTCTTAGGGGACCCCTAATTGCCATTTATTGCCCTCCTTAATACAAGACCTAACATCTTTGTGGCCATTGGGTAAATCCTGTGGAATGTTTAAAAAGAATACTAGTGACCACAACCAAAAGGCCAAAAATGTTACCAGATACCACTGGAGGCCCAGAGCAGAGATTTCTCTGATTTCCTTCAACTGACTGACCTGATATACATTTTATGTGCCTTAAATTATGACTTTATTTGTCTTGTTACTTACTACAAAAACGTCATCACACTGTTATCACATTGGAAAACTGGAATTTAGGATTACCTGAAGTTATGTTCTCAGACCCTGGACACTCATTTAGTCCCAGTGTAATTTGTCTCTTACCCCTTTGAGGTGGGAGCTGTTTCTTTCATCAATAAAACTCAGTTAATAAGAGTGCTTGCCTAGTGTGCATGAGGCATACCACCTAAACTGGCTGTGGTGGCCTATAATCTCAGCACAGGGATCAGAATTCCAAGGTCATTATCAGTTACATAGTTAGCTTGAGACCAATCTAGTCTACATAAGACCTATGTCAAAGAGAGGGGAGCGGGAAGAGAAAGAAGATTAACACTGACATTATGTTTTTAATCAATTAATAATCTAAGCTCTCCCCCCTCCCCAAAGTCATTGTGTTTCTGAAGTGAGGAGAGAAGGCTGCAGTAATATTGGCCAAGGGCTCTGTTAAGTGCTCAGAACCACAAGTAATTCCCCTCTAAGGAGAAGTTTTAAAGAGTGATGGGCCTCACTTTGAATTTCTATTCCCTGGCTCCCTCACCATTACCTGACTGTCGCATGCTCAGTTGGCCATTTTTTACCTTCTTCATCTTGAACCTTCCAAAGTGCTGTGGGGCACTGCGGGCTTTTTATTTATTACCTTCTGTCAAGCAAACAGCAGGCCTCTATACCAAAGAGTGCAACCTTTTATTCTTCCCAGCTACCAGCATGCACTCTAAATGAACACATTAGGCTTAATGTTACAGACCAAATATCCATTGTCTGCATCCATCCCCAGGTGAGCCTGCTTCCAAGAACTGCTCTTTAAAGTGAATGAATACCTTTGCTCTGTCATAAGCTCAGTGCTGCTGTTATGTGACATGGTCATCACTTCCCCAGATAGTTACAGGGAGACATGTTACCCCATGAAGGGCCATGTGTCATCTCCACGAACAGTCCAGTTCGCCTCATTTTGAGTTTTGTTCAATTTACTGGTGTTATTTCCCAAATATTTTTTGAGGCGTTGTCTCATATATCCTGGGCTAGGTTGAATTTTATGATTCTTCTACAGCTAAGTATGACCTTGAATTCCTCATTCTCCTGTCTCAGCCTCCCTAGTGCTAGAATTACAGGCTATCAGCACACCAGGCCAGGCTTGTGCAGTGCTGGAGATAGATCAAGCCAAGGTCCTCATGTTCTAGTTTCATGTCTGTGGCTGTGATAAATACTCTGGTACAGATAAACAACTTAGGGGAGGAAAGAGGTTTTTTTGGCTTACAATTCAAGGTTACAGTCCATTATTGCAGGGAAATTAAGGCAGGAACTTAAAAAATCACATCCACAGCCAAGAGCAGAGCAGAGCAAGCAAGAGCAAGGGGGGGGGGGGAGAGAGAGAGAGAGAGAGAGAGAGAGAGAGGAAGAGAAGAGGAGAGGAGAGGAGAGATCCTTCCTTGCTTGTTGTCACCTAGATTCTAGGTTTCTCCTGTCTTATATAGTTCAGGATAACAACCACACACACACATACACACACACACACACACACACACACACACACACACACACACACACACACCTAGGGAATGGTGCTGCCCACAGTGAACAATGCGACAGGTCTTCCTACATCAATTAACGATTAAGACAATTTCCTACAGGCAAATATGATCTAGACAGTTTTGACAGTTTCTTGATTAAGGCTCTCCTTTTTAGGTGATTCTACATAGTGGCAACCTGACAAAAACTAACCACAGCTGTATGCTTGCTCTGTTGTGAAAGTTCTTTATCTTTCTACAGTAATATCAAGAGCAATACTCTTCATTGGTGGATTTTTTTTTTTTATAAGACAGGCAGTGGACAAAGCCTTGCAGGTTCTTCATTGTGCAGCTTCAAGGGATGTCTACTATACAAACGATGACTATGTGAATGGTTTAGACTATTATATACTGTATAATAGTATAATGATTTATCCTATAAACTTTATGCCCTCTTCACTGCACAGATCCAAGAAAAGTTGAGTTCTTTGCAGTCAACGTAAGTGGTAGTCTTTGAGGTAGAGCATTATGTGATCTCCATGGCAACCATGCATTTCCCTCCCTCTGAAGTTAGGTCCAGAAAAGAAGGAGTTTGTAAAAGCTGCTGGTCATATTGCACCTGGTAACCTTCCGGCTCACCTGAGTTCACCTATAGCAAAGGCAAACAGTCATGGTGAACTGACAGTGTTCCTCCTCAGAAGTTGATGCCATTCATCCTCTTGCCCCATCATGGATAGAATCAAGTTGGTGGGTGCAGAAGGGCTCCAAACTTCACTGCCTTGAGGAGATTTATGTAAGTTTCAGACAGCTTCTCAGGGATAGCCATGACTATTGAGACCTAGTTGCATGCAGTACTCACCTGTTTGCTTATGTATAGCTTATCCCCTGTCTTAGTTAAGGTTTTACTGCTGTGAACAGACACCATGACTGTCTTAGTCAGGGTTTCTATTCCTGCACAAGCATCATGACCAAGAAGCACTTGGGGAGGAAAGGGTTTATTTGGCTTACACTTCCATACTGCTGTTCATCACCAAGGAAGTCAGGACTGGAACTCAAGCAGGTCAGGAAGCAGGAGCTGATGCAGAGGCCATGGAGGGATGTTCTTTACTGGCTTGCTTTCCCTGGCTTTCTCAGCCTGCTCTCTTATAGAACCCAAGACTGCCAGCCCAGAGATGCTCCCACCCACAAGGGGCCTTTTTCCCTTGATCAATAATTGAGAAAATGCCTTACAGCTGGATCTCCTGGAGGCATTTCCCCAACTGAAGCTCCTTTCTCTGTGATAACTCCAGCCTGTGTCAAGTTGACACAAAACTAGCCAGTACACTGACCATGGCAACTCTTATACAAACAATATTTAATTGGGGCTGGCTTATAGGTTCAGTCCATTATCATCAAGGCAGGAGCATGGCAGTGTCCAGGCAGGCATGGTGGAGGAGGAGCTGAGAGTTCTATATCTGCACCTGAAGGTTGCCAGAAAAATACTGGCTTCTCAGCAGCTAGGAGTAGGGTCTCATTGCCCACCCCCACAGTGACACACCTACTCCAACAAGGCCACACCTCCAAAAAGTAATCACTCCCTGGGCCAAGCATATTCAAACCACCACATGACCTCCCCACCCCTTTCCTGTCTCATGGTTTCCTATTTGCTTATCCGTGCTTTAAGACGTTTCCTTCCCCCAAACTACCTGTGTCTTGGTCCTTGTCTGAGGTTCTAGCACAGATGAGACACAAATGGAACAGACTACCTTACAAATAAATGGCCATGGTTAGGTCTAACTGAATAGTTATTAAATGAATGAAGGAATGATTCTAGCATAGGGCCAAAGCAGTTGTCTCCATATATAATCTATCACATGATAGAAAGCTCAACTGTCTTCCATCCAAGCTAGAAAGTATCCTCCATTCCAAGTGTGACTTAACCCTGTCTCATATGCAGCTGATATGAATCATATAATCTTGAGTGGATGTAGGTATTAGACCCTTGCATTTATGCTGTCAAAGGTCTCCACCCACCCATGAAATTCTCTCCAGTCTCTTAACAACATGTACAAGTGCCCCACTGCAGTACCAACTGAAGCCTTGCAGCAATCTAATTTAGGAACAATAGCTCGACCTGTGAGTACATCTGCTTCCTAACTAGAAGAACTTATAAGACTCTGGGGACGAGAAATTTTAAATCCACTTCTTTGTTTCTTAAAATTATGTCTTTATCTGTGAGCCTCGACAGTGGTTTCTCCTCTCTCATTCAAGGGTAATGTGTGCTCAAGGAGTGTGAAATTAGCACAGTGCATGTTCAGTCTCAACAGATAAACATGAAAACCTTTTCACTCCACATCACTAGCTTCATTCAATTAGGGAAAAGTTAAAACACGGTGGCGTGGTACAACCTAACCTTTCAATTTCTGGAAAGACACAATAGAACAAACAACTAATAAATAAGAAAGCCCGACGCTCTTCCCTTTCCCCCAAGTGTTCTTAGCCAAACGAGGAAGCAGCATCATCTCTTTTTTTCTTTTTAAATTCACATTTCTGCATCAACGCCCCTGCATCTTGCAGTCAATACCCATCACCCTTGTCCTAGTTCTCTAACCTCCCTCTTCATGATCAACCACTGTCTGACGTATTAGCTAACAGATAAGTGGTTTAACACATCCATGGCCAACATGCATTAAGTACCCTAAACTGTGACATGCTGAGCACACGGCAGACACCAAGCTCATTCATCTGAAACAGCATCCTGCTTCTTAACAAATGCTACCGGCTACCAAGAGCAACTAGTCAGAGTTAGTAAAAGAAAGTCATTCCTTACCTAGTATTTACTGAACTACTGCTGTGTTCTTGTATGGCTGTAAATGGTCATGAACAGATCACATAAAGAGGGCCGCTATGTAGTACTGAACAGGACAGGAAGTGCCTGGTTTTCTCTGAGGTTTCATTATTCTAGGTGCTTTTGTTTGTTTATTTGTAATTATGTGTATGTGTGTTTATGTGTCTGTGTCTATGTCTGTGTGTCTGTGCGTCTGTATGTTTGTATGTTAGGGCATGAGCATGTGTGTACAATTGCCCACAGGGGCCAGAAGGTCAGATTCCAGGAGCTCAGGGTGGGTGTTAGAAAACAAACTTAGGCCCTTAGCCACTGAGCCATCTCTCCAGCCCCTACTTACTTACATTTGTGGGGGGCAGGGAGTGGTAATTAAGGATCTCATGTGCTCAGACTAGAATCAAATTTACTACATAGTTAAAGGTGTCCTTAAATTTCTGATCTCGGGCTGGTGAGATGGCTCAGTGGGCAAGAGCACCCGACTGCTCTTCCGAAGGTCCAGAGTTCAAATCCCAGCAACCACATGGTGGCTCACAACCATCCATAAAGAGATCTGACTCCCTCTTCTGGAGTGTCTGAAGACAGCTACAGTGTACTTACATATAATCAATAAATCTTTAAAATATAATTAAAAAAAAATTCTGATCTCCCTGTATCTTACTTGCAAGGACTGGCAATACACAGTATGCCACAATGCCTGGTTTTCTAAATTCTTTTAAAACCAGAAACCTTACTGCCAGGTGTGGTGGTGCCCACCTTTAATCCCAGTACTTGGGAGGCAGAGACAAGTAGATTTCTGTGAATTCGAGGCCAAGCTGGTCTACAAAGTAAGTCCAGGATAGTCAGGGCCCTGTTACACAGAGAAACCCTGTCTCAAAAAAACAAACCAAAACAACAAGAAAAAAAAAAAAAACACAGAAATCTTTGGCCTGGAGATGTAGTTACTATAATTTTAAGTTGGCCTCCATCTTACTTTGTAGCTGAGGCTAGCCTTGAAATTCTGATCCTCTTACCTCAACCTTCCAAGTGGTGGGACTACAGACATGCATAGCACTGTATCTTTTCTCTTTTAAAAATAGATTTCTCATGGAGACCCTGCTGGTTGAACCTCAGGGCCTTACACTAGAATGGAAATGCTTTGAATGCTTTGAAACAAGATGAAACAAGCTACTTTGTAGCTGAGGCTAGCCTTGAAATTCTGATCCTCTTACCTCAACCTTCCAAGTGGTGGGACTACAGACATGCATAGCACCAAGCCCTGCTCTGTATCTTTTCTCTTTTAAAAATAGATTTCTCATGGAGACCCTGCTGGTTGAACCTCAGGGCCTTACACTAGAATGGAAATTTGCTTTGAAACAAGATGGTAGAATGTAGTCCTGTTGATGTATAGGGTCTTATGAGGCGAAATCATGACAATTCAGACATAATGTACAGGAGACCTTGCTGTTGGAGTCTCTTGAGTCATACAAATGAAGCAAGTTTGAGACATGTGCATGCCTTGCTGAGGGAGAATTAGCCAATGAAATCTTTCCTTCCCTGCAGCACAAGCTTTCCTGATTTGATTCACTCGAGGAGTTCAATGCTGTGTTCACTCTCTTGTCACCTGTGGAATCCAATACTGCGTAATAGGCCTGTCTTCCTTCAGTTTTGATCATCTATGAGTGCAGAAATCAAACCTTGTCCTCTCCAGTATTTATGGCAGCAGTTTTCAACCTGGAGGTCATGACCCCTTTGAGGGTGGCATATCAGATAGTCTGCATATTAGATATTTATATTACGATTCATAATAGTAGCAAAATTACAGTAGCAATGAATTATGAAGTAGTAATGAAATAATTTTACAGTTGGGGTCAACCCAACACGAGGAACTCTATTAAAGGGTTGTAGCATTAGAAAGGTCGCTCATTTATTATTTCCATGATGGGCTTCAAGCCAAGTGAGACACCATGGCAAGGTCAGCACCATAGAATGTGGAGCTAGTTGTAATGGGGGATTAAAATCATTAGCTCACTTGGCAAGTTGACAGAGTCTGTTTGATCCAGAAAATGGTTAGGTTTATTTTATTTCCTGGTTTTAGTAATATCATGGCCATTTTTCTTATTACTAATTTCTTGACTTTGCCTTTTTTTTTTTCTGGGTGTTTTTAACTGGTAAGGAGTAAAGTGGAATTCAGTGAAGGAAGAAAATACGGCTGGGCCGGAGATGTAGCTCAGGGGTAGAGCAAGGCTCTGAGTCCGTGACCAGGCGTGCATGCATGTGTGTATGTAGAAATGCACATATGTATGATTACAGTAGCTCAAACATTTTAAAGAAGATATGATCCTAGCATCAGTCAGTTGCATTTTGTCCACCCTGACCATTGGCTATTTTAATGAACTGCACGATGATTGTTTATGAAATAGAAATGTCAAAGTCTTTTATCTTCACTAGCGATCATTCTAGACTAACCTTAGGAGGCAATACACACAGACGATATCCTATACTCTTTGTGATTTGCTATAAGCTAGTTCATTGGCGTTTCATATCAGACATTTTGCAGTGAATACTTTCTCCAATATGAGCTTTTCAAAGACCCTCTCACTTTAATTTTATAAGAAGCACAACTATGTAGCTAGTAAGTTTAATCTTTCAATTTATAAAATAGCTTTTATAAAAATAGCTCCTGGAGGTCTAGAGAGATGATTCAGTGGCTAAGAGTTCTTGCTGCTTTTCCAGAGGACGTGAGTTCAAGTCCCAGTATTCACATCAGTTGAGTAACTTCTGTAACTTCAGTTTTAGGAAATCTGATGAAGTCTTCTGGACTCCATGGGTGCCTAAACACATGTGGTGCCCACATACACTATACAAACTATGCATACACACATAATGAATAAATAAATGTTTAAAAACAATAGCTTCCGAGTATAAATACTTGTTTGTTTTCCTCATTGGAGATGATAGATGTACATTGACCGTTGATAGCCTTTGCTCTTGCTGAACACAACCAATGTGTGTTTTACCATTCTCTACAAATATGGATATGGAGAGAGCCAGCATTTATACTCTTTATAATGAAGAAGACACCAAATGGATCCAGTGCTACATCTGTGGTAATATGGGAGATGTTAGAGGCACCATCTGGGCTCTTGCACCCCTAACAAGCTGGGCACAGCCACCCATTCTCAATAACCTAATTAAACAGATAAGTAACAGTGAAAGGTAGAGAAAGGAGGTTTAGGCACTGTGTCACACTGGGAAGAGGAGCAAATCAGGAGACTCAGTAACCTCCCACCTCCAGGCTCATCCTAAATCCGCTTGGCCATGAAACCTGTACCATCCTTAGGGTCCTGGCATGAAGCTCAGATTTAAAAGTAAGGGAAGATGTACACATAACTAAGCAATCCTAGTCACGGTGTGATCTGGTCTGGTTTTTTTTTTTTAATTTTAATTTTTTAATTTATTTTTTATTAGATATTTTCTTTATTTACATTTCAAATGCTATACCAAAAATTTCCTATACCGTCCCTTCGCCCTGCTCCTCTACCCACCCACTCCTGCTTCTTGGCCCTGGCATTCCCCACTGGGGCATATAAAGTTTGCAAGACCAAGGGGCCTCTCTTCCCAATGATGGCTGACTAGGCCAGCTTCTGCTACATATGCAGCTAGAGACACAAGCTACAGGGGTACTGGTTAGTTCATATTGTTGTTCCACCTATAGCGTTGCAGACTCCTTCAACTCCTTAGGCACTTTCTCTAGCTCCTCCATTGGGGGCCCTGTGTTCCATCCTATAGATGACTGTGAGTATCCACTTCTGTATTTGCCAGGCACTGGCATAGCCTCATATGAGACAGCTATATCAGGGTCCTTTCAGCAAAATCTTGCTGGCATATGCAATAGTGTCTGGGTTTGGTGGCTGATTATAGGATGGGTCCCCGGGTGCAGTAGTCTCTGGATGGTCCATCCTTTTGTCTTAGCTCCAAACTTTGTCTCTGTAACTCCTTTCATGAGTATTTTGTTCCATATTCTAAGGAGGAATGAAGTATCCATACGTTGGTCTTCCTTCTTCTTGATTTTCTTGTGTTTTGCAAATTGTATCTTGGGTATTCTAAGTTTCTGGGCTAATATCCACTTATCAGTGAATGCATATCAAGTCACTTCTTTTGTGATTGGGTTACCTCACTAAGGATGATATCCTCCATACATCCATTTGCCCAAGAATTTCATAAATTCATTGTTTTTAATAGCTGAGTAGTACTCCATTGTGTAAATGTACCATATTTTCTGTATCCATTCCTCTGTTGAGGGACATCTAGGTTCTAGCCTCGAAGATATGGGCACTGGGGGAAAATTCCTAAACAGAACAGCAATGGCTTGTGCTGTAAGATCAAGAATTGACAAATGGGACCTCATAAAATTGCAAAGCTTCTGTAAGGCAAAAGACACTGTCAATAAGACAAAAAGGCCACCAACAGATTGGGAAAGGATTTTTACCAATCCTAAATCTGATAGGGGACTAATATTCAATATATACAAAGAGCTCAAGAAGCTGGACTCCAGAAATTCAAATAACCCCATTAAAAATGGGGTACAGAGCTAAACAAAGAATTCTCAACTGAGGAATACCGAAGGGCTGAGAGGCACCTGAAAAAAATGTTCAACATCCTTAATCATCAGGGAAATGCAAATCAAAACAACCTTGAGATTCCATCTCACTCCAGTCAGAATGGCTAAGATCAAAAATTCAGGCCGGGCGTGGTGGCGCACGCCTTTAATCCCAGCACTTGGGAGGCAGAGGCAGGCGGATTTCTGAGTTCGAGGCCAGCCTGGTCTACAAAGTGAGTTCCAGGACAGCCAGGGCTACACAGAGAAACCCTGTCTCGAAAAACCAAAAAAAAAAAAAAAAAAAAAAAAAAAATTCAGATGACAGCAGATGCTGGCGAGGATGTGGAGAAAGAGGAACACTCCTCCATTGCTGGTGGGATTGCAAGCTTGTACAACCACTCTGGAAATCAGTCTGGCAGTTCCTCAGAAAATTGGACATAGTACTACTGGAAGATCCAGCAATACCTCTCCTGGGCATATACCCAGAAGATGTTCCAACTGGTAATAAGGACACATGCTCCACTATGTTCATAGTAGCCTTATTTATAATAGCTAGATCTGGTCTGTTTATTGGCTGGTCATTGTGTTGGCTCTGGTCTATCCTGAAAGGTGGTCTGACAAGTCAAAACTAATCTCTTCCTGAGAGACAAGTTCTTTTGCTGGCTGTAACCAACATGAGATTCCGGTGGAAATTTCAATTTCTTAGAGCCTATTATTTCCATAGTATGATAGCCAAAGGGACACAAATGACTCTTAGAGTATCCTCACTCCTGCTGGGATGGTTACAACAGCTCTTGAGTCCACAGAAGTGAGCCATAAGCTGTGAACCATGACTAAGTCCTTGTAATCTGTGTGCTCTGCCACTTGCCCTTCCCCACTGTCTGGATTGTGCTGCCACCTAGGCCATTCTGCCCAGTACCTGCTTAATAAAAGATAGGGAAGACCTGTGGCAGTATGTGGTTCCCAGAACATCTGTGCTCCATCTGTCGTGCCAGGGGGCCTCTCCACGGTACTTGAATTGGTTTGGAGTCATGTGAAAGTTTTTGTTTTTATCTGTTTAATTTATAAGCCATCATATTCTGTTACCATAGCAACAAATAAGGAAGTTTTTTTAGCCATTGTATTAGACCATGCTAACACGAATGAAAGCATATTTGAAAATAAGTATATCAAATATAAGCAAGTTGATGAATATGGATAGTTCTCAAAATATGTTCTCATCTCACGTCACAAGGAAAGAAAGCATGATGAAACTAAAATGTGTACATGTAAAGACATCATGCTTATTATACTCAATTTGGCGATAATGGTCTAGGTCACATAGGAGTGTTGCTGAGGTCAAGGCAAGAGTTAGTGTGAGGCTTTGGGTCAGTGTGGTCTTCAGAGTCATGATGAGGGCTTCTCTATCAGGGTTCAGGTGAAGAGGGTCAGGTGAAAAGTCGGCATTAGAGGGCAAGTAAAGGTCAGAGTCAAGGTCAGTATTAGTCTAATGATCAGTGATGGGGTTAAGTCGAAGATCAAGATCACTGTCAGAGTCAGTGAATGTCAAGATGTGACTAACGTCAAGCAAAAGTCAAGGCTTGGATGAATCTAAAGTTGAGTCTCAGGGTCAGGAGAAGGGTTAATTTTAGAATCAAGGGAGAGTGGGGAGTTGGTTGAAGATAAGGGATATCATTCAAAGGGAGAGAGGGAGAAGCAGGGTGAAGGTCCATTTCAGTGTCCGTGTGAGGCAAGAGGGACGTGACGAGGATTATAATAAAGGGAGGGTGAGAGTCAGCTCCAGGATGACTTTTGCCAAAGCTATAATCAGATTTCCAATCACAATATTGACCAGGGGCAGAATAATGGTCATGGGCAGGGGCAAATGACATAAGAAATAGCAAAACTTCCCAACCGTCTATATTAGTTACTTTTCTACTATTATGATAACACACCATGACAAAGAGAGTATGAGTCAAGAGTTAATGTATAACTTAGTTCATAGCCGGGGTCATGATAAGAATTCTAGTAAAGGAAGGGTGAAAAGTCAGATTCAAGATGAGATTTGTCAAAGCTGTGGGTGGTAAGATAGAGCGGGTTGAGACCCAGAGACTCACACACCCGAGGCTTAGGCAACTTCCAGCTCCCTGCTAGACTTCTGACTTGGAACATGTGCCATGCTCCTCACATAAAAGAAACGTGTCTATGGTCATGTAGGCTTAAAGCAGAGTTCTCCATGTTAATGAGATAGCTAGAGAGAGGCCTGGAGAGCTTAGCCAATAAGCTTCCCTTCCCAGACATTGAAATGGTTATGGTACATTATGCATCCATTTTCCACCACGAACAACAAATAAACAGTTTAGAACCATGGGCTGTCTTTTTCATCAAGATCCACCGTAGGAAGCCATGGAGAAGGCATTTGCCTACAGAGCCACAGCTTAATTCTCCCGTAGAAGGCCTCTGCCCTCCCAACCTCAACCAGCACCAAGCCTGACTCTGTTGGAGTCCGCCGAAAGACCCTCACTCACAAAGACCACGGAGACTGAGATCACTGCAAACTGCAAGATGTTTATTGATCCAACGTGTTGGGGCCCCTCAGCATGCAAGCAAAAGGAGACCCCGAATGAACAAAGAACTTTTTATAGCTTGTAAGGGGCAGATTTAGGCAACAAGGCTAGCTGGCTTATTCTAATTGGTGTAGCAAATAACCCTTTCAGGCATTGGTTGATTTGCATGGGGTGACTATCTTTGGCCTGGTCTCTCACTCTGCCTGCCCTTATTTTTTTTTTTTTTTTCAGCATTGTTTAGTCTGCCAGTTTCTTTATCTGGCTCTGCCTCTGGCCTGCTAGTATAGTGTGGAAAGTTCCTTCAGAGGGGGAAGGGGCTGGGTGGTCTTGAATTCATTTTGGATTCTACACCTCCACCAAGCTAAGGACTATCACCACTCACTGAGACAAGCCAGAGCTTCCCCTCTCACCCCATCCTGGGCTAGACACTGTCCCCAGCCCTAGGGCTCCCTACTCCATTCTCAGTTCTTCCTCTATTCTCAGAGGAGCCTGGGTGCCCAAGAGTCAGAGAACCCCATGGCCTCGGCCTCATCAAAGGTCCTGGAACCCTCCAAACCACCTCCAGCATTTCCATACTCAGACTGCACTTCCCCACCAGCACTTCCCTGTAGTTCAGCACCAGCACCAGCAGCAGAGTGGGAAGAGCACTGTCTTCCTCCCAAAGAGGCCTTGCCAGCAACCGCAGTCACAGAGAAGACTTGGACTGACAAAAGCTATGACCACAACGTATAAAATAAAGTGTTTATTTAGTCTTATGATTCAGGAAAAATAAGGGTCTATCATGGCAAGGAAGCATGGCAGCAAGTGGCAGGCACGGACAGAAAGTTGAGAGCTCACAACCTCAACCAAACACAATGTAAAAAGAAGAGACTGGAAATGACACAGAGCCTTTAAACTCTCAAAGCCCACCTCCAGTAAAATTTCTCCAACAAGACCACATTTCCCAAACCTCCCCACATAGCGCCATCAACTGGGAACCAAGTGTTCAAACATCTGAGTCTATGGGGGATGTTCCCATTCAAGCCACCACAAGGATCACTGGATGGGTGAGTGTAAGCATAAAGACCAGGGTGCAGTTAAGGCTCAGAGGCATGTCAAAATGGAAGTTCAGAGTTGTGGTTAAAGGTGAGAATCATGTTCATGGTCAGGGTCGACATAGTGATAGACAAGTTGGGGGTGATAATCAAGGTAACGATCACAGTAAGGGATAGGCTCACAAGAGTCAAGGCTAGAGTGAAGAGAGGGTCAAGGTGAGGGTTCGTGTCGGGGCATATGTGGAAATGTGGGGGTAACTGTTAATGTGTTTGAGAGTTGAGTTCAGGATGAGATTCAGAGCGAAGGTCGGCTCTGTCAGTATGAGGGTCAAAGTAAGGACTATCCAGGTAGCAGACTTAGGATCAGAGGGAGGACACAGTAAGGTTCAGATTTTACTTGGAGAAAGTACCAGCCCAGCTTGATAGCTGAGTTTCAGATAGAAGGCTAAGGTCAGTCAGCACCATGCTGGGGACCAGAGTGACCCTCTGCTCAGGTAATGCTGGGAGTCAAGTTCAAGGACTGGAGTGAGGATCAATCTGGATCAAGGTCAGCTTCATAGCCACTGTCAAAGCCGAGATGTTTTCAGAATGTAGGGATTGAGAAAAATGTGTGATTCTCATTGAGTTGCCTCAGATAAGGCTAGGCTCAACTCCACTAATTCTATTAGTCCAGAAACTATTGCAGATGCTGACAAGATTTTGCTGACAGGACCCTGATATAGCTGTCTCCTGTGAGGCTCTGCCAGTGCCTGAGAAATACAGAAGTGGATACTCACAGCCATCCATTGGACAGAGCACAAGGTCCCCAATGAAGGAGCTAGAGAAAGTACCCAGGGAGCTGAAAGGGTTTGAAGCCCCATAGGATGAACATCAATATGAACTAACCAGTACCCCTAGAGCTCCCTGGGACTAAACCACAAATCAAAAAAAAAAAAAAAAAAACACATGAATGCCGGGCGTGGTGGCTCACGCCTTTAATCCCAGCACTTGGGAGGCAGAGGCAGGCAAATTTTTGAGTTCGAGGCCAGCCTGGTCTACAGAGTGAGTTCTAGGTCAGCCAGAGCTATACAGAGAAACCCTATCTCAAAAAAACAACAACAACAAAACCACATGGTGGGGACTCATGTCTCTAGCTGCATATGTAGCAGAGGGTGGCCTAGTTGGACATCAGTGGGAGGAGAAGCCCTTGGTCTTATGAAGGTTCTATGCCCCAGTATAGGGGAATGCCAGGACCAGGAAGCGGGAGTGCGTGGTGGGTTGGGGAGCAGGGGGATAGGGGATTTTCAGAGAGGAAACTAGGGAAGGGGATAACATTTGAAATGTAAATAAATCTTTTATTCCCAGCACTTGGGAGGCAGAGGCAGGTGGATTTCTGAGTTTGAGGCCAGCCTGATCTACAGAGTGAGTTCCAGGACAGCCAGGGCTACACAGAGAAACCCTGTCTCGAAAACAAAACAAAACAAAAACAAAAACAAAAAAAAAAAAAAGAAAAGAAAAGAAAAGAAAAAAATCTAATTAAAAAAAAAAAAAGAATGTTGTAGTACCCCAGGTGGGGGGAGGTGCAGGGTGGGGGAAGAATTGTCTTCAGGGGTTGACATCTAAATCTAAGCTTGACTCCATCTTTGCTCTTATATCTTTACCTTCGTACAATTTTCAACTTTATTCATTTTGACTATGAATAAAAAATTCAAAGAACAATGTACAAATGTAAACACATTTTGGGCACACACACACACACACACACCTTAGATTATTGTTGTCTTCCTTTCCTCCGTGGGAAGAAACAATAACTGACATGAATGCAAGTTTCTACTTTGTGGGGTTCTTCTCACATAAATCTTACATACACAAGTTTGGGCAAATGGATAAGATACTGGGAAAAAAGCATTCTAAGGGAAGTCAGACATCAGATTCTCTGGAGCTGGACTTAATGGCAGCTGTAAAGCTGTAACGCACCAACAACAATAACAACAGCAGCAACAACAACAAAACTTTGTACTGCTCCTCAGTAAACTGAGAGAAACGTAAGCAGAGGAGAGCAGAGTCATTAAAAAAGTATTTCTCTGGGAACATACTCTTAAATACACTTTGCTCAACCATGCACGGGCCTGGCAGGTACTAAGTCAAACAGTCCCCTGAGAGGGGAGTGAGGAGGATTATAGGAAAGATGGAAAAGAAGACTCAGAGACAGAGGTTAGAAATCAGGAGGGCTGTCTAGTCACAACTGCGGCAGCCTCGAGTTTAATTCTCTTTGGCTTTATATACTTTACAGTATCATGAGAAACAAAGCCACAAGCTAACAGAAACAATTTGCTAAAATGTACACAAGACATTCCTTCCCATTCCAAAACCCTCTGTTCTTTCCACCAAGGTCAATAGACTCTTCAGCCCCAGCCTTGAGCCCCAGGTGCACCTCCTCTTATCATTCCATGGCTGCAGAGACCAGGAAATCTGCCAACAGGCCCCCCCCCTCTCTCTCTGCTTCAAAGAAGCACAAAACAGCTCCCCACACAGCAACTAAGAGCTGATCTTCCAGAATGATTCCCAGCACAAATGGTGGCTGACTCTAGTCTCAGAGGACCCAACACCCTCTTCTGGCCTCATCTGGTACTGCACAATGCAGTGCACAGATGTACATGAAGGCAAAACACCCATGCACATAAAATACAAATAAAAATTTAAATCTAAACAAAGTTAAGGTGCATTCTTAGTAAACATATATAGGTATAACTATTCATAAGCCATACTTTTAACTGAGTCTTGTTTCTTAAAATCAGTGAATTAAAAAATATGCAAATATCTTTTGATGACAATACGTGTATATTTGTGTTTTCCACCTCAAAATGTTAATGGATAGGAAATAATGCTTTGTGAAAAATAACTGACATGTTCTTGAACTCTCCATCCTCTAGGTGTCACTTATGTCTACAGAAAAAGAAAAAAAAATAGCAATCACTCCTATATGAGACAATAGTTAAAGCAAAGAGTTTATTATACTGGGTACAACAGAATTTCTAATGATTTTCTATTGATTTTTAAAGTTATTGCAGCTTGTCTACAAGATAAATTTAATTTCCTATTTACTGGTAGTTAATTATTCTTTATAGCTAAGTTTTAAAACTTTAGGTGATCATTTCATCATCTGTTGTATATACACAAGATAACCAATTATATATTTGACCCCCTCCACATCTTATCTAGGCACATGCCCTCATACCCGAAGGCCCACGTTAAGTCTCCTCACAGAAGATGAAGTTTATAATAAATAGATTCTGACACTTTCGTATGGAGACAGCTTGCAGTTCCCACCACCCTGAGTTCTCCTTCCATTTAGCTAGCGATCCACGCAACAGCACCCACAGGTGAGCTCCTGGGAATCTGACCCTGGGCTTGGGAAAAGCCATTCAGTCAAGAGTACAGGAACTGTGGGACTCACCTGGCCAAACTGTCACTGTCCCCCACCCCCTTGAAAAGGTAAAACAACATGAGGCACATTCTTATTTTTTAAATTATTTTATTTTAAATTACGTGTCTATGTGTTTGTCGGAGTGTGGGTGCGTGTACATGTGTGTCCAGGTACCCGTGGATTCCAGGAAAGAGCACTGGATCCCCTGGAGCTGGGTTTACTGGCAGCTGTGCGTGGATACTGAGAAACACACTAAGAAGAGCAGTACTCCCTCTTAGCCTTAACCACTGAGCTGTCTGCCCAGCCCAGGGAGACACATTCCTACCACATACAAGCTGAATGCTTTTAAGGTTCTCTAGACAATTGCCTCTTACTTCTAGAGAACTAATTGATTACTCAGTGAAAGACACTTATTTTCAATATGTTTGGTTTTGGTTTTTGCGACAAGCCTTACTGTTTGGTGCCCTGGAACTCACTCTGTAGACAAGGCTGGCCTTAGACTCAGAGATCTTCCTGCTTCTGTTTCCCCTGTGCTGGGATCAAAGGTGTGCACACTAGTTCTCAGCTAGACAGGCTATTAATGTAGATGTCAGTTGTTCCAGATCTAAGCTGCAGAAATACAGCTCTCTGAACAGGGCACTATACTGAGAACTTTGTATGTTTGCCTTGTTTTTTGAGACAAGGTCTCACTTAGCCCAGGCTGGCATAGTAGAGCCTGCTCTACAGTAGAAGATCTTGAAGCCCTGCCTTCACACACTGGAATTACAGATGTGCACCTTCATGCCTGCCTCCTTCTCAGTGTTTACATTTTTCTGTGTACATGACTAAATTCCTACAAATATTGCATAATAATAAACCTTTACCACTATATGGATAAGGAATACATGATTTGCTTTACAGGTAAGACAACTGTTATTTTACTCATGAGCATCTCCTTTTGTCACCAAATCACTGTTATTTCGTCCTGCCAAATCCTCAACTGCTCTTTTAGGTATATTCCAATTTTTTATTTTTCGTATTCTAACATTACACAGCAAAGCTTAACTAAGTACCAGCAGGTGGAGACACTGAGCACGCATGCACATCCCAAGGGCCTGGACAGGCGCAAAAGCACTTATTTAAAGGAACAAGGGGTGGGAGGGAATCCAGCTTTTTGCGGAAGCTGAGATCCTTCCTTCTTCTTTGGGAGGAAGGAGAGGGATGCAACAGATCTCCAGCTAATCCCCGATTCACCGCATGCCGCCACAGCAGGCATCCTCAAGGCTGCCAGAAGCCCCATACAGATCACAGAGAACAACAGTTTGGCAGCAAAGTACCTGGAATAGTCTCTGCACACTCAAGGGTCCAGCTGGGCTCTTTTCTGAAAAGCACACGTGACGGGGGTCTAGGGATTGTAGTGTGTTTCCTAGCAACAGCAGGACTGTACTCTCTGATACTGTGGAGGAGGTGCAAACACCCCTGCACACTGGCCAGAGTGTTTTGAGGAGCAGTGGGAGGGTAACACACATACACACACAATTGCAAATGTTTTAGAGTGCATTAAACTTGCAAGCCATTACTAGGTCACTTGCTAAAAGGGGTAGTTAAATGGGTAGGTGGATGTATTGCAATGTTGTCCAGCCCCAAGGCAGCAAAGAGAAGCCCTAGGTAGATCCCAGAGGGTTCAGCTGCCTGCTCCATTAGAAAAGTAAGTCTCCCACGTACAGCTTGAGAGTCCCAGAAACAGACAGGGAAACTGAAGGTACAGCTTGGTGACAGGGGAATCAAGAGGTTCTGCAAGCTTCCTTACTTCTGTTTCAGATTGAGGGCTGCAGAGGATGATAATTAACCCTAAGTTCTGTGTCGAAATATTCAACAGTGGTTCTAGTAAAGTGGACGTCTGCATCATTAGAGGGACAAACGGGAACTTCCCTGATTTCCACAAAGCCAAGCCATCCCTTCCACTCTATAGTCAGATAAGCTTAGCTCTCCCGGGAAGAGAAAAGGCAGTGACCCCTGGGAACTAACACCCAACAAACACAAAAGGCATTGTAAGAAGCCCATTGGCTGGCAGTTAAAAGTCGTAGGGTTCTTCCTTCTCATTGGTGGCCCACTGTGGAGCTTTATCAAGACTCTGCCTGGCAAGTAGGGCATGCTTTGGGTCACAATTCTGGCATGGAGATTTAAAATTAGACTGCCAGTATTCATCCAATGTTTATCTCTGCCTGATGCTGACAACCTGAAGAATTTTTGTTCAGCTCCCACTTTCAAGTGTTTTGACATCATTACTCAGCTATTCCTGAGATCTAAGTATCATCTCAAACCAAATTAGGGACAATTTACTGACCATTAACAGTGGATTGATTCTGCAAGCCTTGTGGATATGATCATAGGAGTGTCTATCTATATTAAGATTGTTGTCTCAGCACAGTGGTAAAGATTTTCATTTTTCGTACAACATGTATGTTTTGTTTTGTTTTTAAGATTGAACACAGCTTTGTGTTGGAATAAGCCCAGCTTGGCCTACTATGCTGTGACAATTACTATGGATTGTCAATTTGACAGGATTGAGCATTGCTGAAGGGAGCATCCTCTGACCATGTCTTTGAGGGATTTTCTACATTAGGTTAGTTGAGGTGGGACGGCTTACCCTAAATACAGTGGCACTAGTTCATTGGCCAGGGTCCCCAGAGGGACTGAGTGAAAGGGACAGTCATTTGAGCATCCACTTTTCCTCCCTCTGCTTTCCAACTCTGGGAGCAATGTGACTAACTGCCTCATGCTCCTGCCACCATACTTCCCTGTCATTCTATACTAACTTCAAGCCATGAAACCAAATAAACCCTTGCTTGGGTTGCTTTTATCAGAGCAATGTATGAAAGAGCTAATTTCTACTAAACAAATAAAAATAAAACACACGTAAAATTCCTCTCCCACCCCGTCCTGTGAGCTGTCAGTGCCTGTGAAGATGATGGCATGGCGTTAGTCTTCGCAATTGACCTCATTTTCTGGATGTTATCTGTATTTTGAGGGTGAGCTACCTGTGGCGGCATCTTAAGTTTTGAACAAGAACATTTAGGTCAAGGTTATCAAAGGGACTTTCTAATGGGATGGCTGGAGAGTCTGCAGGAGGCATCAGCCTTGGTGACAAAAGAGAATGTCCATTGATCGTTGTGCTACCAGCCAAAATCATGAGTCATTTTACACAAAAGGTCTCCATTCTGCCAGACCTGACAGTGGTGCACACCTTTTAATCCCAGCTCCAGGGAAGCAGAAGCAGGTGGATTGCTGTGAGTTTGAGGCCACCTAGATCTACACAGCAAATTCTAGGACAGCTACTTAGTGAGATGCTATCTTCAAAAAGAAAAAGAAAAGTCCCATTCTAATTTTACACTTTTGGTATGGTACTTAGGCAATATATATATATATATATATATATATATATATATATATAGTAACGGATATATATTCTCTTTGCATGCATTAAGGCATATATAAATATATACACATAAGTAACGATATAAACGACAATGTTAACATATAGTTATTAGTATACTTAATAAAACAGTATATGTCATGTTACATTAATGAACTACACAGCTTTAAAAATGCTTAAACAGAAGGTCAAACATTATATCAGTAATCCTGTACTGAGAACAAAAAAAATATGTCAACTACTATCTCTAATTAAAGTAATTCTTTTCCTAGAGGACAGGAAGTTTCAAACTGCCCAGCTATGTTTTTACGAGCATTCATCTTATTAATTAAAAGCTCCGAAAAGGTCAATCCAAATGCATATGCATTATGAGCCAAAGAGATTTACATATTTTGTTAATTCACTGGCATTTTAAGAATAAAGAACAGATTAAGATTGTGTTTAGTTGCTTCTTTTCTGTGAGAATGTGCCTTTGATATGTGATTTGTTCAGCTGTACATTGTTTGTCTCTGAGCAAGGCTTTATAAGCCAGGTCTGACCTGAGCTCAGTGATACTGTACAATTTCTTCTCGTTGCTGCTTCTTCACTTCATTCTATTGTGCTCTTCTGGTTCAGCCTGGTTCTTGCAAGAGAACAGCATCAACTGGCTGGCTTCAACAACTGGCATTTGTCATTCATCGCTCTGGAGACTGGGAAGCCCAAGATCAAGGTCCCAGCAGAACTAGCATCCTTGTTTACTGATGACTTAAATGGTAGAGACCAGAGAGGGGAAGCAAGCATTCTGCCTCCTCATAGAAGTTCTCTAGTCCCATTCATTTCTACAGGCCCTGTCATCAGATTATAGGTTAGGACTCTAATGTAAGACTGGGAGATGTGAATAGTCCAACCTTGAAGGAAGACTAAGCCCTTTAGATGGGCACATGCTATTCTTACATTCATCTTACTTCACTTCAAGAAGCAATAAGGAATTTTGTTGTTGTTGTTGATGATGATGATGATGATGATGTTGATGTATGAGACAGGCTCTCTCTATATATATGCAGTTCTGAATGTTCTGGATCTCACTGTGTACACCTGGCTGACCTTGAACTCACAGAGATCCTCTTGCCTCTGCCTCCGGGTGCTGGAATTAAAGGTATGCTCCACCAAGTCTGGCAGGAGTTCTTTTCAAGAGGGATGTTTGAATCTGAGCTTGTTTATACTAATGTGGATCCTTCCAATGCCACTGCTTCGACTCTTCATCCTTTGTGCCCCTCCCTGTAAGGTGTACCTTGGAGATGAATGATACACACAGTCTTCTGTGTGTATGCTTATGCTCATGTCAGTTTAATCTAAGAAGCGGTGAGCTATTTGAGAGAAACATGTAAGACAGCTTGTTTGCATTGATGCAGAGTTTCTCAATACTACATTTGTTTGCTTCAACCAAGACGCATATAGGGTTGAAATGATTTTAAACATTCCTCAGAAACTCACATTCATCTGAAGTACATTTTCTTCCTTTGAGTCAGAACAAGTTAGAAAACTCTAAGCTCCATACAGTTACATATTGTCAGTTAAAAAAAAAATCTCTGAAAATTGTATCTCTGTAAATAGACTGGGAAAATACGAAAGAAACCAGGCATTGCTCTCTCTCTCTCTCTCTCTCTCTCTCTCTCTCTCTCTCTCTCTCTCTCTCTCTCACACACACACACACACACACACACACACACACCTTATTAACTGCCAGAATTAACTGAGGCTATATCTGAGGCAAGTAAAAACAACAACAAAATATTCTTCTCCAGTATATTTTTACTTTGATATATTCACGCAAATCAAAAGAATGTATTTGAAAATACAGGGTACAAGTACAAGCAAGTTTGGAATTACATATACTTTTCAAGAGTGTATTTCTATAGTAAATTATAAGGAATATAGATTAAAATAAGACAAGTATATAACATTTCATGTTCAAACTAGGTTTAGTGATGATTAGGTTATGTTAATAGAATCATTATGAGGGTCAGGGTCAGGTTGAGAGTCAAGGTTATAAAGACAGTGAGCTTTCGGGATGCTGAGGAGCAGGTCTAGGGTAAATGGAGTCAGGTTGGAAGTCAGGAACCGTGAGAGTGTGAGTAGTGGGACAAAGATGAAGAGAACGGGGTCAAAACAAGAGTGACTTAGGGTTTGTGATCTGGGTCTGTGTGGTTCAAATGAAAAAATGTCCCTCATAGGTTCATGCATTGAAATACATGGTCCCCAGTTGATAGCCCTGTTTGGGGAGGCTATGGAACTTTTAGGAGGTGTGGTCTTGCTGAAGGATGAAAATGTCCTTAGGGGTGGGCTTTGAAGGTTGATAGCCTTAATCACTTCCTGTTCATCTCTGCTTCCTGTTTGCAGTTGAGATGTGATCCTCTAATTTACAGCTCCTTCTGACATGCCTTCTCCACCACTGTGAGCTCTGGAGCTATAAACCAAAATAAACTCTTTCTTCCAACACAATAATAGAAATGTAGTTACGACAGTCAATTTGAGGATCCAGTTCAGAGTCAGTGTATGGAAGCCTAAAAGCAGGGGTCATGCAAGGGTCAATGGATGGATGAAGTTCATGGCCAGAGTAAAGTTTAGGATCAGGGTCAAGGTGAAAGGGATAATAAGGATAGCACAGTTGTTGAGGACAAAGACAGAGGTAAGAATAAGAAATCCAACTGGGATTATAGGCTTTGTAAGATATGAACTAATTGAGGGGGATGCTAGAATCCGGTCATGATGTTGTACATGATCAGAGTGATTTCCGAGGTCAGATTGATTGTCAAGGACGAAGTAACAATTGATGTGTGGAAGGATCAGATAGTGTGTCTGGGTAACGTGTGGTCAGGGTCCCATTGCAGGTAAAAGTCAGCTCCAGAGTGATAGACGTGGGAAACGAAATGATGGCATTTGTTTGTTTGGTCACAGTGAGTATGAGAGTCAAGAGGGGGGTTAGATTGTTGATTATAATCACTGTCAGTTTGAGGACTGTGATAAGAGTAAAAATAGAAGTTAAGATTCATGATCAAATCTAGGGTTTTGGTTCATGTAAGAGTGATGTCAAGATCATGTTCAGGGACATCATGGTGGTCATGGATAATGTGCTAGCTCGTCTTTCTGACAGGCTAAAGTTGTTTGGGAAGAAGATCCAGGAAAGAGTGTTCACAGTATAGATGAGAGTCAAGGGTAAGTGTGAGAGGGAGGTTTACCAGCATCTTGGGGTAGTTTGTTATATAGAATAATTACGGACACTATGTCTTGCAGGAGTATGATCTATAATCACAGGAAGCTAACAGCTGCTTCATACTCTTCCATATCACTCCTCCAACTTTAGCTCTTGAGATAATCACCAAAACACCATAGACTCTTATGAAGTCAGTCGGAAGGGCAGGGGAGATCTCTGTATTCCTTCAGCCTCCCCAGGGACATCCTTCAGGCCAATGCCCTTGGTGAGTGGCAGCTTTTAGTAGACACATTTAATTTTCCATCTTTGGAACAAAGAATGATGTGGCAGTTCTCTGGTCTTTCCCACTGATGTCATCTCACTTCAGGCTGAAGGGAGAGCGGAGCCTGGCACATCTGGTTATACCATTAGATCTCAGGCCTGAAGCTCCTTTCTCTTCTTGTCACTTTATCTGTAAACCAGGAGAGCTGGATTTGATAGGCTTCTCCTACTCTAAGGGGACTTCTCAGGCATGAACTACTAAAACCTTTTAGGCGCTGCTTCTCTTCTGAAGACTCCACAGGACAGTGTTTCTCGGTTTTTAAAATTTCACACCCTTGGGTTTCCAAAGATAGATCAGAGAACCCAGGTTCCTTCCACAGAATCCACCTTAAAGGGGGCAGGGAGGCAAGGTGAGCGATTGAGTAAGGGAGCTGAGTCTAGAGGCATCCTTGTCATCCCAGCACTGGGGAGTGGAAGTTGGAGCATCCCTGGAGCTCATTGGCCAGTTAGCCTAGCCCACTTGGCACCTTCCAGGCTAGAGAGACCCTGTCTTAAACAAAAAGTGAGAGCTGCCTGAGAAAAGCCACTTGAGATTGTCTTTTGCTGCCCCCCAAACACACATAAAACCCATGTCTCTAATGCTCTCTCATCTAATAATTTAGAGCATCCTTCCTGTCCCTTTGGGAATCACTGCAACTCCCATATAGCATGAGAGATCGCAGCTCTGGTTTTCCCCAGTTCGCAGGGAGTGCATAAGAGGGTGGTTTTGACGTTTCGCCAACTATGTAAAGGGCAATCTGAAATCTGTTCCTTCCAACAGTACCCTCCCCATCCACAGAAGACCCCAGAAAGCATTCTCAGGCTGTCATTTTCAGGCCTTCCTCACTTCCCCTTGGGAAAACTTGCTCTCGAATCATCTGAAGATATTGATTACCTGCATCATCACAGACACAGTTCTCCCTTTGTGTCCTGGCTGCCCGTGCCTGGTGTCAGTTCACAGATAAGAAAAGAGAGTGATGGGAAGGATCTATTTATACGATGTCCTTGAAGGCTGAGGCCTGGCTTCCTTAAGAGAAAAAACTGTCAGGTATGGAGATGAGACACAGAGCAAGTGGTCACCCCAGTGTGAACGGCAGCGCTGGATGCAGAGGCACTGCCACATGGTTGCTTTCCCAGGCAGACTCTCACAAGCGCACAGCTAATATCAAAATCCATACAAAACAAAGGAAAAGAGACAGAGTTCTGCAGAAGGAAAGAGAAGGTCTCTGAAAGCATGACAGAAACTCAGTATGTGTTGGGGGAGGGAGATGACAAGAAGAAAGGAGGAGAGGGAGGAAGTAGGGAAGCAGAGAGAGTACTAATGTACCAAGGAAAGCCATAGACTTGGAGCCAGGGGATGTTCGTATGAAGCCTGGCTCCATATTTAGTAGAAATCTGAGCTTGGTCTAGGTGCTTGATATCTCAGAATTTTGGTTTCCCCCTGCCTCAAGTGAGTATCATATATCCTTCTCCACTAATCTCATCAGATTGCTATAAAAATCCAATTCAAGAATGGCCGTGGAAACACTGGCTAAGTTGAAAATACTGTACACAAATAAGTCCCTCAGTGTCTGTCGTAGCTAGCGATCTTCTAGAGTTCTGTGAGTCTGTCTGCACATGCTCTCTACATAGAGAAAGCAGTCCACCTCCTGGAAAACTTGTTAGCAATCTGCCATTCCTCTTCTGCAGAAGAGGAGACATAAAATGGGGGTAATAAGTTTCTGGAGGTCACTCAACTAGTTAGTAGACTTTGAACTAGACCTGCCTAAATCCAGCAGCCGATTCTTTCCAGCATTTCCTGAGTCTAAATGTATACATAATGGCCTTTCAGTATTTACACGTAGTAAGATCTGCCTTCCAGTGTTAAAGGGTATTGTGTTTGTGTGCCAGGTCTACCAATACCAGTACCAGAGACTGGAGGCTGGACATTTGAGAAGACGGTGGCAGCATGGTTGGTCTCTGGGAAGGGCACATGTCCTGGCTCGTTCTGTCTTCCATGCTTCCCCCCTGTACAAGCACACACCTTGGCAATGACATTAGTCATCTTGGATTACAGCTCCACCATTATGACATTTGATCTTCATTGCTCTCCATAAGGCCCCATCTCCAGAGACGGCCACGCAAGGGGCTAGCTCTTTGTACAGAAGCAGGCGTGTAATAGACAAATGTCCAAAAAACTTTAAAGAAAAAAATCCTTGTCCCCCTTTTTCTTCAGAAAGGTATTTCTAAACTCTTATCAGGTCAGTAATAACTTCTGCCGCAAAACAATTCAACTCTTGAGTCCTCCCGAGATGCCTGCTTTCCCATCATGTCAGGGACCACTGGCATACTGGAGAGGAGCCAGGCTTGGGTAAAGCCTTTCACACATGTTCCTTCTCCCTCTCTCCTGCTCAAGAGCCCTCAGTAGGGAACAGGGCTGTCTCCCTTCCCTTCTCGCCAGGCGGTCATTCTTACTTATAGTTTTTGGTGCTGGCAGAACAAAAGTTTTAAAACCACTTCTACCCTTTGCAGCTTTCCCTCCCTTCGCCTGGACCAGTAGGAACTATTTCTTGTTCCTGGTTCCATGGGTGGAGTGAGCAGGGTGTAAGAGGCACCAAACAGGGGGAAAGGGCTCACAGCATGCAAAACCTCAGTTCATTTTTGAGAAGGCTCTGTGGCCAGTGAATTGTACAATGTTTTGTGTTCACGGCTGCCCCTTAGTAAGCCCCTCTCCATCTGTTCTGGGACCCAAGGAAAGAGTTTCATGTTGACTTTCTCCTTGAACCCTGCTCCGTGGCCTTGAACCCTGCTCCGTGGCCTTGAACCCCGCTCCGTGGCCTTGAACCCCGCTCCGTGGCCTTGAACCCCGCTCCGTGGCCTTGAACCCCACTCCGTGGCCTTGAACCCCGCTCCGTGGCCTTGAACCCCGCTCCGTGGCCTTGAACCCCGCTCCGTGGCCTTGAACCCCGCTCCGTGGCCTTGAACCCTGCTCCGTGGCCTTGAACCCCGCTCCGTGGCCTTGAACCCCGCTCCGTGGCCTTGAACCCCGCTCCGTGGCCTTGAACCCCGCTCCGTGGCCTTGAACCCCGCTCCGTGGCCTTGAACCCCGCTCCGTGGCCTTGAACCCCGCTCCGTGGCCTTGAACCCCGCTCCGTGGCCTTGAACCCCGCTCCGTGGCCTTGAACCCCGCTCCGTGGCCTTGAACCCCGCTCCGTGGCCTTGAACCCCGCTCCGTGGCCTTGAACCCCGCTCCGTGGCCTTGAACCCTGCTCCGTGGCCTTGAACCCTGCTCCGTGGCCTTGAACCCTGCTCCGTGGCCTTGAACCCTGCTCCGTGGCCTTGAACCCTGCTCCGTGGCCTTGAACCCTGCTCCGTGGCCTTGAACCCCGCTCCGTGGCCTTGAACCCCGCTCCGTGGCCTTGAACCCCGCTCCGTGGCCTTGAACCCCGCTCCGTGGCCTTGAACCCTGCTCCGTGGCCTTGAACCCTGCTCCGTGGCCTTGAACCCTGCTCCGTGGCCTTGAACCCTGCTCCATGGAGATGCTGATTAGTTTGAAGACAAAGAGGAAAAGGCCAGAAGGGTTTGGTGCCTGGGTGCCAGGGGCCATTAAAGGGCTTCACCATCCATCTCTCTACTTTATTAGCCACACGTGATAAATTACCGACATCAGCCTATCTAACTGTGTCAGACTTCACACATGACCCATATGCTCACAGCACTGCTCTGTGCAAATAGATGCTCTACACACGCATCGATATGGCATGTATCACGAGTACCTATTAGAGTGCTCTCTTGTCTCCCAACACATATATTAATAATAATAATAATAATAATAATAATAATAGTGAGCAATATAAAGTTGCAGCCAGGCACAAAATACTAACTGTGGATACCGTTTGTACACATAATGAAGGCTATTTGTAATCGTAAAAGAAGGGTGGAAAGCCCAGTAGCTAGAAATTCCTGTGGAAGATAGAGAATAATGCTGGTATGTTACTGTTTTATAAATGAATGGTTGAAGAAAGAGAAACAAAGTTGAAGTTGATTCATTCTCAGTAAGAACAGTGGGTTGGTTTCAGCCATGTGGAAAAAAAAAACTTCTTTGTCTTTGTGTCCATGAACTAAGTCAGACCCCCATATTTGCCCTCATATTGCTAATCTCACATTTTTTAGGGGGAAAAGGTATTTTTAACTAGTATCTGTTACAAGACTCTCTCCCTGGTTTCTACCACCAGGAACCAAATTGTGAACCTCTAAGGATAAAGCAATACTAGTGATTGCACATCAACAGATTTGGAGGGAGAGGGAACATTTGAAAAAATACTATCACTTTACCAATAAAGTGGATCCTTAGCAAGTTCATAGATGAGCCTAATGTCTTTCCAAGTTTTGAATTTGCTTGATTTCACTAGAAAACTGCTTTTTGAGACCATTTAAAGCACCTACAATAGATAAATCTGGCAAACCTGTGTGACACCTTCCAACAAACAGCCATGTTAGCATTTTGTCAACTTTCCTCTCTTATTTCAGATCACAAAAATCATATATAATACTGAACTTCTCACTGGACTTCTTGACAGTCCCATTATTTAGACTGCCTCTCCAAAGGGGCCACCACTAAGAATTTAGAGTGTATCTTTTAGCCACAAATATCTGATTTCAAATAGTTATATAAATATCTTATGATATCACCCTTCAACTTAATTTCTCATTCTACTTTAAGCTTTTTAGAAAGCTTTCCTTCTGTGTCACATGCTGACATTTTTTGCAATATTTAATTTTTTTAAAAAACGGCCTACATTTCTTCTAATTAGCAAGATAAGACATGTTACTACTTTAACAAGTCAAAATAACTGGAAGACATCCCTTCTGGGTAAGATCAACTGTAGAGTCCCAACACTTAATGGAATTTTCTCAGAGAATTAATTACACCCCCCTGCCCCGATTTGATATCTCGGTCAGGGACTCTAAACTTGAGGACAAGGATTTCATGCAGTTAGTCAAAGGGAACATCATAGGGGACAAAAAGGAGGCAAGTGAGCAGGCCTGTAGATTATGGACATCACCCCATTTGGATGCAATAGGAGTTGAGCCTAGCAAGACCTCTTAAAAATGCAGGTAAACTGGCCAGCCTTTGTGTGGAGGATCTGAGGACAGAGCAGCCACCCGTGAGCTCCTTCTCCCTGTAAGTTGTCATTTGGGTACATTTGACTGTATTTTCTGTACATGGTAATCAGAAAGGGCTTTGATACAGGCCAAAAATATTGGCCCAGTATTCACTCCACTAAGACTTGGGCACCCTTCACATTTCTTGAAACTTTCGAGTTATCTAAACTTAAAAATTCAGCTACCCAGTACTCTCAGGAAGTCAACCCATATCTTCATCAATGGCTTGTACTAACCACAACAAATAGAATGCATATTTCTTGGTATAAAACTCCAGTCCATAGTAGATACTCAGAAAATACACACTGACCACGGCCTGTTGCTGAAAATGCTTTCTTTAGTTACCATTACTCTCCTAGGGGTGAGTTCATATCTTGAGTTTTTAATACACCATCCAACTTACCCACTTCCATACCTCATGAGTCCTGGGCAACCACAGGCTAGAAGATGGGTGTGCTGTGAGAAACCATAATATAGGTTCTTTCAAGGGCAGAATTCAAGAGTGGGTATTCATTGAATACTATTTTCGTTGAATTCAATGGAAGGTAGAAGAATGTCCAACAACACAGAAGGTAGAGGTGCTGTGGGTGGAGCAGTGGATGTATAGTGAGTTCTTGTTGATGACAACTTTATGAAGCCTTGTGCTTTTGCTTGCAAATGTGCTGTGACACTCCTTTCATGCAAGGAGTGGTTTGTCCCAGTCGTCTATGGAATGGCTTCCCTGTTCCAATTTATCCTGTTACTAGCTATTACTACTTAGATTACACATGACAACATGATAATCTCTCTTGCTCGGTCCACCATCTCAGCACTTGTAAAATTCTGCAAGGCAGAGATCACATCAGCCTACATCTCTGTGGTACCCAGCCCATATTCAGGTCTCAGTGCACCCAGATAACCATCTATTCACTCTACCCAGAGGGCCTCTCTTTTGATTAAGCAAGCCAGGCTTCTAGTGCCAAAGGGGAGCAGGGGGTGATAGTAATTATCTGCAGGACTACAGCCATAATCTCACTTTTGCCGGAGTGTGAGCCTTACCTTAATTACCTCAGTAGCTAGACAGAGGATTTATGCTTGGAATTGCAAAATTATAGGTTTGGAGGGAGATCTAAGGGGGTCATTTATCATCAGGATAATAAGCTTAATTATCTGGTAGAAATGGATACTGGAAACCTTTTCCCTTTGAAGAGACTGGTTGCTTTCTCCACATCTTAATCCCTCATCTCACCCCTTTTCCAATTAAGGCAACCAAAAACGAGATCCTCAGCAGGTTCTACAAAATCCTGAGAGGGCACCAGGGGAAAAAATGGCAATTTAAGATGTCCTTTGTACTAGTGTGAAGATAATGCCATTTGTTTTATTGAGCAGGTGTAATCTAATGTAAGACTTTGAAACCATGAGTCAAGTCAATATGAGAGTCTGAGACCTTCTAAACTAATACCTTGTATTTGGATGGCATTTTCTCTCTCAATAGCCTGAGATTTCAGGTAATATCCTGTAACTGCAAATAGGTTTCAGGAGAAGACTGATTTGATTTTTGTTATTTAATCAATAAGGTTCAAATGTACTTTTGATTTACTAGGCTCCAAGGCACCCATTGGCTTTATATTAAAGCAGCACATTAGAGAAACAAGGCTGTCACTTGTAAAAGATGCCATTATCCACAGCCTCCATCCTTGATTTCCCACCCTGGCTCTAAAAGCATTCCCCGTTCCCAGTCTTTATGCTTGTATAACATCTCAACACTTGACTCAAGTTTGCTCAAGGGTTTTTTTTTTTTTTTCTTAAAGAACTCTATATTCTATGTGGGGCAAGTGGACTGTGCCACCAGACAGAAGAATTGGTAAGGTTGAGCAGGCTCAAACCCCAGGGAATCTCAGAATTGAGAATGGCAGGCATGGAGCCAGCTCCCTGCCAAACTACCTGATCTGGAACCTGTAACCATGGCACCCCACTGAGAAGACCATGACAATCAGTCATGTAGCATAAAAACCTAGAGTTCTCCATGCTAATAAGGTGTCTAGATAGGCCCGAGTGTTCAGCCAATGAACTTCCCTTCCTGGGCATCCCTTCCCACAAAAGGTATTTAATCCCTGACTCACCCTGAGTAAGGTATATGCATTCACATCCCACATCAAATAAAACAGTTGGGACCAGCAAGGACTGTCCCCTTCACCAAGGATCCCCTGGTGGTGGTGGTGGGGGTGCTTCATCATAAAAAGCCATGCCTAAATCTCCCAGAGAAGGCCTTCTCTCTTCCAGCCCATGGACCCCCGTTCCCAATTCCCAGTGGTAGCCAGCAGCGCCTGGGTACAAAGAAGACTGGGAACCACAGCCTCCATTTCAGACTCCACTGTTTCTCACCCGGAGAAACACGGACTGGGACCCCCTTACAGACTGTGTTCTGTATTTCTGGAGCAGCTTACCCACAGCACCCAGGCACCCCAGCGGTGAGGCAGACACGCAGCTGTGCAATTCTATATATGCATACATGATTTTCTTTTCCATTTTAAACACGTCTGTGTATATACATATGTGAATGCTTGTGTGTGAGAATATGGGCACAGGCTTGGCAAGGTGTGCATATGGCAGTCAGAGGACAACCTCGGGTCTTAGTCTTTACTTTCTACTACTGGCCATGATACTTCTGAGGATTCTCATCTCTGTCTCATCTTGCTGTAGGAGCATTGGGATTATAGACATGTAGATTCTATGGCTCACTCTGAACTCAGGTCCTCACATGTACAGGGCAAAAACTCTAGCCATTGAGACATCTCCCCATCCCCAAAGATGGCTTTGCTGAATAAGTTCTCACAAGCATAACTTATTCTTGTACTTCAGACTCAACAAGCAATAGGGACTCTCTTCAAAACTTGGTAAGGCACTGCTTTTAAAATTAAATTATTTATTCAGCTAAATGGGTATAGAATTAAACTAACCCCAAATGACTCACTGCCATACTTGTGGATTAAGGTGTCTCTCAAGCCTCCTCTCACAGTGATTAACACAGAAACTCACAAGTGGTCCATGGACAGAGACTAAGAGACTGTGGGGTGCTAGGACCTAAATGGTACCTCTATGTCACATCCTTTCCTATGGTTCTCCAGGATCATTGTGAAAGGGGGGCGGGGGGAGAGATTAAGAGCCAGAAGAATGAGAAACTACAATGGAAGAGTGTTTTTCAGATAAAGCAGGGTAGTTGCACATATGAATTGTGACAGCATGCACAAGACCTACTCAAGCTCAAGCCAGACAAAGTCCCACCATAGAGACGGAGGTAGACACAGAGTTCCACCCCCAGCTGGAGAGCTATTGGCAGTTGATAGCTGCTGGGAGAGAGTCTGTTTTAAGGATATGAATCCCTGATAAGTTAGCCATGCTACAGGGACTGGACCCATACCCAAGAGTATTTGAACAGATACACCGGACTTGATGGGTTATAGAGAGGCTGGGCATGAAGTTGGATGAGTAGATAGGTGGGGGTGGACCTGAGGGTGAATATGATAAAAACACATTTTATAAAATTCTTAAAGAATAAAGTATGATTTTCAAAAATCTTTCCCAGGTGGGATTTTCTGAAGAGTCCATCTGTGCCAATGTCAGGTTCAAACAAGAGGGTCAAGAACACTTGTGACTGTCTCATTATGGATTGTCTCATAGGGATGCCTGCCTATGAGTTATTGACCAACAGCTGTGGATACCTGTACAAGATCTAGCTAGTCAAGACTCCAGCAAGGATGGGAGAGGGCATCTGAGGCCCCACTCTTTTCTGATCTATTAGCAGTTGACAGTGGTTGACGGATTTAAAAAAATGTCCTCTCCTTTGGGGCTATGGCTAATGGTAGGTTGCTCACACCCCATTGGGCCCTGGATTATTAACAACAACAACAAAAGGACATGAGTTGGAGCAGGAGGAACAAGAGAGAGCTGGAAAGATATAGTAATGGATGCATATGATCAAAATATATTATATAAATGTGTAAAAATTTCCAAGAATTAAAAAAACCAACATAACAATGATGGCCACTTTGCCTAGTACATCATACTTTGCCAAGCACTGTAGATGAGCACTAGGCCATCTGGCTAAAACTTATTAGGCAGGTATTTTTATTCTTCACATAGATAAGCATGCTGATTCTTGGAGCAGTTCACTTATTTGCCCAGAGAGTTGAAAGTAGGTCTGCATAGATGATGTGTAATTTCTGTGTTAACTTTATAGAACCATGGGGATGTCTCAGCATTTGGTCCAGTGGTATTCTGCATCTTTCTATGTAGTTATTTTTGGATGAGATTAAACATTTAAATCTGAAGATGGAATAAAACATCTCCCTAATGTGGATGGATCTGACCCTGTGAATTGAGGCCTAGATAAACCGAAGATAGCTTTTCCTTAAGCAGAGAGCCCTTTCTGCCCAAGTAGCTGACTGCCTTTGATCTGAGACGTGGGCTTTTCTCCTACCTCTGTACTCCAACTGAAACACAGCTCTTCTGGGATCTCAAGTCTGTGAGGTTTCAAAACTAGAACAGACAGCTTTGGCTCTGAGTCTCAGATTTAGCTGTGCACCTACAAACCTTTATACTTTTCCCAAAGCATATAGGCAAATTCTTTGTAATAAAGATCTCTCTCTCTCTCTCTCTCTCTCTCTCTCTCTCTCTCTCTCTCTCTCTCTCTCTCTCTCTCTCTCTCTCTCTCTCTCTCTCTCGTTCTCTTGCTTTCTCTTTCTCTGGTTGTATTCCAAAAAGGGCTTCACTATGTTATCCAGACTGGTCTTGAACTCATAGAGTTCTACCTGCCTCTTCTTCCTGAGTGCTGGGCTCACAGGTGTGTGCTATCACACCTGGCTAAACATTTTTTGTTGTGTTATCCCAGTTCTATGTCTCTAGATAATCCTAACTAACTTCTGTTGATAACCACTTCTAATAGTATATGATTTCAAGTCAGGTTTACCAACCCTCACTATACACGCGGTGGTACCAGTGTATGACATTTTAATGTAGAAAACCATATTCAACGTGCTTATCTTCTGAGTTATCTACTGTGCAGTGCTAGGTGAGTCAAGCTGTACCAATTATTTCTTTGAAACTTTAGGTGGCAACCTCTGCCTAGCAATGTTTTGTGACTTTTCATAATGCATTTTCATAAGCTGACAACATTGTCTCATTTTGGTCTTCATTTAGAAATAATGATGAATATTAATAAGCGCCCAAGGCACAGTGTCTCTTTTCTTAGGAGGGCCTTGTCACACACAGAAGAAAACTTCTAGAAAGTTGTGTTCAAAATGAAGATGTGGGTTATAAATGCTAATGTAGAAGAATGTGGGTGTTCTGGGCCCTGTAAACTTAGGAACAACTTCTGGAGCAAATGTTTAGCTTGGGAAGTTGGTAAAGACCTTGGAATTTTCTGGAGAAAGCTGTTCATCAATCAGGAACTGACTTTAATAGAAAATTAAGTAACTCTCATTCTGTGAAATACAGAACAAGAGCCTGCTACTATTTTTAAGTAGGCTCATTCTACCAATAGCCACAATAAATATCTGTTCTGCACTTCATAGTGCCAGGGAACAGACACACACTGTGTCAGTACAAGGAATAAAATCACTCCCCTTTTGAATACAAAGAACTTAAGGCTTTTAGAGATTTAAAACGTAATCACCTCAGATGCTACTTAGAGGGGAAAGGAGTTTAAATATGTTGTGAAAGAGAATGATGAAATTTCACTTTTGGAGGAGGTTAAAGATGAGTTCGTGGAGGAGATGAGGGGTGAGGACTGAGGGATACAGCCAGGGATGCACTAAGACAGCAGTGCTGAGCACGATGTCAACTCTTGTTCACCTCAGGCAATCCCTACTTGATCCTCTTCTCAGGGACCACTCCCCCCTTTCCACTCTCAGTGTATCTTGTTCCTTCATCTACCCTAGCACAAAGAGAAGCCTGGAAATTTTGAATATTCATTATTTTTGGTCAGGGACCAGACTGATGGCAGGTGATAGGTTTGTGATCCATGCCAGGCTGACCACGGGCATCAACTACTTTTCTCTGGGGGTACAGATCTGCTTGTAGGAATTGCACAGTGGTCTCTTAAGGCTGCAAACAACTGTATCAACAGGAAGTTTGTATAACAGACTTTTGAGTTCCCACCTCAGCCTTTGTGTAAGACACAAATAACATCTGAAGTCATATTCTAGTGAGTACCACCTTGTGGGGGACAGTCCTAGCCCTGTGCTTCCAACAGTGTAGTTCCTAGTTGGGAAAAAAAAAAGTTAAAGCTGTGAATACTTGTGGTTCTGAGGACAAGGGATGCTCTTCCTTCAAATGCTTTAGAATGAGCGGCAAGATTCCCCAAGCATCCAAAAAGAAGAAAGAAATTAACGTTAGGGAACATCTGCAAAACTATTCATCCGGCCTTGGAACTTCAGGAATGTGGCTGGAGTAGGTTCCTTTCAGTGCCCAGGAAACCAAGGGTGTCAGATGGTGGACTGGCCTCACCCCAGACGGCAGCTAGGCCTCACTGATGAAACAAAACAGGAAAGAGCAGGGCATCCCTGAAGGCCCTGCTCAGAAAGCAATGCAGAAATGCTTGCACTTAATTTTGAGCAGCTGTACACCGTACTGAAAGAGTGCAAAGATCTTTCAGCCTATTATTTAAGTTACAAAAAATTGTGATAGATGAAATGCATTAGCTTTGTATCAAAGGAAGGAAAGCCAATGGTTTGACCCATCATCAGGGCAGTGGGGCTGCAGGACAGGATTGAAAGAAATAGCACTTGCTAAGCACTTAGAGATGTATAGGGAGACTGAAGGCTTAACACCTAGAGGCCATTACTCTGGCTTTTGTATAGCATTCAACAAGGTGCTTTCAAAACTCTTACTTTGCTTCATCCTCCTAACAGCTCAGGCAGGCATGTATTAGGATTCCTTTAGGTTGTAAATGAAAGAAGCATGACTTAAGCATGTATGTTCATAAAGGGGAATGCACTGGCTTATACACCATAGGGAGCATTCAGGCCTCACTTGGTCCAGAGGCCAGTGTATACATCTCATACAACCTCTCTTTCTTATTCCCTCTTGTTCACTGTCCCGTTCCTCCGCCCCCATGCCCTACTTTAATTTTAGAAAAATACATCATTTTCTTCAGTGACAGATGACTCTCTCTCTCTCTCTCTCTCTCTCTCTCTCTCTCTCTCTCTCTGTGTGTGTGTGTGTGTGTGTGTGTGTGTGTGTGTGTGTGTGTGTGTGTGTGTTGTGTGATATGTGTATGGGTCTGCAGATGTGGAGGAGGTCAGGAGAAAACTCGGAGTATCCTGCTCTGTCAATCTCTGTTCTGCTTTTGAGCAGAGTTTCCCACAAAACCTGGGACTAGGGTGGTGACCAGAAAACCCTAATGATTCTCTTGTCTCTGCCCCCCGCACCTCCCTGAGACTATTCTGTTACAGGCCAGTGCAGATAGCCACACCCAACTTTTATGTAGGTGCTGGGATCTAAACTCCTAAGCTCCTCATGCCTGGGCAGCAAGGACCCACTGAGCTGTCTCCCCAGCCTAATCACAGATAACATTCTCCAGGCAGTGGCAAATTATGGAACCTTGTAGGCTGCAATTTCAGATCAAGTATGCATTGGTTTCCTTTTGCTGTGACAAAATGCCTGGTACCGGCAGCTTAATGAAGAAAGAGGTGTTTGGGGGCTCAGAGTTAAAGAGTACACCCTATCATGGTGGGAAAGCATGGTGCTGTTGTATAGGCAGCAATCTAGTGACGTTGTGTCCAAATTAGACAAACTAACACTGCCATTCCTCTCTCTCTCTCTCTCTCTCTCTCTCTCTCTCAATTCAGTCCAGGCCCACAACTGATGCCTCCCACTCTTAGGGTGAGTCTTTTCTCCTCAATTGACCCAGTGTTGAAATTCTCCCCCAGACAAGCCCAGAAGACTTTCCCCCAGGTGATTTCAGAGACTATCAAGTTGTCAATCAATATCAACCACCAGAAGTGGAACGCTCCTCTCCACTAAGCCTCCATGGGAAATGGACAGTCCACCATCATACACAGGCTTGAGGCTTGGGATTAACAGTCCAAACAGACACAAAGAGAACTAAGGCTCTGTGTCCCGGTCCACCAAAAAAAAGAGAGAAATTCGCCACTGACATATGCTGTGCATAGGTATCGCAGGATGGCCAGCCCCATCTGCAGATGAAACAACTTCAATGGTGAACTTAGTCACATTAAAAAAAACAAAAAAACAAAAAACAAAAAACAGTCTAGAAAAGACAAGCTCACACTTCTTTATCAGGAGATTTAGCCTTCATTCTACAAGATAGACGAGGCTTAAAGATGCATGGTAACACCGTGAATTAAAGTCATACCAAAGTCAAAATGGATGCTTGCAGATCCCTGTCTGAGAGTCAGTCATGTGCAAGGGAAAAGTATAGTGTGCATCTAAAAGACAGTGACAGCAGCAAGGAGTGTTACGGAGCCACTGCCACTCTCCCTCCAGTCTGCAAGCCTCAGAAGGAAAAAAAAAAAAAAAAACCTGTGATTTTTTTTCCAGCATCCCCTGCAGGGCTTGGCAAAGGACACCAAGCACCTGTGAACGTAGTCAAGTAACAAGAAATAAATTAGCACCCTCCGCTTGCCCCCTTCCCTGGTAAGCTGATATGAGCTCAGTATCTCGCCTTCAATGTGATGTCCATCTGACGGACAGGACTGACCTTCCGCACTGGCAGACACTAATGGTATTTCACTGGGCACAGAAGCTGTGCAAATAACCTGGAGTCACGAGTTTACAAAATATTAGGGCTGAATTTGAAATATGTGATTCAGCTCGTCTAGTTTTATAGATCAGAGATAGGATGCAAGGAAAAAATGCATAGCAAGCCCCAGATTTTCTGCAGGCTGGGGGTGAACCCCAGGAGGGGGGGGTCACTTATCAGCTACTGTCCTTGGTCCTGAATCAGCACATTCTCTGTTTAGTGTTGCAAACTTGGAATTGGGTCCAACTGTGCTAGACCTTGCTACTTAGGTTGTAGTCTACCATGTCCAGACAGCTTTCTCGAGCCTGACACAAAATGGAGGGCTCCTTTTTCCTGGTGGGCTTCCTTTTCACTTCCTGATCTGGGAAGCCCAACCCACAGTCTACCTAAAAAAAAAAAAAATCACAGGTTCAACTTCCTGGAATGCCTCTCCTTGCACATGAGGTATCCCCAATACCTTAAACCTCATACAATGAAACTTCACCTTAAGAAGAACCCTTTCATACTCTCCAAGTTATACATACATATATATGTATATATATCCATCTCCCTGATTCACCCCCAAATAAAATAAGCCCACCCGGAATAAAGGTATGTGTACAAGCTACAGAGAGCTGTTTCATTGAAGATCGTCAGAGAAGGCCTTTGCCCATCAGAGCTGTAACACTAAGATCCTCAGAGGCCTCCCCTCCTCCCTTGCACTCACTCCCAGCTGGACCAGGATTCTGCAGAGCCCACCCATAACAAACTGCACTTCATGCTTGCAGCCCCGTGTGCAGCAGGATCTGGATGTCCTGAGAAGGAGAAAGCGGAGGACCTAAAATCACAGCTAGACCCCAGCACACACACCACACTACTGCTACAGGGCCTTTCAGGATGGATAGAGGTGGTCAGAGGTGTACTTCTGAGAAAATAGAACTGAGCTTTCCATTACAATAAAACAATTATTCACCTTCCCCATCCCAAGGTCTACACAAGAAGTCCAAAGCAGTGGGTTAAAACTTTCAGTTAACAAATAAACCCAGGATTCTGGGTTTCCTGGATTGCAGTCTGTTGCCCACAAACGTAACCATCACTAACACTCCCCACTGTCTCATAAGCATCAGAAACTTCAATCCATGAGATTAGGGGCTAAGGCAGTGCCAATCCCCTAAGGATTCTCTGTATCTGCTATCTCTGGCTATGTTCTTAAAAACCACCTAAATTTAAGGAAATGACTGTAGTGGTGAGTGCGCACCAGCCCAGGAACTATCTGAATTTGTGAATGGAAGACAAACACACACACACACACATACACACACACCAGTTAATTTTAAATGCCTTAGCTACCTCAAAAGCTGGGCACTCCTAAACCTTCCCCTGCTACCCCAGGCCCAACTGGGGAAGTAGCCAGTGGCCACCCACCCAAATTCTCACATGGCTGGTTGGCTTTCTCTCCTGCAGTTCCTACGTCCTACCCTTCTTCCCCAAGTCATGCCGATTCTGTCTCTCCTCCTCTCTCCCGTGTCCTGGCCCACACAAATCTCAGGGTCCCGCCCTGTCTCCCTTTGCCCAGTCACTGGCCACTTGCATCTTTATTGATCAATCAGAAACCAATTGGGGACAAGGACCTTCAGCGTTTGGACACACAGATTCCCGATTAAATCAAAGCATTAGAACCAATCCCCAACAAATTACAATAGCAAACATGCCTTCTCCTATATATATCAGATGAGAGCCCTAGGGCAGGTTAGCCAGGGTTGGGCTCAGAGTTTCTCAGGAGGTTATGGTCAAGACACCAGCTAGCGTTACAGTCAAGTGGATGCTTATCTAAAACTGAAGAATCTCCCCCCAGGTGCCTTCTCACTATGAAAGCCTCTCAGATGGCCACATGAATGTCCTTGCAGCACAGAATGGGCTTCTATGAGGCTGAGGTAGAGGTGGCAATGTATTGATCCAATCCCTGAATTGATACACTGTCACTTCAGTTGGTCCAATGGACCTCTTGGCACAAGGGCGTGTGTGCTGGAGGTGCAGCCCATGAGAAGCCGTCTTGGAGAGGCTACCATCTCCTCCATCCAGTCTCATCAGGGCATAATCACACTGGGATGATGGCTTGTTTTCTGCACAGCCCGTGCACTAAGGTCAGTTTTTACATTTGAAAGTTTGTAAAATTAAAAATGTGTAACATGAGCCTTATTCCTCAAATGACACCTAAAACAGTTGTCACATGCCCTTTTACAGATGTTCCTGACCCCTGGCCCACATTGTGGCTAGTAATACAACTCTAAACTTTCCCTTAAGCATATAAAAACAAGCAGATGCCTTACTTCCAGCATGGAGGACACAAGAAGAAGGCTGCTGTGCCCTGGGAAGCTTATGCAAAGGACTTTTCTCCTTTAACAGAAGAGATGTCCATTAGAGGATATCCCTTAAGCCTTGCACCTTTCCTGACGTGGGGGTTGTCCAATGAGAATGAAACCATGGCAACTATGTTGTAACTAGGAGGGGAAAACCAAGATTGTTCTGTAGAAAGTCACCAAGATAATTGACCTTATTGAGTTGTCTAGTTAAGTAATCCCCTAACAACTGACTGGAGATTTTTTTATTTCACAAGAAAAGTTAAAATATCTTTAAGACATGGTTTGGGCATTTTACAATTTTTAGCTGAATAATGTGTCCACTTTATCTTGAGCATGAACTTCTAGGGGGAAAAGTCCTGCTCGACACATTCTCCCTTATTTTTACAATAAGGTCTGGCATGGAATAAAATCTTGAGTGTTTGTTGTCTATGATCAGGATTTCACAGCCCATCAACATTGACACTAGGGGTCACATGACTCTTCACTGTGGGTGGTCCTGGGCATTATAGATGTTGAAGAGTGTCCCTAGCCTTCACCCCTAAATGTTGCCCCATCCCTTCCTGGGATATGAAAAATAAGAATGTTTCCAGACATTTCCAAAAGTCTACAGAAGGGTGGACTGAGTCACCCTGCCTGAGGACCACTGACTATCAGTGTGAGTGATTGTTGGGGTATACATTTTCCCTAAATGACTTAGCATGCAAAGCTTTAGGTTCTACGTGGGGTTCAGTTAGGCTTAGTCAAGTCTGAGAGGTCTCTGAGACAGTAGGGATGTGGAGAATGTGAGATGGAGACTTAAAGGCAAATGGCAAGTAGTAGACATCTCAGCTCTGTCTCAGGCTGTTTGGGTTCAGAATATAAGCCCCACCATCTCCTCTCAGAGGATCGTGAAAAATGTTTCTTGGTCTGTGTCTTAAATACATCAGTTCCAGAAGCCAGGTGGGATGAGAGAAGTGCCACCTTGCTTATAGTATCCAGAGTCTAGGGAGCTGATGCTTTCTGGGAAAGAGTTCAAAACAAGTCAGAAAAAGGAGACCAGAATACAACACATTAGTAGCTATGGACTCAACTCCAAAATGAAAACACAGCTGGGCGTGGCAGCTCACACCTTTAATTCTTGCACTGGGGAGGCAAAGACAGATGGATGGCTGAGTTCAAGGTCATCCTGGTCTACAGAATGAGTTACAGGACAGCCAAGGCTACACAGGGAAACCCTGTCACAAAAATATATATAAATAAATAAAATTTAAAAAGGAAAATACAAACACAAAACAAAACCCCCACAGCCTGTGTGAGATCTGCCATGTCCCTGCCTCTTTTTAAAAGGACAACAGAAGTTTCCATCAGACCATGTCCTGTCAGTTGCTAGCCCCTGAGTGACAGGCGTGCAGTTTGTATTTTAAGCCACAAGGGTCCTTTCACTTGGCCTCACCAAATAGTGGCTGTAATGATGGCAGTAAATGCCTGTCTGTTTCTTTCCCCTTAAAAGAGCAAGCATTTTAACAAGGGTGTAAAAGAGACCGCATAGAAGCATGTGCTGACAGCTCCTCAGAAGATGATCTGGAGAATACAGAGCACTCCTCAGAATCTAGGCTTGTTTTCTAGAAAGATCCAGGGGTTGGAGGTAAAAGGTCAGAGCTCTAATCCAGCCTGACATCTTACAAGACTGGTGAGCTTGGCAAAGCAAGGGCCTCCATCTCCCTGAGTCCTACTTTCTCAGCTGTGAAGATTTGTGTTAATCTGTAAAGACTAAAACAAGACCCTCTGTGTGAGTTTCCACAATGCCACCTCCATGGCAAGGCAAACCATTCTCCTCACGGGCATAGCACACACCCCTCAGTGGAAGACAAGCTGGCAGCCGACAGCTTATACACACTGGGCCCAACCATGGGCTATAGGTACTCTAGTAATGTGAGTTCTTGCTCCACATGCCCCATTGTTCTGTTAAGACGACAAGGACCCCCCATGCCTTCTCATGCCTCTAGCCTCAACTCAACTCTTTTTTTTTAATTAGGTATTTTCTTCATTTACATTTACAATGCTATCAAAAGTCCCCCATAACCTCCCCCCCCAACCCACTCCCACTTCTTGGCCCTGGTGTTCCCCTGTACTGAGGCATATAAAGTTTGCAAGACCAAGGGGCCTCTCTTTCCACTGATGGCCGACTAGGCCATCTTCTGATACATATGCAGCTAGAGACACAAGCTCCGGGGGGTACTGGTTAATTCATATTGTTGTTCCACCTATAGGGTTGCAGACCCCTTCAGCTCCTTGGGTACTTTCTCTAGCTCCTCCTTTGGGGGCCCTGTGATCCATCCAATAACTGACTGTGAGCATCCACTTCTGTGTTTGCTGGGCCCTGGCCTAGCCTCACAAGAGACAGCTATATCAGGATCCTTTCAGCAAAATCTTGCTAGTGTATGCAATGGTGTCAGCGTTTGGAGGCTGATTATGGGATGGATCCCCGGGTATGGCAGTCCCTAGATGGTCCATCCTTTTGTCTCAGCTCCAAACTTTGTCTCTGTAACTCCTTCCATGGGTGTTCTGTTCCCAATTCTAAGAAGAGGCAAAGTGTCCACACTTTGGTCTTCGTTCTTCTTCAGTTTCATGTGTTTTGCAAATTGTATCTTATATCTTGGGTATTCTAAGTTTCTGGGCTAATATCCACATATCAGTGAGCACATATCATGTGAGTTCTTTTGTGATTGGGTTACCTCACTTAGGATGATGCCCTCCAGGTCCATCCATTTGCCTAGGAATTTCATAAATTCGTTCTTTTTAATAGCTGAGGAGTACTCCATTGTGTAAATGTACCACATTTTCTGTATCCATTCCTCTGTTGAGGGGCATCTGGGTTCTTTCCAGTTTCTGGCTATTATAAATAAGACTGCTATGAACATAGTGGAACATGTGTCCTTGGATTGCAAGCTTGTCCAACCACTCTGGAAATCAGTCTGGCGGTTCCTCTCCTGGGCATATATCAACTCAACTCTTAAAGCCACATCAAAAGTCTAACCATCCCAGAGCAATGTCACCTGTCTAAAAATCTCAGAATTCAGGAAGCTGAGGCACGAGGATCATGAGTTTGAGACAATCCTGGGCTACTTATAAAGTTCAAGGCTAGCCTCAACTACACTACACAATGAGATCCTGTTTCAAGTAAATGAATGAATGAATGAATGAATAACAACACAAAGCAAAGCTACAAAAACCACTATTCAGAGCTAGAGGAATGGCTCAGCAGCTAAGAGCACATACTATTCCTGCAAAGGTCAAGAGTTCAGTTCCCAGCACCCATAAGAGGTCTGTAACTCCAGCTCCAGGATGTTCTGTTGCTTCTGGCCTTTGTGGGCATCTATAGTCATATGTACATATATACATACAATTGAAAATAATGAAACAAATCTTAAGAGGAAAGCTCCCTACCATATCAAAATGCTCACCATGGTCTGCTTTTCTTAAACGAATGCTAAATGTGAACTTGTTGCTGTTAACAGTAGTAAGAGAGGATTACATCTCGCGAGCCCTAGCTTGGTGAATGGATGAAGGAAATTATCACACAAGAAGACTCCTAATGAAGGGAGTTGTGTGTTTTTTTGTCAGTTGAGTTCACTTTCTCACTGTGCAAGTCCCTGCAAGATATGAGTCAGCATGAAAGCTCTTCCCAGATGCTGGCCTGTGTTCTCAGTATTCTCAGCCTCCTGAACTATAAGGAATCTCCCTATGTTACAATGTATCCCCTCTAAGGGAGTCTGTTACAGCAACAGAAAATAGACAAAGACACTCTATACACTTGTCTCATTTGCCAACCTTGAAACAAGAGAGCCAGGGCCATAGGATGTTTGTCCTCTCTGCTCAATTCTGTGTGTGTGTGCACGTACACACATACACACATACTTACACACACATTTATATTTGTGTGGATTTGCATGTAAGGACACATGTGTCAAAGCCAGAGGACAGCCTAGTGGCCATTCCCCATGCAGCTATCAGCCAGAGAATAAAGTGACAGTTGAAAGGAATAGGCCCATGGTCTGAGAAATGATTAATAAAATGCAATCTTAAACTATCCTTTCAGTAGTTTAGACTACTTTACAATATTCACACTGGAGAGCTTGTTTGATACTTGGATAGCAAATGATTGAAAGTTGTAACCGCCAGAAGGAGCAATTAGGAGTAACGAAAATTAAGAGCTCTTGAATATATTCAGGTCTATCAACTTTGTCAGCCAAGGGTTGCCTTTAATTACCATTGATTTTTATAACAGAGCACTAACCCGCTATGTCAATTTACACTTTGTCACAGGTTGTTGCACACAGAAAATTACTCATTTTGCTACATGGGAGGGAATGAGAGTCCAGGTATACTAGGAAAAAAACATTTTCTCTTACTTGTCTGTATCTGAATTTTAAAAACATTTTGTTTGAGCACAGCTGTGTTTTATTTTAAGTCTCCTGATCAGTCATTCTGGCAATGCTTTGGCTCCAGAATTTAGAAGCCACATTCTTTTCCGAATCATCTCTTGGGAGTATTAGAGAAGAAGAAGAAGGCATAATGTTTCTGACCAATCAAATTTTTAAAAAATGATACATCAGGCTGGAGAGATGGCTCAGAGGTTAAGTGCACTGGCTGCTCTTCCAGAGGACCCAGGCTTAATTCCCAGCACCCACATGGTGGCTCACAACCATCTGTGGTATGAGATCTGACGCCCTCTTCTGGCCTCCTCTGGCATAGAGGCAGAGGAGGCACAGACATATATGCAGGCAAAGCACTCATACACAGAAAAGTTAAATTAAATTTTAAAAATTGTAAATGTCACCTTAAAATTTTTTTCATTAGTGACACTTTCAGAATGCAGCAGAGGACTTGACCCTGAGTTGAGAGAATGAAGACCAAGCTCCCTTTTCTGACACATACAACTCTTGTCATGAGTTAAGTTTTCCCATGCATTAAAATGGGGCTCATAGGCTGTAGAGATGGCCTGACTGGCAACGTTCCTACCCTGCAAGCATGAATATGTAAGTTCAAACTCCACAGTCCAGGTTTTTAAAAAGTCAAGTATGGTTGTGTGCACTTCCAATCCCAGTGCTGGAGAGATAAAGACACGTGCATCTCTGGGTTCCATAGCTTGCCAGCTTAGTCTACTTGGCAAGTTACTGGTCAGCGAGAGACGGTGTCTTAACACAAAGTAGATAGTAGATAGTGCCTCAAGAACAACATCCAAGGTTGTCCTCTGGCTTCTATATACATGTGCACATTCAGCACACTTCTCTGCACCCACAGGCATGCGTGTGTGTGCACGCACACACACACACACACACACACACACACATGAGTCCAAGACAGATGCCTGCTTCATCTTACCTTGCAGTGTATACTGTGGTACTTAGGTGCAACAGTGGTTGGGTTTCTTAGGGCTTAAAGCCCACCAAGAAGGAATAGATTCCAGGCTTCCTTTTCTACTGCAAGCACTCATCAACTTAGCAACAGAGGACAAAGCATCCTCTCTTAGTAAATAACTGCCACTATTATCTCTTAAGACTTAGTAGTCCTGCTAATAAAACAGAAATTAAACACTAGTTACCAGACATGGACTGATGTGGTGGAGCCCTATCCATCTACACAGGAATCCCAAATGACGAGACTGCATCAGGAGCCACTATGAGGATGTTTTATGTTCATCAGTAAAGGGCTCATGCTAACTGGCTCAACAGAACACCTCTGTGGAGCCTACTCTCATTTCCTGCTCAAAACCGTGAACTTGGAATAATTTACAAGGCACAAAATCTATTAACTTCCAGTCTGTAGAACTAATGAGAACCACCAAGCTGGGGTGAAAACCTGAGGATTTTAAAAGGTCATGGATGGTTATTTCTTTCTTATCTTCACTAAGGTCAAAGCTACTTAGAATCAGCAAACTAGAAGGAGAGAGAGAGAGAGAAAAGGGAAAAAAAAATCCCTGTAGTTTGTATGGGGGCTTCTGCATACATTGTCCTAGAGTTAGCCAATTTATGGTGTAAAGGTTATCTCACAAACTTTAGTAATGATCACTTCCAAATCTATGTAATTATTCATACTTAAGCTAACTAACGTTATCAAGCGAAGCCTCTGGGCTCAAGCTGAGGACCTCATGGCAGATGGTAGCTTAATATCAAAACAGGAAGAGAGTCTGGAATGGGACCAACCCAGACAGGAAGAGAGCATCAGATCCCATTGCAGATGGTTGTGAGCCACCATGTGGTGGTTAGGAATTGAACTCATGACCTACTGGACGAGCAGTCAGTGCTCTTAACCACGGAGCCATCTCTCCAGCCCCCAACCCAGGTTTTTGTCACAGTCTTTTCTCAAGAACTAACCACAAATACCTTAATGCCTTCTGAGAGCAAGCCCATGCTGACCCAAGGACATGACACTGGCTTTACTCTTTAAAATTCCATCAGCTCCTGACCCTGCCACCTGGACCAAGCTCCTAACACATAAACACAATGACAAGCCACATCTAGACCACAGCCCCTCCCAAAGCAGATCTGAGTCTCACACAGCAATGTTCAGGTGGGCTCTTTATATTTTAGTTAAACCTCTCAGGAGAGCCCTCCACAGGCACACCCAGGCCCAGGGCTTGTCTCCTACATGATACTAAATCCTGTCAAATTGATAATTAAATGTAACCACTGTACATATGGATTTGGGGATTTTTGATATCTAGTTTTATGAAGAATATCATTGAAATTTTGATAGAGACAACATTGAATTCAAAGATTGCTTTCAGTTATATAACAATTTTTACAATATTTAGTCTGCCAACCCATGAGCACAGTCCTTCCATCCTCTGATGTTCTCTTCAATTTCTTTCTTCAATATGTTAAAGTTTTTATTCAGTTAGATTTATACCTGTGTATTTTAGTTTTGTTTTAAAAAACATTTTAATTAACATATAATTACATCACTTAACCCCTTACTTTCCCTCCATGCCCTCCTCTACTACCTCTCAGATTAATAGCTTCATTTTCTTTGATTATTATTGCTACATATATGTATATATGTATGTATATGTTACTATATATATGTATATATATATACATATATATATATTTGAATCTATTAACAGTACATAGGTTTTTATTTTCTCCTGATTTCTTTCTTGACAAGTTCATTATTAGTGTATAGAAACACTACTGGCTTTTTTTTTTTTTTATGTCAGCTCTCTATTATTTTTTCCCTAACATAATATTCCTTTTGAATATTTGGAATTTTCATACAATGCACCCTGATTACACTCATTTCCATTCCTTCCAGGTCTACCCTCCCACCATTACAACCTTACCCGAAAAAGAAAATATAATACTTCAAATCCAATTTGTGTTGCCCATATACTCACTGGAGCATGGTCAGCCCCTCAAAAGTAATGGAGTCCTTTCCCACCTCACCCCCTCCAGAAGCCATCAACTGTGAAGAGCTATACTTCAGCATCTTTATCATAGTTCCTAAGGATGCTCTACAATAGCTTCTGTCTGGACTGTTTTTTGGGGAGTGGGGAGGTGGGAGTATCACAGAAGCCTTCAAAGTCTCTTATACTCAATCATAAGTCCAAAGTCATCAGACCACTGCAAAAGAAGCCTCCTTCTCTGTAACAGGCCATGGCAGCACAGATCATGGACCACCACCTGGTTTCCCGTGGCAGCATGGACTATGGACATCCACTCAGCCTTAGGCATCAGCACTGACCACAAACCTCAGCATGGCTCCCAGGCTACTGGGTTTTAATGTGGAATTCACATCCTCCTATTTTGCTGAAAGTGTTTATTAGATCAAAGAGTTTTCTGTGGGGTCTTTAGGGCCTTGTGGGATATATGGCTACCTGTGGTGCTTATTAGCATTTCAAAGCTCATGCTGGCCTCCAGGCTCCCTCAGTATCACAAGCACCTGTTATACTTTTCCAAGTCCATGTTAGCATCCTAGATTTTCTCCCCTCCTCCCCTGTCTTCACCTTTCTCATGAGATAGAGCCCTGGCCATGTCCAGCCCTCTGGCCATGTAAGGGAAATGACTCTCTTTTGTAGAAGGGAACTGGTTTCTTTTTTTCTTTTTTAAAATTAGTTAATTAATTACATCTCCATTGCAGCTTCCCTTCCTTCTCCTCAGAAGTCTCCTTTCTCTTCTCCCTCCCCCATCTTCCAGTCCTCAGTTTCTCCTCAGAAAATGGGGGGCCTCTCATGAATATCAATCCCCCTTGGCATATTAAATTGCAGTAGGAAGATGCAATAGTGTCTTAATCCTGAGCATAGACCCAGGATATAGTAGTAGGTAGCATCTTCTATTGTGGCTAGACTAGGCAGCCTAGTTAGGAGAAAAGGATCCAAAGGCAGTCAACAGAGTCAGAGACTACCCCTGCTCCTGCTGTTAGGAGTCCCACATAAAGACGGAGATGCACAACTTTTACATATATGTGGCATGCCCAAGTCCATCCCATGAATGCTCTGTGTTTGGTGAGTTAGTCTCTGTGGGCCCCAATGGGCCCAGGTTAGGTTTTCTTATGGTGTCCTTCACTTCAAGGGCTCCTTCAATCCTTCCTCCCCCTCTTCCACAAGATTCCCCAAGCTCCACCAAATGTTTGACCATGGGTCTCTGCATCTGTTTCCATTAGTTTCTGAGTAAAGCCTCTCCGATGACAGTTATACTAGGTTCCTGTCTGCAAGTATAGCAGAGTATCATTAATTGTGTCAGGAGTGGGCTCTCTCTCATGGCATAGGTCTCAAGATGGGCCAGCCATTGGTTAGCCGTTCCCTCAATTTCTGCTCCATCTTTACCCCTGTACCACCTATAGGCAGGACAAATTGTGGGTCAAAGGTTTTGTGGCTGGGTTGGTGTACCAATCCTTTCATTGGAAGACTTTTCTGGTTATTGAAGATAAAGATTTCAGGTCTTTCTGTCTGTCCATCTGTCCATCCAACCGCCTGTCTATCTGTCTCCCTGTCTGTCTGTCTGTCTGTCTGTCTGTCTATCTATCTATCTATCCTATTGCTAAGAGTCTTAGCTAGAGTCATCCTCATAGATTCCTAGGAGTTTCCTTGTCATAGATTTCTAGCTGTCACAAAGATACCTGCCCCCAACCAATCCCAGTTCTCTCTCTCTCTCTTCCTCCTCCTCCTCCTCCTCCCACTAGATCCCTCTTGCTCTCTAGATCCCTCTCTCCAAATCCTCCTCCACTCAGTTCTTTACGAAGGTACTTAGTGCTATAGACATTCCTTTTAGTGTTGCTCCAATTGTGTGACATAAGTTTGGGTATGTTGTACATTCATTTTCATTGAATTCTAGAAAGTCTTCCGGAGCTAGAGAAAGTACCCAAGGAGCTAAAGGGATCTGCAACCCTATAGGTGGAACAACATTATGAACTAACCAGTACCCCGGAGCTCTTGACTCTAGCTGCATATGTATCAAAAGATGGCCTAGTCAGCCATCACTGGAAAGAGAGGCCCATTGGACTTGCAAACATTATATGCCCCAGTACAGGGGAACCTCAGGGCCAAAAAGTGGGAGTGGGTGGGTAGGGGAGTGGTGGGGGAATGTATTGGGGACTTTTTGGATAGCATTGGAAATGTAAATGAGGAAAATACCTAATAAAAAAAGTTAAAAAAAAAAAAGAAATTAGAGCATTCCTGAATAAAAACTGTGAGTAGTTAAAAAGAAAAAAAGAAAAAAAAAAAGAAAGAAAGTCTTCCATTTCTTTCTTCATTTCTTCCTTGACCCATTGGTTGTTGATGAGGAAGTTGTTCAGTTTCAGTGAGTATGTATGTATGCTTTCTGTTGTTTCTGTTTTTGTTTAAGGCCAACTTTAATCCATGAAGGTCTGATAAGATTTAATTTTAATTTTAATTTTCTTTTTTATTTTAATTTTCTTTTATCTGTTGAGACTTGTTTTGCAACCAACTTTGCAGAAGGTTCCACGAGGTGCTGAGAAGAAGGTATATTCTTTTATGTTTGTGTGAAATGGTCTATAGATCTCTTAGGTCCATTTGATTCATAGCTGCTGTGAGTTTCATTATTTCTTTGTTTAGTTTCTGTCTGGATAACTTGTTCATTGGTAATATTGGGGGTGTGGAAGTCTCCCACTATAAATGTATGGGGTTAGTTGTGTAATTTAAGCTTTAGTAATTTTTCTTTTTTATAAACATGGGTGCCCTTGCTTTTGGGGCATATTCAGAATCATGACATTATCTTGGTGGATTTTTTTCTTTGATAAGTATAAAGTGTCATTCCCCATCTCTTTTGATTAATTTTGGTTGAAAATCTATTTTATTAGATATTACAGTGTCTCCTCCAGCTTGCATGTTAAGACCATTTGCTTGGAAAATCCTTTCTAGCTCCAAGGTAATGTCTATTTTTGATATTGAGGTGTGTTTCTTGCAGCAGAATGATGGATTTGTTTTTTGAATCCATTCTGATAACTTGTGTCTTTTTATTGTGAAATTGAGTCCATTGATGTTGAAAGATATTAAAGATCAATGATTATTATTTTCTGTTATTTTGATGTTGGTGGTGGTAGGGTATGGGTGTAGGTGTGTGGGTGTGTGGGTGTGTCCCTTCTTTTGTCTTTGCTGGTGTAGAATTATTTATTTCCTGTGTTTTCTTGAATGTAGTTAACCTCCTTGCATTGGAACATTTCTTCTAGTATCTTCTGTAGGACTGGATCTGTGAATAGATAGTGTTTAAATTTTGTTTTATTATGAAAAATCTTGTTTTCTCCCTCAATGATGATTGAAAGTTTTGCTGGGTATAGTAGTTTGGGCTGACATCTGTAATCTCATTGGGTCTGCAAGACATCTGTCCAGGCCCTCTGGCTTTTAGAGTTTCTGTTGAGAAATCCAGTGTAGTTCAGATAGGTCTGCCTTTTTATGTTACTTGGCCTTTTCCCCTATGTATTTTTATTATTATGTTGTGGAAGAATTTTTTTCTTTCTGGTCCAATCTATTTGGTGTTCTGTAAACTACTTGTATGTTTATAGGTATCTATTTCTCCAGGTTAGGTAAATGTTCTGTGATTTTGTTGAAAATATTTTCTGGACCTTTGAGCTGGGAACCTTCTACTTCTATTCCTATTATTCTTAGGTTTGGTCTTTACATAGTGTCTCAGATTTCCTAGATATTTTGTGTCAGAGGCTTTTTAGATTTAACATTTTCTCTGATGCATGTATCAATTTCATATGTGGTATCTTCTACACCAAACAGCCCCTCTTCCATCTCTTTTTATTCTGTTGGTGAGGCTTTAATCTGTAGTTCCTCTTTTCTTCCCTAGGTTTTCCATTTCCAGAATTCCCTCAGTATGTGTTTTCTTTATTGCTTCTATTTCTGTTTTCAGGTCTTGAGAAGATTCCTTCACCTGTTTGGTTGTATTTTCCTATATTTCTTTAAGGGGTTTATTCATTCCATTTTTAAAGGCCTCTATCATCTTCATAAAGTTGAATTTAAGGTCATTTTCTTGTGCTTTAGCTGTGTAAGGAGATTCAGGGCTTGCTGTAATAGGATATCTGGGATCTTGTGGTGCCATATTTCTCTGGCTGTTGTTTGTGTTCTGATACTGGCCTTTAGCCATCTGGGTTTTGTGGTTATTATAGGTTTAGATGCTGATTTCTGAGTTTATCCTGTTGGAAAGGTGTTTTGGGATGTTTTTCCCCCTTGGTTTCTGTTTCCTCTGTATCTTCTGGCCTGAATGGCCTGGGTTTCTGGTGACTAAAAAGTCTGTAGATCTAGTAATGTGTCTCCCCTGGGGTTTTGTGGTTTTCAGGATCTCTGGGGTTTTGGATGCTAACTTTAACTCTAGGATCCCTAGTACCAGCATGGCCTGGGGTCCTTAGGGCTGGTGGGTCTCCAGGATAGTGGGCAGAGCTGTAAACTGGTAAATGGAGTCTAGGGTGTTGGGTGCAGTTTAAGGTTGTTGGGTGTATTTTAAGGGGATATGGTAGGTAGGCAAGGGTTTAGGGCAACATCTTATGTGGTGTCAGCAGACCTCCAAGAAAGCAGGCAGAGTTGTGGAGCAGAAAATGGAGCACAATAATTGGGGTGCATTTTACCTCTGTTGGGTGTGCTTTCAGGGGAGCAGGGACTTGGGGAGGGAAGGCCTTTCTTTGGGTCCCTGGTGCCTACTGTAGGCCTCCAGGAAAGCAGGCAGAATTATGGTGCAGGAAATTCAGCATAGGTTATTGGGTGCAGTTTACTGCTGTTGGGTTGCTTCCAGACAGAACTAGTTTCCCAAGTTCCTGAAGAATGCTGGCTTTTATGTACCTGTCAGAAATCCTCGAGTCAAAGCTGAGCTCATTTCTGGGTATTTTGACTGTCTTTTGTAGTTTGGAGAATTAGAGTTTCCATTGGACCTGACAGGTTTTCTAAGTTTAAAATCATGTGATCTGCAAATATGGGTAATTTTTCTTCCTTTTCTATTTGTATTTTTTTTCTTTGTCTTATTGCTTTAGCTAAGGCTTTGAGCATTACTGTATTAAATAAAAGAGACCTTTGCTGAGAAGTGATGGGTAGTGTGGAGGAGAGCTGTGAAGAGACAAAATGCCAGCATGGACTCTGAGCTGTGTAACAGGTACTTGTGATACTGAGGAAGACTGGGCACCAGCAAGTGTTTTGGTATGCTAATCACCACCACAGAAAGCCATTTACCTCTTCTGCCAGTGATAAGAGAAATGGCATCTATTGGTAGAGATTAGCATAGAGGTCACCTACCCCAGAATTCCCTATTGTGCTTTAAATCAGGCCTACAAGCTCATTTGGGTGTCTCTGTCTTGGTAATGGGAGACCCCAGCATGCTGGACTTCTGCAGAATAAAACACTCTTTGCGTTTGAATACTATTTGAGTCCAGGGTGTCATTCTCCAGTGAATCATGGATCCTTACAATGTCATCAGTTTATACAATTCCTGATTTCAATTTTCAGGAATTTCATTGAATATTGTTGCACCTCTGTTGATAAGGGAAATTATTTTATAATTGTTTTGGTAGAGTGTGTCCTTTTGAAAATTTAGTGTAAAAGTAATTGTCTTAGTTAGGCTTTTCATGCTGTGAAGGGACACCATGACCAAGGCAACTCTTATAAAGGCAAACATTTAATTGGGGCTGGCTTAGAGTTTCAGAGGCTCAGTCCCTTATCATCAGGGTGGGAGTATAACAATGTCTAGGCAGGCATGGCATGGCACTGGAGTGTTCTACATCTTCTTCTGAAGGCAAAGAGAAGACTGGCTCCCACATGGCTAGGGGGAGGGTCTCAATGTCCACCCCCACAAGAACACACTTCCTCCAACAAGGCCACACCTACTCCAAAAAGGCAACACCTCCTAATAGTGCCATTCTCTGGGCCTAACATATTCAAACCACCATAGCTATATAGGCTGTATAATATGAATCTGATGGTATGACTTGCCTTTCTTGTTTTTCTTTGTGTTTATGTTTTCCTTTCCATTTCTATTTTGGAGAATGTTGTGCTGGCAAGGTCTGGTGCAATTTGACAGTGGTCTACCCAGCCATGGGGTTTTCTTTCTATGGATTTTACTTTTATTTAATTTCTTGTTATGGAGCTGCTGAAGTTGTTTATACATCTTAAATTTAAATTTAAGTTTGATAGGTCATATATATCTCCATAATTTATCCATTTGCTGAACCATGTGTTCAGTTCATTATCCCATTTTTAATAGAATAATTTGTTTTTCTTATTGTTTATTTTTAAAATTTCCTTGTATAGTCTAGATATTATCTCGTGTGTGTGTGTGTGTGTGTGTGTGTGTGTGTGTGTGTCTGACAATGATTTCATCCCATCTGTAGTCTGTCTCTTCACTTGATTCACTGCTTACTTTGCTATTCAGAAGCTTCTTAATTTCATGAGGTGCCAATTGTCAGCCGTTGGCCTTAAGTCTTAGTTAGATTTAACTGTCAACTTGACACAGCCTAACGTCACTTGAGAAGGGAGTCTCAATTAAGAGATTCCACAAATCATATTGGCCTGTGGGCATGTCAGCAGAGCACTGTCTTGACTGGTAATTTATTTAGGAAGTCCAGTACACTATGGTCCCTATCATCCCAAGCCACCTAAGCAGGAACTTGCAAACAAGCCAGCATGCAGGCATCCTCCATTGTTTATGTTTCAAATCCCAGAGTTCTCACCCTGGCTCTCACCCCTCAGTGATGAACTATATAACCTGTAAGCTGAAATCAGCTCTTTCCTTCTCTTAGTTGCTTTTGGTCAGTGTCTTAGTAGGCTTTTATTGCAGTGAAGAGACACCATGACTGAGGCAACTCTTACAAAGAAGAACAGTTAGTTAGGACCAGCTTACAGTTCCAGAGGTTCCGTTCATTATCATCATGGCGGGAAGCATGACAGCATCCAGATAGACATAGTGAAGAGAAGGAGCTGAAAGTTCTACATCTTGATCCAAAGGCAGGCAGGAGATTATCTTCTGCAGGGAGCTAGGAGGAGGCTCCCCTCTGGATTCAATGGAGCTAGAGCCTCAAGGAGGTCCAACCCATCCCTCCAACAAGGCCACACCTCCTAATAATGTCACTTCCCATGGGTTAAGCATATTCAAACACCACAAAGGAGATTAAAACACCTTGCTTCCTGGATGACTAGAACCCTATTCAGAAAATCCTTACCTGTGCCCCTATCTTGAAGTGGTTTTCCTACCTTTTACTCTAACCGTTTCAGATCTTGAGTTAGGGTGTTTGATTCATTCAGAGTTGATGAGAGAGAGAGAGAGAGAGAGAGAGAGAGAGAGAGAGAGAGAGAGAGAGAGAGAGAGAGAGAGAGAGAGAACTAAGGGACAATTTGAATATCCAGCTTTCCAAACATCATTTGTTAAAGAGGCTTTCATTTTGCCAATGTGCACTTTTGGTGGCTTTGTCAGAGATCAGGTGGCCGTACCTGTGAAGGTTTGTATGTAGGTCTTCTGCTGTGTTCCTCTGATCAGTTATTGTGACAGTGTCATGCTGTTTCTGTTACTGTGGCTCTGCAGTATAACTTTAAATCAGGCATTGTCGCCTTGCTTCTCAGGGCTGCTTCAACTACTCAGTACCTTTTGCACTTCAAAAAGAATCATTAAGGCTATTTTTTTTTTTTAATGTCCAGAAAGAACATCACTGGAATTCTCACAAGGACTGCATTCAATCTGTATATTGCTTCTAGAAAAACCCCATTTTCAAAATACTCACTATACCAATTTATAAGCATAGAAGGTCTTTCCACCTTCTACACTCTCATTCAATTTCTTTCTTGAGTGCTTTAAATCTTTCATTTTAGAAGTCTTTTTACTGTTTTGGTTACATTTATTACAAGCTTTTTAAAAAGCAACTGTGAATGAGAGTACTTCCCTATTTTCTTCTTCAGCATGTTTTTTTTTTACTATAGAGGAAGTATACTAACTTTTGCATCTTACATCTGTGGCTTTACAGTGTGATGAAAGTGTTTCTCAGTCCATGAGCTCTCATATGCCATCTGGGTCTCTGATGTGTAGAATCATATTAACTATGCATATGGACACTTTGACTTCTTTCTGTATCACCTTCATTTATCTTGTCTCATTGGTGTAGCCAACACTTCCAGCACTAAATTGAATAAGAGTAGAGAAAGTAGACACACTTAGTTTTTTTCCTGATTTTCCTAAAAAAAATTCTCATGTAGTATAGAATTAGCTACAGGTTTGTTATAATACATTCCTTCTAGTCTCAGCTTCTTCTTCTTTTTTTTAATTAGGTATTTATTTCATTTACATTTCCAATGCTATCCCAAAAGTGGTGGCGCACGCCTTTAATCCAGCACTTGGGAGGCAGAGGCAGGCAGATTTCTGAGTTCGAGGCCAGCCTGGTCTACAAAGTGAGTTCCAGGACAGCCAGGGCTATACAGAGAAACCCTGTCTTGAACTCCCCCCCCCCCAAAAAAAAGTAGTCTCAGCTTCTTCAAGGCTTTTAAGAAATGTTGATTTTGTTTGTTTGGTTGGTTTTGCTTCTGTTTTTTGAGACATGGTTTCTCTGTGTAGCCCTGACTGTCCTAGACTCATTTTGTAGACCAGACTGGCCTTGAACTCACAGAGATCTACCTGCTTCTGTCCCCTGTGTGCTGTGATTAAAAGCATGCACCAACATGCCTGCCCCAGGAATATCAAACTTTTCACAAGTCTTTTCTTGTTTATTGAGACGATTATGTTAATTTCTGTTTTTTAGTTCATTTGTGTGGGATTTATGTTCATTGATCGGCATATTTTGAACCATTGCCGCACTTCTAATAAATGCAACTTGATCATGGAGAATGTCATAATTTGCCTTCTGTTACTGTGATAAAATGTGTTGATCAAAAGTGATTTGAGGAAGAGTTTATATAGCCTATACTTCCCAATCACGGTCACAAGCGGAACCCAGGGAAGGAACTCAAGCAACGGCAGAGGCAGGAACCATGGGGGAACACTGCTTACTGGCTGGCTTCCACCAGCTTGCTTCCATTGGCTTCCTCAGCTACTTTGCTTACACAGCTCAGGCCCGCCTGCCTAGGGAGGAGCAAGAAGTTGGCTGATCACATCTTTATCCATACAAAGGAAGCATAGAGAGTGAGTAGGAAGTAGGACTGGGCTATCACCCCTCAAAATCCTCCCCTAATGTGCTTCCTTCATAAAGTCCGCATCTTCTAGAGTCTATAACCTCCACAAACACCAACACCAACTGACGATCAACTGTTCAGATACGTGAGCTTATAGGGCCCATTTCTTACCCTAACCACCCAACAGTTTAGCTAGAGGTTTGTTAATATTATTTATCTTTTTAAAGAATCTATTCTTTGTTTTATCAGTTCTTTGTGTTGTTGCAGTGCCTTTTCTTCATTAGTTTCTGCTGTGAGGGTAGTTATTTCCGCATACTGACTTTGAGATTGTTTTGTTGTTTCCACAAGGCTTTAAAGTGCATCATTAAATTATTTACTTGAGATCTCTTTCCTTGTTTTTAATGTGAATATTTAGAACTATCAGCTTTCCTCTTAGAACTCTTTTCTTTGTGTACCATAAGTTTTGGTGTGTTATGTCTTCATTCTCATTAACTTCTACTAATTCTTAAATTTTCTTTCTTGATTCCTTCAATGACTAAATCAATACATTCAATAATACATTGCCTAATCTTCATGCCTTCATACGTGTTCTGTATTTTTCTTGCTATTTATTTGTAGTTTTATTCTGCTGTGATAAAATAGAATATAAGGACTATCCAACTCTTCTCTTGCTAAGACTTGCTTTCTGTTCTAATCTATGATCTTTTCTAGAGAAGGTACCATGAGCTTCTAAGAAGAATGTATTCTTCAATGTTTGGATGCCATATTTTCTCTATGATGTCATTTGATTCAAATGTTTCTCCACTGAGGGACTGGCCTGTCAATAGTTGAGAGTAATGAAGTCATTCACTGTTACTGTGTTTTGGTTTATCTGTGACTTTTTATACCTAGTAGTATTTTATAAAACCTAATGCACCCATGTTGGGTGGATATAGGTTTAGAATTATCAGACCCACTTGATGGTTTGATATGTTAATTAGTATACAGTGGTCTTCTTTATTTCTTCTGATTATTTTTTATTTGAAATACATTTTGCCAGATATTAGAACCTGCTTGTTCCCTAAGTTTTTTTTTCTAGGAATACTTGTTTTCATCCTTCCACCAAAAGTCTCTTAGAGTGAAATGTCTTTCATGGGCAAAGTAATTATATGATTCCTGCTTTCTTTTCTTATTTGTTCATCTGTGTCTTTGGCTGGAGAATTGAAAGCATTAATATTCTAATATTCAGAGTTACTATTGAAAGGTATGTAGTAATTCTCATCATTTTGCTGATTTTTTTTTTTTGCATATGAGTATACTTAGCTGGAGTGTCTTCAGACACACCAGAAGAGGGCATCAGATCCCATTACAGATGGTTATGAGCTACCATGTGATTGCTGGGAATTGAAGTCAAGATCTCTGGAAAAGCAGCCAGTGCTTTTAACCAGTGAGCCATCTCTCCAGCCCCCCTATTCCTATCTTAACTATTATTCTATCATGATCTATTCTTTCTTGTGGCCTCATGGATGTCTTTGCCTTTTTCCTCAGTCTGAAGTGTTTCTTCAAATATGTTCTGTAGAGCTTGCTTAGTGGAAATGAATTCCTCTAGCATATTTTATTTTGATGGAAAGCTTTTCTTTCTCCTTCAATTAAACTAGCTTTGCTGGGTGTTGTAGTATGGTAAGACAATTGTCTTTAAGAACTTGTAATACCTCATTCCAAGTTTTCCTGGCTTTCGAAGTTTCTGTTGAAAAATCTGCTATTATTCTGGTGGTCTGGCCTTAATATGTGTCTTGACGTTTCCTTTGAAATTTGATACACTTTCTTTTTCCTGTATTTCCAGTGGTTTAAGTTTAATATAATGAGAAGACTTCCTTTTCTCTTTTTATCTACATGGTGTCTTAAGTGCCCTCTGCATCTGGATTGGCACTCGTCTCTAATTTGGGAAAAGTTTATGCTATCATTTTGTTGAAAATGTTTTCTATACCTTTGGAATAAAAGGATTGTCTTTCTTTTATGCCCACAATTCTTACATTTTGACCTTTTATTATACCTTATATACCTTGGAAGTCTCACTTGTACCTTCTTACTATTTTTCTTCTTGTCGAATTGCTCAGATTCCCCCTCCATGTCTTTGAGTTCTGATGTTCTGTCCTTTCCTTCATCTGTTGTGTTCGTGAAGCTTTCCAGTGAGCTCCATGTCGTATTGTTCTTTTCATTTCCAGTATTTTCATTTGGTTTTCTTCAGTATTTCTGTCTCTTTATAATATTTCTTTCATACCTTTTTGACTTCTTTACTTACTTCACCCATCTGTATTCTCTTGACATTTATTCATCTTCTGTGGTTTCTTTGAACATATGTAGAATCATTTTTCTGAGTTATATGTCTGGGATTTCATCTAACCCTTTCTCAGTAGAGGCCATTGCTGTAGAATTGGAAAAAAAATTTTTTTGAGAACTCAGTATTGTCTGTTTTTTTTTTGTGTTACTTGTAGTTTTGTGTTGAGAATGGAATCTCTGGAGTTAGGTCATTGGTCGGGTTTATTTATTTTCAATCACCCTCGTTCTCTCAGATAGTGTTTACTCTGCTCAGAGATCCTTAGCTTGTGGGTTTTACCTGTTACTGGGTTTTCAGAGCATACTAGTTACTATTCTGCTGCCTTGACAAAACACTGGGACAAAGACAATGTAAGGAAGAGGGAGTTTGTTTTGGCTTATGGCTCTAGATGGGTAAGAGTTCATCATGGCATGGAAGCATGGCAGCAAGTGGCTGGCATGGTGACAAGGATCAGAAAGCTGAGTCATCTTCAACAGTGAATATGCAGCACAAAGTAAACTGGAAATGTAGCAAGGCTATAGTTTCTCAAATATCACACACACACACACACACACACACCATTGATAATCTTCCTTCAGCAAGACTGTACCTCTTGGACCTTCCCAATAATTCCACCAACTGGAGACCAAGTATTCAAATACCGGAGTCTATCAGGGGACCCATTCATTCAAGCCATCATACCAGGTTGTTCAGTTTCAGTTTTAAAAATGATGCCTAGATATGACCCTCTGAGTAAAGTGACCCACTCAACAGTGGACTCACTGTGTCACCAAAATGTGCAATCAGATTTGAGGCTTGTCAGGGCTGAGGGCTTGCCATGAGCTTAGGACTCAGTCTCTTTGCTGAGGATTGCTTGGATGTACTGGATAGTTTTACGTCAACTTGATACAAGCTAATGTCATCTAGGAGGAGGGGACCTCAGTTAAGGAAATGTCTTCATTAGATGGGGCTCTAGGCAAGCCTGTGGAGCATTTTCTTAATTAATTAATTAATGGGAAGGGCCCAGTCCATTGTGGGTGGGGTCATCCTGGACTGGTGGCCCTGGGTTCTATAAGAAATCAGGCTGAGCAAACCAGTAAGTAGAACCCCTCCGTAGCCTCTGTATTAGTTCCTGCCCTTTTTGAGTTCCTGTCCTGACTTCCTTCGATGATGTAAGGAAGTTTAAGCCAAATAAACCCTTTCCTCTTCAAGTTGATTTGATCATGGTGTTTCTTCACAGCAAAAACTTAAGACAAGTTGATATCACAATAGTTGTAGTAAGAAATTTGGTTTCTTTAAAAACACAGAAATAGGAGCAGCACCTTGGAGGTCCCGTGGATCTGGGTCTTGCTTCAACAGTGTTTAAACGGAACAGACCCTGGGAATCCCACTGTACTCGCTTCCAGCCGCCTTACAAGTCTCTCCAGTCGCATCCTCCCGGACCATCTCCTTGCTGCCTTCAGCTCCTAGGACCAGTCTGCACCGTCTCTTCGCGGCTAGCTCCTACTCCGGAGCAGCCATGACCTCTAAGATTCGTCAGAATTATTCCACTGAGGTGGAAGCTGCCGTGAACCGCCTGGTCAGCTTGCAGCGGGCCTCCTACAACTACCTCTCTCTGGGCTTCTTTTTTGATCGGGATGACGTGGCTCTGGAGGGCGTAGGCCACTTCTTCCGCGAATTGGCCGAGGAGAAGCGCGAGGGCGCTGAGCGTCTCTTCGAGTTGCAGAACAATTGCGAAGGCCTTGCACTCTTCCAGGATGTGCAGAAACCATCTCAAGATGAATGAGGTAAAACCCAGGAGGCCATGGAAGCTGCCCTTGGCCCTGGAGAAGAACCTGAACCAGGCCCTCTTGGATCTGCATGCCCTGGGTTCTGCCCGCTCAGACTCTCATCTCTGTGACTTCTTGGAAAGCCACTTCCTTGATAAGGAGGTGAAACTCATCAAGAAGATGGGCAACCACCTGACCAACCTCCGTAGGGTGGTAGGGCCACAACCAGCGCAGACTGGCGCACCCGAGGGATCTCTGGGCGAGTATCTCTTTGAGCGCCTCACTCTCAAGCACGACTAGGAGGCCTCTGTGCCTTCCAAGGGGCTCCCCATTCTGCTCTGCACCAGCCCGCCCTAGGACCTCCACCTGAATGAACCTCTCAAGCCACTAGGCAGCTTTGTAACCGCCCTGGAGCCTCTGTCAAGTCTTGGACCAAGTGAAAATAAAGCTTTTTGAGACAGAAAAAAAAAAACCCACAGAAATATTATAAGAATGTGTTTTCATTTAGATTCTAGGTATAGGATATAGGGCTGTTTCAGGTTGTCCACTGCAGCTGACCATGATTTGCCTCATGCTCTATCAGGGACATGGTTTTGCCAGCTGCAATATGTGGCATTTGGAATTCTGGGGATTTTTTTTAGAGGTTATATAAATGCTAAAGCCCCAATAGCTATTGTGGCTGCTAGATGGCTGTTTGGTGGCTGGATGCCACTGATTGCTGTTGGTTGAAGTTTGTCAAGTAGACATCTTTGAAAAGATAAGAGAAAGAAGAAATTAGATATCCTGAGGGTGATGATCAAACTTGCCCCAAGGAACTTGATGCCCCTAATCAGCAGGAAGTAGTCTAAAGTCACTTCCTTTCCCCCTATCTTTTTCTTCTCCTACCTGGTGTTAGGGGCTTAAAAGGGTTGGGAGAAAAAGAACCCACAAAGTAGCCAAAAGACCAGCTACAGATACTGAGGTGTTGCTGTGACAGATCTAACCAAGTTGTTTTGGGAAGATTGTAGAAGGACTTTGGAGCTTTGGCCTAGAAAAAGTCATTGATTTGAGAACTCAGATCTGTTCTGTAGTTGCTTGAAAGAGAAGAAAGTTAAGAACAGTATAAATGATGGAGGCCTGGCTTGTGAAGTGTCAGACGGAAGCAAAGACTCCACCAGGCCTTTTGAGTTAAGAATCTGTGATTCTGGTTGGCTGGGCTATAATTAACAAGATACCAGAACCACTAAAGAGAAACCCCTGTTTCTCTGGGACAATGGATGCTGGTTAGCTTGGGTTAAAGAATGAGCTGTGATTTAAGAAAAGACTAGCACCACAGAGGTGAAGTCTTCTAAGAAATGGTCCCTCAGGGTCAACACACAGGAGCTGTGCTCCAGAAATAGCCAAGGTTGCACCTTCTATTGGCAGAAAAACTTGGTAGTGTAAGAGTCTCCCATGTGGTACTGGTTTTGTATTTATGAAGGGCTCACAGAGAGCAGCTGAGACTTGACACCGTTTGGCAGGATTGGAGTTCCTGAAGAGACTTCAAGAAAGGTTGTTAGTGATAAAGTGCATCCCAGTTGCAGCAAGGGGACTCTGGCACTTTGGAAATGCCAGTAACATGGCGAATGACCACCAAGCAGGTGTGGAGTAGAGCTAGCTGGAACCTAGAAGACAAGCTGTTTGTGCTTCATAGGGAAGAATCAAAGAAGTAATCCAAGACCTTCCAGGCAGCCCAGAAGATCATGAGTGAATCTCAGATAATTGGACAACGAGTTGCTTTCACATTTGGAATTTGGTTTTGCTTTGTTAAGATGGTGACTGTGCTTTGATTCTTCCTTCCTGAAGTAAGAAAGTATTCGACTTAATTTTTTTTAAACGGAGCCCACAGTTGAGAATTTTAGAATTTTTAAAAGAAAATTTGGATTTTTTAAAGAACCTAGATCTTTTAAAGGGACTGAATTTTTAATGTGTTTGAATTTTTTATTTTCTTTGCAACACAATGAATTGTCTTTATTTCAGTATGCATCCACATTTCAACATTTAGTGGTCCTGAACAGAGTGGGGAGCGTGGCAATGAGCCAGGAGGCCAGGCCCACAGATCTCCAAATGATCTGCAAACGTAGGGATACAGAGCTCCTCCTGGTCCCTGCAGAGGTTCTGAGGAGCACCCCTGAAACCTGAGTCTGCAGAGTCAGGGCCGCGTGTTCCAGCTCTCAGGCTCCATATCAGACCAGATGGGTGGCCAGGGTGACCCAAGAGCCCTGTTCAAACCTCTTCAATGTGTAAAAGCAAAGCAATTATGGGAAAAGGAACCAACTCAGAACCGTGTGTGCTAAGGACTCTCCGCATGGCCTTTCTCTAGGCATATATCCGCCAAGGACCCAGCGCTGGCCCGTCTGAGTTATCCTGTGAGTGCTCTGTTCACCTCTAGACCTGAGCTCAAAGCTCAAAGGCTGATGGCGGCCACAAGGCCGAGGACCTGGTGTTCCTATCCCAAGCTGGTGGCAGGTGAGTGTGGTCCAGAGCTAAGTGAGGGAGGCCAAGCTCTTCCAACCTCATCTGATGGCTTCTGGCCACAGCAAGTGGTGGGTGGTGATGGGCTACAAGGGAGTTGAGTAGGGGAAAGCAGCACCCCTTGATAAAGGTGGGGACATGGGAAGCCCTGAATTCCTCACCCGCAGCCAATTTCAGAGGGAGGGGAGGGTTACAATCTAAGCTTTGGCCAAGGATGGGAGTGGAAGAGTGGGGACCATGGCTTGGACAGGGCATCACTTAAGACTTAAGAAAGCAGGGGTGCAGCCAAAGCTCCCCAAGCCCAGCAGTAGTCAGTCCCACAGCTGCTACCTGAAGCCTTCCCATCTATTCTAAGGGCCACCACATAGCTGTGGCAGAGGGTGGGGCAGGCAAAGCAGACCCAGCCCAAGAACTGCATAGTAGCACCTTGTCTCAAAAAGGAAAACAGACACACAACAACAACAACAACAAGATACCCAACATTAAGATACCTGTCTTAGGGTTTCTATTCCTGCACAAACATCAGGACCAAGACGCAAGTTGGGGAAGAAAGGGTTTATTTGGCTTACACTTCCATACTGCTGTTCATCACCAAAGAAAGTCAGGACTGGAACTCAAGCAGGTCAGAAAGCAGGAGCTGATACAGAAGCCTTGGAGAGATGTTCTTACTGGCTTGTCTCCCCTGGCTTGCTCAGCCTGCTTTCTTATAGAACTCAAGACTACCAGCCCAGAGATGGTCCCACCCACAAGGGGCCTTTTCCCCTTGATCACTAATTGAGAAAATGCCTTACAGTTGGATCTCATGGAGGCATTTCCTCAACTGAAGCTCCTTTCTCTGTGATAACTCCAGCTGTGTCAAGTTGACACAAAACTAGCCAGTACAATACCCAAGTCATAACTAGTATTAAAGAGAATTCAGTCTGTGTATATAGAGGAAAACCATGCCATTCTTTATCAGAGAGCTGGTTCCACACTTAGATTCCACAAGATTGGTTTCAGACTGTTTCCGTTTTATAGACAAGTTTGAAGCACTTGGCCCTCTAAGCAAGGGTGACTGTCTTGAGCAAACAAAGCCAAGAAGACAGACAGGCAGAACCTAAACAGTATGCTGTGTCTTCAGAGCTCTATGTATTTTGTGTTCCTTCTCTTCCCAAGCACAGTAAGTCCGGAAGAACCACACAAGGGGCATAACCCTGTAGGAACCTGCAGCAGAAGGCATCCAGGCTGTGCTATTTTAAGGATCAGTTCTGCCAAACAATGCTGGCAGCCAGGAGCAGAGGCTCCAGCCAGCTCTACGCTGAAGTTGCTGCAAGGTGGGTCTATTTGCTGTGTTCTCTCTCTCTCTCTCTCTCTCTCTCTCTCTCTCTCTCTCTCTTTCTCACTCTCTCTCTCTTTCTCTTTCTCTCCCTCTCCCTCCCTCCCTCTCTCTCCCTCCCCACCCCCCACCTCGGGGCTTGAGGTCTCCAGGGTTTGAGGGACTGAAGGATGGCTGAAGTGGGTGAGGCTTGACCTTAGAAACCAGTTTCACATCCTGAGCCTGCAGTGAAGACAGATAGACCCAACACAGAGCTTCCGAGGGTGTCCCTCAGACCGGCTCCAGAAATCTCTTCAGAGTTCACAATGACATTACGGGACTTGGCTAAACTGCATACTCCCAGGGGAATCTCATTTTCTTTCCAACTTATCTCACATTACTGACAGAAAGGATAGAAATAACCTCCTCAGAGCTATAAAAATGAATGTCAATAAAACCCCCAAAGCTCCTTCAGCGCCTTGGAAACAGTAACCTTGTTTTCAGACCAGCTTTCCTCAGAGGAGACAAGAGCAGAAACCAGCTGGGGTTCGCATTTGGCTTCCCAAGACCCACCACAGCGAGAAGCAAGATGCTGAAGGGCCCCAGCAGTGCAGCCCAAAATATCTCCCCACCCACTGCTGGTGCCTGGAATTCCACCAGGAGATGTGTTCCTGGCTCAAGATGGTGCCCCTCCAGAGGCTATTTCTGGACTTTACCTAGGCTCAAACCTGACAGTGCCACACTGCTTCTAAGTTGTGCTCTCGGATCCGTGTTTAGCGGAGTGTGTTCTGGGAAATACCTACATCTAAAGAAACTCTATCAGAATGAATGTCAACATCTAGCCAAGCGCACAACTCTTCAATCTGAGGCTCAGGTTACCCTCATTTTAAACAAGTATCCATTTTAATACACAAGTGCACCAAAGCCTGAAGCCTGAAGTCTGTTCTATGCTATGTTCACCTATCAGTGTTGCAGAATACATTATAAATAGATCATGGATTTATGGCGGAGGTGGGTATCATTCCTCGGATGCCATCCACTTTCCTTTTTGAGACAAGGTCTCTCCTTGACCTGGAACTCACCAAACAGTCCTGGCTGGCTGGCCAGGGAGCCCCAGGGTGGGTAAGCAGTCTCTACCTCCCCATGCTGGGACAGCAAGTGTGTGATACCACGTCCAACCATTTTACCTAAGTTCTATTTTTACATTGAATTCAGGTCCTATGCTTAGACATTTTGTTCTGAGTAGTATTCTGTTTGGAGTTTGTTGTTCTTATTGTAAGATATTCAGTACCATACCTCTGATACAGCAACAACTCCCTTCCTTACAAAAAAAAAAAAAAAAAAAGTCTCTAAGTCAGGCCTAGAAATCCAATACCTGCGAGGTTTGAGGTAGAAAAATCACAACCACAAGGTCTGGACTATATAGCAACAGTCTATAAATTAAATTAAATTAAATTTAGGTTTTTTTGGGGTTTTTTGTTTGTTTTTTTAAAGACAGGTGCCCGGGTGTTCACCTATAATCCAGGTGCTTGCGATCCTGAGTCAGCAAACAGCTGCGCGTTCAAGGTCAGCCTAGCCTAGAGGTCTATAGAGTAAACCTCCATCTTTCAAAATGAAAAAGACCAACAGGCTGCACTTCAGACAGGATGCAGTCGAAGTTCAGCGCGGTCTCTGTCATGCTGTTCCTCTTTGAGTAGCTTTCCATCCCTTTCTCGACTCTCTTGACAATGGCAAATGGCTGTGTCTTTTTAAAGCAGTTATTGCTCCAGATGGTGGCATCTGGCAGAAAAGAGATTTTCTGTTCCCTTAGCCATCAAGAGAATAAATAATCTCTTAACTAAGTTGATCAATTTAATTGGTTATGTGGGTAAGGTGTTAAGGAACTTACTTTTTTTTTTTTTTTTTTTTTTTTTTTTGAGGCAGTGTCTCTTTATGTAATCCCAGAACTCACTCTGTAGACCAGACCAGCCCTGAACTCACAAATCTGCCTGCCTCTGCCTCCCACATACTGCCATTAAAGGAATATACCACCACACCCAACCCAGGAACTAACTTTTAAATTAAACCACTATATAATGTTTAAAACAGGATCTTGCTATGTTGTTGCCCAGTCCAGGTTCCAGGTCATGAGCCAAAGGGCTCCTCTCTCTTTGGCTTCTTGGGAGTCGTTATTATAGGCATTAGGCTATGTAGCCATTATGTTAGGTTACTTTAGTAAGCCAGGTTGAGCTGGACTCTCTGTTTCTTGTGGCCAGAAGCATGCTTGGATACCTTAGTGTAAGCTATTATATTCCTGCAACTATGTTACATTATTTAAACTTCTGGAGCTCAAAAAGTGGACCTTGAGCCAGCAGCGTCAACAGCACTGGGAAGCTTGTGAGAGATGCAGGCATTAGAGTTCTTTGCCAGGTTTACTGAAGTTGAAGCTGAGCTGTAACAGGAGGCTCACATGACTAGCATCAATATTAAATCATAGAAGCATAGAGCTGTGAGCTATGGAGTCAATGATAGTAAGCCAATGGTAGACATGGTAGCTTGGCTACTTCTAATTGGACTAGATGCCTACTGTATACTCAGTTACATCTCAACTTCATGCATGTGTGCATTCATTCTCTCATTTCACTTAGTAAATACATTTATAAATAAACCGTGTGTGTGTGTGTGTGTGTGAGAGAGAGAGAAAGAGAGAGAGAGAGAGAGAGAGAGAGCAAAACAAAACGCAATCTCTGCCCCTAAAGGAATCACTAACTGCTTGAAAAAATATATAATCATATAAACCAAGATCGAGTGCTCTGGCAAGTCTAACTTTGACTCTGTGACACAGTGTGGTCATCTACAAGCTTCATGCCTGAAAATGACTTAATTGGGTTAGGAAAAATTACAAAACAATCATGTCTTAAGCATGCTTATGATTTTATATTGAGTCTTATTTACAGCCTTCTTGGGACCCATGCAGCTCACAGGCAGCAGCTTGGACGCACCTGAAAGTGGACCCCTGATAGGCACATAGAGCCATGGAAAGACAGACAGTCCCAAGTGCTCTGTGACAACCGGAAGGGCATTAGTGAAGAGTGTGGCAGCTTAAGGGGAGAGGAGGCCACCAGTGGAAAGCACAGGGGCAATGCCTGTACACAGAAAGCAGCAGAAGGACAGAGCCTGGAAGACATATAGAGGCTCAGCATGGACTAGCAAGGGCTGCGTGATGGAACTCTCAAAAACCAGTGTTAAATGCGACAGAGGTCTATCTCATGCAAGTGCAAGGCCTTGGATCCAATTCCAAGCCTAAAAGAATACAAAGAAACATGTTCAGGAAGTTTTTGTGTAATTCCTAAACTAGCAGAAAGTAATGCATTTTAAATGTATCACGGCCATGGCCACTGCCAATGACATAGAACCTCAACCTGTCTCTTAACACCTTCTGTTCTTGTCATCTCCCTTCTTACTTGTCACTGAGCCAAGTAGCCCAGCATAGCTTCTCATGTTCACACTCTACTTGCTATTTGGTGCTGGCAGGCAGAACGGGGGACAGGGCCAGTCTGCTCACGTTATTTCTCTGCCATGAATGTTGAGACAACAGGAATTAGAAACATACGACATCACCACCACATGGTTCAGTCCTCCACATTGTATCCCAGCTCAAAGAGATACAGTAAACACACACTGGATGAATGGCCCAACCCAGGCTCTTTCACTTCATCCAAGGTGCAGTTACCTGATCTGTAAAATCAGATACTAGCAGTCTGTTTTCTAGAATTGTATTAGTGAAAAGACTATAAGAACATGGCACAGTAGTGGGCACAAGCCATATATTCCTCACAGTATATATGTACACATGATATATCTTATATGCAGCACATGCACACATATATACATACTCTCAAAGGGATATCATACACACAGACATAGATACACACACACACACACACACACACAGAGAGAGAGAGAGAGAGAGAGAGAGAGAGAGAGAGAGAGAGAGAGAGAGAGAGAGAGAACAGTTTCTCACCAGCAGCTCCTGCAATCTGAAACAGACTCCATGAAATGTTGTCTAAGTAGCTGGGCATGGTACTCACACTTATAATCCCAGTTCTCAAAAAGTCAAGGTAGAAGAATCATGAATTTAAAGACAGCCTAGGAAATATAAGATCATTCATTAATTAATAATGTATGTGGCCCATGCAAAATAATTAAATAGATAATTTGGGTGGCCCATGCAACTATCTTTGAATGGGGAAACCACGAACCTTGGCATTCTCCACATACGATCATAGAGTAGACATGCTGTAACTGAGCCTCACTTCCTCAGTCCTTCCTGCAGCCCAGCACACGTTGCCATGCGACACTGTGTATATTACTACCCTGTCTGTATGTGTTTCCTCAACAGAAAAGGAGGAAATCACTGGAAGTGCCATAGGGGCATTGGAATTTCCATGGCCTGAAACAACCCAAGTTTGTACCCATTTCTCCAGTGTGGGAATTATTCCAACTATCAACTGGTCCAGTTGATGTCACATTGCGGAATTACTTTGTGAACACTGTGAGCTGCGCAGGTACATGAATCCTTTCATGACTTAGTTCCTCAGGGTCACCTGCCAAACCTCTCCGTTTACCAGCACCACAACAAACAGTATCTGCATCCAAGTTTATCACAAGAAGGGATGGAAATGTATCAACAGGAGTGCAGTGAACCGTTGCTACCATCCCTTTGTCTGCCCCACTGGGGGCTCTGAGTCAGGAATTTGTCAAATTCAAGTGTGAGAAAAGCAGCTCCAAATACTATGCACAGAGATGGTTGATATATAAAAGCCGATGTGTCCAGGTCATTTGCTAGCTTCAGATGAAGGCAAGGTTCAAGTGCTTAAACATAGCAATATCAGGAATATATGCTTGTTGTCTTCTGTCTTCTCTTCTTCCTCCTTGTCATCAGCTTCTACCAAGATCACCACTTAGACTTATGGACTTGACTCTAGAAGAAAAAAATCACCTTCATTCCCAGACTTCACATCAGTCCCTAGGAAAGAGCCGAGTGGCTCAAATGGCCATGTGCCCACTCATCCTCACATCCAGGGATATGGGGTATGCTGGCTAGCTAGGCTCAGTCACATGTCCATCCCATGAGAAAGGAGACAGTTACTGTTGATTCTATCACACAGATCTGAGGATATAAAGTTCTCTAGAAAGGGTGAAGGCTAGACCAAGAAAAAAAGATGACCCTTATGTCTATCTTTAACAACACTTAAACTATATTCCGCCCCCCAGCCCTTTCCTGTCAACAATCATCTCTGCTGGACACAGAATTTATTTCAATTTTGTAATGAGCTAAGAAAAGAAAAGAAAGGGCAATAAAAAGTATTTTGGTTTTTCCTAGTGAAGCTGTAGAAGAGTTTCAGCCCACATCAGATAAGCATCTTTATAGAGCAGTTGGCACAGTGCTCATGCTCCGTTTGTCCTGACCATCATCCATCCCCTTTGCTTCAGAGCCTGCTCTATGGTCTGAGGTTGACCCTTGGTGATGTCTATCCTGGGACCTATGGGGTTCAAATCATGTAAAGAAAGTAAGGCCATAGGAGTCTCTCTTTCTCTGTGCTTCCCAGTCCTCAGCTCTGGCCTCGCCACAGTCCTGTGAACCTCAGGCTTTATCCTTTATCTTTGCCTTCAGATTTCATAGTGAGAATAGCTTCCCACCTGCAGTTCCTTGAGTGATGGGTCATGTTTTATTGCCCCATGATGGGTCCTTCCACAAAGCCATTAACACTCATTTCAGATCTCTTAGCTTAACATCCCTTAAGTGTGTCATCTACCAACAGCTAAGATTCTAACCCACAGTGTACCTGGGTTATTCTTCCTCTCCTCTCCCTACCCCCCAATCCCAGGAAAGGAATAATGTGCACCGGGAATGTAGCTCAGTTAGCAGAGTGCTACCCTGGATTTGATCCCCAAGGGTATATAAACTAGGTGTAGTAGTACATTGCTGTAATCCCAGCATTTGGCAGGAAGAGGCAGCAGGAGGATAGGAAGTTCAAGGTCACCATTACTATATACTCAGTTTGAAGCCAGACTGGACTTCATGACACATGGTTTCAAAAAGGGGGCAGGGGAAGGAGAGAGAGAGAGAAATTATCTTAACCCCTAGATGATGTAATATTTTGACACATAGCATTCCATACTTCTTTCTTTGTATATAAATGCATACAATGCTGACTTTGAAAGATAACAGTAGAGTTACCATTATCTTTTAAAATTTGAAGTTGTCTTTCTGTTGACATTGGTAATAATAAGAAGTTAATGGTTTCAAAGGCAAGTCAGAAAAATTATATTCATAGAACACTGTTACAAGTACAGTCACTTTTTTTTTTCAAAACAATTACAAAATAATCCGTTTTAGAGATCTCTGGTAAACAAGTGACTAAACTTCCAAGCCAAGTAAAGTAAATATGGGGGAATATTCTAGGACTTAGGTGGCTTTTAGTGAACTTTGACCTTCTCAACAGAGAGTGAAGGGGACAAGAGTGGCGAGAACACTTGCTAAAGCTTCTACCCAGAGGCCCTCGTCAGCTCTAGAGGGCGATGCAGTATTTTCCCTAAGTACTTTGTTTCGAAAGATTTTTTTTTTTAAGTTTCCAAGTCCTGGTGTGTATTTTAAGAACAAGGCAGCTATACATTGTGCTAGCCGGATGGACATTAACTCAGCAATGGCTTTAAGCACAGCCAAAGCACATGGATCTATGCAGAATTATCTCTCACATGACTGAACCCAGTCACAGACACTGTTCATGCCGACTGTTAGTTTAACAAGTGCAATGAGTATGACGGCCACTGAAGAAACAGGCACGACCCTTTAAGTCCACATGGATGGCCCAGTCGTTTAGAATGACCTAAAACAACAAAGTGTTTATCTACCAAGAACTAGGAAACACTAGTGCAAACTGTCCTGGTTTGGGTATGAAATGTCCTCTCCCAAGGCTCACACAACGCTAAGCATGGTGGTATACAACTTTAATCCCAGTATTGGAGAGGCAGGGGCAGACTGGTTTATATAGCAAGTTCCAAGACAGCCAGGGCTATATAATGAAACTCTGTCTCAAACAACAACAACACAACAAACAGACTTACAGGTTGAAGGCTTGATTCCTAATGAGGCAGTGTTGAGAGCTAGGGCACGTGTGGTATGCATTCACAGGGTGTGTTGTGGGTATACAAGAGTGTGAAGGCCTGACGTTAACGTTGGCTGTCTTCCTCAATCAATCTCTATCTTTTTGAGACAGGGTCTCTCACTTGAACCTGGAGCTCATCTATTCAGCTGGAATAACTGCCACCGAGTTCCAGGGACCCTCTTGTTCCTTCCTATTTCTGGGATTCTAAGTATAGGCTGTTGTGCCCAGCTGTTGCTGCTGTTGTTGTTGCTGTTGCTGCTGCTTCTTTTTCTTGTTCTTCTTGTTCTTGTTCTCCTCCTCTTCCTCCTCCTCCTCCTCCTTCAATGTGGGTGCTAGGGAATTTGGACTCAGGTTTTTATGCTTACACTGCAAGTACTTTACTGAGCCATCTACCTAGTCTCAGAGATGAGACTTCTGGGGAGTGATTGTGTCATGAGAACTCTGCCTCCATCTATAGATTAATCCATTAATGGATTTATGGATTTATAATCTTCTGGCATTATTTGGAATTGGTAGGGGGTATGTATAGGTGGAAGAAGTAGATCAGTGGGGATACACCTTTGGAAAAAAATCAACATCTTGTCCCCAACTCCTCTTTTTACCTACTCCTGACCAGGGGCAGAGGGTAGTAACAAAAAGTAGTAACACAGGATTCTGAGTTTGGAGGCCCTGCAGTTGGAAGGAGCTAAACCATTTAATGAGAAGGCACTGGAGGGCAAGTCTGGTGCCAGAGGCTTCAGTAATTCTAGTTCAACCAAGTACATTAAAGCTACTACGGTTGGGAGGGAACAGTGATAGAGTGTATGGAGGGGTGGGGTGGGCATGAATTTGATCAAGATACATTGTATTGATTATGAAATTTTTCAAGTACTATTCTTGAAAAGAAAGAAAAAGGTCACTGCAGTTTAAAAGGTCAGATCTTGGATCTTGGGAGAGAGCAGGGAGTCTACTGTGGGGCAGTCAGTGCCTTCTCTGTGTTCTTAACTGGCCTGAAGCACTTACTCAAACTGCCTGGATACTGTAGCTAGTAATGATGGGCTAGCACTGCACTTCTGTTATCTTGCTGGCTTTCAGAACTAAGGCATAATTAAGAGGGATGGTTGGGGAACATTCACATTGCACCCCTAGAGGTGAAATTACTGGACCCAGGCAACATTTCCTGGTCATTACTCAGTGAGCAGCTAGCTCCGTTCCACCATGCCCTTGCCAGCCTCTGCCTTGCCTTAGGCTTAAAAGCAATGACTATAGGCTGAGATCTCTTGAGCCCAAATACATTTTATCTTTTTTAAAAGTTTATTTTCTCTGGTCTTCTTTTTTTTTTTTCTAAATAATGAAAAGTCTAACACAGAAACATTGGGAGGCTCCCAGATGCCCACCATCTGGTGGCTTCACTGTCTCCTGTCAACAATGCTCACTGGTCATCTTACACTGATGGTGAATCTGCTTTGGGAAGAGATGGAAAATATGGATTTTTCACCTTTCACTAATAGTCTCTGGTCTCATGAATTCAATTTTCTCAAGCACTGGCATTGATTTTACCGTTATGCCTGTGGGATTTCTTCTGGCAGGCCTCATCTCTCTGACTCAGCCAGCACCTTTGCAAGTGTTGGCTGAGATAGAGCCTACTTCTCTGGCCTGGGTTTCTGCAGTTGCAGAGGGAGCCGTCAATGCAGACAGACACTTGACTCTTTCACCTATATGGTCCTTGTAAATGCTGTCTAGAGATATTCATGCCTTTTTTTTTTTCAGTTCCCAGAACCTTATGACTATTAGAGTTTTAAAAGGCCTAAGAGACACCTAAGCAGCCAGCAGCGATTACAGTGTAGGGCTACTCCGGCTCAGAGGCATCTGGGATATCTGAGTGGCACATGACTCATTCTGACTCAGCCTCTGTTCAGTCCTCTTTATTCCAAGGATGGTGCTCTCAGAAGCACACATCCTCTGCAGATCCAAATTGGCAGGCCTGGGATGAGGGTGTCACTTCCTAACTTAATACTTCCTAACTCTTCAACACCCCACATCCGCCCATCCTTCCATTCACCATGCCGACAAGTAGTGTATGATCTCTGTTGCAGCAGAATAAACCAGGAAAAATCTAGGACGTGCCTGGGGGAATAGCAGTGTGCTGTGTCATCCTCCTTAAGAACTGTGAGTTAGGGAGCTGGAGAAATGGCTCAGCAGTTAAGAGCACTGACTGCTCTTCCTGAGGTCCCAAGTTCAAATCCCAGCAACCACATGGTGGCTCACAACCATCTGTAATGAGATCGATGTCCTCTTCTGCTGTGTCTGAAGACAGTGACAATGTACTCATGTACAGTATACATATAAAGTATACATATAAAATAAATAAATAAATCTTAAAAAAAAAAAGAACTGTGAATTAGATTCTGATACTGCTACCAAGGTGAACTTTCACTGGTTTCATGCCAAAGAACAGACACCAATTTTGCTTAGACATGCTAAACCTTTGGTCCTTTCTTCAAGAAGCATGGTGTCACAAATTACACTTAGACATAGAATACAGATAACTAGATCCCATCAGGAACACACAGAGGGACTTTGCTTCGGATCCTCTTCCTGCTTGAATGTACCACTCCTGGGTCACACTCTCCTCTCTGAGATGGACTACACCCTTTAAATGGGAGGGAAATAAACTCCTACCTTAAGCTGTTTTCATTGTTCATTCATGACACTTGATGGTCTTAGTCAGGGTATCTATTCCTGGACAAAACATCATGACCAAGAAGCAAGTTGTTGGGGAGGAGAGGGTTTATTCAGCTTACACTTCCACACTGATGCTCATCACCAAAGGAAATCAGGACTGGAACTCAAGCAGGTCAGGAAGTAGGAGCTGATGCAGAGGCCATGGAGGGATGTTACTTACTGGCTTGCTTCCCTTGGCTTGCTCAGCTTGCTTTCATATAGAACTACCAGCCCAGAGATGGTACCACCTACAAGGGGCCCTTCCCCCGATCACTAATTGAGAGAATGCCTTACAGCTGGATCTCATAGAGGCATTGCCTCAAGGGAGGCTCCTTTCTCTCTGATAACTCCAGCTTGTGTCAAGTTGATACACAAAAACAGCTCATACAGTGAGGATTTTATTACTTTCTCCAAAGGAGGATCAGAAAACTCTTATGAACTACTTCAGAGAACAGGGGTAGGACCTTCATTGCCTTTGCAATTTTCTAAAATGCATCATGTTTTGAGACAACATGTGTAGTGGTTTCAATATACTTGGCCCATGGAAAGTAGCACTATTAGGAGGTGTGGCCTTATTGGAGTAGGTGTGGTCTTGTTGGAGGAGGTGCGTCAATGTGGGGGCGGGCTTTGAGGTCTCCTAGGCTTACCTTCCACCCAGTGTGGAATTCCAGCCTTCTCCTGGCTGCCTTCTGGTCAAGATGTAGAACTCTCAGCTCCATCTCCAGCACCATGCTTGCCCAAATGCTGCCATGCTTCCCACCATGACAATAATGGACTAAACTTCTGAAACTGTAAGGCAGCTCCAATTAAATATTGTCTTTTAATTGTTGCCTTGGTCATGATATCTCTTCACAGCCATAAAGCCCTAAGGCAGCATGTCCTGAGCCCTGTTAGAATGAAGGATGGTACATGCTACTACACAGCTGAACCGTGAAAACATTGTGCTAAGTGGAAAAGGAAAAAGAGTTACACATTGGATGCTTCCATTCGTGTAAAATGTCCATGGTGGGTAAGCCTGTAAAGATAGAGTACAGACTCCCAGCTCCCAGTAGCCAAGAGTGGGAAGTGGTACTTGTAGTCTTAACCCTGGGAGGCAAAGGCAGGGCAATTGAAAGGAAATAAAACTTGAGACCTGTGTGAGATATGTTTTGACCTGGAGCTCCACCATTAAAATACCTCCTGCTGTTACATCAAGGTGTTGTGTTCTATTCGTGATTCTTGGGTGCACGCCGAATCGGGAGTTAAGTGGGGGTTTCCCCACTAGGTTCTTTCACAATCAGAGAGTTCAAGGCTAGGCTGAGCTATGTAATGAGGCCCTTTCAGACAGAAAGATACAGACAGAGAGGCAGAGGAAAGGAAGTATCATTGTTTAATGCTAATGGAGTTCAAAATCTATTAGTAAAAACATCTGAGTAGATATGGTAACTACAACACAGTGAATAAACCAGCTGCCTCTGAATTACTCACTTTGAGACGGTTAGTTTTAATCAACCCATAGTTTTATGTTTTAAAAAGAGTTAAATTTAGGTTAGGTGACAAGCACCTACACTTTAAAAAGGAAACTGGAACTCGAACAAGCGTGTGCTGCTTCAGCGCTCCTTTCCAGGATGCTGGGATGCTGTTAGTTAGCTCAGCCCTGGGCCTCTGTGACTCAAGTTCAGATTTCTGCATTCTGCATGAACATAGCAACACTTTTGCTAGGCCTAGCAAGATGGCTCAGAGGGTTAAGATCTCAGTTCAGTCCTAAGGACCTTAGGAAAGAAGAAGAGAATCAACTCCTACAAACTGTCCTCTAACCTCCACATGTGTAGTGTGGCATGCACACACCCAGAACAAATGAGCAATCAAGCTTAAAAGAACACATTTCTAACACTCTTTCAAAAGCCATTCAGTTATCATTTCCTCCATTGAGATGCCATAGCTAGTTCATCATCATGTCAAGCCTAGCACTCTCCTTCTTCCTCTGCTTCCTCTTCTTCTTCTCCCTCTCTCCTCCTCCTCCTCCTTCTTCTTCCTCTTCCTCTTCTTCCTTTTCTTTTCTCTTTATTTTTTTTTTAAGTCAGGGATGGAGATCAGACACACAATAGCAGGAGCCATATATTGGGAAAGGAAGCATTAGAGAAAACGTCAGGAGCCCCACACAAAGTGTTAGGGGAAAACACCTTAGAACTGAGACAGAAAAGTCACTAGTTTTTCTGAGTACCTCAGTGGGCAGACTCAGAGCAGCATGGCTGCATTCTGTAAAACATTCTGGGAAAGAAAAGTGTGGCATCTCATGAAAGGGACGATTATTCTGCCTGCCTATTTAGCAAGGTTTAAGGTAAACCCACTTTTCTAGGAGCAATCCCTATTTCCAGAGGCGTAAGGCCTACACCAGATGGTGGATCCACCCAGCTGGAACATCAAGTCTCAAATCAGGCCAGAGATTTAGTCTCTTGACCAGAAGGAATTTCTCCTTAGTGAGTCTTTCCTGGCAGCGGTTCTCAACTTTCCTAATGCTGCAACCTTTCATACAGTTCTTCATGTTGTGGGGACCCACTGACCTTAACATTATTTTTGTTGCTACTTCCTAACTATAATTCTGCCCCTGTTATGAATCATAATGTAAATATCTGTGTTTCCCAATGGTCTTAGGTGACCCCTGTGAAGGGGTCGTTACGACTCCCAAAGGGGTCTAGACTCACAGGTTGAAAACCACTGCTCTAAAGAGAAATTCGAATGCTGCTCTTTTGAAGACAGCTAACCCCAAGAAATTAGGTCTCATGCTGGGGGGTGGGACAGGGCCTTCGGGGAGGCTGAGCTTCTCTGAGAGAAATTTTATGTAGCTCTCACAACTTTGTCAGACCAGCTCACAAGACTGATTAGAGCTGATGAAATGATGGGTCAATCATGGGCGGGGTCACACCTTGATCAGGGCTGCCTAGTTATGCAGGCCCTATGCTCTCTGTTTAAATCTAAACCTTAAGTCAGAAACCGTGACTTGTCTCTTTAATTACCATAATTAGCACAGGAGGACAGGTGGCTGAGCCTAGATGGTGAGGTTTGCCAGAACCCAGGCTCTGACCAGAACACCTCCTGAGCACCTAAAACTATCTATATCCGAAGCTCTGGACTTCTCAGAGGAGTGGGCTACCTGAAGAATTAATTACCTTTGCATGTGTGTATGTAAGTGAATTCGAATTGATTTTTTTTTCTTATCATTACAATTCCATGAGAAGGATGAATGGCTAATAGCATCTATTAGATTGAGCTCAAGCTCTAAATCCCCCAAGCCAATTTAGGATTTATCCTCTTGCCATTCAACAATTCCCTTGTCTTCCCAGCGTCACTGACTGCAGTCATTTGCCTGACCTGTAGCTTTGATGCTGTGTTAAGTATAACTTGTAACTCGTAACTTGAGTAGATGAACGGCACGGAGAGCACATTAACGCTTCTGACCCCATCATGTCCTCTCTTAAATGGGTTATGCACGTGTAGCACTGCTGCGGACCATCTGTCCTGTGTATTTAAGCTCTGTAATGAAATGGCCCGGCCCTCATTGTTTATTTATGGGATGCAGACAGCCTCGCTCAGTCCTAACTCACTCCTCAGTCACTGTTTTGCAGGCTAGAAGGCTCAAATAGCTGCAAAAGAAACGTTTGCTGCCTCAGATGGCGCTATTAAAAGAGAATCGTTCCCAAAGAGACGCTTATCTCCCGGTGGGGGAGGGGCCGCTAAATCACTATAAATTATGGAAAGGAGGATGGCAAGTGTGTCTTGCTCTCTCTTTTTTGGAGGCATTGTTTTTATCACAACTGTCAACTTGAGCACACACCTATTTTGGAAAGCTTTTTACGGCTTTGAATTAAGCACAAATGGAGATGTAAGAGGCTTGCCTAATTAGAGCAGCTAACAAGAGCTCCGCTCTGCAACTAAAGACAGGGTTGCACGATGACTGATTCATAAATGGCACCAGCTAGGGGCCGGGGCTGTGCAGAGAGGGTGAGAGAGGAGAGAAAAGCAACAAAACACAGTTGAGAGGCGCAACCAGTGAGATAGCAGGGAGCCCGAGGGAGAGAAGGAAGATTATTGGGTGTGGGCAAGGTAGCACAACTCCCTTCCCGGGCACAGAAGAGGACGACCAGAGCAGTCAGGGTTGAGAGTTCCTTTTGACCTGAATAAACACAATCAATCAAACCGCCTGTGTTGCTGCAGGCTTTCATATAACTGTTGCAGAAAAGGCAGCTACCCGGTCCACTGTCCAGCACCAGAAATTTCCATGGACCCGGTTTACAGTAGCCAGGTCTCCTATTCATAACACAGTGCACATGCTGACCAAGGCCAGCAGAGGGAGCGAGAGGTTAGTGGGTGCATTCCAAGCTGTGCCAAGGTCACAGGCTCCTGACCTGGGACCATCCAATCTATTTATGACTAGGAGTCTCTTCTAAGCCTCCTGTTCTCTCTCAGAAATGAATGTTTGATTGCTCTGCACTGTGGGTGTAGGGGGTCAATGACCTGTTTATTTTTCTTTAATTCATAGTGTATTATGCTTTGAATGTATACATTGTATGCACTTAATGTTATATGGTATATGTACATTATGTGTTGATCTAATATGGTTTTTGGTTTATTAAGATCTGTAAATGCCAGAGACAAAGTTTGGAGCTGAGAAAAAAGGATGGACCATCTAGAGACTGCCATATCCAGGGATCCATCCCATAATCAGCTTCCAAACGCTGACACCATTGCATACACTAGCAAGATTTTGCTGAAAGGACCCTGATATAGCTGTCTCTTGTGAGACTATGCCGGGACCTAGCAAACACATAAGTGGATGCTCACAGTCAGCTATTTGATGGATCACAGGGCCCCCAATGGAAGAGCTAGAGAAAGTACCCAAGGAGCTAAAGGGATCTGCAACCCTATAGGTACAACAACATTATGAACTAACCAGTACCCCGCTCTAGCTCTTGACTCTAGCTGCATATGTATCAGAAGATGGCCTAATCGGCCATCACTGGAAAGAGAGGCCCATTGAACATGCAAACTTTATATGCCCCAGTATAGGGGAACACCAGGGCCAAAAAGTGGGAGTGGGTGGGTAGGGGAGTGGGGGGGAGGGTATGGGGAACTTTTGGGATAGCATTGGAAATGTAATTGAGGAAAATACCTAATAAAAAATATTTTAAAAAAAGATCTGTAAATGCTTGTTTATTTTCTCTGGGTTCCAGTTTGATAATCTTAATAATGCTACAGAAAATGCTCTGGCTATACTAACTAGCACCACAAAAACATAGAAAATGAGGTCTTAGTGAATCCTAGATGTGAGGGGCTTTATTGGGGATTAGGGAATAAAAGATGAGATAGGTTCGCTCTGTGGTGTCAGGAGGCTTGGACGCTTTGCTCTACATCAAGACTCTGTGTTTTAGTTCATTCCAGCTGCCATAACAAGATGCCACAGGCTAGGCAATTTATAAACAACAGGAAGTATTTCTTACAGCTCTAGAAGCTGGGAAATCAGAGAAGATAGGGCCAGTAGACTTCGGGTGCGGTGAGGGCCTGCTTCTTACACAGCACATTCTCTCCGCACACTGCCTCAGCAGTAAAGAGCAACAGGAAGAAATTCTGTGTCTTCATGGGGCTGAAGGAAAGCCCAAACCGTACACTTCTCCGAGAGTTCACAAATCCTGTTTATGAGGGCTGTAACTTCAAGGATCCCAAAATCCTGCACATGTGGATCCATGTATGTGTGAAGGCACCTGTGTGTATGTAAAGTGGGGGTGTATGTGTTAGTGTGTCTGCATGTGCAGGTGTGTGTGTGCATGACTACAAGTGTGCAAGTACATGTATATGTGCTTGAGTGTGGAGGCCAGAGGTCAACCTTAGGTCCTGTTCTTCAGGATTGACCCACCCTGTTTCTGAGGGTGGGACCTGGGATGACACTAGCTGACCAGTAAGCTCCAGAGACCTGTCTGTCTCTACCTACAAAAGAAAAAAAATCATACACGCTCCAATTAGGTCTCCACTTCAGTTTTGTTTTTTTAATTTTATGAAGGTCAGAGGACAACTTGCAGAAGTCAGCTCTCTCTCTCCATCACACAGGTTCTGGGACTTGAACCCACGTCGTCAAGCTTGACAGCAAGCCCCTCTATCCACTGAGCATTCCCCCAGCCAAGTGTCTACTTTTTATTAGTTCTCATTAGTCCACATCTCTATTAGTTACTTTTTCAGTTGTTGTGACCAAATAAGTACCCAAAAGAAGAAACAAGAGAAAGATAGGCTTGTGTTAGCTCATGGTTTGAGGGGACAGTCTAACACGTGTGGAAGACTGCTTCCAGCTGAGGCGGCAGGAGCGTGAGGCGGCTGGTCACTTTGTGGTTGGTCACAGTCCAGAAGCAGACAGAGATGCTGGTGCTTGGCTCACTTTCTTTTCTGTTGTTCCCAGACCTCAGTCTCTGGGATGGTGCCACCCACAATCAGGATGGGTTTTGTTGTCTACATTTTGTGTGTGTATGTGTGTGTGTGTGTGTAGGGAGTGGGAATGTATGTGCCATGGTATATATGTTGAGATCAGAGGCAGCTTGTGGGAGTCAGTTCTCTCCCTCCTCAGTTAAGCCTTTCTGAAAACATCCTCACAGACACGCCCAGAGGTTGGAGTCATTGCCAAGATGTTTCTCTTTTTCTACCTCCTCTTCCTCCTCCTCCTCCCCTTCTTCTATATTATTTCCTGTGTATTAGTGCTTTGCCTGCATGTCTATCTGTGCACTATATACATGCCTGGTGCCTAAGGAAGTGGTGAGCCTTCATTTGGGTGCTGGGAATTGAATTTGGGTCCTTGCAAGAACAAGTGCTCTTAACCACTGAGCCAGTTCTCCAGCCCATCCCAGGTGTTTCTTAATCCAGTTGAGTTGACATAGATGTTACCCATCTGTACTGGCTAGTTTTGTGTCAATTTGACACAGCTGGAGTTATCACTGAGAACTGACACAGCTTCAGTTGAGGAAATGCCTCCATGAGATCCAACTGTAAGGCATTTTCTCAATTAGTGATCAAGGGGGAAAGGCCCCTTGTGAGTGGTACCATCTCTGGGCTGGTAGTCTTGGTTCTATAAGAGAGCAGGTTGAGCAAGCCAGGGGAGGCAAGCCAGTAAAGAACATCCCTCCATGGCCTCTGCATCAGCTCCTGCTTCCTGACCTGCTTGAGTTCCAGTCCTGACTTCTTGATGATAAACAGCAGTATGGAATTGTAAGCTGAATAAACCCTTTCCTTCCCAACTTGCTTCTTGGTCATGATGTCTGTGCAGGAATAGAAACCCTGACTAAGACACCATCCCAGCAGCACATTGGTGAGCTCTAGCAGAGGCATTTGCAGAGATTTCTGCACTCAGTGTGAAATGGCATCAGGAGCCTTACACCTACAGGTGGTTTGTACAGTAAGGGCAGCTTAGCAGTCTGCACATTAAAACCATGGCATTGCTGGGTGAGGTGACAATGTGTGTAATCTCAGGGCTCGGGGGCAGAGGCAGGTGCTGCTCTGTGAGTTAGAGACCAGCCTGGCCAGCACAGGGAGACCCTTTTTCAAGAAAGGGTGGGGGATACGTCTGAGAAGATGAGACTCGCACAACACTTCTTTCCTTTACCAACAGAGGCAAAATTTCCTAGCTCTTAATGAGCATTTAATCAGTACTCTTTAAAAGTATTTATTCCTTTATTTCTAAATCTATTTACTTTGAGATACCCCAGGCTGTACTGAACTTGATATGTAGCCAAGAATGACCCAGAAGTTCCGGTCCTTCTTGTCTCTACCTCTTGAGTGCAGGATTACAGGTCCGGGCCATCACATCCAGTTTATGCAGAATTGGGGATATCCATCCTAGGGCTTGGTGCACAAGCCAGATAAGTACGTCACCAACTAAGTTACATCACCAGCCTCCAATCAATACTTTACCTCAACTGATTTGTTCCTGGATTGTCCTTTCTGCAGTGCTGGCAATCCACCCGAGAACTTTGCACATGCTAAGTGAGCCATCTATAACTGAGCTACCTTCCCAGCTCAGAAATACTAAAAATGCAAATAAGAATTATATATGAGAAATAAGATAATCATTAAATAAACACAATAAAACAAAGCGTTTACACTTGTGCAGTAAATGTGACCCAGGTTCGGAAAGTCACACCTCTGCCTCTCAGGGGCTCCCTTCTTAACTTCATTAGAAATTCTACATGTGTACTAAAAGACAATGGCTTTGCATGTGGTTTCACACCATAAAGGACACCAGCCGAGGGGCTGTGGAACATGGCAGCTGTCTGATACAAGATCAAGAGAAATACTCCAACCGAAAGAGGAATGGCGAAACCAGCAACTGGAAAGGTAAGGCTCCATAGAGGAATATGTAAAGCAAACAGTACTGAAAGGAATCTCAAGATGACTGGAGCATTCTGTTTTGATAATAAGTGATTGCCATCAGAACAGCAGCAACTCAAATTCGAAACGAACAGTCACTTCTTATAGACTAACAATGTCTTATCCAAGGAAGTAGCAGTTCAGTGAGATAGAAAAAACAGTGGTGTAAGAGCCAAATAAACACGGATTGAGATCTGACTAGGAAATCAATACAACTTACTATATGCAGTCCCTAAGTTCTTCATCTAAACACCAGCAAAGGGGATAGTATATATAATATATATATGTATATATATATTATATATTATATATTATATATATACAGTAGGTACATCTCAGGTTAAAGCATCATACCCACAAAAGGTAAAAGCACAGATACACCAGATGAACACCTGCCAACAATCCATCTAACTCACCCTAGTGAGAGAGCATGTTAGCTTTTCAGCTTGCTCAAAGGGGGAAGGCAAGGAGTAGAGAGAGAAGAACACTAGACTATTGGAGCAGGTCACACAAACCCAACCTTCTTCTACAACATGAGCAGGACAGCCATTGGCTGTCCGCACGGCTGATTTCTTTGCACAACCGAGAAAGAACTTCCTGCATTACTATCCATTTTACCATCAATTTCCTAATTGTCCAGGTCAACGCAGACAGCTACAGAGAAACAGTTATCAGATGAATTCTCCTCAGAGTTAACAGACTGGGGACGTTGTGTAGTTGCTAGAGTGTTATGTGAAGGCCTGGACTCCATCTCTAGAGCCGCATAAATTGGGCATGGTGACTCATAGCTCTAATCCCAGGACTCTAGAGGTGGAGGGAAATAGGGCAGGAGGATCTAAAGTTCAAGGGCAACACCCCTTCAAGGTACATAATGAGTTTGGGCCAGCCTGCACTACAGCATAGATCAAGAGATGGACCATCTGGCCTTGTACATGCTAGGCAAGTGTTGTGCCCCATGCCTATTTTTTTTTAAAGTTTCTCTTTTTTAAAAGCAGATTTATAATGCAAAATAGACTAACTGGAAAATAACCTCTCTAATTAGCATTTATTCATATTAAAATATCACTGCTGTTAACAATTCTGTAGTAATTAGTAACACACAGGACTGCGAGGAGCCATGCTCTTTAAGGCTCTTCTAATTCTAACATCACAGGAATCTATCACCCAGTATACTACGGGGTGAATTTATGTTTTATTAAAGCTGAGTTCCAGAAAGGTTAGAGTCAAATTTTAAAATCAATCAGGAACAACGATAAAAGCATATCTGAAATTAATGTGCAGTGTGTAAGTTAATTAAAAAGAGAAGTTCATTATATAAAAATGAAATTAAAATATATCTGTGGCGGGGAGGGAGGGAAGGGTAAGGGCGGGTGGAGGGGTGGAGACAATCACAATACATGATATATGTCTGAAAGTTCCTGTGCAGCCCATCACTATGAACAAGGGATATATGCCAATACAGGATCTGTTAAACACTTTTCAGTAAGGGTTGAATTATAAAAAGCCAGGCACTCGCTCGCTCGCTCTCTCTCTCTCTCTCTCTCTCCCTCCCCACAGTGACAACTGACAATATCTTTACCTCAGCATCATGATCAACACAGAAATCTATGGGAAAGTTTCCCAAGGCTGTACTCAAACTGATACCCACAATGATTTTTGAATGATTTTTAATTCATCCATCTAAGTCCTTCAGTGTGTCTAGGTGACACTAGGTGTCACTTTTTATGGTTAAAAATAGTAACTGAAGTAACTCTGTCTCATCAAGGCATCTTGAGAGTACCTCCCCAGCAGACAATCACTGCAGAACCATTGCCACTGCTGGTATTGTCAGAGAGTAACTATTCATTGTCAACCGTCACTTTCCATTTTATCTATTCTGTCGTCAACTTCTGGCTTTTAGGGGTCAGTTTTAGATTTTCAGGGAGGCCCTTTAACGTTTTGTCACCATCCCCAGATAGTTTGGATCTTATCCTTGGTGTAGGAGCCTTTTCTCAAATCAACTTAATAATATTCTCGTTGTCATTTTATCCACCCTAGTTCCTTGAGTAGACTTAGCAAACACAGCAAAGGAATTCCATTCCAAGGACATTTCCTTCTATTCACAAAGGCATCTACTTCCTTGTTCAGTAATTAATGGCACCCTGGGAGCAGAGGGAACACGGCAGAACAGGGACAGTAATCGTTTTCCCTGGCCATGGAATAGAGTATGAGAGGTTATCTATCACAACAGGATATCTGTGTTTAAATGGCAAGAGATAAAGAGACCAGGCCCAGTTGCCCTGCTATTCGGTCTAACTGGAAGGAAATCCACAGAAATGGACTTTCAAAGAGCAAAAGCTACGCCTCAAAGCAAATGGCGACTTTTAATGTTTGAGCTCTTCTTTCTTTCCAGGGGTGGGTGAGTGGCAAGGATGTGAACATCACAATACAAAATTTCTATCCATAGGGCTCCTCATCTATACTTTCAGTACTTGAGAGTCTGAGGCAGAGTGGCTAGAGAGATGGCTCCGTGGTTAAGAGTACTGGCTGTTTTCTTCAGAAGGCCCTGGGTTTAAATCCCACTACTTACTTGGTGGTTCGTAACACCTTCGTAACTCCAGTTCCAGGGAACCTAACACTCTCTCCACTAGTACTAAGTACACTCATGAGGTACAGCCAAAATGTTCATACACGTAAAATAAATAAGTCTGAAAAGTTAAGAAAACAAAATAAAAATGGGGGGGACCCCAATATGTTGATTCTAATTGAGTTCCTGTGGTATGTAGTATTTTACACGGCCCCTTATCATCTGTATGCAGTATGTATTTGCACGACCACCTTACAGAACAAGGATAGCCAGGTTCTAAAAGCCCCACATACGGATGGTTGGCTGATTGATGAGCACAACTCTCCATTGAGCATGTCTGTCCACATTCATCTCGTGGCCTTGCTTCCTCCCTGTCTTTTTGTTGAATGCAATACTGGGGATGGAAGCCAGGACCTCACAACTGCCGGGCCTGTGCTAGGCAAGTGTTCATTGTTAAACTACAGCCTTAGCCCTTTTCAAATTATACTTTTAGACAAGACCTCCCTCTGTAGTTCAGGGTGGCCTGGGGCCCTGTGGTCCTCCCACCTCCTGCCTCCCAAGTGCTGGGATTATAGGAATATCCCACCACGTCTGGTTACCTGGCATCTTTTCATTGTGAACCTGCCTGCCATGTTGACCCTTCCTCTTCATAATTACTTAAAACTGTACTCATAAATAAAGCTTTCTAAATAAATAGATAAATGCAGAGCTTCTGGACACCATGCATCCTCTTCTTAGACTTATTATGAAGTTGCTGGAGCTCTGATTGTGTCCACAGATGTGGGGAATGGTCAGTTCTCAGCCCCATGCAATATTCCTTCTTATTTTTATCTTGAGCCTTGCGCTCATGCCAGAGAGAGAGAGAGAGAGAGAGAGAGAGAGAGAGAGAGAGAGAGAGAGAGGAGGGAGAGAGGGAGAGGGAGAGGGAGAGGGAGAGGGAGAGGGAGAGGGAGAGGGAGAGGGAGAGGGAGAGGGAGAGGGAGAGGGAGAGGGAGAGGGAGAGGGAGAGAGAGAGAGAGAGAGACTCAGTTGGAACTTAAGCCTTGCACATGACAGGCAAGTGTTATACCACCACACTGTATCTCCAGATTATACTCTTTTAAATTTTGACTTACAAGTTCACTATGATGATAATCCAAACATTGCAGAGAAATGCAAAATAAGAAAGCAAAAAATTTACATTTTTACTATTTAGTACTTAGATACAGTGTCTTCTGGAGGTGTTTGTTTAGTTTTGGTTTGGGGCTATGCTGGGGATAGAGCCCAGAGCTATACACTCTCCAGATGGACCACACTCCAGCCTCATATTTCAGATTTCCTGAGTCATTTTTAAAAACCAGAATCATTCGGAACTCAATGCTATTTCTTCCTTTTGACTCAGAATATATCAGTATCACAGATAGGCCCTGGAAGCCACCGTCCTGAGTCAACAGCAAGCACTCCCTTTTATACCTCTCCAGTCACAGACTCATTAACAGAACTTCCCCCAAACCGTTCTCTCTATTACAAATTGTCTACATCCGGGTTGCTGAGACGGTTCAGTGGGTAAAGGAGTCCTCTGCCAAGCTTGGCACCTTGAATTAGTCCAACATATGGGTCGAAGAGAACAAGTTCCTGAAAGCTGTCCTCTGACCTCCACAACTCACAGGAGTATGTGCATGAATAAATAAATGTAATAAGAACATTTAAAAGTCCATAGCTGCCTGATTTCCCTGCGGCAGAAAAGAACATTCTCACCCACCTTGGCAACCAAGGGACTAAGTAAAGCACTAATCATTCTTTTATTTTTGTTTTGTTTGAAGGGCCCCTTGCTTATACAAAAAAGTTTGTGTGGGGCCTGGTGTTTTGCTTTCCATGCTTCACCAATATGAACACACTTACATACATACATACACACACACACACACACACCACTCTGAAAGAGAATACTCTTTAGCATATCCCCCAATGCTCATTTCTCATCACTAACAAAGAGCAACTTCAACTCCTGCTTTGTGTGTGAGGGAGGAAGAGAGGGAGAAAAGGAAGAAGAGAGGGTGGGAGGGGAGGAGGGAGGGAGGAGGAGGAGGAGGGCTTCATAAGGCATGCAGAGAGTGTTAGCTATCTTCTGGTTTGTAGAAGTAGGTGGGCGTGGCTCTGCTGCTCTCTTTTCCCAGATTAAATTATAACCAACAGTAGATCAGTAAAGGTGTGCCTGACCTTGGCAAGGCTGCCTCTCTAATCAGAAGAAGCCAGCTCCAAGGTCAGCTCTCCCTAACTCCACATAAATCAGGGAACCTGGTTCACCTTTTAACTCCTCCCCACCCTGACCACTCTGCATACCACTCATAACTGTTGGGAGTATTTGGAAAGTAGGTGTGTCAAGGGGGAAGTGTTTGCTGCCTTCTCAGCTGTGTCTACACTACAGGGGCAGCCTATGTACACCATGCTTCTTACTCATTTCATGATCAATGTTGCTGGTCCTCAATCAAGGACCAGCAACTATATACCGCCCCTCCCCCCCAAAAAAAAAAACTTTTGTGTGCAAGTAAGGAACCCATCAAACCAAACAGAACAAGACAGAAATTAATAGTGCCTTTCTTTCAGCTCCTTTTGTCAGGAAAACCCACAAGGTGACAGAGTTGGGTGGAGCTTTCCAGGAAAGCACACCGAGGTAAAGGGTTCTCTGGAACACAAAATTTCCTTTTGCCTTTTCTCTTGCCTGGCTGGAACACAGAAGCTGCTAGTGTTGGGGCAACAAACTTGGGACAGCATGAAGGAGAAGCAGACATGGTCCTTGATAGCCCCTCAGGGCCACCATATGAGCAGGGGATTGCTTGTGTCTAGACTTCTAATTACTCGAGAAAAATGAAGCCGTCATTGGTTAATGCCATTGCCGCTGGTGCTTCTGGTGCCTCCTGCCAAAGTCGTTCCTTGTTGACATATCCCAGCATCCCTTGCACTTTGAGCAGAGCCTGGCACAAGATAAGATATTCAGTACTGGGCTGGGCAAGCAGCTCCGTGATTAGAGCACTTTTACTGCACAAGTGTGAGTTCTTGAGTTGAATCCCCAAAACTCACGTGGGGGCTGGGGGAAGAGGCAGTTGTGGGGGCCCGCACTTATAGTCCCAGCAGAGACTGATTCCTGAGGCTCTCTGGCCAGCCAGGCTCTCCTACTTAGCAAATTCTAGGCAAGTGAGAGATGCTGTCTCAAAAAAAAAAAAAAAAAAAAAAAAAGGCAAAGAAATAAAAATAGGTTGACGGTGCCTGAAGAATAAGCAAGACTGTCCTGGAGCTTCATGCACGTGTGCCCACATGGACATGTATACAAACATGCATGTGCACCAGCACACACATGAAGATGTACTCAACAAAGATATTTAGGGTGGGGTTTTTTAGAGGGAGGGGCATACATCCGAAGCCATTCACAATCAAGACCTAACATAAAATAACAGAATATCAAACTTGAAGGACCCAATAAGTTATAGTCTTCATCCCTAGGGATTACAACTCAAACATAGGAGTGAAATAGCTATTTTTTTAAAAAAAAATCATCTTTAATTTATGTGTTCATTCATTCTATACTTTACTGCATGCACTGTTGCGATCTACCAGACTAAAGAGCAACCGCTTCGTAGAGTCTCTAGTGGAGGAAGAAAGACAACATACAGGAGATAAGTTCCTATGTTAGGAGCCATGGGGAACTCTTACAAGAAGAAATAGGAAGGGGAGAATGTCTGGGCAGAGGGAGCAGCCTGTTCCTGGCCTGCAGCGGACATTTCCCAGGTCCTGTGCACATCTATGTATTATTTACACTTTATTATTTTAATCTCAGCCCAACATGAAAGCAACATCAGTACCCTTCTTGCCTCAGGGTTCATTCTGAGCACGGGAGCCTGCTCTGTCACTAGCCATACATAGGCACTAGCAGGACTGAGAACAAACACAGACCAGGAACTGGCAACATTTGACATAGAAGTTCCCTAAGCCCCTGCCATTTGGGCAAGCGAACACTATTATCCCGTGATGTGCATGGTTGGCGCTGGATCTGATTTTGTCAGAGAAATTAGATCAGTTGCCCATCGTGGTTGCTGGCTTGATAACACACCCTCTAGAGGAGTGTTTCTCTTTTCTGGCTCCCTTTTCGGTTTCCTAAGGGCAGCTTCCAAACAAGTGATTTATACTCAAATCCTGGTCTCCAAGTCTATAGGCAGGAGACACAAACAAAGACAGAGTCAAGTTGACCAAATAAGAAACCTGTCTGGTGCCTGAGGGAAAGAGGGAGTAATAAGAAAGGGAGCCAGACAGTGGCATAAGGATGCCTAGATCCTGGACTTTTGTCCAAGTAAGACAGGAAGCCTTGGAGGGTTTGGGGCAGAGCAGGAACATGTTCTGACTTATGTTTTGAACCTTAGTCTAATTGTGTTGATAACAGACCACAGGGGCAATCTCAGGAGCAGGCATACTCACAAGGAAACTCTTCATCATTACAGCTAATGCTGGCAACAGATGACCAGCGCAGAGGCCAGGGAGGTGGCCTATAACTATCACAGCTTCAGGAGGGCTGAGGAGATGGCTCAGTGGGTAAAGTGCTTGCTGCACAAGCATGGATAGCTGAGTTCAGAGCACCAGAGGCCATGTGAAAGCTGAGCACAGTAGCACACATCTGTAAGTCTAGTGTTGGAGGGCACGCAATGAACCCTGGGGGCTCAATGACCAGACAGGCTAGCCAAAACAGTGAGCTCCAGGCTCAGTGAGAGACCCTGCCTCAAAAAAAAAAAAAAAAGTAGAGAATGACAGAGGGAGACAACTGACATCAGTTTCTCACTTCTTTATGCATTTGCAAACCAAGAACACACACACACACACTACATGCACGCATTGGTAAACCCATCTCCTTGTCTCTCTTCATCTCATTTGAGTTCGTCATCCAACACAGCAGCCCCACAACATTGGGTCTCTTTGCCCTGAGAAGTCAGTATTCAGTAAGTGACACATACCAGAGCTTGAGTCCTGGATTCCTCGAGTATCTCTGATCTGTCTTGTTTAAAGTGTCTGTCTCTCCATGGCCAAAAATACCATACCCACCATCTGAGGCCACTGTGCAGACTAAATTAAATGAGACAGTGTTTTCAGGCTGCTGAGCTCAATGTTTATCCTATGAAATTACAACATGAATATTATTTTAAAGATCACATTTCATCAGCTCTAAGCCAACATTGCTTTTAAATGGGTTATTGTTTACCCACCTCCAAGGAAGAATACAAATAGTGCCAGTTAAACTATGACACAAGGCCTCCGTGGTGGTCCTGCAGGGTGCACAAGAGATCTATCACCTTCTCACTGATCTGAAATATCTTTCATCTCATCCAAACAACTGGACCATTTATCAACTGCATGTGTGATGTGAGATGGGAAATGATTTTGCCTGTATCCAAAAAACAGCATGAAAGAAAGGGTAACCGGAAGCTGCATCTGTCTTTGGATATCTTTCTGTAAAACATTCAGAGGAGTCAACGGCATCCCTCCTTTCACCAATACCTGTTTCAGGAACTGCTTCTGGGCGCTGCTACTTTGTTTCTCACCACAAACTCTAAGGGTGTAATGACTTCTCACTCTGCAGCTGCATCGCTGTATCCTCTCTTGAGTAGATGTCCTAATTGCTGCATGTCTGAGTCAGGGTTTCTATTCCTGGACAAAACATCATGGCCAAGAAGCAAATTGGGGAGGAAAGGGTTTATTCGGCTTACACTTCCATACTGCTGTTCATCACCAAGGAAGTCAGGACTGGAAACTCAAGCAGGTCAGAAAGCAGGAGATGATGCAGAAGCCATGGAGGGATGTTCTTTACTGGCTTGCTTCTGGCTTGCTCAGCCTGCTCTCTTATAGAACCCAAGACTACCAGCCCAGAGATGGTACCACCCACCAGGGGCCCTCCCCCCTTGATCACTAATTGAGAAAATGCCTTACAGCTGGATCTCATGGAGGCATTTCCCCAACTGAAACTCCTTTCTCTGTGATATCTCCAGCCTGTGTCAAGTTAGCACACAAAACCAGCCAGTACACTGCACTAGACACATTCAGATCCAATGGGGTAAGGCATTGTTGAGACAAAAAATTTTAAATAGACTAAATGAACAGATCCCCAGGTTAAACAAAAACAAAAACAAAAAACAAAACAAAAAAAACCCACTACCCTGTGCCCCAGCTGGAAAGCATATGACCAAAACTTGTGCACTGACAGGAGCACTGGCCGAGGTCCCTATGAGGAGAGACAGGAGCAAGAGAAAAGCACTCCAGTTTGTACAGGTTATTTGTGATGTGGGATCTTTTAGAAATGAACACCCAGAAAGGGAACATTATTTTTATGGTGATGTGCAGACATATGATAGGTGGATAAAGGGGTGTGGCCTAGTGAGAATAAGCTGGAAGTAGAGGGCTTGGCAGTATCTTCCCTCAGGCTTTTGGCATCTCAATGTCTCTGTCCTCTCTTCCAGATCTTGGGGGTAGGGGGTAAACTCATTAGAATTAGAGCCCGATGACCTGCTTCAGGGGAAGCTCTTCTGCATCTTGTGGACTGCGTCAGGGGGCAGGAGCAAAGGAAAGGAGGGTCTTGCTTCTGTGGCTTTCTCAAATGCCATGGTAGCAGATCTGGGGACAGCACATGCCAAATAATCCCAATAGTCTCAGACTAGAAATTTCCCAAATATCAACCAATGGTGGAATAAAGTTTGCTATACATAGTATAGCAAATATAGAAATAAGAATGAATTTGTAAAAACTTCCAGTCATAATACCTGTAAAGGCTTACAGATGGGATATGGAGAAAAGGGGGCGATTTTATCAAGTAGTTAAAGAAGGATTAAAACTCATGCAAGCTATTAGAAGTCAAGAAAATTGTTATTTGTAGGAGAGAGTAGGATGGCAGTTAAGTTTGAACAAGGAAGGGACATTTAGGGTAGGGTCATGCTCTGCTCTGGAGGTAGATGCTGACTGCATGAATGTGGACAGTTGAGCAGCAGCCCTTCTTTCCAACCCCAGGCCCAGGAGTTAAACCACTTAGCTCCTCCTCTTAGATGTTGGACTTTACCCTGAAATCACCATGGAGAAAGTTACCAGGTGTGATGGCTGTAATCCAAGCACTTACGAGGCTGAAGTAAGAGGATTACCAGGAGTCAGAGGCCAGTACGAGGGACATAGTGAGTTCCTGGCTACCCTGGGCTACAGAATGGTATCCCATGCCCCCACCCCAGTTTGTTCTTTCTGTAGCTTTCCCTCATCAGATTCCAACCTTCTCCTGCTGTTCTGGCCCTGAGCCTTGGTTCCTCCCCCCAGGCTCTCTGTGCCAGTTTCTTATCCTACCTAGCGTTAAAATGAGCCCAGAATCAGCCACTACCCTCTGTCCGTGTAGGGGATCAGACAGAATCAAAGGCTTGCTAACATTGATGCTGACAAAACCCTAGTCCAAATATCACCTGGGCCAAGTCTCTGCCTACAGCACTTGGAGAGTGGCTGCACCTCCAGGTAAAGGGGGCTCAGGCACCAGCAGCACTTTGACTCTGGAAATACCACGCACCAGCGTACTTGATACTCAGCTGCCATCTCTTTGTATTTAAGTTCTTCACTCTCTGCCACGAATGCCCTCTCACTCCACAACACATCATGAGCCCCGTCCTTTCAGCGTGCATTTCCTGGGCTCTCTCAACACAGGCGTGAGAAATGCAGGCAACTTTAAAAAATATTTTATGAATATGGCCCTTCATATTTTAGAGTCAGTTGTCTTCGGGTTACTATTGCTGTGAAGAAACACCATGGGCAAAAGCAACTTAGAGAGGAAAGGGTTTTTCTCACTCACAGTTTCCTATGACAGTTCATCATCAAAAGCAGTGAGGGCAGGTACTCAAGCAGGGCAGGAACCTGGAAACAGGAATTGATGCAGAGACCATGGAGAGAAGCTGTTTATTGGCTTGCTTTCCATGGCTGGTTCAGCCTGCTTTCTTATAGAACCCAGGATCACCAGCTCAGGGGCAGTACTACCAGGACAGCCCAGGCCCTTCCACAGCAAACACTCATTAAGAAAATGACCTACAGGTTTGCCTACAGCCTGATTTTATGGAGGCATTTTCTTAGTTGAGGTTCCCTCCTCTCAGGTGACTTTAGCTTGTATTAAGTTGACATTAAACTAGCCAGCACTGTGGTAATCACAAGCCCACACTCAAAGGTTACCAGAACAAGTCCTTCAATTTACCCCATTGTAACTAGAAATTAACTAGAAATAGTTTAGATTATTTCTAATCTATATATTCAGCTGGTTTCCAACCAAATAGAAAATACGTATATGTCTATATACTGATATGTGTACACATATATATGTATATACCTATACTGTATACACATGTATATGTATATGTGCACATATACAGAGAAAAGCAAACCATGTTTTATATATGTATGTATGTTGTGCTGGTCTGAATGAAATGGCTCCCATATACTCGTAGATAGAGAATGGCATTATTGAAGGTGTGGCCTTGTTGGAGGAAGTGTGTCATTTAAGGTGAGCTTTAAGGTTTCAGATGCTCAAGCCAGGCCCAGTGTCACACTCTTCCTGCTACCTGCTGATCCAGATGTGGAAATCTCAGCTCCTTCTCCAGCGCCATGCCACTATTCTTCCCATGATGAAAAAGACGGATGAAATCTCTGAACTGTAAGCCAGTCCCAATTAAATGTTTTCATCTATAAGAGTTGCCATGGTCATGGTGTCTCTTCACAGAAGTAGAAACCCTAACTCAGACACACACACACACACACACACACGCACTCCTTTTTGGTTTTAGTTAGGTTTGGCTTTAGTCTGTGTTAGTGAGCATCTTTCTGTCTGCAGATGGTATATCTGAAATTACTCTAACATGGCGAGGCCTCAGGGTGGAGGCTGATCTAAGCCACCCTCCTTTCTTGTCTACTTATTTTCCTACTTGATGTCCCTCAGTGGTGCAGCTTTAAACTCCCACCTGAATAAAGCCAGACATAGGGAAACAGCTTTAATCCAGTGTCAGGAGGGCGCAAGAGAGAAAAATCACACGTTAGAGGCCACCCAGCTACACAGTGAAACCCTATCTCAAGCAAACATTCAACAAACCACCATCACCAAAACCAGTAACAAGTAAAACCCACCGACTTGTATGTAGGAGGCTTTTTGTGGAAGGAGGAGGGAAGGCAAGAGGACTCTGGGTGTCATGTACTGCCAGAGAGGCAGCAGATCGCACTGGGTGACACAGCCACTGTTCTATTGCTGTGGTGAGACATCATGACCAAGGCAAGTTATAGAAGAAAGCGTATAATGGGGAAACCACCATTCCAGAGGGTGAGTCCATGACCATCATGATCGGGAGCACGGCACCAGGCATGCATGGAACTGGAACAGTAGCCGAGAGCTCATATTTTGAGATACACCATGAGGCGGAGTGAGGGGGGAAGCTCTAGAAATGACATGGGCTGTTGAAACTTCAAGCCCAACCCTGGTGACATGCTGGTCTCCAATAAGGCCACACCTCCTAATCCTTCCCAAAAAGTTCCACTAACTGGGGACCAAGCATTTAACTACATGAGCCTATGGGTACCATTCTCATTCAAACCATCACACTGGGCCAGCATGCACTTGGGAGCAGAACCTTAAAAGTGAGCTTGGAGGGCTGGAGCATTGGCTAAATAGTTTAAGGCCCATGATCCACAATTGTGAGGAACACTGTTTGGGTCCCAGTGCCCAAATAACAAGTGTGTATCCATTAGCCACAAATCCCTGCAACCCCAGGACAAAAGGGGACAGAGGCAGGAGGCTTGCTGAGGCTTGATGGCTTCCAGCCTCCCAAAGATAGGAGACCTGGGTTCAAGAGACCCTTCCTTAGGAGGAACAGGCAACTAGGTGTGGGGGCGCACACCTTTAATTCCAGTGCCTGGGAAGCAGAGGCAGGCAGATCTCTCTGAGTTTGAGGCCAGCTTGATCTATATAATGGATTCCAGGTCAGCCAAGCTGCTGAGTGAGACCTGTTCTCAAAAAAGCAAAACAAACAAAGAAACAAACAAAAAAACAGACCAAAGCTAGAGAGGAACAGGCAAAGAACAACAGAGGATGCCTGACAGCATCTCCCTACTGCCCCTGCAGGCACAGGCAAGAGTACATACACGTGTGTATACTCAGACAGACAAATACACACAGAAATACACACACACACACACACACACACACACACACACACACACACGAGGGGCGTGGGGGAGAGACAGAGACAGAAATGTGAGGAAGTTTTTTCAAAAGAGAGAAGTGTACTTGGGTCATTTAGTGACAGAAGCCATAAAGCTTACAAACATTGTAAAGTTGCCACCAAAGCATGGGGAATTGATTCTGTCTCTTTGTTTGTTTGTTTTTCATCTCCAGCTGTAAAAACTGCAGAATAGAAACATGTGCACTGGCCCACCTCTGAGGTAGCTTGCAGCCTAGTTGAACTTCCAGAAAGTCACAGACACACTACAAACACCATGTTGGCTAGGCAGTGCTTCTCCACTGAGAGTGAGGGAAGGGGCAGGGGCATTTGTACCCAAGGCGACACTAAACGACATCTGGAAACTTTGGTTGTCACAACTGAAAGGACTATGTTCCTGGCCTCTAGAGGGGAGGGGCTAGTGTATTAGATAGGTTCATGTTACTTTAATCAAATTCCCAAGTTAATTAACTTATAAAAAGTTTACTCCAGCTCACAGTCTTACAGGTTTTAGTCCAAGATAGGGGAGCCCCAATGATTTGGGCCTATGAGGGATGACAGATGGCAATGGTAGGGAGCACACAGCAGAGCAAGCTGCCCACTTCATGGTTCAGGAGGCAAAAATCCCAGAATCCCCTCTAAGGGGACTCCTCTAGGAAGGACGTCTCATAAGGCTTTACCTCCTGAAGATCTACAGCTGTTCGAAGCAGTGCCACTCTTGAAAAAGCCTTTAACACGTGGAGTTTTGGAGGACACTCAGCATCCAACTGTGGTAGTCATGGATGATGCTAAGTACTCTATACTGTACAAGAATACTCTCTGCATACCTATCTGCCTCCAGTTGTAAAGTTGTGGGCTAAGCACATAAGAACTTTCTCTTCTGCTCATCTCTATCCTGTCCCACTACATACATGTCTCATTCCTCCAACGTTCTCCTATTCCAACACTAATGACTCAACCATCTTGGATACTTAGCTCTCAAAGTCTAGCCCTCAGTTTCTATAGTAGCGAATCTGCAAAGATTTGTGCAAATATGACATTATGCACAGAGGTTAAAGCCTTCCAGTCCTACTAGGCAAAATGGTGCACAGCTGTCATCCCAGCACATGGAAAACAGAGACAGAAGGACAGTGAGTTCAAGGCCAGCCAGGGCTTCATAGTAAGTTCAAGGCCAGCCTGGAGTTACATAGAGAGGCCCAGTCTCAAAATATGAAGGGCTGACAACCTAAGTCAGTGGTTGAGTCCTTGCTGAGCATTACACAAGCCCTAGCCCCAGGAAGAAGCACTACAACATAAGCAAGCAAGCAAAGAAGAATCTGAGGTGCTATGGATGAAGTCCAGCTAGCATGACCAAATGAAGAAGCCACTCAGACTTTTCTATCTCAGGATAGAAAGAAGCTCCAAGATTCCATGGGAAGAGAAGAAGGCCAATGTCCTAGGTGAGCTTCAGCGACTCCTGTCAAGACAATAGAGGAACAAACCCAAGGACCTTCAGGTGACACCAGCTGCAGCAGATATCACCAGGAATGGAAGAATTGGCAAGCTGACACAAGGTAGCTCAAAATAATAAGAAGTAACAAAAGGGCTTGCTGTTGGAAAGCACTAAAATGTAGACAACTGTACTGTTTTTTTGTCTCTACAGTGAGGAGAGACAATGAAGTAAGTCATGATAGTTTAGGTCCTTACTACTCTCAGAATCCCTCATCTGAACACAGTCTTACTAAAAGCAATGGGTGTGCATATATATCTTTAGGGCGTCTTCTGCAGATACAAGCTTAGACAAAAGTGAATTCTTTATATGGCAAGGAATCTGGAGCCAAGGGGCTGCTGGAACTGGCTGAGTTTCTTATAGCCGTCAGAGCCAACAGTATCTGTGATTCCAATCATTCTCATCATGCCTCCTTCTATGTGACCGTGGGACACTTGGTATCATGACAGACAGGATGTTAGCACGGAAAGAAAGTGGCTGTAAGAAAGAGGACAGCACAAGCCATGTGTTGGAGTGTGTATGTGTCTTTCCATGCGCATCAGTGTGCACATACATGCAGAGGTGATCGACCAGTCAGGACAATTATTCTGCACCAAATCTGGAACTTACCAAATTGGCTAGGCTGGCTGGCCAGTGAGCCCCATGGGTCCTCTTGTCTCTGCTACTTGGATACAAGCCTTGCCAGAAGTCCTCCTAGCATTAAGTTTTGGGGGCCTACAAAGAGCTATGGGTTGAAGCTTATCCTTCAAGATACCAATTCCCTGGTTATGATTCTGTAAACAAGAGTTTCATCAGAAAGCAGAGGAAGGCAGAGGTGCATCAGAAGTACATCGTGGGCCACAATGTTGCAGAGTATATGTGGTACCTAAGATGATGGTGCTCACAAGAAACAACGTCCCAGTGCACAAAGAGTGACATAACTCCAGTCACAATGGGGAATATTTTCTCCTATTTGTTTATTCTTCTCTCATAGATTACATTCCAACTGCAGTTTATCTTCCCTCCCCTTGCCACATCCCAGTCTCTCCCTCCTACCTCCCTTTTCCCTAGGATCCATCCCACCTTTGTCTCCCCCCCAGGAAAAGAGCAGGTTTTCCAGGGACACCAACCAACCAAATATAGCATAATAATAAGACAAGACACATATTCTCACATCAAGTCTGGATGAGGCAACCCAGTAGGAGATAAAGGGTCCCAAAGACAGGCAAAAGTGTCAGTGACAGCCCATGCTCCCACTCTTAGGAATCCCACAAGAACACTGAGCAACATGACTGTAACATATATGCAAAGGACCTAGGTCAGACACATACTGGCTCCTTGATCTCTATGACTCCACTTGAGTCCTGGTCGGTGGCCATGTTCCTGTGGTGTCCTTGATCCCTCTGGCTTCTCCAATTCTTCTTCCTCCTTCTCCTCAGGACTCAAGTTACACCTAATATTTGACTGTGGGACTCTGCATGTGTTTGATAGAGGATACTATAAGAAAGGCTGTACTGGCTAGTTTTGTATTAACTTGACATAAGAGTCATCTGTAAGGAAAGAATCTTGATTGAGAAAATGTCTCCATAAGACTGGGCTGTAGGCAAGCCCATGGAGCATTTTCTAAATTAGTGATTGATGAGGGCGGTGGGGGGCAGCCCATTGTGGATGGTTCTACCCCTGGGCTGCGGCCCTACATTGTATAAAGAAAACAAAAAAGGAGGCTAAGCAAGCTATGAGGAGTAAGCCAGTTATCAGCAACCTTTCATAGCATTCCAGCCTTGTTTGAGTTTCTGTCCTGACTTCCTTTAATGATGAACAGTGCTTTGGAAGCATAAGCCAAACAAATACTTTCCCTCCCAAGTTGCTTTGGTCACGGTGCTTCATCACCATGTTAACCCTCACTAGGACAAAGTCCATGCAGCTCCATGAGAAAAATCTCATCTGTAAGAAACCCCAAGGAGAAGGAAATCAAACACAGAGATGGAAATAACCCAAAATGTCTTTTGTCCAGAAGATGGAGTAACTCAGAAGAAGGGAAGGCTCTTTGGAGCTCAGGTGTGTGCTTTTTGGAGCTAACCCGAACAATTTTCTATGAAACTTAAGTCAGATAATAAGAATAAAGTTATCAGCTGGGTAGTTAAAGTGAAAATGGTAAATAAATAGAGCTATTTCAGTTAGCAGAATTCTGTGTTGGTTAGTTTCACGTCAACTTGGTATAAGCTAGAATCATCTGGGAAGAGGAACTTCAATTGAGGAAATGTCCCCCCAATGGATTGGCCTGTGGACAAGCCTGTAGTGCATTTTCTTTTTTCTTTTTTTTTTTTTCTCTTATTTTTTTTTTATTACATCTTTTTCTCAATTACATTTCCAATGCTATCCCAAAAGTCCCCCATACCCTCCCCCCTACTTCCCTACCCACCCATTCCCATTTTTTTGGCCCTGGCGTTCCCCTGTACTGGGGCATATAAAGTTTGCATGTCCAATGGGCCTCTCTTTCCAGTGATGGCCGACTAGGCCATCATGCATTTTCTTAATTAGTGATTGATGTGAGAGAGCCCAGGCCATTGTGGGTGGGATTGCCCCCTGGGCAGGTAGTCCTGAGTTCTATAAGAAAGCAGGCTGAGCAAGCCATGAGAAGAAATGCTAATAACCAGCGGCCCTCCATGGCCTCTAGTTCCTGCCCTGACTTCCCTAGATAATGGACTGTGATGTGGATGTGGAAGTGAGATAAATCCTTCCCTCCCCAGTTTCCTTTGGTCATAGTATTCATCACAGCAAGAGAATCTGTAACTAAGACAAAGAGGCTTTAAAATAATTACACTGGCGGGGGTGGGGGAGCATTGAGGGAATATTTGGGGGCTATATGGGAGGCCCTTTGTCTGAGTGTATGGGAAAAAAAATAGTAATTTGAGCTGAAAAATGCCAGCCATGAGAAGCTTGAAAGGAAGAGATCCATCCAGATGGTCACAAAGGAAAGCATATTTTTAAGGAGCCATGGGGAACAATGTGGCTGTACAGGAGAGAGAAAACTCGGTGGGGAGAAACAGAGCTACCCAGAAACCTGCTTGTCTGCTGCTGGCAGGCAGCTTCCTACTTAACCTCACCTTCCCCAGCGGCCTTTTTAAAGGGCTCAGCACATTTTCATTTCTACCTTCACTGGAGGTCGAATTTTTAGTGTTGCTGATTCTGGAGCCCAGTGTTTTGATAGACGTAGACTGGGGGGATACACAGACATAAAGTCTGTAAGTGAATCTTTCTCTCTTTCTTTCTTTTTTTAAATTTAGGTATTTTCTTCATTTACATTTCAAATGCTATCCCAAAATCCCCCAGACCCTCCCCCACTCCCCTACCCACCCACTCCTACCTCTTGGCCCTGGTGTTCCCCTGTACTGAGGCATATAAAGTTTGCAAGACCAATGGGCCTCTCTTTCCAATGATGGCCATCTTCTGATACATATGCAGCTAGAGACACGAGCTCCGGGGGTACTGGTTAGTTCATATTGTTGTTCCACCTATAGGATTGCAGACCCCTTTAGTTCCTTGGGTACTTTCTCTAGCTCCTCCATTGGGGGCCCTGTGTTCCATCCAATAGCTGACTGTGAGCATCCACTTCTGTGTTTGCTAGACCCTGGCATAGTCTCACAAGAGACAGCTATATCAGGGTCCTTTCAGCAAAATCTTGCTGGTATATGCAATGGTGTCAGCGTTTGGAGGCTGATTATGGGATAGATCCCGGGGTATGGCAGTCTCTAGATGTTCTATCCTTTCATCTCAGCTCCAAACTTTGTCTCTGTAACTCCTTCCATGAGTGTTTTGTTCCCAATTCTAAGAAGGGGCAAAGTGTCCACACTTTGGTCTTCATTCTTCTTGAGTTTCATGTGTTTTGCAAATTGTATCTTGTATCTTGAGTAATCTAAGTTTCTGGGCTAATATCCACTTATCAGTGAGTACATATCATGTGAGTTCTTTTGTGATTGGGTTACCTCACTCAGGATGATGCCCTCCAGGTCCATCCATTTGCCTAGGAATTTCATAAATTCATCCTTTTTAATAGCTGAGTAGTATTCCTAAATGAATCTTTCTAATCATCGTCCTTCTTCTGTCTTCTCATTGGAAAACATGGGCAGGCATCACATGAATCTGTCCTTGCAGTTAGCAATAGCTGGGTTAAGAAAGTACAATGTGCCACTTTCGAGGATCAACATTCTGTCCACAATCTGTCGGGAGTCAAAGCAGTGATATATGCTCCCCAACACAAAGGGAGAGCCCTGTTGCTCTTAGCACCACAGCGGCAGAATTCAGACAAGTCCTCGGTTTCTTACAGAAAAACAATGGCTGGGTAACTACAAAATCACTCTAGGCTGACTGTAAACGAGTGGGTTAAACTTGAATCTGGGACCTTTTACACACCAAGCATAGGAAACACTTCTGTGGATAAGACCTAACTTCCCATGAGTTTCCATTCACCAGTCTGTAAAAACAGAAACTTCTCAGGAAACCATGGTATGGAGGGCTGAGACACTTCTGAAAAAAATATCCCACACAATGTTGGCATTGGCCCCAACAACCTAATGATTGAAAGATTGAGCCTGTGCAAATTCCACTCACACAGCCTCTAATCCCTTCCGAAGGCTAAGTAAATTCCTTGAGCAGGGCCAACATTTTCTTCTGAGAATCTCAATGGAAAAACACTGACCAGCACAGAATGACGATGGTGACAATTATGAATAACAATGACAGCTTCTTGGGATTTCTTAAGTATTTTGTGACAGGAGCTTGGCATCCCTAACCTCATTATCCGTCACAAAACCCTTGTGATGGAGCCGCACCTATGATACTAGCTGACTAATGAAATACTTGACACTGTAATAAACCCAATTATAGAGAAATTTAGTTGAGTATTGCCCAGGTTACTGAGATCCTCAGAGGGAAGTCTAGGATTTAACTCTAGAAATAATGAGAGTAACTACTACATAGTCTTACTCTCAAATAGCATGAGGGTCAATAGGAGCAAATTTCTGTTTTTTAAAGATGCTTTGAAAATGCTAGGTGTTTCAAAATCCATGAAAGCTGCTTCTGGTGTGTGTGTGTGTGTGTACACGCATGCTTGATACCCTAGGAGGTTTCTCTGAAACTGGAGTTACAGATGGTTGTGAATCACCATGTGGGTGGTGGGAATTGAACCCAGGTCCTCAGCAGGAGCAACAAATGCCCTTAACCTCCAAGCTATCTCTGTAAGCCCTGGTTTAACTGTTGATTTATGTGTACTTCTAAGTTCACAGCAGACAGATATGCCAGGCTCATTCATAAACAGCCTAAAGCATATGCAAACTTGCTTGAGCACCTCTGTTCTGAACCATTTGGAATGGCGAGCTCTGCTTGCTTTCCAGGAAAAGAAGTGCCATGAAGGAGGTCAAGCTTTTAATAAAATAAATGACATTCAAGAGAAAGGACTAAAGTAAAGTAATGAAAGAGAAAGAGAGAGGAGAGGAGGAAGGGACAGATATTTTATCCAAATTGATACCCACAGGGCAGAAGGGTAGAGAGATGGATTCTTTCCTGAGCTTCATGAGATGCTAGACAAAACCTCTGCTATGAAGATTCTTCTATGATATAAGAATTTTTGTCCAAAGATCAATGCGAATGTCCTTCTCTCTATTAGACTCTGATTACTTATTTCATTTTATAAGCTACTGAAAGAGAGGAACCAGTTAGAACAGTTTTCAACAAACTCAAATGACATTAAATGGTGCATTGGAACATAGATCACAGGCTTACTCTCAGGTTCTCCTTCATCTATTGTCTTCCGACCTAGGCAATGTCTCATTCACAGTGGCTCTCTCATCCACTCACAGAGCACAGTGTGTACTTCCATGGGATGCCTCCATGGGCTGGATCATGCTACAGAAAGGGGAGAATTAGCTCCCTGTGGGGGTAACCTTAGCCAATGAGAAGAAGGTGATAGGAGGAAGCCTAGAGCATTTGCCCCTCCTCTTTGATGAACTACCCCTGCAGCAAAATATGTCAACAGTCAAGCAAGGCTGGTGAGTGGTCTGTGACCCTCCTCATGATTGCCTCATGACTCAAAGCTGAACAGTGCTTCATATCTTCCCCACCCCGTTTTGAAGCTCCCAAATCAGTTTTAATACCTTCAACGTGGCTACCCGAATACAGAGCACACCCTCAGAACTGATGGTGCCTGAGTGTAGTAGCTCCCTGGCAGTTCTTGTGAATGGGATGCATGCAGAAGTATCTTATACAAATTCTAGCCCTTGGTTTGAAAAGAACTGAATCTTTTCTCTGCCTTCCCTTTTTCCCACCACAAACTCCACTGGCTGGGAAGCATCAACAATTGGAAGAGTTGAAGGCCACAGATCAATAACATTAATGGACCATTCATTCAGCCCTGTGTTGTTTCTTAAGTGACTGGGAATTAAACGTTAACATTTAAAATAAAATTGTATTATGTGTCTCAATTATTGACTCAAACTCTACCTTGTAAAAATACTTAAGCCAGACTATAATTATGACATCTGCATTTTGCAGGCAGCTTTCTTCAGCCGAGGAGTCTACGTGAATCACATTAAGGTCCTGGCAGAACAGAGGCTGCTCTGACTGAGGCGGGCAGATACACGTGGAAATCAATTCTTCCATAGTCAAGATACAGACAGAATGGATCTCGCTTTGCCCCTGCAGGGTGACCTTCTTTTATGTCTGAGATGATGGACATATAACATCCAAATATAACTTCTTCCCCTTCTTTTGGAGTATGAAGCAGTTGGTCGCCTTTATGCTCAAATAGAAATACCGCAAAGAGAGAAGAAAGCATGCTCAAATTCTTATGATTTAGAGAAAGAAAGAAAGAAAGAAAGAAAGGCTTAAGATACACTTGGGCTTCCATTTCCCTGTTGGTAAAAGTTACTAAAGTCTATATTATAAATGGACCAGTCTCCCTATAACTCCATCTCCAGGAGACCCAACACCTTCTGCTAACCTCCAGGGATGCCTGCGCTTATATGAACACACACACCCTCCTACATACATGAGCCCATGTAATTTTTAAAAAGAGAAATCTTGGAGAAACTAACATTTGACTATTGTAATAATGCAACAGATAGTAACGGTAACACAGACACTGTCATGCATATGATGTAAGAAAATAGATTTTTTCACTCAAGATGATAGAGTTGTATTTCTTTTTACAGACTGATTTGTGTGTATGTGAATGTGTGTGTGTGTGTGTGTGTGTGTGTGTGTGTGTGTGTAGGGGATGTGTGTGTGCAGGAGGGGGTACATTGTTCTGTGTACACAGAGACCAAAAAAGGGATTGGATCTCTTGGAGCTGGAGTTACAGATATGCGGGAGATGCCTGGCTTGTTAGAGGTGCTGGGATCTGAACTCTTGTCCTTGTGACAGTGCAACGTGACTTATATTTCCAGCTGCATGATGTATATTTCTTGACATTAAAAGAAATCATGATATGCCTGGGCTTTCTTTTACTTGTTTATTTTGATTATGTGCATTATGTGTGTCTCAAGGGAGAGGGTGTGTGCATCTGAGAGCAGGTGTCTTTAGAAGCTAGAGGCTCCCCTAGAGTTGGAGTTATAGATGTCTGTGAACAATAGATATGGATATGGGGAATCAAATTCAGATCCTCTGCAAGAGAAACAGGTACTCTTAACTGATAGCCACACCCCTACAGCTTATTTGAGCTTTCAATTTGTTTATTATTGGCTGGGTGTGCTGACACACCCCTTGCTAGACTAGTACTCAAGAAATTGAGGCAGGGAGGTCATGAGTTTGGAGACAACCTGCTATCTAGTAATATCTTGTCTCAAAACCAAAATAAAGTAGAAGTTCATTACTAAATGTAGTACAACAGTGTCTGTTTGAGTAGAGCATTATACCAGCAACTTTGACATCAGCTGGGAATTTCCTAAAATCCCAGCATTTTGCCTCACCCCAGCATTACTGAATCAGCAGCTCTTGTAGCAGACGGAGTCTAGCAGTGTGTTTCAGTAACCCCCTGGGTTACAGGCCTCCATGCTAAAGATGGACAGTTGCAGATACATGTGACAGATGAGCCCTGCTTCCCCTCTGCTACACCAACAAAGCACAATAATCAAAGCAACCCAACTGCTCTTAAAGAATGGGTGCTTTAGACAGCACTTCAGGGTCAGGAATAATGTAAAATGATATTTCATCAGCGGTGGAGAGATGACTCAGCAGTTAGGAGCACATTCTTTGGAGGACCCATGTTCAGTTTTCAGCACTCACATCTGATGGCTCTCAGCCACTTAGAACTCAAGCTGCAGGGGATTTGACACCCTCTTCTGACTTCAGTACCTGAACTAGAATATGGACAGTTCTAGACCTTATATTTATTACTCCATCTCTATTTGTTCTGAGCCTTTAATGAATTTGAGAGAAGGCTGCCATAACTCTGAGCACCATATATAGACATTTCATATCCAGAGGCAATTCCTGAAGTCATCTTCTCTCCCTCTGTCCCACTCTTCTTTCTTTCCTCCTCTTCCTCTTCTTTTGGCGTGTCTTTGTTTTGTTTTGTTTTGTTTTGTTGTTTTTGAAACAGGGTCAGGGTTGCCTTGAATGCATGGTTTTCATGCCTCCACTTGCAAAGGCTCAGACAGGATTACAGATCATCAAACCTTCGTGTGTGTGTGTGTGTGTGTGTGTGTGTGTGTGTGTGTGTGTGCATGAAAAAAAGAACAGCCAAGATCCCTTCTCTTACCCAGAAGGCTATATATAGTAGGAAGATTATGAGTTTGAGGACACCCCTAGCTACATAATACAAGATCTCCAAAGCATTTTATTTTTATGAAATAAGCTTTAAAACCTAATGGAAGAGGGGGAGAGTCAGCCCAAAGAAACAAACTTCAACACATACATATGTGCACACACAAATGGCTCCAAGGTTTGTGTTCAAATTCCCTCCTAGTTAGCTAAACAAAAATTAAAACAGCATCAAACTACCATTTCTTGGGCCTGATGAAATCCTTGGTTCTCATCACTTAAGAGCACACAGTACACTCTCAGAAGACCGGAGTTTTGCTTTCAGCAGCCACATTGCATAGCTCACAACAGTCTGTAACTCCAGCTCCAGGAAGACCTGCACTCATGTGCACACACTCACACAGAGACACACACATACATAAGATTAAAAATAATTTTTAGACACCAGTTCTCTACTGTCAGGTTTATAAGGACTATAAACTCTGGCAAGTCTGCATCACAAGAGACAACAGAGAAACGGGCATCATCTGGCATTGCTGTGAGAATTCACTCCAGTACAATCCCTGTGGAGGGCATTTTGGATTATCTAATAAAGCTACATATCCATTTACCTTTTGACTCAGTAATTCCCTTTTTAGGAACTAATATTGAAGTTATGCTTTCAATAATATAAGAACACATACAAGTTATTATATCATTGTCAATCACAACAAAATATCAGAAAATGCTTCACCAACCACATGGGGCAGAGTGGCTGAATAATACACGATGGAGAGATGTGATGATGATGATGATGATGGTGTGTGTGTGTGTGTGTGTGTGTGTGTGTGTGTATAAATGAGAAGGTTCACCGTGGAGAGATATAAAGTTATTTCCAATAGTATGGATTAAGTGGGGAGGGGGCAACAGAATACTATAATCTGTCAGCTTTCCTGGGAAATAAGAGGATATAAGAAAATGTTATATGATACTATTCCTAGGGAGACATGAGCAAAGATCTAATTACCCTAAAGAGGAAACTTATGACAGACCCAAATAAAACTACCACCAGAGTCCAGCTTAAGTGAACCAATGGGTTTTATTGGGGTTACTTTCAGGAATGTGGATAAGGAGCTACTTACAGGAACAGAAATGGTTCCAATACAGCTGCATCATCAAAAGCCCAACCTAAGCATGGGTAGCAGCTCTCAAAAGATGAGAACATGAAGCAAACTGCAGCCGGCAAGCAGCTCAACCGTTTGGAGAATGTCCTTTTCAGTAAATTCAGTTGCTCTGAGCCTCTTCTAGGCAGTTACCTAGGCTAGATTCTGTTTCTTTCAGGAAGGCTGGATTGTCTGCAAATGTCTTTAAATAACCCTTACAGCTTATACAAGCTTGAACAAGGAAGAGCCTAGTGAATCTGGTGGGTTTCAGGGACTTCCTGAAGCCTTTGAGTTGTTTACTTCCTGAGTTTAATGAACTTCTCTGCAAAATGGAATGTTTCAACCTCTCTCTCTCTTTTTTTTTTTTAAAGATTTATTTATTTATTATATGTAAGTACACTGTAGCTGTCTTCAGACACTCCAGAAGAGGGCGCCAGATCTCATTACGGATGGTTGTGAGCCACCATGTGGTTGCTGGGATTTGAACTCTGGACCTTCGGAAGAGCAGTCGGGTGCTCTTACCCACTGAGCCATCTCACCAGCCCTCAACCTCTCTTTAGAACATCCTGTTGCCTTGCCTCCCTTTTCACATCATATATCTTGTAGGTTTTCCCCTAAAATAGAAAGTTTTCATCTTGGAGGAAACTGCTATACAACATTCAATCCTTTCCTGCGGTTCTTGCATCCTTTCCACGTGCTAACCTGCAATGATCCACTGGAGGGAGTGACATACAAGTCTGACTCGATGATCCTCTAACTCAAGTAGGGTGGAAACTTCATGGCCTTTTTGTTGTTTGTTTGTTTGTTTGTCTTTAATCTTTCTATCTGTTTTTAGAGTGGTAAGTTTTAGTGGTATTTCTTTTGCTGTAAAATTCAAGTGTAGAAAAGGAAGAAAATCAGAAACAGGAAAAATATACAAGTGAACACCACTAGCAGTAATTAACTCTGGTTGTAACTACAAATGTTAGAAAGTGCCTTATCCTGTATACCATATTTATTTATTAAAAACAAAAGCAGTTATTTTTAATTGGGCGCCTATTACTTCCCTGATCACATATTTATCTCAGTTCCTAGAACCAGCTGTGATGTTCTCCATGTAGAGCAGGCCCTTACAGCCAATCAGAAAGTTGGTTTTCTCCATAATTCCTCACACTATTATCATTCTAGCTGACTATAGTCTGGCACTTTCATCTGACACATACAGGATCCACAGCTGAGAAGGACTTTGAGCCATAATTATCTATAGCAACTTAACAGCACATTCTAGCACTATAGGAAGTCAACCACAGGGAAGGGACACATTTAGCTTAGACTTCTTCTTAGTCTTCAGTCTTAATCTTTCCTCAAGTCCTATAATCAAAGTATGTGCTACCTTCCAAGATGGGGTCTTATCCACTTCTGGAATGTGGCCAACATCATTATTGGCCAACAACAATAACCTTTATTGTTTCAGGAGTGTCTAGGGCTTCCCTGGCCGAAAACTCCTTAGGAAGAAACCATTCTCAGCACTGGGATTTTTAATAGCATAAACTTTGGGGCATCTCCTTTTATTCTTGTACAATGCCTATTTTTACTGTTTATGAATTGATTTCTCTCTTCACTCCTTTAGGTGCACTGGAATATCTCTTAAATGTATCTCTAAATATGAAAAACACTTAAGATATACATATTGGATAAAACCATTTTGTAGAGGGCAAATGGGACAACAATGTAAAGTCCTGAAACCCCCCCCCCCCAACAAATAGTGAGGTGGTGTCAATAACACCAGGGAAACACTGAGAAAGTATACTGTCATTTGTTCTGAGCAGGTGTTAGGTGGTCACAGAAATTCACAGAGAAGAGTATATACTAAGGCAAGTTCTCAGCAAAGTGTAATGAGGCATTGAGAAGATTTTATCCATGGTATCAGTTACTTGGATGGTTCATCTTGGAGCACTTTTATTGAGTCTCTGTGCATTTCCTTCACCCTAGTGAACTTGGTGAAGCTGGCTCTATCTGCTTAGTCTAGCCTAGGGTCAATGGAGAAATAGTCACTCTCCTCCTTAGCTAGCCCTATTCCCAACTCCTAGGCTAGACCTGTACCTCTCTACTTGTCTGGATGAGCACTCTCTGCACCTAGGAGAGAAGTGCACACTGTTTCCTTGGAGGAGACAGCTGCCCACACCTTCTCCAAGCTTAATCTCTTTGACTTGCACTACTGTCTATCTAAGTCTACCAACTGACATTCAGAGCATTTGACATTTCTGGGAGTCACCAAGAACCAAGACACACCCGCTTCCAATATATATATATATATATATATATATATATATATATATATATATATTGATCAATAGAAGACCAATAAGTCCATAATGTAACATGGTGATCTTGGGCACCCTACATGGTCTTCACCTCAAGTATTCCTGGCCCATTCCATTAGTAGCTGGGGATGTTTCCTTCCCTGAAAACCTCTATCCTCCATGGCAGGTGGTGGTGGTGGGAGGTGCCTGTATCTCTCTGTTTTCCATATTTTTCCCTCTGTGGTGAACTGCTCGTCAAGCCTTAAGGCTCACCAGCCCTGCATTTGATCTTGCAACGATGTTTTCTCTTAAGAACTCTTGACTCAGGACTGGGGAGATGTCTCAGCCATTAAGAGCACTGACTACTCTTCCAAAGGACCTGGGTTCAATTCCCAGCACCCACATGGCAGTTCACAACTGTCTGTAATTATAGTTCCAGGGGATCTGACACCCTCACACAGACATATATGGAGGCAGAATACCAATATTCGTAAGATAAAATAAAAAAAAAAAGAACTTTGACTCAATGTAACTCTACCTACATTTGACTCCAAGTACCTGGAGAGGTTTCCCTTTTTATCTGTTTTTGCTGTTTTTTGTTTGTTTGTTTGTTGTTGCACCTTTACAAGTTTGCATGTCAGCTCAGACTTGTTAACATCTCTTAATTACCAAGAGCATGTCCTAACATGGCTCTTATCAAAGTCACAGCACTCTACCCCATCCTGAAGTCTTTGATAAGTTCATTTTTCCTCATCTCTTGAATGAACAGCATCAAACACCACTTTTTATTTTGAATTAACCATACTGACGTGTTTTAAACTTACATTTCAACCATTGTACTCCCTCCCATTCCCCACTCTCACGGTTCTTCATCCATTTCCTCTTCTCCCTTGCCTCCAAGAGGGTGCTCCCCATACACACCAGGCCTCCTCTTTCCCTGGGGCCTCAAGTTTCTCAAAGATTAGGCACATCTTCTTCCATTGAGGCCATACCAGGGAGTCCTCTGCTATATTTGTGCTGGAGACCTCGGACAAGCCTGTGTATATTGCCTGGTTGGTGGCTCAGTCTCTGGCCGATCCCTGGGGTCCTGATTAGTTGAGAATGCTAGTTTTCCTATGGGGTCACCCTCCCCTTCAGCTTCTTCAATTCTTCCCCTAATTCAAACATAGGTGTCTCCAACTTCAGTCCAATGGTTGGGTGTAAGTATCTGTCTCAGTCAGCTGCTGGTAGGGCCTCTCAGAGGACAGCCATGCTAGGCTCCTGTCTGTAAGCAAGTCATAGTATTAATAACAATGTCAGGACTGGGCAGTGGTGGCACACGCCTTTAATCCCAGCACTTGGGAAACAGAGACAGGTGGATTTCTGAGTTCATGGCCAGCCTGGTCTACAGAGTGAGTTCCAGGACAGCAAGGGCTACACAGAGAAACCCTGTCTCGAAAAACAAAACAAAACAAAACAAAACAAAACAAAACAAAACAAAACAAAAAACAATGTCAGGCCTTGGTCCCTCTGCTCCTCTCCCATTAGATGGATCCCAAGTCACTGCAACACCCTTCCTTCAGTCTCTTCTCCAGTTTTGTCCCTGTAGTTCTTTTATGCAAGAACAATTCTGGGTCAGAAATTTTGACTATAGGCTATTAAACCTGTCCCTCCACTTGAGGCCCTGTCTATTTACTGGAGGTAAGATGCCCTATTGTTGGGCATTTTGGCTAAGGTCAACCCCATTGAGTCTTGAGAATCTCTCAACTCCCAGGTCTCCGGTACTTTCTAGAGGGTCCCCCACCTCCCACCCCTGAGGCTGCATATTTCCATTCATTCTTCTGGCCCTCTGGGCTTCTCTCCTGTCTTCTCCCCCACCCCATACATTATCCTGTTCCCCTTGTCCCCCTCCCCTCTCCCACCCACGTTCCTCTCTCCTTCCATCTTCTGTGATTATTTTCTTCCTGCTCCTAAGTGGGATTAAACATCCTCACTTGGGCCTTTCTGCTTGTTAAACTTCTTATAGTCTGTGTGTTGTATCCTCTCTATTCTGTACTTTTTGGCTGATAGGTCCATCAACAGAATAGAATTGAAGACCCAGAAATAAGCCCATACACCTATGGACACTTAATCTTTGACAAAAGAAGCCAAAACATACAGTGGAAAAAAGAAAAAAGAAAGAAAGAAAGTATCTTTAACAAATGCTACTGGTCGAACTGGTGGTCTGTATGTAGAAGAAAGAAAATAGAACCATATTTATCATCTTGAACAAAGCTCAAGTCCAAGTGGATCAAAGATCTCAACATAAAATCAGATACACTAAATCTAATAGGAGAGAAAGTGGGAAATAACTCATTGGCACAGGGAGAAATTTCCTCAACAGAACTCCAAGGGCTCAGGTTCTCTAAGATCAACATTTGATAAATAGGACCTCATTAAACTGAAAAGCTTTTGTAAGTTGTACTGGCTGGTTTTGTGTCAACTCGACATAAGCTGGAGCTATCACAGAGAAAGGAGCCTCCCTTGAGGAAATGCCTCCATGAGATCCAACTGTAAGGCATTTTCTCAATTAGGATCAAGGGGGAAAGGCCATTCCTGGCCTGGTAGTCTTGAATTCTATAAAAGAGCAGGCTGAGCAAGCCAGGGGAAGCAAGCCAGTAAGGAACATGGCCTCCATGACCTCTGCATCAGCTCCTGCTTTCTGACCTGCTTGAGTTTCAGTCCTGACTTCCTTTGGTGATGAACAGCAACATGGAAGTGTAAGCTGAATAAAACCTTTTCTCCCCAACTTGCTCTTGGTCATGATGTTTGTGCAGGAACAGAAACCCTGACTAAGACAAAAGGCAAAGGACATTGTCAATAGAACAAATCGGCAGCCTACAGATTGGGAAAAAAATCTTCACTAACCCTACATCTGAGAGAGGGCTAATATCCAAAATATATAAAGAAGTTAACCTCTAAAAAACAAGCAAATAACCCAATTAAAAAATGAGGTACAGAGCTAAACAGAATTCACAACAGAAGAGTCTTGAGTGGCTGAGAAGCAATTAAAGAAACATTCCTTAGTCATCAGGGAAATGCAAACCAAGACAACCCAGAGATTCCACCTTACACCAATCAGAATGGCTAAGATCAAAAACTTAAGTGACAGCACATGCTGGCAAAGCAATGGAGAAAGAGGAACTCTCCTCCATTGCTGGTGGGATTGCAAACTGGTACAATCACTCTGGAAATCAATCTGGCCATTCCTCAGAAAATTGGAAATAGTTCTACCTGAAGACTCAGCTATACCACTCTTGGGCATATATTCAAAAGATACCCCACCATACCACAAGGACACATGTTCCACTATGTTCATAGCAGCCTTATTTGTAATAGCCAGAAGCCGGAAACAACCCAGGTATCCCTCAACTGAAGAATGGGTACAGAAAATGTGGCTCATTTACACAGTGGAATACTATTCATCTATTAAGAATGAGGGCATCATGAATTTTGCAGGCAAATTAATGGAACTAGAAAATATCATCCTGAGTGAGCTAACCCAGACCTAAAAGGACAAACATCATTTTTTTTATCAGAAGATTTTTTTAAAAATACTATTACTTATGTCATATTCTTTCTTTACTACCTGACTCTTGTGGACTCAGAGTTTTTGGATGTAGGGAAGGTTCTTTTAGGAAAGATACAACTTGTACCACCCCTCCCCACCTCCCCTGCAAACTGTAAAGAACAGCTACATCAACATCTCTGCTGCATCTCTTCTGATGCAGACAAGTTCCCAATGCATAGGCACCTCAGTCTTAGCCACAGATTTTGCTGCATCCAGTGGTGGCCACACAGCCTCTGTGACAGGCTCTTGACACTCTAGTTCCTTACATGTTACTCTCACAAAACATAGTGTGTGTTTAAAACCTTTAGCCCCCTTTAGGGCATCTCTACATTCATGCACCAGACTCCATTCATCAAACAGGCTTGCTCCTGCCTACCACCAAGTTCAGCCTCTCCACTTGGTGGCTGTCTGGGGAGGCTTAGGAGGTTGAGGCCTTGCTGGAGGAAGTAAGAAAATGAGGACTCTCTTCATTTCAGATGCACTCTCCCTGTTTTCCTGATTGTGGTTCCGGATGTGAGCTCTCGGGTGGTGCTACAGCCACCGTGACTACCTGCTTCCCTGCTATGATGGACTCTTATTCCTCTGGAATAGTTAGGTAAAAATAAGCCCTTCTTTCAATAGATACTTAGGTCATGATGTTTTCTCCCAGCAACAGAAAAGTAACTAATGTACTGTAGAAGCGGAAGGACCTGAGTTAGAGCCCACAGCCCATGTAAACTGCCAGGCATGGTGGTTTGTAATCCCAGCCCTGTGGAGGTGAAGGCAGGAGGATGTCTAGGGTTCACTGACCAGCCAGTCCAGTCTAATTGGTGAGCTTCAGGCCACCGAGAGGTGGTGGTGTGGGTTACCCTGGTGCTTTTTGTATTCTGATGTTAATTCTGCTTCCTCAAGAGCAGTTGCTCAGACAGGCAGTAAATCACACATTCAGGTGATTTCATGTGAACCTTCTCCCCATTTCATTTTAACTGGTCAAATAAAGGCTAGAGCCTGTTATTGGACAGTGGAAGGGAAAGGTAGAGCTGGAGGATTAAGAGAGTGGGGGAAGAGTAGGGAACAAGAGAGGGAAAAGATGGCGGAAGACTAGGTAGAAGGAAGATGGAGCAGAACCACATGGCCCAGAGAAGCTGCACGTAGCAAGGGATCTCATAGCTGGAAAATAGAGTAGTGTCGTGGTGGATCTGCCCAATTGAGGCATGCAGCTTATAAATATTGTAACTGAGTTGTGCCTTCGCACGGGCTTATTGGGGTTGGAGATTTACTGCAACAAGGTGGTGTTCCTGAGGGTGGCATAGTTGTCCTCCAGTCTCCGAATGTGCTTTCACACACACATAAGAAATGAGTGGATCTAGCCATGGTGACACATGTCTTTAACCCCTTGGAGCCCTTGGGAAGCAGATGCAGGTGGATCTCTGTGAGTTCAAGGCCAGCCTATTCTACATAGGAAGTTTCAGGTCAGCCGGGGCTACACATTGAGGACCTGTGTTACTTCTGATGATGTGTCCCTCTGTCATAGTCTTGGGCATTTGAATGCTTGATCTCCAGTTGGTGGTGCTGTTTGGAAGGTTTAGGAGTTATGTGCTTTGCTGGAAGAAGAGCGTGACTGTGGGCTGGCTTTGAGAATTTAAAGGCATATGCTATTTTTTTTTCTTAACTGTTTCTGCCTCCTGCTTGCCCTTCAAGATGTGAACTCCCAAGTGTTCCTGCCACAATGCCTGCCACCAGGGTTCCATGCCAGGATGGACTCTAATCCTCTAGAATTGTCAGCCCAAATAAGCTCTTTTGTAAGTTGTCCTGGTCATGATGTTTTTATCTCAGTAGTAGAAAAGTAACTAGTGAAGACTCTGCCTCAAAAAAAAAAAAAGGAATGAGGAGAATGGAAACAACAAGGAACCATGAGAAGAGTGGATGAGAGATGACAGCTGAGCAAGAATTCTAAATTGTAGCGCTGTGTTGATGCTCTCTATTCAAACGTGATACTCAGATGAACTCAATCAGGATGTAGTGGGAAACCAGACAGAACACAGACTAGCATCCAAGTGACACACCCATCCCTGCAGATGAGAAGAGGCTGGGGCAAAGTAACCTGTGGGAAACTGGAGAGTGGCAGTCTTTAGCATGTATTACAGGAATAAAAAATTGCACAGAGGGATAACCTATATCTATTAAAAGGCAGAACAAGTTAGTGAATACATTACTATTGTTTTATGCTGGTGTGAGAGATCAAGGCAAGGGCTTTGCACATGCTGAGGACACGCTCTCCTACTTAGATTTCTCTATGTATCTATATGTAAATATCATCTATATATACATGAGATTATATTTTTGCTGGTCAAAAAAGAGAATGAAAAATAAGAAAAAGGGGCTGGTGAGATGGCTCAGTGGTAAAGAGCGCCAACTGCTCTTCCAAAGGTCCCGAGTTCAAATCCCAGCAACCACATGGTGGCTCACAACCATCCGTAACGAAATCTGATGCCCTCTTCTGGAGTATCTGAGGACAGCTACAATGTACTTACATATAATAAATAAATAAATAAATCTTAAAAAAAAATAAGAAAAGGATGAGAGCTTACAGAAACCCTCTGTTAACTGAAACTGGAATTATCAGATGATAGATAGATAGATAGATAGATAGATAGATAGATAGATAGATAGATAGAGTCATCACAGACAGATGATAAACAGAGACAAATAATAGTTATAGAATTATAAATGTATATGTGCTTGTTAGAAAATACACATATATTTTCTAGTTTTTTTCTGGTCAGAGAAAGAACTTGGAAACAATGCAAGCCATGACATCATACCACACTGTGCACACAAAGAGCCTAGACCTTGGTGTCAAGGACATTTCCCAGTGAAAAGGACAATAGCTTCTTACAGATATGATTGATTCTGGGGCTGGGCCAGGGAGAGCACAAGATGAGCACAAGATGAGCAGTCTGTTTGTCTAGAAAATTAAGGAAGTAAAAAAAAAAAGGAATAAAGGAATCAAGAAATGAACAAATGCTGGGAGAGAAGAGTCACCTGGAGGGAAACCCGGTGAGTGAGCAGAGGTGAGACATCACTGTGGCATCACTGCCAAAAATGCAAAAAATTCCTGAATTTCATCTTGAGGAAACAGCACACTAGCCAATATTGAGGAATGTTATGCAGAAAAACTGACTATCTTCCCCTTTGTGTATGTGTATATGGTGTATTTTCATGTTCAAGTGGGTCTATGCATGTGTGCGAAAGGGACTGTGTATGTTTGCATATGTGTGTGGAGACAAGAGGCTGACGTTGCCTGTCTTCCTCAATTGCTTGCCACTTTATCTTTTGAGATAGGGTCTCCCACTGAACGTGGAGCTCAGCAGTTAGGCTAGACTGACTTGTCAGCGTGCCCGAGGGCTTTTACTCTCTTCACCTCCTCAGGAATAGGATTACAGAAGCCAACACGTAGGTGACATGGTTGCACATGCCTACAACCCCAGCACTGATGGGCAGAGACAGGCAGATCTTGAGAGCTCACTGAGCAGCCAGCATAGCTGAAATGGTGACCTTCCAGTTCAATGAGAGACTCTGTCTCAAGCCAATAGGGTAGAGAGAATTAGAGGAAGACCCCCATATTCTACCCTCACCTCCACATGTGTGTACACAAATGTGCACATTTATACATTCACATATTTGTACCACACACATACACATGGACACACACATGTGCAAATATTTTTTAAAGGGCTATTGTTTTCCCCAGGGAGAAGAACCAGGCATATTGGAATTATGTTCCATGTTGATCTGGGGTGGGGTATGTTGAATATGTTCATATCTAAATTCCATCAAGCGGTGAACATGTAAAAGTCATGCACTCTGTTGTAGGTGTGTTATTCCTGGATGAAGAAAAGAAAGAAAAAAAAAGAAAAGAAAAGAAAAGAAAAGAAAAGAAAAGAAAAGAAAAGAAAAGAAAAGAAAAGCACACACACCAATCAATTCACCCTAGCATGCTGAAGAGTAACCTCCAGGATGCACATTGGACTAGGTTCATAACAGAAGCCATAACATCCATCATCACAGTGCTTTCAATAAATATAACAAATGCCCAGGAGAGAAGTCACATTTCAGATTTACAGCCCAACTCACATTTAAAGGGTATTTATAACTGACACAAATTGTATAAGGCAACTTTTTTAATGGCATTGATTCTTCGTGACATATTATCAGAGAAGTTATAAATATTGTTTCTTTTGAAGATAAAGAGACCAAATCTCAGGGGACTGAGAAGACACCGGTGGCCCAAGTCAGACAGGAGTGAGGCTGCTTCAAACGGTGTTGTGTCAAGGCCAGGGTGTCTCTGACCCTCCATCACCATGCCTCACACAGAAAGATTTAGGAGTTTGATCTCTAGCACCAGGGAGGCTGGAGAGGTAGATCATGCAGTTAGCATGGTGACTGCTGCAAAAGCATGAAGACCTGAGTTCAATCCTTGTGCATGGTGGCAGACACTTGTTATCCTAGAGCTGGAAAGGCAGAGATGTTGGATTCCTAGGCTCACTGGTCAGCCAGTCAAACCAAATCAGTGAGTTCCAGGACACTGAGAGAACCTGGCTCATACAACAAGGTGGACAATGACTGAGGAAGATACATGAAGTTGACCTCTGACCTCCACAAGCGTGCTCATATGTGAAGAGAGAGGGGGGTGGAGGGAGGACAGGGAGGGATCCACATAAAACAAAAATCAGATACCAAGAAAATACTTGCTTGCTTCGTTTTGTTTTGTTTTTATGAATTTCAAGATCATTTTTTTTTGTAGTTGTCATATCCTTAAATTTTTATCATGGTCATAGAATTCTAACTGCCTCTATTTAAAATACACTCAATCAAAGGACACTCTAGACATGTAGATCTTTGGAAAGAAATTTGACTTCAAATATTTGAAGAGAAAAAAGGATAGCTTTTAAGTTTCCATTTGACCTCTCCAGCCACCTTTTCTGTCAGCTTTTGAGTTTCACCCTATTACCTTTCCCTTCAATTATTACCAGTCACAATAAAATCAAGTTTACTTATTGCCGACTAGATGGACAATGGCCTGTAATTCCTTTGCAGACAGCTGTGTTATGTCTTTTTACCACGTGTACTAGACACTCTACCCCTAGCACCTCTTGCTCTAATTGGTCCAGGAATACTGGGATTCTCTCAATGGGATCCTCTCCCTACAGCTCTGGCTATAAGAACAATCTCTTCCACACAACACGCTGGTATGTAAGATCAGTGGCCTCTAAGATATACCTGGCCCAAGTTCTAGCTTGGCCATTTTTGGTAGTATTGTCTTAGGCAACTTGCTTACTCTGAAGATATTAAATGTGTCTAGTCAGCATTTTATTGCTGTGAAAAGACACCATGACTATAGCTACTCTTATAAAGGAAAACATTTAATTGGGGCTGGCTTACAGTTTAGAGGTTTACTCCACTGTTGTCATGGCGGAAAGCATGGTGGCATGCAGTCAGACATGCTGGAGAGGTAGCTGAAATTCTACATCTGGTTCTGCAGGCAGCAAGAAGAGACAGTGAGCCACTAGGCCTGGCTTGAGCTTCTGAAACCTCAACGCCCATCTCCAGTGACACACTTCCTCCAACAAGGCCACACTCCCAATAGTGGCACTCCCTATGAGTCTCTGGGGACCATTTCCATTCAGACCACTACAAAATGCATGTCTATGAAATGCTGTCAGATGTGGGAGGAAACAGTGGCCAATGAAACAAAGTCTACAAAATCTTAAAGGAACATTCAACAAGACAAGGACACAGATGACTGCAAAGAGTTGAGAAAATAAGCCTTGTGTGACAGAGCACTGGAGATGGGCAGTGTTTAGTTATGCTTGCTACTTGCCTTTTCTGTCCTGACCTTGTATGTGTATATGTGTGTTGCAGGGGTGGGGGTGGGGGGGGCATGTATGTGTGCATACATACACAGGCCAAAGGTCAAAGAGCTATCATTCTATAGAAGCTAGCTACTTTCCTTCCTTCCTTTCTTTCTTTCTTCCTTTCTTTCTTTCTTTCTTTCTTTCTTTCTTTCTTTCTTTCTTTCTTTCTTTCTTTCCTTTCTTTCCTTCCTTTCCTTCCTTCCTCCCTCCCTTTCTTTCTTTCTTTCTTTCTTTCTTTCTTTCTTTCTTTCTTTCTTTCTTTCTTTCTGAGGCAGGGTCAAACTCTCTCATTGAGTTCTGGCATTCACTGGCAGAGTGGCGGACAGAGATCTCCAGTCCTGGGATGACCTCAGCACATGTCACCTCTCCTGGGTTTTTAGAGTGGGTTTTAGAGCTTGTACTCAGATTCTCATGGACAAGCACCTCACCAACTAAGATGTCTCCCTAGCCCCTGCACTGCCCTTTCTGGTTGCTTAAAGCCATAGTTCTCAACTTTCCTACTATTACAACCCTTTAATACAGTTCCTCGTGTTGTGGCTACCCCACCACCATAAAAGTAACTTCTTTGCTACTTCATAACTATAATTTTGCTACTGTTATGAATCATAATGTAAATATCTGTTTTCTGATAGTCATAGGTGACCCTTATGAGAGGGTCAGTAAAGCCCAAAGGGGCTGTGCCCAAAGCAGCGTGATCTATAAATAGCTGTGCCTATAGGCTGAGAATACTGGCTTAGAGACTATGAAGCTAAAACAGAAAAATCTCATAATGGCTGTAAACATTCAAGGAAGAAGCCGGAAGGAAGGGACTTCCATCGAGGCACCATGTTGTACCAGCTGCTCTGTGTTTGGAGTAACCACTCACAGCCAGCTCACTAGTAACCAAAGCAATTATTCCCTCCTGGGAACGTTTCTGCTTTGATCGTCATCAAATATGGACATCTGGAAGAAATTCAGAAATTGATCCTACCAGTAGAGTGAATGCCAGCTAGCACAAGGTAGTACCACTTTAATTAAATACACAGCAAATCCCCATTCATCTGATTCTCCTTCCTTTATGTAAAGGACCCACATCCTTCCTGCCCCCGAAGTGTCTACACCAAGGAAAGACACTTCCTGAATCCTGTTACCACACACCTTCTACCCTGCATTTAAAATAAACTTTAAGTAAGTTGCAATCCACCGGGTTCATATTTTATTGAGTCACAGTAAACTAAAGTAAAGGAAAATGGGGAAACTTGCCGGAAGGAAGATGGCTTTTCGAATGCAGTTGGTAAATAAAGTGAAGAGGGGCATCCTGGCTGTATGTCTGGGCTGTCAGAAAGCTGCAGTGATTACGTTATTCAGCAGTAATCTAAGATGCTCCAATACTGGCTCCCGGAGGGGAGAACCCGGGGTTTTAATCATTTAGTAATGCACTTGTGTCCAATCTCGCAGATTTGTCAAGAGCAGTAAACGAATCACATTTTTTATTCACTTTTCTCTTTGGGGGCCAGTTCAAGTCCTCATCTGCAGCACAAGCAATTTTAAACAGAGAGGACACCTGGGAAGGGAAATAGTCCTCTCTGGCACAGCAGGGCCTCCACATGAGGGGCAGGCAGCTAGAGAAGACCCAAATTCCCACAAGCTGGATGCAGGGCAGCAGGGGCCAAAGGGGCCAAAGGGGCCAAGGGGGCCAAAGGGGCTACAGCAATCTGCAATTTTCTGGCCCCCAGTACAAAGCCAGGTGGGGCAAAGTCTCATTTATATGCTTGCATTCTAGTGGCTATTCACCCTTTATGGCACGGTATGACCTTTTGTGTGGGGGTGGAGGAGGCAAAAGTTGGGTTGTCATTTCTGTTTTGTTGTGGCTTCATGGGCTTGCTGTGTGTGTGTGGTCCACATCAGTCTCCTTGGGGACTATAGGCTGGGTAGACTGTGTGTGTTTGATTTCTGATTACTGCAGGATATTCACACCCCCCAGAACGAATGTAGCAGCATCAGTCTCCACCCACCTGCTTGCGTGTTTGGGAATGACAACCAGTTCAAAGGAGTTGACTCTGCTGTTGTCTAAGACACACACAATACTACCCATGCCTCAGGCAGGACATTGAACCCTCAGGTGGCAAGTGCCCCAGAATAGGCTTGAATGTGACCAACACAGTCATTGAGGTTTGTTTCAGTTTTGTTCATTTTGTTTGTCTTATCCGCCCCCCCCCTTTTTTTTTTTGTTGTGTGGCTCTTCAGTGTGATCTATAAATAGCAGTGTTGGGCTATAAAGGTTGGACACTCCTGGCTAATTTGTGAGTAAGACCCCTGTGGAATACAGGTTTACCTTTTCCTGATAGTGGGGCCTGTCAGTTACTCAGCCATTCTGAAAGTCTTGTTTTCTTAAAAACAAAACAAAAAAGCAAAACAAACAGACAGACAAACAGACAGACAGACAATTCAGCCTGGGAAGATAGCTCCAAGGTTAAAGTACTCACCACCCAAGCAAAGGAACCAGAATTTGGATCCCTAGAACCCACATAAATATTAGTTGGTAGAGGTATTTGTCCTGTAATTCCAGCCTTTGGAGTTGGAAACAGACCAACAAGAAAGACTAGTGTCTTAGTTAGGATTTTACTGCTGTGAACACCATGAACAAGGCAACTCTTATAAAAATAATATTTAATTGGGGCTGGCTTACAGGTTCAGAGGTTCAGTCCATTATCATCAAGGCAGGAGCATGGCAGCATCCAGGCAGGCATGGAGCTGGAGGAGCTAAGAGTTCTACATCTTCATCTGAGGGCTGCTAGCAGAATACTGACTTCCAGATAGCTAGGACGAGGGTATTAAAGTCCATGCCCACAGTGACACACCAACACTCCAACAAGGTCACACCTCCTAAATAGTGCCACTCCCTAGGTCAAGCATATTCAAATCATCACAACTAGCTATTACAGGTAAGCTCTGGGTTTCATTAAGAGACGCTGCCTCAGAGCTGTTGGGATACAACTTTGGTCATAGCACTCTGGGAGACAGAAGCAGGTATCTGTGAACTCCAGGCCAGCCAGAGCTATGCAGTGAGACATTCTGAGAAAGAGAGAGAGATTGGGGGGAGACTCAGAAGAACAAATTGGAAGGCCAATCATGAGAGATTTCTGATTTTAACCTCAGGCCTCCCCTTGTACATGCACAAATGTATACTTGCACCTTCCCATAGTGCTCCCATATGCATGCAAACACACATACACATACACAGAGGAAAAAAATAATAACACAGGCCAGTTTTATTCAAATTTAATGCTTAGAAACTTAAATGAGCACACATGTAAAGGAGGCTTAGCTCAGATCTTTAAGATATATATTCAGGAACTAGAGTAGATTTTTTCATGAAAAAAATTATTCTCAAAGCACTGACAGGTCACAGAAAGAAAAACATAAGTTGCTCTTGGCTATATTAAAGCTGTTCAACTTCACTAACAATAAGAGAAATACAGGGGGCTGGTGAGATGGCTCAGTGGGTAAGAGCACCCGACTGCTCTTCCGAAGGTCCAGAGTTCAAATCCCAGCAACCACATGGTGGCTCACAACCATCCGTAACGAGATCTGGTGCCCTCTTCTGGGGTGTCTGAAGACAGCTACAGTGTACTTACATATAATAAATAATAAATAAATCTTTAAAAAAAAAAAAGAGAGAAATACAGGGCAGTACTATACAGGGATATCATTAAACTGGTAAAGATTCAATCTCCAAATTTTATAACACATTCTGGAACAAATAACAGAATTCTACACTCTCATACACTGTTGGCAAGAGCGCAAAATGGTACAGCCCTGTGGGGACCTAAGTGGCAACGGCAATCCAAATTACAAACGCATTGACTTTTCATACAGCAACTTTAACTCCCGGGGATTTGTTTTATATCAGCACCTAAACCAGCACTAAGCAAAGTGACACAGACTCCCTGTTAGATCTGTAAGCATGAGCCATGGGCTGGACGGGGGCCCTGCCAATCTAAGGACAGGTAGGCAAATAAGCCAAGGTATGGTGCAGTGTTGGCTCAGCTGGAAAAGGTGAAGGCTCTCTGTCCCTTGTAGAAAACAGCTCAGGAAAACCACTCAGTGAAACTGAAGATTGCAAAACAGCACAGGGCATCCTAGTTTCCATGGACATGACAGAGTAGCATATTAGATAGAAATAAAAGCCAGAAGGTCCCACAACACATGAATAAGACCCATTACTGAGAAGAGGCCAGGAGATAAAAGATTTAGTAGGTGGAGTCAGGACTTACAATAACAATTCCTTTTGATTTCTTTTTATTTTTCCTAGTGCTAGAGAAACCCTCTATTACTGAGCTATGTCACCAGCCCCCTTGAATTCCTCTTTATTTTTTTTTAACCAGGCTAATATATTGTCACCTCATATTACAAATTCAAAATAAAGAAAATGATCATTTTTCTAAAAGGAAGTGCTTTCAACATCAGTTGAAACCCATATTTGGATTATCTGTCATTCAGAACATTTTCTGGTCTGTTGCTGTACTGTAAACTTAGTACTGTGACCTGGGTGGCAAGTTGTGGGTCTCACCCTCAGAGTTAAAGAGCAGGTTTTACTATAGCATCGAGTGAGTGCAGGGTCTTGCTGTTTCTGTTCCATAGGGAATGATCAGTTAAATGTCTCTACCAAAAACTGTCCATCTGGGAGTTAACAGGAAAAGGGAAAGCAAATTTCTCTGTGTGTTTATGTGTGTCTGTGTGTGTGTCTGTGTGTGTGTCTGTGTCTGTGTGTGTGTGTGTGTGTATAAAAGACAACCCTTGCTCTTGTTCTTCAGATGTTATCCACCTCCCCCTTGTTTTTTTTTAGAGTCTCTCATTGGCCCGGAACTTTCCCAGTACGGTAGGGTGGATTACTGACCAGTGAGCCCCAGGAATCCACTTGTTTCTGCCTCCTAAGCATTGGGATTACAAGTGTACTCATGCTTGACAGTTTTTTTAACATTGGTTCTGAGGACAGAGCCCAGATATTCCTGCTTACAAGGCAAGTACTTCACTGAATGAGCCATCCACACAGCCCCACTAACTTGTAGATGGGAAGGCAAAAGGACATCGCCAAAGAACATGAAGGAGAAAAAAATGTGTTCTTTCTTGGAACTCTGCAGGAAGACTCTGATCTAGTTTCAGGAGGGGAGGGGGAGAGTGTGTGCGTGGAGTGGGTGGTTCCATTCAAACCAAACCCAAAGGCATCGGAGGCTGGAAGGGAAGCCCACAACTGCCCTGGGTCCGAGTAGAGCTGAAGACTGAGGAGACACTTGTGAGATCAAAGACAACACTCTCCACACACCTTCCAATTCTGTCCTCATTACCAGTTCCCTTAACTGAAACAGAGGGGTAGCGGGAGATCACCACAGAGAGATGATGGATAAAAAGACTCCTACACAAAAAGCCAAAGAAAATTTGTTCTTCCACGCCTCAACTTCCTCTACGCCCCATAATTTATACAAAACACCATCTCCTTTACTGTGGGGTGCCTGATTTATAGATTGGGCATCTGTTTCATATAAAGGGCTCCGAATGGAACAACAACCTATGTTCTAAGAAAACAGGATTCCTTACATAAATCACTTCCGACCCGGCAGATACCTCACACTGAATTTCTGTTAAATCCAGGCACATTTTTCTTTTCCTCAGAGCTTGTCCCGCAGGTGGCTATTAAGACAGAAAAACATATATTTCAAGCTGTTAAAAGACCGCAAAATAGCAATAATAAATCTAGAAATCAGTTTATTTCTTTAGATTTTTTTCCTATTATACAGGTTTTTGTAAATGTTTTCGGGATGAAATATTTAAAGCAATCAATGTCCTCAGAGATCTCCTAGCCCAGGAAGGAATTTGCAGACAAATGGAATTTCCTTGTTCCCTCCCTAGTCCCTCGCTCCGAGCAGACATTACTAATTGATCACTTCTTCCCTGTTCAAGTTGCTTGAGGCCCTAACTGTACTTCTCAACCCAAGCAGCCCTGGGAAGGAGATCTGTTCCCATGCAGATTGGAACTGACCAATCCAGTTTCTTCAGGACTACAGGGGGAAGGGCAGGAGACTTTGAAGAGGTCACAGCAAGTCAGTGATGCCCATGGCACATACTCCCAAGTACTTGGTATTCTCCTTGGTCCACATTACCTGACAATGAATTTCTATCTGCGCACGTGATTCTTGTTTTGTCAACAGAGCAATTCTACTTTCCTTCAAAAAAAAATTTTTTATAGACCAAAAACAATCCCAATTAGTTACATTTTTCAAATAAACAGTCTACCAGGGATGTAGCTCAGTTGGTAGAAAGTTAACGTAACATGCTAAAGCCTCAGGTTCGAGTTCAAGAATGAATAAAACTGGGATGGCACAGTGGGTAAAGATGCTTCATGGCAAACCCAGGGACCTGAGTTCTATTCTACAGTCTCACACCTGTAGGAAAACAGAAGAAAACAGACTGGGGTAAGTTGTCCTCTGACCTCCGCATCTGCCCACACAGATCTATACACACACACACACACACACACACACACACACACACACACTCACACATACACACACCCCACCTGCACATGTGAGTGTGCATGCACTTAAGCACAATAAATAAATAAATAAATAAAATAAGTAAATAAATAAATGTAATGTCTAAGATATGGGTGTGTTGGCATAGGGAGCTGGAGGCAAGAGGATCAGGAGTTCAAGGACTTCCTTAGCTACCAATGGAGTTTGACACCAGCTCAAGCTACATGAGACTTTGTCTCTGAATAAGTAAGCAAAATGAATGAATGAATGAATGAATAAATAAATAAATAAATAATGAAATCTTTTTTAAAAAAGAACCTACCTGTCATTCCAACACAATGTAGAAACTAGCCACCTGTTACTCTAAATATCCTTTTGTTTTAGCAATAATCCTCTTACCAATCTGCTCCCTCCTCAGTACAGTGGCCATGATTATTCTTAAACCGGAAATTACTTTTCATCTGGCTATGGCAAAGGACTAGCCAATGAGTCTGATGCATGGACAAGACCCTCCATCACTGAAGCAGTGCAGAAGCTCATTAAGCAATTCATCACAGTCTTTATTAAACCTCAGAGAGGCTTTAATTTTTCCTTGTGCCTCAGAAAAAAAAAATCCCAGAATTACTGAATGTCTGGATAATGAAAGTCAGATAGGGCCTTTCAATTCCAGCAATTACACAAACTACAAGAAACCATGGGATTCTACAAATGATCTGGCCAGGATAACATAGCTATGAGCCAGGCCTCACAATTTTAAATTCCTTCTAATTCAGCATGCCACCGTGGTGGGAGGAGAATGAGAATTTTATCATAGAGTATAGTGCCTCATACTGGCAGTCTGGTCACTCAAGAAGCAGAGGCTGGGGGAATTTGAGTTTCAGGTTTTTCTGAGCCACATAGAGTAACCCTGTCACAAAATAAAATAAAGTAAAATAAAACAAAACAAAATTAAAAGGTATTTCCTATATAGCATATAATTATACTCCAAAATATGCTAAGTTTTTATTTTGGGAGGCTGGGATTTGTGTTTTGTTTTGTTTTGGTGTTTTACTCTTTTTAGTTGTCCTGTTTGTTTGTTTGTTTGTTTGTTTCAAAGCAGGTTTTCTCGTTTTAGGCCTGACTGTCCTAGAACTTGCTTTGTAGACCAGGCTGGCCTCCAACTCAGAGATCTGCCTGCCTCTGCATCCCTAGTGCTAGGACCAAAGGCATGTACTACTACCACCAAGAGTGGTTAGTAAGATGCCAACTAGTTGAGTTGGATTTGATAAAGTTATAGAAGGATACAAATTTATTTTCTCTACTGCTATCTTTAAACCTTTATTGCTGTATTTTCATTTATTTTCCCAGGTTAATGTCTAAAGCAGATTCCATGGCTTATTTGAGAACAATTGCTTATTTATAATCCCATATTTAGATATCAAAATGGCAATGTGGTACAATTCTAGCTTTTCTCCCCAGCAACTCAGATCTACTTCATGGTGGGAACAGGGAAGTGACTCTCTCCTTGCTCTGTCACCTCTGGACACCCTGAGATCCAATGGAAGAAAGGAGAAATAATTCCAAACAGAGATGGTACTTAAAAAATAAAAAAGGTGGCAAGGATGTGGAGAAAGAGGAACACTCCTCCACTGTTGGTAGGATTGCAAGCTTGTACAACCACACTGGAAATCAGTCTGGCAGTTTCTCAGAAAATTGGACATGGTACCACCGGAGGATCCCACAATACTTCTCCTGGGCATATATCCAGAAGATGTTTCAACTAGTAAGAAAGAAACATGCTCCACTATGTTCATAGCAGCCTTATTTATAATAGCCAGAAGCTGGAAAGAACCCAGATGCCCCTCAACAGAGGAATGGATACAAAAAATGTGGTACATTTACACAATGGAGTACTACTCAGCTATTAAAAAGAATGAATTTATGAAATTCCTAGGCAAATGGTTGGACCTGGAGGGCGTTATCCCGAGTGAGGTAACCCAATCACAAAAGAACTCACATGTTATGTACTCACTGATAAGTGGATATTAGCCCAGAAACTTAGAATACCCAAGATATAAGATATAAGTTGCAAAACACATGAAACTCAAGAAGAACAAAGACCAAAGTGTGGACACTTTGCCCCTTCTTAAAATTGGGAACAAAATACCCATGAACGGAGTTACAGAGACAAAGTCTGGAGCTGAGACAAAAGGATGGACTATCTAGAGACTGCCATATCTAGGGATCCATCCCATAATCTGCCTCCAAACACTGACACCATTGCATACACTAGCAAGATTTTGCTGAAAGGACCCTGATATAGCTGTCTCTTGTGAGACTGTGCCGGGGCCTGGCAAACACAGAAGTGGATGCTCACAGTCAGCTATTGGATGGATCACAGGGCCCCATTGGAGGAGCGAGAGAAAGTACCCAAGGAGCTAAAGGGATCTGCAACCCTATAGGTGGAACAACATTATGAACTAACCAGTACCCTGGAGCTCTTGACTCTAGCTGCATATGTATCAAAAGGTGGCCTAGTCGGCTATCATTGGAAAGAGAGGCCCATTGGACTTGCAAACTTTATATGCCCCAGTACAGGGGAATGCCAGGGCCAAAAAGTGGGAGTGGGTGGGTAGGAGAGTGGGGGGGGAGGGTATGGAGGACTTTTGGGATAGCATTGGAAATGTAAATGAGGAAAATACCTAATAAAAAATATGAAGAAGAAGAAGAAGAAGAAGAAGAAGAAGAAGAAGAAGAAGAAGAAGAAGAAGAAGATGATGATGATGATGATGAAGATGGCCTAGTCGGCCATCAGTGGAAAGAGAGGTCAAAAAAATAAAAATAAAATAAAATAAAAAAAATTAAAAAGGACTTAGTGGATTAGTGATACAAAATTTAAGACATTGCCTCCTTCCTTTTGAGGTCAATCCCATGAATTCTTTAGAGACTCAAAGTTTCCCCTTCAGTGCCACGATAGGAACCTTCACTGTCCCATGGCTGTGAAGAGACTCCATGACCAATGCAACTCTTATATAAGAAAATGTAGACAAAAATGGCACTGGAACAGTAACTGAAAGCTTTATACCCTGATTCTCAGGCAGCAGCAGAGGAAAAGACAATGGGCCCAGTATTGGGTTTTTTAAGTTCAAAGCCTACTCCCAGTGACACATCTCCTTATCAAACAATTTATCAGCTGGGAACTAAGGATGCAAATCTATGAGCCCATGGGGGCATCTCATTCAAACCATCACAGTAGCCAAAAGAAGGTCTCAGTGTCTGATCTTAACTGCCTCTAGTTCCTAAATGCTAGGCTAGTAGCTATCTACCACCACACACAGCTTGTGCATGGCTGGAGGTCAAGCCCAGGGCTTCCTGTGGAGTAGGCAAGCGTTACCATTGAGCTTCATCCCCAACCGATTGGTGTTAATCTACGGGTTTTAATTCCTTAGAGCTATATGTGTACTGACAAAACTGTTTCTAGAATACATTTCCAAAAACTAATGCTGTCACTACTAGCATAATGATTGGGTACATGGCACCGAATGTTTCTTTTAATTCACCTAATTATAGCAATTGGGCACGGAGGCACCGCTTGAAAAGTTAGCATTCTAAGCTTGTTATGAATTTATGATTAAGCACTCTTGGAATTCTCCTAGGTGGTATTTTCATTTTTTTTTCTCTCCACGGAAGAGAAATGTATCATACAGAACATTAATTTCATGGCTTTGAGTCCTGGAATTATTCATTGTAGGGCTGAGGCACATTTCTAGAACACAGCCCATGACAGGATATCCTTTATGGTAGTTCTGATTCTACCTCTACAGTGGTTAGGCTAGTTGGCATTCATGACCTCATCAAAGTCAATTCGACCTAACAGTTCTTCTTGAATAGAAATAAGACCCAAGCGGTTGGTGAGGAGGCTGGAATTATATACTTGTAATGTGCAGAGTTGTTACTTGTACCAAAAACAAAACAAAACAAAACAAAACAAAACAAAACAACACTTAGCACTCACAGATTCAAATGTAGTGAAAATAACCCTGTGATCTCATTACTGTGTTTTATGTGGGCCTGGTTAAAGGGACTCTCTTAGTAACTGTTCTATTCCAGTGAAGAAACACAATGACCAAGGAAACTTTTATAAATGAAGTGTTGGATTGGGGGCTTGCTTACAGTTTCAGAGGTTAGTACATTATCAGTATGGTAGTACACATGGCAGTGGGGCACTAGCTGAGAGCTTTACGTCCTGATTCATAAGAGCAGATAGAGAAGCTAAGCCTGGTATCAGCTTTGAAACCTCAAAGCCCACCCCCAGCAATATACCTCTTCCAACAAGGACATGCTTCCTAAGCCTTCTAAGTCTTTTTAAACAAAATTCTACTCCCTGGTGACGAATATTCAAATATACGAGCCAATAGGGACCATTCTTATTCAAACCATCACATTCTACTCTCTGACCCTGTATGCTTGTAGCCATATCACAATGCAAAACTTCATTCAGTCCAACTTCAGAGGTCTTTATAGTCTTTCAGTCTCAACACTGCTTAGAAGTCCAAAGGTTCTTCTGAAATTCATAGCGATTATACACACACACACACACACACACACACACACACACACACGACCGATTTGGAAAGAAGACTGTACTAAACAATGATCAAAGGAGAAGCCTCCATTGTATACTTTTTCTTTTGTCTGGTCATTCAGAAATATGATGTTATCAGCTATGATTGCTATGGCTTGCTACCTCACATTCTTTTTATCCATGTAGTCTCCACAGTCCACTTATCCTTCCACAAATGTCTAAGCCCCCCTTTTCTTATACTGATATACCACATCTCTGAGGCCTGGCTGAAACGCTGATACTCTGAACCATACAGTCTCTTGACTGACGTCACCCATATACCATGCAGTCTCTTGATTGATGTCATCTATTTGGTCCATATCACCATCCCCTCATCACCACATCACATTTGTGGCTCGAAAAAATACTTTGACTGGGTTTTTTTTTTTCCTTCCACTTGTCTCATGACAGGGTCCTGACCTGCTCACTCAAATAACTGAACACAGTTCAGAGATCATTCAAGAACCAAACTACTGGCTACTTCAGACTCATGTCTTATAAACCGACGAACTGCCTATAAAACAGGTCTTTTGAATATGCCTTTGATTTTACTTGCAATCTAATCTATTCAGGCTTTTCCTGCTGTGCAGCACTAGACTTCCCCCAGACAAGGGCTTATAGCAATCTCTTAACTGTGACACCCCCTCCTATAAAATCAATAAGTGGATCACAGACTTCCAATATACAATGACACAGACTATGTATAGTCCATTCCAAAAAGGAGAAAAGAGAGCAGCACAAGGAAATACAGGATCATGGAAAGACCAAAAATCAGCAAGATAAACTCCAAATTCTGTATTTCCATGTCTGATGTCAAAGTACTCTTCAGTACCCCTCCAGCTTTCTTGAAAGCAACATACTTCTCTCTCTCTCTCTCTCTCTCTCTCTCTCTCTCTCTCTCTCTCTCTCTCTCTCTCTCTCTCTCTCTCTCTCTCTCTCTGGAGATGGTTTCATACTCTGTTAACAGCTCTCTTTGGCAGGTATTCCATAACTCTGGCATCTCCAACAGCTCAGGGTCTCTAGCACAATCCAAGATTTACCTTCACAGTTTCGGTCAAGTGGCCTTTCTGGGCCTCCATGCAGGGACACTCCTGACATGCATCTGACCTCACAGGCTTTCCTTAGGTCCAAAAGGAGATTCCACAACCCCTTACTTGTATCTTTAGCTCTAAAGCCAGAAGCATGTGGCTGCCACATGTACCAAATTCTGCTGCTTGCTGGAAATGGAACTTGACCCCCATGTTCAGCTACCTCTTCATCAGCTCTCTCTGTTGCCGGTGGTTTCCTTTTACTTCTTAAGCTTTTCTTTAATTCTTTTTCACGCGTTGGAAGCTAAGCTGAGTGAGGTCTTACCACTCCCTTTATTTCACTTAGCACCAGGCTTTTCTTTAAACATGTTATCTACTTAAGCAAAGGCTCTAACATACCTCCTAGCACTTCTTTTCTCTTTAAACTGTATATTTTATATGTCTCTTGGTTCTCCTTGCTTCTTTTCCTTATATATCTGTTTAAGAGAATTTACTAATAACCACATGACACTCAGGTCCAAGCTGTCTTGAAATCTCCTCTGCCAATACAGTTTCTCCAAAACTCTTCAATTTAACCTCCTGCAGATTTTTAAAACAAGGGCCAAAACCAACCACATTCTTTGTCAAAATATCACAAGAGCGATCTGTAGGCCACTTAATATCCTCCCCCTCTGAAACCTTTGAGCTGACAGTGATGGTCCACACTACCCTCAGCACTACTGTCTTCCATTATCCTAAGATGACCCAATAAGCTCTGCTTAAAGCATTCAGCCACTTTTCTAGTTCAAAGTCCCAAAGTCTTCAAACAATAATTGTCCATATTTCCCCAAACAATAACATGGAAAACCTATCACAGAAATTCTCCAGTCTCTTGTGCCAACTTCTGTCTTAGTTACTGTTCTACTGCTGTAAAAAGACATCTTGAACAAGGCAAAGTTTTATAAAAGAAAGCATTCAGCTGGGGGTTTGCTTACAGTTTCAGAGGTTAGGATATTATCATTATGGTGGGGAGCATGGTGGCACACAGGGCAGTGGGGCACTAGCTGAGAGCTTTACATCCTAACTCATAAGCAGCAGGCAGAGGTAGAGAGGCTTAGCCTGGTATAGGCCTTTGAAACCTCAAAGCACAGTCCCAGTGACACCCTTGCTCCAATAAGGCCATACCTCTTAATCCTTCTAATCCTTTCAAAGAGTTCCACTCTCTGATGACTAAACATTCAAATATAAGAGCCTATGGCACCATTCTTATTTAAACAACCACAGGGACTTTACCTGCCTGACAAGTGGTGTCAGTTTTATTGTCTTTGGAGCCTTTGTTTAAGTACCCTTACACTTAGATTGCTTTCTTGAGCCACATAGGTCTCCATCATTCTGTTCAAAGTTTATTGAGACCAACACCAACCACTGGGGAGCCAGTCTCTCAGATAACAATTCAAGAATGAGAGAAGTACCTGATTACTCAAACTAGATCCCTCTTAAGAAACACTAACTTATTTTTCAGCTGTAACACATTCAAAAGCTGAAAAGGTACATGAAAATGACAACCTATAAGAGATGATGATCTTTTCCATAAGTTTATGGGGCAATTAAACAGTCTTTGTGCCTGAGAGGTTACTGCCAAGAGTAAAACAAAACCTACCAAAGAAGGCACTGTATGGATCCAAATCTTTTTGTTTCTGCCCTTTTACCCAGGAATGTTTCTTCTAGAAATAAATCCTAAAAAAAAAAAAAACAAAAAAAGATTGTTCAAGTACCATAAGAGATACATATGGAATCATTAACAACAGTAACAATTTTCATGTAGAAAAAAAAAAGAAAAGAAAAGAAATCCCAACACAATTAGTAAACAAGATATTGGATACAGTACATTTCTATGAAAAAATAGTCACATTTATGTCATTATGGAAAAGAACTATGGTAAGTTTAGTGAAAATCTTTCAGAACAGACAATATTATATATATATATATATATATACACATATGTATATGTATATGTACATATTATATATGTGTATATGTATAGTATGTATATGTTTATATGATTTATAAGGATATATTCCATAATGTAAACACAAACTCTAATTTTATGGGAGGTTTTGCTACACTATTATGACTTTCTGCATCTCTGGGCTTTTTTTCTTGCTGTGTTATTCCTGCTATGAAAATTTTAATCTCAAACACTTCAATATCTAAACCTTTTTAAGATCTATATGGTACCCCAAGTTAAAATTTTCAGATATGGTCTCTTAGTTAGTTTTTATTGCTGTGATAAACACCATAATAAAAAACAACCTGGAGAAGAAAAGATTTCTTTGGCTCATAGTCCATCATCAGGGGAAGCCAAGGCAAGAACTCAGGGCTAGAAACTAGTGGCAGGAACTGAAGCAGAAGCCATAGAGAAATGCTGCTTACTTGCTTGCTCCTTGTGGCTTGCTCAGCCTGCTTCTTTATACAACCAAGAATCACCTGCCCAGGGATGAAAACCCCACTCCCACCCCTAAGCCCTACACGTGGGTTGGACCCTCCCACATCCATCATTAATCAAGAAATGCCCAACAGACTTGCCTACAGGTACTTTGATGAAGGTATTTTCTCAATTCAGTTTCATCTTTTCAGATAATTCTAGCTTGTTTCAGGTTAACAAAAATCAATCAAGATACCTCGTTTCATGTAACAGATTATAGTCAAGATGATGGAATAATAAATGTATGAAATTACCTTTAGGCTGCATGCAAACGCTTGTCATGAAATATAAATGAATTTCATTTTAGATTTTTTATCCCATGACTAAAATAGCTTATTATGTAAATATTCAATCCTTCCCCCAACTCAAAATCTGAAGCATTTGGAACTTCTGGTTCCAAACATTTCTAATAATAGACAATCAATCTGTATCTACAATCTAAAAGGAAAAAGATCATTAAAAAAATAAGCCTACTATGTGTGAGAACCTTGACTTAGTCCCTAGAAACAAACACACACACGCACATGCGCGTGCACACATACACACACAAATGATGATGATGATACCATATAATTAAGACCTTAGTTTTTCCCTTGTAGATATCTTTTGTGAAATAATCGTCAAGGTTCCAACCCGTGGTGATTTCAATATGCTTGGGGCCCAGGGAGTGGCACTATTAGGAAGTGTGGACTTGTTGGAGGTAGTGTGTCACAGTGGAGGTAGGCAATGAAATCCTCCTTCTAGCTGCCTGGAGAACAGTCTTCTGGCTGCCTTCAGATCAAGATGTGGAACTGTCAGCTTCTTTTTCAGCACCAAGCCTGCTTGCACACTGCTATGTTTCCTGCCCTGATGATAATGGACTGAACCTCTGAAACTGTAAGACAGCCCGAATTAAATGTTGTCCTAAGAGTTGCTTTGGTCATGGTGTCTCTACACAGCAATGAAACCCTAAGACACTACCCAACAGAAATCTATCATACACCACAGACAGAAACCCTATATAATCCAATATTTCAAGCATGTTATATAGACTTATATGCCCAAATAATCATTTTTAACATATAAACTATAATTTCATGAGATAGTACATTGTTTTTTTTAAACTCTGAAGTTATTCATGATATAAAAGTAACTTTTATTCTCCTGATGTAATTGTTGTCTTGGAGGCTACAGCAAAATAAGATCACCTTTTCTAGTTCTTTCTGAACTCTGGTTGGCTATTTCAACTCAGCAACTCTGGCTCAAACTCCTCTCCAAGCTGACTGACTCAATCTGACTTCTCTCAGTTTCTCACTGAATTGCTCTGCTTGGCCTCAAACTAGCTCTGCCAACCTGTTCTAATCTTCTGGTGCCTTCTTATTCTCTAGTTTCAACTGTCTCAACTCCATAGTACTGCATTGACTCCCAAATGACTCTCTTCCTACACTGCTCTTAAATAGCCCCCCTTTCCAACTTGTTCCCATAAAAGTTGGTTGTATCCTATCTCTGACTAATTCTGTCAAATCATTCTTTGATTTGTTACTTTGTCTGTCCTTCAATTTGATGTAATTGTTTGGGATTAAAGTTGTGTACTAAGGGTGTGTCTATATTCCAGCCAGAGGATTAAAGGTATATTAATGGTATAATAAAAGGTATTATAAATGTGGCATATTTGCATTTCAGCTAGATCCCACAGACCTAGAAGGGTTTGGATGTTATCAGAGAGAGTAGTCATGTTGCTGGATTAAAATCTCTCTACACCATATATAACCATAGGAATAACTGAGATTAATCAGATTTCAAGAGCTAAATGGCTACATGTATTAGACAGTGCAGTTTTGAAATGTGCTGTGCTATCATTCTGAACAATTAGTAATTGTTCAGTTCTTGATTTTTACTTCATTCATCACGCTTGTTCCCTCTTCCTCATTCACACTCTCCCTCCCTCCCTCCCTCCCTCCCTCCCTCCCTCCCTCCCTCCCTCCCTCCCTCTCTCTCTCTCTCTCTCTCTCTCTCTCTCTCTTTCTTTCTTTCTTTCTTTCTTTCTTCCTTTCTCTCTAACAGGGTCTCCCTATGTAGACCAGGTTATCCTCAAACTAATAGAGATCAGCCCACCCCTGCCACCAAAGTTTTGGGATTAAAACATGTCACACCACACCTGCCCTCTCTGCCCAAAACAGATTGTTTTTAAAGAAGCAAGGAGCTCAAGAGTTAGTAATGGTTCTGTTTAGAGAGGAGAATCTTTTTATAGGCATTTAGAGAGGTTTAATTTTTGAAGTTGTTTGATTTTGCTTAAATGACTGGTAAGTTTTAGAAGATGGTTGTCCACCGTTTGGTTTGTTTCATCTTTAAAGGAAACACTGACCTAAGGATGCCTTCCCATACAAACACCCTAAGTGAACTTGTACCTCTCTCTTATCTATCACTACATCCTCTGATTGTTGGCAGCAGGAACAAAAGAACATACTCTTTCCTAGACACAATTGTTGCTGGTCCCTGGGAGGAGGAGGGACAGAGTGACAGTGATAACCAGTCACCTGTGGCTTCATTGAAGAGTGGCTGAAATTAATAGTAAGGTTCCTTACATAATCAAAACAGCATTATCTCACAGGTCTAATTCAGTCTAAAGACTGATGTGTCTTGTTGGCTTTCTTTCCTCTCTTTTTGCAGCAATCTACCTAAAGTAACCCCACCAGAGAGGTTTTCACTGCCTGACCATGGATGGGAAGGGCCAGCCTTAGTACAACCTAGTACAATAGATCCAGATGGGCCTGGGTTTGGGTGTCTTTTCGTTTCTGGATTCCTAAGATCAACATAAATAAGGTTGTTCCAACATTTGGTTTTTAATTTGTCTGTATGTGCACATGTATATGTATACACTCTGGTTCGTGCACACATATAAATATGTATATGAAGGTCCAAGAACAACTTTGGTTGTTGTTCCTCAAGTTCTGTTTCCTTTTAGGGAGAAGATAGGGTCTCTCACTGTCCTTGAACTCACAAAGTAGGTTAGGATAGGGGACTAGTAAGCCCCAAGGATCAATCTGTCTATAGAGTCCTATGTTCTTATTCAAATGCATGCTACTACATGTGGTTGTTTAGTTGGTTCTTTGGTTTGGATTGGTTGGGTTTTCTGAGATAGAATGTCTCTGTGTAGCCCTGGCTATCCTGGAACTCACTTTTTAGACCAGGTTGGTCTTGAATTCTCAGAAATCTGCCCACTTCTGCCTCCAGAGTGCTGAGAGTAAAGGTGTGTGCCACCAAGCCAGGTCTGTTTGTTATTCTTTAATGTGAGTTCTGAGAATCAAAATCGACTCTTGGTGCTTGCAAGGCAGGCACTTTACCCACTGAGCCATCTCACCAGCTTTTTTAAACACCTTTTCCCCATCACATATAAAGAATGGCGAGAAAAGCCTATCCATTCTAAATGTGAAGCTTGGTGACTCCACAAGTTCAGTGCTGTTACCTAGCCACTGATTGATAGAGATGTCGAGCCCTTCCAGCACACTGGCAGCCCCTCCCATCCCCTGCCATCTGCACTAGCTCTCTGCCCATCACCACAGACTGAGCTGGTAAAAACCATGCAGCTTTGTCATTACACAGGCATCTTAGACCTTCTGTTCCCAGTCTCCCTATGTGGTGTCAGCCAGAGTTTGGCTTCCCCTCTAGGACCTGGGCTCACTCAAGCTGTTGGCTGGATTTAGTTTCTGTGGCTGCATACCTAAGGTCCCACTTCCCTGCCTCTTGTTAGCTAGGAACCACTCTTGGCTCCTATAGGCTGCTAGTAATCCCCATAGGCAGTTCACAGCTGTTGCTTTTTTTTTTCTAGGCCAGAATGACCTTTTCCCTCTGGCTTCTATTTCTGATCATTCAAGAGCTCACCCAGATACATGAACCCACCTTAGATCGCCTGCTGGGTTATTAGGAATTCTAATGACAGGTGTGATAGACCAGTTATTTTGCAGTCAGTGTTATGGGAACACCTGGCAGGGGCCACTAAAGAGAAGAAGGGTTTACTTCCATCCATTTAGAAGGTGAAGGCATTTCATAGTTCGTGGCAGTAGAGAAAGCTTGTTCACATGCTGGCAGACAGCACTCAGAAAAAGCTACACCAAAGCCAGGGACAGGTATAACCTCCAAAGTCCTGGCCCCTGTGGCCGAATACATCTAGCCACTGTCTACCTCCCAAATGCTCATAGCCTTCCAAACAGAACCACCTAAGACAGTAAGGCACACTTTAGACTAAGACCCTAAGAAGTGATGTTCTATTACATCATAAGATGCAACTGCGCTCAAGGGGCAAGATGTACATAAGGGACAAGCACTGGGAAGCAGAGATCCTTATAGTCCTTAGACTGCTGCATATGACAGCACAGATGCCTGGTGCCACACAATGTTGTTTACCTGACTTTAAAGTTTATAAGAATGGTATGGAGAGATGGTTCAGCGGTTAAGAGCATTGACTGCTCTTCCAGAGGTCCTGAGTTTAATTCCCAGCACCCATTGGGCCCCCACAAGGGTCTATAATTGCAGTTCCTGAGAATCTGATGCCCTCTTCTGATCTCTGGCCAACAAGCATGCTGGTATGCATATATACATGCTAACAAAGCAATCATACACATAAAAATATTTTTTAAAAATGTTTAAAATGGCATCATCTCGCATGTCTCCTGTGCCTCACTTTCCTGGTTGGACACTGAACTGCCTCATCCTTCTGTATGCAGTTGTAGATAAATCGTCTGCATTGTTGCATATAGTGCATGTGACTGTGGTGGTTTGGAAGAGACTCGTGTGTTTGGTTCCTAATTAGTGGTACTGTTTGGAAAAGATTAGGAGGTATGGCCTTGTTGGAGGAGGTGCCCATGCCAGGCTTAGTCTCTCTCTCTCTGCTGCCTGTGGATCAAGATGTGAGCTCTTAGCTACTTTTCCAATGCCATGCCTGCCTACCTGCCTCCTATTGCCACGTTCCCTGCCATGATGATAATGGACTAACCCTCTAAAGCTGCAAGCAAGTCTCCAATTAAATGCTTTCTTCTATAAACTGCCTTGGTCATAGTGTCTCTTCATAGCAATAGAACAGAAACAAATAGTGGCCATACCACAATCCATTCCAGCTTGGTGGACATTTAGATAATTCTTACTTGGAGACTATTACTAACAGTAATAGTAATGCTAGAGCATTCTAGAATGTGTCTTTTGGTGAAGACATGAATGCAACACTGTTGGGTAGATACTGAGTTGAGTTGCTGGGCCCTATAGTATTCTCATGGTCCACATGGGGAACATTACCAAAATATTTTTTTATTTTAATTTAACTTTTAATTTTCCTTTTTAGAAAGGGTCTCGTGTATCTTAGGCTGACCTAAACTTCATTATGGAGCTGGAGATGACCCTGAACTTTTGGTCCTTCTACCTCCATGTCACAACAGCTGATATTACAGTATATAAAACTCTTCCTGGTTTCATGAATCCTGAGGAACTAAGCCACAGCTTCATGGATGTTAGGCAAGCCGCAATCTACCAGATGAACTTCATCCTCAGTCTGGCCAACCTACTACCTACATTTGTTTTACCAAGCTGGGTATCCAACAGCAGTGTTAAAATAGTGCACAAGACTGTGCTAGGTGTTGCAAACTATAATCCTTGCAAAGACAGTAGGACTGCACCTGGACCGTAGTAATAAACTTTCTGCTGCACTATGAAAGTCCATGAGGTATAATATGCATCTTTAAGTAGACAGAGGAACCCATCAAAGTTGAGCATCCTCAACAAAAACTTCCTAAAGGTTTCATTTCCTTTTTCCTGGTCCTTGCCCTAAAGTATATGGTAAGAATCTCCACTACTTGAGTCATGATAGTCTGCAAAGGTCTCACTGACAGTGCGCTGTCTTTGAACTTAGTAAGTAGTGATATTAAGACTGATCTGGGTTGGGGGGACATAGCTCAGTGGTGGAGCACTTGCCTACCTCATGTTGAGTCTCGTGGTTCAATATTCAGTACTGGAGAGAGAGAGAGAGAGAGAGAGAGAGAGAGAGAGAGAGAGAGAGGAAGAAGAAGGAGGAGGAGGAGAAGGAAGGAAGGAAGGAAGGAAGGAAGGAAGGAAGGAAGGAAGGAAGGAAGGAAGGAAGGAAAGGAGGGAGGGAGGGAAGGGAAGGGAGGGAAGGAGGGAGGGAGGGAGGGAAGGAGGGAAGGAGGGAGGGAGAGAGGAAGGAAGGAAGGAAGGAAGGAAGGAAGGAAGGAAGGAAGGAAGGAAGGGAGGGAGGAAGGAAGGAATAATGGTAATTTTGTATAAACCAATTATTCCAGATTGGGAACATTCGGGTTGTGTCTGTAAAACATGGCATTCATGAAAGGTATTTCAGTTGCTGGGATCAGCAAATTACAAGGAACACCTTGATTAAAACCTAGCCTAGGGAGAGGTTTTGTCTTATTTTTCAGAGGATTAAGACGTGAAACTCAAGCCACATAATCTCAAAGAGGAACTAATCTCAGGCACTGATTACCTTTCATGCAAGGGATTGGGCAATGCTAATCAATTCTTCCTAATGCCTTGCTACTCATTATCCTTGTGGGGGCTGTGAGTCATTGGTTTCAGTTGTCTAATGCCAGACCTTGGAAGGCCACGTCAAATCAAGAGAAGTAATGAGGAATCCCACAAACACATCAGATAAATCAAAGTCATTGCCTACTCTCAGTGCCTTTTAAAGCTGGCCAGTTTTAATCAGAGGATCAGTTAGCCTACCTTCCAGTTTCTCATTTGCAAAATAGGCATTATAGGGTATCAGTTACCTCATATGGCATTAAGCATCCACTAATTCAAAAGACACTTAATTCATGCTCTATGCTAGACTTGGTGCCAGGCAGTGAAGTTATTAATTAAATATTAATGAGATGTCAACTATATCAATTGTCAACATTTAATTACTTGCCTAAGAAAGACATCTACAAAAATGTGGAACCTTGGGGCCGGAGGGGTAGCTCAGTGGGTAAGAGTGCTTGATACACAAGCATGAGGATCTCAGTTTGGATTCCAGCATACATATAAAATCTAGACATGGCTGGATGGGTCCCTATGACTCAGTACTCTTGTGAGTGGAGACGGAAAGATTTCTGGGGGTTGCTGGATATAAGCCAAGCTTCGGACTTAGTGAAAGACCCAGGCTGGAGGGAATAAGGCAGAAAGCAATAGGGCAGGACATCTTCCTCTGGTTGTCTTCTGCCTCCTAACTCATAGATGTACCTACACACCCCCAAAGCTCCCACACACCACACAAACACATACAAGAACACACACACATACATATACAAACATACACCACATGCTATACATACCACACCACACAGAGAGACACATATTACATACCATGCATACTACACAACATACATACATACATAAACACATACATATATCACAGACAACACATTACACCACACTCACCAAATACGCCACACATCACACGTACCACATACCTATACATGCATACCACAACACACCACATACACACCACACATATACCATATCATACCATACTCACCACATACCCCAAATACCACACATACCACATACCTATACACACACCACACCGCACACACACACATCACAAATACACCACATCACACCACACTTACCACATACCCCACACACCACACATACCACATAGCTATACATACACACCACACCACACACAAACATCACATACACACCAAACTACACCACACTCACCACATACCCCACACACCACACAAACCACATACCTATACACACACATACACACACACACACACACACCAAAGCAAAACAAAACAGAAATGTGGAATCTTCAGCTGACCGTACATTTGTCCTCTCACATCCACTCCCACCCTCACTCATGATGACATCACTACCATCCACCACTGGTATGGATCCAACCCCTCAAGCCTGAATTCTCAGTACCTTCGGTCAGAGGAAACAATGTAATTGCATTATTGGCCTAAGTGCTTCATAATGAAAAAGGCAAATATGACCAGTTTCAAACTCCCAGGGGAAAGTTTGGGGGGGGGGGTTAACTGTCATTATGCTTATCTGCCCCACATCTTCCCTTCCATTAACTGAGAAATGGAAGTAGCTCACTAAACATGTCTGAATGCAGGATGATCCATTCTTGCAGGGAGATTCTATTTCCTCCTCCAGAAGTGGTCAGTGGAAGAACATTTCCAAAACACTTTCCCTTCCAACAGAGAGGTACTAGGTTTTCTCTCAGCCTTAGTCATATGGGGAAGGAATAAATGCTAAATTAACTTTGGCAGAGGAACAAAAGAAGGTCACAGGAGCTAAAGAATGGTACTGAATAGAATATTCTTCTTCTCTGGAGCCAAAATTCCTGTCTGAGGATTGCCTGGATTAAGGTTGCCTGCCTAAAACACAAAGTACTAAGTTATGTTTGAGTTTCAGATAAACAGCCGTTGTTTTAGTGTAAATATATTCCTTACTCAGACTTCGGACATTTTTCTGCTAGAAATTTATTTGTTGTTTATCTGAAATTCAGATTTAACTGGGTGTTGCTTGTTTTGATTTGCTATGCCTGCTAACTTTACTCCATTTATTAGCTGCATGAACTAGGGCACGGATCTATAAACTGTCTGTGTCTTATCTGTAAAGCAAGAGGAGTGAAAGCCTGTTCTTCAGAGGATGGTTGGGATACCTTACTGCTCAAGGGAGATGCCCGGTTCCTTTCCTTCCAGGAACATGGAAGGGTAGTCTTTCCTCAGTTTCTTGATGAGAACCTTGGGGCTTGCTTTAGTCATTGCAAGGCAGAACTTCCGGGTGTAAGACTTTTCTTCCCCAGCTCCAGACCCAGGGTATATGGGTGAGGATGGAAGCTCCATGTGTAATTTTGAACCCTGAGCCCTGGAAGCTTGTCATTACAGTGATCCTTGGCTATCTCGGTGATGAGGACCAGAACCAAAACCAATCTCTGCAGGAACAGATCGCTGTGTATTACACAGCCTGAAGCACAAGAGTCCATTGAGAGAAGCCAAGGCAGGAATCCGGGGGCAGGAACTGAAGCAGAAGCCATGGAGGAATGCTGCTTCCTAGCTTGCTCCCCATGGCTTGTTCTCCCTCTCCCTCTCCCTCTCCCTCCCCCTTTCCCATCTCCCCCTCCCCCTCCCCCTTTCCCATCTCCCCCTCCCCCTCCCCCTTTCCCATCTCCCCCTCCCCCTCTCCCATCTCCCCCTCCCCCTTTCCCATCTCCCTCCCCCTCCCTCTCCCCCTCTCCCTCTCCCTCCCACTCCCTCTCTCCCTCTTCCTTCCTGTCTACTATATAACTAATTTTGCTTGTGTGTTTTGCCTGTACCTATGTCTGCATACCACTTGTGTACCTGGTATCTGCAGAGACTGGAATATGGTGCCAAGTCCCCTGGAACTGGAGTTTCTGAGAGTTGTGAGCTACCATATAGGTGCTTGAAATTGAACCTAGGTCCTCTAAAAAGGCAGCCAGTGCTCTTAACCTGAGCCATCTCTCCAGCCTTTCAGCCTCAGACCCTCACACCTCAGTCAAGGAAATCCCCTCATGACTTGTCCACAGACCAATCTGATAGGGGCATGTTATCAATTGAGGTTTCCCCTTCCCAGATAACTCTGGCTTGTGTCAAGCTGAGAAAGAAAAAAAAATCTAAAACAACCAGTCTGCTTGAGCTAATTCAGTGAGCTGTTATGGAGCCTTCGTGGATTAAAAATCACCCAGGGGCCTAGCAAACACAGAAGTGGATGCTCACAGTCAGCTATTGGATGGATCACAGGGCCCCCCAATGGAGGAGCTAGAGAAAGTACCCAAGGAGCTAAAGGGGTCTGCAACCCTATAGGTGAAACAACAATATGAACTAACCAGTACCCCCCCCCCCAGAGCTCGTGTTTCTAGCTGCATATGTATCAGAAGATGGCCTAGTCGGCCATCATTGGAAAGAGAGGCCCATCGGTCTTGCAAACTTTATATGCCCCAGTACAGGGGAACGCCAGGGCCAAGAAGTGGGAATGGGTGGGTAGGGGAGTGGGGGGGGGGGTATGGGGGACTTTTGGGATAGCATTGGAAATGTAAATGAAGAAAATACCTAATAAAAAATCACTCAGGATTCAGTGCATTCAGAGCATGCGGGCCACACAGTAGGCAATAAATTCAGACATCTCTCATACTAAGAAGTGTGCAACACTATTCTTGTATGAAGAGGAAAAGGAAAGAGGCTGTGCCTGTCATCTGTCTAAGTCACATTGGGTTGCCATAACAAAGCATTGTGGAGTAGATGGCTCATCGTGGAGTAGATGGCTCAAACAATGGGCATCTGTGTTCCCAATGTTTTGGAGGGTAGAATCAGGGTACCAGCATGGTCTGTCCTGGTGGGCATATGGCCACCTTCTCTCCATATGCTCACCTGGTCTTTCCTTGGTGTGTGTGGTACACAAGAGACAAAGGTTCCTCCTTGTTTTTCCTCTTCTACGAAACCACCAATCCTATTGAGTTAGATTCTTTATTTTTTCATATATCCTTTACTATTTAAAAGCCCCCTTCCCAAATCATGTTGGGGGCCAGATTGTCAACATACTCATGTTAAATGGTCAGAGTTCAGTCTAGAGCACTATGCATGTACTGGAAATAAACATTTATTGTCTAGTTTCTTTTCTCTGGGCCTAAGAAATCAAACTACATATTCCTTTCCGTTGTATTTGGTATCTAGCTCACCAATGAAGAAACACATAGCTCAGTGAGTTCCTTTGATCATTAAACAGTGTGTGTGTGTGTGTGTGTGTGTGTGTGTACTCCAATTGCAGCATGGGTTATAACAGAGCAACAGACTTGACTGCAGACATCCATGGTTGAACCCTCTGCAGAAGCTAGCCATGCACACAGTAATTCAGAAAGGGCAGCGAAACCGGATCCAGGGGGGAATCACGAGCCGTTAATGAGAATCAGATGTCCTGTAATTCAGACCGCAGCACACATCCTGATCTCTGGGCACAGGGAATTACATCCATAAACAGACTAGACTTGATTTTATGCAGCACTTCCAACCCCCAAAGCATCACAAAGCACTGCAAAGCATGCCCTTGTTACTGGTGGCTTGGTAATGCAGGAGGCACACAGGGAAAATGTGTGTCTCTAACTCAGACTCAGAGCCTTCATTGAGAATCCACATTGTCCACGGGGGCTGCCTCTGCTTTGATGCTAGGCAACCCTTTACTGATAGGGAAAACATACTGCTTTTCCTTTTTGATAAAAAGCACACACATAAAAGAAGTTCTAATATCCTCCAAAGAGGTTTTCCAACAATGACCATAAGCCACAGTAAAAATGCAGACTCTATCAGACTCACTACACAAACATCTTTGTATATGTGCTTCTACATTTTTTTGTTTTGTTTTGTTTTTTCTAGACAGGGTTTCTCTGTATAGCCCTGGCTGTCCTGGAACTCACTTTGTAGACCAGGCTGGCCTCGAACTCAGAAATCTGCCTGCCTCTGCCTCCCGAGTGCTGGGATTAAAGGCATGCGCCACCATGCCCGGCTCGTGCTTCTACATTTTTATAGTCAACAGAAATAAAGACTTCACAAAATATTACTAATCCTTGCTATATGTGATGTATTCTGAAGTTCTCAAGTCTCCTTGCTTTTTGAAAAGCCAATTGCTGTCCAATAATTGATCCTAGAACTTATTACCATGAAGAATCTTCAGTTCTGAATTCCATTTTACTAAAGTATACTTACTAGACTCCAACATCACGACAGTCCAATTATACCACAGCATATGGCCCGGGGACAGTCACTTTACCTTTTAAGTAGCAAGCCTTCTGGGATTCCTCCAGTTTTAACTTACTGGAGTTTTGATGTATGGAATTGAAAACATGCAACAGCTTCAGTCACTGCTGTGTTGTTTTCAGAATGTCTGAGAGTTGGCGTTCAAGGTGGGAAGAAAGTCTGTGTTCCTGTGCATTGAACAGAGTTTTGGACATGCGCAGAGGAAGCGGCTTCTCTGTGAAGAAGGAGTCAGTGCAGTAGCTCAGCTGGCCCAGAGGCTGAGATGATGCCACCCAATACTGCTATCCTCGTCCCTGTATTCCACTGTCCTCACTGCTCAATTGTTTCTTCCTTTTATGGAAAGACTTCTATATAGCATCAGAGATATTTCAGAGTAGCTCTCAATGTAAATTCTCCCACCCTTAACAATCCACAGTAAACATGGCTCTTTGTTTTGATGAAAAGCTCCAGGATTCTTAAAAGCCCAGGTTGGATCATGTGCCCATTTTGGGGTCAATCACATTGACTAGAGATATGCCTTCTTCCAGTGGTTCAGGTCTAGGTAATTTACCTACCCTTGAGGCATAGTCACGAAACAAACAAACCACATGAACCTGATGATGCGAAGTTACAAAGGAAAACCAAAGGACCATTTCCAAAAGTTCAAAGCAAGGATTACAAGCAGGTGATGATAAGAGACCGCCAGCTTTGACCTTGAACTGGCTAGGCCATCGGTCCCCGTTTCCTGTTCAGTTTTAAATCACAGAGAGGAAACTGGAGCTTCATTATTGAACTCATAGAATTCTTACCAATGAAAGAAATGCATGATATTTTCCTTCTCTAATCGCCTTCATAAGTTGCAGCAAGGGACTCTCCTAGTTTTCAGATGGAGAACTTAATGTGCCATGAACTTCTGTTCACAAGCCTAAGAACTAAAAGCTCTCTTTGGGGCCTATTAGAGATCATCTCCAAACTTCACACAGTGGATTTTGAGTGTAATTGCACTGTCCTGACGCTGTCTGTGCAGTCAATGTTTGAACACATAGGTTACCATGGATTAACCGAGGTATTGTGTACTCCAATGATTGGCTCAACCAGAGTCGGGAATAAACTTGCTCTGTCTTGCACTAAAAAGCAGACAGAGGGAAAAACACCCAGGCTCACACACAAAACAACATCCACAAAAATCAGACAAGAGAAGGAGAGAGACATGGCTTGAATATGATCATCCTCCTGTATTTTACCAATAGCGTTTTTCTTCTGGGAAGCAACAATATCAGCGTTGTGACTTCCCGGCTCTGTGAGCATTATTGCTGTGCGTGGGAGGTGGTTAGCTTGCCCCAACACAGGCAAGGAACGTGAGGGGAAGTCACTCACTCTTTCCTTTGGCACATGCCCTATTCCAACGTAGGTACCAGGCCAGAGTCTGGGGTTTTGTTTGTTTGCTTCCTTCGTCTTGTTTTTAATTAGTGTGGGGTTTCAGAAAGTAATTTCTCATTGCATTTTTCAATTCAGACAGAGAAAAGACAGCTCTGGTGTGATGCAGGCACATTTATGACTTTCAAGAAAGGAGCATACTTTCTCTCATACTGTGTGTGTGTGTGTGTGTGTTATTGTTATGCACATGTATTTGGGGGGAAGAATGTGTCTGAGTATGTGTGGACACCAGAGGAGAGCCCCTGGGTGCAGCACTCTTTGTCTTATTTTTTTGAGGCAGGTCTCTTAAACCTGGAGCTCACATTTTCTCCTTAGACTGGCAGCCAGCAAGACCCTCCATCCTTCTGTTTCTGTGCCCCACAGTGTTGAGGTCACATGTGTGCCCAAGCATGTCCTCAACTTGTTACATGGGTGCTGGGGTCTCTCCAGCCTCCCTTAATGCCATTCTGAATTGGATTTTTTAGTGCAAAATATAATTATTTCCTTATAGCTATCACATATGGAATAAAGAAACTAGTGTTTTTCCATTGCCTGGACCATATCTCTTCCCCCTTCCTTGGCTTTTTTTTTCTCCAGACTTCACATCTTGGCTTAAATGGTAAGACATATTTTCTTCAAAATTAAATATTAAAAATTAAATATAATCAAAAGTAAACAAAGTTAGCATGTAACTTACCCAACCCATTTCAAGCTTTCTATATTGAGAGAAATGAAAACACATGCCCAAGCAAAACCTTATATGTGAATATTCATAGCAGAGTTATTCATGATGGCCAAAAAGAGTGAACCAGTTAACTAGCAAGCAAAATGTGGATTAAGGCAAAGTATTAGTCAACCATAAAAAGGAAGCACGCATGGCTTACTAGTCCACATGAGAAGGAAAGAAAGACGTATTAGTATACACTGCAATGAATATCCATCTAAAAATGTTATATGAAGAAGTCATTGTAAAAGGTCACATACTGTATAATTCCATTTATATGTTCAAGTCTACAGAGACAGGAGAGATATGAATGGTTGCACATGGCTGGAGGTAGAAAGAGAGACGCACTGCCAATAAGTATATTAGAACAATGTTGTAAAATTGAATTGTAGAAATAGCTACATAGACAACTTGATCAACTCAATAAAAATCATCTAATTGAATAACAACAATAGTGATAAGTTTACGCTTCTCGTAAGCCTTTATTGTTTGTTTGTTTGTTTGTTTGTTTGTTTACATCTATTCAGCGTGTGTGAGGGGGGGGACATGTGGCGATCTCAGGACAGTTTGTGTGAGCTGCTCCTCTCCTCTTCCCCTGTGAGCTCCTGAGATGGAGCTTAAGTCACCTCACTTGAGCCTTTTCCCACCCAGACATTTTGCTAATCCTAACTTCCCCTGCTTTAGAAAGTCTCACATAGTGGCTGGTGAGATGGCTCAGTGGGTAAGAGCACCCAACTGCTCTTCCGAAGGTTTGGAGTTCAAATCCCAGCAACCACATGGTGGCTCACAACCATCTGTAGCAAGATCTGACTCCCTCTTCTGGAGTGTCTGAAGACAGCTACAGTGTACTTACATATAATAAATAAATAAATCTTTAAAAAAAAAAAAGAAAGTCTCACATATCTTAACGTACTTGAACTTGGTCTCTCTGTGCCATTAACCAGAAGGATCTTGGTTGGGTCACTTGCTTTCCCTAAGACCAAAGAGGACAGCATTCACACCAGCTTTCTTGTCACTCTTGCCTAGTGTAGCATGCATGCATTTCGAGACCATTCTTTCACTCCCTTTCCACCTGTCCCATGCTATGGTAACAATGTCTGGAGCCAAGAACACAGGTGACGATTCCAGAACTAGGCTGTCTGTGTCTGAGTCCTCTTTCCATGCTTCTAACCACACGGCTGTTATTTAACCACACTCTCTCATCCCCGTAAATGGAGTTTTGTGAGACACCGAGGCTCTTATGAACATCAAACGAGATGTCTAAAAGAAGACATGGAAATGAGGTTTAAGAAAAAAATGCTCAACTTTACCGACAGTCGGGGAAACTGAAACTGGTGAATTACCACTTCACACTGGATATTATGAAGATGACATTTAAATGCTGATGGAAATGTATGGGGAAGGTTCAGCAAGATGGCTCAGTGGATAAAGGCCTTTGTTGAGAAGCCTGACAGCCTGAATTCGATTCCCATGACCCACATGGTAGAAGGCAAGAGCCAACTCCCACAATTTGTCCTCTGACCTGCATGTGGGAACTGTGTCACCTACCTGCCTTCTCTCCATGCTGCCACACATCAGGCAGGACTGTCGTAGCCTACAGCAGCCCCTACAGTCCACCCAAAGCTTCAGCAAGACCCAGAGGCCCAAGCCTAGGACTCTGTGGATGAGGGTAATTCTATTTTAAACTTTTAATTTTGATTTTAGAGTCATGTGTATGTGTGTGCACATCACACATGTGTTGCTGATGCCCAAGGAGGCCAAAGAGAGCAGAGAGTCAGATCTCCTGGAACTGGAGTCCCTAGCCATCATGAAATGACAGTGTGAATGCTGAAACTGAACTCTGGCCTCTGGAAAAGCAGTACCTGCTCTGAACTGCAGAGCCCCCAAGGATGACTCCTGCAGAGTATGTTAGCCCCTGTGTACTATAGCAAAACACCCGAGGAAGGTTAAGTTATCTTTACAAACAAGGCATTTTTATCACTTTATATTTAAGGTTGTCGGGAGACCTTACCCTTCATGTTTGATCTCACCGTGCTGTTCAACAGACAGCCCATCAGCCAAGGAAGGCGGCATTTGCTTGGATTAGTAGGAGAGTTCCAGCTGGGTTAGGTGACTTATGTTGGCAATACAAGGTGTTAGTAGAATAGCAATTTTGAAAATTGACATTTAAGTGCCTCAAAAAACACTAAAAATAGAACTATAATATGTTCCAGTAAACTTACTTTGGGGTCTATACCAAAAGGAAATAAAACCAGAATGCCAAAATGATGCCTGTCCTGATGTGTTCATTGTAGCACTGTTCACAATAGCTGTGTGGCTAACCATGGCAATCGTTAACTTGATGCAATCTAGAATTACCACATAAATAAAACTCCAGTCTCATCTGTGAAGGGTTAATTGAGGTGAGGAGGCCATGCTAAAGGTGAGCAAAACCACTGCAAGAGCTGTGGTTTATGGCTGAATCTGTTTTGTTTTGTTTTGGTGGTGGTGGTGGTGCTGGTGGTGGTGGTGGCACTGGTGGTGGTGGTGGTGCTGGTGCTGGTGTGTATGTTGGGCAAGAGGTTGAGAAAGGATTTTTTTTTTTTTTTTGTATGGCCCTGGCTGTCTGGGAACTCATTCTACAGACCAGGCTGGACTCAGGCTCAGAGATCCACCTGACTCTGCCTCCCAAATGCTGGGATTAAAGGTACAAGCCATTATGCCTATGTTCTATCTGCTTCTTGACTGCAGAGCCAATGCAATCAGCTGCCTCCTGTTTCTGCAGCTGTGCAATCACCATTGTGATGGACTGCATCCCTTGAAGCAGGAACCAAAATAAACCGTTTCTTCCCTGACTTGATTTTGACAGGGATTTCATCTTAGCAATGTTGGAAGTCATGATTACAATAGTCAAGGAAGGGAATTACAATTTCCCATAAAGGGGTAAGCAGAAAGATTTTTAGGATGTAACATGCACGAACACTGAAATATAAGCTAGCTTTTAAAAAGAAGAGCCTGTGAGTCAGCAAGATGGTTTCACAGGTAAAGGCTCTTGCTGGCAATCTGACAGTCTGAGTTTGATTCCCCAGAACAACAAGGTGAAAGGAGAGAGCCACTCCCTACAAGTTGTTAAGCAGAGTATCTTCCTAGACAGCATACATCTAGACCTAGATTCTCAGAAGGCTGAGATGGGAGGAAGGCTTGCACCTAGGTGCTTAAGACCTGCTTAAACCACATAGTGAGATGCTATTTTTTCAAAAAGAGGCTGGGAATCATGTCACATGTTAAATGTTGATAAATCAAAAAGAGACTATGGAATAAAATGATCCAGGCCTAGTTAGACATGTGGGATCTACAGGAGCTTAACTCTGGAAAGTAGAGAGCAGAAGGAAGTTTATCTGCACTCTATGGGCGTGTTTGGTCCCCAGGCTATAGATGCTAAGAGAAATAGATTGTCCTGGTAAGCCAGGGTGAGCATCCTAAGTGACAAACTGGTGAGAAGAGAGAGCTGTGATTCCTAGAGAGGAAGAAGGGCCTTGTGGTTCTAGAAGCAGAAAAAGGAAAGGGGTTATGATGTGGTTTTAGTTTTATAGTAATGATAGAAAATGAATCCAGGGGAATGCCAGGGCCAAGAAGTGGGAGTGGATGGATGGGTAGGGGAGCAGGGTGGAGGGAGGGTATAGGGAACTTTCAGGATAGCATTTGAAATGTATATAAAGAAAATATCTAATAAAAAAATTTTAAAAAAGAAACAAAAATGGAAAAAATAAATTTTAAATAACTCCGAAAGAAAGAAAGAAAGAAAGAAAGAAAGAAAGAAAGAAAGAAAGAAAGAAAGGAGGGAGAGAGGGAGGGAGGGAGGGAAGGAAGGAAGGAAGAAGGGAGGGAGGGAAGGAAGGAAGGAAGAAGGGAGGGAGGGAAGGAAGGAAGGAAGGAAGGAAGGAAGGAAGGAAGGAAGGAAGGAAGGAAGGAGGGAGGGAGGGAGGGAAGGAAGGAAGGAAGGAAGAAGGGAGGGAGGGAGGAAGGGAGGGAGGAAGGAAGGAGGGAGGGAGGGAGGGAGGGAAGGGAGGGAGAGAGAGAGAGAGAGAGAGAGAGAGAGAGAGAGAGAGAGAGAGAGAGAGAGAGAGAAAGAAAGAAAGAAAGAAAGAAAGAAAGAAAGAAAGAAAGAAAGAAAGAAAGAAAGAAAGAAAGAAAGAAAGAAAATGAATCCAGAAGGACAGACAACAAAATAGGAGTTAATAATGAATGGACATGCAAGGAAGGAGGAAGAAAACAGACATTCGATGGAATCTGTAAGTCTAGGTTAGATGATGAAGATATCAGGGAAGGGAATCAGTAAGAACACAAGGAGAACCCTCTGTGCTGTTCATGTGATGAACAGTCAAGTTGGCCGGCAGAGACTTGGACAAGTTTATTCAAAGTGCTGATGCTCTCCCTGCACCTGGTGGTTGGAAGGATCAAAGAATGGAGTAAATGTAGAAACCTGGCCTGGGACAGTATTCAGCAAGTGTCAGAGGAAACAATCCCATGCCTACATTCTTCATCCTTTATGTATCTCGGACATGGCATATGTCTTGGTTACTGTTTTGTTTGTTTGTTTGTTTTTAATTTTTCTCTCACATAATGTATATCTCACATAATGTATCCCAGTTGCCATCCCTACCTCCCCTCACATGTGGATTTACCCCTTGATGTCTCTCACTAGAAAACAAACAGGCTTCTCTAGGATAATAATAAGATAAGATTAAAAAAATAAAACAAGATAAAACAAAAACTGACACATTGGAACCGGTTCACAGAGGACAAGAACCCAAGATAAGGCACAAGAAACACAGACCCGCTTGTTTGCACATTCAGGATCCTATAAAAGACATTTAAAGAGAAGCTGTAAAACACAAAGAATATGTAAGGTAAAAAGGGAGAAGGAAAGATATATGATTTTCATGGGCAAGTGATTATGAATTGGAGATTGCTTCTGGAGTAAGGATGGGCCATGTGCCCACTTCTACATTAGTTCGAGGAACCCATCTGATGCAGATCAATCCGGCCTTGTGCATGCTCCCCCAGTCTCTGTTGAATTCATATGTGGTGATCATGTTGGTTGGAGGGCCTAGTTGGTGTCTTCCATCCTGTCTGGCTCTTGTACTTTCTCTACTTCCTTTTTCTAGGGTTCTCTGGAATCCCTAGGGATTTGATGAAAACATCACATTTAGGGGTGAGTGTTCCAAGATGTCTTACTCTCTGCATACTGTCTGGCTGTGGGTCTCTCTATTTATTCCTACCTACTGCACAAGAAAGTTTCTCTGAGGATGGCTGACCAAGGCACTGATCTATGGGTATAACACAATGCCATTAAGAGTAATTTTATTGCTACTCTTTTTTTTTTTTTAAAGAATAGTAGTATTAGTCTCTGCTTTGGGGGCCTACATTTCTCCTTTAGTAGCATGCAAAGTAACTTCCTCTACCAAAGACACTAGAACAGAGGTGAAGACTCTATATAGGCACAGCTTGACTTCCCAATGTTCAATAAATTGTGTATGCATATGTGTTCTACTGTTGTGAAGGGACACTATGACCAAGGCAACTCTATATAAGGAAGCATTTAACTGGGAGCTTGCTTATAGTTTCAGAGGGCTAGCCTGTTATTGTCATGGTGGCAGATAGACAGGCATGACCCTGGAGCAGTAACTGAAAGCTTCATATCCTGATCCTTAAACAGCAGGGGGAAAGAGATACCCTGGTGTGGTTTTGTAGAAACCTCAAAGGCCACTCAGCAACATGCCTTCTCCAACAAGGACACCTCCAAGTCCTTCCAATCAGCTGGGGATTAAGCATGCAAATGCATGCTCCTGTGGGGACCATTCTCTTTCAAACTAGTACCCTGGCCTTTGTCCCTACCTGTTTCATATCAGTCTTTCTAGTAGAAGGCAAAATCAAATACAAGAGTCTCTAAAACAATCCTTAATGTCAGCTGAAACTTAAGTGGAAGAAAGATCCAGAGTTGGGAAAAAGTGCTTCTAAGTGCTGGAGAGAGAGTTCAGAGTTTAAGAGTGCTTGCTGTTCTTGCAAAGGATCTGAGTTCAGTTCCCAGGACCCATTGGTGGGCAGCTCAGAACCCGTGTAACTTCAGCGGCATAGGATCCAATGCCTTCTGTCCTCCAAGGTCACTTATGTACACATGTGCAAATACACTCCGTGATATACACCCATGCACATAAATAGAATAAATCTTTTTTTAAGTGCTTCTATTGATGTAGAAATAGAGGTTCCCTTGGCTAGTCGATATTTCCTAATTGAGTAAACCTCATTACGCAGGACACAGGCTCAGCCAGAGTTTCTCCTGTCCCCATTTTAAAGGAGAATGAGTTTGGAAACAAATGATGAGCTTGGCAAGATTTCCAAAGGGAGTGTTTAAACTACAAGAAAAAGCAAACTGCAGTTAATCACCTTCAAACACTTCAGAAGCTGGTTAGGATCCAGCTGATATGTGAATTGCAAACTGTTCCTCTATATTAAAGAAGCCTTGGGTAGAATAGGGAATCATTGTGTAGCCTTGTTATATTTCCTGGAAATGATCAAACTATTTTCTTTCAAACATTTCATACTTTCTACCTTATTTTAATTTTCACTGGCTGTTTTCTATTGAGGACTCAAAACAACAAAAGTTTTTTTTAAGGTTTTTAAAAATACATAGTATTTTTATGTGTATACGTGGTCATGAGTGTAATTCTGTGTACCGCACGTATGCAAGTGTCCCCAGAGCCCTGGAGAGGGTGTCAAATCCAATGGAACTGGAGTTACTGGTGGTTATGAGCAACCATTGTGGGTGCTGAGAACAGAACTTTGCAAAAGCAGCAAGTGTTCTTAACCACTGGACCATCTCTCCAACCTCACAGTAAATGCTTTGATGGATCTTAACCTCTGTAGATTTTGCAACACCACCTGTCCTTGTCACCCGGGGCTGTAGCTCGGGACAATCCTCCTCCCACCCACATCCCTAAACAGTTTATCACCAGACTCTTCCAACCCAATCCACCTAAAGTCTCACCTTTGAAATTCTAGACCTGGGCTCTGTCTCCACGTACCAAGACCTCTGCAATAACTCCTTCTCTGGTTTCCTGAACACCACCCAAAACCTTCCAGGACACCTTCTGACAGCTACAAGCAAGATCGACCTAGAAGAAAGGCTAGTCCATGACGTTGGATGGATTGGGATCATAAGCTATGTGGCTGTCTTGGCCCATCTGTAATCTTTCCCAGACTCATTATCTTCATTGACTAATGCAGATCATACCAGTGACTAGTCCTGAGGTTTGAGGTCAGGATTAAGAGAGAGTGAAGTCGGCCCAGCCGGAGGACAGAGACCTGCCCTGCAGAGAGCGCCATCTTGGCTCCGGGACTCCCCGAACTTAGTCTACAGGTTAGAGTGAGGACCACAGAGGCAGACAGCTTCTGGGACAGGCAGGAGCCACAGAGCCACTGAGGCAGCACCCTTTTGGGGCCGCAGACATCCGGCACCCTCCCAGTCGGAGGACAGTGACCTGCCCTGCAGGGAGCGCCATCTTGGCTCCGGGACTCTGCCAAGCTTAGTCTCTACAGGTCAGAGTGGGGACCACGGGGGCAGACAGCTTCTGGGACAGGCAGGAGCCACAGAGCCGCTGAGGCAGCACCCTTTTGGGGCCGCAGACATCCGGCACCCTCCCAGTCGGAGGACAGTGACCTGCCCTGCAGAGAGCGCCATCTTGGCTCCGGGACTCCGCCGAGCTTAGTCTCTACAGGTCAGAGTGGGGACCACGGGGGCAGACGGCTTCTGGGACAGGCAGGAGCCACAGAGCCGCTGAGGCAGCACCCTTTTGGGGCCGCAGACTTCCGGCACCCTCCCAGCCGGAGGACAGAGACCTGCCCTGCAGAGAGCGCCATCTTGGCTCCGGGACTCCCCGAACTTAGTCTACAGGTTAGAGTGAGGACCACAGAGGCAGACAGCTTCTGGGACAGGCAGGAGCCACAGAGCCACTGAGGCAGCACCCTTTTGGGGCCGCAGACATCCGGCACCCTCCCAGTCGGAGGACAGTGACCTGCCCTGCAGGGAGCGCCATCTTGGCTCCGGGACTCTGCCAAGCTTAGTCTCTACAGGTCAGAGTGGGGACCACGGGGGCAGACAGCTTCTGGGACAGGCAGGAGCCACAGAGCCGCTGAGGCAGCACCCTTTTGGGGCCGCAGACATCCGGCACCCTCCCAGTCGGAGGACAGTGACCTGCCCTGCAGAGAGCGCCATCTTGGCTCCGGGACTCCGCTGAGCTTAGTCTCTACAGGTCAGAGTGGGGACCACGGGGGCAGACGGCTTCTGGGACAGGCAGGAGCCACAGAGCCGCTGAGGCAGCACCCTTTTGGGGCCGCAGACTTCCGGCACCCTCCCAGCCGGAGGACAGAGACCTGCCCTGCAGAGAGCGCCATCTTGGCTCCGGGACTCCCCGAACTTAGTCTACAGGTTAGAGTGAGGACCACAGAGGCAGACAGCTTCTGGGACAGGCGGGAGCCACAGAGCCACTGAGGCAGCACCCTTTTGGGGCCGCAGACATCCGGCACCCTCCCAGTCGGAGGACAGTGACCTGCCCTGCAGGGAGCGCCATCTTGGCTCCGCGACTCCGCCAAGCTTAGTCTCTACAGGTCAGAGTGGGGACCACGGGGGCAGACAGCTTCTGGGACAGGCAGGAGCCACAGAGCCGCTGAGGCAGCACCCTTTTGGGGCCGCAGACTTCCAGCACCCTCCCAGCCGGAGGACAGAGACCTGCCCTGCAGAGAGTGCCATCTTGGCTCCGGGACTCCGCCGAACTTAGTCTGCACAGGACAGAGTGAGGACCACAGAGGCAGACAGCTTCTGGGACAGGCGGGAGCCACAGAACCGCTGAGGCAGCACCCTTTTGGGGCCGCAGACATCCGACACCCTCCCAGCCGGAGAACAGTGACCTGCCCTGCAGGGAGCGCCATCTTGGCTCCGGGACTCCGCCGAACTTAGTCTGTACAGGTCTGCTGACAGAGGATACTCAGAATCCCCAGAAGAACAACCTCTGAACAGAGACAACTATAACAACTCCAGAGATTACCAGATGGCGAGAGGTAAAGGTAAGAATCTTACTAACAGAAACCAAGAACACTCACCATCATCAGGACCCAGCACTCCCACTTCACCCAGTCCAGGGCACCCCAACACACCTGAAAAACTAGACCTGGATTTAAAAGCATATCTCATGATGATGGTAGAGGACATCAAGAAGGACTTTAAAGAACTACAGGAGAACATGGCTAAAGAGTTACAAGTCCTTAAAGAAAAACAGGAAAACACAACCAAACTGGTAGAAGTCCTTAAAGAGAAACAGGAAAACACATCCAATCAGATGATGGAAATGAACAAAACCATACTAGACCTAAAAAGGGAAGTAGACACAATAAAGAAAACCCAAAATGAGGCAACACTGGAGATAGAAACCCTAGGAAAGAAATCTGGAACCATAGATGCAAGCATCAGCAACAGAATACAAGAGATGGAAGAGAGAATCTCAGGTGCAGAAGATTCCATAGAGAACATGGGCACAACAATCAAGGAAAATGGAAAATGCAAAAAGATCCTAACTCAAAACATCCAGGAAATACAGGACACAATGAGAAGACCAAACCTACGGATAATAGGAGTGGATGAGAATGAAGATTTTCAACTCAAAGGACCAGCAAACATCTTCAACAAAATTATAGAAGAAAACTTCCCAAATCTAAAGAAAGAGATGCCCATGAACATACAAGAAGCCTACAGAACTCCAAATAGGCTGGACCAGAAAAGAAATACCTCCCGACACATAATAATCAGAACAACAAATGCACTAAATAAAGATAGAATACTAAAAGCAGCAAGAGAAAAAGGCCAAGTAACATATAAAGGCAAGCCTATCAGAATTACACCAGATTTTTCACCAGAGACTATGAAAGCCAGAAGATCCTGGACAGATGTTATACAGACACTAAAAGAACACAAATTCCAGCCCAGGCTACTATACCCAGCCAAACTCTCAATTAACATAGATGGAGAAACCAAAGTATTCCACGACAAAACCAAATTCACACATTATCTCTCCACGAATCCAGCCCTTCAAAGGATAATAACAGAAAAAAACCAATACAAGGACAGGAACCACGCCCTAGAAACAACAAGAAGGTAATCCCTCAACAAACCTAAAAGAAGACAGCCACAAGAACAGAATGCCAACTTTAACAACAAAAATAACAGGAAACAACAATTACTTTTCCTTAATATCTCTTAATATCAATGGACTCAACTCCCCGATAAAAAGACATAGACTAACAAACTGGCTACACAAACAAGACCCAACATTTTGCTGCTTACAAGAAACTCATCTCAGAGAAAAAGATAGACACTACCTCAGAATGAAAGGCTGGAAAACAATTTTCCAAGCAAATGGTCTGAAGAAACAAGCTGGAGTAGCCATTCTAATATCAGATAAGATTGACTTCCAACCCAAAGTCATCAAAAAAGACAGGGAGGGGCACTTCATACTCATTAAAGGTAAAATCCTCCAAGAGGAACTATCAATCCTGAATATCTATGCTCCAAATACAAAGGCAGCCTCATTCATTAAAGAAACTTTAGTAAATCTCAAAGCACACATTGCACCTCATACAATAATAGTGGGAGACTTCAACACACCACTTTCACCAATGGACAGATCATGGAAACAGAAACTAAACAGGGACACAGTGAAACTAACAGAAGTTATGGATCAAATGGATCTGGCAGATATCTACAGAACATTTTACCCTAAAACAAAAGGATACACCTTCTTCTCAGCACCTCATGGTACCTTCTCCAAAATTGACCACGTAATTGGGCACAAAACAGGACTCAACAGATACAAAAACATTGAAATTGTCCCATGCAAACTATCAGATCACCATGGACTAAGGCTGATCTTCAATAACAAAATAAATAATAGAAAGCCAACCTTCACGTGGAAACTGAACAACACTCTTCTCAATGATACCTTGGTCAAGGAAGGAATAAAGAAAGAAATTAAGGACTTTTTAGAGTTCAATGAAAATGAAGCCACAACATACCCAAACTTATGGGACGCAATGAAAGCATTTCTAAGAGGAAAACTCATAGCTCTGAGTGCCTCCAAAAGGAAACTAGAAAGAGCACACATTAGCAGCTTGACAACACACCTAAAAGCACTAGAACAAAAGGAAGCAAATTCACCCAAGAGGAGTAGACGGCAGGAAATAATCAAACTCAGGGGTGAAATCAACCAAGTGGAAACAAGAAAAACTATTCAAAGAATCAACCAATCAAGGAGCTGGTTCTTTGAGAAAATCAACAAGATAGATAAACCCTTAGCCAGACTCACTAGAGGGCACAGGGAAAGCATCCTAATTAACAAAATCAGAAATGAAAAAGGAGACATAACAACAGATCCTGAAGACATCCAAAACACCATCAGATCCTTCTACCAAAGGCTATACTCAACAAAACTGGAGAACCTGGATGAAATGGAGAAGTTCCTAGACAGATACCAGGTACCAAAGTTGAACCAAGATCAGGTTAATGATCTAAACAGCCCTATATCCCCCAAAGAAATAGAAGCAGTCATTAATAGTCTCCCAACCAAAAAAAGCCCAGGACCAGATGGGTTTAGTGCAGAGTTCTATCAGACCTTCAAAGAAGATCTAATCCCAGTTCTTCACAAACTACTCCACAAAATAGAAACAGAAGGTACTCTACCCAACTCATTCTATGAAGCCACAATTACTCTGATACCTAAACCACAAAAAGACCCAACAAAGATAGAAAACTTCAGACCAATATCCCTTATGAATATTGATGCAAAAATCCTCAATAAAATTCTTGCTAACCGAATCCAAGAACACATCAAAACAATCATCCATCCTGACCAAGTAGGTTTCATCCCAGGGATGCAGGGATGGTTCAATATACGGAAATCCATCAACGTAATCCAGTATATAAACAAACTCAAAGACAAAAACCACATGGTCATCTCGTTAGATGCGGAAAAAGCATTTGACAAGATCCAACACCCATTCATGATAAAAGTCTTGGAAAGATCAGGAATTCAAGGCCCATACCTAAACATGATAAAAGCAATCTACAGCAAACCAGTAGCCAACATCAAAGTAAATGGTCAGAAGCTTGAAGCAATCCCTCTAAAATCAGGGACTAGACAAGGCTGTCCACTTTCTCCATACCTATTCAACATTGTACTTGAAGTCCTAGCCAGAGCAATTCGACAACAAAAGGAGATCAAAGGGATACAAATTGGAAAAGATGAAGTCAAAATATCACTCTTTGCAGATGATATGATAGTATATATAAGTGACCCTAAAAATTCCACCAGAGAACTCCTAAGCCTGATAAACAGCTTCGGTGAAGTAGCTGGATATAAAATTAACTCAAACAAATCAATGGCCTTTCTCTACACAAAGAATAAACAGGCTGAGAAAGAAATTAGAGAAACAACACCCTTCTCAATAGTCACAAATAATATAAAATATCTTGGCGTGACTCTAACTAAGGAAGTGAAAGATCTGTATAATAAAAACTTCAAGTCTCTGAAGAAAGAAATTATAGAAGATCTCAGAAGATGGAAAGATCTCCCATGCTCATGGATTGGCAGGATCAACATTGTAAAAATGGCTATCTTGCCAAAAGCAATCTACAGATTCAATGCAATCCCCATCAAAATTCCAACTCAATTCTTCAACGAATTAGAAAGTGCAATCTGCAAATTCATCTGGAATAACAAAAAACCTAGGATAGCAAAAACTCTTCTCAAGGATAAAAGAACCTCTGGTGGAATCACCATGCCGGACCTAAAGCTCTACTACAGAGCAATTGTGATAAAAACTGCATGGTACTGGTATAGTGACAGACAAATAGACCAATGGAATAGAATTGAAGACCCAGAAATGAACCCACACACCTACGGTCACTTGATCTTCGACAAGGGAGCTAAAAACATCCAGTGGAAGAAAGACAGCATTTTCAACAAATGGTGCTGGCACAACTGGTTGTTAACATGTAGAAGAATGCGAATCGATCCATTCCTATCTCCTTGTACTAAGGTCAAGTCTAAGTGGATCAAGGAACTTCACATAAAACCAGAGACACTGAAACTTATAGAGGAGAAAGTGGGGAAAAGCCTTGAAGATATGGGCACAGGGGAAAAATTCCTGAATAGAACAGTAATGGCTTGTGCTGTAAGATCGAGAATTGACAAGTGGGACCTCATGAAACTACAAAGCTTCTGCAAGGCTAAAGACACCATCAATAAGACAAAAAAACCACCAACAGATTGGGAAAGGATCTTCACCTATCCTAAATCAGATAAGGGACTAATATCCAATATATATAAAGAACTCAAGAAGGTGGACTCCAGAAAGTCAAATAACCCCATTAAAAAATGGGGCTCAGAACTGAACAAAGAATTCTCACCTGAGGAATACCGAATGGCAGAGAAACACCTGAAAAAATGTTCAACATCCTTAATCATCAGGGAAATGCAAATCAAAACAACCCTGAGATTCCACCTCACACCAGTCAGAATGGCTAAGATCAAAAATTCAGGTGACAGCAGATGCTGGCGAGGATGTGGAGAAAGAGGAACACTCCTCCATTGTTGGTGGGATTGCAAGCTTGTACAACCACTCTGGAAATCAGTCTGGCGGTTCCTCAGAAAATTGGACATAGTACTACCGGAGGATCCAGCAATACCTCTCCTGGGCATATATCCAGAAGATGTCCCAACCGGTAAAAAGGACACATGCTCCACTATGTTCATAGCAGCCCTATTTATAATAGCCAGAAGCTGGAAAGAACCCAGATGTCCCTCAACAGAGGAATGGATACAGAAATTATGGTACATTTACACAATGGAGTACTACTCAGCTATTAAAAAGAATGAATTTATGAAATTCCTAGCCAAATGGATGGACCTGGAGGGCATCATCTTGAGTGAAGTAACACAATCACAAAAGAACTCACACAATATGTATTCACTGATAAGTGGATATTAGCCCAAAACTTAGGATACCCAAGATATAAGATACAATTTGATAAACGCATGAAACTCAAGAAGAATGAAGACCAAAGTGTGGACACTGTGCACCTTCTTAGAATTGGGAACAAAACACCCAGGGAAGGAGTTACAGAGACAAAGTTCGTAGCTGTGATGAAAGGATGGACCATTTAGAGACTGCCGTATCCAGGGATCCATCCCATAATCAGCTTCTAAACGCTGACACCATTGCATACACTAGCAAGATTTTGCTGAAAGGACCCAAATATAGCTGTCTCTTGTGAGACGATGCCGGGGCCTAGCAAACACAGGAGTGGATGTTCACAGTCAGCTATTGGATGTATCACAGGGCTCCCAATGGAGAAGCTAGAGAAAGTACCCAAGGAGCTAAAGGGATCTGCAACCCTATTGTTGGAACAACATGATGTACTAACCAGAACCCCGGAGCTCTTGTCTCTAGCTGCATATGTATCGAAAGATGGCCTAGTCGGCCATCAATGGAAAGAGAGGCCCATTGGACTTGCAAACTTTATATGCCCCAATATAGGGGAATGCCAGGGCCAAAAGAATGGGAATGGGTGGGTAGGGAAGTGGGGGGCGCTATGGGGGACTTTTGGGATAGCATTGGAAATGTAATTGAGGAAAATATGTAATAAAAATATTAAAAAAAAAAAAAAAAAAAAAAAAAAAAAAAAAAAAGAGAGAGTGAAGTCCTTCTAAGATGCCTGGAAATAGCAACTTCTCCTTCAATAATAAGCGTGGTTATTGTCACCAGTGGGCATGCCCATCAGCCATCAGGTAGGACAACCTCACTTCAGTTACTATAAACATATATCTGTTTTCTAGATAATACAAATTCATCTGTTTATATGGGTAAAACAGAAAAGGGGACTTCGGATTTTGTGGTTGGTTTGTTTGTTTGTTTGTTTGTTTTTGAGGTAAGCAACATTAAGTATATGTAATTTTAATAAAGGCGATTATATTTAGGAACAGCGAATCACAGATATAAAGGAAACACAAGGCTGGGGATGTAAGTGTATGGGTTAAAGTATTTGCATCCCTAACACATGACAAACCTTGGCTTCAGTTCCCAGCATCCCGTAAACCAGGCATGGTGACACACACCTGCAGTTCTCAAGGAAGAGACAAAAGGCTCAGAAGTTCCAGATCATTCTTGACTACAAAGCAAGTTCCAGACCAACCTGGGATTGTTTGGGGGAGACCCTGCCTCAAAGAAACCAGAAAAAGGAAAGAGGAGGGAGGGAGGGAGGGAGGAAGGAGGAGGAAGTGAAGGCAAGTTGACTGAAGATTTATCAATTCCTTAAGCCAACAAAAATTCCTTTCACACTCCTACCAACATCTTCCCTCAGTGAATTCCCCAATGACCCTCCAGTGGTGGAATAAAAGGATTTTTAAAGAAATAAACCCCAAGTTGGGATGGGTGATAAATGCCTCCTAACCTAGCACATGGGAGGCAGAGAGGCTGGCAGATCTCTGTGAGTTCAAAGGTAGCTTGGTCTACATGGTGAGTTCTAGGCCAGCCAGAGCTACATTATGAAAGCCTGTTTCAAAAGGGGTGGGGAGGTCCGAAGCATCTGAATTAGTCATTAAGTACTGAGAAGAACACTTGCTCAGAATATAAAGTGGAAATGCTCTCCTTGTCAGACTTAACATAAAGAATAAGAAGTCAGGAAACAGTGTCACGCCTGAAACCTCCGTGTAGCATCATCCTGAGACACAGGTCTGGCCATTATCACGTCCCTGATTTTCTCTCTGGAGCCGCGCTAGACCTGTGGAGCACCTGGAGAGCAGTCACTCGAAAGTGCATTCCCTCCCAGCCACGTTTTGCAGGGAAAGCTCATTAGCTCAATGCGAGGGAAGCTTTCTCTGAAGTAATGAAAAGAATATTTTAAAATGAAACACCATTTTATTATGTTTAAAGGACCCAGAACTAGAGTTAGAATTTTAAGAGGGCTCTGAGGCCTAAAGAGATGGCCCCTTCTCACATTTCCCTTGAATTTCAAAATAAAAACAACCTTAAATGAAAGGAAGACCAAGTGTTGCATCATGGATTTTCTTGATGTGGCATATACTTAATTATTTGTGTGTGTGTGGACATGTTTCTGCATGTGTCCACGAATAAGTACACGTGCATGTGTGTAGAGACAAGAGGTCCAGGATGAGTGTCTTCCTCCATTGCTACCCAGTTTATCTATGGGACCGGGTCTCTAATTGTGCATAAAACTCAACAGTACAGCTGGCTCCCTGGCCGTCAAGCCCCAGGGATTGTCCTGTCCACCTCATTCGTGCTGGTGTTACAGGAACGCACCACTGTGCCTGTCAGTTCTTTACCTAAGTGTGGAAAGTCCTAACCCAGGTCCTCACTCTGCACTTTACCAAGCCCTTCCAACCTCTCTCTCTCTCTCTCTCTCTCTCTCTCTCTCTCTCTCTCTCTCTCTCTCTCTCTGTGTGTGTGTGTGTGTGTGTGTGTGTGTGTGTGTGTGTGTGTGTGTGTTGCTTTGCTGTTACCTAAGCACACGTTTAGTCTGCCTGCCGGGATACAGGGCTATAGGCACCAACATATATCAAATGAGCCTGACAAAGAGTGAGCCAGTCAGGGTGGAACTTAGAGGTCTGTATTCGAATCCCAGATGTTGACCTGCGACTTTCCTCTGAGCATTCATTATACTATCTGTGGCTGAAAGATGGTGCTGGAGGGGTGAAAGCAAAGTAGACCAAGACAATGCCTACTTTCTAAATGATAACTACATTGCAGGAAGCACCTGCTTGCAATGAACTCATTGCTTATATGCAAAAGGTAGACTAACACCACACCTTTACTATCTTCACAATTTCAGCCCAACAATCTAAGCAAGCTATTGTACCCCACAGTATGGAGAGAAGGATAAAGAAAGGAAATTATATACACCAACCTAAGGAAATAAGGCAGAATACACACGTGTGTGGGTGTTAAGGTTGGGGAATAAGCAAAGCGCTCTTTGCAGGAGTCTTCCAGATGCTTGATGGGAGAGCCTACATTTCTGGAAAAGGCAGGCCTTCAACAACTGCTCATTACTTCTCATCCTATAGTTACAGTGAGTGTGATTAAAAGATGAGAGAGAGAGAGAGAGAGAGAGAGAGAGAGAGAGGGAGAGGGAGAGGGAGGGGAGAGGGAGGGAGAGGGAGAGGGAGAGAGAGCGAGAGCTGCTATTTAGACTGGTATATGGTAGGAAGGCTGCACTAGGTATTAATCCTATGTGCTTTGACACACTCTGTATCAGTGAACTATAACACAGCCTAGTCATGGCTAAGAATGGAAAACTTGTCATCAAATGGAAGGTCATTTCCATCTTCCAGAAGAGAGATTCCCCCAACATCAAATGGGGTGAATCTAGTGCCGAGTATGTTATGAAGTCTACTGGTGTCCCCATGGAGAAGGCTAGGGCCCACTGAAAAAGTAGAGCAAAAAGGGTCATCATCTCTGCCCCTTCTGCTGATGCCCCATGTCTGTGCTGAGTGTGGACTCTGAGAAGCATAACAACTCATTCAATTGTTAATTATGCCTCTCACACCAACTGCTTGCCCTCCTCCACTCCCACTGCCCTGGCCAAGGTCATCCATGATAACTTTGGTCTTACAGAGGGACTCAAGATCACATTTCACCAATGCCACTCAGAAGTCTGTGGATAACTCTTCTGGGAAGCTGTGGTATGATGGCCATGGGGCTGCCCAGAACATCATCCCTGCATCCATTGGCTCTGCCAGCACTGTGGACAAGGTCATCCTAGAGCTGAATAGGAAGCTTACAGGGATGGCCGTCCATGCCTCTCCCCTCAGGGCATCATTTGGGGATCTGAACATGCTACCTAGAAAAAAAAAATGCCAAGTGTGATGACATCAAGTAGGTGGTGAAGCAGGCATAAGTGGGTCAGTAAAGGGCATCCTGATTATACTGAGGACCAAGTTGTCTCCTACAACTTTACCAGCAATACCCACTCTTCCACCTTTGATGCTGGGGCTGGTATTGCACTCAATGACAATTTTATAAAGCTCATTTTCTGGTATGGCAATGAATACGGCTCCAGCAACAGAGTAGCAGACCTCAAAAACTACATGGTTTCCAAGGAGTTCCGAGCCCTGGACCACCTAGCCCAGCAAGAACACAGAGGAAGGGAGAGGGCCTTGGCTGCTGAAGGGTGCCTGTTCCAACTCAGCTCCTGACACTGAGCATTTGAGCCTCGTAGCTTCCATCCCAGACAGCCAGCAGAAGTAGGGTGTGGGCTTAGAGAGTCCTACTGTCCTGACTACAATCAATAAGGTTCATTGTTCCTGTTCCCCCAAAGAATGGACCAGTGTTCTTCCAAATGTCATTATTATGAAATATAAAGAAAGGCTGAGGCATTGATCAAAATTAGAGAAGACAACCACGACGTAATGTTTGATTTTGTTTTGGATTCTGTACTACTACTACTACTAATAATAATAATAATAATAATAATAATAATAATAATAAAAGCCCTTATTGAATCAGTCGACAAAACTTGGTAGATGGACAGTAGATTGGAAGAAAGTATTGATCAATACTTAATTACCTTCAATAGGTAAGTGCAGTGTGGTTCTATACAGGAATGCCCCTGTTCCCAGAAAACACAAGGGTTGGTGGGTAATGTTGTATACTGAATACAACTCAGTCACAAACGTTTTTTTATATATGAAGAATGAATAGGCAAAATTTCAGTAATTGGTGAATCCCATTAATGTATATATAGGAGTTTTTCTACTTATAATTTTTTCTTGATACTTGAAATGAGTCCTGAACAAATGTTTAAAACTGTGTAAGACTGAAAAAATGCAGGATCTCTGGCAGTACAAAGGTAGGAATGAGAATTCCAGGCACGTACTGTGCAGCTGGCTATCATCAAGAATGATGTCCTGTTGTGACCAGATATTAAAAGTTTGATCAGCAATGGTGAACTTCCATAGATTTAGGCAATAAAATGAAACATCCTCTCAGATTAAGATTTTTATTATCATCCCTCTGAGGGTGTGGAGTTGGTCAGATATTCTTTATTTTGGATCCAGGCCACCTACAACTTCAGAATGCATTCTGAAGTTCATTTATCTCTTGAGCCATTCAAATATTTAAAATGGCATTTAAAATATAACATACAACTGAGCCGAGTTTTGTCTTGCAGTTCCTCTAGTACGTTGCCATTTCCACTCATCATTAGGGAATTTTTGTTTGAAATCCAAAATTCCCTAATGAGCTTAGTCTCTTGATAGCCTTAACATAACTTTCGCCTGATTTAAAGTTTTTCTTGTTTTACAATGTGATTTATGTGCCAACTGACACATATCACAGGAGGTGACTGATACCCACTATGACTGGGGAGTCTGGGAGCAATAATTTCATAGAGAGTCAGTTATGAGTGAAGGAAAATATTCTTACCTCGGTGGGGATGATGAAAGAGATAACTATCATTTGCACAATGTCTCAAGATCTTTTGACGAAAGGGTCCATTCAGGTCCACAAGTCATGGTTTTTTGATGGGCTCTGTCACATTTCACATTTTCTTGATAGTACATGGAGTGCCACCACTTTAGGTTGTTTTCTCAGAAGCTGATGAAGGTGGGTGCCAATAAAAGACACGGATTTCCTTGCCCTCAGCTACAAGTATGGGTCCTGTCAATCGAATGAGACAGAAAGAAATTCCTAGCCCGAACATGGAGGTGCACACCTGTAATTCTGTCACTGGGGAAGTTGAAGCAGGATGACAGTGTGTTCTGGGCTAGCCTGGGCTATACAGTAAGACCTCATCTTCTCCCAAAACAAAAAAAAACTCCTAGCCTTTGCCACACTGTTGCTTTTCTCTGGATTACTACACGAACCAGTTTATTATATTCATTTTTGTGTTATTATTTAGTTTATTAGGTACATGGTATTGTCGACTTGACTGAATTTAAAATCACCATGAAAACATACCTTGGGTGTGTCTATGAGCGTATACCCAGAAAGGTTGAACTAAGGAGGGAACATCCATCCTAACTGGGAGTTCCACCCTAATCAACCAGCCACCTCATGCTTCTGCCGACATGCCTTCCTCCATTTCAAACTGTGATCCACTTAATTCCTTATGTAAGGAGCTTTGTCACGTATATCGTCACAGCAACAATAAAAATAGCTGAAACAACAAACAACTTTTGACTTCGTTTATATGACTAGTTTGTGGCCAAATATAAACATGATTTTGCTATTTATTGAGCACGTATTCAGTGTTAGGCATGGAAAGAAAATTGAGAGACAAACAGACTAGTCTCATCAATGAAGCTTAGAGTCCAGTGGAAGAGAAAAACAAGAAACACACCACACACACACACACACATGCACACACACATACACACACACATACACACACACATACAATACATACATATACCACACACATACACATGCACACCACATACACACACACCACACACCCATATTCACTCACACATACACACACATGCACACACCATACACCCACATACACATGCACACACACACCACATGCACTCACACATACACATACCATATACACACATACACACACCACACACACTCACACACCATACACACACACACTGGACAAAAGCCGGGCGTGGTGGCGCACGCCTTTAATCCCAGCACTCGGGAGGCAGAGGCAGGCAGATTTCTGAGTTCGAGGCCAGCCTGGTCTACAGAGTGAGTTCCAGGACAGCCAGGGCTATACAGAGAAACCCTATCTCGAAAAACAAAAACAAAACAAAACAAAACAAAACAAAACAAAACAAAACAAAAAAAAAAAAAAGAAAGAAAGAAAGAAAAGAAAAGAAAAGAGAAGTAGTTCCCAGACCACAACTGCCTAAAACTCCAACTTCAAGGCGTTCAATGACCTCCGAGGGCACCCATACATATATGGCATACACTCCTTTAGATGGCCATACAAATACATGAATGAAAATAAAAAATGAAAATATGTCTTTAGATTTTTCTATAAGGAGAGAGATGTGAAGCCCAAGATTATAAGAATGGGGCCTGGTGTAAGTTAACTTTTAATAGTTCTTCCTACGTCTGGTTGTAGCAATGTGGTCACGGATTTCCTTATAGGTAACATACTTTAATAACACACCACTTTTCAGAAAGAGTGCATCTGGGCCACAGACGAACCTGAGCTCATTTTCCTAGCAGTGCCTCTCACATCTTAGAGCTTTAATACTGGGGAGGGATTATGTGACGGAATGAAATGTTACAACTATAAAAACACTCTGGGGCCCCGGGGAATTGCTCACTGGGTAAAGTGCTTGCCATGAACACCTGAATTCAGATCCCTGGCACCCAAGTAATAGCCAGGTGCTGTGGCGCGTGACTAATGCCCGGGCTGGCAGAAGAGGATCAGGCAGAACATCTATGTGTGCTAACCAGTCAGTCTACCCAGTTAGTTAGCTCCATTTCCCCCTCAGTCCTAGGGACTGAACCTAGGACCTCATATATTTAAGGCAGGGGCTCTACTGCTAGGCCCCAACCCCAGCCCTTAGCTCTAGTTCAGTGATATACCCCGTCTCAAAATGAATGAGATGGACAGTGGTAAAGGAAGATACCTGCTATTAACCTCTGGCCTTTACAGATACTTGCGCAAACACACAGTACATGTAGACCCACACCCACATGTGTGTCCATGAATACCACATGCATCATACACACACTCCCATGATAACTTGTAGTTAATTACTGAATTCTAACTGTATGAAGTGATGGCTCAGTTCACCATTGGTAGCTCTCAGAAGAGCATGTAACATAATGCCCCGGATGTTAGGATAAGTACCTAATATTCTCTCACAATAAAAAGATGCTGGCCCTCCCCGTCCTTCATAACTGGGTGTTGGAAACAAAAAATTGAGCTTTGATCAGAAAAAAAAAAAAGATGCTGAATAAACTGATAGTTTAGCAGAAGAGGAGAAGGACTCCATAGACATGTAGGAGCAAAGAGCGTAACATGCCAAAACCTAACCAGTAACAACAAAAAAGGTTTGAATTCTCCAAGTGTCTCAAATGCAAACCTTTTGGTTCAAGGGCCTTTATTTACATACCCTGTTGTTTAGACTCAGGGTATGTATGTCATACAGCTGTCAAACAAAGCAGCATGTAAAAAGACCATCTAGGGCAACTTTGCATAAGTTAGTTAAAGGCTATAGCCTGAAGGACTTTCTTTAGGCATTTGGCAACAGAGGTTGCAGACTAGAAAACAAAAACAAGAAAACTTGCAATTGGTTGCAGGTGTTCGAACAAATTTCCTGAGATGCCGGTGAAGGTGTCTGCTGCCACCGCTGCTTCATTTCACTGATTAACTAAATTCAGCAGCTCACCCCTATTTATAGGTGTTGGGAAAATAATCTCAGTGTCCCACAAAAGAATACATAAACAAAGTAATTTGACAAGATGATTTCTTTTTTGCAAAAAAAAAAAAGGTACACCGGAACCCAAACCAGGCTAGCCAAAGCTCTCAGACAAAATGTCCTCTTTTATCTCTAGCATAGGTGGTGACTGCATCTCATCCCACTGGTGAGAGAGAGCTTAATGTCACAGTCTAACATGAATGGCTAATGGCACAAGGAGAAGGGAGCAGTTCAGGGAATATGGGACCACAAAAAGCTGATTGCCTTTGATAGAAAACAAAAACAAAAAACCAAACATTTCTCATAATTTTCCCTTTCTATATCATACAGGATTTTTCTTCAATCATCCCCTCTCTTTCTGGAGAGGTAACCCTAACTGCCTTAATAAAGTCAAGGCAATAATCAATCCAGCTTCGTCTGTCTAGATGAAGCTCTTAGCCAGATAGTCAGGAGGCCTATCTGAAAGACCCCAAAAGTGCATTGGACCTTCCATTTTGTATAGCAGCTAGACAGAGGGAGGAAAGGAAGCCCCTGACTGGTGTCCCAAAAGAGATTTGAGGGCTAAGTAAAGGCAGGGGTGATTAGCATCACAAATCTTAAAGAACCACCAGAAGCCAGAGTAAAGGATATGATTTAAATCTCCAAATGAAAGTCCATGAGAATCTCTTGATGGGCCCCCAAGAGCATCCATCTATTGGACTCCTCAGTTTTCATTGGTCTCTAAGGCTGGTCGCCAGGATGCTGAACCCAGAATCTCCTCTCAGGCCCTTTGGATAGCTATTGGAATGGCGAGAACCAGCTTGTGGTCCCACCCAGATGGGTTCTAAAGATTGAGAGAAAAGAAATGCAGCCATCACATCATATACATTGAGCCTCATCTTGTATATACCTTTATGTGACTTTGTATGACCTTGGTAGTTTACTTAAGCATTATACCTCCCCACACCCTTTCTTGCCGGTGGGTGGGAATCCAGCCATGGTAATCTTTATCAATAGCCAACAAGCCCAGATGTTGCTCCTACAGCCTACCTGCAACACTCTGCTCTACCATCATGGACTCTAACTCTCTGGACCATTAGCCCAAAATAAACTGTTCCTTCTACAAGCGGTCTTGGGTCATGGTGTTTTATCACAGAAGTTCAAGAGGTTTCAGAGAGGAAGACTATTGGCAACTGTGCTAATGACTATTCTTGTGATTTTTGGCAAAGAATTTGGCCGTTTTCTGCCTACATCCTAAGAATTTGCCTGAGGCTAAATTTTAAAGTGATTGACTGATTTCTTTGGTGAAGCAAGTTTCAAGATAACTTGGCATGTAGTTATTAGTAACCATTTTATGCAGGTTTACAATGAAAAATACTAAGTGGGGCAGAAAGGTACACAAAATGTACAGTTTTGAGGGGGGCACTGTTGAGCACTCCCTCGTGCCCCTCCCCCACCAAAAGAAAGCACAGGGAAGAAAAAAAAAAAAAGAAGAAATTTCATAGTCTCATCCAAAAAGATTTTACCTTAACCATAACATAAATTTTTATTATGAACACCAAGAAATGATCTCTGGGTTCCATTTTGATCCCCTTAGTTCCTTGTTGGGAAAGAGAGCCCATGAAAGCAACTGTTAGGATAAAGGCCTGCCCAGTGCCCATAGGTGCTGCTGTTTTGGGGAATCATATGAGGAAACAGGGAAGGAGAAGGTGGCCTTGGTGCTATTTTGTCCTATCTAAGCCTGAAATAAGACCGACCTGTGACTATAAAATGGGGCCAGGGAGGCTTTGGGTTTACCAGAGCAGAGTCTGGAGGAATCTGTTTCCTTCCAGCTCTTTTCCCCTAATTGTTGGCCATCCTGGCTTCGTAAGAGTTAACCTATCAGAGTCTCAACCCCACATAATAGGGCTGTCTCACACTCCCATAACTCAGCAGCACCACAGCCTTCCCTCTCGAAGACTTTTGGTGCACTCCAATTCTGAATGTTTTATTCATCTGCAACCAATTACCTCACGAGTCCATGTCCTGTGTTAGGTGCTTCTTAGCAAACAGAAGTGTCCAAGGACACTTATAGAGCCATCGGTCAGGGCTCCACATTCACTTTGCCTCAGCAACAAGTCCTACAGACCCACTGTCTCTCACTCAGTCTCCACGATAGCCCAACCAACCAAAACACACTTTGCCATTCTTCAAATTTCCTGTCTTGGTTTTGTGCATAAAAGTCACCGAGTTGCCACACTATTTTCTTGGGCCATGTGAAAGACTGTTGTTCACTTGGAGGGCCACAGCAATGGAGGTGGGGTGTGCCTCCCCCAAGGGAAGGATATCTGAACACTCTCTGAGATGGACTTTCAAGTCCATCTTGGAAAGCCCCCAAATAGTTGGAAAAAGAATAAACTCAGTGTCGCACAAAAAAAGAACACGTGAGCAGAGCAAAAGTAGTTGAACAAGGGAATTTCTTCTTGCCAAAATTGTGGGCCAACGTGTGTGCATATGTGTGCACGCGCATGTGTACATGGGTGAGCATGTGGGTATGCGTGTGTCTGTGCTGAGGCTTGAACCCAGGGCCGAGTGAATGGCAAGCACATGCTTTGCCGATGAGCATTTCCCAGATGTTGGCAATTAAGAAAAAAAAAATAAAGCATGCATTTTTACTTACTTAAATTTAACTAATACATGTAAGGCATTAGTTCTTGGAAGACATCATGAAAAAACTTAAGATGAATTTTGGAGCGATTCCATCCTTAACCTTGATCTCCTATCATACTCTTTATTCTAGAGGGTGCAACATTGTCTCTGAACTTCTGACCACCTCGGAAACTTGACCTCCAATTCACAAAGTCTCAAGTTAAATGATAAATGAAGTGCATACAGACAGTTCCTCCAAGGCGTCCAGAAGCAAGGCTGACTCCAGGTGGGATTTGACTCCAGGTTCTCCCAGTGTCTTCTTCCCATCCCATAAGCTCTGGCTTCCTCTGAATTAGCCCTGACCCGGAGTGACTCTATGAGTAGCATGAGTTGCCACCCCTTCCCAGAATCTATCTGTGTCACTACCACATTGTCTCGAACCAAAATGAAGTGTGCCTCTCTACCACTGCATTCCACATGCAATCAACCAGAACCCCTGAGGTTGCATGCACAGTGCTGGATCTGCCAGCACACTGAGCATGCTTGTGAGCTACACAGCGAACATCTACTCCTGTCCTGGGAGAGTCCCTTTTTCCTCTGGTGGAACGTGAGGACTGCTGGGAAGTGGAGGCCAATGTGGAAAACATCAAACGTGTCATATCAACTATGAGAGGCAAATCCAGAACCAGACAGGGTAGTGTGTATCTGTAGTACCAGCTACTTGTGAGACATCTTTGTGTCTAGAAATTTAAAACTAGCTTGGCTCATATAGCAAAACCACATTAGAAAAAAAAAAAAGAGGGTTGGGTCAATGCTATGGCTTAGTTTACAAAGGTGTCTGCTGCTGGGTTCAACCCTCAGGAGCACATAGTGGAAGGAGAAAACTTACTTTCAAAAGTAGTCCTCGATCTCCCCTGTATGCCAACTTATGTGTCTGCATCACCAAATAAACAAACTTTTAAATAAAATAGAACAAAACATTTTAAATAAAATAAAAGAGATTTGGCTTCATCTCTGTATATTTTCTCCAAGTTGTATCACCTCTTTTTTCTCCCAGGGAAGGAAGGTGTCCTGGTCAGAAAAACTACACATAATCTCAAAGTGAAAGAATGTTGTCTCTTATCTGTATCTAACCACAGTACTTTGTAACACAATGTATCCAGTGAGCAGAGCCGCCTACCCAGAACACTGGCAGGCCAGATGTGAAGCATCGCCACACTGATGCCATGAAGCAAGAAAAAGGCCTTGGGGATTCTGCTCCTTGAAGTTTTTCATTATAAAGTCAGCTTAATTTTAAAAACAAAAACCTTTAGCAGTATGGGGGGATATGCATGTCATAGCACATGCATAAAGGTCAGAGGATACAGTCGTAGTAGTAGTAGTTAGTAGTAGTAGTAGTAGTAGTAGTTAGTAGTTTGGCTTTTTCAGGATAGGGTTTCTCTGTGTATCCCGGCTGTCCTGAAATCACTCCATTGACCAGACTGGCCTGGAACTCACATAGATCTGCCTGCCTCTGCCTCCCAAGGGCTGGGATTAAAGAGTACACTACCAGAGGACAATTTTATGGAGTCTATTATTCTCTCCATCCACCTTTAAATGACGTTCGGGTTAGTTTTGTTGTTGTTGTTGACTTGGCACAAACTCAAGTCACCTAGGAAGTGGGGGCCTCAATGGATAAAAATTGCCTCTATCAGATTGGCTTGTAGGAATTTTTGTGGAGTATTTTCTTAGTTAATGATGTCTGTGGGAGGGCTCAGCCTACTATAGTTAGTACTGCTCCTAGTTTGTATACCAAAGCAAGCCGCACAAGCCCTGGAGAGCAAGCCAGTAAATATTCCTCCATGGTCTCTCTGCTTTATGTCCTGCCTTCAGGTTCCTGCCTTGGGTTCCCTCAATGATGGACTGACTATAACCTGCAAGCTAAAATAAACCCTTTCTTCCACAAGGTATGTGTGACTATGGTGTTTACAACTGCAATGGGGAAGCAAACTAAAACACATAAGTTCCTGGCATTGAACTCAGGTCACTAGGTGTCTGTGGCAAGCGCTTTTACCCAAGATCTCTCTCACTGGCCCTATCTCCACCTTTAATCTACAGGTCTCAAACAAAAATCACAGCTTTGAATACTGCCAAGTTGGCTGGCCTTTTCTAAATCCCTAATCTGGTTAGGACCCCATTGTCTTCTTTACTAAGGCTTTCAGATGATACCAGATTGCTGAAATGTTGTACAAATTGTTATACAATACTTTTCTTGGTAGGTGCTGGGAACCCATAAGTAAATACAGCAGGGTTGTAGCTCTGCGTGATTCAGCAGGAAGCAGAGACGGTAAACATATTTATTTGATCAGTCAAAGCAAAGACCCTTTGGTGAGTTGTCTCTTGAAGGTACTGTTCTGCACGTCAACTTCTAAAGCCCTGTATTTCCTAGGGCTAGCACTGCTTCCTTCCACCCCCTGAATCTGAGCCTTTCTTTCCCTTTGTATAGGAAAGACTCTCTCAGCCCCTCTTCAGCCTTCTTTATCTCATTAACTTCTGCAAGTTTTGAGTTTCAGTTTCTATGTCCTAAGCTACTCCTTTCTCTAGAGTTGATAGGATATTTTTGTTGTCATTGTTTAGCTTGAACTTTTGAGTCGTAAAGGGTGGCTCTGGATTCCTGTGTCACTGTGCCCAGTTAATGCTGTACAAAGCCAAGATGTTGTAGTCTGGTAGACAACTAAGCCATGTCTCTAGCCCTCCATAAGAAGTCTTTACAGGATCATTTTAATCTGCCAAGGCTTTCCAGGTGACACTGCAGTGTTACAACTAGACAGCTATTGTGGAGATATCTACTCTTTCCCCCATCCAGCTCCTTGAGGGGCAAAGCTTTTTATATTGTTTCTACCTCTTGGCTTCATGCCACACCCTAGGGTCTATGCCCCTGCCATTCCTTCTGCCTATGACCCTTTCACCCTGTGTGAATCAACTCTCTTGCTCTCTCCAGGTCTCTGCTCAGAGATGAAGGTAGCCAGGACAAGTTCGATTGTCACCTATGAAACAGTCGCCACCTTCATCCTGAGCCTCGCAGTTTCCCCCATGTCCTCTCTACAGCACTGATCTTCAGATTTGTCTTTGTGCATTGCCCCATGAAAAGTGTAAGCTTTCCAACCAGGGTTCTGGGTACAGGAAGATGCTGTAAGCTTGAGGCCTGCCTAATTGATGTGATAATTTCCAAGCTCAAAACAAAACACAAAAATAAAACGAGAATAAGAGAAAAGGGGGAAAAATATAAAAACATAAGCCAAGCAGTGATGGTGCACGCCTTTAATCCCAGCACTTGGGAGACAGAGGCAGGCAGATTTCTGAGTTTGAGGCCAGACAAAGCCTCTACAGAGCAAGTTCCAGGACTGTCACGGATATACAGAGAAACCCTGTCTTGAAAAAATAAACCAAAGCAACAAAAAATAGAAATGAAAGTCTAGTCCGTGACTTTTTCCTAGTAGCCCTAAATTGCCTTTCATGTGTTAGGGACACAAACCATATTAAATGAACGGAAGGCTAAACCTATGTGTAATGTGTAGCAAATGATCTGGTCCACAGTAGGCACTTAGTACATATTTTAGAAAAAGGCAGTTGGGAGTTACTAAGAAAACACAGGGTAGAGGAGTCAAGTAAAGGGGCCAAAAAAAAAAAAAAAAAGGAATAAAAGAATTCCATGCCTGGTACGGAAGCACAGCCTGAGTTGAGTTCACATCCAGCGTGATTATCAGAATGAGACGCTCTCCAAAAGAAAAGAAAGGGGGAAAAAACCCCAAAAAACAAACACAAAACAAACAAACAAAAAATCTTGAAAACTGTTTGGTTTAGTTTTTTTTTTCCTTGCCCTTTTTATTATATTCATGTAATAGGTAAAAGGTGAGTCAAATTCTCTTAGTGTTGATAGCTAGATGAGACTACCTAAGCAGGGTGGGAAGGCTGAAAAACTCTTCACTCCCAGACACCCTGCTCTTCCACCCCCGCCCCACCCCTACCCGACTCCCACCCCCTGCTCGTCAACATATTTTCATGCAGCTGGCAGCTTTTGTAGTTCTATGCTTTCTTGCCAAGAATGGAGATTAAAAATGTCCCATAGAGAAATTAGCATCAGGGTTGACCAACTGGAAGCCAAACCCTGCAGCTATTTTCCTGCGTTCTTCAACTCCCGAGAGAAGCAGAGAGGGGGGCAAAGCAGAGTCTGGAAGACAGTGCTCTAGAAGGGTCATCCTCTTGTGGAGGCACAGTAGAGTGGGGGAGGAACAGAGCAGAGGTCTGTGCCTGGAGAGGAGCCGTCGCTGCCTCTAAACATTCGGAGTTTTATTCCTAAGGATGCTCAGGAGCTGTATGGTTTTTTTTCTGGAGCCATGGAAGGTTTTGCTCCATCAGTCTTGATACTCACAGTGACAGCTTATTTACTCTCAGAGGGGAGAGAAAATGGCTACCTTTTTCTCTTCATAAATTCTTTCCTATCAGTGTAAAGATCCCATGGCTGTTCTTGTTTAACACCAGTTTGGGACCAGCGTCAAAATTCTAGCTATAGAAATTTAGCCTAAATTTCAATATAATCCTCGATAATGGTTATTATAAATTGCTCTACTCCTTTGGGAACTACTACAAAGACTTGTCCGTGGAATATTTTTTTTTTTTCTGGGATGTAGAAGCCTTGTATGGAGATAAAAGTCGTTTGAAATATGATTATCTCTCCCAATCTGGCTCATTTGGCTTTTAATGATCACTAAAAAGATTAGCAGCCCTTAATTCACACACAAGAAGAAAGAAAGAACGAGGTACGTGTTGACTATCACCATTATTCTTAGAGTAGGTGCCAGCCTACTGGAGAAGTATTCTACAACCCCAACAGCAATCGTGTTTTATATTTGGAGATGTTTTGGGCTCAGGTGGGTTATGCCCTTGTCAGTATGTAACACGTGTTAGAGACATTGTGTGATGGCATAGGATTCTGCTTCTTTTGACACTGTCTCCCATAAAATTCATGCTTGTAAACTGTAAAACTGAGTTAAAAAAACAAAACAAAACAAAACACAAAAATCAAAACAAAAACAAAAACGGCTAGAGGGATGGCTCAGTGGTTTAGAGCACTGACTGTTCTTCCAGAGGTCCTGAGTTCAATTCTCAGCAACCACATGGTGGCTCACAACCATCTGTAATGGGATCCTATGCCCCCTTCTGGTGTGTCTGAAGACAGCTACAGTGTACTTATATACATAAAATAAATAAATAAATCTTTAAAAAAAAAAAAAACCCAAAACCCTCATGTTTTATAAAAGTTCCAGGTTTTGCATTAAGCTGCATTCACAGTTGTACTGAGGTGCATGCGACACATTTGCCTTGAATTAACTACACCTGAGTCAATTTGCTGACTGAGTACTGGTTCTTGTAATGTGTAACTTTTTTCCTTTGTAAGTTATACAACATACGCGAGCATATTCTGTTTGTTTTTATATATCATAACTTTTAGTGATGTTAGAGAGTTTGGTTTTGTTTTGGGTTTTTTTTTTGTTTGTTTGTTTTGTTTTGTTTTCAAGACAGGGTCTCACTGTATAACTCTGGCTGCCTTGGAACCCACTATGTAGACCAGGCTGGCCTCAAACTCATAGAAATCTGCCTGCCTCTGTCTCCTAAGTGCTGGGACTAAAGGCATACACCACTTTGCCCAAGTTAGAGAGTTCTTAAAAATTCAGGTAGAACTCACAGAAAATACAGTTTACTATTTTATTGCTTTTATTGTGCTAGGGCTAAATTTAGGGCCTTTCACATTCTAGAAAAGTATCCTTTTGATGAGCTGCATCTTCAACTCCAGAAGACTTTAAAGATATATTTTCATTAATACATACATAGTAATTGTATATATGTATTTGGGAACAACGTATCCTTCAGTATGTACAAAATGTAAGGATTAAATTGGGGTAATTGGCACACCTGTCATCTCAGACAACTTTTTTTAATAATATGTTTTATCCTTTGAAATTTTTATGCATTTATAGACTGTATTTTGGTCAATCCACCATTACCCCTCTCCACTTCCCTCTAGTGTCTCCCCCTCACCCCCACATCTACACAAAGGCAGCCTCTGATAATTTCCTAGACTGTATGAATTCTGGATATTTCATCTAAATGGAACCGTATCATGCAGTCATTTGAAGGAGAATGGCCTCCATAGGCACATGTGCTTAATTAGTTAGTCCCCAGATGGTGGCACCATTGGGGAACTTATAGAACCAGTAGGAGTTGGAGTCTTGCTGGAGGAAGATATCATAGCCAGCTTGAGGTTTTGTCAAGCAACAAGTAAAGTAACTAAGATGCTCTTTATAGATTTTGTGCTTTCCTTCTTTCAAGGTTCCTCCATGCTTTGGCATGTAAGTAATTGGTTCCTTTTACAGCTGAGGAATTTTTCATTGTATGGATATGTATATATGCATATATTCCAAACATGTATATATTTATGTATATGTATATATGTGTGTGTATTGTATATTCATATGTATATATAAATGGATATAGTTCATTTTGTTTATGCATTTATTCACTGAAGGGTATCTTCTGTTTATTGTGAATAAAACTGCTATAGGCATTTTTGTACAAGGTTTTGTTCATATACCTTTGTAAGTCCTTTGGGTGTGTCTACCTCGGAGCTGCTGGCTTAAGCATGAGTAACTGCTGACAGCCACTATGCCACTTTCTATTGCTATGTGCAGTGCATGAAGCTTCTGTCATTTTCACATTGTCAACATTTGTTATTTTCCATTTTACAAAGTATAGCTGGCCTAGTGGGTACATAGAGGGACCTTATGGCTCTGGTTTACATTTCCCTAGTGACTAAAGAACCTAAAACTTTAATTCATGCGCTTCACCATGTTTTTTAAAACCAAGTTGTAATCTTTGGGAGGAAAGGCTTAAGATTAGAGAAAATGTGAAAAGATAATAGAACAGTATTTTAGTAACATAGACTCATATAAAATATACTAGAAGTTGCTTCCTCTGTGCCTCTACTAACTCATGTACCTCGGATTATTTTGATAGAGAAATAAACCACAGGAGTACACCAGCCTGATTTTCTACTGCGTTACTTACTTTGCCTACAAAGCCCACCCGTCTAGAGATTCTTATAGTGAGTGTAGAAATTAAATATAGAAGCTAGGTGTGCTGGCTCATCCCTGTAATATCAGCACTTGAGGGGTTGGAGCAGGAGGATTAACCAAATTTGAGACTAGCCTGAGCTAGATAGTAAGTTTTACATCTGCTTGAGCTACACTATAAGGCCTCGCCTCAGAAATACATAAATAACGGAAGTACCTAAGCACTAGGGTTAAAAATATATTTTTCATTTGGGTCACACAGATTTAAATACTGATCATGTCATGCTAGGCAAGGTGCTTAGCATTTCTCATCCGTGTCTCTATCATCCAGGGACAGCATGTGCCCGGTAGAGTCATTACAGTGGCATTATGGGACTTAGGTGTGGAAACATATTTGAAGCAGTTACATGTAACCTTTTAAATGAAATGTTTCCTTGCTTTTAACGCCCAGAACATGCTGACACTTTGTCCTTATGGCTAGTCAAGACCCATGGGAGACTCACTCTCTCGGTGTCCAAGGCTGCTCAAGAATCCCTGGAGGAGACTCACTCTCTCAATGTCCTTCATTCATGCTTTCAAACTCCTTCCTCAGTCTTCAAGTACGCACTGATCCCGCATTGTATGTCAGGCCTCGGGCAAAGAACAGAACCCAAAACCCTCAGTCTTGAAGTAGAGAACTTCAGCTCAAATCTCAACCACTACTTCCTAAGTGTCTAACCCTCTTCTAGTTACACAGCCTTGCCTGGTTTTCGTTGCCTTATTGGTAAAATGGGGCAAATTCTCTGGCCTCTAGAATGGAGAGCATTAAATAAATGTGCTACATAAAAGCATTCAGCAGCATGTCCAGCACACTGGGAATGCACTAAGAGGATGCTTGCCACCACTGCTACCACAGTCATGACTTTGATCCCAACAAAGACGAATTATTGTAAAGATTTAATGAGATAATAGTCACTAACATTGATGGCAGTCATATGCCTTGTTGTAAACATGTCTCCATAGCAACATTTTTTTCTTTGAGATGCTTTTTGTCCATCTAAAAAGGTAAAATCAGTCTTAACTCGTGGGCCATGCAGGGGCAGGTTAAAGAACAGAGTAGAGGTGGGCCAGAAGCTCTGTCAGAATGAAAAGATAGTACAGTGTCATCCCTAGACTTGGTTTCGGTCCCATGCACAAATATTTTTTCATAAGGATATGCTGGAGAGAAAAGAAAACTGCTTTTCTTCTCGTGAACGGCAATCTGAAAAGTTTGTAAGATACAAACCTAGAGACAGTTCCCAGCCATCTGGTGAGCAGTGGCAGGAAATGCCAGCTTGCCTTAGCAAGGGGATGGCATAGCTGTAATATTTTTACATTTAATGGCATCAATTAAAAAAAAAGTCATACCAAGACTGCATGGTAAAGTAAAATTAGTAACTGAAGGAAACTGAGTATGTCTAAAATAGGGTAACCTGGTTTTAAAATAAAGACGGAGGAGAGAAGAGAGTAAAGAAGTGTGGTCTTGTGTGTGCTTCCATTACTCGGCTTCAAGAGTTCCCAGCGCTGTCTGAATTCTAGAGGCAAGGTTAAAGATCAAGGTCAAACATCTGAAAAATGCAGATGCTATGGGTCTGGAAGCAGAAACATTCCTTAGCGTATGCCAGCGTATGCACTCACTAAAGCAGAAAGCTAACTCAGTAATTAAAACCTTGGTACCTTCTAACATGAAGCTGAAGTCAGCCATTCTCGATTGCATCCAAAATCCTTGTGGGGCACAAAGGCAGACAGGCAGAGTGTCTCAGTCTGGACGACAGAAATGCTCAGCATACAAGGACTCCAAATTTGGGAAGGACTCCCTGGGACGCATTGCTCATAACCACTCCGGGGTTGGCTAAGTCTTTCCTCACCTGGGCAACAGTCCATAAAAAATGAGCTTGAAATTCTAGGAACGTGGTGAGTCTGGGGAGCGAGTCAGACCTATTTCTGGAGTCCTCTTTCATCTGGCTACATGGTTTTGGTGGGGAACAGTTTTCCTAAGATGGCGCAGGTCAAGGAGCAAGGTCGCCCAGACTCCATGCTGCCTTTTTCTCCGAGTCATATATCACAACCTCACCTCAGAGGCAAGCTTTGTGGAGCCACATATTCTCACTAGGGGGTGACTTTACCTGCCCAAGGACCTGCATGAATATACAACACACCTTCAAGCTCCAGAATGTGACCATCACAACACCAGATGGCCTCTCATTTCATAGAATGCCACTAAGATAAACAGAGGGGAGGAGATGGGAACCCCTTCTAACAGTTCTGTTTATAAGGCACCGTCCTCTCTAATGAGAAGTCCTCTCAGATTGGGTTTCCCTGTCTGTGAACTTTCTAAACACTGTTTTCTTCTTTTGTCTGAATGCCAAATTTGGGGATAAGCTTCCTCTCGCCCAGTAGTTTTCAACCTTCCTCATGTTGTGACCCTTTATCTTGTGGTAACTCTAACCCATAAAATTATTTTTGTTGCTACTTCATAACTGTAATTTTGCTACTTTTATGAAATCATAAATATCTGTGTTTTCCAAGGGTCTGAGATGACCCCTGTGAAAGAGTCATTTGAACCCTCAAAGGGGTCATTACCCACAGGGTGAGAACCATGGTTCTACAAAGAGCTCTCAGTATATACTTTAGTCCTATGCCTCCAGTCCTTAGTATAACTGACAAAATAATTTAATCAATTTTTAATCAAGTTTTTGTTGAATAAATAAAATAATGTCCTTGATATCCAATTGTCATGTACTATTTCTCATTATATAATACATATTTTTTTCAGCTTAGACTAATAGAAACTCAAGATTTATGTTAAGGCATTTGAACCTGATGCTATATAGTTTAATAAGACATCATATTATACACCTAAGTTTGACTGGGTTTCCATAGCAAAGGGTTTGATACTATAATGTTGCCAACTTTAGAGTATCTTAAAAATGTCTACAGAAATATGGGCCAAGCACTGAAGCTTTGATCAAAATAAACTCACACTACACTTAAATTTTTGGAACTTTTAGATAGTTGCATTAAAAAGCAACCATAAGAGCCTGCAGGGTGATTTCTTTTTGTGAGGTTTCCCCTACCATCCCCATGTCCACAGACAGGTTGTTCTCTCTCTCTCTCTCTCTCTCTCTCTCTCTCTCTCTCTCTCTCTCTCTCTCTCTCTGTGTGTGTGTGTGTGTGTGTGTGTGTGTGTATGATCTGATAGCCAATGATTGCTTTAAGGGCTGAAAAGAGAGGTTCCGGGGGTGTACCATGTCCTCATGCATGATAAGAGGCTGTTTTCCCATTGAGCTTGACCTCCAGTGCCTGATATTTTTGAATCACTGGTAGTTATTAAAGCTTCTAAAAAATAGATTCTATCTCTATTCTCAACAACTGAATTACTTTAGCAAGGATTGGAGTCTCTCTGCTCTCTTTTTCCCTACTGAAGGATGTCTTCCTCGGTTTACTAAACTGGATTAGGAAAACTGTTAAGGCCATCTTTCCTTACAGACAGAACAAGGCCAGTCTTCCCAGAGCCAGAGAGGATGAGACCAACTGATGGAGGGCGGAGCTAGAAGACAGACAGCTGTAGTTCGGGGCATCTGTATCAGCTACTTGTGTTGCTGGGGTGATGAAATCCCTGGCAAAAGCAAGGAAGAAAGGGTTTGGCTTCAACACATTCCTTCAAGGTGGGAGAAGGTGTGGCGTCAGGAACCGGAAGCAGCTCCTCATTCTGTATCTGCAACCGAAAGCTGAGAGAAATGCCGGTGCTCCGCTCATTTTCTTCCTTCTTAATTTATTTTCATTTTAACTTTTATGTGCATTGGTGTTTTGCCTGCATGTATGTCTGTGTGAGAGTGTCTGACTGGAGTTACAGACAGTTGTGAGCTGCCATGTGGGTGGTGAGAATTGAACTCAGGACCTCTGGAAGAGCAGGCCAATGCTCTTAACCACTGAGCCATCTCCCTAGCACCCCCCCCCCCGCCACGCGCCCCCTTCTCCTTTTAATTTATTCTGAGACTCCAACAAGTAGGAGAGTGCCACTCACATTTAGGGTGCATCTTCTCCCCTCCAATTAGCCTAATTTAGAAAATCCCTAACAGACATACCCTGAGGTTGGTTTCCACGGTGATCCTAAATCTCATCAAGTTTACAATCAAATTTAACCATAGCAGAGTCATTTAATCCTTTCATCCAGACAGGCTGAGAGCCATTCTTAGGCTAGCCTTGCCAGTTATGTGGAATAATACATTTCCTGTTTGGGTTAAGCTAGTTAGACTGGGTTTGTTGTTGGCAACCCAAACCTACTACAAATTGTTATTTTAGTCTCATTGAAAATCTGGAATAATTGCTGCAAGGACAGTGGTTTACTCTATCTTGGAACACTCAAAATAGGGTATTCTTCAGCTATTGCAAGTAACACACACAGGACTATGCTTACCAAAGGGGAGTTGATAATATATCAATCAGCAAAAGTTTAAAAAAACCGTTGCTTTGCCTGGTACAGTGTGGCAGGTGCTTTTAATTATAGCACTCAGGAGGCAGTTGCAGAGGCCAGCCTGGTCTACTAGTGAGACCTTGTCTCAACAAACAAACAAACAAAGAAACAAAGAATATTAAAGGGCACAGTGTGTGTGTGTGTGTGTGTGTGTGTGTGTGTAGTGCATATGCATGTGTATGCACTACCAAGTGCCAAACACTTGACTTTTTTTTTTTTTTGAGAAAGGTATCATGACGCACAAAAAGGCATCAAAGTTTAGGTGGTCAAGGATGGGCTGAACTCAGCAGCCTCTTGCCTCCACTCACCAAGTGCTGGAATTACAGGCATGTGCCACTATGCCCAGGCTTTGTCGTATGCATATATACTGATAAGAAGCCAACAGGAAGCTGGGAGTAGTACTACAAACTGGTGATAACAGGCTAGAGGTTAATCACAGAGGACCTGAAGCGTGAAGCCATCTCAAGCTACACAATGAGAACTTATCTAAAGAGACAAACAAGCAAACATCCCAGATGCCACAACAAAAAAAGTCCTAGAGGGAATCGACTCAAACACAAGTGGTTGACTTTTGCTTATAGGAATGTGAACAGCTTGACTTAGTGCGATCTTATTACATATAACTGTACGTGTCTTCCAAAAACCAATGTTACTAGGACATTTAAAAAAATATAAAAATCTAATATTGTGTACGGATAATGATGATGGTGATGGTGGTGTGTGTGTGTGTGTGGGTGTGTGTATACACCTGTGTAGTGGACAGTTTTTGGAGTTGATTCTCTCCTTCACAACTTAAGTGGGTTCTAGGATTTGAACTCAGGATCAGGCTTGCATGGCGAGGGCTTTTACACACCGAGCCATCTCAATGGCATTATATTTTTTAAAACTCAGGCATTCTGGGTTGAAGCCATCCCAAGCTACACAATGAGAGCTTATGTAAAAGAAAATTCTGAGAATATCTTTCTCTTCTCAGCTTTGTTTTGGTGTAGGAAATAGAGAAGATAGACAATAAGCCAGGGGAAGAAATAGCAGAAAGTAGAATAATCAAATAATAATACTAATAATAGTAGTAGTAACAACAACAATGGGGCTGGAGAGATGGCTCAGTGTTTAAGAGCACTGATTGCTCTTCCAGAGGACCTGAGTTCAATTCCCAGCACCCACATGGTGATTTACAACCACCTATAAAGGGATCTGATTCCCTCTTCTGGCATGTAGGTATACATGCAGTAAAGCACTCATACACAAAATCAATAAGATAATAAATAAATTAAAAGCAAATTCTAAAAATGTTTTAAAAATAATAAAATCAATATTAAAAACTAGAATTCTTTAGCTTGGTGGTGGTGGCATACACCTCTAATCTCAGGCACTTGGGAGGCAGAGGCCATCGGATTTCTGAGTTTAAGGCCGGCCTGGTCTGCCAATTGAATTCTAGGGTAGCCTGGGTTACACAGAAACCACTCTTGAAAAAAAAAACCAACAAAACTAAATCAAGAAAATAATCCTAGAGCTATCTAAATATGTACTATGTTTAACCTACTGAATATTTGGTAGAATTGGTGGGTGATGGGTTAGAAGAAATATAGAAGCCAGGGTTGAGGGATGGTGACACTATTCTATTACAGGAAATGGGATCCTAAGGCTCTTTTCACTAGGAAGCAATTTATTATGCAGCAGGCTCTTAGTACAGGATTATCCAAATGCTAAGTTTGTGGGTTGTTTGTTTGTTTGTTTTTCTTTTTCTTTCCTTTCTGTTTTTTGCCAGCATCTCTGTAGTATTGGCTGTCTGAGAGCTTGCTATGTACTCACACTGGCCTCAAACAAGGTTGAGGCTTTTATACATTTTTGTCTTCTTTGTTTCCTATATATGGCTATAGGCATTCCAATTGGGTGCTTCAAACTATGAGGCAGTACAGGCTAGAACGAGAAGGGAAGAGGGGGGCTACAGGAGAGTTGTGGTCAGTTTGCATATCCATACAGAGACTATTGACCAACCTGCATGTACACACACACACACACACACACACACACACACACACACACGGACATTGTTCAGTCTGCATGGCTGTTTCCTGTTTTTCTTCCTCTTAGCTCTCAAGGGTCCTCTATTCCACCTCCCACAACACATGCTTATCACCCCAACACTTGGGAAGTGGAGGCAGGAGGATTGTTAGGAATGTGAGGTCAGCCTGGGCTACCTGGTGAGTACCAGACTAAGCAGCCCTATAACACAAGACCCTGACTCAAACCTGCTCTCTGATGAAATAAAACAAAGCAACAAAACAGAAAGTGATGCATAAGAGGGCAAAGGTGCCTGCAGGCAAATCTGTCAGCCTGAGTTCAAGACCAGGGCCCCACATGGTGAAAGGAGAGAATGGAAAGACCTTGTTGCTTTCCATTCTCCACACAAGTGCTGTGGCATACATACAAGACACACACACACACACACATGCACAAGTGTATGTAATTAAAGTGAATAAAGTACACAAGTGTATGTACGAGTGAATAAATAAAAGTGCAAAGAGAAAGACACACACACCAAGAAAGACAGAGACAGAAGCATAAAATGCTTATTTGAATAAGTTGCAAATATCCTGTTCTCCAGACAGTTAGTCACATCATCAGATGCATTTTTGATGAATTATGCAGGAGGAGGTGCTGTTATAACATAGTGTTTTATATAGTTGAACAATTTGGGAAATCCTAGGAGTGCTATAATAAAAATTTGGGGTTTCCTTGTTCCTTTGATATACAATCTACCTTCAAGTCTTCCGGTCTTCAGTTTGGGAAGGGGGAAGTGAACCAGAATGTTCATCAGGCTTTAAACATTTAAATCCTCTCTTTTTTTGGTCTTTATCCTCTGGGGTATCAAAAATAGAAGCAGAGCTCTGATGTTTTGAGACGTCACAAAACTTAACATTTTATTTATCTTTGCTCTTAGCTGAAAGTACTAAGGGGTGAATGCTACGCACAGTGCATGGGTGTGTGGAACACAGTGACCGTTTGCCTGACTGGTAAGAAAAAACAAACCTTGTGGGTGAATCACAAAAATGCCTCCGCGAAGCCCATCACTGCTCCTGATGGCCGGCTATGCTTGCAGACAGGAGCCTGGCATAACTGTCATCAGGGAGGCTTCACCCAACAACTGACAGAAACAGATGCAGAGAACAGAGGCAAACGTTAGTCAGAGCTTGGGGAATCCAGTGGGAAGGGGGGAGGAAGAATTGTAGGAGCCAGACGATCAAGGATACCACAAGAAAACCTACAGAATCAACTAACCTTGGCCCACAGGGGCTTACAGAAACTGAAACACCAACCAGGGAGTATGCATGGGACTGACTTAGGCCCTCTGCACATGTTACAGTTGTGTAGCTTGGTCTTCATGGGGGACTCCTAACAGTGGGGACAGGGGCTGTCTTTGTTGCCTCCCTTTCCTCCTAATGGGCTGCCTTGTCTAGCCTTAATAGGAGAAGATGTCCCTAGTCTCACTTCAACTTGATATGCCAGGGCTGGTTGATGGATATGGGAGGCCTCCCCTTTCAGAAGAGAAATGGAGGAGTAGTGGATGGTGGGGAGTGGGGAGTGGGAGGAAGGACTGGGATGAGACAAAGAAAACAATTAATTAATTAATTAATTAATCAATTAAAAATCCAAACCATTACAATAAAAACAAATGAAAAAAAAAGCCTTTATGAGATCACTAGGAAAATTTCCTTTCTTCTGATTATCATCTGCGTGGACCAATAGCTTCAGTCTTTCCTGTTGGTGTATGACCCATGCCAGCAGTGTGGAGTTAGTTACCTTACTATACACAAATCTTTATACTGGCATCTTTAACAAACCTTCTTAATAGCATTCTACAGGAATTAAGGTTTGTTTGACAGGCTGAGGTTGAAGGATGATGCTTCAAGGCTAGGCTGGTCTACATAGTGATTCCCTTGACTTCAATGTCTTTACATTTCCAGAAGAGTGAGGCAAAATGTTACCGTAGACTCTATCCTACTTTGCTTGTGTGTTTCTGTGCTAAAGAAGCATGGACCAAAACCAACCTGAGGTAGAAAGATTTATTTGACTTGCAGAATATAGTCAATCATCAAGGCATGCCAAGGCAGTATGAGAAATGGTTTGTTTGTTGTTTATATCAGAGGTGTCTAGGCTCACCAAGGGCCAATATTCTATAACCTTTCCCCATTTTGAAACTCTCTTGTGACATGTCTGTTTGCCCAAATCCTGAACATTCCTGAGATTTGACTTTCACACACACACACATACACACACACACACACACACACACACACACATACACACACACACACACACACACACACACACACGTACTGATTATGAGCTAGCCAATCATATCAGATTGTGAGGTTGAGCTCTCACCACTGGGGTAAGACACAGTCACCATTTACATTAGAATATAAACTAAGTGACCTTCCCTCCCCAGTGTATGCTTGTTAGCCTGGTCATAGGTCACAGACCATCCTTTTTTTCAAAAAAGAAATTGTCTTGATGGGTTACTTTGTGTGTTTGTGTGAAGCAACAATTTGGGGCTGGCCCCAGATTTCAAATCCATCTGGAAGAGTGTTTGAACCCCCTCCCTTGATGGAGACATGATCCCAATGTCCCATGGTCCTATGTTCCATTGAAGTGGCACCCAGGGTCTCAGGCAAATGACAGTCTTTCAGATTGGTACTGCTTCGAGGACAGAAATTTTCTCTGCGTTGTAGGAAAGGGCCTGGGGTTTTCCTCGGCCCTCCAGGCACAGCTGTACACAGACCAAGTTAAGAAACATCATGGAGAATGGCATCATCATGGAGAATGGCATCTGAAAGATGTTGGATCAGGTTTGGAGGAAGGGAGAACAGACAGTTCCTTGTGTGACTAGGTTCAAAGCTGCCTTAGACCAGGAGGTTCTGAGGCTGTTGCTCTTCTAACTGTGTACAAACACCACACAAGATGCCTGAGGTTTTCAATTAGGTTTAATTATTTTAGCATGTTAGTTTTTCAGAGACAATGAAGTCATATGGCCTTACCTTCTTGATAATATCAGTAGTAAAGATGGCAAGTAAGTTATATGATTGCTGTAATCTTTTTTTCCCCAAGGCATGATCTCTCCATCTGATCCCTGGCTTTCCTGGAACTCTCTATGTAGACAAGGCTGGTCTGGAACTCACAGAAATCTGTCTGCCATGGCTGGTGGTCACAGATCTGTCTGATCTCAGCCCATGTCATGCTTGTGGGGGAAAGGGTGGCAAGGGCACTTTCTCCTTTTCGGTTTCTCCATGTGCTCCCTTAACAACAGCATCACTTATGGATACTGGGCACATCTGTCCCATTCCACCCCCATTCCTAGCAAGAGCTTGTACCTAGGAACCAAAGGAAGGTTTGTGAAAGAAAGTAAGATCCAGAGAACAGCCCTTGGTATTCACAGTTACAATTTGTGCCTTACCACAGGCCCTGATGAAGGATAGGTTCATTCTATCATGGATCTGGACCCATCAGAAGAGGAAGTAGTCATGTTGCCATCGTGGCTGGTGACCTCGTCAAATTAAGGCAACCATTGGGCATAATGGCACACGCCTTTAATCCCAGCACTTGGGAGGCAGAGGCAGACAGATTTCTGTGAGTTCCAGACAAGACATAGAGAGTTCCAGGAAAGCCAGGGACTATAAGGACACCCCCCACACCCCAAAGATTGCAGCAACCATGTAACTTGCTTTTCATCTTTATTAATATTATCACGAAGGTAAGGGCCATATGACTTCATTACCATCTTAGTTCATGCACCCCTAAAATTTCCTGTACCACCGACATTCAGTCCCACAACACAATCCTTTTCTCTCTTTCCGCTTTTCCATGATACCTGATGGGATCATGGAAACAGGAGACCCAAAGGAGTCCCCAACATGGGCTGTATTGCCAGGTGCTAAGGTTGATGAATTTTTATATCAAACTAAGGCAATAATACTAAACCTCCATGGTAGTTTTTATTTTTTGCACGATATTGTCACAGTGCCTCCAACACTGGCTAGCTTCCAACGGGAGGTGACACTTTGAGATGGTTAGATCTGGGAGGCTCAGGGGACTCTGCAACAGCCAAGAACCAACTTGGGAAAGCACAGCTCTACAGGATTGGCAGGTGCTAGACAAACTGCTGCCAGTGCGCAGCTGCAACAGCCAGAGGAAAGAAAGGGATCAACCTGCTTGGGTAGGAGGGTGGAGATGCAGATTCTGCTCTGTCTTTATGCCCGAGCTTTCTGCTCAGCCTTGCCATGACGTTGCAATCTAACTGAGATAGAATCTTCTATCCCTTCTCAAGGCTCCTTTCTCCATGCTTGTCTGCTTTGGTTTCTGCCCTCAACGAGCCCCAAGTGCTCCTGCTTTTGTCTTAAATTTAAATGACAGGAACAGGCTAAGAAAATGAACAAGCTGGTGGCATGTCTTTCCAGAGTCTTTTAGATGTTATTGTTTTCTGGGTTCTGTGTTCTCTAGATTGCAGGTGACCAAAAACAAACAAACAAACAAACAAACAAACAAACAAACAAACAGATGAAGTAAAAAACTGCTACAGTCCACAGAGAGGACTGTCTGCTTAATAATAATGATAATTCGTAATAGTAATAACAACAACGACAACAATGTAATCTCACAATGGTAACACCGGTGTCATAGTTTTAACAGAGCTTCCCTGGCTGTGTTTGTTAGGCTGTAAACATGAAATTCATGATGTTTTACTGTGTGTCACTGGTTTTCTCTATCTAATACTTGAACTCATTCAAAGCCAAAAGCATGGCGATGGCAGATCATTCTGTGGCCAGTACACACCACAGAAACTTCATGTATTTAGCTCTGTAGGGATCTATTCAGTGCCTGTGAAGACAGAAGAGCTTGTCAGGACCACTAGAACTGGAGCTATAGTTTAGTAAAGTAGGAGATATAGATGGTTGTAAGCCACAGTGTAGGTGCTGGGAACCTGCAAGTTCAGCAAGGGGTCTTACTGCTGAGCCATCTTGCCAGCCTTCCCATCAAAGACTTGTAGGTGTCTTATGTTTTATATAAGATCTACTCAGGAACTTACAAATGGCCATACTTTAATAGTATATACAGAGAATATTAACTTATAACATTACATATATATATATATATATATATATATATATATATATATATATATATTAGGTTCCACTTTCATTTATTGAGGTGGTTGTTATACTGCACTCTCTTCTAAGCCAAACAACTGCTGTCTTAAGAAGACCAGTTGTAGCCAGGCGTGGTAGCACACGCCTTTAATCCCAGCACTTGGGAGGCAGAGGCAGGCAGATTTCTGAGTTTGAGGCCAGCCTGGTATACAGAGTGAGTTCCAGGACAGCCAAGGCTACACAGAGAAACCCTGTCTCAAAAAAAAAAACAAAAAAAAAAAGAAAAGAGAAGAAAAGAAAAAGAAGAAAACCAGTTGTGCCTGTTTATAAAAGATCATTGGCTTATAAAAGAAGCTGGGCATGGTGGTGCATAGCTTTAGTCCCAACACTTGGGAGGTAGTGATAGGCAGTCTCCGTGAGTTTGCCTGGTCTACAGAGCAAGTTCCAGAACAGCCAGGGCTACACAGAGGAATCCTATCTTGAACACCACCACCACCCAAAATAAATAAAAAATAAAGGACAGAAAGAAAAATCATCAGACCTCAATTTGTTAATACTTCTTCTTTATAGAAAGAGGGGATGGTCTGGGTAACTGGGTCAAGGAGTATCAAGACAGTCCTTGGCCAACTATCTGTGATTCTGCCTCAATTTCATGTGTTTTGGGGGTCTTGGGGAGAGGCTAAGGTATACAGGATGGGAAAGATTAGGGATAGGACTTTCCATATGTGCATCCTTGGGAAAGCCACTATCCATACTGAGTAAATGTGGCTCCCTCCAGTGTGGCTGCTTTCAGATTACCCACATTCTTTTCAGAACCCCCTCACCCAGAAGTGAGCTCAAGAAACATATTGGTTCTCCAAGGTGAACTCAGATAAAAATCAAACCTTGGTTTGTCACTGGGACTTTTAAGGGGGGAAATGGCATATTCCACTCTCTTGGGGAAAAATCCTCATGGTCTTAAGAAAGAAAAGCAAAAGATAGAAGAAAATATTAGAATGATGTAACAATGGAAATTTTTTTAGTAAAGTAGGACTCATGTATGAAGATTAAGATGGTTGGATGTTTTTTCCAGAATGGAAAAGAAACCTAAAAATAAAGTTCTGATCAAGTTACAAAAAAGTATGTGAAAGACTTTATATATATGACATTAACATTCCTAAGGTCAAAATTCATTTTTATTAATAGAATCACTGGTCTGTTCTTTATAACAATTATAAGGACTAGCTTAAAGAATAAAAATGTGAGGGCTGGAGAGATGGCTCAGCGGTTAAGAGCACCGACTGCTCTCCCAGAGGTCTTGAGTTCAATTCCCAGCAACCACATGGTGGCTCACAACCATCTGTAATGGGATCTGATGCCCTCTTCTGGTGTGTCTGAAGAAAACAACGGTATACTCATATACATAAATGAATAAATCTAAAAAAAAAAGAATAAAAATGTATGCCTAATCAAAGTTTATCTTTAAATGTGTAGGCTCCCCCCCCCCCAGTTTTATCTAAACATTGAAAAGTAGTTAAAAGTGCCAGACAGAAGCCAGTAAGTGGTGGTACATGCCTTTAAGCCCAGCACTAGGGAGGCAGAGACAAGTGGATCTCTGAGTTTGGGGCCAGTCTGGTCTACAGAATGAGTTTCAAGACACTTAGGGCTACACAGAGAACCTTTGCCTGTAAAAAAAAAAAAGTACCAGAATAGCATATCTGGGTGTTCAATAACTGTAGTTGGAGAACTATTTTGATGTGGTCAGAGGGATAAAAAAGAGACAATATTTTGCCTCTTCTCCATTGTTAACTATTTCCTAGTGGATTGTGGGTAGCTCTTGAAATGCCCTATAACTGTGGGAAGTGACCTGTTATTTTGTTTAGAGAGGCCCTGGAGACCACCTGGTGAACTCTAACCAGTCTCCAGTCTACGAATAGGAGAATTAACACAGAAGAAAATGGTCTTTAGTACTTCCAAACTAAGGTTTGGTTGAGCAAAACTTTGACTTATTCCCACATAGATAAAATCCTGCTAAGAGGAAGGCTAGAGGAGCCAAAGGTTCTTCTCAAATCCAAGTGACTATTGGGGACCAGATCCTCAATTGGCCTTGACAGTAAGAAAAGAAAATGATTCATTTTTGCCAACTGCATGGTCTTAAACATATAACATTTGGGCTGCAGAGATAGCTCAGAGGTTAAGAGCACTGGCTGCTCTTCCAAAGGTCCTGAGTTCAATTCCCAGCAACCACAGAATGGCTCACAACCGTCTTTAATGGGATCTGATGCCCTCTTCTGGCATGCAGGTGTATATACAGATTGAGCACTCATACATAACATAAATAAATCCTTAAAAAAAAAAAGCATACAACTTTAAAGTGCAGCTGCCTTATTAGGGTTTTAAGACCTCAAAGCCCCATCTCCACAGTGACTCACTTCCTCTAACAAGGCCACATCTCCTCCAATAAAGCCACACCTCCTAACAGTGCTACTCCCTATGGGCCAAGCATTCAAGCTTATGAGTCCATGAAGGTCCACACCTCTTCAAACCACCACAATAACCAAAAACTAAAATGATGAGTCCATTAATTTAACAATCCAGGAGATTGCATTCTGTAGTCCTTAGACTTAAATCCATATGAGATGTTACTTTGACAACTATTTTTGACAAAGGACTTTCTTCTTCAAAAGAAGATAACTTCATACTTCATTGCAACACCTACCTATAGCCAAGAGAAACAAGCTCACTATTATTTTAACCTAAAAATTAACTGGTGGCTACATTTCTTTTTAGTCCATCTCTAGAAGCCATCTTGGAGGGACTTCAAGCTGATTTTAGCCACTCCAACAACTACCAAAGGGCTTGAGAGCAGATTCTGGGTTCAGCATTCTGGTGACCAGCCTTAGAGGCCAATGAAAAATGAAGAGTCCAATAGATGGATGTTCTTGGGAGCCCATCAAGAGATTCTCATGGACTTTGATTTAGAGATTAAAAAATGTCCTCCATTCTGGCTTTTCCTGGTTCTCTGCCTAAATCCCCCCAGGCATCAGTGAAGAACTTTCTTTCCTCCCAACCTCTAACCATTATATAAATGGAACCATGGATGTACTTTGGGAGGTTTTTTTTTTTTTTTTTTTTTTTTTTTTGGTTTTTCGAGACAGGGTTTCTCTGTGTAGCCCCGGCTGTCCTGGCACTCACTTTGTAGACCAGGCTGGCCTCGAACTCAGAAATCCACCTGCCTCTGCCTCCGGAGTGCTGGGATTAAAGGTGTGCGCCACCACGCCCGGCTGGGAGTTTTTTAGATAGGTCCAGTTAAGAGATAACCTTGGGTACCACATCTGATACCACCATTCAATTTGCATAAGCCAGATCAGTTACGACCCCAGTTTCATGTGGCACTTACAGTTACTTCTTCAGGGAGGGGATGAGGAAAACAAGAGGTCAAAGATCAGCCAAGCAGTTTAAGGTAATAGACCTTGGAAATAAAAGAAAAAAATAACCAGTTTTTCTCTTAGCTAAAAGCCAGAAATGCCCTTGGGTCTCTTGGTAGCCTCATCCTTGTTAGCAGCCAGAGATGCTAAAAGTGTTTTAGAGACTCTGTTTTCTCATCTGGTTTGCAAATGATTCAGTCTTACCTTCTCAGACATTCATTCTCAGGAATGTGACAGTCACAGTCAAGGCCTGTCAAGAGAAATCTTACAGTCAAGAGAATAGAACCTTTGGCTTAGAGATGGAGACAGAATTCCAGCAGAGCCAGGTCAATCTCCTGGTCACTGGCCTTGGCCTAGGAAAGTGGGCTCCCCTTAAGCTATGTTAAACAGATAGGAGAATAGTTAATTCCTGTGTTGGGAGCCTTGTCCAGAGCCTCCTCACGTCTACTCTCTCCAGACAATCCCCAGTCGTTTAGCATGACAAAGATTTATTATTACTAGAGAGTTCAGAAAGTCAGTATACTGACTTTCAACCTTGAAGAAATAAGTGAAAATGTATACCAAGGAGGGGCAATTATGATAAGTGTTTTGGTTTTTTTTTTTTTCCTATAGAAGCTGGCTAGGCCACCGATGGCCAGTGTCCCTCATCCTGAAACTTATGTGCATAGGCTTGTTTGTTCAAGCTCTGTACACTCCTAAGACTTGAGTCTCTAGAAACTGTTTCCTTCTGTGATAGAATCAAATCTAAGGGAACTTTTTACCCAGCCGTGCCCTTATTAGCCTGGTTCAGGCCATGGCCCAGCCTTTTCGCAAGAAGAAACTTTGTTAGAATCTAACTTTGTTAGATTCATTTCACTTTCTTTGTGTGACACTCAGAATAGTCTTTCCAAACAGCAGGAACTCAACCTGGAGGCAGGGACTGAGGCAGGGATGGCAGAAGAGCGCTGCTTTCTGGCTTGCTTTCTTTGGTTTGCTCAGCTCCTTCTCTCATACAGTCCAGGCCTACTTGCTAGTGATGGCCCCACCCAACTGGGCTGGGTCTTCCTACATCAATTAGCAATTAAGTAAATGTCCCAAAGATGTGCCTACAGGTCAACCTAATGGAGAAGATTCCATAAATGAGGTTTCTCTTTTCTCAGCCCAGACTGTTAATATGACTATCGTTCCTCATAACTCAAAACTTTGGAAAGTAATAAATTAGGGGGAAGCTGAAGAAATGAATCCTTGGTATTTATGGTTTTGTTCTTCCTTATCAAAAAGTTATATAAAAGTTGGATCTGAATTTGTGGAGAGTTTTGTTATACAAGCTTCTTGTTCAATTCTAGTTTGTTTTATTGGGAGAGTTCAACGTTGGGGCTGGAGAGTTGGCTCAGTGGTTTAGAGCACTTATTGTTGTTGTAAAAGACCTGGGTTCGATTCCCAGCACCCACATGGAGGCTCACCACCTCCTCAAGCACCAGCACATGTGGTACTACACACATGAAGGCAAAACATTCATACATATAAGATACTAAAAATAAATCTAAAAAAAAAAAACCATTAAAATCACTCATACATACTTTTAAAAGTTCATAGCTGGTAGCTGGGTATTGTGGCTTACACCTTTAATCCCAGCACTCAGGACACAGAGACAGGCAAATCTCTGAGTTGTAGGCCAGCCTGGTCTACAAAACAAGTTCCAGGACAGTAAGGGCTATGCAGAGAAACCCTGTCTCAAAAATATCAGAACAAGTCAAAACCCCAAACCAAACCATCAGAAAAACAAAGACCAAAAATCACAATCAAACCAAACAAAATAAGAGTTTGAGGTTGTGGCTGGAGAGATGGCTCAGCAGTTACGAGTCCTTACTGCTCTTGTAAAAGACCTGGGTTTGATGCTCAGCACTACACTCTTATCTCACAACCCCCTGTAACTATAGCTCTAGGAGCTCCAGTTCCCTCTTCTGGCCTCTGGGCCATGTGTATATGGTACATATACATTCCCACACATATACTAAATTTTTCAGAGGAGACTGAGCCATGGGATGCCTAGCTGTCATCCCAGTAGCCAAGATGCAGAAGCAGGTAGAACTCTGAGTTTGAGATTAGCCTGGCCTAATCTCAAAGTTCCAGGCCAGCCAGGGATACATAGTGAGATCCAGTCTTCCCTCCCCTCCCCCTCCAAATTTAGGGTTGACCATCTTATGTATTAACAGTATAAGACTGCTTTGTACATCACCTGCAATGCATTCAGTCCTTGGTCTCTGTGTTCTGTAGGAATGCTTACAAATCTTCCTTCCCTTCATCTTCTTGATGGCTCAAATGCACACCCCAGAGCAGAACACTGTGTTCCTTCAGACAGATAAGAAGAGACGGGAGGACCAAACATACACATTAACAGATTCAGGCGACCTTTCCACCAAAACTTTGCCTAAATATGCTACATGCTGCATCTGTCTTCTCACCCCAAAGTGTTCGGTGTACATGGCCTTTGGGTTGTGCCTCTGGAGTAACACCCAGCTTTGTTACTTCAAAACTCTTAGGCAAGTTGTTCAATCCCTGCTTCAGTTCGCCTAATGGTCAAATTGAGATCATTTCTGGCGATCGATCCCCACCTCACTCGGTTGCTATAGTAATTAAATGTAACAATACGTGTAACTGTCCTGGCATACATAGTAAGTTTCAAAGTCAGGTATTTGTACCTCACTCTTTGCAGCAGAATGTATTGCCAGACTCCTGGCACAAGTAAGAAACATTAGGATGGTTGAGCCTTTGCTTCACATCTGATCAAGGGAAATATACTTTAAAATGTGGCAGCTATAGACCTGTCCTAAAAAACAATCTTCAAATATTTTGGTTTTAGCCATCAACTCTAAATTGTCTTATTTTGTATCATATGATTTAATATTTTACTTTGGCTATTCATTCATAAATCCATTCAACAAAGGTTCCTACTTATGCTTGCTAGTTTTATGTCAACCTGACACAAGCTAGAGTTGTGTTTCAGAAGAGTCAATGAAAAAATGCCCCCACCAGTTAGCCTGTAGGCAAACCTGTGGTACATTTTCTTGATTGATGCTGGATGCTGGAGGGTCCAGTTCCCTGTGAGTGGTGCCGCTTCTGGGCTTGTAGTCCTGAGTGCTGTAACACAGGCTGAGCAAGCCATAAAGAGCAAGCCAGTAAGCAGCACTCTTGCATGGCTTCTTCATTAGCTCTTGACTTCCAATTCCAGCCCTGCTTGTGTTCTTGCTTTCACTTCTATCAGCACTGTTGTAAGCTCATATAGGTTGTAAGCTGATATAAACCCTTAGGTTGTAAGCTGATATAAACCCTTCCTTCCCTATGTTGCTTTTGATCAAGGTAGAAACCCTAACTAAGACAGAAATTTGTAGCAGGTCATGGGGTAGTACTGTGGCAGACCTGACCATGGGTTTTGGGAACAATTAAGGCAGCATCTGAGCTCTGGCCTGGAAAAGCCATTGAGTATTGAGAGCTCAGCTCAATAGGCTGCTCTGTGGGAACTCCAAAGATAGGAATGCCAGGACAAGTGTAGACAATGAGGGTATGGCTTGTGAAGTTTCAGAGGGGATTAAAGGCTTTATCATATGGTTTTAAATTAAGAATCTGTGGTTCTGGTCAGCTGGAGCCTAAGAGTTGGAAGAGACCAGAACCAATAAAGTGAAATCTTTGCTTTGCTGGGACTATCAAAGTCTTCTGGGATGTATTTTGTCAGGGTCATTATATAGAAGCTGTGGTCCAGAGGTGGTCTAGACTGTGCCTCATGCTGGCAGCTCAACTTGGATATGTTAAAGAGTCTCCCAGGTCTTACTGGTTTTGGGAAGGAGAATTCAAAGTTGGATATCAGAGATGTAATTTTGGCCATGAAGTTGCGTCCACTGTGGGCCTGAGAATGAGACCCTGTGAGAGTGGATGAACTCAGTACCTGGGGAATTCCAACTCTGACTGCTCAGGAAATCACAGGTTTTTCTTGTGTTCCCTCTGTGCTGTCCTCACAGCTCTCGAGTCTTTTTTCTTTGGGGTCATTCTACACTCATAACCTGAAGAGTGGGCTGGAGGAACAGACTGCAGGCAGAACTCTTTCCTAGTACACACAATGCCTGATGTTTGAATTCCAGCACTGGAAAAATCTAGCTGTCTATGTGCTTGTGCTCAAGAGATGGTGAAGCAATTAAGAGCCCTGCCTGCTTCCCAAAGGGCCAGAGTTTGAGTCCCAGCACCCACAGGGTAAGTCACACTGTCTGTACCTCCAGTTCCAGGAGATCTGATGCCCTCTACTTGCCTCTATAGGCACTAGGCATTCAAGAGGTACACAGGCAAATAGTCAGGCAAAAACTTTCTTACACATAAACAAAATTGAAACTGTATGTGTATATGTATGTTTGTTTACATGTATGTATGTTTGTGCGTATGTATGTATGTATGTCAGGTAGAAGCAGAGACAAGGACAATCAGGAGTTCTATGCAACCCTTGGCAATATAGAAAGTCCAAGGCTAGGCTTGGTTACCTGAGACTGTCTCAAAACAAAGCCTTTAGACTAAAATCTCCGAACAAAATCAACAGCAACAAAAACCCTCCATGGCTTTAATCCTAGCATATTCGAGCCAGAGGCTGGTGGAATTATAAAAGTTTGAGGCCAGCCTCATTTATAAAATACGTTTTAGGCTATCCAGAGCTAAATAGTGAGATTGTATCTCAAAAACCAAACCAAACCAACCCCCACCCAAACACAGTAGAAAAAGGTAACTGGTATAAATTCCAATCCTCTCTACCTTCTCAGTAGCACTGGGAGGAATCATGGAAGTCTGGCTGTGTAGATTCCTTGGCATGCTCCAGCTGAGGGTACGAGTAAAGTCAGGAGGCCAGGGACACCAGTTCTATGTGGGTAAGGGAATTATTGGCAAATAGGTCTTACTAGAAAATGAAGTGATAAGAAGAAACACAAGGTCAAGACTACCAGTGACTATGAATGTGTCTCAAACATTTTAAAATGTACATTTTTGCAGAGAGGTCTCTGCACATACATGAGGACTCCTGAAGTATTAGGAGTCAGGTACGCGTGACTGGGAGTATGCCAGGAACCCAAATGCCTTCCTGGAGTGCATACTCCAGAGAAGCATGTCATATGTTTACCCTCCCAATGGGACCGTGACAAAAAATACATAGGGATCAAGATGCTAAATCTGAGGCCTTTAGTGTTGTATAGCAACACAACTTAATGGAATCCTTAGTGGTACATGATCCAGCAGTAAGAGGGGAAGGAGGAGTGAGGGTCTGAGGTCTTCTTGGGCTGCAGAATGAGTCAGACCTAGCCTCAAAGACAGAAAAATAGGCATTCAATCTATCACACTAGTGAAGGATAGTTATATGAATATGGACCAACACAAAATAGTAAAAAAAAAAAGTGAGATTTATTCATCTGGAAGGATTTGACGTTACAGGAGAGATTTAACTTTACAGTGAAGAGACTGGATTTATTAAGAGCCCTTGAACTGGGCTGGAGAGATGGCTCAGTGGTTAAGAGTGCCGACTGCTCTTCTGAAGGTCGCAAGTTCAAATCCCATCAACCACATGATTGCTCACAACCATCCATCATGAGATCTGATGCCCTCTTCTGGGGTGTCTGAAGACAGCTACAGTGTACCTACATATAATAAATAAATAAATCTTAAAAAAAAAAGAGCCCTCAAACTTGTAAAATGCTACAAAATTTGAAGACCTGGGACTTTGAAAATCTATTTTATATTGCGGTATCAATATTATCATGGCATCTTGGGTACAAAGGCAGGGAAGGTTACGGTTTAACAGTAATGTTTGACAAAGAGTGGTGGGTTCTGCTAATGAAGTTTTTGTCAACCTGAGGAAAACCTATACACAGCTGGAGAAAGAGCATGGTAGTGGACCTGGGGAGTAGCTATGTCTATAGGGCATTCTCTTGATTGCTGGTTGTTGCAGGAGGACCCAGGCCACTGTGGTGGGTGCCATCCTTGGGCATGTGGGCCTAAGATGTAGAAGAAAGGCAGCTGAGCAATCCAGGAGAAGCAAACCAGTAAGGCTCATTCCTGAGCTCTAAGTTCAAATAGACCCTTTTTGACGAAGTCGGTTTTGGTTAGTGTTTTATTATAGCAACAAAAAGCAAATTAGAACATCCTAGAGATGCTGAGGGCTAGATCTGTGTTAGGGTTTGGCAGTTAGGTTTGAAGGGACTGCTCATTTGACCTCAGTAAAACCAAAACCAACAAAACCAAAAAGCAGCTCCCCTCCCCCAACACCACTATCACCACTTGGGGGAAAACACAAACAACCAACCCCCCAAAAACAAAACCAAAAAACAAAACAACAACAAAACACTAGAGACATGAAATTCCTTTCACCTTTTCAAATACTCAGGAGCAAGACGTTTTAGTTTGTTTGTTTGTTTGTTTTGTGTTTTGTAAAGGCAGTCTTAGGGAGCCCAGTCTTCTCCTAGACTTTGCCTTGAATTCTTGATCCCCATGCCTCAGCCTCACAAGTACCAGGATTACAGATGTGAAACACCAGGCCCTCATTCTTATTAACTTAGAATAGCTCTCTAGAAACAGGGCTTGAAGAGCTTAAATACATGCTTACGTTCTAGAGAGGGGATTATCTCTACCTTACAACCCCAACCACTAAGGACTCTGATACTCCCCCCCCCGGGCCCCCCCCACCCCCAGTTATCAGACTGTGAAATTTTATATGCCACCATACAATTATTTACTTTGCAAGTTTCCAGTGCCTATGTATTATTTCTAACAACTCTGTGTGTGAGGTGGGGGGCAGGGGGCGGGGGGTTGTATTCCTCCTTCCACTTGGCAAGTGGAAGGTCTTCATTTAATGTTGTACTTAAGATGCCTGCGGAATCTGAACTTCAGACCTATCCTCTCGACCCACCTCAGTGACATCCTCACCTCTCTGAGTGGCTCCAACTCAGCTCCTTTTATCTAGTAGATTCTCAAGTCTGTGACCAAAGAGGAACTCATTGGAAACCACTGAAAAATAAACAAAACCGCTAGGGCCACCACTGCACTGGCCTCTTGGCGGTGGGGGCTGTTCTTTCTGTCCCAGCCTCACCAGTGCCCCATTACTGCACCCCGCCTCTGGGCGGCGAATTCCGAGGTGGCCGGCGCGCCCACGCTTGTGCAGGACCCGCACCCTGCGGTGATCTTTACTCCCCAAAGCAGTGCTTAGGTTTCTCGGCTCTCCCAGAAGCCAAAGGGGGCTGGCCACCGCCGCCCCCTTTGCTGAAAGGACAATGAGAGGCCAGCGAGAAGTCTTAGATAAAAAGGCCACGCTAGCTTTGGCTTTTCTAGCTCGCTGGCAGTTTTCTCCTTGTCCTAAAAAGTTGGCCCCAAAGTTTAACGATGGGAGCGTATGTGTAGGTGCGTTTGGTGGGCGCGGACAGGGATGCAGAGGGTGTGTGGGTCTTGCTTATTCGGGTCCTCAGGGTCACAAAAACAAGAGCCAGGCTCCGCATATGGACTTGAACCCCTGGGCGGGGAGCAGGCGCGGAAATGTGGCGGAAGGCAGCGGGGCCGCGTGAGCGATGGCGTGGCCAGGCACTAGCGGAGGACCAGCAGGGACCCGGGTAGGCAGGCAAGAGTGTGAGCCCCGCGCTGAATTGGTCTCCCAGCCCCCACCTGTTTGAAACGATTTGCAAACACCAAAGCCAAATTCTCTGTGTTCCAAAAGTTCGAGATCTGGAGTCAGGCAAGCACACGTGTTCCCCAAAAGGCTCTGGCGGAGCCGACTACACTGCAAGAGGAGGAATTCTAGGGGTGCAGGGAGAGGAGCAAGTTGGCGTCAATGAAGGGTCGGCCCTAGGACCCCGCGGGAGGCGCGTTGGAATCTCTCCCTTCCAGGAGGAGGGGTGGGGCGGGCCTGCCCGCGGGCGGCCGCCGAGCGCATGCGCGCGCGTCTCCTCTCCAGCCGGCCGCTGCGCTCTGCCGCGCGGAGTAGAATGAACTGTAACAAAACAAGCCGAGCCTTTGTATCTGCTTAAAGGGGCCGCGGCCACTTCCCTGGCGTCCCCTCACCCCCGCCCCGCGCCGCCGCGTCTCCAGGGCTCCCGGCAACTAGCTTGGAAAGGGCTTCCCTCGCGCTGAGGAGCGACCGGCCGGCGCGGAGCAGGCGCGGCGCGTGTGGAGAGAGCCGCGGAGCGGAGAGCGGGCCCGGGCGGCGCCGGAGTGGACTCTGGTCCCGGGAGCGCGGTCGGCGCCGGAACGCGGACCCGGAGGCACCGGAATGCAAACAAAGCTCGCGGGCGCCCGTGCAGGGCTCTTCACGGAGCCCGGAAAGTTTGTTTTATGATGGCTTGAGAGCGCGAGAGAGTCGGGCGAGGAGGCTCGAGTAGCTCGCTCCCGCGCTCCGAGAGATGCTTCTCCCGTGAGCCCGCCGCTCCGGGGGCTCGTGCTGTGGGGGCACCTGTCTCTCGTTTTAGCAGTTTTCTTTTTCTTTTCTTTTTCTTTTTTCTTTAATTTGAATTTTTCTTTCGAGGAGGGGCTGTAACTCATCATGTCGAAAGTGATCCAGAAGAAGAACCACTGGACTGGCCGCGTTCACGAGTGCACCGTGAAGCGGGGACCCCAGGGCGAGCTGGGGGTGACGGTGTTGGGGGGCGCGGAGCATGGGGAGTTTCCGTACGTGGGGGCGGTGGCGGCGGCCGAGGCGGCGGGGCTTCCCGGCGGTGGCGAGGGGCCGAAGCTGGCCGAAGGTGAGCTGCTGCTGGAGGTGCAGGGGGTCCGGGTGTCCGGCTTGCCCCGCTATGACGTGCTGGGAGTCATCGACAGCTGCAAGGAGGCCGTCACCTTCAAAGCCGTCAGACAAGGTAAGACGGGGCGTGCCTTTGGGGGGCGCACCCCGAAAAAGAGGGGAGGCCTGAGGGGGCGCCGTTTGCTCCGAGTGCTGTGAGCCAAAGTTGAGGCCCGGACCAGATGCACTCAAAGTTGTGAGGTTGTGGGCTGTGCGCCCACCTGCGTGGCGGGCAGGGGCCGGGGTTGCGCCGGGAAGCGGGGAGATGCTTCCCAGGCCTGGTTTGTCAACTTCTAGGTCGTAGCCACCTAGTGTTGCGCAGCCTCGCCTGCACCTTAAGGCAGATGGGGAACTGAGGCAGGCTAAGGTGGACGCTTCCCCCAGCCCCTTACGGGATGGATGAGCTCACGGAGCTGGTGGCTTGCCCACTGCCTGTTTCCCTGAACTGGAGAGTGGGTCGTGGAAGGAGAGGGTCTATTTATGATTGATTGGAATTCTTCCATCACAGAATTTGCCTTCACCCTGCAACCCCTCCAGGTGGGGCTGGATTATGACCCCCTGGAGTCCTTAATCCAGCCGCCTGCAGAGCCTGCAATCACCCCACAGCGGGGTGACGTCTGTGTCTCCTCCTTGTGGAGACCTACGGTGGGGGAAGGGGTGAATTAGCGCTTGGCGCGAATCTAGTCCAAGTTTACCCAGCCACCTCCTCCTCTTGCACCGTCGTCCTTATTGATGATGATTGTTGATGGTTACAATTTATTGTTAGCGTGTTATGTGAGAGGCTGTCTGTAAAGTGGTTTAATTGCATTATCTCATTCTGATTCACGTCAGTGCTATAAGAACGACTTGTTTTTTGTAAGTCCTATATTACAATAAGTAAGCCGGGTCTGACCTTAGGTAAAAGACTTGCCCAAGGTCACACATCTACTAAAAGTGTATGGGTCTTTTTTGTTAAACCTTGAGCAAGGAGGAGGAGGGCTTGAGGGGACGACTTTCGGGACCTGAGTTTTGGGGTGGGGGTGGGGAAGCAGATCCTCCCCTAGAAGTCTGTAGGGTAAAGATGGCTTTCTAAAAGACGCATTTGATGACCCCTGGCCGTGGGAGAGTACTCCCTCGCATTTTGGTTTGAGCAATGGTCTGATCCTCTAGCCACCGGAGCGTAGCTGCAGTCCTTAGAGGCATCCCTCCTGCACCCAAGTGCTGTGACGCAGGTTCTCCCAGATGAAAGCACCAGAGGAGGTGGCAGAGTTGAATGTGGTGAAAAGTTGCCATATGTTCCTGTCAGGATGGCAGCAGCTGAAGGAAACGTGTCAAAGGAAAGCCGGGGAGAGCCAGTGCTCTCAGCAGCAGGCCGCTTCCAGATGACCGGAGGATGAGCACAGTACTGTGTGCGGGGAGCCTAGTAGCCAGGCCTTTCTACCCTTTTGGGAGCGCAGAGGCTGACACCTAACAGTGGAATGTCCTTATCCTGCTACTTGGCCTTGCCTGATGAATCTGTCCTTAGGAGTTTCTGGTAGAATCATAACTGAGGAAGTGTGCTGGTTCACAGTAAGTGCTCAGGAAAAGCGAGTCGTATTGGAGTTGGATTTAAGCAGTTAGGAATTCAGTTTTTAGCTAGGAATTTAATGCCAGTTCCCCAGGTGGTTATGACTTGGTAGAGCTGTTGAGAAAATACTGTGACAGGCATTTATCTATGGGGGGCGGGGGGCAGCATTGGGTTTGAGTTCAGGCTCATTTTGCAGAAAGATTTCTCATCCAGCAGGATGTCAGGATGTCTGGGTGATGGTTAATGGGCCCTAAGACTTGTTGGCCATGGGCTAGAAGCTTCCAGAAGCTGAGCTCTTCCACTATTTTGCAGAGATCCTGGAGCTAGCTAGTACCCCTTCTCCCTCCCTCCCCTCCTCCCTTCCTCTCTCTCTCCCCTCTGTGCGCTCTTTAGTGGTGGTGGTGGTGGGGAGATGCCTGTGGATTTGACAGTTAATATAGTGCCTTCAGGTGTCCTATGATCAGGACTGTCTTTTGCCAACAGAAATGCTCACAAAGGGAGAGAGTGGGCTTGTGCTTCTGAACACCCTTGCAATAGGCTATGAGTGCTGTGGAATCCACCACATTATAAAAACTGTCGCATGTGATAATGACATGGGCACAGTTACTGTGAAGATGACCCTAGGAACCATTTCAACAGTCCTCCCACTTTCCTGTTGCAAAATGATTTAAATTATAGGACATATTTGTCTCCAACTTTGTTTGTTACTGTGTCTTACTGTATCGAGTAGACTGAGCTAGTATTTGGGAAAAATTATACTTTTTATGGTGTTTCCATTTTGAGTTAGCTCTCACAGGGACATAGTCACTCTGGGTACATATCTGCGTGGAAATGTCACAGTCTTCTTGTGGTAGAAGATTGTACCCTTTCTGTTGCATGGCGGGTTTCTATAGCACATAGTATCTCATGGATAGGAGTGGGTTGTGAACGAGACTTGGTAGACCCACATTAAGTGGAGAGGACAGTTGGTCATAATATGCTTAAAATATTATAAATGTATGTATGCTAGTTGGATCTGTATATGCATATTATTTTCAGAATTCAGATACTTAAAATGCAGAATTATAGCAGAATTCAGATCTTTAAAAAACTAGACTTTTAAACTGATACGTGTGTGCGTATATATGTATATAAACATAAAAACAGTACCTACGGTTTTGTTTTGTTTTTGAGGCAGGATAGTCCGGTGTGGCCTTGAATGCCTGGTTCTCCAGTCAGTCTCTAGAGAGCTGGGATCGCAGGTGTCTACTGCCATGTCTAGTGTACTGCAATGTTTTGATAACTTGTATATATGTTATATCCATTTAGGTCAGATACCAAGTGTCTGCTTTGATGAATTTGGGCATGTGTACTCTCTCATGTTCCTTCTGGACACTCAAATGAAGATACACAACATTACCATCACCTAAATATTCCCTTCAGGATTCCTTCCAGTTACTCCCCTCTCAACCAAGGGTGTTGGTTCCGCTTACTGTAGATTTGAACATTCTTTTACTGCATAAAAGATGAAGTATAGTCTATCCTACTGTGTGTCTTTTTTCACCCAGGAGGCTTTGGAGAGTTCTTGTATGCTTCACGCTGTAGCTCCTTTTTCATTGCTGCATAGTATTCTCTAGTAGGTATTTTGTTCTCCCCCGACCCCTCCTTTTTTAGCCTTTGCTTCTAGGTCCAGAGTTGACTGTTACAAACCAAGCTGCTATGACTGTTCTGGTTACTTTCTGTCTTTGCCAGTTTTTAATCTTGTCCATGTTGAATTTTAATCATTCTAGCGTTTTAGGGACAGAAAGTAATTATAGAAATGTTGAATAGGAGGTAGCTAGTCTTTATTAAGTTCTCACATTGGCGTTTGCCAGGACAACATGTGTTTAGGACATGTGAGTCCTTGGTTCATACCTTAGCACTGGACTAAACCCAGAAGACAAAGTATGTCAGGTGGTTGGTTAGCCTAGCACTTTGTGGGCGTTCCCTTCTTTAATCCTCTGACCTTGACTCAGAGGAAGCTAAGTTGGAAACTTAGGTTCAGAGAGGTTGGGTAACTTTGCTAAGAGCCAAGGCAGAGCGAGCGCAGCCCTCTCCCATCCCAATGCCTCTGCCCCTGACACCTAGGGCAGTGGCTATGGAGTTGGATTTCCTCCTACCCAGCAGGTCTGGGCTCCCTTGTCCTAGTCTGAAATGTAAATTCTGCCTCCCAAGGTACCACTGACTCAGAAACTTTGGGCTCGGGGTCCTTGGGGGAGTTTTGTGACTTGTTGGCCCGTGAGAGAGAAGATGGGCAGGTGGCCTGACCCAGAATATGGTGTCACAGATCTTACAAAGTCACTTTCCGAGGGCCTAAAGTTCTCAATGCCAAGAATAAGTGGGTTTGCTTCCCTGCAGAGCCATTGGTTGCCTGAAGTGCTGGGCTACGAATAACTCCGACTCGATGTTTAAAACTGTCTGATTGCAGTGTCTCAAACGAGTATATTATAGGTCATGCTTTTTCATATTTCTGTGGATGAATTTGTGGTTTTTGCAAATTACTCAGGAAATTGCCCTTCCACTGTTTTTTTTTTTTTTTTTTTTTTTTTAAGGCAAGTAAGAGACAATAAATAAGACACAATTTAAAATTCAGACATTGCCACCACCAGACCTTTCTCCTCACCGCAGAGAGGAGGAGTTGTGGCCACACAGAGTTGAGTGTAGTTCTGGGTGCAGGTTTTGCTCCTCTCTTTGTTTTGTTTTGTTTTGTTTTGATGATGTGTGCTTGTGTTGCTGAATTGGAATATGTGACAATGGCTCTTAAAATAATTCTGTGACCATTTGCCCTCATTTCTAAGCTCAGTGCTGTGTCTTCCTCCGTCTCTTCCTTTCCTGTGAGTGTCTGATCTCCCATCCTCTCTCCCAGATTGTCCCCACATTGACTCCTGTTTTAAAATTCCTTTTTCTTTTTGCTTTTAAATTTTGTCATGGTGTGTGTGTGTGTGTGTGTGTGTGTGTGATGTGTATATGGGGACATATGCATGCCACAGCCTACGTATGCTACATAAAGTCAGAGGCTAACTTTGTGTAGTCTGGTTCACACTTGACCTTTATGTTTGTTGCTGGACTTGAGCTCAGGGGTTCGGGGTGAGCAGCGAGTGATTTTACCCACGGAACCATCTCCCCTGTCTTCTTTTGGCTTTTCTAGAGCACATCTTACTATGTTGCTCTGGTTGTCTTTAAACTCACTATGTGGTCCCGGCTGTGCTCTGAAGTCTTCCTGTCCTCAGCTTCCTGCATGCTGGGATAACACGTGTGTCGCACTGTGCTTGGCTTTTGGCTCCTTTTAAAATTTTAAATGATGCATATATGTCCGTGGGTGGGTAAATGATACATATATATGTCCGTGGGTGGGTAAATGGTGTATTTGAGCACAGGTGTCTGCAGAGGCCAGAGCTGTTGGATCCTATTGGAGTTGTGACCCATCTGATTAAACTAGGTGTTGGGATCCAAACTCTGGCATCTCTCCTGCCCTTGGCTCTTATTGTTACCGAATCTTCAAAGAGTTCCTGATCTACTTGTGTTCATTCCTTATGTCCTTCTCCTGGTGTTCTACCCTGAGATCATTTAAGAAAAATATTCTTATTACATGTGTTTATTTATTCATATGTATGTATTGTGTGTGTGTGCATGTGACCTGCTTGGTAGTTCTGTGGAGGTAGAGGACAACTTGAGGGAGAGAGTTTTCTTCTTCTACTGTGTGGGTCCCAAGCTAAGTCTCATGACTTTACCCGCTGAGGTGTTTTGTCTGCTCTTCCCCTCAGATCTTGGTGGTAGCGGGTTGACCTTGGTTTGTAGTAGAACTGGAATTGGGAAGAGGTGCCTGACATTGGTTTTCCTAGTCCAGACTGAGCTGTTACCAGATGCCACTGTCAGCATGGAAGATAACCCTGAAGCGAGTGCGTCCCTGTTCCTGTTGTGTGTCACAGTTTTATAAGGGCTGGTTCTTCTATGTCACTCTCCTCCCTTGTGAAAACAAGAAACTCACCTCTATACACCTCCAGTCCCAGTCTTTGAAACACCACCTGATATTCACTAAACAGGTACTCACTAAAATTTGTTACCCTCAGGAGAACATTTTCTTTCCTTTGTTTCTTCCTATGAGATGAGTTGTTTTCTGAGACAGGGTGTCACTGTGCAGCCCTGGAATTCTGTGCAGACCAGGCCGCCCTTGAACTCATTGAGGTTTCTCTGCCTTAGCCTTCTGAGTGCTGGGATTAATGGTGTGGGCCACAATGATGGTCTCAGATAAGTCTGCAGCTAGATTAGCTTTAGTGTCTGTCTCTCTTTCCTCTGTCTGCCTCCTTATCCTTCCTTCTATAGAATCTCAATGCTTTCACTTTCTTCCCAACAGTTTTTCCAATTAGCAGACACCCAGTGCCTATTAATCTCTTCTGGGCTATACTGGTTGTCAAAGCCTAATGAGTTAGATTCAAGTACTTCTGCCTGTTGACTAGTAGCTGAAGTTCAGCTAGTCTGTTTGTAAACTTCAGATGCTCGGAGGATGGGGGCTCCCTGTCATGATGTTTTAGCTCTGCTGTATTGAAGCTCGGTCCTTGTGCGCAGTATCTGTTTGTTTATTGTCACCCACAGCAGCCTCAGTCCTTTCTCTCACTCTTAAACTATGCTTTGTATTTATTTATATATTTTTAACTTAAACTTTCAAAAATCAGTCTGTGTTTGTTCTTAGTGCCAAAGACCCTTGTCAGAGGCGTATTTTTAGTGTATGTTGTGGAATCCGCCACGACTTTTATAGGGAAGAAATCTTACAAGGATAGGCAGCCCAGGCTGTGTGTCGTTCCCTGTGCCACCCTTTGCCATTGGCTGTGTTATTTAAAATAGATTAACTTGACCTTATGAGGCAATGGCATACAGTTGGCTTCCTGCATTTGTTGGCCGTCAGGATCCCGCTCGTCTCAGATAGCAGAATTGATGAGATCCACCAAGGGGAATTAAGTGGTTTATAAGAGAAAACATTCTGACATCTCCTTACCACAGGGGCTTACACGAAGGATGTTGCTCCATAAACAGAGATTATTTAACGCACAACACCACCCTGGGATGTTAGTGGTCCTTTCCTTGAGTTTGTGTATATGTGTAACAGGATCTGCTGAATTTTGTATACACCAAGAATAAAGGCTGTCGGATTTGTGAAGGGATGTCCAGGACTATTCGTGTCCTAAAAGTAGGTTACTGAATCTTTGCCTGTCTGTAGCCCATGTGACCTTGGGCCCAGGGGCTTTGACATGGCCCACTCCATGGCTGGCTGCATGGGTATTATTTCTCACGGTTGCCTTTCATTGGTTCTCCAATTGAAGCCCATTTATGTCAAGGTTGGGTCTGTCTAGTCTGGGTCTCTTATTAAAAGTCCAGTGTGTTCTGACTCTCATCTTTTCTGAAGGCATGTAATACAATTAGAAAATGCATTTAGACAGTGTTTTTATGATGAAATAGTAATCATCTGTTTTTATAGCTCAGCAATTATATAGTAGAACAGTCCAATATTTATGCTTTCACCTGTAGTCCCCATCTCAGAGGGAAAGGCTGAGTTGATAGAGAGACTTACAAGGCCTGTATGATCTGGCCCTTGACATCAGTTTTCTATCCCTGTCCACAGCCTGTAGGCCCCCACCTACACATCTGACACATGAGCTCTTTCGCCTTTAATCCCAGCACTTGGGAGGCAGAGGCAGGCGGATTTCTGAGTTCGAGGCCAGCCTGGTCTACAGAGTGAGTTCCAGGACAGCCAAGGCTACACAGAGAAACCCTGTCTTGAAAAACCAAAAAAAAAAAAAAAAAAGCCTTTCTTCAACAATCATCCTCTCAGTGAGGTTTCCTCAGCTCATTTAAAATGTGGTTGAAAACGATCTTCACTCACACTAGTCCTTTGGTGGTCTCCTGTTCTTCATCTTACCCTGGACTATGCAGGTTGCATAAGTATGTTGCCTGTAGGATCTAAATTCCAGGAGGGCAGGATTTGTTTGTTTCTCCACTGATGCTGTTGCCCTGGTGCCAAGGATGCAGCATAGTAGTTGTTCATATAATTTGTTGAGTATTTGCTGTCAAACTTAGAACTGGAGCAGATCTCTGGAGGTCAGTCGTCTCTGCAGGTAACGAAAAGGTAGATGACTAATGATGGTCTGTCTGCATTACATCCCACGTGACTTTTTAAATGATCCCACTCTGAGTGGAGCTGAGTGGAGCTAGATGCGTGGTCCGGACATACCTTAGAAGACAGCAGTTATGACTCACTTCGATTAGTCTTGATATTACCGAGGCCTTTGTCTCCCACCAAGTCTAGGAGAATGGAGTATGTTAAAATCGCCTTGGAATCAAAGATAAAGTTTCACTTAGCTTGCATTTTCAATCTCAGGAGGATACTCGTGATTTTAGGGCAAACAGAATGCTGAATTTTTGTAGTGGCAGTTCCTAGGGTCACCAGGTGGTTGATCTAGTCCACTTGAGCCACCTGAGGATCTCATAGACATAGCAGCCCTTATATACCCATGTCTTTATTAGATAACCATTACTTTGTTTCCCACCCTGCCTTCTCCCCACCATCATGTGGGTATTAAATGAAATTTCTAGGATCACACCTGAGATCAGCTTTTTTTCATTTTTATTTAATTATTTATTTATTTTTGAAACTGTCTTTTTACCGTTGTTCAGATTTGCCTGGGCTTTACTGTGTGACCAGGCTGGCTATCCTCTTGTCTCAGCCTCCCCAGTTGATTATTTGAATGTCAGTAGTTTATCAGAGAGGTGGTCAGTCCTAAGGACCTTGGAGGCCCAGAGGCCAGCCAGGTGTTTAAAAACCTTGCTAAGGAAGAACTTGGGGCTTGGGGCAGCAGCTTCCTGCTGATTGCGTCAGAGAAGTTTATGGATACTTTACTCCTTCTGTGGTTGGTGAGAGCTTCCTCCTGCTGGCTATCCATCCCTGTGCATTTTTTTTTTTTTCTGTAACTATCTCCAGTGTTGGGAGAAAGAGTTATGTAAGAAAATTATACTCTCATTGCTAAGGTATCAAGCCAAGCAGAGTCGGTTGTGTGTGTGCTTTTAATGGGCTACGGTTATGTTTGCTGCAGTAAGGCTAATCTTTTACTTTGTAGGGAGACAAAGCTTGCGGCTCTTTTTATGGACAGTGGCATGATGGTGCAATTAAAAGGCTCTTGCTCATATACTGATGATAAGCCTTGTTTCAAAATTATTGCTATACACGGGATTAACTGGGCTGTCAAGCTGCTTGTAGGCTAATCCACAAATAGAAATTAATTGATGGGTTGTAATTAAGACTTTATACTCAGTCTGGCTAATGGAGAGCTGGGTGTTAGGGGGTAAGATGCTTCACCTCTTTTGAGCCATGCTTGTCCCTCTGAACATGGAGATGATGAGGGCTCTGCTCTGTAGGGCTGATGGAGGAATGAACTGGAAATGAGGAAGCCACATGGCTCTGGGCCTGTGCAGAATGACTGCTCAGAAAGTGTTGGCTTCTGTTATTGTTCCCCATTTGAAAGCGCTTCAGGGAGAAGAAAGAGTTTTCTTGGGAGGGATAGAGATTTTGGTACATGGCTCTCCGAGGGAGCTTTTTCAAGTCCAGAAACTGCCTTCCTGTTTCTGTATGATTCACATGCTCTTTCTAAAGGACTGGTTCAGACAAACGAGAAAGAAGCCTGTAGCTGGATGTCCCATGTGTTCGGTGGAGCTCTGCGCCTACATGGTCATGGGTGAGGAGTTGATCCGGACGATTGTTCTTAGGCTCCGTGTTGTGATAGTTTGGAGAGATGGCAGGTTCCTGATTTCTTGGTATGCAAGGCAGGCCAGAACCAGCACCAGTGATCCTTGAGATCTGGATACTGAGGCTGTCTGATTTTTCTGGTACCATGTCGGCTCCTACACTAAAAATGTCTGGGGTGGTAGTGGTGCTTAATGATTAGTTATGTAGGTTTGAAGTCAGCCTGCCTGGCTCTTCCTCTTCCCATCAGAGACTATGGGCCAGTTCATTGGCAGACTGTCAGCTCTCAGTGGACAGAGAGAATACCGGTGTCACAGGGTGGCTGTCTCAGTTCTGTCAACTCAACACATAAACCTGGACATAGCTAGGAAGAGTAAATGTCTTTTGAGAAACTGTCTTCATCAGATTGACTTGTGGACCTGTCTGTGGAGCATTTTCTTGATTGATGATTGATGTGGGAGGACTTGGCCCACTTTGGGGCATGTTAACCCTAGGCAAATGGGCCTGGATGTCTAAGAAAGGTAGCTGCGCAAGCCAGCTGTGGTTTCTCCTTCAGGTCCTTCCTCGAGGCCTTGGCTTGCTTTTCTTGATGATGGGTTGTGTAACCCTAGAAGCCAAATAAATCCTTTCCTCCCCAAGTTGCTTTTGGGCACAGTTTTATCACAGCCACAGAGAAGCGAGCTAATATGGTGTTGTGAGGCCTGCATGAGGTAAATGTTGAATATTTAGTATTTTCCTGGGTTCCTAAGTCATAATGAACAGCTGTGATTGTTTTTTAGTTGGAAAAATGGACACCCAGCACTGCGTTCCCTCTTCTAAGGCAGAATTTTGCCTTTCTGCTTTAGGGAAATTTGCCAGTGTGTAGGAACATTTTGTGTGTGTGTGTGTGTGTGTGTGTGTGTGTGGTCTATTAAGGATTAGGTGGTGTTGACACCCAGTAAATAGAGATCGGGAAGGTTGCTAAACATACAACGTACAAGAAATTTATCAAAACTATCACTAAGGCTGAGGTTGAGGAAGCCTGCTCTGAGGCAGGGCTTCCTAGATAGGCTGGGAATCTGAGTAGGGTAGTTGATTAGTAAGTAAAACACTTGTTTATAGGTCCCACGGACTTCTCCACCTCTTAGTTAGTTAGCTGTGTGATCTCATTCTCCTTCTAACCATGAGAAGTATATCTCCACAAGTTGTTAGTCAGTGACAGTGAGGCTCAGGCTAGGCTTGCATATTCCAAATGTCTTGATCCTATAGCCTGGCATCCTTGTGTCCGCATGGTGGGGGGATTATTGTGAAAGGTGCCAGACACAGTATATGCTTAGTGACCTCAGTGAAGAAAATTCTAGAAATAAAGTATTCTCCCAAAATTTCCAGCCAGAGATCAGAAAGTGCTCTGATGTATCTTCAAGTAGTTCTGTTTGTCTGCCATAGGCTCCTGCTCTTTATGATTTACACCATGAATTCTGTTGATTTCCTTCCTCCTTGTGGGTGTTTTTCATGCCTGTGCCTTGTAACTGTAAATCTGCCTGACTGTCTTCTTTGCTGCATGTGTGCTTCTTGTAGGAAGCATCCTTGTTTTGTGTATTGTATAATCTCTGCTTTGTGTAGGTACTTAGGAAATCTTTGTTGAAAATTTCATAGGGTTAAAAACTAGACATGATTTTTACATAAAAAATCCTTGCCTCAGATCTCATTGGCAAGGAAATCCACTTTTTATTTTTAAGGCATATTAAATATACTTAGCCATATGTCTGACTTTTCTGTGATGATTTAAGATGGTTGTCTGCCAGTTGTTGTAGCATTTTGAACTGTAGAGAAAATATTGAATTAATTGTGTTGGAGGTCTTAGCGTGCCTTTATTCTAGCCAGATGTAAGCAGCAGTTGCTTATGTAATGTGGCCATGGGAGGCACCACTGTGGCCTGATTTACATAGAGTCGGTATAGAGTCAGTGTCTTACCACCTGGATTCTTGGCAAGACCTTGGAATTTACATCTGATAGAGTGTGTTCATTTCCTTCTCCAACTATCAGCCTGTCTGTGTGCCTTGGTTAAGAATTCAAAGCTCAAGTTGTTAAAAAATAACTTTCTCTGGTGTTGGAGCATGTATGTTTTATTTTATTTAATAAAAAGTAAATAATCAAGGTTCTGGTTTCTAATCTTTTAAAAATCATATGCCATTGTGATCTTATATAACTATTGATCTTTATATATATATGTATATATATATATATGTATATATATATATATAGTTGATCAGTACGTCAGTCTAATTGCTTTCACATTTACACAATATGTAGAATACAGAAAGATGTTAATGGGGAAAGAAAATATATGCACATAACTTAATATTCTACCCTAGAGAAATGTATATGTTAACATTGTATTTTTATATATCCATCCATCCATACTTACACACACACACACACACACACACACACACACACACACACACACGAACATGGACATGGGTAATAGGTGTGCTGGGGACTACTTTTTTCTTTACTAAAATAAAATTTTATAACAGTACTTGGTAGAACTTTGTGCCTAATAAAAATAATGAAGACTTAACTCCCCTCCAACCCCCCCCCCCCCAACAAAAACAAACCCAGCTCTGGCTGGCCTAGAACTTGTTATGTAGATTGTCCTGGCATCAAACTCAGGAATCTGCTTGCCTCTGCCTTCTGATTCAGGGAGGTCTGTTGACTTAGTAAGTTTTTAAACACATATAAACCTAGTTAAACATCCCAGTGGCTCTTTGGTCACTTTATAGTATGCCTTTATGCTGTGAACATGAACATTTACATTGCTTGCACTTGTTCCATGTTTTTTGCATGGTTTTGCTGAGTATCCTCTTATCTATCTATATTTTAGTGAACAAATGTCTAGCACTAGTTTTGTGAGTTCAGGTGAACTTTCCTTTTTAGTTGGGAGTAATATCAGGTTATAGCCCTTGAATGGGAGTGTGGGAAACCCTGTTCTTCATATACCTCGGTTGACCTGCTCCTCAGTATCTTCTTCCTGAATTGTTTTTTTTATGGGAGTCAAGCTGAGTTTGTGTATTGAGATTTGGAGTGAGTGGTAGAGCCCGGGGTTAACTGGGAGGATTTACCTTGTTCAAAAGTTTCTGATCTGCTGTGGTCATGTCATGTACTAACATTGGCTCAGGCTCATTAGCTCTCTCAGGTTTTCAAGAAACCCCAAAAGCTTAGAATTTTTAAAGGCATAAATTCCACCAATTTTTAAACGTTGGTTCAGCGTTCTTTTGAAAACATGGGTGAACCCAATAGAGTACATCTGGGAGCCATCTTGGGTCCCCACGTGACAGGTTTGCCTGGCTTCCTCTATGTGTTAGTCTCTCATCGGTGCCTGTCACACGTCATCTCTTTGAGGGTAGCAATCACATTTCTTATGTCTATGTTCCAGGGCCCAGGATGCTGACCAGCTCACAGGAAAGGCCAAGAAATGTGTGTTGAAATGAATAATACATTCTGGAAGTGGTTTAGTTTGGCACCAAAACTTGTCCATGTATGTTCATCGAGGCCCAGCTGGTGACAGCTCTCCAATTCCAGTTGAGAAGAGCTGGGGAGAGAGTATATTTTGACAGCTGATTATAATCGTTGGAATATTCTGTCTCAGGGCTCTGGTCTGCTGAAACTTAGAACTGGGTGCAAAATCACATCTTGAAATTGACATTCATATGGATTTGAATTCCCAGTGTGGGAATAGAATCTATTTTCTGCTTAGAGATGATTTCACTGTGAAATGTATAGCCTTATAAATAAAAGAATGAGCAGGCTTTATGTTTGTTACTTAGGAATGGTGTCTGTGTGTGTGTGTGTGTGTGTGTGTGTGTGTATGTGTCTATGAATGTGGGTATGCATGCAAGTATGTACCATAGGATAACATTGTATCTTGTTCCTAGGGCACTGTGCCAGTTTTTATATCAACCTGACACAAGCTAGGGAATCTCAATAGAGAAATGTCTCCATAAGAGTGGGCTGTAGGCAAGCATTTGGGCATTTTCTTAATTAGTGTTTGATGGGGGAGGGCTCATTACCCAGCGTTGTAGATGGCGACACCTCTGGGCTGGCTGGTGATCCTGGGTTCCATGAGAATGCAGGCTGAGCAAGCCAAAAGGAGTAAGCCAGTAAGCACTACTTCTCCATCACCTCTGCCTCAGCTCCTGCCTCCAGCTTCTTATCCTGTTTGAGTTCCTGCCTTGACTTCCTTCCATGATGAACCGTGATAAGGAAGTGTCAGCAAAATAAACCCTTCCCCCTTATGGTGCTTCTGGTCGTGGTGTTTCATCACAGCAATAGAAACCCTTACTAAGACAGACGCTATCTACATTTTCCTTTCCTATTGTGTAGTATTTGCTGTGTGATGTGAGAATGTGTGTGTGTTTGCGCCAGTGCACTATTTCCCATGAGACAGGGGTTTACTGACTCTGTAGCTAGACTGGTGTCTGGCTGGCTACAGTCATTCAGTCCTTCAGTCTTCTGTTCCCCGCTCCTCCACAGTGTGTGTGTGTGTGTGTGTGTGTGTGTGTGTGTGGTTACAGTCACTTGTGTATGTTTTGCTTTCTCTGTAGGTGCTTGGGATCTGAACGCTGATTTTGGACATCGGAGCCTGGAAGGGCTTAAACAGTAAAGGGAAGTGCCTGATACCATCTTGTTGGGCTATTCTATAGAGAAGCCAGGATTCCAGCCTTTCCTCCAAGAATAGACATGCTGTTAGAACTTGGTGAACCTCTGGGGCCTGTTCTACAGTGCCATTGTTACGTGGAAGCTGTTATTACCCTTGCTGCTTTCCTGCCTGCATAATGGATTGCTCTGTATTACATAATTGATGCTGAACACCAGCTTTGCTGTGCTAGGCTGAGGAACAGACTCAGTGTTTCAGACCAGAGGCTTCGTCAATATGGTTTTTCTATCAAGGAGCCAAGTAAGGGAAGGGATGCTACAAGATCAAAACGGTGCAGTAAGCGGTAGTGAAAGCCAATGCAGACTTAAGACTCGCGTGGATTTGGTTTGTGTGTCCTTCTCATTGTTGGGCACTTTCCATCCCTCTGTACCCCTGTCAGAATGGAACATTCTGGTAGACTGTCTAGGAATTCAGTTTTTAGATAGGTTAGTTTATATGTAATTTAGAACTTCATGTGTTAGACAGAACTAAGGCATTTTCAAATTGAGACTAAATGATCAACTTCCTGTGTTTTCAGAGCCTCATTTGTGGCATCCAGATGTCCCCATCCAGGCATGAAACTTGGCCTTGGTTTGCTACTTTGAAATGCTCAAAGATGTGTAGAATGCAGTGCATCTATGACATTGTTGTTTGGGTTGTGGATCTTTGGTAGAATTTCTGCCCCTTCTATATTATGTTGAAGAATCTAGATGTGTTGAAGACAGCTGCTCCAAAGTTTAGCACCTGGACTGTGTGTGGGAAAATTCATTTGCTGCAGTTAGGACTCTAAAGCTGCCCAGCTTCTCTGAATCCTAGGTGAATGTATAATTAACACATTTTGTTCCATGCCCCTGACGTTTCAGGGTTGGTTGTTTTTGTGGTACTCCAATAACAGTATAGTAGGTAACTGAGACAGTGGGTTCCTCTTGTAAATTGCTAACACGTGGTCAAATGCTAGGTCAATTTGGGATTTTGTACCTTGAGTTTGGTGAGGAAAAGATGGGAGGAACATAATAAGTGCTCATTTTAGCCAAAGAATATTGTTTCTGATAGTTGTATCCTGAGATGTCCTGGCTTTTCCACATGGAATCTGTGAGGTGAATTCGTTGTTCTAATAACTTAATTTTCTTTCAAAATAAAAAAAAAAGAAAAAGAAAAAGAAAAAGAAAAGAAAACTACTTTTGGAAGCAAAGAACATTATCTCAGCGTTGGTATGTTTATATAGAAAGACCAGTAAAGGAAATATCCCTGTAACTGCTGGCTATTTGTGTCTCTCCAACGCTTTGGGAAAATACTGACATAAGGAAGAAAGGACCCAGCTTTCTTGTGCAGTGTGAATCTGTGATATTTTAGCTAAAAATGTAAGCTCAAGCTATTCTCTGTGAAATAAATTATCTTGAAAAAAAAAAAGGTAATTGTGAGGAGAAGTCATTGATGGGGTTATAATTTCTGGCTGTTACTCTTGAAGAATGTTGGTGGGAAAAACCTATCCATGGGGTTTAAGAACACATGGTGGCTCACTTTGCCTTCTGAATTCACAAGGGCAAAGAGATATTTAGAGGAGATTGGGGAGGTGTGTGGGTACGTGCATCTGTTACCAGTCATGGGTACCTCAACACTGCCTTTAGCACCATAGGCCTGGATACAGAGAAGATAATGATCAGCGTTGGAAACACTGACTGGCAAATTGGATTCAGGTGAGCATAGCCTCTGTCAGAAGTCCCTAGGGGACTCTACGAGGTGTAGGCATCTGGAGTTGTAGCTTCATTAGCTATTCTGACTCAAGTTTCAATTACAACCCCCAGTTTGGAATCAGCCAGGGTAATTTTGAATATGGGGATGACAAGGTCTCTCAGCTTAGATAGTGTAGAATCAGAATCCTGGGCCAGGGGCAGGTATTCTGTGCAGCCATGGTGTAAAGTCAGTTCTGGCTAATGGTGGGAAGTGTAGAGTGGGAAGCTCTAGGCTTTATGGTGCTGATTTTCGAATTTCTAATTTTCAAATAAATGGTGGTAGTGGACCTGAAAAGCACTTTGTACACTGAAAGCACATTGGTTTAGAGAAGCCAGAATAATGGGAGGGCAAACTTGAGTTATTTGAGGGAGCTACATATTGGGATGTGCTTTCAGACCCTAGCATAAGTCTGTCATGCACAGTGAGGGCACTTTCCTTCCATAGCACATTAGCCCTTTTGAAACAGAGCCAGTCCTCCAGAGACAAGACCGTGCTGCCCAGTAGAACACACTGTGATGTTTGACTATCCTTTATGTGTTGTACCTAATCTAGTAGCTACATGTGGCAGTGGTGGCCTTGGACTGAGCCTACTACTGTGTCTGAGGAACTGGGCTTAGCATTTTATGTACATATAATCAATTTAAATCCAGGAAGCCACATATGGCTAATGTCTACCGTACTGCATTAGTACAAATGGAAGGACAGCCATGAATATTTGGTGTCACATCTACCTGCTCTGAAATACGATTGGAGTGACACTTTGGTTTTGATGGTTCTTAAATTTGAACTTGATATTGATGCTTTTTTTTTTTCTTCTTCCCATCACTGTGTTCTTAAAGAAGCGGAGTGTATGACAGCGTGCAGATTTCCCTGAGCAGTTTGTATAGAACAATTATTTCCCATGAGGCTAGGGACAATGTTTTTCCTATTGGCTTCTCTGTCCCCCAAACCTAGTAAGTATCTTGGAATTGGATTGGAAAAAAAAATCTTTTTAAAAAAGAGTTCTTTATTTGTGTGTGTGCTTATGTGAGTTTATGTGCCCTACATGTGCGCAGATGCTTTCGGAGGCCGAAGGAGTACGTTGAAACTCCTGGAAGTGGAGTAGCAGGCAGTTGTCAGGTGCCTGTTGGGGTGCTAGAACTCTGCAAGAGCTGTATCAGGTGCCCCTGACCACTGAGCTGTCTCGTTAGCCCCTGGAAAATCATTTACGTGGAAGATTGTGCTTGGGGGCTCTGGGCTACCCTGAGGGTGTATAGTTAAAGGTTTTCTAAAATGTTTTTTTTTTTTTCCAAGCCCAATGCTTTGGTTATAATTAATAATAAAAGTTCAAATGGTTTCAAATGGCTTAAGAGGATTAGTAGTTGATGCACATAACTAAGAATTAGAGAGAGCTTTGATTAGTGTATGATCTGCCTCGGAGCTGCCAGCTCCTCCTATGATGCCACTCACCCTCATGCTGGCCAGACTCACTCCTGTGAGAGCCTGCTCTTCCACCTCTACCCTGGAAAGCCTCCATCACTGTCATTCCTTCAGGTTTAAGTTACCTCTCTGTTTTGTAGCTAGGGGATGTGCTCAAGGGGGCGGGAAGGGTGGTGGTGATGCATGCTTCCTTTCCTTTCCTTTTTTAATAAAGAGAGAGGTTTTATTATATGGCCCTGGGTGACCTGGAACTCACTGTGTAGACAAGCCTGGCCTTCAGCTTACCGAGATCTGCCTGTCTGTGCCCCATGCTGGGATTAAAGATGTAATCACCGCGCTCAGCTTCTGTACATTCACAGTCCTAGCTGGAGGGAGAGGCCCCTATGCCATGGGTTGTGTGCTGAGTCACTTGGTTCCGCAGCATCTATGTTAATTATCCAGGCTTCTACAGGTAAGTGCCCTTGGAGTGTGCAAGGGAGGTTAGTCCTCATCTGGATCTGGACCATGTGGTTTCTGCACAACTAGGGAGGTGTTATTGGGGGATGTTAGGGAACATCTGCATACAAATTTGGGTTTTATAATTGGAAGGAACTACTGGCAGATGGCGAGTGGAGGCCAGGGATTCCACTCTGTGTCCTCTTATCTACAGGACAGTACCAGATGGGGAAACCTGTATCTCTAGACTCAACTGCTACCTTTTCGTGGAACCAGATGCTTTCCTCTTATTCACCCACTTGTTTGTATGCTCTTAGCAGAAGCAAGTCTCCTTGTGTACTGTTGTCCTCCTGGGGTGTAGTGGCTGCAGGGCAGTCATCCATCCTTATGTTCTGTTCTCCTGACTAAGCAGTAGCTGGCAGCTGAGCGGCATTCTTATATGGAACCAAGCAAGAGGGTTGCCTGTTTTGGGTGGGAAGGTTTGTTGAGGTATGGAGATGGCTCGGGGGCGATAAAAGGATTAACTCAGGAGCTCTGAGGTAGGCTATAGAATAATGGGTGTACTGTGGATTCCTAAAGGGCAGAGTGAGAACTGATTAGACAACACGTTCTCATTCTGCTGGCAAAGCTGAACAAGCAGTGACTTGAAAGAGAAGACTAGGAGATAAATAGCCAGTGCCAACCCATTCTGGGCCGAGTGTCGAGAGTGACGAGAGTGAAGAGAGACACTGAACTTGTTAGCTGGCTGAGGCTGAGCATTTAGACTGCAGTGGGGTTGCTTGCTAAGAAGGTTCCCAGTGGCCACCAATGACTGGAACAGGCTCTCCTGGAATCTAGGCTCCAAAGGGACATGTTCTATGTGAGGCAGGGTATTTGTGGGTGACAGTGGGCTGTTCATCTTCTATCCCTTACCAGTTGTGTGACTTTGAGAATGCTGCCTAACCTCTCCGCAGTTTCCTCATCTACAAGAAGAGATGGCAGTGGTTCTTGGCTCTCAGTACCTGGCTTAGGGCCACATAAGTCAGTGATTAGGAATTCTGACATCTCACGGTTTAAGTGCTGGTAGCTGCACCCTGTCTAGGTGTTTGCCTGGATGCAGTTGCCTGGGTGCTTTCGTCTCACACTGTGAACAGTGAGAGACCTTTGTGAGACTGCTGGATCACTGAGTGTTTGTGATATGGGTCCCCTCTTGGAGAGCTGAGGTCCCAGGAGAACCGAGGCCCAGCGCTGGTTACAGTTCTTGCACCCTCCTCAGGGAAGAGCTATCTGTGCCTGGCCGGCTTGGCACATTACAGAGCGGCACTGTTTATCCATCTGTGGCCACGCCCTGCACGTGTCTAGACATAAGTGTTTGCATCTTCCACCTCTGACTAAATGCTTCTCAGGGGTCCAGGGAAAGGAGCATGGATTGTATGGACCTCACCAGGTTCTACTGGCTTAAAGAAAGATATGTGTAGCATAAAATGGCCCATTGCAATCATTGTTAAGCATATTAGGTGTTAGGCACATGTATGCCATTGTGAAGCCATCGCCTCTGTCCATTTCTAGAGAACTGTGCCTTTTCTTTGCAGTGCGGTTCCCCTTGGCCCATGGCCCCGAGCAGTGCTACTTCAGTTCTGCCTTGGAATATGGCTCTTGTAGGAGCAGTGTATCTGTGGGTACATATTATTTGGCTTTTTGTAGCTGGCTTATTTCACGTCTTATCACGATGTCCAGGTTCATACACATTGTCACTTTTGTCATGATCTCCTTCCCTTTAAGGCGGAATTATGTCCCACTGCTTGTGTGCCTCATTTTTCCTCACTGTTGATCTGTTTATGGGGAACTGGTTTTCCTTCACCCCTTTTTCTGTTTGGCATTTATCTTCTGTTCAGAAGCAGGTATATGTAATCAGATTTTATTTAGTTAATTTTTTTCTTTTTGAGACCAAGTCTCCCGTATATCGGGTCTGTCTGGCATCAAATATGTTATGTACATCGAATGGCGTCCCCTGATCCTCCTGCCTCTGTGTTCCACATTCTAGGATCACAGGCATGTACTGCCTTGCCTGGTTTTATTCAGTGTTGGGGGTGGGGTTTAAAGCTTTCCTCTGTCTTTGGTCCCCTCCCTTCTGTTTCTATTCCTTCTTGCTTCCTCCTCGCCTTCCCAGGTTTCTCAAGCATACTACCTATCAAGTCCCTAGCTCTGAAAGCCCATGGTGCCTTGTCAGAGTGTGGCTAGCAGTGCTAGCTCATCTCTTTGGTGTTTCGAGCAGTTTGTAGATTGGGCCTTAAGTACCTCCAACATCTTTCATCGAGTTATCATTTCCACCTTCCTGGGAGGGATGCAGTACGTTCTCTTGTTACATGCCCAAGATTTGGGTTTCATGGAGGCTGGGTTCAAGTGTAGGCTCATGACTGAGCTACTGTATAACGCCAGTCATGTGATTTTTTTTTTTTTTTTTTACTACTTCTGAGAAGTAGCATCATGTGTTAGCTGCAAGAGTTGAAATGGAATGACATAGTGAACCCCCGACATGGAACATAGAGTAAAAACAGAGCCAAGTATCTGATATTTCTTGCTTCGAATCTGATAACTTTTGATTCTAGGTTTGTGGAGGCGCGGAATTGACTATGTAGTTGACTCAAAACACTTCTGTTTAACACTCCGGGTTTTTATAATCGTTCCTGGCACTAACCACCTCCACTTAGATTTTATGGAGAGGAATTTGTTGGGCCAGGTTTTATGGAACAGATTTGATAGGAATTCATTCTAAAGTATACTGTTATACTGTCTTTATGTTTCCCTGTTATTTCTTTTGTAAGATGGCTTGCAGTCTGGATTTAGTCACCTCCCTCTAGGGGAAGCTACAAGCGATGACAGGAGAATTCAGTGATCTGCAAGTCCCAGTGAGATAGAAAATGCATGATGATGTCAATGCTGTCCAAGGAGCTGTGGGGCTTGGTCAGGGTTTTTTTCTCTTATGTGTTGTAGCTGTGGATAGGATTATAATTTTGTCACTAGATGTTTATTGCTCTAGCCTTAAGAAAATAAGACTGGCGTGGTGGCGCACACTTGTAATCCTAGTGCTTTGGAGCTTGAGGCATGGGATCCTAAGTTCAAGGTGACACGTGCAATCCTGTCTTACTAACAAAATAAAAATAGTTTTTATGTATATTTACTTATGTGACGATGCTTCATATATTTTAGATAACACATTTAATCATTACAGAAAATAATAATTTAATAGTTATGAAGAACCTAACATAGTTCGTACCATTCCATGTTCCACCCTTGCCCTTTGAATACAGGGTTCCATGTATTGCAGGTTGGCTGGGAAACTCGATATTGTGATCGAAGCTGACCTTGAGCTCTTTTGTTTGTTTGTGTTTGTTTTGAGAGAGCATGTTACTGTATAGACTTAAGCTGGCTTGACACTCACTCTGTAGACCAGGCTGGCCTTGAGCTCACAGAGATTTACCTGCTTCTGCCTCACAAGTGCTGAGATTAAAGATGTCATGCCTAGCAGGGATTTCTTCAGACATCCTGAGTTGAGTTTTGTTCACTGAAAAATGATCCAGTCACTAATTTACCACTTACACACACATTGTTACATCTCTTCCAAATGAAGACGCACATGTGCCTTTGAACAGAGGCCTTTTAAGTGTCTAGCATGGCTTGTGTGGGGGAAGCGTTTGTATTGGCTCTTTCATACTTCTTCGAAGAGATCCAAACTCAAATTCCCATGGCCCAGTCTCTTCATATGGAGAAAAATAAAGTTACCATGTTAGATTATAGCCTTGCCAGGTGTCCCAAGGACAGAGCACATTGTTCCACTGGTCCTTTAATGCTAGACACAGTCCTGTGGGCCTAGTTTCTGACATGGTAGTTGTTGCAAAGCTCACTTTTGGATTGTTCCCAAACATGGTAGCAATGTCCAATGTGTTTCCTGTTTTCAGGTTAGTGAGCATCAGACACGAAAGTGTGTGACTGCACCTGGATCTGAAGCCTACAGGGGAAGGCTGGGTCCAGGACCCAACTACGAGAGCCTGGGGCAGAGCCTTGCCTGGAGGACAGTTCCTTGGCTCCAGTGCTCATTATGTGTTGTGTTGTGTTGTGTTGTATTGTGTTGTATTATATTGTATTTTTGTTGTAGGTATTTTGTGATGCTGGCAAAACATAGGGCCTTGTGCAGGGTAAGGTGTTCTACCACTGAGCTGGTGACCCTCTCAGCTTTCCTATTGTTTTAAACATCTGTTCTTTTTATCATTGGAGAAGTGTGGTAGGGGTTGTGGGACCCAGGCATGTCTATGTAGTGAACGCTTTAAGCAGTGTTTTCCTGTGTGAGGATCCAGGCCCCACCGGTACAGAAGCCATCTGTAGATTCTGTGATTTGTTAGTGCACGAGTGAACACTGGACTGCTCTTCTCAGGGTGATGTGATATTTACAATGTGTGGGATACCTGTAAGCGTCCAGAGTTCTTATCTACTCTGGCCTTGGGTTTTGTTTGTTTTTTTTTTTTTAATCTTTTGAAGACTCCTTTAAAAAAAAAAAACAAAATATATACATATATTTTTTTTCCCCAGAGCTGAGGACCGAACCCAGGGCCTTGCACTTGCTAGGCAAGCGCTCTACCACTGAGCTAAATCCCCAACCCCAAACAAACAGCATATAAGTTATGTGCTTTATAGAATTGCTTGTGAGCATGAGATACTGTAATGTCTGAGGAATAGTCACAGAATACTGAGTACATTAAAAACACCCAATAAATATTTCTTACTGTCCTTTTACCCAGAGGTCTGTTGAAACAGCAAACAAACATGTCCTGATTTCTGTGTGTGAGTTAATGTGTTGCTTTCACAGGGGACTTGCCCTTCAGGAGTCAGTCTGAAATGACTTGATAGGCCCTTGTATGTTAACTATTCTTTGTGATTGCTCAATTAATCTTTTTTGTTGTTGTTGTTGTTGTTGTTTTGTTTTTGTTTTTTTGTTTTTTTTTCAAGACAGGGTTTCTCTGTGTAGCCCTAGCTGTCCTGGAACTCACTCTGTAGACCAGGCTGGCCTCGAACTCAGAAATCCGCCTGCCTCTGCCTCCTGAGTGCTGGGATTAAAGGCGTGCGCCACTAATCCCAGCTCAATTAATCTTCATTGGAAACTTTTATACTATTTTGCATTCCTATGGGTTCATATTGAATCCTGAGGTCTTGAATTTAGAGAGACTCTTGTGGTCCAAGTCACTGGTGTCAGTGGGATGTGTGTAGCCATGACTGAGTGCCCACAATTCAGACTTGACTGGAGACAGATGAGTGTCGATGGGAACATTAGTGTTCACTGTTGGGGTTGGCTGTGCTTCCTGAGGAGGTCGTAAGCTGTGACAGAGTTGGGGTGGGCTGTTAGTCTGAACAGAGGGGACAGCCAGAGCAGTGGCCCGAAGGCAGGAAAATTCCCAGTGTGCTGTGTGCCCCAAGTGTCTGAGCTGAGGGCCTAGTGAGGGAAGGGGATAGCAGGCTTCCTTTCCCAGCCTGGCAATGTGTCAGGAGTGCTCATTAACTTGAGTCTTGAAATGATTTGATAAATACAACCTCTTTTTTTGAGAGTATGTGGGAAGAACCCATTAAAAACCGTAACATTTTGGCCTAAAATTCTTACCACTAGAAACCCTTTCTCTGGAAACACTCAAACAGTAAGATATGTGAAGGGCTGTGAACTCTGTGGCATTGCTTGTAAAGGATTGGCTTGTGCATGCATTATAATAGTTGAAAGCTTACGGTGCCTCCTTCTTATACCATATTCCACAGCCAGTTAGAACAGTGAGTTGAATCTGTGTCCTGATATGTAAACAGATGATACAGCAAATGGAAGAGATACTGTTGGGTGAGTCCATTCTTGGAACCAATTGACAACCCACTTGGGTGGGTATCTAGAACAATATGGATCACTTACCCATGGCTGCCTCTGGGTTGGGTGACATATTTGCCAGTTAGATTGTTTGAGAATAGCTGGATTATACCCGATGATATAATTATTTATAGTGTGATCTTTAAGTCTTGGTGTCTTGTTTGGGCAGCTTATTCTACCTTTTTCTGAGGATTAGAAAAGGCAAGAGTAATGGGAAGAGGCTGTTACCCCTGTGACCCACTCAGAAGTTTATAGCAAGTATGCATTTTTTTTTATAAGGCGACTTGAGAATTATGGCTCTACTGTATTAGAGAGTGACTCATTGCTGAGCTACCATTATGTGGTCATCTCTGATAGAGAAATTACCTTTTTTCCCTCCTGAGAGTTGAACATCTACTTTGTTCTACTTGAATAAGTTATCCATGTAATTATTGAAGATTTCCATTGTCATCTAAGTCAGCAGACTTTGCCACTCACCCAATTTTGCAGAAACCTAGTGGGGGTTATTACGTTTCCTTCTCTCATTTAACGCCTTTGCTGTTGGATTGAAATTCTCCCTGAGAAAAACAACAGACTCTTTGAAATACTGTGAAATTGTGATCTTCTCATCCTTAGGTTCCTCAAACATCAATTTAGACCCAATAGGAGTCTGAATTATTAAATGAGCTCCCTGCAAACCGTGGAGCTAGAGTGTGTTGCAGAGTTGGCTAGAGTCCTCTTTTCTTTGCTTCCCAGTAAAACCCCAGAGGAAATAAGCCTGGGAAGGAAATAGCTGCAATTCAAAAAAAAAAAAAAAAAAAGGAAAGAAAGTCATAGGGCACTTTCGATGTGCTAGACTCTGTGGTAGGTGTCTTCACATCTGTAAGTGACTGCATATCTGTGGCGTTTCACAGTCTTAAGTGAGATTGTGCTTTAGTGTCTTCTTTTATGTATGTGTGTGGAAACTGAGGCTCAGAACCCTTAAGTACCTGACCAAGATGCTTGGGCTGCAAACCAGACTCTTTTGATCTGTAATGTATTCTTTGCTTTTGTTTGTAACCGAGTCTGATGTAGCCTGGGTTTAGCCTCGTGGTCTTTACGTTGTGGCCAGTCACCTTGAACTCCTATTTGTTGAGTACTGTGGTGTCGGCATGCACCACCCTGCCTGGCTTTGATTTGGGGTTTGAATAGTAACTCCGTTCAGAGAGAGCTTGTTAGCCTCAGCCTTATTGACATATTGACCTGGCGGATTTCTTGTTGGGACCTGTGGCTGGCACTGTAGCCACATCCCTGGCCTTTATCCACCAGATGCCAGTAACTCCTACCCCTTTCTCACCAAAAAAAAAAAGTCTTTACAAAAGTCCCCTGGAGGGTAGAGCAGTCCTTGGTAGAGAATGCCTACACTGAGCCAAATTCGAGGACTATCATTGGATCTGGGTAAGTCAAGGATGCAATGGGCTAGCGAAGGAAGGGTTGCCTATGCTCAGTAATGTGTAAACTTTCCCAGGTCAAATCAATCAATCTGCTTTCTCCCTCCCTTCTCTCTCTCTCTCTCTCTCTCTCTCTCTCTTTTTCTTTTCTCTCTCTCTCTCTCTCTCTCTCTCTCTCTCTCTCTCTTTCTTTCTTTTCCAGGATTGTGTTTGTTTAAAACCTGAGGACCTGGAACACAGTAGCTGTAAATCTTACTAGTTAATGAGTAATGGCCCTGCCCAGAATGTTGAGAAGGTCAAAACATCTTTGGATCTCGCCAGTCCTCTTTTTCTCTCATTCCCGATCATTTTGGGAAGCGCTTCAACCAGGAAGATTCATGTTAGTCATTCCATATGGTTCCATTCAGCTTTTTAAAAATGCTGCTTATGGTCCAGGGGGTGTATAACTTAGTTGTGGCGTGTCTGCTTAACATTTGTGAGACCTTGTGCTCAACAACCACACTGCTGCCTAGAAGCACTTTGGTGGCTTGGGGCTCGATGCAGGCATGCCTTCGTCTTTAAAGGCTGTACATGCAATGCAGGCCGTATGGTTGGTTAATTTAATGATTCATCTTGGGAAACTCTGTCGAGGGCTCCAGTGTGTGCAGACGTCTGGACTTTCCTTTCTCCTTTGCCCCCACCTCTGCTTTTCTCCAATAAGCTGGCTGGTTCATTAGCACTTAGCTTTCTTTTATGTTTCAAGGTATGGTGGGGACTAGAAACTTCCAGTACTGTCTCTTTTCATATCTGTAAGAACATTCAAGAGTGAATGTTCGCTGCAGAAAGCATGCTGTGGAGTGGAACAGTGGTGTTTAAACGTGGTCTTTCTCCCTCCTCCCCATCCCAAGTTCCAAGATACCACTTGGTTGCTTGTCCAAGACAAAAGTCTTTATTTCCTGTCATTCTTTTGGATGTAAAAAGTATAACTTTCAGAAACAGGCTTTGTTTACCATCCAGTTAAAACAAAAAAAAACCAGATCTGACTGGGATAGTTTAGCGGCTGCAGGGAGGGTTAGAGCTGGAGCCAAGAAAATAGGGCATTTGGGTCTTCTCCTTATAACAACTAATTTAGTATTTTCTTTTTCTCCTCAGGTTTATATTTTAACTAGTCCTGGAGAAATGACAATTAATTTAGCTTGTACAAATATAGTCCTTGCTATGTAGCTGCTGTGGTATTAGTTGCCTAGAGAAGAATATTTCGGATGCTATCTTTTATTTTCTGTTTGCCTCATGGGGACATAACGCCGTTGCCTAAATGGGCTCTCTCCACCAGCATCAGCATTTGCTCTGAATGACTCTCATGCTGGAAGAGGAGGAGGATCAGCCCTCTCTTCTGATTCTCAGCTAGGGATCCCTGTCCACATTGATGCCACTCCAGTTCCCCAGGGATTCAGGAGACCGATAGCCACTAAGATGTCATGGGTTGTACTTGATTTTCATGGAGAAAGTTTTGAAGCCCTGGTGCTTTTTTAAGGATAGCAGGAGCACTGGGTAGGATCAGCCATCTATAAGATACCTCCTGCGTGTCATCACTGTGTATACCCAAGTTGGTGATGTGTGGTATGCAAAGAAAGTTGAAAATGAAATAAAGCAAGGTTTCTACAACTTCCTCCACATCCCACAAACTGGAAATTCTGCAAAGGAAGTTATATTTTACAAAAAATGAGACCCTGGGGATTTTCAGGTAACTGCTTTACTAATGACATTGGAGTCTAGCCAGGCCAGAGAAAGCCTGTGTTCATTAGAAAGCTGCCAGGGGGCGATCACCCAGGAAGTGGTGATTTTCTTTTCAGCCATTCTGATCACCTCGGCTAACTCCACCCTGGTTAGAGGGTCTCAGCTTCTTTCATTCCACCTCTTCCTTGTGTGCTGCAGGCTTTTGTTAGGCATCAGAGACTGTCATGCTGACCAGGAGTCTCAGGCTTTCTGAGCTCACAGGGTGCTAGGCAAGGGGAGCCCTTTGTGAACCGCCCAGATCACTGTGTATGGCTATATGCCCGGGATTCCTTTCAGCCTAGACTCAAGACGCCTCATCTTCTGGTCCACTGTGGAGTAAGAGTAGGGATAAAAGAAGCAGCAATTTCATGCCCTTTGTACCCATACCAAAAATAAGTTTTTTTTTTTAAATAAATTTATTTTTGCCCCCTTCTCTCTTTTCTGGCTTAAAGAGTTAATGTGCTCTTGAGGGCAAGCTGAGAACCAATGCTGTGTAAAAGTTAGTTGATCTTTAAGGGCCACCTATTGTGTGTTAAATGTCACTCTTAAGGGTTAATCCAGTCCCCTTGTGATAGGTGCAGGATTGTGCCCTATGATGTAAGCACAGTGCTTGGATTTGGGGTACTCCTTATTTTTATGAGTCTTAATGACCGTCACGTATCCTCTAACATCCTGTAGCAGTCACAAGGTGGATTCACCAGCTTTGTAGTGTTGGTTTTTGGTTTAGCACCAGGCTACTTCTTGCTTATTTCTTTGATAGGAAAGAGACACGCTTTGCCTTGTAGGGTTGAAACCAGAGACACGCATACCCACGTTGTAGACCTAGGACTAAGGGAAGACGAGAAATTGTTTTATGGATTGTCTGTGGGTCTGAATCTTCTTCAAGCAAAACCCTTCACCATCTTTTCTTTTTGTTTTCTTCTTCTCTTCACTTGGTGTATCCTGCTTAAAGCCGGCAGGGACTTAGCAGAGCTGATAGCATCTTTCTGGATATGTAAAAGCCTCTAAGGTCTGGCGTCTGCTTCTCTCCCTAGTGTCACGCCACACTGTTCTAATGATGCTGCCACAGGCCATTGCAATCACCTTTCCTCTCTTACGGCATGCTGTTCCTCCGAATTCCTGGTTAGCCCTGGCCGTTCTACAGGTCTATCTCTGTGACCACTATTTCTTTTTTTTTTAAAGGAAGTCTTGCATGCTCCCCAGCACAGCTGTTGATAAGCATTTGTGGGGCATTCCCCTCATTGCTCAGCACCAAGCCGTGGTAAGGTTAAAGATGTTGCTAGTTTTCTTTCACTGTATCTGTAACACTCACCAGGTTCAGGGCCCACATAGTGGGGTCCTCACTTTGGGGACTTATAGAGAGAAGAGATGAAGACTTGAAGTCCCTGGTTTCCCTGATGCTGTGTGGCCCAACCTGGAAGTCTCCAGCTTGACTGCGTGAAGTCCCTGGGGATGCAGACTTCTTTGAGAAGGTCCAGCTACCCTGATAAGCTGTGTGGCACTGTGCTCAGAGTAGGGCGCATGGGTTGGAATCCCCAGAAGATCTAGAGAACCGCTATGTAGGTGCTCTGCCCTATCCTCATCCTGTATCCCCTACCCCTGAAAGTATAGCAAGTGAAGTGCAATGGTATGTCTACACCATGTACAGGGTGTTTCTTCCTGTCTGCGGTATCCTTCCTCATTTGCATGCAGCCTCTGCACAGTTCTACCCCAGTGTCCTGGATGAACCTTGAAATGCTAACCACTACGGCACAGTGAGGCCGGCAGCTTAGGATGTAGTCAGGCAGTGAGCCTGGTGCTTGCATCATTTCCCCTTCGTGTGCAGTTGAATGCAGTGGGACTGTGTGGTGACATGCAGTGTCAGAAGGGTTTGCCTGTAGATCATCAGGCGTCAGTTAAGCGGGGGTGGGGTGGGGAGGGGGGTGGATGTCCAGCTTTTCTGCTTCTTGGTGTTCTCATGGTCTTATTCATTGGCCACTTGATACTTGCCGGTTAATTAATAATACAGGAAAAGACACAGTGTGTCACTGGGGAGTTGGGAGCACCATAGCGACCTGGAGCTGGTGAGAGATAATGAGATGGAGCTGATGAAGTTAGTTCTGTTGGGTCAGGGCCAGAATGTACACCTCTCTGGAGCACTAGGGACTCCACATGTTTTCTGTGTGTATCTGCTTCCTAGCCTTTGTATGGTGATGCTCAGTAGAAGGTCCGTGGAAGGTGTACTCTTTAAAGATAGGACTATGATCTGCTCCAGTTCCTGAATAATGACATGGGGGCTTATATTTATTTATACTCCTTTCTGCCTTAGTTTAGGCTTGCTCCTCAACTAGCTCTTAATTTAGATTAACCCATTTTTACTTTTTTTTTTTTCCGAGACAGGATTTCTTTGTATAGCCCTGGCTGTCCTGGAACTTGCTCTGTAGACCAGGCTGGCCTTGAACTCAGAAATCCACCTGACTCTGCCTCCCAAGTGCTGGGATTAAAGGTGTGCCACCATGCCCGGCTTTAACCCATTTTTACTATTCTGTGCTCTGCTACATGTCTGGCTACCTCTCCTCAGTTTCATAAGTCTGACTTCCCTGAGTCTGGGTGGTGAATCTTCCCCCACTTGATTCCTTCCCAGACCCCCCAGTCCCACCTTACTGTAGGCTTTTTATTTTAACCAATCAGAAGATGATGGAGAACTATGTTTATAAAATACTAAGGTAGGAGATGCTTAGAAATACCCAATCTGGCCTATAATCAGATCTCTGCCAGTTCAGAAATCAGCTCTTGAATAATACAAGGATAATCTTTACACAGTGCACAAAAACATCCTCCAATACCATGAGACTGGGGAGATGGTTCAGTGAGTAAAATATCTTGGCCTGCAAGTACAAATACCTGAGTTCAAATCCTCAGCACTCAGGGAAAAATCTGAGCATGGTACATGCCTGTAAACCCAGAATTGGAGGCCAGAGAGCTCTCTGGTCAGCCTAGCAAAAACAAACAAACCAGAAAACAAACAAACTACTACTACCATACCACCCTCCTCCTCCTCTTCTTCTTCCTCTTCTTCCTCTTCTTCTTCCTCCTCCAATGAGGTTCTGGTTTAGTGAGAGATCCTGTCTCAAGAGAGTAAGGTAGAGAGCAATAAAGGAAGACACACAGCCCTTCTCTGGTTTTACACTTACTTGCAGGGGCACATCTACTCTTCCACTCCCTCATGTGCATATAGCACATTCACACAATTCTCAGTGTCTGTCTGAGCCTGTCCTCTCTCTCTTCACCTCACCCCTCTGTAAGATCTCCAACCCCCCCCCCCAAAAAAAAAATCCTAAACAAAATTTAAGAACTCAGTCTCGTTCCTCATTTATGTGTCTCTATTCAAATACGCAAATGTGTTTTCGCCAAGCAGTTTTATGTGATAGCCTTAGATACTCCTCATGTTCTGGTATCGCAGGATGGCCAGAGCATAAACAAATGAAAAAGCTTCACTCTGGGATTGTCAAGGCTTGGCACTTGCTGAAAGTAAGTCTCTCTAGTTTGTTTTAGTCATATGTACACATTCATTTACAAATGCATGTAGCTATATATAAACACATGCATATACATAATGTGTGTATGTATACATCACAAATGCAAAATTCCTTACTTGGCTTTATGGCAAAATTTCAGACTTTAAACTCCTTGGCAATATTCTGTGTTCAAAGGTGGGATTTTGTTTTTCTTCCTGTCTATTGCTGGCAGTAATAGGTTTTTCAGACTGTCGCAAGTTACTTCTGACTGTCCAGCATTATTTGTGTAAACAGCGACCTGTTTAGATAGCTGATTCTTGCTTGGTAATTAGATGATCCTCAGGAATAATGGACAGTGCTAACTATATTTCTATAGATTGCTGTATACACTGCAGTGTAATGTCACTAGGGGCGAAAGTTATCAGCTTTAGTACAGGTAGAAGTGAGTTGTTACTTTACAAGTTATTGCCCCTCTCTCCACACACACTCTCTGTTGTCTCTGTCTCTCTTCTCTGTCCGCCCATCCATCCCCCCCCCGACCCCCCTGCCTTTTCTTTTGATGTCTCTGCTGTTTTCAAACTCAGTGTGCACCTGAGGATGACCTTGAACTCTTTGAAAGGTTTTTTTATTCCGTATGTTGCCTGCATATTTGTCTGTGCACCACCTGCACACAGTGTCCTTGGAGGCCAGAAGAGACCTGAGATCCTCTAGCCCTGGAGTTAACAGATGACTCTGGATGCTGGGGATTGAACCTGGGTCCTCTGAGAGGAACAACTGGTGCCCTTAGCTCCTGATCTGTCTCTTCAGCCTGTGATCTTGAACTCTTGACCCTCTGGCTTCCAGCTCCTAATTGCTGGATCACTACACCTGCTTTTTTTTTTTTTCACCACTGAGGATCAAACTTGAACCTTTGTGTATGCTGGGCAGGAACTTTATAAATTGAGTTACATCCTCTGCCCCGAACACATTTTAAAATCATTTCTATATAGTGCATGTAATGTAGGGACCCTAAATGACTTAGGTGGTGTCTTCTTTAGTGTCTACAATCCAGAGGCCAGTTGTAGAAATAAACTGGAGGAGTACTTAGAGGAACTTTTGCTACCTGGAATCTCTACCTCCTTTGTTCTTTATTCCCCACTAGGTGTGTCTGAACCTCTGTGTATCCTTCCCTTTCTTTGTCTCTGACCTGTGGTTGCCATTTTCTTAATTTTCTTAATTTTTCTTCCTTTGCTCTCACAGACCGTGGTCCTCAACCTGTCTGGGCAGACATAGGAAGGGACTGGAGATTAGGAGTGGGGCTAGTCCTGAGTGGGAGCTATGAAAGGTTTTCCCAGCAGGGGAAGACTCAGTGACTGTATGGATTTACTAGACAGCGAGGAGGTGGGACTGTCCTTTAGAAGTAGGGATGGGGTAAACTAACAGGTTTTTTTTCCCCCTATGACACACTGCCTTATAGAAAGGAAGCAGGAAGTGATTTTTTTGGCTCAAAGTTTCAGAGGGATTCAGTCCATCATCACAGGGAAGATATGGCCAGTTCATGACTCTGTGTGTGTGTGTGTGTGTGTGTGTGTGTGTGTGTGTATTTGTGTATGTGTGTGTGTATGTGTGTATGTGAAACTATGGCGGAATAGCTGAGAGAACAGGCCAGAACAAGTGTCTGCAACCTTTAAGGGTTCCTTTGTCCTTACCAACTAACTTGTGCCAGGCAGGTCTCCCCTCCTAAGAGTTGCACAGTTGTGGGAATGGTGCCACGGGCTGGGGAACCAATATTCAGAACACAGGCCTCTGGGAGACATTTCAGATTCATCATACCTGGTGTACCCAGAATCGTGACCTCAAAATGGGAAGATAGCCTGGGTGCTATGTGGGCGGAAAGACGCTTTGCTTTTTGCCTTCAGGTATGCCACACTTCCTTCATACTTTGCCCTCCCTTCCCCCTCTCACTTCCCAGCAGGCTGCTAGGGGGCGGGGGTACTGAAGTCTTCCTTGAAACACATCCAGAGAGCTGTAGGTCATATCAGCTCCAAATTAAATCAAGTGCTTCTCTGTAAACAGCTGCTCTCTGTGTTCTATTAAAAATGAAAAAGCTATTTAACATGGCAAATTCATAACTGCATGGATTTCATCTTGATGAAATCCAAACTTTGGAATGATAATTCAGGAGATGTTTAATACTCTTATATATTTTGTTTAAATTAAATGTCAATTGGCTATAGAAGAGCCATGGTGTTTTAAGATGGCAATGGTATGTAATATATGCAGGGGACTCTTCTAATTGTAACCAGGACCAGTGTTTGCAATTATGGCTTCAAAGGCAAGTTCTTGGGCTTCTGTGGCTAACACAGTTCTGGTCTCTCTTATGAGTTTTGCCCATCCAGGTGTTTGCTTTAAATCTGCTATACTCAAGGGTGTGTGAGACTAGGAATTTTTCTATTTATGTTACTCTTGGAATTCTTTTGTTGGTGACTTATCACCAGGACAGATTTAATTTTTACAAGTGTGCCTCCAGGGTGTTTCCTGTCCTGTATGTACAGTGATCTTGACTCCCCAAGAGGGTATGTGAGCTGAGGCTCTACCTGTATCTCCTCTTTCCTCTGCTTTTCAATCCCCAGTTAGTGCCTGGGATCAAACCAAGCGTCTCACGAGTACATGCTAGGCTACAGCTTCTTAAGTGTTGGGTCCTGACTACCTGGGATCATGCGACTCAGTGTGAAGACGGTGGAAAAACTTGCCAATAGTGAAAGATTTAGGAATGCTCAGTGACAGAAAGTTAATTTTAAACCAGTGCACAGTGAAGCTGAGCTACTCTGGCAATACTTGCCTCAGTAGCAATGTGTGGCTTCATCGCAGCCTTGGATCTTAGTATATGTGTGCATATACCACATACACCCTACACACCGTGCATGCTGTCATATACAGTGCCTGTATGTGCATGCTGCCAGAAACACCTTTCTTTTAATGTATGAATATGTATCATACCCAGAACACATGCGCATCTGTACACACATACACACACACACACACACACACACACACACGTACAGACGTATACATTTTTTCCCGTGTTAATAAAAACTGATCGTGGAGCCTTATCCATGCTACATCCTCAGTCCCATACACAACATGCTTTTTGATTACATCAAATATCACCTTATACATGATTCCAGCTGGCTCTCCTATCTATGAAAGAAGTAACATTCTTAGCTCAACCAGCAGGGTTGACCATGATCCTGAATACTGAGATTCTTTTGATATACCACCATGCCCAGTTTATTCAATGCTTGGGATGGCATCTAGGGCATGGAGGTAGATTGTCTTGGTGAGCTCATCTCTTCTTGTTACTGTTGCATTGGTAAAAGCAAACAAGAAAAGTGGTATTTGCTCCAAACTAGTTGCAGCATCTTTCCAGGTAGGAGCTAGGAGTGGCTTGGCTTTCGGATGTCTCATCGCACTAACTGCAGTTCAGGTTTTGAGTGACTGTCTTTGTTCATGACATCCTACCTATGGCCGCTTTCTTTCTCCAGACTGCTTGACTGTCAGCACAGTTTTGGGTAGGAGGGACTTAACCTCACATTTATCTACAGAAACCCAAGCCCAGCAGGAAGTGCCTTACCTCAGTCACACAGGTAGAAGGTGTGGGGTTTTGGCCCTCTGGTTTTCAAGACTGCACTTTTCCTAGGACCTGGGTTACAGCTCAGCTTCTTCGTTCTGGGTACAGTCATCTCTAGATTAAAAATATTTGGAAAAAAGACTGCACCTGACTAAACACATACATATATTTTTTTATTCTCCAAATAATACATTATTAAAACTACTTAGCGTTTACATTTTATTAGGTATCTTGATTAATCTAGAGTGGATGGAAGCATGTGCAGTTATTATGTGCTATTTTCTATTCATCGTTATATAAGGGGCTGGGACATCCAGGGATGATGCTGTTCATGGGCGGTCTAGAATTAGTGTCTTTACTGAATATTGGGGAAATGAGTATACATTCCTTTCTTTGCTAATATACAAACCAGTGAAGGCCTTTTAAAAATGATATTGGAGAGGAAAAAAAAATAATTCAACAAGTTTCCCATTTCCTGTGATGTAATTGTTTTCTTGTATCAAGTCCCTTTTAACCTTGAAATTATAAGCCAGATCTTCATTATCCTGTAGCTAGATTGCCATTGTGGTAATTAATGTGCCCTATGTCCAAGTTGTTTGGGAAGGAGGTGGGAAATGACTAATGAGAAAGGAGAGGCAACCGAAGGTAGGAATGGGCAGTGAGGGCCACTTGGGTGACTCCCATTTCCATGGAAAAATGGAATTAGCAACAAATGCCCAGTCTGTGCAGTAGACATGCACTTTATCAGTTCGTTTTCTTCTCCTTTTGTTCCTTTGTTTTTGTTCTACAATATTTTTATTCTTCACGAGTTGTGTGCATAGTGTTTTGATGACATTCACCCCCCCACCCCAGAAAGATTTGCTTTCTGTTCCCGTGATAAAATACAGACCAAAACCAACTTGGGAAGGGAAGGATTTATTTCAGCTTAAAGTTCACAGTCCCCCGTTGAAGAAGTCAAGGGAAGAACTTGAAGTAGTTACCATAGGAGAAAGCTGCTTACTGGCTTGCTTCCCCTGTCTGCCTTGGTTTGCCTGTACAGCCCAGGGGGCACTGCTCACATGAGTCATCACGAAAATGTCCCACAGACACACTCGTAGACCACTCTTACAAAGACACTTCCTCAGTTGAGGGTCCATGTTCCTAGATGACTTTACTTTGTGTCAGGTTCACAAAAATCAAGCAGACCATCCATGCCCCTTACATTTGGTGTTTATGCTTGAACCCTGAGCTCCTTCCACTCTGACTGATGCTAGAATGTTCAACCAGCTGGTTATTTGTCTCTCATGCTCAGGGTGTTCAAGGTGCTTCTCTTAACCGTGTGAATGTGGACTGATTGCTGGTTGAGTAGTGTAAGTTTGCGTGTGGAGTGATTCCACGCTGTCTTAATTTCCCTGCAAGTGCCAGTCGTTGGATGCAATTTACCTGGCTGGGTAAATGGCTCTTCCTGTGTTCCTTGTTTCAAGGATCCAGCATCAAAGGTAGTGAATCAAAAGCACTGAGTTTGAAAAAAGAGCCCACCCAGGACATGTGAATCTTAATCAGCACAAAGTTATCTCACAGATCTTCTTTTGCTCTCTGAAACATCTTAAAAATAGGCTCCAGCTCCTGCCTACCAGCCATATCCTTAGGAGTCAGATTGGAGTTTGTCTTCTGTATATTTGCATTAAAAGGAAACAAAATGTCAAGTGATTAAAATGGTAGCTTAGAGAATTCCTTATTATGGAGACATTTCACACAGTGAGCCTGTCCCTTCTTCTCCATTTCTTTTGTGTAAATTGCCCTTTGTTTCCAAAAAAAAAAAAAAAAAAAAGCTAGTGAAAAAGGTTGTTTTTCCAATTGAAAATCTGAAGTTACTTTTTGTCCAAGGAGACTTACTGGCAGTCCCTTTGCAGGTAGAGAGATTTCTGTGCTATGTATTGGTTTTGTTTCTGAGGCTCACTGAGTGTCAGTAGACTGGTGAGGTTTGAGCCTACTGAGGCTTGGAGACACACGGGAGGTTCTTCATCAAACCCGTGCTTGCTCTGGGCTCGGGAGACACACGGGAGGTTCTTCATCAAACCCGTGCTTGCTCTGGGCTCAGGAAGCACAAGAGGGAAGACTTTGCTAGTTCTGCTACAGGTAGCTTCTTTCATTTTCTATGACTTTCAACTTTCATCTATTTCCCTCCCTCCTCCCCTCTCCTCCTCTCCTTTCCTCCCTTCCTCCCTCCTCCCCTCTCTCTCTCCTTCCCTTTCCCTCCTTTCCTTTCTTTCTCCCTTCTTTTCTCTCTTTTCTTTTTTGACAGGGTCTTACTATATAGGGGTAGCTGTCCTGGAACTCACTATGTAGACCGTTTAGTCTTGAATTCACAGTGATCCACCTGCCTCTGTCTACCTAGTGCTGGGATTAAAAGCACTTGCCACCACACCTGATGGAGCCACAGGCTCCATCAACCCCACGTGGAGGTTTGTGTACTTCCTCATAGCATCCTGTACTTGATTGTTAGTTTGTACTAAACACTTATATTGTCCAAATACCTTTCTGTCTTCCATTTGATAGCAGGTTGCTTAAGGAAAATACTTTGATCTTTGTATTCATTGTCTCCAGCGTTCAGGCAAGATGCCATTGTCTTAGGGTTTACATTGCTGTGAACAGACACCATGGCCAAGGCAACTCTTAAAAGGACAACATTTAATTGGGACTAGCTACAGGTTCAGAGGTTCAGTCCATTTATCATCAAGAATGGAACAGCATCCAGGCAAGAGGAGCTGAGAGTTCTACATCTTCTGAAGGCTGCTAGGAGATGACTGGTTCCTACATGGTTAGCAGGAGGGTCTCATTGCCCAGTCCCACACTTCCTCCAACAAAACTAGCCACACCTACTCTAACAAGGCCACAGTTCCTAGTAGTACCATTCCCTGGGCCAAACACATTCAAACCACCACAGCCATCATAATGTCTAGTACATGCTGTCTGTAACTCTGAGCCTCAGTTTCCTTCTTGCTGGGTCAGATCCCTAGGAGGAGTCAATGAAGTAACTTGTGAAACCTTTTAGTCAGGGCTTGGCATGCAGTGGGCTCTCAGTGTGGTTGATGGTCTGAGGGAAGAAATAGTTGCTGTTTGTATAAAGTAGTTGATGTGGAAGATGGAGCCCTTGATGGTGAACACTACCCAGACACTGGCATGGAGTTAGTACTTGCTGAATACTTTCTTTGAGTCAGCCTCTCAGTCGAGTCCTGCCCCAGCTGAGGAGATGTGGGGGCTAAGTGAAGTTCTTAGCCTACCAACTTTCTGACTGAAATACTCTGGGTGGGATACCTTTCATCTTGATGTGTCCTTTTGCTCCCTTTTAGATTTTATTGCCTACAGGACACATCTTGTAGCATTCACCCTGGCAAATACTCAAGGTGGAGCTTCAAAGGGATGCACACTAGGATTATATTTACAATATTGGTTTTGCTTTAATAGTTTATTGTCATTTTAGTTTTTTTTTTAATTTTTAATTTTTTGTACATGTGTGCTTTTTCCCTGAATGTATGCCTATACACCTCTGCGGAGGCCAGAAGAAGATGTTGGATCCTCTGGGACTGGAGTTATAGACAGGTGTGAGTAGCCATGTAGGTGCTGGGGATTGAACCTGAGTATTCTGGGAGGGTAGCCATTGGTCTTAACTGCTCAAGACAGGTTCTTTCTCACTGTGTATCTCCGACTGGCCTGCAACGTGCTCTGAAGCCAGGCTACAAACTCAAGAGAGATCTGTCTTTCTCTGCTTCCTGAGTGCTAGGATTATTAAAGCACGTATCACCTTGCCTCCCCCTTCCAAACTGTAAGCAAGGAAATGTAGCTATGTACTTGGACTAATTTTGATGAAAACTGAAGAATAAATTCCACCCTGATTTTCTGAACCCATTAGGACTCCTTAAAGGGATTATATTTGCAAAACATGATGAAATTAGTTCTTGATTACAAAAAGATGGTGGACTGGTGATCAGTCCTATCTTAAAAAGAAATGTAGTATCCAAATAATAAAGAGTGAAATAGTAATACTGGGTGCCAGAGTGACCTGAGATTTTTTTTTCACACAGAGAAAGTGGATTTTAGGTCATTAAAATATGTTAAAATAGATTTGTTTAGGGGCAGAGTACCTATCATGTTTACTCAAAGGCCTGGGTAAAGTGCCAAGTAAATCTTCAGGGTCTCTCTGTTTCTCTCTCTCTCTCTTCTGTCTCTCTCTGTTTCTGCCTTTGTATCGTTGTCTCTGTCTATCTCTTTCATATACAGACATGCGAATATGTACAGTAGTAGGTGTAGAGTAGGAGGAGAAAGTCTTGATACTCTTTAATCGTGTGAAACTGGGACTTGGTGTGTTAGGCATGTAAGCAGACCATTGGCATAGATTGTTTTCACAGTTATTGTTTCTGTCTTCTCTCACCGACTTTCGCCCTGCCTCTGGAATTACCATGTCTTTGAAGAGGATTCTTTTATAGCCATCGCCCTGAGTGATAAAAGGTCAGAATGAAAAGGCACTAGTAAAATGTATCATGGTTTTATCCCCATTTAGAGATGATTCTATCCTCTGTTAAGAATTAAGTAATTGTGAGTATAATATGCAAGTGTACTATAAAACCACTTCCATTAACTGTTTCCAATAATGGGAACACATCAACACTAACCCCATGAAGCTATGTGCCTTAAAAGTTTACAACCTCAATTTTATGGGCTTTGAGGCTTTTTGCACTAGATGAAAGGAATATTACACTATAAAAATTGGCACCTTAGGAGCCTGAAGTTTTCGCATCAGCAGCGTTCTAGGAAAGGCAAGGGTAAAAAAAAAATCATTTCAGAACATGATCTATAATTTTTAGAAGTTGGCATTATCTTTTGGCTGTAGCTAAATAAAGAAGGCCTAATAGGTTAGTCTTAGTCTGGTGTCTCAGTTTCTAAATATACATGCTTTATTAAAAGAGTGAGTGGATTTTATCGTTTGTTGTTACTTCAATAAATGTTTATAGCAAGCCTGCGGTGACAGTTATCTCTCCATGAAGGGCTGCGTAACATATCATCATGCTGAACGTACTCATCGGCATGAAGTATTTCCACTTTCACCCATGTGCAGGTTGGTTGGGGAACTCTGCGTATGTTATTCTGGAGGCTAGCCTTGGAATTGACAACACATGGGGTCATCTCAGCATACCCAAAGCAGGCCAGGGAAGTACAGTCCTTCCATGGACCCTAGAGTAGGAAGAGGGAAAGAATAGTTTCCAAAATTAATAGAACCTACCACCACTACTGCTGTGTCTTCTGGGTCCAGATTTACAGTGAACAGGGTGGATGGCATCTTTGTTCTGTTGGAGTTCTGCCGTGGAGGAAAAGGTCAGAACACGAAAGCAAATCACTGAGCAATATAATTTCAGGTAGCATCCAGGGTGCTATGATAAGAGTACGACTCAGTGAAAATGTTCTATGTACCTTTTCTCTTTTGTATTGCGTTCTGTGCGGCTGAACTGTATCTCTCTGTAGTGTGACATTATTCTAGAATGACTACTCTTGGCAACCATGGATTTTGGTGTGTGGATAAGTTAGTGCAGATTTTAAGTGGTCTGAATTTTATATGGAGTCCTTCACTGTAAGGTAGGTAAGGTCAAGGTAATTGAGGTCTTCTGCCAGATCACAGTGCTTGAGTCAGGGATTGTGCCCATACACCCATTTTTAAGTACTTCCTACAATAAAAAGGGTTCTCCATGAAGGCCCTGTGATGTGATCTGCAGTTGGGGTTGGGAGAAAATGTGTGTGTGTGTTTGTGCATACGTATATACATACATACTATACCTGCCTCTACTAAGCAAGTTGTAGCTTCCAACTTGCCTAAAAAGAACTTTTTCTTTTCAGCTCTGAGAAAATTGACAGTGGACCACACAAATCGAGTGTGTAGAGATGATGTCATTTGTTGCCTTGCCCAGCAATAGCAAGCTCTGCTTGTTAAACCGAGCACATACCAGTCATTGGATGGCTTACCCTGTTTGGGGGCCAGTACCATTACAGCTGTTTCCCTGAAGCTGCAAGGTATCTTTACCTGGCAGAGAGTTCCTGGTGCAGCCCAGGGGATGTGGCTGTTCTACACAGATGGGAGGAAGGAGCAGGGCCAGTGGAACTACAAGTCCAGCTTCGTGTTGTGTTCTTCAGGCTGTCAGACTGGACGAGTGCTTGGAAGCAGGGGCTATTTTTTTTTCCTCTCTTAGTTTTTCATTTATAGTTATCACTAAATATATTCCAATGATGGAAAATTACAGCTTCTTACTTGCCACTTGGCAGCTGTGCCTGTATCTCCTTTTTAGTTTTTGGTGTATATTTTAAATTCAGTTAGGCTTCAGTGGGGTAGAATTATGAGACTTTAAAAAAGATGAAGTGTCACACTGTTAATTTAGGGTTAGGTGCAGTATAAAAAGACAAACTATAATTGGAGTGGCAGTCATTGAGAGTTTCCTGTGTCCCTTGTCTTTGGTAAAGTGCTGGACACATGTGATGGCGTGTGTTTCCGATATTCCTAGATACCTTACGGTAGTTACTTGGTTGTTATAATTATCCCCATATTAGAGGTAGGGAGACTGGAGGTCAGAGTTCAGTGGTTTCTTAAGTTTTTTTTAGCTTTTGAGTGGTAGAGTCTAGATTCTAGTCTTCATTTGTATGGGGGCAGGGCTAGAATTCTTAGAATTTTAATTACTTTTTTTTTTTTGAAGGAGAAAATATCCTGTATAATCGGTGCACAGACATTTGACTGCACGTGCCTTTTCCCCAAATGCCTAGAAAACAGACTTAGGTAGGCGCTGAATATTCTAGAAATGGATGCCTGAATAAGACAAGCAGGCATGAAAGTGCTGGGGATAGCTGTGCATGCTCGGTTCAAGAGATAAGTACATGAGGTGGTTAAACTTGTGGGCTTAAGGGATGTAACTCCTCATTCGTCACCTTCAATAACTTGACGATGGTTTGAATTCACTGTTTGAGTCCTAGTGATACAGTTTGGATTTGACCCTCTTAAAAAAATTCCTTACTGGGCCGGTGACGTGGCTTAGCTGGCCACACAAGTTAGACGACCTGTGTTCAATCCCTGGAACTCACTCATGCCTGGAGGAAAGAACCAGTTTTTTCAGGAAGGTTCAAGAATGTTGTCTCCGGACCTTTACAGGGTCTCTGTGTTACATGTGTGTGTGTGTGTGTGTGTGTGTAACACAGAGAGCCTGTAAACACACACACACACACACACACATAATTAAAAAAATCTTTTAAGGGAGTGGTAGATTCCTATAGGTAAAATGGGTTAAATGAATATACATTTTGGCTCTTTAAACTGTACTGTTAAAAAAAGTTTTGTGGGGGTTGGGAGGAGGGTATGGGGGACTTTTGGGATAGCATTGGAAATGTAAATGAGGAAAATACCTAATTAAAAAAAAAATATATATAAAGTTTTGTGCATTTCTGATAAACATAAGGCTTTGGTGTGACCAAATCTGTCTTTATCCTGGAATCTGAGTGGGGTCAGTGTGGATGGCCGCTGCTCATGAGTCATTGTGGTGACTGAGTATTGCAAGGTCCCATGGGGCATCGGATCCAGCTCTAGGCTGGACTGCATTTGTCCTAACGTTGTTGCTATCTTAGCACCTTTCTGGAAATGTGTTGGTTGATGTCTGTCTACACCAGGGAGAAGCCAAGGCAGTGTGAGTCAGCAGAGGCTCACAGTTGCCTCTGTGTTTGTTCAGGGCCTGTGTAGTCTGCGTGAGAGTTGAGGACTGGGGTAGACTATCTCCTTGGTTCCCGGAAGCTTGTATGTTGGTGGAGAAACATGCTGAGTTCCCTGTGCCTCCCATGCTTAGCACTTGTCCCTGCAACTCTTGGTTTCCTTCTTCGTCTAGAGAAATGGCAGTTTTACATCTTCTCTATGCAAGGGACTGGTCTTTGTAGAAAACAAAGGTAGACTGAACAGATCCAGTCACTGAGCTGGTTGTAATGATTGAAATTGTTTGTTGGTTCATTCTTTTATATGTGCAAGTTATGCTAGGCTTTTTGCTTAGATTTCTCCCACGAGCTCAGCATCCGCTGTTTGTGCACTTATAGATCCCTTCTATTGAACATTGCAGGGCTGTGACTGCTTTACAGAGGTCTGTGACTTCAGCTAAGGAGTTTTTGCTTTCCTCTCGCTGTGTGCCATTTCTAGTGGGGACCGCAGGCATGAGTGTGAAAGGGAGCTTGGGAGGTGGCTCAGTGGATAAAAGCAGGTGCTTTGTTGCGGGAAGGCCTGAGTTTGACTCCCACACACCTGTGTGAAAAGCTTGGAAGGCAGTAAGTCTGTAATTCCTGCCCTGGAGGTCAGAGGCAAGTGGATCCTCTCTGGCCGTCGAGCCAACCAGCCTAGCTGTAAAGGCTTTCATTTCAGTGAAAGCCCATCTCAAGGCAGTAGAGAGTGATAGAGAAACACACCTGAAGCTCTCTGGCCTCGAGGGTGTGGTGTGATGTGCTGTGTGTGTGTGTGTGTGTGTGAGATGTGTGTGTCTACATTTACCACACAGTCATGTGTGTGCACTCCTCTGAGCTGGGAGCCCAGATTAGGTTAAGATCATCATGGATCAGGATCTGTTTCATTCCAAGGTGTTGGCTCTTATTGGCTGCCTGGCAGGTTTACCTAATGTTTCCTTGCTGTGTGCATGTGCAAGTGATACCTGACCCGCAGAGGATTCTTACCTCATGGAGTCAGACCTCACATCTAGCACAGCAGTTTTCACACACCTAACTAACTCATAGGTTGTTAAAATGAAGTTTCCTACAGTCAAGTGGGGATATTTTGCACATCTTTGATCCCAGCACTTGAGAGAGGGAGGCAGGAGGAATGAAAGTTCAAGGCCAGCCTAGGCTACACAGTGAGTTCAAGGTCAGCTAGTTAAAAAGAAATAATTTAATTCAATAAAAAAAAATTGTCTCTGAAGGCTGCCTAGACTGCAGTGCTGAACATGTTTTTGCTTCTGTCAGTGAAACCCAAAACAGTTGGTACCCCATAGTTATTCTCTGAAGATTGAGATAATGGGTGATGTCTATTTTGATGTGGATTAGTCTTGTTTATCAGGGAGGGCTTGCTGGTCCTTTGGATCATCTGCAGGTCTCTGTAGTGTAGTGTTTCTCAACCAGTGGGTCGTGACCCCTTTCGGGGGGGGGGGATTCGATGACCAAATGTCCTGTGTGTCAGATATTTGTGTTATGAATCACAACAGTGACAAAATTACAGTTATGAAGCGACAACGAAAATAATGTTATGCTCCGGGGTTGCCACACCATAAACTGTATTGAAAGGTTGCTGTGTTAGGAAGGTTGAGAACCACGGCTGTCGTGACTCCCAGGGCTATGTGCTGCTGGGTAAGTGAGGCAGAGTTGCCGTTTTCAAGGGTTGGGGGGAAACTAGCACCATTTATGTTGCCAGGAAAGCTGTGAGATGCGAGCAAATTAATAATATGTCATTTAAACTCCATGAAGCCTGTTGGCAGCCTTTCTTGATTAAATGAGATGTTCGTTAAATAATTCAGTTCCTTGTCTAGAAGTAAACTTCAGTAATAACTAGCTTCTTGGGAAGAGAAGGGAGTTTAAGAGGCTTTGGTGAGGTCTGTGTCCTTCCTCTGTTCTCCTTGGTGGATCTGGAACAGGGTTTGGCTATTCAACAGAAGCTACAGCAGCCTTAGATACAGATTTTCAGGTCCCCTACCAGCCTTGCTAAATGAGAATCTGTGTTTTAACAGGATCCTCCAGGGAGGGCAGGAGGGAAGTATCGATTGGAAAGTTTTGGTGTTGAAAAGGAAGACAGTGATAGAAATCAGGTGAAAAGTGTTTTTTAAGCTCTACTACCGAGCAGCTCCTCCTCCTGCTGCCCACCCCACTCCTATCAATCCCCAGAACAGGCCTAAAACCATCCTTGTTTACAAGGATGCTTTGAACTCCTGATCTCCTGCTTCTTCCTCCCAAGTACCAAGATTACAAATGTGGTGGGAAATCAAGCCTAGGGCTTTGCGTGCTAGGTAAACACTGGACAACTGAATTACACCCCAGACAAATTCATTGTGTGTGTTCTTGCTGCCCACTTTGCTAGTTTTCTTCCATTTACACTGCATTTGGTCCACTCTATCACAGACAGCGAGGGCTAGTACTATGCCAGGACCCGAGAGAAGAGAATAAGTACATGGCCATTGTTGAGGTAGCTTCCTTAGCTGCCCAGCTGTCTGAGTTAGTCAGGAGTGCTGACACTGACTGTCTTAGTGAATGCTAGTCTGTATGAGGCAACTCCTGGGAACCAGTTTACCTAACCCTGCTCCAGTTTCTTGAGGTTAACTAACCCCTGATCAAACCCCAACACTCTCTGGTACCTACCCTCTTCTAGGCTGCCATCTAAGCAAGGAAGATATTTACATCATAACTTATATTTGACCTTTGAGAGTTTGATGTGTAGTAGTGGTTGTAAGTATTTGAACTCCCCTGCTGTAGGAGCAGGTCAGAATATAGTCTGCCATGACTAGCTTGCCCAGTGGTTCCTCACTTATCTGCGAGCACTGTGTCACGAGTCCATGCTAGTCAGTTACTCTGTGCTTGGAGCAGGCTGGCTGGGACTTGGCAAGGCAGGAATAGCATTGACCAGTGAAACTTGAGACATGCTGGAGCTGGCCTTGACAGCTTTGCTCTGTGGTGTAGCCCTTGGTGCTGAAGTAAGAGAGCTTGCCTTACCAACAAAATCACTTGCGTGGTTGGTGTGTATGTTGGTCTTTCAGTACTCGTGTGCTTAATCCTTAACTTTTCCAGTTTTGCTAGTGGTGGGATGATCACTGAGAACATACCAGTAGTTTGTAACTGGAATCAAGACCTGGGTCTGACTTTCTCCAGCTCTTTACTGTGAGGGTTCCAGTGTACTTTCTTTTCTTCCTCTTTGCACTTGGGTGGCCCTTCTAGTCTTGCCAGCCTTCCTGCACCCTCTGTAGTCTCTTTCCCATTGACCTTGGTCCTTGAACCACTATCTCTCTTTCTCCCTCACACACCCACACACACATATGTATATGTATATATACACACAACACACAATATATATGTATATGTATATCCTCCTGAAATATATTTTACAATATGTTTTTTGATCAAATTACTTTGCAAATTTTAGTCTAGAAAAATTTGTTTAAGAAAAGGCAGCTAACTTTCCCTGACATTCTTTAAAATAATCACAGGACTGTTAATATAAAAAGCAGTTATACCTGGCATCCCATGTGATGTACATAAATATTCAGCACAATACTCATACACAAAGAGAAGAACAAGTCATTTAAGAAATGACCCTGGGGCTGGAGATGTGGCCCAAGCGTGGAGTTTTAGGCCTAAAATGCACAGGACTTGGAGTTGACCCTCACAACTTTGAGAATTTTTTTTAAAGCATTGTAACGCAGTCAATTCCCTTACCATGCTTGCTCATGTACGGTTACTGCATGCTCTCTCTGCAGTCTGTGCGGCACATGTGGCCAAGGCGGGAGATGAGTGTGGCCCAATACAAGCTGTAAAGTTACTGAATATTATGAGGGCTTTTCGTGTCTGATTTTTTTTTCCCCTTTAACCTGACTGTGTTTCTCCAGTGTTAACTTTGCAAATGGGAACATGTTGCAGTGTCAAAAGGCAGGACATACCTGCACCTGGAGCATGACATTGTCTTAATCAGGGAAGATCAGGGGGAAGTTCTAATGTCTTAAGCATCACTAATGAGATAATTTTTGAGAATGGTTTATAGGTATAGGCCATTTTTTCTAAAAATCCTTGAGTGAGCCTGGTGTGCATCCAGGAAGCCTAGAGCCCGCTGGAATGTCCTTACTGGCTAGTCTTTGTTTCAACCCATACTTTATGTTACTTGTATATTAATTCTCTTAAAAAGTTCATTTCCATTAGTCCTGTTGGGACTAGATGTCCCAGGACTGGGTGGTACCCAAGGGTGGGTGGGGGCTTCCTCTTCTCTGAGGAAAAGGAAAGGAGGTAATGGGGGGAGGGATTTGTAAGGGTGGGACTGGGAGGAGAGGAGGGAGGGGGCTGCAGTTGGGTTGTAAAGTGAATAAATAAATTAATGGGAAAAAAAGAGAGTTCATTTCCAGATTTCCAGGTTCTGCTGTAACATATAAGCAGGTCTCTGATAGTGTCTGCTGTGGGAGGCCTTGAGTTTTCTAATTTTAGGTCACTGGCCATTGGAGTAACTTGAGCAGTTTGAGTGTTGGCTTATTTCTGCCACTTATTGACTTGAGGATTACAGGCAAGTGTGCATCTTTCGGAGTCTTAGTTAAGTCAGCTGTCAAGTAGGAGATTAATCCTTACATGGATTTTCCCCACACGGAGTAAGGGTCAAGTGAGGAGGAGATGAGCATTTCCCCTTTTACTGAAAATGTATTTTTTCTCATATAATATGTTCTGATTTCTGCTTTCCTTCCCTTACTCCTCCCAGTTCTCCTCACCACCTCTCCCATCCAGACGCACCCCTCTGTCTCTTAGTAGAAAGCAGACAGGCTTCTAAGGGGGAATAATACAATAAATATATATAATATAATATAATATGATAAAACAAAACAAACAGAAGGAAAAGAGCCCAAGAAAAAGACTCAGAGACCCACTCAGGAATCCCATTTAAATATCAGACTGGAAGCCATAATATGTACACAAAGGACCTGTAGAGTTAAAAAAATGTATCTACATACATACATATATTTTATATAAACTATATACATATATAATTAAATATATATACAATTTATATATGTAATTGATATATATCTCAATTAGGATTATATATACCAATGTGTTTATTATAATAATATATAATATATGTGATTATATATAATTTTAATATAAATTTTGTATATAATAAAATAAATAAAATACATATAAAATAAGAAAAATATAACTAAGACTTAAAACAAAAGCACCCACAGAAGACAGGAACCCCCCAAAGATGCCACTGAGTTCATTTTCTGTCTGCATCTACTGCGTGGCATGCAGCCTGCCCTTAGGACTGTGTGTTTCCCCAGTGAGACTCCCTTGGTGGAAGCTAAACTTTCATTTTAGTTGCTATCAGTTGGAGATTGTTTCTGGATTAGGTCTGGCAGCTTGTGCCCACTTCTGTCCTTTCTAGGACCTCATCTGGTGTAGACCTGTGTGGGCCTTGTGCATACTTCTGCAGGCTCTGCGTTCCTGTGTGTGTTGACTGTGTTGATTTAGAAAGCCTTGTTTCCCTGTTGTCTTCCATCCCCTCTGTCTCTTACACTCTTCCCACCTTCTCTTCCACAGGGTTCCCTGAGCCCTGAGGGGAGGAGCTTGATGGAGACCTCCCATTTAGGGCTGAGTGTTCTCACTCAGCCTAATGCCTGGCTATGGGTATCTGTTCCTGTCTGCTACAGGAGGAGGCTGCTCTGATGACGGCTGAGCACTGATCTGTGATATAGCAGAGTGCCATCAGGAGTCCTGTTATTGCTACATTTTTAGAACAGCCGTACTTGATTTTTCCTTAGGCCCCTGAACTATCTAGTCTCAGGTTCTTGGTCACCCAAGAAGTGTTGAGTATGTGCTCTGCTTGCAAGGGTTTGGGGGCATATGCAGATTTAGAGAAAGATAAAAACCTGTCAGAGGTTTTAAGGAGAAAAGATTTCACATTAGTGACGATACTTATAAATAGTACATTCTTGCTAATTACAGTTTTACAGCTTCCTCTTGTGTCCTTGCTCCTGGCCTGTGATTGTCCTCTGTTTGGGATAGCTGTGCTCTCTGAACTGAGTAGCACCTGCTAATCACAGAGTAAACCTGTAGACTGGTCTGATTACTGCATCTATAAGCTTGACTATTTTTCACTGTATGTCATTGTGTTGTCATTTTGTCCTTTTTGTTGACTTGCTCTGTGTCTGTCCTCCTTTGTGGGTAGCAGTGTGGCAGCTGCAAGCTTTTGCACCATTGCACAATGGGATGCGTTGGGTGGAAAGACGTCAGGGAGGAGAAATGCCGGGCTTGTTGGGCTGCCACTGAACTTGGGGATGAGTTTGGATCCTACCTTTACTTAAGCAGCAAGTTGCTGCCATTGTGGAACAGCATTTAAAACCTCTGTTAATTTTCAGTTCAAAAATAGTCAACCACTTTGTCATCTAGGCTCTGCAGGTTAAAAAAAAAAAAGAAGAAGAAGAATGTCATAGACATACCTTAGATTTTTAGTAACTTGCAGAGGATAGTGTTTCCCATCAATCATTGGTATTTTCTTACTTGATTGCAGATATCACAAGCCTCCTTGTGAGAGACTCTGAAGAGTGAGGCGCTTGTTGCTGTGGTTTCATTGCTTCCTTTTAAAAGTGTCCAGATCTTGACTCCACTTGTAGCTTCAGTATCTCATTTTGTCGTTTTGGCTTGAGAAGGTCACTAAGATGGAATTACCCCTTGCTTAACGACACAAGCTGTTGCGGCCCGCCCGCGGTCCACAACACGAACGGTTCACTGAGAATGGCAGTTCAGGCTGAAAGAGAGGTAACTAGACGGGGCGGAAGAAACAATGGAGTCAAGACAAGACTCTGATCAAGACTCAATTTAATATTTCCAGACACTCAGTTTATAAAGGAAGGGGGAGGGAACCCAATTTCCCGCCAAGTAACTCAGGGTCCAGTAGCAGGACGAACACGTGTGTGCCTCCAGGCAGCAAGGGCAGGTTCCAGCAGTGGGCGTGGCAGGACGAATGAGCAGGTAGCTCCACCCTTGAGCAGGCAGGTTCCAGGCTGGGGGAAAGGGAGGCCACATTTCCCCCCATTAGATAACAAAACAAAAATAAAAAAGGGGGTGGCCTGTGGCAGAAAAATTATCTATGTTCAATAGTTCTGCCTGAGTTCCTAGGGCTAAAGAAAAAACCTATTTCCGTGGGATTCCCTAACTATTCTAATGGTAAACTGTATCTGGCTGAGACTGTCTTAAAAGCACTGACTGAAATACCAGCACTGGGCTGTAGGCTCTGACTTTATAATGCTAATTAGTGCTGAATAGGTAGCTACCTGTTTGCCTTTTAAGTAGGGCGTTGGAACCCTGGCTGAGTTTAGCTAAACAATTTTAGAATAACACTGAACTGATAATTATCCACAATTTTGGGTGACAGGCAGGGGAACAGTGAGAAGAGATTAAGACTGGCTGGCTCCTAGTACAAGGCCAATTGGCTTTTTTATTTTTTTTGGGTGGGAGGCAGTGAAGGGCCTGCTCTTACAACAGCAAGGTCTCCAATCTCTCTCCCCCCTATTAATTAAGTTTAAATAGGCAATGCTTAACAGAGGTGATCAAATGATTTTCTCATCCGTAGATGAGTGGGCCTTTAACCTTGACTTGGGTGGACATTGGCCTGATTCCTCCCGTGAGCATTGTAACGACTCACATCTGTGGCTCTTGGTATCTTTTGGGGAGGGGAGGCAGAGCCTTAAGTATTTTTGGTTTTTAGCTGGAGTCAGATACCAACCTCTTTCAAATCAGGTGTGTCGCACAGGGAACTCAGAAACGGTCAAACTGGACCTTCCCTCCGCAGTAATCTCCTGCGCCAAGCGGTACCCATACCGTATTCATATGATTATGAATCAGTATCGCAATTCTGAGTTATTGCGAGGTCTCTATATGAGACTTGTCAACCTCAGATTTTGCAAGGCCTAGACAAGAATTATGTCAGTATTAACACCATTAATTTTGGTTAAAATAGGAGCTGAAAGTCTTTCCTCTTCATCTCTGTTATTTCCAGTAGCCTGAGGAACTAAGGACACCTTGCAGTAACAGCAAGGGTGAAAAGCCAGAGGCCAGCTAAGGGACTAAGCCTATATCTATCAAAATAAGAACTAATCTTTGTAAATATATATGAAATTTCTACTTCCCTAGCTCTCCTGGTAAATCTAAATTTTATCTTAGACTGAAAAGCCACATGCTGGGATGTCCCTGGAAGGGAGATTAGCAGAACCACCTGTTTGCTCTTAGGGGCGGGGCGGAGAACCAGAGAATGTAGATTGACCTGCTTGAGAGAAGGAAGAATACTAAACAATGAGAGTGTAGTAATGTAAATTTTCTGTTTGGAGAAGTCAAGGTACTTTATTTAGATGCAAATTGTAAAGCTAAAGTTAATCTCCGGCCTCTTGTAGGGGAGTTGGCTCAGAGGAAACAGTGTTTTTTTTGAGAGCTTCCACTCCCAGCTCAAGAGGAATTTTAGTCTTTAGAATGATACTTACGAGGAGAGACAGAATCTGTGTTTACCTGACGAATTAATCTCTCTGGTAGCCACCGTGCTTCATCTTCATCTCGTGAAAAAACACAAACCGAGCCTCTTCCCCAGATTAGAACTGGATCTGGACCCTTCCATTTATTAGTCAGGGCGTCCTTCCATTTTACCAATGCATAAGAATTAGAAGTAACTGGGTGCCAGTGGCGTTCCGCTGCAGACTGACCTTTAATGTCAGTTTGCAAAAAGTTTAGGACAAATAAGGTAAAGGCAAGATGAGCCTTTGGTGACTTTGGGGGATATGCTCTGAATTAACTTTGCTAGGTAATTTAGAATATAGGAATCTATAATAATTGAACTGAATATTAGACCAGTCTAAGATTGAGTTAGAATGGCTGGTCACACTGAAGAAGAGTGAAAAATCATTATGACTCTATTAAATGACTAATTTTACTAAGTCTGAATATACAGTCTCTGATGTACTATTGCCATAAAGTTAAAAGGCTAGAAGCTAGTCTAAACTGGAAAAATGACAAGCAAGGATGGATCTAAAACATGAATTTAATCTTTTAGTCCTTTTAATCAGGACACTGAGTTAACTTACCTGTCAGCTCAGCACACGAATTACCAATATGCTTCTGTAGAGTTCTGTGGAGAGAACCTGTTTTTCCCTTTTCTAATAAGGTAGCTGTTTTAGGATCAATTTATAAGCCAATAAGTAGACCCTTTTAAGATACTAAAAAGCATTTATTAAATTTGACATTTTAATCTCAAATTTTGAAAATAAAGGTATGTTTTAAATAGTGTGCATGGAAATGCACTAAATAGTATATATGGGGATACAATTTCTCTCTTTTGTCTTTTAAGAGGTTAAAGTTTAAAATTTTACAATATCTAACCTTTTGAATTAATAACTTTTTGGACAAAACATTTTAAATATTTGGCTGTAAAGGGGCAGTGACTAATTGCACTTTCAATTATTTTTCTTAAGGAACGGTTGTAACTAGAAAGCTAGAAAAGTTATTAAGAGTCACACGTGCATAATTTATTTATTTATTAACTAGAACTATGTATAAGCAATTGTAAATTTGAGAATTAATAGTATCTGAGGGACGAACAATTTTAAGTAATTATGAGCTCAGAGATATAGCATTGACTATCAATATATAAATTAAGGTTTGATTGTTCAGCATTTTAAAACACCATCTACAGCACACAACCAGATTATTTGTGCTGGAATAGGGGCAACTGTGTGTCTTAAGACTCCGCCCCACAGCAGCTAGTTGGGCCCACGTGGGCTAACGATTGGCTGGGAGGATGAGAAAAATGACTTTACAATAATGTTTTTTCTGGCCAAAGAATTGTCTTGGGCACAACTAATTTTTAATTACCAATTAACAACAATTATAAAAGCTTTTTTTTTTTTTTATTTTTTGTAAAACCCCTTGCAGCAAACCAAAACACCAAATAACAAAAGGATACTGTCTCTGAATCTTTTGGGTGAGAGCAAGGATTTAAGGTAAACTTCCCTTGAGAAGCATTAGTTAATAAAATACTTTCCACTTAGGAAACAATATATACTGAAAGATTAAAACTTTTGGCTTCTTGTAAAGAAGCAGAAACAATAAACATTTTTCTTACATAATGTAAAGCTATATTAGCCATACGTAGAGGCAAAATTTTCTAGTGATTACCAGTTTACTAGAAGCAAAAATCTTTGAATTTAAGCATTATTTTAAACATCTGAATAGATCTGTAACACTGTTAAAAAGAAATTTTCTTGAACACAGGGAAAAACTTTTTTAGGCATTGTTTGCAAAACAAAAGAAAAGGCCACAAGCCGCTCTGGGACTGCCCAGAGCCCTGTATTGACTCAAAGGTAAAATACTTTTTAATCTGAGCATCAATCTTAAATTTGCAATCAAACTGCAAGCTGCAGTCAATGGAACAATGGCAGTTTTAACCATAATTTTTAAGTTTTTGTGCAAGGTTAGGATAATACCTACAACTTTGGGAAAGCAAAACCTATGTTTAAAACAATTTATCACTGTTAAAATCAATATTAGAAGCATTACTATCATATTACGAAGTTTGGATATCAATTAATACCTATGAATACCTATTAAAGCAAGCTTTAACGCTTTAATAAAGAGGCATTGCTTTATATCTTATCTTAAATTTTACTATTTAGGATAGGAACCACATTTATCATTATCTAAACTAGAAATATCTTAAGAGACTCAGCCTCTAGGGCTGCCTTAGGCCACGTGTCGGAAGGACTCTAAACTTGAGTTATCAAATTTAACATTAACCATCTGTAGCAATGTAACAATTATTAATTTTAACCAACAACTTATGAGCTGAATGCGAAAACATGCAGAGCACATTTTTAATAAAGAACCAAATGAAGCAGTTAATTTTAGACCAATCAGAGAATATTAATCTTTGTAGCTACAATCATAGAATAAAAAAGCACTTTACCATTGTCAAACACATTAATCATGAACCATTTATCAGATTCGAAACTAAGAGGCTGTGTACTCGCTGCTTTTTCTTAAAACGAACATTTTTTCCATCAGGGGCCGGGCCCTCCTGCCACGTGTCTGGTTTTTGGCTGAAACACGTGGCAGCTCTCGGCCTTGCAGATAAAGTTTTTTATACCATTTTTATTATCCAACATAAAACATAGAACATTCATTCATACAGACTGGACACGAACATACATGAATTGAACACGAGAACAGATTGGTGCACCAGACATAAACAAGACACAAAATGGGGCAGAGTACTCCTGCTATTTGGGACAATTTCCTCCCTCATGATGCAGTTTTTATAACTGCGGCAATCTGCCTGTATTAATTTCCTTTTAATAAACCCTTTCCTTTCTCACACCTAACAATGTAGCTTTTTTCCAGCCACGGCCTACCGCCTGTGCCTAGCTCCTCTTAAGCTTCACTGCTGAACCTAAGTGAACCAGCGCTCGGGCTTAACGCTGTCTCAGCTTAGCCCATACCTTCTCCGGTATGAATTTCCTTTATCCTTAAGCAACTCCTGAAAACTAAACACAATCGCCTGATCCATGATTTTGAACCCTTCTTTCTTCCACCTAAGCAGTTTTCTAAAAAACTGCGGCACACCGCCTGTCTCTGTATCTAGTTCCGATTTACGAACTGCTGACCCCAAGCAGAACCAGTGTTGGGTCAGCACTGCTTCAAACTTGTTCGTATCCTACCGCATCCTCAGCAACACTCTACAAAACTGAAATTTTTTTTTTTAGGCTAGCGCTAGCATGTGTACCTGTCCGTTGCTCCGATGCTCCTCCGATACGAAGATTCTTTCCTTTCTTGTGGAGCTCCACACAGCAGTCGTTTCTCTTAACATCTCTCTGCCATTCTTCAGGTCCCAGTTCTGGCGCCAACTGTTGCGGCCCGCCCGCGGTCCACAACACGAACGGTTCACTGAGAATGGCAGTTCAGGCTGAAAGAGAGGTAACTAGACGGGGCGGAAGAAACAATGGAGTCAAGACAAGACTCTGATCAAGACTCAATTTAATATTTCCAGACACTCAGTTTATAAAGGAAGGGGGAGGGAACCCAATTTCCCGCCAAGTAACTCAGGGTCCAGTAGCAGGACGAACACGTGTGTGCCTCCAGGCAGCAAGGGCAGGTTCCAGCAGTGGGCGTGGCAGGACGAATGAGCAGGTAGCTCCACCCTTGAGCAGGCAGGTTCCAGGCTGGGGGAAAGGGAGGCCACAACAAGCAAACAGCGACGGCAGGAGAAGACACATGCTAGAGTACACTTTCTTTTCATCTCTGTTCTTGCCTCTTGAGTGACATGAGGCGAATTACCTAGCCTCTGTGAACCACACTTTGAATGGTCCCATGCATGGTGTTTGAGGAATACAAGTCACACAGATGCCATTGTGATTTAGTGCACAGGCTTTATTTGCTGAGATAAAGACAAGTCAATGATGGGAACAGAAATAGCAAAGAGCAGCCCGTAGACCATCAGCTGATGGTACTGAGGAGAGGGCATTGTCTTGAGAGTTGGCATGTCATGCAGTAATGTCATCCCTGTGCTCCTGCCTTACCCGATCCAGAGTTTATTCTACTTAGGTTAAAATAATTTCTGTTGAATGCACTGAGGTGAAATAAAATCATGACTATAATTTTCTGGTTATACTGCCCACTGTTTAAGAGCTTAGTGGTCATGCCTGTTGCCTTGTTTAGTAACTTCTAACACCATGGAGAGACCTGTTGGATAACTCCCTTTAAGTGAGCAGGCAAGCTTCTAGGTCCTTGCTTCAACTTTTGGAGTAGCTGGTGAAACCTGGCTGGTAAGAATTTGTTTTTTGTGGGTGTTGTCCTTGGAGGTGAGGTTACTGCTCTCTAAGCAACCTTTTTCTTAGCAACAGCCTGGGTTATATTTTCATGAGACCCCTTGGTCAACAACTCAACTCAGTGTAACCCAGTCCCACCATTGGAAGCCTCCTTGCCTGGCAAGAAGAGATGGCCAGTTGAGACTCTGTATCCCCATTACTAGAAGTCCTCATTAGACTCCCCTTCATAGGTTCCAGGAAGTTTCCATTGTGCTAGGTGTCCACTCCTCTCCACACCCACCAATGGTGTGATCTCTGCCTGGACTCTCTCCCTCTACCCTGTCTCTCCCATTACTTGATTCTTCCCCCAACTCCTGTCCCCACCTGCCAGTCTGCCTGTCAAATTGATTCTGTTTCCCTCTGCCCAGGGAGACCCATGCATCCACCCTGTAGACCCTCTCTTTAACCTCTCTGGGCATATGGATTGTAGCTTGTTTATCATTTACTTAATGGCTAATATCCACTTGTAAGTGAGTTCATACCATGTTTGTCTTTCTGGGTCTGGGTTACCTCACTGAGGACAACTTTTTGCTAGTTCCATCATTTGTCTGCAAATTTCATGATGTCATTTTTTTTTAAACAGCTGAACAGTACTCCACTGTTTAAATGAACCCCATTTTCTTTATTCATTCTTCTGTTGAGGGACATCTAGGTTCTGGCTAAATAGTAATAAGCCTGCAGTGAACCTGGTTTAGCAAGTGTCCTTGTGGTAGGACCACCAAGAGAGGTATAGCTGGGTATTGAGGCAGATTTGTTCCCTACTTTCTGAAGTGGATCTGGTACCTGCCTGGAGCCCTCACCCCTACTTTTCTCTTTGGTGCGGGAAAGAATTCTGCTGGTGATATCCTGCTGTCAGAATAGAGGCTTTTTCCTGGAGCTTCTTCTGGGAGCAGATGCAGAGACCCACAGCAAGACATTCTGTGGAGAGAGAATCCCTTCTGTTAGAGCTCAGGAAATGCTTTGGGAGAGGAGGAAGAAAAGAGTGTCAGAGTCAGAAGGGATGGAGGGACACCTGGAGAATATGGCCCTCTGAATCAACTGCATAAGGCACACAGGAGCTCACAGAGAGTGAAGCAGCAAACAGGGAATAAAGGGTCTCCACCAAGTCCTCTGTGCAGATATTATAGCTGCTTAGCGTGGTATTTTTATGAGAGCCCCCACTGTGAGAGTGACTGGGTCCCTGACTCCTGTGCCTGCTTTTGGGGCTCTCTTCCTCAGGTTGGGTTTCTGTATACAACTTTGATCTGATAGTTTTTGCTTCGTCTTATTTCATTTTTTTCATGTTTGGTTGTTATCTCTTAGAAGCCTGTTTTTTTCTAATGAGAGACAGAAAGGGAGTGGATCTGGAGGGGAGGGGACATGGGGAGGAACTGGGAGGAATAGAGGGCCGGGAATCTATAATCAGGATCTATTGTATGAGAAAAGAGTCTATTTAAAATAAAAGGGAAAAAAATTTGAATTTTGGAGTACTACTGACTTGAGGTTGCAGTCACAGTTTCTTTGGTCCTGTCTCATTGATGTTGGACAAAGAGTTTGGGTTCTTTGAGCTTCAGTTTGATCATCTGTAAAACTGAGATATTGGAGCACCACCCAGACAAGTATTGTATGGGAGATCATATTAGATGTGTGAAATGGCTAATGATTTGTGCCCAGAAGGTGGCTTGTGGGTCATTTACATGTCATTGTGTTTGTGTGCGGCATAGGGAGGACAGAAGTCATTGGCTGGGAGGGGTAGAGGGTCTTCATCGATCTGTACATCATCATCATGATCATGATCATTGGTTTTCAAGACAAAGTTTCTTGTTGTCGCCTTAGCTGTCTTGGGCCTACTTCTGTAGACCTGGCTGACCTTGAACTCAAGATCTGCCTGCCTCTGTTCCCTGAGTACTGAGATTAAAGGTATGTGCCACCATGCCTGGTTTCCACCTTATTTTTTGAGACGTGGAACTCACTGATTCAGCTGGACCAGCTGCTCAGAAACCCTAAGGGATCTTCCTGGAGGATCAAACCCAAGTGTTTATGCTTTCACAGTAATCCATCTCCCCATCCTGACACGTTACTTAGCAATTGTGTCAGGTAAATTATGTACACAGAGATAAAAACTAAGGGATCCCCCCCACCCCCAATTTCTTTCTGTTCACTGTGGAGACACAGATATGTCCTTCTCCCCTGGGTTTAGTGTACTGGCCATCTGCCTATTTTCTCATGGCTTCAGGATGAAGTGTGGGCTTAGGAAAAGGGTTTCCATCCCCTCCCCCCACCCCTGCCCCCAGTTGCTGTGTCTACCCTTGCAAGGTGTAGCCCGCAGAGAAAAGGCAAAGCCTTCTCTCCTCCACCTTCCTGCCCCTGGCCAGGGAGCCATTCCATCCCATCTGTTAGGCAGAAGTGCAGAGATAACTCTGGCGTCTTCCTGGATACATTTAAAGAGAGAAGAAATGCCAAAACCCAGCTATAAAATTGATGGCATATTTAAATATTTACACCCAATAAATTAATGCTCCTAGTGTATTCATAATATGCCACGAGGAGTGACTGCCATAAAGGAGGTAATTAAGGTTTTATAAAAATATTAATTATAAGTGTCTGGCATGTGTGATGTGGTAATAGGGCTCTCGTGGAACCCCGGTGACTGTAGAGCTGGTTCCCTTCCATCCTCACATGACAGTGACATGGAGCTGGGCGCATCGGGAGCCAGTGCCAGAAGTTCAAGTTGAAGCCATTTGTAACTGGCAGACCCAGACTTAGACTTCTGATGTCTGATAGAGCTTATCTTTAAAAAAATTTATGAAGCCATCATAATGGTTCATGCCTGTGCTGCCAGCATTCTTGAGGTGAGGGAAGAGGCTTGCTGTGAATTTGAGTTTGAGCCTTTGGCTACACTGAGAGATGTTTCATTAAAAAAAAAAATTGTTCCTTAATGTTGAAGAGCATAAATATGGTAATTCATGATGTTTCTTACATTGTAAGGTAAATGTACATTATAAAGTAAACTCATTTGCTCGCTGAGATAAATATTTGCCTCTCTTTATGTGGACGCACTATTGCTTTCTGCTCCACTAGTTACTGATTTATGAACCGTTGCTTACTTGTGCTGCCCTTTGAAGTTGTGAAAATTATGCAAAGGTCTTTTATCTCAAAAAAAATGTAGAGGGCAGTGAAGTTCTCCCGGCTTCTCTCTGAACTTGCTTTCAAACCACTTATAAGTGTGTCAGCTGTGAACTTCTCTGTCTTTTGAAATGGCTTGAAGCAGCTTGGATTAAAAGCCTTGGGACAATGTGACGTAAACAGTCACGTCCCGGTCTGAATGCTTTCTGAGCCTACAGCTTGTTTTCAGATAAATACTGGGTTTGAAAAATTTTATATTCAAATTAAAGGCTGTGTGAGTCACCTTCTAAACAAGGCATTTATTTCTGTGCTGCTCCTTGGGACTTCTCCTGGTTCCCCACGGTCGCAGGCTCTTTCTCCTGTAGTCAGTCAGCATTCCTCCTAGAGGTGGTGCCTGCGAATTGGGAGCAGCCAGCAAGTGTAGCTCCTGCTGTCAGTTACCCAGTCTTTCAGGCCTCTTTTTTTTTCCCCTTTGAAAAAAACTAGAGTAGTGAGTGATGTCATCTCATAAGGCAGGAGTTGCTAGTCTGTGGAAAGTATGCAAAGTGCTGCTCAGCATCCACGGAAGTGCTCAACATGCTGTCCTTGTTATTGCCACCGCCACTCATCATCAGATATGGATCGGAGGAGGCCCGAAGGTGGAGCTCAGGAGTAGAGTGCTTGCTTAGTGTGCACAGGAAGAGAAAGCATAATGACATGCCTTTGAAGATGCCACGATAAAACCCATTATTTGTTAACCTAAAAAATTAAAAAAGATCTCACTCTATTGTATACTTTTGTGTGAGTGCATGTGTGCATTTCTGCTCATGCATAAGTGGGAACACGCTTGTGGAGGCAAGAGGTGAACCTTAGCTACTGTTCCTCAAGTGGTTTACTTTTTGTTTAGATTGATTTTTAACGCTGTGTATATGTATGTCTGTGTGCGATTCTGTGCATGACCATGCAGGTGCTTGAGGCTAGGGAAGGTTCTTGGGCTCCTTTAAGCTGTCTCTCCAGTCCCCGTCCCTTTGCTCTTTTGAGACAGTGTCTTTTCCTGGCCCAGAACTCCAGGAGGCTGTGCTGGCTGGCCAGTGAGCCCAGAGATCTGTCAGTCTCTTCCCCAGTGCGCTGGGATTACAAACACACAAGCCAGTATGCCACCATGCCTGACCTTTTCCTTAAAATGTGGGCTGTGGGGATCCAGCTCAGGTCCTTGCTCTTGTGAGGCAAACATTTTATCAAGTGAGCTGGCTTCCCTTAATTGGCTCTTAGTGGTTGGAATGCTAGGTATTTACAATCCAGAGCTAACAGAAGGACACATTTTTTGCCTTAATGGATCCTCAAGCTTAGCATTTATTTAATTCAGATACAATTTTGTTTCTGTGAGGAAGCAAGTGCACAAGGCTACAGCGGGGGCCATTTTTCGTATCATTGTCCTTTGTTCAACAGGCTTTGTGTGGTTTTGAGATAGGTCTAGTTATATAGCTGTGGCTGGCCTAGAACTGGCTGTGTAGACTGTGCTGGCTGCTAACTCACAGAGATCTGCCTACTTTTGCCTCACATGCTGAGGTTAAAAGCATATGCTAACGTGTTCCTCTTTAAAACACTTTTAAACTATGTTCTGTCTATAGCATTGTAGTCTCGGATTAGTTTTGTGTCCTTGCCAAAGAACTTTCTCTTTCGTTATAGATGACCAGCTTGACACCTGTAGTTGAAGTTCTTGCCCAAGGTTAAGGTTAGAAGATGTCTGCTGCCTCTCACTTCTCTGAAGTGGCCCTTCTATCCCTCCTTTGAGAATGATGGCCACCCCTGGGCTTTTTTCCATGAGTCACCGAGTATGACTGTCAGGAGTCTCTGTAACTTTCTGGATTTGTGAGGATCAAGGTCTTGAGTGTATGACTGCAGCCTGTGTAGAGTTACTCTTAACATTATCTGAAATGGGGGTGTTGGGACAGGGAAGACTTCCTGCTTTTCTTTGATGTAGGATCTCTCTAGGTATCTCTAGATGGTCTCAAACTTAGTACGTAGACCCAGATGGCCTCACATTTGCAGGATCGGCCTGTTTCTGCTTCTTGACTGCCGGGGTGAAAGATGTAGAAAACAGTGCCTGACTAAAGAAGTTCTTAACTTACCCTGGATTCTGAATTCAGTTTCTTCTGTGCAAAATGACCTGCATGGGCCCTGTGTCTGGTCATTTTGGTCATATGCACAAATGTTCTCAATGGTGAAGGAGAGATAGTTGGGGTTAGTTGTTATACAAGGATCCTTCTTGGAAAGGTAATCATAGGAGACAGAAAGGTTGTAAATATTTCTGTGTTCCAGTTCTTCTTGAAAACTTTCTTGGACTGTCATCTTACAGTTGGTTAAAGAAAATGAAGATCATTGACGCGAGGACAAGACTTATTTACCTGCCTAGGTAGGAATCACCCAACTCGTTTATCTTGGCCTTTTGAGACGTTTTATTTTTTAGTACTATGTTTTTTATTATACTATAATTACATTTTCCTCTTTCCTTTCCTTTCCTCCCTCCAAACCTTCCACATATCCACTCCTTGCTCCTTTAAATTCATGGTCTCTTTTTCTTTAATGTGTGTGTGTCCTTCTTTCCTCCTTCATATTTCTCTATATCTATATCTTTATCTATATGTTTTATTTTTTGAGAAGGTCTCACTTTGTAGCCTTGGCTATCCTGGAACCCACATATAGACCAAGTTGGCCTCAAACTCACAGAGCTCCACCTGCCTTGAATTAGTTGAGTGCTGAGAGTGATCACTGACTACATATAATATCATACACACACAGACATACACACAAACACACACAGACACACAGACACAGACACACACACAGACACACAGACAGACACAGACACACAGACACACACAGACACACACAGATACAAACACACACACAGACACACACACATGCACACTTTCAGGACTATTTGGTACTGGATAACCAGTTGGTGTGCTCTTTCCTGGGGAAGACTTATTTCTCTCTGAGGATTCCTTGTTGCTTGTATTTATTGTATAGAGTTGAGCCCTCATGGGCTTTCCTCTTGCCACATTAGCATGTTTATTGATGTCAACCTTGCTTAAGCCATGTTTAGGTAGTCATGTTGGTGAGACTTCATGTGTATAGTTTCTGACATTTCTAAGAGATTCAGTTTCACAGCAAACTCTGTGTACCTCTGGCTCTTAGAATCCTTCTGCTCCTTTTTCCAGAGTGATCCCTGGGCCTGAGGTGCAGAAGCTATATGACGATGTCTCATCTGGGACTGGTCCTTATAACTGTGATTTTATCAATTGTGCTTTCTATCTGTTTCATAGAGAGGTTTCCTTGATGAGGGGTTTATCTGTGGGAATAAGGATAAATATTTAGAATGTATTTAGGGATTGTGCTGGTTTAGTACAGTGATGGTTATAGGTTCTTGAAACTTAAAATTTTTTTTCAGTATATGATTATTTACTAACTGCCTATTTGAAGGAAATGTCAATATTGTCACAGAACTCCAACATTACTGATAGCGAGTTGAGATAGATTCAATTTAGCTCAATTTCTTTTTCTCTTCTTCCCTCCCTCCCTCCTTCCCTCCTTCCTTCCCTCCCTCCCTCCCTCCTTTCTTCTCCATTCTTCTTTTTCTCCCTTCCCATTTGGAAGCAGAAAATTGTAACATTAAAACTAGCATTCTTATGATACTGCCATTTTGAACATTTCCAGTGAGATGCTTTACTGAGATCCATGAGTAATCAAACGTTTGGTGTGGTATCCCACACCTGGGATGATGAGGCAGCAGATACAGGAGGATAGCTCTAAGTTGGAAACCAGTCTGGTATCTGTAGCAAGTTCAAGGCCAGTCAGGGCTACCACCCATCCTAATTTTATCCTTAGATGAATTTGTCTCTTGGCTCTGAACCGGGGTGAATCTCTTAAGTTTGAATAGCAGAAGTGTATAATTATGTAAAGGGATTGAGCAGGCCAACCACTCCTACAACTAGCTCTTGCACTGTGTGCAAATTCTCACAGCCCTGGTCCTCTCACCCTGGGCATGTCTTAAGGGAACCTCAGTGACTTGCTGGGGCTTAGATGGGAAGGTGAAATTATTATCTTCTGAATGCATCCATCATATTTGAAATGTTGACGAGCCGTTGGAGTGTACTTGTTAACTGTTCTAAGGATATAGTTCCATTACTTATATTTAGCTTATATTGAGTGTCTGTCCTTCGAGCTATTTGGGGACTGGTGCTTTGAGGATACTGTGATTACTTTCATTGTCTAAAGTGAAGAGTGGTGATGGAGTCAGAGATTTTAAGTCTGCTTGCCTGGGGTTGACAGATGAAGCCCTGTGTCCCCTATGTGGCTGCAGTGAGGAAGAACTTCAGCTTTCTGCCCTTCCAGGTGTCTTCTCTTGGGCAGGTGATGCCATGAGGTTTGTGCCATGCTAGAGTATCCCCAGGGAGTTGGAGATGGCAGTGGTGCCCACCTCTCGGCATAGTTACCAGAATGACATCATTCTGGACTAGAGTAGGGACTAGATGAGACACTTGCCTGAGTGACAGAACTTAAGAGGAACTGAAACCTTATCAGTTTATTATATCCAAGCACACTACCTTTTATTTTATAGTTTTTGGTGCTGAGGGTCAAATCCAGAACCTCACATACTCTTAAGTATGTGCTCTTCCACTGAACTGCATCCCTAGCTCCAGCGCACTCCTTTTAAAAATATTAGTTAATGATTAGGCCCACATATGATGTACCACAGTCCTGAGTAAGTTATGTCTGGTCCTGCCCTCATATTCCCCTGCCTCACTTTTCTTCCTGATATCCAGGGCCATCAGTTGCTAAGAGACATGTCATATGAGAACCTCCGGCTTGTCATTACCAGTTTGCAGTGACTCAGTGCTCAGCTGCTGCTTCTTGAGTCTCTAGCCTGTGTGTTCAGAAGGACTCCTCTCTGCAGTTCCAGCTGCGGGGTGAACTACTTTTCAGCATCTCTTTGGAGCAGGATGGTTCTGTGTTTTGGTCGCATCACCTGACACAGTCCATGTAGCTGTTCATTTGGGAACCCTAGACTCCAGCTATCGAGTTTATTAATGAAGCAGTTCTTTGAAGAGGCGGGGCATAATGTCTACTCTTGACCCACATTTCAGAAACAGAACGAAGAATAGTGAAATCAGAAGCAAGTTCCAGTTTTTGCTAATCTCCTCTGTGAGCATTTTAAGGTTTTTATGAAGGGAGAGGGAAGCCATTTAGATTTCCCCGAAGCCACAAGAGCTGAGTTTTACAAGCACATCCCTGAGGAAGTTAATCAGGTTTCCTTGGGGTTGCTGGGCTACGGTGCTTAGAGGAAAAATAGCACCACCCTGAAGAGTAAGAATAGCAGAAACCACATGTCCCTGTGAGCCTCAGCCAACTGCTCCTGAAGGAAAGGGAGTCTAGCTGCTAGGATGGTTTTTGTTGGACAGCTTTTCGGTTAAGCAACAGGTTCCTTCCCAGCCTGGGAATGTGATTTATTAAAGATACAAATATTATTATCTGAGTGTGTGTGTGTGTGTGTGTGTGTGTGTGTGTGTGTGTGTTCGGGGAGGTGCTAGGTTGAGGCTGTGCTCCGTTTGACAAATAACTGTAAGCAAATTGGACTGGATTTTATATTTAATTCCCAATTCACATTTTTCCATTGGTTTGTTTGCTTGCTTTGTCTTTTAGAGTCAGGGTCTCACTATATAGTCTTGGCTGGCCTGGAACTCGATATGTACACCAAATTAGCGTTAGACTCACAGAGACCCATTTGCCTCTGCCTCCCCAATGCTGCTGTTAAAGGCATGTGTGCCACCACACCCTGCATTTTTTCCAGAGATCTTGATATTTCTGTGTTTAGCTGTGGCAAGAAACAAGAAACGAGCCTTGAGTATTCTAAATTGGTCCCTGCCTGGCTCCTGGACTTAAGAAAGAAGAGTAAACAGGGTAATATCTAAGCTTGTTGAGAAAGGGCAGTGCTGCTTTTTGGGTCCTTAAAACCCTTGCTTGTGAATGAAGACACTGGGAGCTGACTCACGGCTGTGCTGTGATTCCGATGGCCTCTGTGATTGTGATGAAGGCAGAGTCAACAGTGGGATTGGCCGTAGGAGACATGATTAGTGATCATCTGGGTGGGATCGGAGCCAGAAAACCATTTAGGGCCAGAGTTGAGTCAGCCTTCTGCAATGCTCACTTCCCAGCATGCTAGGCTCTCAGAGCACCTTCAGTGAGCAGGACAGAGAAAGTTGCTGCTGTCTTGGGAAGGTGCCAGGATGTCCTGAGTAAGACCACGGGCTGGGGAGAGAGAGATAGCTCAGTCAATAAAATGCTTGCTGCACATCCATGAGCCCCGGGTTTGATATCCAGAACACAGGTGGGAAAGCCAGATGTGCTAGCAGGTACTTGTAATCCTAACACTGGAGAGGCAAGGGCAGGGAGTTCCTTAGGGGTTTATTGGCCAGCTAACCTAGCAGAATACAAGAATGACAGCATCCCGAGAAATGACAACCAAGTTGATCTCTGGTCTCTACACACAGGCACATACCATGTGCACTTGTAGCTTTAGATACATTGTACCTGGACACACATCAACATGCTACTCAACCCCCACCCCCAAAAGATTGATTCTAAACTAACTACTTAGAAGCTGTGTGCCTTGAGTAAATTAGCCTCTCTGTGCTTTTGATTAGCATTTGTAGCAAGCGTATCCCTTGCCTTACACAATTCTGAGAACCAAAGTTCTTAGAACGGAACCTGGACCTTATGCAGTTTCCCCATATAGGGTAAGCCTTAGTTTTTGTACTCTATTTTTTTTTATAGGTTTACTTTTTATGTGTGTGCATATGGCAAGTAACAGGCACACTGCTGAACAAAGGTGAACAAAATTAACAGCCAACATTGAGGGATCAGGGATCGTGGTGGTACAGTCTCAGATTTGCTGCTCAGAGAGGCCTGCCTGACTCAAGACAGGATCGACCGGGGCTTGGGTGCTGCTGACAGAGAAAATAGAGCCTTAGTTCTCAGAAATACCAACTGGAGAGTTGGCGAGTCTGGCAAAGAGCGGCAGGTCATTGAGGCTCAGATGCTGCGTTCATTTTCTCATTGCTGTGACCAACATGTCCGACAGGACAGAGCTGAGTGAGCAGGGCTCATTTATAGGCTCACGGTTTCAGAGTTGAGCCTGTCATGGTAGGCAAGGCTGGCTGGAGCGGCTCAGTGGTAGTAGGGAGTGAGATGGCTTCTTCACCATGTGGCCATGACCTTAGAAACAGAGCTGGATTGGAACCAGAGGTGGTATAAACCTTGAGTCCACTCTACCTACATGCCCCACTTTCTTCAGCAAGGCTCCGCTTCCAAAGGCTTTATAACTGCTCCAAACAGTGCTGTCAGCTGGGGACCAAATGTTCACAGGCATGAGACTGTGGGGAGCCTTGCCTGTTCAGTCATAGCAAGTGGACATAAAAGGAAGACAGCACAAAGAAGAGGGCAGTCCCATGGGGCCTTACCTGCCGTGGAGACCAGCTTGTTTTTTGCTTTTTTGTTTTTGTTTTAAGTAAGGCTTCTGGGTTGTCGCTGAGTAATAGCATGACCCACTGTGAACCGAGTGTATGCTCAGCGGGTAGTTAAAGGTGGAAGTAGACTTGATCATACTGACCACTGTCCAAGTCTGCTGCTGGGAATGTGGTGAGGTGGCAGAGTACGGGATGAGGTCTGTTCTCCTGTTCAATGCTGAGATGCCCCAAGCACAGATTGAATGGAGAGAGAAACCTTGTAAAGTCATCACCCTTTACAGGCCAGCACTGACTGTCATTTAAAAAGGCCCAGGGTTAAGTGCTTTAAGTGACATATTGATCTCCTGGAATTAGAGTTTGAAAGATTGCATGCTGGGATGGTCTCCATTTCTTGTTAACTTGAAATAGTTTAATGGCTTGTATTTGAAAATGCCTGTGATTGTCCCTCTCTGAAGGAAGATGTCAGCTGAGGGCTCCTGCTACCTGTTGCATCTTTTGAACAAAGCAAGTGTGAAGTATGCAGTGTGAATTAATGTGAAGAAAACAGTGTGAATTAGGGCCAACTGTAAAACTTTGCAGCCAACCTCAGGGCTTCCTGGGCCCCTTCTGCTCTGCCTGAGCTGTGTGGTTTGATTGATTTTTGCTTTGGTTCAAATAAAGTCAAGTACAAGAGTAATAAATTATAGAATGACATTCAAACTTTAAAAATCCATTAAAATTCACTAGTTAGAAAGGGCTTTACGATACATTTTATATAATTGCTATTTGCTAGTGTTTAAAAAATAGTTTTTTATTTTTAAATATATAAAAATGGGGCTAGCAGGTTGGCTTGGGAGGTAAAGGTGCTTCCTGACAATCATGATGCCCTGAGTTGGATCCCTGGAGCCTTCATGGTATAAAGAGACAGCCAAACCCTATAAGTTATTCTCTGACTTCTACAAGTACACCATGGCATGCCCCCACTCCCCGAAATGTCACAAAGTCTTTAAAGATGTATGTTTTCCTCTTAGTATCTGTGGAAGGTTGGTTTTGGGATACCACAGATATCCAAACCTCCAAGTCCTTTAAATACAGTGGTGTGTTATTTGCATGTAGCCTTATGCAGCCTGCCCTATGTACTTTATAAAGTTCCTCCCTAGGCTCCCCATAATACCTAAAGAATGTACATGGTAAGGAATTAGTTGTGATGCTTTATTTTTTAGAGAGTAATGACAAGAAAGGAAATCTGTATATTGGACACAGATGCAGTCCCTTGAATCTACAGGGGTGGAACTCATAGACTGGCTATTGACAGACTAGAAAATGACATCCCTTAAAGTATTTGTGGTGATTTGCTTTATTTGTGACTGTCTTAAGACTTAGTAGCTCCTTCAGGATCATGTAATGTCACATATGGGCTGGCTATGGGAGAGTGTCAGCAGGCACAACTGGAACAGAAAGTTTGAGGCCCCCACCCGCCACCCCCCTGGCTTCTTAGCGCTCAGAACTGTAGGAACCGTTGAGGATGGGCAAATCTGAAGACTCCAGGCTGGGAAACAGCGGCAGGAAGGAGTGTCTTGGGACTTTCCATCACTTATTGACAGTGGAGTTCAGCATGGCACAGTTTCCTCTTAATTCTCAGGAGAAAAATCTAACTTGAAATACATTCTGTCACTGCATGTTGGGGCTAGGGAGATAGCTTGGCTCATTAGGTGCTTGCTGTGTGAGTATGAATGAGGACCTGTGTTGGTGCCTCCAAACCACAGAGAGAGCAGGGGATGAAGTGAACTTGGAGGTACACTTGTGTAACCCCAACACTTAGGAGGCAGAGGTAGGAGTTTATGAGTTCAAGGCTATGTAGTGAGATTCCCATCTTAGAAAGAGAGCACCTTAAAACAAATTCCAAGCAAAATCTTGAAGCTCCAAAATAAAACAGCAGCAGTAACAACACAGGTCTGGAATGCTGACATTTGCTTGTAACCCCGGTGCTGAGGAAGTGAATTCTGGTAGCGCAGTGCTTTCAGCTGTCCTGATGATACAACCCTTTAATACAGTTCCTCATGTTGCGGTGACCCCACCCATGCACTTATTTTCCATGCCACTTCATAGCTGTAATTTTTGCCACTGTTATGACTTGTAATGTAAGTGTCTGTGTTTTCTGATGGTCTTAGGGGACGCTTGCAAAAGGGTCATTTGACCCCCCCAAAGTGGTCACAAGGGGTTGAAATTCAGTCATTGAGAATTCGTGTAGTACTTCCTTACAGCTCTCTGGCTAGCTGGTCACACTCACTTGTTCCAGGCCAAGTAAGAAACCCTGTCTGAGAAAAGCAAGGTGGCTGACTCCTGAAGAGCAGTTCCCAGAGTTGTACCCACTTGAACACGCCCACCCACGCACCCACTGTTCTCTAGAAACATCTTAAATAAGGAAAGAAATTCATGCTAAATAACAAGGCCAAAGGTTAGTACTGCGAGGGAAGATCTCAGGCTGCAGACAGTCCACATTTGCTATTTAAGACGTAACTTCAGTCCAAGTCTGAGTGACACTTGGTTACAGACGAAGATGCGATGTTTTTTGTGATGTAACAGCTGTCTTGGATTCAGATGTTTTGGGGCATCCTGGCAGGGTGTTTTCTCTTACCTCATTTCTTATATAAAGTACGGTGCTCCAGGAAGGGTTAGAAGTGACAAGGCAGTCTTTTGGGCCTTTCCTCTCTTTTACGTCTAGCCTATGCTTCATAAAGATGATTTTGGAAATCGGTCTCTGGGTACTAATATAATTGCTGAGTCAAGCCCTGATTTTTCAGAATGAAGATTACTCTTGCCAAGAGTTGCAAGTTGGACAGCAAGAACATTTCAGTTGTTTTTTGGGTGAGGCAGAAAATTCAAGTTGACATTTCTCATGGATAATTGCTGTTTTTTAAATAGATACTTCCTTTCCAAACCATTATGAATGACTTGTATAAGCTGATGCAACTATGCAAAATAACCCTGCCTCTCATGCCTAGTTGGTTTGTCACTGTCAGAATCTGGGATGGAGAGTTTATGAGGATCTGTTACTAAAGCCAGCCAAGATTTCCCCCAATTGATTGGTGTCTAGTGTTTGGGATCCAAAGTGTGCCAGGGTTGGTGGATATGTTCAGTAGCATATCTGTGGCCTTCCATTTGCAAGATTAATCCTTTTGTTCTAGACATTTTTTTTCTCTTTCCTTCTCTCTTGGATCCTCGGCCCTGTAGGGAAGCCATGTGATGAATGGCCCACGGGGTGAGAGGCTCAGGTGCCCTGCTGTGTACAGCTACTTCAGGAGAGCTGTGGGTAGTCACTGCAAAGATGTGAAACTGAAGCACAGTCAGCCAGCAAAGCCTCACTGTTAGATTCCTGACTCACAAACGCCATTGGATAATAAATATTGGTTATTTGAAACCAGCAAAACCAGATTCATTTGGTACACAGCAATAAATAACCATTATAGACATAGGTTGCCTAATTGATCTGCCACCTCTACCTGCTTCCATTGGTCCATGATTTCAGTTGTTGTCAGAGTCTGCAGTCTCTGCAACTGGTCTTGCTCAGCAGGATGTAAGAAGGTGTGCTCTGGGATCTATGCTCTCAAGGTAAGAGGGAGCGTATCTTCTATCTTTCTGCTGACAGAGCCACAGTCCACCCTATCATTTCCCTAGCATGAACATTTTAAAGGTAACTTAATGTTTTTACTTTTGTGATCTTTCCCTTGTAGCATTCTTTATACTAATTCTGAATATGGGACTGTCAACATTTCTTTAAGCCATATTTGATATAAACCAAAATGTAAACCATTTAGATAAAATGAAGTAAGCTAGCATGTATTTTATGACATCCTTATTTATGTTACATCATTCTCTAGTTGGGTTAATTATCCTCATTGCTTACATTTTATTCTGATTATATGAATTGTTCTGAAAATAAGAATTTAGGGAGGAAAATGAGACAAGCTAAGCCAGTAAGTCCTAATGCTGACAGAGTGATTTCAGGATGCTGAATTTGGGGCTAAATCACTCATTTGCATTCCTAGCCTTTATCTTCTCAAAGTGCTATGACTACTACATCTGGGTTTTGCTTAATAAAAGTAAGATCTAGAACAGTTAATTATTGCAGAGTCCAAAAATCAGTAAACTTTGGAGATCAGTTTTAATCTAGGCCCCTGAGCTAGATATGTGTTCATATACCCTTGGAAGTTACTTTTTCACATGTGAAGTATTGCTAACATGTGTTAATGCAATCTGAAGGATCCAGTATGTGCAGATATCTGATTAATAAATTTTATCACTCAGAGTTGCATTCTGGGTTGCTCTTAGTACCATTTCTCTCATTTGTTTTTCTTCCTCATCATCCTCAAAAATTAGCATCTTTTCTTTAACTCCTCACCTTAGCAAGAATACCTGAGATTTCAAGCTGAATGGAGATTGTGAGCAAAAGTTGTTGAACACAGCTGCTCCAGCCTGGTAAAGATTATACAGTGTATTGTCCAGGACAGGGTCACATAAGAAAGTTAACAGAACTACCTTGTAATACATTTACAAATTAAATAAAGAGTATGTTTTATCTGGGATGATTTGGTATTCACATCTGAAAATGGGTAGGACTGTCAAAGGTATAATAGTTAGGCAGTGAAGGTTACTATGTACTGGTGTTAGTATCTCTCAGCAGCAGTTAATGGTGTGAACGGACAAGCGTAGCTCTGTCCACGTCTCCCATGGCTTTCTCTGCTGCAATGTGGGTTTTCTTTCCTTCTGTTGTGTTATGATTCCATTGGGCTTTTGAAGTGGGGCAGAAACTGCTTTAATGTGGAAGCTGGCAGTGTTAGAGATTCTTCATGCTGCTCTGTTGGAGGGGAGAGCCTGTGAGAGTCTCCAAGTCCCTGTCCCTTTCCCCCCTCCAGTACCATGGGCTAAGTACTTTTCTTGTTGTGACAAAACACTTGACATAGTGACTAGACTCACACTCAGACAATATATAGAACTTCTTATAGTGGTGGTATCATATAGCTAAAGACTTCATATGGACCAGGAATGCATAAAGAATGCCTGACTGGAAGGAGGGCTAACAGACTCCCCAAGGCCATGCCCCCAGAGACTCCTTCCCTTTAGCCAGGCCCCACCTATTAACGATTTCACAAGTTTTTAGAGCAGAGCCTCTAGCTAGAGACCCAAATGTTGAAACCCTTGTGGGAAAAACAAAAGACTAACCCCATAACACACAATCTCATTTCTTTGGTTTCCTTCTTTTCCTCTTGCTAGATCTTTTGCCCTTTGCCTTAGATTTTCCTCTGTTGGATGGGATATGCTGGAGTATGGAATGATAGTTGACTGTGCCAAGAGAAAGCTATATTGAACTTGGGTAGGTCAGGAAGTTTGTTCCTCTGCTGGTGAGATAGCTCAGTGGATAAAGGCACCTCTACCAACTACAAACCCATCATGTAAACACCGAACAATTAAATGGAAAGCCTCAGCTACCCTCACTCTGTGGTCCTTGGTCTGAAGGACAAGGAAACACACCATGCAGGCCTGCAGGAAGTCAGGATGCAGCACACTTCCTCTCTGGCTGGAGGAGATGTGCCTGACTTGGCAGGGCTCTCCTGTGCTTTCTGGTTGTCTGTGATTCCTTGGCATTGCATAAAGACCACGCATTTGAGTTGGGGGCTGATGATGCTTCCTCTCTGGGCAAAGGTCTTGAACAGTAGACTGGTTTGTTTGCTTTCCCCCACCCCCCCCACCCCGGACCGCCCCCACCCCTCAACTCAGGAGAGGAGAGCACCATTCAAGGAGAGTGCTGAAGCCTGCAGTGCTTCTGAAACACAATTAAGATGGTCTTTGGTAGGCCACCGAGTTAGAGAGGTGCGGCATGTGCTTTCTGAAATGCAAAACGCCACTCAAGGCCACAAGCCATAGACTGGACCCTTAAGGAAGGTTCTGGAGCAGTGGTTCTTAACCTTGCTAATCCTGTGACTCTTTAATACAGTTCCTTATACTGTGGTAGCCCCCAACCATAATATTGTTTTGTTGCTTCTTCATAACTATAGTTTTGCTCCGTAGCCTATTGAGTCTGATAAGTAATGCATCCGCATTCACATTCTGTGTCTTTATCTGTAGGTAACAGCTGACCTTTCTGTAATTGTAGAACACAGGTGCTCCTAAAGCATGCTGTAGTATTACTCTTTGATTACTCCGTTGTTGGGGAGTCATGAACCACTGTAGAGACTTAGTGCATTGGGCAGCTCTTTGGAAGGCATGCTATGTAGCAAACTGCCTCCAAGGCCTATAGCGTACAACAAGAAGATGATAGCTTGTAGCTGAAGTTTTGTAGGGTGGAGATAAGGTCTTACTTGTTCTGTGAGCAGAAAAGTTTGAGCACCAAGCTAAATGTCAGTCAACGTCCTTTCCTGGGACTGCAGTGTAAACTGGGAAGTCAGTTTGGTCTTCCTAAGTCAGCGTCTGTTCCTAAGGACGCCTGGCATCTGCAGTGTCTAGAGATGGTTTTGGTTGTCCCGATGGGGATGAGCAAAAGTGGAGGCCAGAGATGTTGGTAGGCATGCTGTGGTACCCAGGACAGTCTTCCACATCATAGACCATGAAGTCAGTGATTCCTAGCTTTAGAAATCCTTTTCGCTCCCGACAAATGTCTGTAATTGACGATCAGGGAGAGTGAGTGCCATGCTTCTCAGCGTGGGGAAGAAGCTACTGGACAGGGCGAGGCGAGGAAGCTTGCGGCCAGATGTGGCCATTGGCTTGGGTTCTGGGAAGGTCCTCAGTACCTGACTCCTTCACCTAATTACGTTGAGTTAGGGCTCAGCCTTGTCTATGTGAACCTCAGAGAACAGATCACTTACCCATTCCTCTCAGTCACGCCTCCTGTGAAGTTGGCTCTACTGATGTGCTTCCTGCCTGCTGTACATCTGAGGTGTCCTCAAGAATGTCCAGTTCAGGTGAAGCAGTTCATCCTGGCACACTCGCCAAGGCACCATGGCTAAATTCCACCTAAGCCCCACATTCCTGTGAGTGCATCATGCAAGTAGTCTGGTTTAGAGCATCCACGCAGTTATATTTACTGCGTGTTCTTAAAAGGACTTCACGTGGAGGATAAAAGAACTCCAAGTTCACAGAGGATACAGTGAGAAGTCTCTAACTTCCCGACTTAACTAGTTCTCCTGCGGGACCCTGCAGCTGTTCCTTGTTCTGGTGATTGTTCAGCCACATCCACGTATGTGTCTGTCTGTCTCTCTCTTCAGCTAAGTATAGAATATGTAGAATAATATGTATGCACATAACATAGAAATATGCTTCCTGTGTGTGTGTTTTAAAGAAGATTTATTTTATTTATTTTATGTATGTAAGTACACTGTCACTCTTTTCAGACACACCGGAGGAGGGCATCAGATCCCATTACAGATGGTTATGAGTCACCATGTGGTTGCTGGGAATTGAGCTCAGGACCTCTGGAAGAGCAGTCAGTGCTTTTAACTGCTGAGCCATCTCTCCGGCCCCAGCTTCCTCTGTTTTAAAATCATGTGCAAATTTTTAAAATTTCCTTTTCTCTAATTTATTTATTTATTTATTGTGTGTGTGTGTGATACACACACACACACACACACACACACACTCCTGGAGCCTGTGAAGGGAAGAAGAGGAGGCTAGATCCTCTGGAATGGAGGCTACTGTGAGCCTGGGTCCTCTGCAAGAAAAACAAGTGTTTATAACTGGGAGCCATTGCTCCAGCCCCAGATGTGTGCCCTGGCCTTCACCTGCTCTCAGTGCTCTATACAGAATGCACTTAACTAGTGTTCCACTGATGAGCACCACTTCTTCCAGGCTTTTGGTTTTGCAAATAATGCTGTGATGACGCTATACCCTTAAATGTGTACCATTGTGCACGATAATGCTGTTTATAAAATTGAACCCTAGCAGTGGAGTTGCTGGTTCAAAAGGTAGGCACTCTTTGTATCTGTAGTAGGTTTTGCCAAATTGCCCCACCTTTTATTTTTACTAACTGTGCACCGATGTACTTAAAGCCCCATTCCCTTGTTTTCTCACTGTTTTCTGTTCTATTCCTCATTTCTTCCTGACCCTTGGCTCAGGACTTCACTTCAAGTGTCTGTTTTATCCTAGTCTGGGGAACACTTACCCCAGGGGCGTGCCTAAGAAACCCTGCTAGTCTTCTTTGAGAACATGCCTGGATTCCCTCCATGGCAGGGTGATCCTGAACACTCACCTCACCTCCTCCATGTCAGGGTGACCCTGGAGACTCCCCTCCAGCCGCTCCTCCTGTCCTCCTCTCCTCTCCTCCTCCCCTAGCTTTGGCAATCTCATCTGAGTAAGGCCCCTTCTGCACTTTTCCTCCATCCCAGTGCCTGCCAGGCTTTTAAGAACAGGTTCTCATCTATGGTGCTGGTTACTTGGGGCCTATAAACTTGTCTTGGGTCCTTGCCAGTGCATAAAGATAGGCGCAGTTAGGCGCCCGCATTCCTTACCATTTTGGAGCCAGAGGTGTCTGCTTGCATGTGCAGTGTCAGAAGACAGGTTCCCCTTGAGGCCTTTGGCCCGGTATTTCCACGCACACTTGTGGTAGGTGAGGATTGCCCTCACTTGGCTGGCAGAGGACCCAGTCTGACAGCCCATTTGTTTCTTTTTCCTAGTCTTGGCCTCCAGATGGGGTACCCTGTAACTTGATTCGGTGTTTACAGAGTTCAGCCGAGGCATAGTGTCTGGGAGGGGTCCTTCCAGCCTGCATTGACGTGTTCCTTATTTAGAACTCCCCACTCCCTTGCACTATCTCTCTTCTGTTTTAAATGGTGACTCATACTCTAAGAAGTTATTTCATTTTAAAATTACTATATATATGTACATATATGAATGTATACATATGTATAATATATGCATGTATTTATGTATGCACATATATATATTAATGTTTTACCTACAGAATATGTGCCTGGTGCCTAAAGAGGCCAGAAAAGAGTGTCAGACCCCCTCGGAACTAGAATTACAACTTACCGTGAGCTGCCATGTGGGTTCTGGGAACTGAACTCAGGTCCTCTGCAAGAGTGCAAATAGTCTTAACTGCTGAGCCATCTTTCCATCTACCCACTGTAAAAGTTTAAATGTGCAGCAAAATCAAGAGATTTTTATAGCAGACCCTCCTATGCCTGATGTTTAGATTATGCCTCAGACTTTTACAAGGCTTGATTTGATGGGCCATCTGTCCGTCCCTCTAGCCTTCCTCTGAATTCTTTCACTAATGGAATGTTAAAGGCTCATGCACAGGTTGTTAGCAACTTAGGCTTTGGAGTCAGACTAATGATGTTTGAGTCCTGGCTGCCCTGTGTTCCATCCTATGAAGTCTCAGAATATCTCTCTGTGCTTTAACATTATCATCTATGAAATGGAAATAGCAGTAGGGACTTAATAGGGTTTCGTGAGAGATTACATTTAGAACATTGTTTTAGTCATGTAGCATGTGTGAGATATAATGATAATGAATGACTTAAGACTGTGTGTGTTATAAAGGAAACAGGTTCCACGGACTGTGGGACAGGCAGCAGCTATGTCCCTCCCACTCTGCCTAGTACTTCATTTGAACCTCATCTTTGCTCTTCAGATCGGCCTTCAGCAGATCACCCTCACTCACCCACGATGCAGTTGATGCTTGGTTGCTGCGTGCTGTGCAGCTGAGTCACTGGTCTGTCGGTCTGTCATATTTTGTCTCGTGATTTGCATACTAGGCTTTCTATTTTAGTCCCATTCTACAGAATGAAGGATTTGTCTACAAGGTGGCAGAGGCTCTTGTAATTGAAAAGCTTGTGCATCTGAATTGGGACAACAGGGAGACACATCAATGCTCATTGCCCTTCAAGCATGACCTTGGGTTCTTGAAGGTCAATCACTTTGTGATCTTTCTTGCCAAAATACCTTCCCGAACACTGAGTTTCCAGCTCAGTCTTCTTGTTGGGCTCTAGCTGATCTAGCTGGATCAGAATCACCTTGGGGTATTTTAATAGAGAGTCATTTGTCAACTGCTTGACATCTGGGGCATTCTGGGAGGAGGCATTTCTTTAGGGTGTAAGTTGTGGCTGTGTTACCATTTTCTGCCGTCATGCTGTAAAGACTGGGGGACTGTCTTTACTACTGTTTTTATTCAGATTCTTTTCCATGAATTCTCTGTTTTTGAAATTATACCAGAGAAGTGTCTTTTAGGTGTTAATATGCTTTTATGGGTTAGTAAGATGGCTTAGTCTGTAAGATGCTAGACATTGCAAGCCTGAACTCCACATGAAGGTGGAAGGAGAGACCCAACTCTGTAAAGTTGTCCTCTGGCCTCCACCCCTGTGCCGTGACGTGTGCACACCTCCTCCTGTTCACACATCACATGCCACACACTCACACACACAATAAATATATCAATTAATTAAAAGAAAACTTTTATGCTCTGCTAACACAATGTAGTTGAGAGAGTCCAGCTTTTAATGGAACCCTTGGCTTTTATAGTTACCTTGTTTTTATGAAGCTGGTTCTATGTCTGTACTTTATAGACATACCAGTTTTTACTTAAAAAATGTTCACTTGAAATACATCTAATTACATGAAATGAGTTTGTAAAAACCGGTGACGGTGAAATAGGAGAAGCAGCACTTTTTAATGAGTGAAGTGTGAGAGTGGGTACAAATGGTGGAAGTTTTCCTAAGTGCTGATTGACAGGGGCCTTGGAGTGCTGACAGTGGATGCTCTGGGCAGGGCAAGCATTACCACATTGCTGCATCTGTTTCAGAGGTGTTCAGTGGAAAGTCCTTCGAACACTGCATCTGTTTCTCAGCTAAGAAAAATACGTGCAGTTGGTTCGGCCTCTTTGGAAGGTTTTAGAGCAAGGATAATTATGCCTTGGGGCCTTGGCCAACCCCACTTGCCTCTGGGAGGCAGTCCTTGGTACCATCAGCACTCAGAAAGAGGTGAGTTTGATGGAGATCGTTTCTAAAAGTGTTTATTATTTGAAAACCTGTTCCTTTCCAGTACGACCTGAGTGTCCAGGAGATGGAGCTTTTAATAATAGGGGGAGAACTTGGAAGTAGCTCCTAAACCCCAGAGCACTCCGGGCTCACTGCTGGCTTGTCTGGATGGGAAAGAGTGGAACGTGAGAGCAAGCCTGGGGGTGTATTTCGAGGAACCTGAGGTGGGAGGACCATTTGAAGCCCAAGTTTAATGGCAAGGCCCTGTTGAAAAACATATGTGGGGTAAGCTCATGGAATCCTCTGGAAATGAATCCTGGGTAAGCCTAAGGATTTGTATGATTCATAGGGATTGTATTTCAGGAGGAGAAGACGCACAGCTGCTTAGCAGGATCCATAGCTGGGTAAATGTTAAATAACCAGGAGTGTGGGAAGCAGCAGGAGCCAAAGGCAGGATCCTTATGGCCAGAGCCAGGTACTCACTAGTGAGGCCTTAACAGTTCAGGGAGCCTTGAAGATAGGGCTTTGGGGAGGTGTTTCCATTACTGTAAAAAGATACCATGACCAAGGCAACTCTTATAAAGGATAACATTTAACTGGGCTGGCTTACAGGTTCTGAGGTTCAGTCGATTATCATCATCAAGGTAGGAAGCATGGCAGCATCCAGGCAGGCATGGTGCTGAAGAAGGAGCTGAGAGTTCTACATCTAGATTGGTAGGCAGCCAGGAGAAGATTGGCTTCCTGGTGGTTAGGAGGGAGGTCTCTCAAAACCCACCCCCACACTTCCTCCAACAAGGCCACACGTCCTAATAGTGCCACTTTCTGGGTCAAGCATATTCAAACCATCACAGGTGGTTTTTTGTTTTTGTTTTAAATTGGGAGTGTACAAGGATATTCCTCTCATTAATGTGGAGTCCTTGCTTTCTTCTCTTTTCTTCCTGAGCAGGGATATGAGGTCATGTTGAGAACTTCAAGGCGGTTTGAGATGAGCCCTTTTCTTTTGTAGGCATTTCCTTCCCCTTGATGTTGGTGCCAGCATGTGACCTCTCCATGCAAGGAGCACCACACCTCCGCTCCCTAGTCATTTGTCTTCCCTCACTAATGGACATTTAGAATTTTTTTATCCATCCACCTCCCCTTTTCTCTTAGCTTTCTTTTTTAGAGGCTGTCTATATTACCCAGGCTGGCTCTGAACCCTTGGGCTCCAGTGACAGTCCTGTCTCAGTAGTTGGGACTATAGGTAGGTGCCATTGTTCCCATCTCTAGTGGGCTTCATGTTAGAGCCAGTGTCATTTTCAAGCAGAATTTAGAAGGCCTTGAACACAGCTCAGGTATCTGCCTATTGGAACAGACAAACCCACCTTACTTCTATTCTTATCCTGTAACCACTGGTATAAAACAGGAGAAAAACGGCTTTTCAAATCCAATCGTGGACGCTGTTCCAGTCGGAGAAACGGCCTTTTCAAACCACTTAGCTGATTGCTCAGGTATGTTTAATGCTAACCAAGCAATTTGCTGGAAGCTCCTTTTTTCCCTGAGTACAATGGGACATTCATGATGTTTATCTTTCAGAAACTTTATTAAAGAGAACCTAACAGGAAGGCTGGGAAAAGAGTGATGAAGCCTGTCTGTATTGAAAGGTGACTTTTGAAGCATGTAAAAGGGTAAGAATGGATGTCATTCTCTGTTCATTTCAGCTGCTGACTGGACCGAGTACAAGGACCGCTGTCCTCTGCAGGGCGCCCTTGAAGCTCATACCCAACCAATATCTCCATCCTTGCTGTGTTCTAAGGTGCCCAGCACGGCAGGCTGCTAGTTGCCCATGTAGAATGCACATATTATTGTTCAGTGCATAGTTTTGTTACATTTCCGTGTTTATCATAAGGAATCTTCATGGTCCACGTCATGCTTACAATGCTGATAGTGTACAGTACAGTTCCTAAGGCTTACTTGTTCACTCTTGCCTAAGGAACTCAAGATGAAAATAATAGCAGCGTCATAGCCTGGGGAGGGGCGGGATAAAGAACTGAATACATTCAGAGACCACTGGGAAGTGCATTGTGGGTAGGTAGTAACACACCCAGGGTGACTTTATTTCTATAAATGTATGTTGAATAATTCTTTTCACCAGACAGAGATTACTTAATTTCGGTGGTGCATACACTTGCGTCTTTCGATATATGCATCCATGTGTACACATATGGAGACTCCAAAAGGACATCAGGGGTTTTCTTCTATTTTACTTTATTTTATTATTATTTTTTTAATATAGGGGTTTTCATTGATTCAGAAGCTTACCATTTTACAGTCAAGTTTCTCCAATTTACCAAACAATCTGTCCAAGCAGCAGGGACCAGGCCTGTTGGGTTATTTCATAGTCAGTCTGTTACACAACTTCTAATGCATTTCAACAAATGGATGTAGCCTGCCGCAGGAGGACACTATCAGATGGAAAAGCCAATGCTCATGATCCCCTTCCTGTAATTGAAAGTGTGACGTCATGGAAATGGAAGAGACTGTGTTGGGATTTCATGGTCGCTTAAAAGGTAATGGGAATTTAGTTCCCTTAGTCATTCAGCTTGCCTGTTAGTGTTTGCTCCCCTGCCAGTCAGACTGGCTGAGACATATGAGACAAGGTGCAGAGAGTCAGGGAGACCTGTTATTTTCGGTAAGCACAGAGGGAGGACATATGTGTAACCCAGGCATTTGAACTCATTTCTCAGATGCTTGTTTGTTTTGGTGGGATGCAGGGTCTCACTATGTGTCCCCGGCTGCCTCTGTAGACCAGGCGGACTTCAAACTCACAGAGATCCACCTGCCTCTGCCTCCCCAGTGTGGTGTGCGTCACCAAACCTTCCTCTGAAGTCTTTTTACTTGTGGCTCTGTAGGAACAAAAATGGTGAGTTATATAGAAACAAGGGGGGGGGGAACTTACCAGATGGAGTAGGGGAATTAAGATGGGAGAGGGGTGAGAACCCTCCTCCCTGCATAACTCTACATAATGGAAGAAGTGGGAATATTTGGGGCAATGAGGTTTCTAATTCCAGCTTGGAACTTTGGTGGTTTAGTCTCTGTGGTTTTAGGCTGCGATGCTGTAATTAACATAATTAGGTACCTTTCTCCCCTTAGAGTTAGTTGTTCCCTGGGACAGAGCACCTTCTCACTTGATGACCCAAGGACCAGAGACATGTCCCTCTTCTTTAAATTGTTGTATGTGTTGGTTGGTTATAGGCAAAGACATATGTCCACCCTCCCCCAGATCTCTTCTCCACAGATGTCAAAACCCTGATGAGGAATCTGTGAAATGTGAACTCTGACTTGATTGCGGAGGTTCAGTGAAGCAGCTGGAGAGTTTCAGAAAGCTAAGCGGGATAGTCTAGACATCACTTTCTTATCTCTCCTGGCCTTTCTGGGGGCTTTTCCACAGCGGGGGTCCAGGCTCAGGAAAACTGGCTTAAATGGCAAAAGCCCCATCTGGAACAAGTTTAGCCCAGTCTCAAAAAGTATAGGGTTATGGTCCCTTGTGTGAGAAGAACAGAAAACAAAAAAATGTTAGTTTTGATATTAAAGATTTATTTTTTTGTAGGCACAAGCAAGATGTGTGTCTACATAAGATTTTGTCTGCTACTTGTGTGCAGGTGCTCATAGACGCCAGAGGAATTGATCATCTGGACCTAGAGTTTTAGGCCTGTATGAGCTGTGTGTTACAGGTTGTAGGTATCGAACCTTGATCCTTTGTTAGATCAGTAAGCACCCTAACCACTGAGCCATCTCTACAGCCCTACTTTTGGCATTAAAAGAGAATTTAGGGAGTGGAAATATAGTTCAGTTGATGCGTAGTATAGCATGCATAGTTTGATGACAGACACCTATGATGGTAATACTTGACTAGAATCCTGGATGGGGGCAAGATGATCAGAGCTCACCTCTGAGGTTATCCACAAATTCAGAGTGAGCTTGAAACCAATCAGGGCTAGAGACCCTGTCTTATAAAGACAATGGGGCAAAGAAGGGAAAGAGAGAGGAAAAAACATACAGTTTCTTGCCTATCAGGCCTTTATTAGTGTTCATTATACATAGACATTGTACCATGCATTGATGTATTCTTATGGACAAAGGAATGATACATTGTTGTGATTCGAATAATTTTTTTTTAAAGGAAACACATTGTAAGACAGCTGAAATGTAGGGGACATAATGAACTGGAAGATAGGTCAGGGAAAGTCTGAACTCAGAAAGTTTGAAATAATTTTCGAAATTAACCAAATGGAGGAGATAGAGAATCAAGCTACTTCAGATTCCTCTGTACCTTTGGCCACTATGCCCTTCAGAAACTTCCAGAAATGGAAATGCTATTTGTGCCCTGGCAGTTGTCAAAACAATGATCTCCTGCCTGTAATGGCCAAGGGACAGAGTAAGTACCTTTCTCCCTAGGACCATGGGCGTTGGCTTTTTACCTTAAATATATGTGCCACAGAACCTAGGATGTTGTCGCTTCCTGTATGGCTGTTGGAAACAAGTCTTGCTGTGCCGGGCTGCAGGCCCCAGGCTGTATCCTCTGCTTTTCTTAGTGACGATCTGAGAGTGCTCAGTTTCTAACCAGAGTGAGGCTGTTTTGTGTCAGACAGTTAACTGCCTGCTGGTGCGATAAACCGTAAGCACTCTGTCTAGAAGGCTTTTCTCAAGATGGATTGCACATATGCCCCTTTGATGCCACAATAAGCAGATCTTTATTTGCTATAAACATAGTTTAAAAGAGTGCCAAGCTAAGCTTCGAAGGCTGCAGTAATCTCTCCACAGTGGCTTGCCTGTGTGAGAAGGTCTGGGCTAGTTTTAGTGTACCCCAGCTTGTGCTTTGTTTCCCTTGAGCTTGTCTTCAGAATTCCATTTAGATGTTGAAGTTTCATGAATGTGTTTCTTTGAGTTTTACATGAGTCGGGTCAGGGAGAGGGAAGCAAGTCCCATTTTGATGGCATATATAAGAGCTGACATAGCATGAGTCAGCCCACCTGGGCTAGTGGCAGCTCAAGGAGAACCTGAAGCAACCACGGCCCCCCCCCCTTTGGCTCCACCCCTTGTCATGAAATAGGACCACCATCCTGACCCCAGCCTCAGTGGTGGGTGAGTTTTATGAACCTTGAAAGTTTATATGAACAGATGAATTTGGTATGGATTCTTTTATTCCTGATTTTTACTTCTTGCTGTGTTGTTGAGGATCACTGTAGTATGTAGGCTCAGACCAGTCTCTTATTTTTGTTGATAATTGTAGCATACGGATGTTTACATTTCTTTATGTGCTCTACGTTGTGTGTGTGCACACGTGTGTACTTAGGTGTGGTAGGCAGAAGTTGACGTTTGGTATCTTCCTCAGTTGCTCTCTTTTGTGAGACAGGGTCTCTCGATGGTTGCCTCAGGGGTCTTCTTGCTGCCATTGTGGATGTCTGCAGCTATACCTGGCCTTTTGCATGCGTGCATGTCCAAGCTCAGGTCCTCGTGCTTGTGCGGCAGGCACTTCACTGACTGAGTCATCTCCAGCCCCATGCGTTCTAGTTTAGTGACATTGTGTTGTGTGGTTTGGGACTGTTAGAAAGAAGGGTATGGTGTTGGCTTATACCTGTGTGTTTATTTCTCTGGGGTCTACCTGACTATATACTGTGCATTTCTCTAACTCCAGTAGATAGTTCCAAAGCATACAAAGTATGCTTCATTGTGGTTCTATCTCATGGTCCACCAGCAGCATCTTCATTTTCACTGTTCAGCATCCTTATTGTAGTTTGGTTTTAAAAAACAGGTGGTTTTTTTTTTTTTTTTTTTTTTTTGGTAGGTCTACAGATTGGATTCAGGGCCTGGCACATAGTAGGCCAGCACTCTGTCTCTGGCCCTGACATTATTTACTTTTTTCCATCTAAAGAGAAGGGTGCTTACAAGCCTTTGAATTGATGTATCACACTGAGAGAAGTGAGGAGGCTGGGGACAGAGCTCAGTGGTAGCTTGCTTAGCATGTTCACAGCCATGGCTTGAACCTAGTGTACTTGAGGAAGCATGCACACAGAGAGCAAGGGAGAGATGGACTGAGAGGCTGATTGAGGTTCGGAGTTTAAGAAGTTTGAATTTACCTCAGGCCTCCCACTGAAGGATGCCCATGAGGTGATTATTTGAGGCTGTAATGTTAGTGTTAGGATCTCAGCCTTTGGAATCTTGCACACTATGGTCCAAATGCCAAGGGCTAAGTTATATGATCTTGACACATTTAACCTCTGTGAGCCTCAGTAGTCCTTTTAGCAAAATGGGAATCATTTAAAATTCCTCACGAGTGGGTACAAGCGCTTCCTTTGTTGCTGGCCTTGTTCATTTTAACAGAGGGCCCATATGCTTGCTCTAAGCGCAGATGCGCCCGTTTCACTACTTTGGAATACTCCAGTATTTGTTTGTTTCATTTTAATTTTTACAGAAACAGTTACTTCACTGAGAGTATCCAACACCGGAACCCTTGCATCCGTTCTGGAGCTGCCATGTGAGCGTGTGTGTGTGTGTGTGTGTGTGTGTGTGTGTGTGTGTGTGTGTGTGTGTGTATGTGTTGAAGGACATCTTGAGCCCCGGGGCGCTGTGGATGCCTCTGCATTTGACACAGGACAGCAGAGAAGGAAGTGGCGCCTGGCTGTATTTTGAGGAGTTTTATTTTTCCTTTGTCAGGTCTCTGCATCCTCCACTGAAAGCAAAACAAAGCCCCCGCCGCCTGCATAAATATTGTGACTGGCAGCTCCAGGCTTGCTGCTGTCCTTTTCCCCTTTCCTACAATTGCCTAGTGACTTAGGGAGGCACAGTAAAGCTCCATTGTCATGCTGGTGTTTGAAAGGTGACCTTGCAATGTCAGAACTAAAAAATGGTGATCTCAAGAAAAATAAGAAAAACAGTTACTTTCTTTGGAGAGAAATTGAGGGGCATTTGATGGGGAAAGAGAGGGCCTTTCCTCCCTGACACCCAGGTGACTGTACTCTGCTTCGGGTCTCAGAGAAGACAGACAGTGGAAAACTTGTGCACGGTAGCAGGCACCCTTGGTACCTTCACCTGAGCATTTCCCTACTCAGTTTGACTTGAGGAGCAGAACATGCCAGAAGTCTGGTTAGGAGACCAGGAAGGAGTGCCCTCATGATATCTTCACACAGAGTTTGACTTAGAGAATCCCATTTGTAATTAAGTTTTAGTTTCCTTTTATTTTTTTAATCAGTTAAAAAGATTGTTTAAGACAATTTCATTTTTTCCTTTTTTAAAATTCATATTCCTCCTTTCTATTTTTATGCCTGTGTCTTTCTGTGTCTCTCACATCTTTCTTTCAAAATATAAGGAAAGAGAAGTGGAGGGAGAGGGAACACACCAGGGATGGATGGATGGATGGATGGATGGATGCATGGATGGATGGATGATAGATACACTGGTGTCTGAATTCATACAACAGGAAGGGATCCCTTTATATAACTTTTTACTGCTTGATTTTGAGCAAACTTCATCATACCTTTAAGTTTCAATTCTTTGTCTCTCAACGGAGACAATGATTATTTCATTTGTTGTGGAGGTTCTGACAGAAAATGACAACCACGTGAATTTCAAGAATAGGTGCAACTGGCTGTACCTAGCATGTGCTCTGTGTCAATTTCTATTCTGAATCTGTGGGCACCCTCAGTTCTTTGTGCCCTCAGCACTGCCCTGAGGGTTGGGAAGTCTACTCAGTGTCAAGGAAACCAAGACAGCTCCTGTTAAAGGGACTTGGCTACGATCACTCAGTTACTGTGTAATAGGGTTGGCATTTAAATGAGGAGTGCTTTAGTCTAGAGTCTGTGTCCTTACATATAACACACCTCCTGCACACTGTCCATCCTGTCACACAAACCCACTCCTGCTTCCACCTGGAGATAACCATTGTTCATTCAGCATCACTTCCTATGTGATTGGAAGCAACCGGTCTGGTGTGTACCACCTACAGCATGTGCATCCTACTTTGTTTTGTGACGGACTGTTAGGATCTGTAGCTCTGCCACGTGGCCCAAGATCAGTCAAGATCACTCTAAAAGAAAGCTAGGCCACACTGAGCTTGGGCCTGCATGTCTCGCCCCCCACCCACCAACCCCCCACTCCCAACTAGCTTCTGAGGAAAACTGTGGCAAACAAAGGCCTTCGGAGGTTTTCTGAAATGTGAATGCAAACTCAAATTTCATTTTGCTCCCAAAATGTTATTACCTAAAATCTTGAAAAATATTTTCTTTTAGGGTTATTTCTACAGGGAGTGTTAATCTGAGAATGATCTAGGCCTAACAGGCCTGACTTTCTGCCCCTTGCTTTGGTCTGGAGAGTGGTGGCTGAGGTTGAATGGTGGTGGAGGAAATGAACTCATTTAACATTACACCTACCATTGGGATACGTCACCTCAGAGAGGGATGCTATGTCCCACAGCCAAGGTGAAACTTTTATAGTTGTCCACTTTTAAAAAGAGCAGCGTCTCCGCAAAGTCACAAACGTGCATTGGCCATCACCCTAACCAGGGTTGTCTCTCGAGATGGATGCTATTGCGACATTTTTCTCCTCTCTGTTTCCATAGCTGGCACTTGACAGTCATTTTATTTTCCTTTCCTTGTTGGAGACAATGCTAGCTCAAGTGCTCCTGTGTTGTGAGGTCCTTGTCTAAAGGAGGCTTATCAGGCCCCGTGAGTCTTGCACAGCAGAGACAATCCTTTGCCTGTTCCTGGTTGGGAGAGGAATGTGGCTGGTACACCTGCCTCCCTGGATACACCTGTAGGGCTGGTTCCCCTGCAGACACCTTACTGCTGAATCTGTAACTCAGCCAGGGTTTGCTCTCCCCTGGCAACGCAGTGTCAATAGTGACACGAAGCAGAGGGACTGAGGTTTCTGTGTTCCAGATATGTGTGCAGTCTCTCTTAATCTGGTGTGGTAAAGTCGAAACTTGGCTTATCACTGGCTTGAGAGTCTCCGGGAACATAACTCTAGATAAGGTGGGAAAAAAATGCCAGGCCCGAGATACCATAGAAAGTTAATCTTTCCCCACAAAGAACACTGCTCTCTTTAATTGGCTAGGCTGTGACTAGGTGAGGGGGTGGGCGTGAGGGAAGCCTTCCGTCCCTCCCCGTGGGCAGTTTGGAAGCAGGAAGGAGTCGTCTGAGGGTTTATGTTCTTACTAGGTGTTACCTGCTTCTTGAGAAAATCCCAGGCAGCCCGTTTCTGCTGGAATCCCAGTCTTGTGACCTTAGTTGTTTGGTCTCTGAAAAGGGAATGACCGATGGTGTGCAACGCTGAAGGTAGGATTCAAGAGGTGATATTTGCATTCCTCGGAACGGCACCTGGCACGCAGTATTCCACAAGAGATTGCAGATGGAAACAAACAGTGAGAATTATACACAGTGCCGTTGATATTTATGTGGTCTTCTTGCTTACTAAATATTCTAGCAATACACGTTAGTCACATAGGTTTAAATAATTGCTTATTGCTACAAAATTTTATTTCTTTCAAATTTACTGCTCCCAAAGTTCTTCCTGTTCGTTTGGCAGAACAAAAAAGTTTGAGGCAGGGGCAAGGGAACACAGCCAGCGCAAGCTCTTCCCTTATCTTGGTTTGGCAGTGGTCAAATGCAAGTGCTGCGAATCATCAATATCGTATTCACCGGATTGGGCCCCAGTGATAGAGAGCCCTTGACAGAATGTCCAAGTATTAAAGAAGCAAGCGTAGCCTGGAGTTCATGGGGCCGCAGGAGGCCTGTGGGTAGAAATTAGGAGAGCCATCGATTTGGAGAGAAAACATTGTATCTATAGCTTCACTATGGTGCAGGTGAACTTGAGTTTCCTCTCAGCTCTGAGTAGGGGCAGAATGGGAGCATCAGGGCACACCACCAGGTCATCAGCAGGACCCCGAGATTTTCCAATACCTTGTAGTATTATTTATACCTTAAAAAGTCATAAAGCAGGCTGACACGTAGCTCAGGCTATTCTCAGACTTAGGCTGTAGCAGTAGCAGAGGGAGGCCTTGAACTGATCCTTCTCCTTCTCAAATGCTGGGGTTACAGGCGTATACCACCATGCCAAGAGTCCTTCTGCGTCCCCCCCCCCCCCCCAACTAGAGACGGCAATACTTACCAAGTTCGGGCTTATGATTCCTCAGGGATTTTATTAAGAAACACATTACTGTATTGTAAATTTATTTTACAAGTACTTAAAAATGCCGTATTTCAGTATAATTGCTTTCCTTTGTTCTTTTACACATTTTATTTTACTTATTTATAAATTCTGAGCAGTCCCCATAGGCTTCACAAACTACCAAAGGCATGCATGCACAAACAAACAGCGTGGTTGTGTAGTGAATGCTAGAATGAATTGGCTTACTTTTTTTTAAAAAAAAAATTATGTGTTTGAGTGTTTTGCTTACATGGATATTATCATACACTATGTGAATGTGGAACACAGAGAGTCCAGAAGAGGGAGACACATGCTCTGGAACTGGAGTTACAGATGACTTGTGGGTGCTGGGAATCCCATCCTGGTTCTAGCTGCTGAGCTTTCTCTCCCTGATTTGCTTCTTTAGAAATGGATCTATCCAATATAAACATATTTTGAATTGCATGCAGTCTGAACATTCCTAGCTAGGTATGGTGGTGCAGGCCTTCCTACCTGGGAGGTTGAGGTGGGAAGTTTCTAAGTTTAAGGCCTGCTTGTACAATAGAGTGAGATCCTAACTGGGGGAGTGGGGGGGGGGGTGAAATGGGCTGGGGATGGGCAGTGGCGGAGTAAAAAAGAGCAAAAGAAGTGAGTTAGATTAATATTAGTAATGTTGTTTTACTCAAATGATTATGTGTGAAATACTATTTCAGTAGGTTGGCTCTAGTAAAAGTTAATTGTGAGATATTTCGTTTGTTTTCTTACCATGAATGCTTGAACCAGGTCTGGCTTATATTTGGGTGGTGCAGGTTCACTGCTACTCTGTCTACATGTGATAGAATTTCACTTGAAGCATGGATTCATGTGCTCCCAGCCCAGTGCACTTGCCTGTTATTTGCACCCCAGTGTAAGCTTACACCAAAATGATGGAAGATGAACAAAACGAGCATTATTTTTTTAACCATAAGAGCTGCAGGTTGGGGGTCCTCATGGTTGCTGGAGGTTGCAGTTGATGCCGTTAGATTGTGCTGCTCTGGAGTCTAGCTGGACCTGGAACCTTCCCAGGAAGCACAGTGGTTGAACAGAGTGCTGTGGGGTTAGCCTGAGGACGCTCTCCCATTCTGTTCTAGTATGTTTAGCAACACCAGTGTGTGTTCAGAGCCTTCTTTGAGCTCTGTTCGGCATTCTCCCTGCCCAGAGCCAGACGTGATGTCCAGTGACCACAGCACTGAGCTGTTTTGGTGCCTTTTGCAAGGCCTTTGATGGACTAGAGGATAATTCACAAGTTTTTGGAAATGACTCTTACTGTTTTCTTAAACAATCTCTGGTGCTAAAATGAGCATGATTTACATAGAGGACGTTCGGTATTTTGTTTGTATTCCTCTCCCTGAAGGTGCTTGAGTGGGGTGGGGTTGCGGTTGAAATAATTTACTTCATTTAAGTGTTATTGGACAGGGCAGGGTACAAGGCTGTTTTTGGAAGATTACAAATCCAAGATTGGCATTTGGACCACACAAGTTGAGTGAGACCTCTTCAAGGGTACTTTCTTACATTAGAAATGTTTTGTCCCTCCTGTGAGTGTTTTCTGAACTCCAGACAGCTAACTGATTACGCACTTGGACAATCTAGCTCTTGTCTGAGATTCCTGAGAGACTCACAGCCCGAGGGGAGGTGGTGTGGGAATGAAACTCAAGACCATCCTTGTGGGTACTGGGTCAAAAATCTCCCAGAGACTGACATTGTGGTTTATTCTTTTTATGCATTTAAGCATAATAAATCTTTGGGAAAGGGATTCTGCGAAACAGTTATCACAACAAAGCTTTAGACATAGTTACAATAAAACTCCCTAGCAAGGTAGCAAAGCACCTGTGACCCGTACAGTAAGAATGACTTCTATTGGCTGATAAACAGAGCTCTGCTGGGCTGGGGCCTTTTCAAAGGGATGATTCTATTCATTGAGAAACAAAACCCAGTATTAGGTACTAAATAATTTCCTGGGGATTGAGGGGACTGAGGAGGATGCTGGCTCCTAATAGAATAGCTAAGGCTCACCGTTGTCAGACACCATTTACTGCAGCCTTCCAGGTGAGAGGCTGCCATTCATTTCCTTCCTTGAAGAAAGCAGAAGTCTGGCTCCTCCAGTGCTTTCTGATTAAAATGTATAAGCTGTTACAAAAATATGAATCGGTAATGTTGCCAGTTCTGATCCACTATAAATACAGCACTAGGTCCTACACTTAAAAGTTGGGAGAGAGAGGAGTACTGGTGAGAAGCAGAGAGAGGAAATGTCTACATTGGGAAGAACAAGGAATCAAAGGACCCGGTGATCTCCCAAGTCCATGTTCAGCCCACCATTGACCTATCATTCCTTAGTTTCAGGTCTGTCCTGCTAGGTGGTCTCATGAACTGTCTGAACTCTGTGCTGCCTGCTCTAGGGTGTTAACCTTGCTGTTTGAGAGTAAGACCATTGTTACAGTTTAAAGGCAAAATTGAAGCAAGCTTTAATGAAGCTGGCCAGGTTGATGGTTTCTCTCTGGGTTTCTAGAACATGGCCATGAATCGTACCTTGCAGAGTCTTGAAAAGGCAATCCCACAAGGCCACTATATTTCCCATCAGGTCTAGTTCAGGACAAGCATATATCCTGACATATTTCCTGCCTACGTACCTCCTGCCTACATCCAATCAGGGGCAAGCATACATCCTGACTTATTTCTTGTCTACATTATCTCCTGCTCACATGTGATCAAGCACATCCTCTTGTTATCTCCCCAAAACAATAGCCTCCAGCATTTCAGGAAGTATTTGTCCTTGGGCAAGGGGCTTACAAGTTAGAGGACTTTTTGTTTCATAGATCTGCCAGGCACAGTAATTTAAACTTAAAAACGAAATGCTGCCTTTCACAAGCGTCCAACCTTCCATCCCTCCAGCGTGGGATTCCTGAGGAAATTTTAGTCTTTGGGGGTCCCTTGTGTTGATAGTCTAATAACTGGAGGGAGGGTGTAAATGTATCTCTTCATCTGACAGGACAGTTATTTGTGTCACTCATAATATGACACTTGAAAGAACTCTTGTCTGTCTTGTGTACCTGGTGGCATGTTTCTGAGCTGGTTGTTGACTGTTAAACTGCAGCATCCAGAAAGGAATAAATGGTGCTTTTTTTTTTTTGCTCTTGAGGAAATGTAGTCTTGGTAAAGTCCCAGTAGGAACTTGGAAATCACCTTTGCTGAAGGGCATCGGCTGCTTGTCTGAGCCCATAATATAACTAAAATCCAGAAATAAGGCGTGGCATCTCAGTTTCATTTTGCATCTGTCCCTGTTGCGTTAGGTCAGCCACCTGTTCGCGTCTGCTTTTAGGCCTGTTAACTATGCAGAGAGAGTATGTCTAAAAAACCAGTGATGTATAGCATCCTTCATTCTTCAAGACTGAGGTGCAAATTTATAAGGAATCGAGGTGTCTTGAGGTAAACTTTTACAGTGTTCGATTCCAGACATCCAGACAATTTATCATGGACTTCTCCATTCTCCACCCCTCTCCGCCCCATAAGCCTGAAGTCACCTTGAGTTCCAGGAGTAGCAGAGCCTTGGGGGATGGAGATAGCCACAAGTAAGAACAGTTATCTATGATGGTGAGGCTGCATCCTTTGGTTATGACAGGAATAGGCATCTTGAAGACTACTGATTTGCCAATCCATCGTGAGACAGTGATCAGCTGGACCGACCACACCTTGACCTAGACTGTTTAGTTGTGCTTGCCTCTTGCCTCTGGCCTCAGTTCCACCCATTTAATCTAAAGCTTCTCTCTGTAACCTGAGGATGATCTTGGGGGATCACTGTCTCTTTTATTGTTAAATCTCTTTTCTCTGCTTTTCAGCATCACTTTTCTCGTTGTTTGGTGAGTTGGGGTGAATAGCTGAACCTGCCTTTTAGGGGATTCTGTCCTAAAGACCCCAGTTGTGAACTTCAACAATAATAATGGACAATTCCAAATGAAGATTTAGAAAGACAAATCCTATTGCTAGTTTTCTATTTAATCTACACTGAATAGAAACATCAATTCTTAGCCAACCCGTCGCAGTAATAACAAACAGCTGTTGACATTTATACAGTTATTCAACACATACTTGCTGGGTATGTACTATGTCAGGTGTATTACTAGAATACAGCAAGACAAAATGCTGGGTATGGAGTGTGCTCATATGGGTGTATTCTGCAGGTGTTAGGACAGCTGATGGAGTGTGCTTGCATGGGTGTATTCTGTAGGTGTTAGGGCATAGCAGATAGACTTTGACTTGGGCCAAAGCAGTTGGATTTTCCATCCCGTGCTGCAGATTGAACCACACTTTTGATTCTCTTTGAAATGAGTGATCATTTATATCCTTGTCTGATAGAAGTGGGCTTAGGAGATTATAAATGGTGTGAAGGCCTAGAGTGTCATGACTAAGGGGAACACCTCAATGGAATGACATCATCTTTGCATGCTATTTTCTCTGTGTTTCTTGTTCTCCATTCTTGTTGCTTTCAACTGCTGGGTTCTGGGCAGTGGGAAGAGCCTGGATGATTCACTCCCTTCATTTTGGTTTGAGACATAAATCATCAAGCCTCATGATTCATGGGGACATCACCCTCATAACTTGTCACATTTGTTTTTCAAATAAGGACTATGATTTTATGATGTTGAAAGTAACACATTTTAATAGTTCCTTAAACAGTATATAACTTAGCATGCACAGCACTTAAAAACTGCATTGAAGTCCTTGCTTAGGACTCTGGTTCTTTGACAGCGTTTTAGAATAAGCTGAACTGGTTTTAACTGTATTCTTACCTTTTAAAGAAAATCTAATATTTACATTTGGAGTAAGATATTTTTGGAAGGTCAGTAATGTTGACCTTCCCAGAAATTTGTTGGTTTATGGGTTCGAGTAAGGGCTTTGGAGTATCTTCTAAACAATGTTTAGTCCTGTTTGGCCAAGCAGTTTAGAGTCCAACATGATCAAGGGGCAAAAGCCTTGGGCATTTTATTCAGGTTCTGACAGCAGGGTGTGGTTTCAACAATGAGGAAGGGTTTATATAGAAGGAAACGTTAAAGAAGGGTGAGGTGTCTGCTTTATCTCAGACTGTGCCAGGGTAGCTTGGTATTTTGTCATTAGTCCTTTTTTCCCTCCATACGACGTGACAAGCCAGAGTGTGCATGTATTCAACGGAACTGCTTACAGGGCTCTCGGATCGAGTTGAGTGTTAGCAGAGAGAAGACACTACATTGGTTTTGATGCCATTGCTGATTAATGTGTTCATGGAAAGCTGTCCCAGTCAAAATGAGCATTGGATCACCTCTGTCAGTGCAGCATACCTTATGGATAGTGCTTCCGGTGGTGGTGGTGGTGTGTATGGGTATATGGGTGTGTGTAAGAGACGGGAGAAGGAAAGAGAGAGGATACATGTATGTCAGGGTATGAGGTGTTATTTCTTGTAGGGGCGGGGTGTCTCTTTGCATTAGTTAGGCTAGCTGCCTTTTAAACTTCTGGAGATTCTCCTGTCTCTAAGTCTTTCATCTCCTCATAGATGTACTCTCCAGTTATAGATGCTCATAGTCCTGCATCCAGTTTTCACCTGGATTCTGGGTACCAAACTCAAGTCATCAGGCTTTGTAAAAAGTGCCTTTGCCCTTGAGCCATCTTCCCAGTGCTCCTTACTTAGAAGGTACAGATGCAGACATTTTCAGACTTTAGAAAGGTGATGAGTTTATTCTGTTTTTCCCCCCTATTATCTTGAGCATGTGAGATATTTCTCTGTTATTTAATGAAGTACAGGGGGTAGAACACTCTGACACTGAATTACGCACTCATCCGTTTTAAGTGTTTACTTTGAATCATGATCTTGCTAAGTTGCCCAGACTTAGGTAGCCAAGGCTGGATTCCAATGTGGGTCAAGGCTGCTCCTTTGACCTCCTGAGTAGCTCAGATTATGATCCTTGCTACCAGAACCTGGGGTTCTTAATTGCATTTAGAACACATGTACCTACCACACTTTTGAGTTTTTTGCAGATTTGAATCTTATAGTTGGTATAGCTCAAATTGTCAACACAGAGGGATACAGACCTGTCAGAAGAGCATTTAGCTGCTTTAGGAAACTGTTTTCTGTTTGCCGTGACATTCAGATCTCCTCATGCAACATCAGGATCTGTTTCCTTCAGGAACTGCACAAAGTAAAAGCTGGGGAATTGGTTTACATAGTAGTAGGCGCACACTGATATTTGGAAGTTACTCAGCACAGAAGGCCCCAGAGTACCAAATACAACACAGTGCAGAAAAGGGGCCAACTTTTCTTTGACTGCTGGCTGTAAATTGACATTAACTTATATAGAGTAACTAAGATGAAAACACCTTATTTGAATTATTTAGAGATCACCTGGCTATTATTCTCGTCTCATTTAAAATTTACGTGAAAAGCATACTGTGTAAAATCACCAGCTGTTGTATTTCTTCAGTATCTGCTTTTCACCTGTACCTTCTTAATCTGCAGATGAAATGGAAAAACAAACAAACAAACAACAGAAAAAGCTTTCAGTGCCTGCATGTTTTCTCCCATATCAATTGAACTCTTTCTGTTTATCATGTTCTGACGTACTTGGAAGCTGCTGTTTATGTGGTGTGCAGCACACACGTGTGCATGTGCATGCATGACTGCCTGCATCGTTGGAATGCCATCTTCAGGTAATGAGTTCCTGAAAATAGGCTGTGGGCACATGATATAACCAACTCACTGGATTCCACTGCCAAGACAAACAGCAGTAGCCGTGTTGGTTTCTGCTGAATCTCATTGCCACCCTGGCTCTGTTTCTCATTCACGTGGAAAAGCTTGCTGAAATTCGTACCTCACGGAGTGGGTAGATGAGGACGGACCCAGGGTGGAGCGAAGTGTGAGTATTCCCAATGGGGAGATGCCTGGTGAAATGTTGCAAAGCACGAGTGATTTCCAGCAGCAGCAGCCACTAGAGAGAAGGATTGAGGACTTGTGGTTTGCAAACGTATTTCACCTTGGGCTCCTTGTGGCATGAAGTAATGAGCCAGCAAGAAGGAGAGAGAAGTCATGGGGACATACGAAGAGGAAGCCTGTCATGCTGGAGTCTGGCCAAGGAGCAAGAACTCCAGTGCAATTAACATACCTTGTAAAGGCGGCAAACACAGAGTTTGTTGTTCATTGTATATATAGGCACTTTGTGTTAAAATGTCAGTGACCTAGACTGAGTGTGCATGACCTTGTGTAGGACCTGACTCCTTTCCCCAGACATTGCCTGAGCACCTTAGTTAGGGTTTCTGTTGCTGTGATGAAGCACCATGACCAAAAGCTTGGGGAGGAAAGGGTTATTTCAGTTTGCAGTTCCACCATGTTGTTCTTCAGTGCCGGAGGAAGTCAGGGTAGGCACTCTGGCAGGAACCCGGAGGCAGAACTGATGCAGAGACCATGGGGGAGCTGCATTGAGCTGGACCCTCTCTCAGGTTGCCCCATACAGTTCAGTGTAGTGGGGACATTTTCTCATTTGAGATTACCACTTTGCCAATGATTCTAGCTTGTGCCAACTGGACATCAAAGTAAACAAGCAATGTGCTAAGGATCTCAGAGTTGAACTGTGCTTATGGTAGAGACATATGCCCTACCCTGTTCTCCTCAGTAGCCACCAATGAGAAGGTACTAACCTCAAACCCCAGCTAAATTATACATGCCTATTAGAAAAACCAAGTGCTGTGCCTCTCTCTTGAACCAAAATCCACACCTGGGTTGTCTTACTTTCCTCTGAGCACCCCCTTTTATCTTAATTCTCTTGCTTCAACCTGTATTCAAATATCTCTAATCTGCAATCTGCATCATAAACTGGCTAACCCGGAAGAAACCATAAATCCTGGTTTGACCTGAGCTGAGGTCCCTGAAACTCTAAGGGAATTCCTCAGGCTGCTAAGGATGGCAGAGGGGAGCTGTGCCTCTTTCACCTGTACCTGTGAACGCTGGTGACAGTAGCTCCTTTTTGTTCTTTCCTTGTCTCTGCCATTTCTGATTTCTAGTTATGGCCTTCAGTTCCTGGGGAAGGCCATACTTCCAGGGGTGGCAGGCATGCAGAAAATGCTAGGGCCTCATGCTGAGAGCCACCCCAGGGGGTACTCCTACTGTGGTATCAGTTTCTTCCATCCCCTGCTAGTGCCCATGAAGGCTGGCCTTATGGTCCAAGCCAAAGAGCTACTCAGGTGTTCTCTTCCCTAGTGAGGAATAAATTAGAATATTGGGATGTTTTGATTCTGGATTAAAAATAGAACATTTGATAACTGCAATTAAACTACTGAGTTGTAGCTGTACTCCTCTACACCACACACACACACACACACACACACACACACACACACACACACACTTCATTGGCTCGCTCCTTCAGCAGGTTTTCCCAGATAGGCACTCAAGGCATATTTTCCTAGCATGGGTGGATGTATGATCCGCAGATGAGTGACCGCAGACTCTCCTGGGTGGTCGTGGTGGGTTTAAGCGGCTTCTTGTGTCCACTCTTGCCAGGACTTTCACAATCAGCATGTTTGGGAGACATTGGCCAGAGAATCTGCATGTCAAGAAAAGCCTCTCCAGCAAATCTTTTCGTTATCTCCTACATGAACACTCGTGTCCTCCCCTCCCATTGCTTTCAATTTCTCTGTTGCTTTTCATCAATTTCTCTTGCTTCAATTGCTTTTCATTTATATTGGAACATGGCAAAGCCTTGAATGATATTCTGTCTTCCGTGCCCCTCTTCCAGACAGTACTATCTATTGAATGTCCTCGGTATAATAAATGAATTATTATATAATGAATACTTAGAGCCTTTAAATATGTTAATAGTACAAAATTGGTGCTCCCCTTCCCAAGCTGATCTTGTAAGTGAAGATTCTCCAGCCTCAGCTTTCCAAGAGTTGGGATTACAAACATGAGCTTAAAAGTGTATACTTTCTTTATTATCTAGCCATTTCCCTATTGTGGAATATCTCCCCCTGCCCCCTTCCCACATTCTCTTAATTTGTAATGATGCAAGGAGTTGATAATTTGGGCATGGTACCTTTTTGGGAAATATTCCCGTGTTGAGTTTTAGGTTCTTTCTAGAGTTGTTTCTTGTACAGAGAAGGTATAATATTTAAAGGGGTCTTTTCATGGCATTGGAAAGACATAGCATTTATATAGCACTTTCTGTCTCTGTGATCCTACTTGTTTAACTACTATATTTTTCAAGTTGTAAAGCAATTCCAAGTCACTTTTTATTACATTTCCTTAAGCACATTAAAAATGGATGAATGGACTCCCGACTTCTCTGTGCTGCCTGGTGTTGTGCATGTGATCAGGCACTTCCTGGGTCATTCACTTTCAGATGGACCCAAGCAGACTGTTTTTTTTTGTTTTTTTTTTTCTTCTGAGACTTCTCTTCTTTGCTTGAGGAAAGAAAATATTAACCTTTGATGCTTTAAGCTATATAATTCTTAACACTTAAAAAAAACACACTGTAAAAATTAAAAAGCCCACTTAAGAAATAACTTCCGCATTTTGAGTTCTGTAGAATTAATATTCTTAAGCTGTGTACTATCGTTAAGGTATGCAGAGTTAAAGTGACTGACCGCATTGTCTGACCATGAAGTCTTTAAATCTCAACACTCCCCATGCAAAGCTTTGCTCTCAGTTGGATGAAACCACGGCTGTCTGGAGCAAGTCCTTCTCTGGGACTGCCAGCTAGAATGCATGGAGTGTGTGGTTAGACATGCACCTACAGAAGTGTGTCTTATGGAGGAGGGACACTTTCACCAAATCTTTCTTTTCTCCCTCACGTTGTGAATGTTTTGGGAGTTCAGAGGCAAAAAGGAACTTTTAAGAAGATTATTTTTCTGTTCCTGGCATCAAAACAAACATGCAACACTGTAAACACTACAGTGAATAGAAACAAATGTGTTACTTTGTACCTCAAGTAGCAGCAGAAAAAAAGATGATTTGTAATGCTTTGGACAAAAATCCAGAGCCTCATGCATGCTAAGCCAGTCTTCTGCAACAGTGAGATACATCCACCCTAGATTGATATTATTGTGCTAATCAACATCATCTACTATTTACCATGTGCCACCCCTATTAGGAGTGTTTCCTAAGTACTGGTCCTGAGCAGTCAATCCCTTTGGATAGAGATGCTGTTATCCATCCCTATTCTGTGGATGAGGAAGGTGAGACTTTAACATTCTGCTTTATATACAGCTGAACTGTGAAGGGACAAGGTAGTTACTGTATATGAAACCTTGATTTTTGTATTAAAAACATTTTTAAGGGATTGCTCAGCGATTAAGAGCACTTGTTTCTCTTGCAAAAGTCTCAGGTTTGATTCCCACTTACTACAAAGTGTTGCATAACCACCTGTAATTCAGGTCCCATGGAATTTAGACCATACGAATTTATCTCATATATATATATATATATATATATATATATATATATGAATGCTTTGCCTGTATGTATGTATGTATGTGTATGTGTATATACACATACATACACACACACACATATATATACCACATGTGTGCCTGGTGCCTATGGAGTTCAGAAGAGGATAGTGGATCCACTGGAACTGGAGTTATCAATTGTTGTGAGCCATCATTTGGCTGCTGGGAACCAACTCAACCAACAAGTGATCTTAACTGCTGAGCTATTTCTCCAGCCCCTTGATATTATATTTAATAGTATTAGTAAGGAAAATATGACTGCTGTATATTAGGGTTGGAGTCCTACTGAGTGTTTCTGGCCTCATAGAAAAATGGCAGGAGCAGAAGAAGATTGCATTCAAAGTAAGAAGGGTCGTTGAGAGTGACAGTTCTTCTAAGCACAGGTTGTAGGCCAGTCATCTGGCCACAGCATATAATGTCCTACTAATTAGTAAGGGCTTTCTCTTCCCTCTTCGTGTGTGTGCACGCGTGTGCACGTGTGTGTGTGTGTGTGTGTGTGTGTGTGTGTGTGTGTGTATGTGTGTGTGCATGTGGAGGTTAGAAATCAACCTTGGGTATTGTTCCACAGAAGCCTACCATGTTTTCTGAAATAGAATCTATCATTACCTTGGAACTAACCAAGTATTCTGGGCATCATGGCCACTGAGCCTTAGGGATCCACCAGTCTCCATTTCCCCAGAGGTCTTCCAGTGACACCACTACTATGAACAAGCTAAATCCTGATTCATATATTGTGTGTTGCCTCTGGGTTGGGATCTCTGATAAGTACTTTGCATATAGTTTTGTTTATGTCTCTTTAATTCAGTGAAGGTCATAATGGTATGCCAGCTTTAAAAGTAAGGAGCCCATCTCAGTGTAAAGTGACTGGACCCTTGGCAATAGACTAAGCTTCAGGTCCTCTGTCCCCCCAAACTCCCAATTGTAGGTTGAGATCCTGAGTTCCAGTATGGTAGTAGAAGGGGGTAGAGCTGTGATTAAATTACAGGAATGTAGCTCTCAGGAAATTAGTGCCTTTGTACAGACAGCATCAACTGGCTTCTGCTCTTCCTGCCGCATGAAGGCGCATTGAGATGGGTAGTAGTTGGCAACCCAGAAGAGGCCTGTCACCAGAGTCTGGCCATGCTAGTCGCATGACCTTCGGGGGAATATCTGTAATTCATTGACTCTCAGGCTTTTTGTAGTAGCAGCCTGGACCCATGAAGACAGCCTCTTAGCTTTTATGGAAGCATGGTATGTGGTATAAATCAACATTCTTAGAGGGTAATCATTCCTGGGCTTGTTTTCCCCAGGAGTTCTACTTTGTTTGGACTAAGAACTAAGAGCTTGGAGAGGTCCTTTTTGGGTTCCTTGGTCATTTTTTCTTAAACTTCTAAAGGAAAGTAAATATAGATTTATTAAGGAAAAATGAGAATGATCTCCTGGGAGTGGGAGGGTCCCTGGTCCTTTAAGCCTTTCCCTTGTTTGCAGCATGTGGTTAACAAGGTTATTAAAGTTCTTATACCAAGGGACAGAACAGAGGACAGTTAGGCAACTCACAGTCTCTGCCACACTGTTATTTTAACATTTTTATTTTTTATTTTTTTAAATTTTGGTCACTAAAGACTTTTCTTTATTCTTCTGTAATCTCTAGAGAGAATAGTAATGATGAAAAAACTTGATATGATAGGAATAACCATTTCTCAGATGGCCACAGTGTGCTACTAACATTAAGAGAATATGTGTAATACCAGTTCTGCTTCCAGCCCTCGTTAGACTTCTGCATACCATTGCCTGACCGGGTGGGCGTTTCGTTACCTTCCCATTTCTTTTTCACAGTGTCTGGTGTAGTGACCACGTACCTTCAGGGCAGGTGAGAGGAGAGATTGGTATTTTATCTAACTCCTCTCTCTCCTAACTTCTGGTTTTGATGGGTCTGCAGTATAATGTTCACTATTGCAATACTCTCTCTGACTTAGATCACAGCCCATCTTTAAGGCCTCTTTAATGTTTCTTCAGGTTACTTTACATTCTCCAGCCTGTGTTCAGAATCAACTTGAGTCATCTCTTCTTAATTCTTTATACTTTGCCCAGAATTAGTCCTGGGGGGGTTTTGACCCCCACTGCCACCCCACAGTGTAATCATGAAAAAAAAAACACCAAAATAATAGTCATGGCGTTAAAGTGCAGTTTGCACGTTTTCTAACACTAGAGATTATATGGCTGCATTGCTTCCTATCTGTAGTCACGGACCTGTGGAAACTTTCAGGAGCCATGAATTCGACTTTGAAAAAAAGAGATGCACATAAAAAGATTCTTTGTGTATCATTCTAGAGACACAGGAAGTTCAAAAGAGCATAGCTCATTGATGATCTGGCTAGCTCTTTCCATGCACTGTGTAAGTTAGTTTAAAGTAAGAGCAGACATAATTTATATTTTTCTCTTAAGCTACATAGTCATAATAAAATGATTTTGAAGAGGCCACGAAAACAAGAGCAGGGCTGGTGTTTACATTAGAGACCCTCCCGAATGAATGAGGCTCGCAGGGCAGGATACAGCTGTTCCTGCTGTTTACCTACAGGGGTTGCATCCTCACCACACAGTCCACAAGGCTGGACGCAGTGCCCTCTGCTAAGCCTTTCCTTTTGTCTCTGAGGACCTTTCCCCTTGTGCTGGGCTGGTCTATCAGAATGGAATGGCTTCAGTGATGTCTCATTTCAGGAAATGTTTAATGAGTCTCAGGAAAACTATAAATAAGTCTCATGTCATTGTTACACCAAAGAACACGTACAGCTGTTGGCTTAGATAATTAAGATGTCCCACCTGTGATGCTTAGAAGAGGTTGTATCCAAAGAAGTGCCTGCATAATGTTATTTTCATCTATTTTATCCAGTGCATGAAATTGCTCAGCACCACATGAGAGTCTCAGGTGTCACATGTTAGTCAGTGGGAAGGTTGTCATTTTCTACAGTGTTATCTTGAGATCTTAACGGTGATTTTGTCCATCTCTAGTCTGTGTGTAGCACTTAAGGGCCATCATTAAACAATGCAGGGTCTGCTTGTGCAAAACCATGGGTTCTGATTTATTTAACACACCACCCTCAACTCCAAGCAGCAGCAGAAGTAGCGCCAAGGAAAAAAACCAAACCAAACCAAACCAAACCAAACCAAAAAAAACCCCCCAAAAACCCAAAAACTAAACAAAAACAAAACAAACAAGCAAAACTCATTTTAAAAGTCCTGTTCTCAAAAAAAATTTTTTTTTTGCGTTGGCTTATTATGATTTGATTTAGTGTACTTAAAGTAAAATAAATTGTTCCTATCCAGTCATCAAATCCTAATTTTTTTTTTACATTTTTAAAGATTTATTTATTTATTATATGTAAGTATACTGTAGCTGTCTTCAGACTCTCCAGAAGAGGGAGTCATTACGGATGGTTCTGAGCCACCATGTGATTGCTGGGGTTTGAACTCAGACGAAGAGCAGTCAGTGCTCTTAACCACTGAGGCATCTCTCCAGCCCCAAATCCTAATCTTAAGATCTCTCTTTTTATTTGTGGTTTAGATACTTGAAGCAAAAAGACTTTTTTTTTTTTTTTTTTTAAATTAGAAGTCCTCTAAAGCCTAGGTTGACTTCTGACTTGCTGTGCACCCAAAGATGACCTTGACTTCTAATCTCTAGTTCTCATATGTGCCACCACTCGTCTATGTTTGGGTTCCAACTCAAGGCTTCTTGCATGCTACTTAAGCATGCTAAAACTGAGCCATAGCTGTGGCTCAGAAAATTCTTAATAGGTTAAAATTTCCATGTTGTGTGTGCTTGAACTTGATAGGACAGAGGATGGTTTGGTTTTTTTGTTTTTTGTTTTTTTTTGTATAACATAGAAGATATTTCTTTAGATTAAGAGATTTGGTCAAACATTCCTATTGTTTTCTTTATGTTTGAGATAGGGTCTCTCTATATAACCCTAGCTGCCCCGGAACTCACTTTAGCAGGCTCTAAATCATAAAGATCCACCTGCCTCCCCGGCTCCCCAGTGCTGTGATTAGAGGTGCGGGCTGGCCATCATGCCTGGCTGAGCTCAAACACTTCTTAATAGAGTATTATTTTGTATACATTCTCTTGATTTTGAAAAACTGCTCTTTCTATACACACACACACAAACACACACCAGGAAAAAAAAGCCAACAGTAACAACAAGAAGTCACATCTTGGTTTCTAGTAAAGTGAATACCTGGTCTCTCCTATTTATAACTCTTAGGGGTTCACTTAATCATCTAACACAAGAATGTTCACTAAGTAAAAATGCAAGCCCTTTTAGTAGTATTTACATTTTATGTGTGTGGGTGTTTTGCCTGCATGTATGCCTGTGTACCACACATATAGCTGGCACCTGTGGGAGCCAGAAGATGGCACCAATCCCTTGAAACTGGAGTTCTAGACAGTTATATGCTGCTATGTGGATGGAATCAAATCTAAGTCCATTGGAAGAATAGCTAATGCCTTGTTTCTAGTCCCTACAATGACTAATTTTGATATATATATTTTTTGTATTCTCTCCATTTTTTTTTTGTCTCATGCAGTACTGCACTGTTTGTTAGAATTAATTATAATGGGGGCAAAAATAAACTAGGGGCTATGGGGTAGATAGAGGCTCGTTGCTAGCATGCCTGTTTAGCATCTAGGAGGCCCTGGGTTGCATCTCCATCACCCTCTCCCCTTCCAAAAAACAGTCTTAAAAACTTCCATGTAGCAGGTGCAGCAGAATGAGTTGTGGTCATGCATATCCAATGCAGGCCATACAGGAAACACGTGTTCATGATGGACTCATGCTACATAGGCTGCCTGTGGCTCTGTGGTTGAACCACTAGCCACAGATGGGCCAGGGGAGGGCCACCAAACCCAAAGGCAAGTTCCTATTCAACCTGTTAGGTCACCTCCAGGAACAAGCTGACTTATAAACAATTTCCTGGTGAGCCACATGGGGAGGGAGAGGATTTCCTGAGCTGAACCCAGACTGTTGTTACTCAAAAGACACAAAGACCCTAACTTTGAAACATCAGAAGCAGAAGGGCAAGGGCTCTGGCTCTTGGCCAAGTGTCACTGTTGGTTGTGACTCTGCTGTCCTGGGATGGTTCTTGGATCTCAGAATTGATTCCAGCTTCTAAGCTCCTTCCACCTTTGCTCATTCACCTTCCCAGGGAGGGTCTCTGATGGAGACCAGTGGAAAGTGCCTTTGGCAAGCTGTACAGACTTATCCCAGCATCAGGAGGAAAGCTACTGTGCAGAGACTTAAAGGGAAACACCCAGTTAGATCCAGCTTGTGCTGAGTGTTCTGTACCTTGGCAAGGCAAACACCATTTGTTTCTCTGCTCAGCTGGTGGATCAGCACCTTGGTGTCCTTAGCTCCTTTATCTCTTTGTTTATTCACACGATTTTCTCTACCACTTAAGTGGCAATCAAGGTACAAAGTCCTTTGCTGGGTTTCTGCCTCATGACTCACCCACGTCTTCCAGTGGACTCTCTTTGGATGTAATATATGGAGCTAAGTGAGAGGAGGTTTGTGGTTAACTCATGGGTTGCCAGCAGCTTCTGAACAGTGGCTATCCTGAGTCTGTCATTTTTTCTTTGCATTTTGTAGACGATTCCTTTCATCCTACTGTTATCTATAATATTTTAATATCCATAACATTTCAGTGACAGACTTGGTGCTGATGGGCTTTGAATCTCCTCCATGTTGGTCCCAGGGGTTGGGGTCCTTTTAGTTTTGCATCCAGGCTTTTTTGTTGCTGACTGATAAGACCTGCAAAACTAGGCAGCTTTGAAACAGTGGTTCGTCATTTCTCATGATGATGCCACATTGGCTGGTGAGAGAGCTCCTGGCCTTGCTCATCTGCTCTGTTTGACCGGTGGCTGCCTTGGAAGTTCCTTCCAATGTCTGTCCTTTGGTCCTCTCTAGCACTTAGCTTCTTTTTCACTGTTACTTTTCCAGAAGACTGACCATTGGTCAGGTACAGATTGCTGGGGAGACTGAGGAAAGAGGGTCACAGTTTGTGGGAGAACCCCATCTCTAACAAAAGAAAATCTACACAGTAGTAACTTTGGCAGAGGTGAAGCCTCTTGAGTTTCCTACTGCGGAACTCACCTGTGCCACTGTGCCACCTCCTGTTCCTCAGGGCCTTTCTGTCCTCATGTGCTGGAGAGGCTCATTACAGACTTTACCCCACCCTACTCTTGCAGTTGGCACCTCTCACATGACAATCATGTACTTGCTTTTAGCTCTGAATGCCCCCTTCCTCCGCAGTTTTTGGCCCGGAATTATTGATTTCTCTCCATCTGGAATATTCCTTACTGCCTATTATTTTTGAGGTAGTTGCTATATATACTTCAGACTTCCTCCTCAGGGCGTTTTCTAAGGTGTTCCTGTTGTGACACCCTAGATTCTGGGAAATATAACCCTTCCTAATAGTTTCCTCTGTTTTTCCTTTAGAATTTGTTTTTTGTCTTTTCCTGAGAAACCCGTACTGTGTCCCAGGGCAGAAACAATGGCTGCCTTCTCAATGGCCTGTCTACCACCCATGACAGTGGCTACTTAAGTACAGCCCTGAGTTTATTTGCTTAGAACATAACTTCACTGTACCCTTGGAATTGCTCTTTCTTCTTAGGGTATCCTCTGGCTCCCCTCCCCCCATTCCAAGGGAACTTACAATGTCCACCATGGTGGCCTCAAACTCCCAGTGGTCCTGTTTCTACCTCTCAAGTGTTGGAATTAAAGGCAAGCACCACCTTCTCTGGCTGAAATCAAGTCTCTTGGCAAATAGCCTCATGAGATATCCATCATGGAAAAAGATCCCTCATCTTGATCAAGCCTTCAGGGGACTGCAAACTATGCCAGACTCCAGATGAAACTGTGTGCGATCACAAATGATAACCAGTATAGTCACTGCTGCACTCTGCATGCGCTCTGGACTCCAGGGAGAGCATGTATGAGTGGATTACTCAAGTTGAACTAAGAATGTTTCTAAAGGTCGTTATTGAAAGAAATGTCAACTTCCCTGGATTCTCATTTTTCAATGGAACATGTATTTGGTTAGAGCCTAAGTAGATGAAGGTAGTAGTATTTCCTCTTTCAAATCAGCTGTTCATAAGATTATTTTTGAGTAGATTAGATTAACTGAGAAAATGTAGGATAATGTAGGACACTATAGGGTAGTACTTCATCTAAACCATATAAAGAGCCAGTTTTTATTCCAAGTGGTAGCCTAAGTGGGAAGAGACTTTATTATAGAGAGCACGGAAGGGCTAGCTGGCACGGTTGGAGTAGGGTCTCCTGAAAGGTTAGAACATAGAATAGAAAGTTATGAGGTTTCTCATTTTATCTCGTCTCCTGATCCCAGGCTTTCTGACTTAGGCCGCTTTCCATTTCCATTAACTGTTTGGTGTCCCTCAGCTTCTTACTCTGAGTTAGTTAGCTGATTTGGTTTGTAGTGTAAGCCTTTGTTTGGTTTGGGTTCTGGGGATTCAGCCCAGGGCTGGGTGACTTCTAGTAAGCACTGCCACCACTGAGCTTTATGCAAAGCCTCTGTTGTGGTTTGTGGTGTTTAGCTTGTGAATGGTAGTTGTGGTTTTCATCTTTTATGGTGTTCTTGCACCATCAAAAGGATTCAAGTTGCTGAGGAGGTGGTGTTCTGCATTGTCTTGTGTGGATTGCCTTGACTCTGGAACAGATGTAAACTCCTGTTCCTTTATTGTGTTCTCTGTCTGTGCAGTGGCAGAGTTCCCTGGGTTTGCTGGGGTGGAGGGAGGGGCACAGCTCTGCAGAGCAACTTTGTGTTAGATGGAGAAGAAAAGATAGGTTGCTCGGAGGAGGTTGCTCTCTGTATACACAGGCTCATTGTCACAGGTATTTGTCATTGACTGCTGAAAGTGATCTAAGAGAGACTTGCGGGCCCCACTCACATATTACCGTATTCCACGAGGCCAACGCTGACTGCATCTGTGATTATAACTGTTTGGTTCATGTTGAGGGTCCTTCTGAATACAAGAGTGCATTGTCTCACTTACAGCCTGTAATGACAGACACATCACAAGTGGCCGCTTTCCTTACACCACAGCTCCCATTGTGGTTGGGTTTTATTTGAGAAGGTAGTTATTTTGGAAAGAAGGAACTACACCTTCCAGCCTTAAAAGGCGGCCTTGCAAGTTTTAAGTGTTTAGAACCGCGGCCAAGAGACTAGTTGCCTATGAACTGCAGTTTCAGAATCTTTCCAGGTGGAAGGACACAGTTGAATAGAGGGACCAAGGCCAAGCTTTTGTTAGGGTGGCAGTGCCGGGAGAGGAAATGAGAGCAGTTGGGATTCCTGCAGGCTGGAGGAGCAGTTGAGTCTGGGAGAACACAATGCATTATTTCTTCCCACTCGCCCTTGACAAGTGGCGTCTTCTAGTTTCAGTGTAAGCAGCACTCCTGGTTCAGCCTGAAAAACTACTTGTAAATTCACTGTAACATCAGTGCCCAGACTCTATCCTCAAGACTATTCCAGGGGCGTGCTGATTGTTGGCTGCCCGCTCTGGGAAGAGAGTTGTACTTGCCCGTGTCCACTGTCAAAACACCACGGTGTTACATAGGTGGCGACTATTATCGCCGTGTGCAGAGCTGGGAAACATCGCACACAGTTGGTTCCGCTGTCAGTGTGAGCTGGCTCTTTCCACCAGGAGATCCTCATGCCGCACATTAATTACAATGACGAAACTCTAATAATATGAGGACCATGGTCATGCATCATGATGTATTATGGATCAGATTTGAAAAGTTCTTTAGTACACTTTGTCTTACTTTTTCAAGTAGGAGTTTTTAAGAAACCCTTTCTCTGTGTAGTCTTGGCTGTCCTGGAACTCACTCTGTAGACCAGGCTGACTTCAAGCTCAGGTACCCACCTGCCTCTGCCTCCCAAGAGCTGGTATTAAAGGTGTGCACCACCACCTCCTGGCTTACTTGTTTTGGTTTATGAGACGGTCTTACTGTATAGCCTAGTCTGGTTTCCAACTTGGCATCTTCCACCCTTTCCCTCCTCCTGCTAGCATCATAGCATACGTGTCCTACTTTTTTCTTAGTTGGTCACCATAATAGTACAGAGAGAGAAATGCTGTCTGCTCTCCCAAACTTAGCATGGTCTCTATTTAGTCCCAGCAGCTTGTATTTTCTATTTGCCCATCTCTCTGAGAGTCAGATCTGAGTATGAATGGAAGATCTGAGACTGCAAAGTATCTTGCTCATCTCATAGTCAGGATTTGTGATCAGTAAAAAATGCGTAATTAAAAGTTCAGTGTCAGTTTCGTTTCACCTACACTTTCTCTTTTTCAGTTGTAAAGAGTCCACCGTATTTTCAGAAGAATTAATGGACTCGTGCAGTTTACTGAGTATCTGTTACGTGCCTGTTTTACATTGCATGGCTGGCTCAGTGAACAAAATAGGGAAACAACCATATCCTCCAGGGGAAATTGGGCCAACTAATGTATGTCAGAGCAGTTTATGTGGTCTAGTGTGGGTGGGAAAAGTATGCAAGGGGACTCTATACAGAGGAGGGGCCTGGGTTGCAGTTTTAAAGCTAGAGCTCATATTACTGTAATAGCTTAAGTTTCTGATACATCACATTCCTGATTGCTTTTTCTCAAAGGAACATGGTATGTTAAATAGCTATGCTTCCTGAACTCAGGTGTAGTTTGCTGGCCCCCTACCAGGCAGGATCTCTCTGCCTTCCCTTGATTATTGGTCAGTATGTAGCCTAACAGCCCCTGTCTCTTCTGGGCCCCTTGTTACACTCCCGGCTAGTGTTGATCTTGTGGTCAGCCTAAACCCACGGCCCTTTCCACAGGCACAGCTCCCCACCAAGCCGGCTTTCCTTGCCCAGTCAGTTTACTGTTGACTCATTGGACCCAGAAGTAGTTCTTTATCTCTGCAGTTTCTCACTATACAGAATCCTGCTGGGACCCACTGATTTATTGCCAAATCACTCTTCATTTGTGTCTCCCCGAGATCTTGATGCCATTTGAGGATGGATTTTCATAAGCAGAGTCACACCTTTTAAAGTTCATTTTCCCTGAATGTGATGTTTAGAAGGGTCCTGTTGATGTCAGTAAGTCTCTAGCCCTATAGGAAGAAGGAGTGGGGAGGGGAGAGGGAGGAGAGGAGGAACCCATTAGGACGGATGGACCTGAGTGTTGGAGCCAGCACAAATATTTTTAGCTGGAAATGATTAACATTCTGTTGCTAGCATCTTATTCATCTTTAGTACCACAGTCTGTTTGGATTAAGAGGAAACCCTTCTTATCGTGGTGTAATACCATTTCTTTTCAGCTTTAATCTATACAAGTAAAAGTTCCTTTGGATAAATACAAGACAACAAAAATGGCCTTCAAGTATGACAGATTATGGGGTTGTTTTTCAGTGTCAGAAGTCTGGTTAATACTTGCAGAAAACTGCGTGGTCATTAGTAGGCAGGAATCCCTTTAAAAGCTCTGGTTAGGAGGCTGCAGAGATGCAATAGATGAGAGGCAGGGTTAGTCAGCTCAGGAGGAGTAACACTCAAGGTTGGCCTCTGGTCTGTGCTCTCAGGCACACATGTACACCGCACACACGCACACACAAGTGCATATATATATTAAACTGCTTGTAAAATATGTAACATTAAAAAACCACTTTAGAATTATTTAATTACATATATATATATATATATATATATATATATATATATGGTGGTGAAAAGTAGGAACTTAGGAGCCAGACTCTGGATTTGGATGCATCTTTTTTTTTTTTTTTAAAAGAAATTTGTTTGTATGATCACAGGTTTGCCCTATTTGGTGCTTCAGTTTATTTGTCTGCCAAATGTAGATAAAAAATATTTGCTCAGAGGGTTCTTGTGAGGGTGGAGAGGATCCAGTAAAAATAGTCACACCTATGAAAGCTGCTCCCTTTTGGGGGAGAGTGGTGGCCTCCCTGTGTAGCAGTCCAGCATGTCCTAATGGTCACGGGAATATTCCTTAGTATTCTAGCCCAGGGAAGTAGGAAGCCTACTCAGAGTGAACAGTTCTTTTGTTTTCCAGCTCTGCCTGGGGATTGTGGGTCCCTGGCTCTTGGTTGTTTATACTTGCTCTTGTTGGGCTAAAGTGAGCTGTTTTTATGCTAAGTTTGGGCAAGGTGCCCTTTGTTGTCCTTGGGTTTGACCTTGACCCCACCTTCTTAAGTGCTACCAAAAGTACCAGAAATACCACCTGTACTGAGTGAGACCTTTTATCGCTGTGGAATTATATTCTAGAGGAAGTGTCAAGGATGGCTCTGTGGATGAGGAAATAGAAATCTAAAGGGGCTTAATCATGCATTCGAGTTTTCTTTTCTTTTACGTATTCATTCATTCACTCACTTTGGAAGCAAACTCACATAGCCCAGGCTAGCCTCTAACTTACTGCAAGTTGAGGATGACCTTGAACTTCTGATCTCCCTACTTCCCAAGTGCTAGGGTTATAGGTGTGGTGTATGCATGGCACCTGGCTATGCCATGCTGAAGGTTGAACTGAGGCCTTGGTGCATGCTGGGCCAGCACTCAACCTGGCATGCTGCACTATGAGCGATGACTTCACTTCCGCCAAGTCCTGATACGATCGATAAACAACCTCTGTTGCGGGTGAGATACGTGGAGGGAGATCAGGTAGACACAGTCCTGGGGCAGTCCTGGGGCTGCACATCCCACCGTGAACTTGGTAGGAACTACCCAGAGAGAGAAAGTGCCCACGGAGTAAGAGTGTCTGTGCCAGCCAAGATTAGGTGAATACCTAACTGGAATACATAAAGTTCAGCTGGCTTACTATTTGCAAAACTCCTTAGAGATTTTGTGAATAAAAATTCACCAAGGTGCTCTAAAAATACAAACAAGAGCCAGCTTATATGCAACACTTAGTTATGTGCCTGGCATGATAGTGAGCTTTTGTATGGTGTGTGTGTGCGTGTGCGTGTGTGTGTGTGTGTGTGTATGCGTGTATGCATGTGCCTGTGCCTGCCATGGGTGGCATTGAGTGTTTTCATCTATTGATCTCCACTCTAGTTTTTGAGATGCTTTCTCGCAGAACATAGAACTTACACACTAAGTGAACTCCCTGGCCGTGAGACCTAGGGATTCCAGGTGCTGACATGACAGGTGGATGCCCCCCTGCTGGCTTTCATGTGGGTGCTGAGAGTCTACAGTGCAGTCCTTGTGCTTTCCCACAATGCTCTTTCCCACAAGGCATCTCCCATGCCCCTGTTTTGCACCTATTAACTCACAAACCTCACAGTAGCCTTGTGAGGTCATTCATTTTTCTCTCATGTGTCCTACGAGTAGGCTGAAGTTGGGGTGTATAGGATGTGGGGTTTCTAAATGGATACCCTGAGACAGGGTTGTAATTAGCAACCACTCTGGAAATGCTGCGGGGATATCCTAAGCAAACTGTGACTGACATTGATGTGTTTTTTAATTACTTTTAGAAAAGTCCCTCAAACAATGCATTTCACTGTGATATTTTCATTCATCTATGTCATTAAATTTTCTTTACATTTGCCCTGCCCCTGGGTAATTTTAGATGCAGATGGCATCACTGTGCCTTCCTGCAGTAGAGCATCTTGATTTCCCCTTAGTATCCTTGCTGTATAGAAACCTCTGTCTGTCTGTCTGTCTGTCTGTCTGTCTGTCTGTCTGTCTCCCTTCACCCATCATCTATCTGTCCATGTCCATCTACTCATCCTCTCATCTACCCAATCCACTCCATCCATCCATCCATCCATTCATCCACCCATCCCTTTTCCTCATGTATGTGTGGGTGGTATGTGGGGGATGTAGTGTTGTGTCCGGCCAGCAGATCACAGACCTGGGTTCTAGTCTGGAAAGGCATTTTGGAAACCTGGAAGAGAAGAGGGGCTGGGCTGCGCGAGATAAGGAAGGAACCAAGACAAAGCTCTCTGCTCAATGTTCAATTTTTACTATTCCGGCACTCAGTTATAAAGGAAGGGGGGAGGGGCCCAATTCCTGCCAAATAGTCTTGGGGTCCAGTAGCAGGGTGATCACGTGATGGCTTCAGAACAGCAAAGCGGCAGGTTCCAGCAGTGGGCGTGGCAGAATGATTGAGAGGGAAGCTCCATCCAGGTGTAAACAGTGGAACCATTAAGGCTGGGGGAGGGGAGGCTACAGTGTAGATCTGAAGTTGACCTGGATATCTTCTTTGAACATTCTTTAATATATATTTAATTTGGTTAATTATATATATTTAACATATAATTTAACTTTTTATAATTTTAAAAATTTATTCTTTGACAGCTTCATATGTGTGCAGTGTGTCTTGATCCACTAAATATACTGAGGCAGGGTCTCACACTGAACCAAGAGCTCAGGCTGGCTACTTTGTTTTTGTTTTAAGATTTATTTATTATTATGTGTAAGTACACTGTAGCTGTCTTCAGACACTCCAGAAGAGGGGGTCAGATCTCATTATGGATGGTTGTGAGCCATCATGTGGTTGCTGGGAATTGAACTCAGGATCTTTGGAAGAGCAGTCAGTGCTCTTAACAGCTGAGCTCTCTCTCCAGCCCCCAGACTAGCTACTTTGTTACAGAAATTCACTGTCTGTGCCTCCCTCAAATTGGAATTGTAGGTGGGCCCCAAGCCCACCCAGCTTTTATGCATTTTAGTTATCTTGTGAGGTCAGCACCTTTTTAAAATCTCTTTATCTGCCGGGCCATTTCTTCAGCCCTTTCTTCCCTATCTCATGCTAAAACATTTGGAGCAACTCCTTGTGGTATCTGTTACAGGCATAATTTTCCAGTTTCGCAGTGCCCTGCATGGGGGGTGGGGTGTCCTTTTACTATACTGACCAGACATTTCAGTATCTTGAATGCAAAAAAGTTTGGTATGTGGGAAGATTTGATTGGGGCTTTTAACCCAACTTTTGACCGATGAAGGAACACTCGATTACAAAATTGTGTAACTCTTTTAAAGCTGCAAAGATGGGAAGATGAGCGTTTTCATCTAACATTTAAATGCATGTCAATTGTTAAAGAGCTAAAGTAGCTTCTTTTTTTTTTACAGATGGGCTTAGCTTTAGTTATTCATATGTCGCTTTGAATTATCGCAGTTATCGCATAATGATGAACTAGTGTCAGGCAGATGACTGTTCCTGCTCACACAGGCAGCCGAGTCCAATACTTAAAACTTCTTCCATTACTTCTCAATATAGAATCTAGGTTCTTCAATGCTTGCAGGGCTAGCTCCTGCTTCTCTGTTGTCGTAGAGAGCTGATACTAGTTGGAATTACTTCTATGTGACGATGAGAATACAGTACTCTTGGGGTCACCGTATGCCTGTGGAGAGACCTGTATAGTCCTGTGTTGCGTGGTTAGGTGCCTTCCATCTTGCACAGTCTGTATATGACTGGCCAGCCTCGTCTCCTGTCTTCCTACCACCTACCACATCTCCTTGGTCATTGTCCTTATACTTAAAGTTATTATTTTTTTTAAATGTATTTCAGGATGTGGATGGGTAGCTCAATCAGTAAAATGCCTGGATCTGAATTTGATCTCAGGAGAAAAGCTGAGTGTGGTGGTTGGGGTGGAGGATGGTGTGGGCGGTGGAGGCAGGTAGATCCTCAGGGCTTGCTGGCCTGCCAGCCTAGGCCAGATCAGTGAGTTCCAGGCTCAGTAATAACACTGTGGACAGACAGTTCCCAAGGTTGACCCAAGGTTGACCTGAGGTCTGTCCTCCCCCCCCCCCCCCGCGCCACCCCCCCTTCTCACAGTGTGTGTGATGGAGTGCCTCCCACAAGATACGCAGTATTAACTAATTCTTCAGTGGCTTGAAATGGCAAGTCAGAATCATTTTTGTGTTTTCTGGGTAATTATGATCTCTCAGTTTGGAAGTGAAGCCAATTACGACTATAAGATTGTAGCCCAACTCTGTTGTGTTCTTACTAAATATAAACGTGATTATAAATTAAAACTTACGGGGGGTATTTCAATTTAATCTTAATTTTTATTTTATTCTGAAAAATGAGATTGAATAAATATTAAGACTCTCTTTGAACATGGCAAAATTGTGTAAGTTTAATTATGCTACTTTGTTTTATAAATACTTCCTAGGTTCCAAGAGAGAGTGAAGTTTATGTGTCCGGAGTGCCTTGAGGTGATTGCATCCAGGGGGAGAGAGCCTAGGTTTTCATGTGACCCATGCATCATAACTTTAAAACGATGTTTCACTGTTAGAGACTCATACTGCGCTTGTGTTTGACTGGCAGGGTTTGTAGATCCAATCTTGTTTACACTTAAGAAGAAAGTAATTTTAGAAGTCCTTGTGTGGTTCAGTCTCACTGCCTTTAATGACTATTACAGAGGCCTTATAGAAATTGAATCTGAGGTGTTTATTTGGGAGAATAAGATACAGATGATTCGGTGGATAGGAGAGCTGATATGTGTAATGAAAATCAGTTTCCATTGTGTTTCCTTGAGAGCTGATATGTTAAGTAGCTTACTCCAGCTGTGACCAAGCGTCCTGAGAAACAGCTTCCTGGGAGGAGGAATGAGTTGTTTTGGCCAGTGGCTTCAGAGCTTTCACAGGTACTTCTGTTGATTGTGGGCCCGTGGTGAGGCAGGGACTTGCTAGTGTGGGGAGCATAGTGGAGGCTGCTTGCCTCAGCGCACACAGAGCACGTGTGCACTTGCCTGTGTGGATTCAGCCTGAGAGAACACACCTGCTTTATTGACTCTCTTTTTGCCTTTTATTTCATCCTGTTCTGCCCCCCTCTCCATAATGCCACCCACATTTGGAGTGAATCTTCCTCTCTTCCTTCCTGGGAATGCCTTCAGAGACACACATGCAGAGATAGGATTTGCTAGTTTCCGAGGATCTTCCCAGTCCCATGAAGGTGAACCACCAGTTGCCCATACATTTATAACAATTAATCATCACAGTGCCTGGGAGATGGTTCAGTGGGCAAAGTGCCTGCTGGCATGAGGACCTGCGTCTGTAACCTCAGTATAGGGGTGGGGGGTGGGGCAGAGACGACAGGACCCCCAGAGCTCATTGACAAGCAACTCTAGCCAGCTGGTGAACTCAGAAAATAAGGTAGCAACTGATGAGGAAGAAACCAGGCATTGACCTTGGCCACTGCATGCACATGTATACCATAGACACACACAGACACACACACAGACACACACACAGACACACACACCACTACAGATTCAGACATGCAATGGGAGCATTTTGTGAAACATAGAGTCTCTCATAACAATTGTAGCTGTTTGGAATTGTCCCCTCTCCCCGACTCTGATTCTGTGCTCTCTAAGTCCAGTTTAGGTCATCCCAGTAAAGTAGGTGTGTATCGAGACATTGGGTCAGGAAGTAAAGACTAGGTGACTCCTCAGATTTCTGGTGTTCCTGAGTTTCAATGAATCTGGAATATATAGAGGGGACAAAAATGGAAAAATGTTGAACGGCGAGGTGCTTACAGGTCTGAGATATTTGGATAAAATTTACTGAGCTTTGATATTCAGAGCAGTAGAAGGATGCTGGAAGACCAGGAGTATATGCAGAAAATCTTCTTGCAGTAGAAGGAATGAGGAGAGGGGAACACAGGCTAGACTATACTGAGCTATCTCCTGGGAACTTTTGCTTATGCAAGCATTTTGGAGGTTAAAGAATAGAAACTCCAGTTGCTCATACATTTATAATTTCAGAATCAGAAGTCAGTGTTTCATCTCCTGGGATGAAAACTAACTCAAATTCAATCAGATTAATTCGCTTTTGTGCAGAGGAAAAGCTGATGCAGTGAGTTGAGCAGGATCAGGAAAGCCGATAGTTTGTGTTTACTGGGTTGCCTTGTTTCCTGTACAGTCATTGTCCTTGTGAACATGGCCTTTCTGCCAGAGTGTTGCAGGATGCTAGCTCTGTACCCTTTGGGCTGGTGTTGGCTCTTCTCTTCTCTTCTCTTTCTTTCTTTCCTTTTGACTTTTGTCCGTTCTTCCGTTCTCTTTTTTCTAAATAAAATGAAGTTGATTATCCTACCTTGAGAAAGACCACCCTCCCTGGAACAGCTGAACTCTTCTTACTGTCTCATGCACATTCTCATTGTCTTGTAATTACTTATTGGTGGAACAGTTGTAAGTGAAGAATATTTAAAATTCACTGGATTTGGGGAAACAATAATTGAAGTTGACATGCTTAGTAGCCAAACAGTAGGATAAAATAACTCACTTGTAGCAAGCAAAAAAAAAAAAAAAAAAAAAAAAAAAAAAAGAGAGAGAGAGAGAGAAAGAAAGAGGAAAAAAAAAAAAAAAAGACCAGTTGATGACTGCCGAGCAACAGGCCCCCTGGTTAGATCCTTGGACGTATAACACGGGTGACTGTTTACAGATCCAGGGTGTTAATCAAGATAAACAGAAGTAAAGGTTGCAGAAAGCTAGCTTAATTAACGCAGTTGTATAGGTTACTTTTTAAATTACAGGTGTTCTTCCAGGGATTTAATGACATTATTAGTGATGATGGGTATTTATATGTGGTGATTCTGACCTTCCGTCCATATGTACATATATCTTTTGTAACTATAATATCTATTTAGCATAGTCCTTTTGTTTGTTGTTTGTTTGTTTAGATAGCTTTTAAACAAGTGACTCTGATTGTTAGAGCAGGTTCAGTGAGAGCCGGGTACACAGACACTTACGTTTCTCCTGCCAGCTGGCACAGTTTCCTTCACTGTTAGCACTTCCACCAAGTGGGGTCCACTTGTTCAACCCAAGGAGCCCAAAGGTCAAACGTGTGGGAGTCTGAGCTCTCCTTCTTCCATGTTGGACCTGGGTATTGAACTTAGCTCACTAGGTTGAGAGAAGTGTCATTAAAGCTTAGCTAGATAGAGAAAGCACTTGCTATGCACATGTGCAGACCCAAGTTTGGATTCTGAACATCTACATGCCAGGTGGGATGGTGAGCCACCTCCAATCCCTGAACTCTGAGCAGGAAGAACCTGAGCATCGCCAAGATAGCGCGGTGAGCTAGATTAACACTTTGGATGGACTCTGGGTTTAACCAAGAGATCATACCTCAGGTACCTTTCCCCACTGAGCCACTTCTCTGAGCCTGTGAATATATTTCTTATGCATTATATGACTATATAATTTGCTCTTATAATTACGCACACAAATGATAGCAAATACGTACATTTGCATCTTTCTTTTCGCAGATGGTAGAGTTTGATTCTGTATAATTGAAACCTTGAATCACTGAGCTCTGAGCCTCACATTGGGGGGGGGGTGTTCATTATTTTTAGAATCCAGGAAATACAAAGGAACTGGCATGTGCATAGGAATAAAAGCCGTGAGGCAGAAAATACCATCAGTTACCTGATAACCATCTTTTTACCAAGGAAGAAGGCCTCACATGCAGTGTGGCTCCTGATGGAGCTGCGTGCCACTTGAAGGACACACATGGTCACCCCTGGGGATGAGTCACCCGGTGCAGCTGCAAACTTCTCTTTTAATTAAGTAGGAAGCACCTGCGAGTTATTACTTCATCACTTTTCCTCTTCCCAGTACAGGCTCATTAGGGATTTAAACTACAAAAAGAAAAGAGAAACAAACAAACAAACCAGGTCCAGTGAGCTGGACTTGAGATTTTTCTGCAGATGCATTTGGTGTCTAAGAAAGCCTACAGACCCTGTGCCGGGAAGAGTGGGTTAGAATTATGGGGGGCAAGTGGCTGTGCCTGCTCCAAGGTGTTTGGCAGAGAAGTGTCTATTAGCAGCCACATGGGTCTGGATTTGCACTTCTGCATTGAGTGTTTGAAAATATTTAGTAGGATTAACGCCGAATGTGTTCAAGGTGTTGTTGTGAGTGATACCAGTGTTTTGGTGTCTGGGCTCTGAATGAGAATTTCTGTAGATGGTTCAGTATTCTCTCATGACTCCAGCAAGAGGCTGAGACAAGGTCACACAGTTTGCAGCTTCTTCTAAGCCTTAGAATGGAAGGGGCTGAACAGCATCATTTACCCAGTGATTAATCCCTGCAGCTTTTCTATGTCCTCTCAAGAACTGTTTTCAACATGGTTGTAACACGAACCTACCTTGTTTTTTCAGAGGAAGGTGGGGAGCAGAATCCCACACTATACCCCAGGTTGGCCCAGGTTACTACATTGTAGCTCAGACTAGTCTTGACCTCTTTTTGGTTTTTCGAGAAAGGGTTTCTCTGTGTAGTCCTGGCTGTCCTGGAACTCACTTTGTAGACCAGGCTGGCCTTGAACTCAGAAATCCACCTGCCTCTGCCTCCCGAGTGCTGGGATTAAAGGTGTGCACCACCACGCCTGGCAGTCTTGAACTCTTGACTGTCTTCCTGTCTCAATCTCCCAAGTACTAAGATATGGGGTCTGAGCCACTATATTTGGTAAACTGTTTTATTGTGTAGCTAGTATATACTCAGAGCTTTACCAATTTATTACTGTCTAACTTTAACAGCTACCTCAAGAGACTCATCATTTCACAAATGGAGAAATTGAAGTTCAGAATTGATAGACCTCACAGAGGTCACTTAGCACGTATTATACAGGCTCCTTAACCCATCCACAGTGGAGTTTTCCTGCAAGAATTGCTCTCTATGAGTAAGTTTGGAAAATGCCTTCTATTCTAGCCCATGGCGGTTGGGAAGGTATACTTACTAAGTTATTGGTGTTGTGTTGGTTGCTGTCCGTGGACCCTCATAAACAGCCTTGTTTGGCACATGTGCTCGTCCCTGTTCTCAGCTTGGGGACTTGTACATTTAACTTGGTCATTGGTCCTTTGGAACATTAAGTTCTGATCTTGAAAATGGTAGTGATGCACCTGCTCTGCTTCTTCGTTGGCTTTTGCTTTGCTTGGGGAGCTGGAAGGCTTGCCCTTTGTCGTCCCTGAATGACACATGGGTCTTGAGGGCCGCTTGGCTCAAGGTTAACATGTCCTCTACCCTGTTGACATTTGGCTCCCTGATTGCCTGATTGCAGAAAGTATGCAGCCAGGCTGGAGCCCCTTTGTCATGTGTTCACTTGTGGCTTCAGGCTAATCAGTGCTAAGAAATTGATTCTTTCTTATTTTGCTCTAGAATAAATGTTGCGGCTTTTAACATTACTTAATAAAAACCAGTGAGTTGACTAAAGCCAGTTCATTGTTAACCAGAGAAGCCCCATCCCTGTCGTAGAATTCTCTGCTTGGTCTGTGTTTGCAGAGCACCATCTGCTGCCTGTGGACAGAGTCCTACTGGGCGCCTCCCCAAGGCGGCTGCTTGGTTGGTTATGATTTACCTGGATTTTTAATTCGCAGGGTATTGGGGGAAAATTAGCTCCAGGAATTGCTGTCCATGTATTTGGGATGTATTTTTTTTTTTTTTTGTTCCAGTATGTAAAGGTTAAGAAGGCATCCTAAGCACAGCTCTGGGTAGTGCTGTGTTCGAGGCAGCTATTCTGTTTTGCCCAACATGGGGCTTCCTAATTAGTTAAATCCCGTAGGAATCCGGCCTTGATGAATGCTACCTTTCTGCCTCTCAGAGCTATCATTTAGTTTTGTACACAGCTGTTTTTAGTGTTGTCTCCCCCTTAGTCTAAAACCTTGGAACTATGTTTCAGACTTAGGCAGTGGGGCACAATACCATAATTCTCATTCCGTTTAAATGGATTGATTTCTTGAGATGCAGGTTTCTCAAATAAGAAATGTGTTGACGAAGTAGTATTTGAAAGAATCAAACTTAAATAAGACTTTAGTCATTTCTTTTGGTGTCTGATGGATTGAGGGAACCCTTTTTATTTTGGTGGCTTGTAGTTAAAGCAACAATTTGTAATGCCTGGACAACATCAGCGTGCGTATTGTCATAGCATAGACTCAGGTGGACTAGTTCTACTTTATGACAGCCAGATGTTACAGAGATGGTAATTCCAAATATAAAAATATAAATATGTATTCACCCCTTCTTTAGTGCTAAGGTTTGGGTTCTCTCACATGTCAAACTCACAGTTCACCCAGGAGCTACACCCCCAACCCTGTGGTGTTTTATTTTGTTTGTTTGTTTTGTTTTTGTTTGTTTGTTTTTCATTTTCATAATAACTATGTAAGATAAAATTCCCCTCTATTTTGCTAAGGAAACTAGTCCTGACAGATGAAGTCCCTTAATTAGCCAGACCCCATGGTGAGTTAGTTAAGCGAATCTTGTCTTCTGAGTCTTTTGTTCTTATTCTTAGAACTTTGATTTATGTATGATTTATGTATGATTTGAGAAATGCTCTTTTCTGTTACAGAAAAAAAAAAAAAGTACCCCAAAGTCAGAATATCTTAATTAGAAGACCTTGGTTTTCACACCAAGCCAGATGTATAGGCACTGTTCCAAACCAGGCCAAACCTTGATGATTCTCTGTGGTGCATTTTTAATCCCAGCGTTGGTTCCTTAAACCTCTCACCTGCTGGTCAGGTTTGGTCCTTGCCCTGCCTTTGTCAGAGCAGAGCAAGAGGTACCTTAACACTGAAAACATCATGTGTATGGTTTTGGAAACAGATCTTGTGGTTTTTTGTTTTGTGTGTTTGTTTGTTTTTGTTTTTTTTTCCCCCTAGTCTGGTGAAATGTTGGCTTGTTGAATTTAACCTTGTACTGCTTTCAAAACTAGGTTCATGGACATTCAAGTGTGTAGTTACCTGGATAGGTTTGAAAGCAGATACGGGTTTCATCATCAGTAATTGTCCAATGAAATAAGTACTCCTTGTATAAAATTATTTTCACTTCTACCTTTCCCCTTTCAAGGATTATCATCAGTGCTTGAGTCTTCGGACCTCTGAGTCACATTTTGGTTGAAATGTACGTGGTATGGGCCTATGGGAAGGGACGCATTCAGCCTAGGTGCTCATTCTTGAAGTGGGATATACCACCTATCTTGTGGGGATTGTTTACAGTAGTGGGCCAGCAGACATCAAATCCAGCCTTGTACACAATACACATTTGGTAATGACAGAAGAAAGAATATTAACATCTTCTAGTTGCCATACTTGATCCTAGAAATGAGTGCCATTGTTCTGGCTACTTTTCTGTCAGCGTGACCTAGACTGGAGTCATCTGGGAGATGGGGACCTCAGTTGGGCTGTGTACAGACAGCTGAGTGTGACTCTTCTGTTCCCGTCTGCCTGCATCTCCCACCATCCTAAGCCCTGTCTTTAGTGCTTCCTTAATAGCAAAGCCCTCTCTAGCTCTCCAGCACACCTTAATCTTCCCTGAGTTCACGCAATGGCATTAATCTCCCTCGCCTAGTTTAGCCTTGCTTCAAGGAATACGACTATCCCTGGGTATCTAAAGGGGACGGGTTGAATCCAGGATCCTCCAAGGATGGGAAGATGTTTCAGTTACTTACAGAAAATGACTTAGTCGTTATATACCCTACCTCTTTGGACATACTAGGCAAGTGTTTCTATAGAACTCTACCCCTGGCCTTCCAATATACTTGAAATCATTTCTAGGTCACTAGTAATATCTACTGTAAGATAACAACTGTGTTGTAAGCAGCTGTGATGCTGTCTCCATTAGGGAGTCATGTCAACTAAAAGTCTGTATGTGTTTAGTACAGACACTATTTTTTTCTGTCTACTATTTCCATCCTGTGGTTGCTAGCATCCATGGCTTGGATTTGTGTTGCATACAGAGGGCCAGCTGCCTTCTATTTACTATTAGATGCTGTCATTTTCAAGACGTGCCTTCATCATAACTAGTGTTTTCAATGGGAAGAACGACATGCTTCTACATTGTTGGTAACACAAAACACATGCTCTCAAATAAGGATGTTAAAATAATTCCAAGTGAACAAAAGCAAACTGAAATTCCATTATTTCTGCATTTAACACTCCCCGCCCCCCAGAACGTTTCCTTATATCCGAGAGCATCACTGAAGTCTGTCAGGCCACAGAGCTATCCCGATTTCTGTGGCATGCTCCGTTTTGAAGTGTAGTCATCTACCACTGTGTAGTATAATCAAGCCGAGTGTAATTGAAGCGTTTGCAGTGTCAAGTCAGCTGTCAGATAATGGTTTGCTCTTTTCCTGTACACTTGTTGCAGGAGACTACAGATGATACGGGGGATTGAACCTGGGGCCTTGGGTATGCTGGGGTGGGGCTGTACATTGAGAGCATCCTCAGCCTTAAACTGTGTTTTGATTACCTGTGTACAATAGTACGGACATTGAGAGTAAGCATTTTGAAAGTGAATCATAATTTAACATATCACTTGTGTATCTGTATAGTTTGGGCTTATATTTCATATCTCTTAAAAGTGTGTGTGTGTGTGTGTTTGTGTGTGTGTAACCTTTGGGTTGTTGTGACTTACTTAAGCTTTGTCACAGAATGTTCTCATATAGGGAGAGGGGTGCCTTAGGAGGGGTCCCTATCTTTTGCTTGTCTCTGTTAGCTGGGGCTAACAGAGGCTAGGGGCTGCATAGGTGGTGGTGTTGGCACACAGGCCTGCCCTTCCTGAGGCTTTCCTGGAGAGGTAGGTGGGAGATTGGCTGTCGATAGGTGTTTCGGTTTGAATGTCATGTTTGATCATTGGTCCCCCAGCGAGTGCTGCTGCTTGCAGTGTTAGAAAACACTGGGGGCATGGTGCTTCATTGGGCATAGGTCACAAGTGGTGCACACCGAAGGTCGCAGCTGCCTCTGCTTCCTTCCCTACGTACTTGTGCTTTTGATCTGCCAGGATGTGAGCAATGTCTCTCCCTGCCATGAACTCCCCCGTGTCTCCCTGCCAGGATGGTCTGAGGCTATGAGCGCCAATCAGCCTCTTTTCCTGTAGGTGATTTCCCTCAGGTCTGTGGTGACAGCCACAGGGAAATGACCAATACAACTGGCCGACTCTTCAGTACTTAACCAGTGAGAGTCACACGGACAGGTCACCTGTGCCAGGCAGGGATGAGTCATGGGAAATGAGAAAACTAGAGATAGGACCCAGAAGGTCAGCCTGGACCGAGGGACAAAGGGAATAGTCCTTGAAGAAGATGGAGTTCATGGTATCATGGCATGTTGGATGGGGAGAAGTATTCACAGAGCCTTGTAGGCTGTGACGAGGGGTTTGGATTATATCAAAAGAGCAGTGACTTTGGGTTGAAAGATTTTAATTAGGAAACGAGCTTTCTGACTCTAGCGTACTTCCCTGGGGCCGAAAGTCTCAGGTGGTGCACATGGCAGAGAGAGGTGGGAGTCTTAGTGTGGTTTCAAGTCATGCAGACAGGATAGAAAGTATACCAGGCTTGTCTGGCCAGTCCAGGCCCCTCAGGCACTGCCTGCCTTGATGCTATCTCATGGAAGTCTGAGCTGATTGTATGGAGCTGTGCTTCTGCAAGGTCTGAAATGGGAAAAATAAAAACTGAGTCAAAAGGTTATCCCATCTCCACAATGTCCTCACAGGGTGAGTGTTGGGGGTTCCTTCTCAATTCTTAGATTCACATGGTTTTGAGGAATGCATTTTTTTTTAACCTAATTTTAGACAAATTGACAACTCGACTACTTTTGTAAAGAACACTGTAAGAACTTTAAAAAGAAAACCACTGGTAATGATACAATACAAAGGAAGGATGCCCCTTTTGAGGAAATGAATGTGAGGAGGGAGGGGTAGGGGTAGGACTATGTTTCACTAGGAGGACTCTGTGTGTGCTAGGCCTGTAAATCCCAGGCTCCTCTACACGATACACAGAGCGATTCCTATCTTGTAGAAAGAAAATTGTACCTTAGAAGCAAGTTGTCCAAAGTCGCAGTCAGCTTTAAAGAGGCGGAGCAGATACACACCCAGTCCTGTTGCGCAAGTTTTCCTCTTAATCCTTACAGTGCATGAAAGCTTCAGCTAAGGCCCTGCACCCCTGCCGTGCGAGCACCTTTCTAAGGGCTCCTCTTACCCAGGAAGTCTTGGTGACCTCGGTCCAGCCATTTAGTGACATCCACAATTCCTTCCATTGTTCCTGCATTTGAACCTTAACATCTTCATTTCGCTGTGTCTGAGGGTTGATGCTGCTGGCCTGGTTCTGGTCTCAAGCTAGAGAGAAGGGCTGGTGTTCTGCCCTGCCCTTGGGCTGTGCACTGCTGGTGGAGCATGCTCAGGGCCTGCCAGCAGCTGAGATGAAACCCAGGTTGCCATTTTTGTTGCCCCGCCCCTTTTGTAGAATTGCTGGGAGAGCCTTCCCTGAACTTCTCAAATTGGAGTTAAGGGGAGGGAGCTACAGGCTGGTGCAGGTAAGAAAGCCCCAGCAACCTACTTCTTCACAGCTAAACCTCAACCCCTCTGCTTGAGGCTCTAAGAGAACACTGGTGTCTCCTGCAGGACCACAGGGATTGGGCCTGGGGTTCTCGTTCCCATACCCAGGGGGCGTGGATAACCCTCACCTTTTCTAATAAGAGTTTGTTGGCTGCTGTCTTCTTGTGTTGTTTGGAATTTTATTGTTAATGGGCCATCTTGGTTTCATTTACTTTTATTCATTTGAGAATGGGTTTCATTCTGAGTGATGGTAGTCTGTGCTTCTCCTGCTCCGAATATGCTACCAATAAGACGTGACCCAGAGATGAACGAGGGTGACCTTTCTCTCTTTTGTTTGTACAGCAGTAAAATACCTGTAAAAGCATTACTCAGCAAGCGGATGCAAATTCGTGTATTTATTCACGGCTATTCCTCTGTAGGAGATTACTCAGTCCTGTTAAGGAATACTCACAGAGTGAGTGTGTGTGTGTGTGTGTACATACACATGTGCACACATGAGAGTGTAACACATGACATTTTGCATTCTTTAGCACTCAATGAGAACAGCATTGGGAAAACAAAAATCACAAAGCATTGTTGTTCCATGGAGTGGGATGGTCTCGGGGATTCTTTTTGTGTGGTGAAAGTTTTCTTTTTCTCTGTTAATGATAGTGAACTTCAAACCCGGCAAGTGTCTTCTGACAATAAGCCTGTGCTGCCACTAAATGTGGTAATTACTGGAGTCCTGTGGGATCACAGGCATTTGGGAGTTTGGAGCATTCTTGGATATATAAATGCAAATTCATGAAGGGCCCTTAAGGAATGAAAACAGAAGAATTAGTCTATACAGAAATGTGCCTTATTCCCAGGAACTGGGATCAGAGCCGTGGTATAGCTTGAACAGAAGTGGTTTGTGTAGGTAGGTAAGTGAATTTCACCATTCTGGAGCTTAACAGACGCGTTTTCAATAGCAGGGAAACCCTCATCGCAGCTCTTTCTTTTCCACAGCGGTAGCAGCCAGCCAGTGAGAGAGTGTTTTTAATTGAAAATCACAGAACTTCACATCAGCCAACTTTCAATTACTTCCCAAGTGCAGCGTTTTGCCAGAGTTTCAAACAAGACTGTACAAGAAAAAGAAAAAGAATGTGGGATTCACAGAACCTAAAACATTGTAAAGGCAGCGCTGCTATCAGCAGCCAGCTCAGACAGTGAGCTCTCTCCTCAGCGTTTGCTGAGGGAGAACAGAAACTTAATTCATTGCTTTCTCAGAGCTTCCTTGTCTCCATTCTCATGGTTCCTCCTCTTTCCGTGGACCACCCTGGCTTGTTTGCACTTTTCTTTCTGTGGCCTCAGCTGTCTCGGTCTTGTCTGATGATGATTGCTTTGGCTAGGGAGGAAATGCTTTCGTGTGTGCCTCTGTCATGCTCTTGAGCAAATGTAAAAAGAAAGTGTGTAACTTGAGGGCACAGGGCATAGGGCACCTTGGGGAAGGGGAGATACCCCCCAGTGTCTTCATGTCTCGGATGCAATGCTGTCTGGTAGAGTTTTCTGGATCTGTCATTCCTTGCTTCTTGTACTCTCTGTTCTTTTCCCGGCTGCCCACATTTCCAGCATACACTTCAGACCAAGGCTGGTATCTTTGTCTTTATTGTGTATTTGAAAGAGATGGGCTCTGATTGATCCACTGTGGTCAGAAACCCCATCTGTGGCTCAGGAAGTGAATCCCCATGCTGTACAGGGGCCGCAAGCACAGCTGTTGTAATCATCGAAGGGGCAAGAAGTGGCTACCAAATTCAGTTCGCCATTGTTAGTTTTCTTTAAAATCATGCATATTTATTTGCGTGTGGGCATGTGTGGACATCAGAGGACAGCTTGTGGAAGTTTGTTCTCTAAGTCTGTTATGTGGGTCCTAGGAAGGGAACTTAGGTTGTCAGGCTTGGTGGTAAGCGCCTTTACTCACCGAGCCGTGTTGCCAGCCCACACTGTGAGGTTTTTCTTTTCCCCTTTAAAACAAATCTCTGTAGGACCTTCTTTTAATGCTGGGGATCAAATAATAGTGAGTTGTATGCACTAGGCAATTTTCTACTGTTGAACTACGCCTCCAGTCCTTAGAAATCCCTAACCCTTTCTTCTCCAATTTTGGGCTCATCGATCAAGTCAAGGGGCTGGAAGTATAGTACAGAGATAGATGGAGTGCCGGCTTGTTAGGCTTAAAGAGTCCAGGTCCCATCTCCAGCAACACAATAAACTAAACCATAACCAAAGATACCAAACCTAGTGTGGGACAGGCAGGTATTGGCAAAATAATTGTGTTAGGGTATTATTAGTATGTGAGCATGTACTGAATGCTGATTCCCTTCCGTATCCTAGGTCCTGCTTCAGATTAGACAGGTAACATGTGATTCATGTCGTTTTCATCCCCACCATTGTCACCTTCCCCAGATCACAATGGTGTGTTCTCTGTCTGCTGGATTCCCATCCGACTCCCACTGGAATGAGAGCTTATTGCGGTTTGGTTTTGATTTTTCCCCCCCGCTTGTTCTGGGTCCTGCTTGCCCTGGCCTAAAGGTTCTTGATTTGTTTCTCATTACGGATGGTTGTGAGCCACCATGTGGTTGCTGGGATTTGAATTCATGACCTCTGGGAGAGCAGTCTGTGCTCTTGACCGCTGAGCCCTCTCGCCAGCTGGAGAGCTTATTTTGAAGGTTGGTCTTTGAGTCCCTAATTACATTTTTTTTTTCTGTCCTAAGTGATGACATTTGAAAAAATAAATTCTTGGATTCAGGGAGGCCTGGTATAAGGAAAGATAAGATAGTGCTTGTGTCCATGAAATGCCATCCAAGGTCCAAGGACTGGGGTATGAGGAAGCCATCACTTGCTCTAGAGACATGCCAAGAAGCAGAGTTTGCCAGAAGGCTAGAAAGTGCTTTATGTTTTTAGTTCAGGTAATTGGTTTCACTGGATAAATTATAATGTGAAAGCAAATCTGAAATTCTTTTAGAACTATAATTATTCTCTTTGATCTAAGCATGCAAGTGATTAGGATGTGAAAAATGTTTCTCAATGAGCAGGGTCTAAATTTCCATGGATTTAAGGGTAGCCAGTTCACTCTGGACTTAACCAAGAGGTCTGGAGCATCTGGAACATTTGTATTTCAGAGAGGGTTTGTTTTAATTTTCATTCCTTAATCTAATTTTAACTTTAACCTTCTTTTACAAGTCTAATCCAAAATGTAAGTGAATTAGGTAAAGAGTACTAGAAGCTATCAAAAATCTTTTTGGGGGTTTGGTTCTCCGCACATGGGGACTTGATGCCTAGGGCTTGACCATGAGTCTGTGTTCAAGAACAGCAAGAGGACAGTTGGCTGTTGTTCTCTCCTCTTCTGCCCATCTTGACTTCGTTCCTCTATTATTGTCCTCTTTGGGTTTGTAACTGAGTCATATCAAAATAGTGACTATGGATGACATCTCTGTGACAGCATGGTGACATCTCTGCTATCTGTGAGCACCTCTGAAGTGACCTCAGTTTTCCATAAAGCTGACCTACCTTTCCTGTCATCCTGTGATCAATTTTTGGGTCACACCATATCTATCTATCTATCTATCTATCTATCTACCATCTATTTGGTTTTGAGACAGCATCTCACTATGTATTCCTGGCTGGCTTGGAACTCACTATATTAACCAGACTGGTTTTGAACTTAGAAAGATCCATCTACTGCTGCCTCCCAAGTGCTGAGATTAAAGATCTTGCCAAGCCTACAGTCGAGTGGTCCTGTAGGTGCATGTTTTTAGTGAAAATTATCGAGCTTAGAGTGACTCTAGATTTCCCTTCATGACTGAGGGTTTGTGAGGGGATTTTTCATGTTGGAAGGAGATCCATTTGTAAAATTCATTCTCTTGTTATTATCCTCATTAATTGTTCCACGTATATATATTTCAAAGCAGTAGGAGCTAAGAATCAAATTGTAGAAATGATCTTTAAACTGTATATATGTATATAAATGTACGTGTAATTTTATACATGCATGCATGTGTACATGTGTAATATGGACACGTGTATTGACTTTTACAAATAAATGCCATCTTGGTGTGTTGTCGTTTAAATTCTGTTACTGCTTTTCTCTAGATATTTTGAAACAGAACTTCCCTGAGACCCGCCCCCTTCCCACTTTTCTTTCTTTCCTCCCTTCTCTACAGTTGTTAATGGACTTTTATTCAAGAAGAATAAATATTTGATGTTAGAACATAGCTGAGGCTGGATTCTAGATCAACTCTTAGCAGAAACAGATAAGTAGAGAGAGTCCCTTTGAGCAGGGATTTTATAGAAAGAACCATCTGACCTGCTGCCATATTAAACTCTGGCTTATGTTTTGTTTAAGGCATCATTCTTAAATATTTTAAGGAGAAAGCTAACTATGAGTATATGCTGAGTTAAATAGTTGGGATTATGCTTTAAATTTATATTAGGGAACAAATAGCTATTTTTCCTTGAAAATACTTTGCCTATAAATAGCAGTCCATGTAGCAGGATGTTGAAATACCTCATATTTTCCATTAATATTTGGATGCAAAGAGTAGTACAGAGTTATCATTGAACAGTTAGAAAGAAAAGACTTCTTCTCAGATAATTTCCCTAAATTTGATGAGTGTTATCTTCCAGGAATATTAGTTTAGATGTACTACATATGTGTATGCAAAATATAAATCAGCATTGAAATTTATACATCATCTTTTCATTTTCACCTCCCATTAGATCATGAACATGTTGTATGTTTAAAGAAAAACACATTATTTTATACTCCCATTTTAAAGATTTGCTTGGCATTCCATCAGAGGGCCGGCTGTTCTCTCTGTGTAAGCATTGCTGAGTAGTAGCTCGGGTGTCTTTTAGTTTAAAGAATTCTTGAGATAAACCTCCTTGTTTCTGAATATCTGTCCACATGGCTAAGGGTTTTTGTTTTTATTTTTGTTTTTTTGTTTTTTGTTTGGTTATTTTTTGCTTCAGGCAAGTTCCCCAGCTGTGGAGTTGCTGATATCGAGGTTTAGATGATTTCCAGGCCCCTTTGTTTGTTTTCAGATCACATATGATCATATTTTGCCTTCCTGATAACCTTCCTCCCAGTGCTGGACATGGTTGTACTTTTGATGTTGCGATCTCTGTTGATGTAGAGATATCCTGATGGCTTCAGTTTGGTTTTGGTTGCCAGTTTCTTTTCCTGTTCTTGTTCGTTGCTGGTGTCTGAATTTGAGTTCTTGTGTAACATTTTCCTTTGACCACTGTCTTTAGGAGAAAACCACAGTAGCTCATCAGCCCATGGCTCCACAACAGGAACCAGGCTCTGTGTGTCCTGTTGATGTTGTTGCCATTGGCTGCTGTGATTGGCTGGTAGGTAGTAGGTCAGTCCTTTCTTCTTTCTGAGCCAGAAGAGTGGCAAGTGAGTCATAGAACAAGCAGGACACTTATGTGCCTCTAGCTGCCTGAGAGGTTAAAATATTTTGGACTTAATACTTACTATAGTTTGATAACTGAAGGATCCTTTCAAAGGCCAAAAATAACTGTCTGGATAGTCTAGATCAACATTCTTTCTCCACTTTAATGTGTGTGTGTCGGGGGAGGTCATTGACATGAACTTGAATAAGATTTTACTATGTAAATGACTTTAAGAAATTAGTTAACTTTGTGCCTGTCACTTCACACCGTAGTGAATTTAGGTTCAGTTATTCCCTATGATAGAGAAGGCTGTAGAATAGATGGTCAGTGGTCATAGTGCAAGGGTTTTTTGTTTTTGGCAGAGATTTGGAAAAGAAGAGAGCCTGGTTACTGTATGAAGAGAAAGGCAGTGTCTGCCATGCTTTGCCTTCTGGACACAATAATTGTGTCACTCCGTGGCCTCCCACTCTGAGGTAACAGTTTAATTTCTGAATTCTCAAGATGTCATATAACTCCCTGGGCCAATAGGTTTTGTGTGTGTGTGTGTGTGTGTGTGTGTATTTCATTTATTGTTTTTGTTTGTGTCCACTGTCATGGCACTGGGTGGAAAGAGAGGCACTGGGAGAGAGGTGCGAAGCTTTAAGAGGAAACACTTAATTGGGCCTTCTGCCAGCCCTTCAGAGGTGTCCTGATGCAGGAAGTCACACTTGCTGGAGGTGCAGCCAGTCATGCCTGCTGTTCAGTCAACACAAGGAAGATAAAAGCCTGACAGATCATTGCCAAGTTTCTCTTGATTCTGAACATGTTGCTCTGTTCCCCAGGAACATCATAGATAGCTGCAAAGGGGCACATTTTTTTTTTATGTTTTAATAAATGACATTATTTAGCACCACCATTCCCTGATACTGTCCAGTCCTGTTTAGGAATGTCACAGTGATGGGTGTGTATGCTTTGACCTCATAAGAAGGTTCCATGACAACAGTAAACATTCACCTTGCAAGTTTTCATGAGGTAATTAATGTGAATGATGCAAGTGGCTTTGGCCTACAATAAAGATGGTTGTGAAATTTCCCATGCTGGAAGATCTGCTCAGAGCTGGGACAGGCTCTCTGAAGACTGTGAAGGGTGCTGTTGTTAGCCACCCTTACAGACGGAGCTAGAGAGAGTGTGTTCCTCTGGTGTGCCCTGATTGGGGTGAAGTGGAGAGTTCGTACCGTTGGTTGAAGTAGTTTTTGTTCTTCTCAAGGACTATTCTAATGGAATTCTGTTTGTATTTTCTCTCTTCCATTAGTCTGGATTAAAAATGACAACCAAAACCCCAACATTCAAAATGGTTGATAACATATTTTATAGAAGGGCTGTCATCAGTTACCTTTCCAATTTGATAATTGATATTTGATTATCTTTTTTGATATTTGGGTGGAATGGTTTATTTTTGTCATTTTAATGATTTTTTTAAAAAGGATTTATGTGTATGGATGTTTTGTCTGCATGTATGTCACACCATATATGTGTAGTACCTACAGAGGCCAGAAGAGATGGTATGTTAGACTCCTTGGAACTGTAGTGACAGATAGTTGTTAGCTACCAAGTGGGTGGTGGGAATTGATCCTAAGTCCTCTAGAAGAGCCACCAGTGCTCTCAACTGCTGAACCCTCTCTCCAGTTCGACTTTGACGATTTTAACAGTGAATGGTACAGGAGTCTGTTTTCTCTCCACCATGTGTGTTCTGGGGATTGAAGTGTGGTTGGTGGCCAGGCTTTATGGCAAGTTGGGTCAACTTGCTGGCCCAACCAATTTTTGAAGTGCCTTTTTTTCGGGAAGAAACCAGTTTTACTGTAATTTCCATGAAACATAAAACAATAACAGAGCAAGTAAAATCTGTAAAAATGCATATCTAGTTTATACATTTTCTGCACTGGAAACCTTGTCTTCACCTTGTAGAAAAGTGACTTCAGTTGGATGACGTAAGAACAGCTGAAAGGCGGGTGTGGAGATTTTGTTCATTTAAAAACCATCTAACAGGCTTTTTATGAGGTGGCCTTCTGGACAAACAGTTTGAAAAGAATCTTGTTATTAAATTTTTCCCCTAAAATATGAGTGTTAGTGTGTTTCCTATGTGTTATGTGAGGGAAAGGGAACAATGCGTGCAGTTCTCTTTTAGGTGTGACCTCTAGGTGTGCTCTCCCATCTGGGTTTGTCTTGCTTTGATGAGCTTACAGCCCATTCTAAGCTCGGTTTCTGTAGCTGTCAAATGGACCTGACCATGGTTCCTGCTACTGGAGTTTTTGAGAAAAGTCCATGAGATACTCTACTGTTTCCCCAGGTTGTCTGATCACAAAGATTTCTCTAAAGCAGCACAAGTTAGTGTACACGTTCTTTAAATTCACGTCTGTACTTCCACATAATCTTAAATAACAGTGAATGAGCAGAGATGTCAGTAAATCACATAGTAAAATTTGTTAGTTTTTATATTCATTAGAAGGTTTTATGTACTCTTGGCTTTATTCATTTTCTTTCCTTTTTGCACGGGGGTGAAGGACTGTGGGTTAGGAACTTTTCCTCTTGTAATATAACTAAAGAAATAAAGTTTTTCAATTAGAGTCCCTTAAACATGCAGGGATTTTGTGAGCAGGGAGTGATTTACTGTTATGTATTGTTAGATGGTATGGGATGGAGAATGCTGCTTTGGAAAGTGTAAAGTTTCCAGTGTGCACAGTGAACACAGTGAATATCTGAGATGCATTTTCTACATACAGCATCTGTTTAGAACTCTGTGTATGTGTCTCATTGTTTAACCTAATATTATAGCTGGTCGCTTGTCCCAGGTCTAAACTGCAATCATTTATAGCCAAGTTTGACAGCTGTGTGGGGCTACTTGGAATAGCACTGCATTTGTGAAGTCTTCTATAGGACGTGTTGAGGTTTGGTTGAATTTGTCACCGTTGGTTGCAGTGTGTGCTACAGGGACTCCTACAAGGAGTGAGGTGCGGCTCTCAGCTAATGCAACTCACTCACTGATCACCCCAGTGTTCAGCAGGTTCCTAGTTTTCTCGGCTTCCATTGCACTTGGAGCTCAGTGGAGCCACATACTGTGCAGCAAAGCTCTGGCTCAGTGGCTGGCCAGAGGTGGAATGAGGGCTTGATGTGCTCTCAGATTGCTAACAGGAACTCAGAACACTGTTTACTGCCATTGTAGAATCCACCTCATTCTTTAAAGAATTAGTCGTTGCACAAGTTTCATTAAAGTAGGCTTTATTGTGGGAAAACAGGGTATAAATTTTATTTTATTTTTCTTCCCAGGGTTAATGTTTATGTGCTTTCAGATGCTATTAAATACAATGGGAGGATTTTAGTCGGTAGCTTGGAGCGTTCTGAAATTGGGATATAGTTGTGGTTTCCTTTTTGTTACAGGAATCTCTTGTTCTCTGTTCTTTGTTCCTGTCCTTTCTCATCCCACTCTGTCCTGTCTCATCTTGTTCTGTCCCATCTCTGTTGCTCTGGTGATTGAGCCCTGATTATCAAGGACCTACATATACTGGGCATCTCTTCTGCTGAGTCTTCCTTCTTTAGCCTCTCTAGTAGCTGGGGCTTCAGGCCTATGCCACCATGCCTCTCCCCCTCCCCCCTTTTTAAAAGTACCCTTTATTGGATCCCAGCATCCTGCCCTCTTGAGGGGATCCCTGCTGGTGTTACTGTAGGCAGGGAAAGAAAGGGACCACAAAGAGGTGAGAATAAAACTTGGTTCAGTTTGACTTATTTAAACTTTATCAAACTTGCAGACTCTGATGCCAGGTGGTTTATTGACGGCATATTTAAACACAATAGAATCTGGAAAAAAACATTTCCAGGCCACAATTACTCCCATTCCAGGTGCAAAGAAAGCTTAAGGTATGACTGCATAGACACTCACTCACAAAGTACACGTGACCAGGAAGGCGTGTCCTAGAGCTCAAAGTATGATCTCTCCCTGAGCTTGCATAGAGGTCAGCAGGCCACAAAATACATATGACATTTCTCCTAAGGACCATTTCTGGTGATGGGAACTTAAGACAAAGGCCCAGGGAGGGAAGAGTCTGGGATAATCATTCTAGGGGGTTTGGGTGAAGTCTGCTCTACACATAGCAAAAGGATTACCAGGCTGTAAACAATATCCTTTCCACTTTCTGGATGGAATGCAGGTATTTCATCCCCCCCCACTGAGGAGACATGCCTCTGTGTTTAACATTCCTGGCTTCCCTACTGCTTATCTGGGAGTATAAGGACCTTGTACTTTTGCACCCTTGTGCCCCACTTTTGCTGTGTAGCTTAGCATGCCCGAGTTTGGAATCCTCCTGTCTCATTCTTCCTAGTGCAGGGAGTACAAGAGCAATAGCAAGTCTGACCTCAAGTTAAAATGTTCTTGGCAATCCTTTGGGAGATTTTCTCAAATATTGACAGGCCTTGTTCGACTGGGAATGATTTTTTTCCTTTTAAATACAATCTGTTTTTTTGTTTTTTAAAGTTCAGTTTTTGAGGATTTGGATGCATGAACACAAGCTTTTGATCAGTATGAGAGGAGAGAGAGGGGAGTGGGTGGTTTGGTGTGTGTGTGTGTGTGTGTGATAGGGACATATACATGAGAAAAAATGTGTGAATAAAATATTGTATGTGCGTTTGAGAAAGTGTCTGTGAGAGAACAAGAGCTGTCTTGTTTGTATGTGTATGAGAGACAAAGCGATGTGGGGCATATAGTGAAATTTAGATGTCAGCTAGGGTTCCTTCCCTTAGATTCACATTGACATCTTTTTCCTGTAAGGCATCTCATTTTATCATTTTGTTTTAATTTTTGAAGTAGTGGGTTAACCACATCGCCACAATTGGCTTTGAGCTCCTAGTGCTGCCTTCATCTTCTGAGTTCCCATCCTCAGCTTAATGTGTGTGTGCTTTCTGACTAGTGTGAGCCAGTCACCAGGACAGCGGTGTGCTGAAGGACACACAGCTTCCTTCTGTGCCATGGAACCATCCGTTATCCTCATGCACATGCATGTGCACGCCCATGGATGCACTTGCATTTTGACCATCTTCTGAGCATCCTCTTGGGTACTTCCCTCCTAGAAAGCCTCCTTTGACAGCAGTCAGTGGTAACTGCCTTCACTAACTTCCTTCCTGCCCTGACGATGTGTTGGGAATACATGACTCTAGTTGAGCTTCTTGGTGACGGTCACTCCTCAGCCTCACATGTGTTCAGAAGTTGTACAGCATAAGCTTGGAATTTGTTGGCCAATCCCCTTTCTCTCAAGCCAGTCATCACCATGGCTCACGGTGTATTCAGGTAGCTGAGGGGATGGGAGGGATGGCTCAGAAGGCAAGTATTGGGCATATTGCAGGTCCATATAGAGGCTGTGGTGACATGGTGCACTAGCAGCTGGACCTCTTAGAGGACTTTGATGTGAGAAAAAAATAGGTTCTTTTTTCTTAAATGAGTGGTTTCTCTGTTCCCTTTCACACATTTCCCACCCCCGTACATATCAAATGGACACTTCCTTTATTTCATTCATCCATCTCATTCTGACCTAAGGCAGCTATAGTTTCTGTCTCCATTCATAGTCATGTTATGAGGTCAGCTGAGAGAGCAGACAGGAGTAAGGTGGTGGTTCCCAGTCTTTTAGTGTCAGTACTTCAAAAAATTTTCATATTCACTAATACTCATGGTGTTAGAAAGCCACTAGGAACCCAGTATTTAATATTATCATATGTAGGCAAAATGTAGATATAACACACATATATGTGTGCAATACCATCTGACCTTTACTTTGTGTATAGTAGAAAATACAATAAGGACCTTAATTTGTACTCAGATAATTTATGGTTCACATGTAGAATCTCAAGGCCTGTGGAATAATGGTTATCACTATGCTAGATTTTGTTGGCTAGAGTTTATATGAACATTGTACTGGACTGTCTTGAGTATCTAAGTAATATTTTTCTTCACTTGTTTAGAATGGGAAAATTAAGGCTTTTAGTTCTTTTGAATGAATGTCTTAATTTTGTGTGTTCAGAAACATCTTAAAAGTCTGTGAGTGCATCCCCCCCCACCCGTTGGTTGTGTGTATGTGTGTGTGTAAGATTTGTAAATCAAGTTTCCAGTTTGTAAGTTCAGTCTGCATTGATAGATTTCATCAGAAACTCAGTCTCTCGAATGACTTGAGTCATCTTCAGTTCTGCCAGGTTGACTCTCAGAGTAGTCTCCTGGGAGCACTCTTGGCCCTGGAGGGCTGTAATAAGTCCCTGGGATATTTGGACTGCCAACCGTAGTTACATATCCGTCTCCTGTGCTTTCCTCGGTTCTAGCCCTGAGGAAGAGGGACGCAGTATTCCTCTCCTGACTTCCCTTTGCAGATCCTTGTGCTTTTGTAAAGCTGCTGAGGTGGATTCGGCTGTTTAATATTCCATAGCAATAAAGAACAGTGTTTTTCTAGGAATATATAGTTTATGGTCTCAAGATGGTTATTTGGCTTCCCCCTTAAACCACTAGGTTGGTTAGTGTGGACGGCTCTTACAGTAATAATTTAGATAATCACCTGAGAACAACAAGCCGTTGCTGATGTCTAACAGTGCTTGCTTTGTGATAGTCTTCCGTTTAGATTATGTGTTTATTTATTTGTGTAAGAAGTTCATGCCATGGTGCACATGTGGGGGGGGGGGTCAGAGGTCAACTCTGGGGAGTCAGTTCTCCTCTGCCACCTTGTGGGATCTGGGGATTGGAACTCAGTGCAGATGCCACTAATGGCTGACCCCTCTTGACAGCTGACCCTCATTATTCTTGAAACACAATAAGAACACATTAAATTAAGGGCAGCCTAAATGTAGTTGCTGTCCTCATAGTACTGCCACTGGGTCTGACTGTTGCTCCTGTTGAGTGTGTATCGTATTAAAATGTGTATGGTATGCTGTCATTCAGTGTAGTTAGTGTGTGCGTATGTGTGTGTGTGCTCATGTGTTGCTCTTTTGTGGAATAAATACTTGGATATAAACATTAGATTGAGCTATAAGACTGATCATGGTCGCCGAACCATATCCTCTGTAGAGTCTAAGCACTGTATGCCTTAACCACATTTATTTTTATGATTTTTTTTTTCTTTGAAGAGAGAGTCTCTCTATGTCATCCTTGCTTGCCTGGAATCTACTTTGTAAGACCGGCTGCCCTTGAACTCCCAGAGCTCCACCTGCATCTGCCTCTGGGGTGCTGGGACTGAAGTCTTGTGCCACCCATGTCCCATGATTTAATGAACTTTTATTTTCTTCCTCCCTTGTTTCTTCTCTCCCTCCTCCTGTCTTAAAAGATCTGTGGTATCTGTTAAAGACAAGGAAGTTAAAAACACAGATTCAAGCTCTATAGTATGCTTTAATGGTTTATATGCAGTAGAATTTGTACATATATAAACTTACCTTATAAGGCTTTGGTTTAATTGTCAGTGGGAATTTCATTTGCTTCTTTCCCCTCCCTCTTTCCCTGCCTCCCTCCCTCTGTCTGTGTGGGGAGAGTGGGCAACCAATACAGTTTGTCTTTGTCCTTTTTGTATGCTATTAAACTGGTTGATACATGCTTATTATGGAAACCCAGCTAAAACACTGCCTTATGGAGCAGGAATCTCAATTTTCTGTTACCTCCCTGGTGTCAATATTAAGTAAAAACAAAAATTTCTTCTCAAAGGGAATATGAGATAGTTTATCCTGGAGCCAAATATGAATGGCCATGTTGGAACACAGATTTAGGGTATTCTAATTTGGGGGGTGGGGGCGGGGTGTCTCTGTGATCATGGCCAGCAGAGTGAAGATCCCTGAGAGGAAAGGAGGTAGTCCTGTGAAACAAGACTAACTCGCTGGTGTCGGTTCAAACTTTGTTTGTTTCACCCTAAGTAGTTTAGTTTAGGCATATTTAACCACAGCACAATTTGGTGAAAACATTCCTGGTGATAATGAACCCAATCCTCTGTGCAAAATAAAGCTCACATAAGTGTTCCTGAGGAATAAAGAAAGCTTCGTAATGATCGGACATGCCTACATTGAGAGCCTACTTTGTCAAGTGTCCGTGACACCTTCCATAATGAGAGGTTCTATAGATGGACTGAGGAAAACAAGTCCCTTGTGGTCTCTAGCCACACAGATAGTGCAAGGGTCACCGGATTAGAATGCATATCCCCTCTAGTCTGTGGACAGATAATAGGTATCACATTCCTTCCCTTGAAGGAACACTTCTGTGCCCTAACATTCCAGGAATCCCTCAGTGCTTGTCTGTGAGCACTAGGACCTGTGCCTCCGACACCCCAAATTCCAGCTGCAATGTAGCAATCGTTTTGTGAAGTTTTTATCGTAACAGAACAAAGAAACTCATAAATCGTGACAGTTCAAATACACTGGTGGAGACCTCAAGCAGGCAGGTCACAGCCAAGCAAGAGGTCTCCTCTGTTGGCCATGGATGCTATCTGATGCCATTCCTAATCGTGGGTTGGTGGCAAGCACAACAAGATGGTAGGTTAAATTCAAAGATGGGCAGTACCTGGCTAAAATAGCTGGAGGGGCTAAAATAGCTCAAGATAGTTTGGTTTTGCACTTGTAACATTCTAACTCCCCATAATTACCGAAGTTCCAGTGAGTTTAATAATTTAACACAATTATGGCCTTCCCCCCTGGGAATTTCCATTAACACCGGGTCTCTGACTTAAAATTCTAATTCTGAGTAGTGATTACTTGAAGATACATTTTTTCCCTATGCATATGAAATGAATATGTTCCTGGTCTTGTGATCTTGTACATGGATGCAGGAAGGATGACTGTACTAGCATTTGAAAAGTTCTCAATCAGCATTTGAAGTGCACTTTGTGTTTTGTGAGTTTGTGTGATCACCTTGACATCGACTAGACACTTATTTTCAAATTAACAATGAAGGACCAGTGGTTTACATTCATTTAGAATTTTTTTATTTTTTATTTTTGATGAAGGCAACTGTGTGTTACATTGGGCACTTAAATAACTCCCTGGCTCAGCTGTATTTGTATCGGCCAGAGCATGTTTGGACTCAGCACTTCCCGGGAGCTGCTGTAGAAAAGAAGTTCATTTCTGCCTCTTCTAATGGTGAGCGCTCTGCAGTCCAGGGTCCGAGTGAGAGTTACCTCTTGCCTGCTGTGGATAGTGGGAAGGGGACAGGGGACCAAGACTAAACATATCTTCTTTTTTCCACAAGTGTGAGCCAGGAATGGCACACTGCTTCTGCTCATGTCTCAGAAGTCCCTGAGCAGCTGCAGTGACAGCCTTTAATCAGGGCAACCATATGTTCAACTGAGTATTTGCAGGGATGGAAGGATGTGGTTCATGGGCGACTCACACTGCTCTGTGATGTTTAAAGGAATCTTGGAGCACATGAATGCACAAATGACTGGGGAAAAAATCTCATTGATGCATCCAGGATAAATGAAAAAGCCATTTGATTTTTTTAAACAACAACAACAAAAATCTCATCTGTTTATATACATGTCTTACATACAGTTTTGTCAATAGCTGGGATAGTTAGACATGAATATTCTGTGCAGAATAGGAGCAAGATTTTGTTGGATAACGAAGTACTTAGAACTACAAAGCAGGGAGATGTGGAAGTTGTCTGTTCCTGATTAGTAAAAAGTTAATCCCAGTTCAGTTCGAACGTCAAGCATATAACACTGCTGGACTGTAAAGTGATTTTAAAAACTTTGTCAGGCTTGTATGCTGTAGTTCGAAAGTGCAGATAAAACTGAAAAAAAAAAAAAAAGAATCTCCTTAGAGATGGCCATCCTGTGATACTTGCTTTATAAGTGGTGTGATACATAGATATGGACATGTCACTGTGTATGCATATATATGCCTATATACCATATGCATGCCCGAGCCCTACTTCCATAAGTTGTAATTACTTCACAGTTTGGGGTTTTGCCCGTATTGTGTTTGCTACCCAGGAGGGAAAGCTGTCCATGACACATGCAAACACACCGTTTTCATCATCCCCCAGATGATGCTCTGTGGCTTTTATCACACTTATTGTGTGTTGCTTGTGGAATATAAGTTGATTCCAATCTTGTGCTTCCACAGAGAATGATGTGACATAAAGAATGGTGTTTGTCTTTATTATTATTATGTATTTGTGTGAATGGTTTTGGGGATGATTATTACATGTGTTACTGATGATACATTTATTAGTTTTTTGAATGTGGGTGTGTTTGTGGAGGCAGGCATATATATATATATATATATATATATATATATATATACACATACATACATACACACACATGCATACATACATACATGTATGTGTGTATGTTTGTGTGTATGTGTATGTGCTCATGTGGAGGTCAGAAGGCAGTCAGTCTGCCTTGATTTTTGCAATAGGATCTTTCACAGGGCTAGGGCTTGGGTTAGGATTAGGCTTAGGCTTAGGCCTAGGGTTAAGGTTAAGGTTAGGGTTATGGTTAGGGCCGGCTTGCTGCCACCTGGCCCCATGGTTGCACATGTCTCATGCTGAGATGACAAGTGTGCACCATCATGTCTCACTTTCACTGAAGTCCTCAGGATTGGACAGGAGCACTTTGCCAGCCAGATCGTCCCAGCCGTGACACTTCTTAATGCTTTTCCCACTACTTTTCAGTAATAACTCTTAAGTCTTTGTTCGTACAGTAGGGGCCTTTTTTCATGGGTAGTGTATGGTATTTCAGAGGTCCAGAGATTGATTCCAGTTACCTTAGAATTTCTGTTCCTTCATTCTGTGCTGCGGCTGAAGGCTGTTTCCTTCTCCATCAGGAGAGCACGTCTGTTGTTTGCCCCCCTTCTGTGTGCCTTGGGATGGTGGCTTGTGCAGTCCCTGACTTTATCTTTCACTCTAGGGTGTGCTGTTTGTCCTTTCATCTTGGTAATGAGTCTTCCCTTAGAAACCTCATGCTCAGTGCTGTGTCATCAATGCCTTGCCTTAGCTAAGCAGAGGCTGCTGATGACTCGCCATGGCCTGATCCTTGCAGTGCCAATTTAGGAGGGTAATTAGTGGGCCATCACCTTTAGATCTCTGTGAGGAGGCATTGGACACTTTCTTATTCCCATTTCATTGTCCTGTGGGACAGGTGGTTTAATCCTTTCTGCTAGAATCTCATATTCTGTCTTTCCCGTTCCCTTCCCATGTAGAAAGTGAGGCTGCGGGATCTCCTTCCTTTTGTCTTCTTGCTAGTCTGGGCAATTAAGATTGAACAACTTATTTCTTCCTAGGGAGCAGGAAGTGTACTGGCTGTGGCTTCACTGAGGGGGTTTTATTTTACATTTTATGAAAAGCCTGGAGACAATATGCAGAAACAGAAAGATAAATGGTTGTTCCTGCTCTGTGGTCTTCTCCCCTATCTGCGAGTGAGATGGGAAATAAGATCGGAATGGTTTGCAGCAGGGCAGCCTGGAGGCAACCCAGGGATGCATCTCAGCTCTCACTACTGGGTATGCTAGTGCCCCTGACTACCTGCCCCAAGTTGTTGGGGTTGAGCGCAGCCCCTCAAGAATGCTGGGTAAATGTTTTACCACTGAGCCACATACTAGGCCCTTTGATGTCATTGTTTAAAACATCAAATCTTTCTTTAAACAAAATATTTTGAGAACTGTACATGTTGGTAGTTGAGCCATTGAAACCGGGTGGTCTAGCAGTATGTTTTAGCACATAGCCAGTGTCTGTGCAATTCCAGGAATAACCTTGTTTATCACTGTTGCAAAGATTTGTATAACAAGTATTAAATTCTTTCTTAGGAAGACCCACCCTGCTTATAAAAGACTTCTGTTCATTTTTGAGGGTCACATTTCAGAATTATTGTATTACTGTTCCTTCATGCTAGAAATTGCTAGTGAGAATGTAGGAATAATTTACTTTGAATAATTGTTCCCAACTTGCTTTACAAATACAAATACAAAACCCAACTTCAATTTTTTTTTTTTTTTTGGTATGGTGAAATTTTGATACCTTATTTTCATTTTTGGACTTTTGGACTCCTGAATCTGCTTTTGTATGTGTGGTATATGTATGTCTGCATGAGTATTGGCACATTTATGTGCAGGTGCATGTGTGGGCGGGCATGTGGAAGCCTGAGGTTGGTGTTAGCTATCGTCCTTCAATACTCTCCACTGTATTGACTGAGCCTGGGCCTCTCAGGGAGCCCAGAGTTTGCCCACTTGGTTAGTCTGGCTGACCAGCTTGTCCTTGGGATTCCTGGTGACTGCTCCTGAAAGCTGTCATTAGAAGCAGCCTCCAATGTGTGCCTGGTTTTTAAGGGGATCAGAATTCTAATTTGCACACTTACACAGCAGAGTCTTTATCCACTAGGCTATCTCCCCAGCTTCTCATTACCTTTTTTTTTTTTTAAAGATTTATTTATTTATTATATGTAAGTACACTGTAGCTGTCTTCAGACACACCAGAAGAGGCCGTCAGATCTCATTACGGGTAGTTGTGAGCCACCATGTGGTTTCTGGGATTTGAACTCAGAACCTTTGGAAGAGCAGTCAGTGCTCTTATCCATCGAGCCATCTCGCCAGCCCCTCATTACCTTTATAATTAATTACTTTTCAGAGACTGTAGGGGATCACATGTAGGGCCTGGTGCAAGCCAGGAGTTACTGCTCCTCCGTGCCTGCCATCCCTTCAGCCCTTGGCTAAGGTTTAATACCAGCTTTTGATTTGTGCTCTGGAGCTTAAGATCCATGGTACTTCCAGACCAGTGACTTTGACTTTTTGGTATAATTTGTGCTGATAAATAAGTGCCATGTTAAAAAAAAAAAACAACAAAATGGGGAAGACACAGAATTTTACGAATTTCTCATGTGGGTAGCTAGGTGTACCTGACTCCTTCCTTGTGAGATGGACTTGTTAATTTTCTGCATGCACTCTTTCTTTCCTTCCTGTTTTTTTCTTCTTCACTCCGCCCCCTTTTGTCCTTTTAGAGAATGTCCCTTTTATTCTCAACAGGATGGTTTGTCAAAGTCCTCACCATCTTCTAGATGGGGAACTTACAACTTGAAGTTAAGTCAGATGAACTGATGAGTCAGATGAACTCTTCCAGATTTGGAAATAATGGGCCTAAGTTATTCAGGGTCTTTTCATCTTGAGTATTTACCACTATTTACTTCAAAAGTGTGCTGGACCTTGCTGCCAAAACCTGTGCAGCACTCTTTTTATTAAGAAAGTTTTTTTTTTTTTAAATTTGCTGTTAATTGTGTTTTGAGTAGGCTTATGAATCGGATGTCAGAGAATAGCATTGTAGTGTGGATTCTCTGTCACCAGGCAACCCAACACTCATGCTGAAACTGCTCCCTTCCTCTTCCCTCCCTTCTCCTCCCTTCCTTCCTCCCTTCCCCTGCCCTTCCTGGAGGTCTCATGTAGCCAATACTGACCTTGAACTTCTGATACTCCTGCTTCCACCTCCAAAATGCTAGATTTACAGGCATGCATCATTACACCCAGTTTTATGCAGTGCTGGGTTGGTCTTGAACCCAGGGCTTTGTGCATGCTAGGCAAGTACTTTACTGACCTAGCCATATCTCTGGTCCATTGGGGCTGTTTCTTCTTCTTCTTTTATAGCATGTCCACATAAGAAAGGACTTTTCTTTTGGCTTCTGTTGTTAGCATCTGAAGAAATGCCTGCTCAGTGCGTCTGGCGGTGGGCCCAGGGACTCTCCCAGGGGAGTCTACACAACCAGTTCCCATTAACCTTCCTCGCACATGCTCATATGTAGGTCAGAGTGATTCTCAGAATTCATAAAAAGAAAGTTACCTGTCAGGATTGAATGTTCTGGATGCTATTGTTGTGCATGTGTTTCCTGTTGGCAGCCACTCAGGAAGCTGAGGAACTTCCCACATAGAAGATGGCTTAGGAACAGGAAGAGTTAGATGTGTGGTCCCTGATGGAAATACGACTTTGTACCCCAGCTTGGTCTCAAACTGACCATGCATCTGTCTCCAACTCCCTAGTGGTGAGATTACAGACTGCACCCTCAGACCCAGTTCCTGACCTCATCACTGTGCTTGTGAACTCACCCCTGTGGTCTATCCTTTGATATCAACCTTGCCGAGGCTCTCATGTCTCCGTACCATGGCCATTGTGAATGATGAAAGGCATTTTAATATCACCTCCTCTTCATAGCAGTTATCACAGGTACTTGGGTAAATTTAGAAAGATAAGTGGAGATGAATTTCTGTGCAAAAACTAGAGAACACGGTCTCCTCAATGCACAGTTACCTTAACCCTGAATGGAAATCATCTGGTGAATCCTTACTAACGGTTCTTAGGGCTACCCTAACTACTCCTGTTCACGTGGCTACTTGGATGCTTCTGAGTTCCTTCTGTAAGTTAGAAATATCCTTAGGCCCATACATAAGATTCCTTGTAGCCTTGGCCAAGAGGCACAGCTCTCTAGGTTGAATGCTAATGTAGGACCCATGTTCCCAGAAACATTCATACTTGGGAAAACTCAGGGTTTCAACTGTGTGAGTTTTGGTCAGTTGTTCCCTTGGATGAATGGCCATGAACTCAGTGCCCTGACTTTATTATCTATGACTAGGGGACAGTAGCATATCTACTTGATTTAATTTCTGAAGCTAAATGTAACTACTTCTTATTGAGTATCTAATACACGGTGGGGAATATTTGGTTAGCTCCATTGTAGAATGGATTCATTACAGTAGACTCTCAGCTAAGGTAGTCTTGAACTCTGTTTTTCATGTAAGAAAATTTGTACTGGAAAAGTGGAGGCCCAAAGTCATGCTCACAGTGGTGTCTCCTGGAAGCTCTGTTCCCTCAGTGCCCCTGTGCCATGGAAGTTCTGACACTGGGCCTTCTGTGATCATCCACCCTTAGTCTGTCTTGAAATCTGTACCTTGAATTATCTTTCTGATTACTTATTTTTGCAGAGTCTCAATAAACCCAGGTTGTAAAGAATTAAGACAGATGAAATCTCTTGAAATACATATTTATTGTATTGAATGACAAAACCAATTTGTAAATAAATTCTTTGATTTTGGGGGGGGGGGCGGGTGGGACAGTCTAGCCTTAAACTAGTAACCTGCCTCAGACTCTCACATACTGAGATTACAGACTGCTGCTGAACCTTGCTGTGCTAATGCCTTTAGTAGATAAGATCTTGACAGTTCTCATGAATACAGTTTCAGTGCTGTGGTTTTAAAATTTTAGGTCTTTAAAATTGGTTTTCCATTTGAGACTCCACCATGGGCCTCACTAGGCAGGTTGCCTACCACTGAGCTATATGCCCTGCCTCTCAGTGTTTTACTGTCTGGGTAATTATTTTGTATATGGGGAATTGGAGACAGAAGGTTGTTTATCGGCTTGCTAAAGACCACCTGGTAAATTAAAAGCAAACTGGCATTAAAACCCTAGTTTTCCAACTCCTGTGCAATTTGCACCCTAAGCCCATTTTGCCCTTTAATACAGAGATCGAATTTAAATTTGTTTGTGATGCTTTCTCAGAAGTGTAATCTATTTGAAGTGGTGTTTGGGAGCAATTGGTACATCTGCCAGGAGGCATCAGGACCCTGTGTATGGATTACAGAGGTAGAGGATGACTGTGTGTGAGGAGGGAGCAGAGCAGATCCCCTCACCCCCCCCCCCCACACACACACTCAAAATAGTCATTGGCTTCCTATGTTAAGGAGGTCAGCACCTCTTTTCATGGGACCCCTCGGACCACTCTTGTCACCTTGTTGCCATTTTGGCTTTAAGGGAATTTTATTTAAGACTTTTATCACAAGTATTTTGAATAGGTGGCTTCATGTGTCTGCTGAGAGTTACCAAGTGTTAAGAGTATAATAGGAGAGAGGAGGCTAGACTATTCTTAAGTGTGGACTCAGTCTGCCATATAAGATCCTGCCAGTAACCAGCGCTGGAGCTTTAGGCAAGTGGGTAGATCAATTCCAAGATAAATTTTGTTATCTACAAATGGGAGTAATGTAAACCACCTCTCTTAGTAATTACTTTTTATTCTTGTGATAAAGCATCATGGCCAATGCAAGGGTTTATTTGGCTCTTATGGTTCCAGAGGTCTAGGAGTCCATGACCATCATGGTGGGAAGCAAGGAGCAGCAGCATAGACCACATATCCTGATCCATAGATACCAAAACTCAAAGCCCACTCCCAGTGACACGCCTCCTCCAGCAAGGCCACACCTCCTAATTCTTCCAAAACAGTTCCACCAACTTGGGACTGAGTATTCAAACAGGAGTATGTGGGGGCTGTTCTTGAAAATACTGTAACAGGATGGCAGTGCATTTGACTCTGTACTATGTACAGGTGCACATTTGAGTTGTAGGACTCACTGTTAGCATCAGTTTACAAATGTTTCTGAGCATACGGAGGTTTACATTTTTGTTTGTTGGACACCCAGCTAGGGTGTAAGGAGCTGGTATTGGGACACAGATAGCTTGGCTTTCTGGCATTGTTATGTTAGCAAACCTTTGAGCAGGATGTCCCTTAGTGCCTGTAACTTTTGTGTAAAAAGTAATGTCGTTACTTTACACAAGGCTACGACTCTGTTTTAGAGAGGACCGTGGCTTTTTCTGCAGGTTCTCTCCTGCCATCCCACTTACTGTAGATACCAGTGGGCCTGCTTTTTCTGTTCTCAAGGAAGTGCCACAGCAATGATTGCTTCTCAAGGTTTCCCCTGGTATCCTGAGACCCAGTGATCTTTGCTTGCCTCTTCATTTATGGTTTTACATCAACAAGTTGAGAAATTTTTGAGGAGCATTTCAGCACAAGTCCTGGGTGCTCTGTGAGATGACTCATCCCAATTAGGCTGCAGCCTGTCTGCTGGGAATTCTCTTGTTTATCAGTATAGTTTTTTTTTTTAAAGGTAGATTGCTGGCATAGCAATAGCAGCCATTGCTCAGCAAGGCTCATGATGACTGATCCCAGCACCTTGGAGACAGAACTCCAACTGGGGCAAAGAAAGCAGCCAGCCAGCCTGAATGATGATAACCCAGGAGAACTGCCCCATGCAAAAACCTCTTCTCATCTCTAGCTGCTCCCCTACCCCGTCAGTTTTATAGACAAAATAGCTGTCTGTAAATCAGTCCTGGCAGCCTCCTTTGAGCTGTGGACAGGACCAGGCTTTGGTTGGTTTGTAAACAGGTCAACAGCTTTGATGGGTAGGCTATAGTGTTAGGAACTCAGGTCCTGGTGGGAGTCCTACCTGCCCAGTTTCTTGTGTGTCTTATCTTTCATTTCTCTTCTCATCTTAGAGTATAATAAACACTGGATGATGGGAGAAAATTCATTATTCCTTGATTTGATATATAAAGAATGGCCCTGCCTTCTTATTTATATCAAGCTTTTGGCTTGAGGCCTGAAGCCTCTGACAGAGGTGGTGCTGGACGCTATGGCCCAGCCCCTTGTTTTGCATGTGATTGAAAACCTTGTGCTTCTTATAGTCAGTTGAGGATGCAGAGCTGTTTCAGTGGGAGGATTTCTGTATGCTCTCCACATCTTACATCTTAGGTGAGTGGGCTGAGAATCCTTCTTTCCAGTGGGAACCTGCTCTGCAGCTGGATTCCCATGGGGACATCTCTGGGGAGTTGGACCCTGGGTGGACGTGGAAAAAATACCCTATGAAAGTGTGCATAGATGTGTATGTGCATATGTGCATGCATGTGCACACACACTCTCGCATACTCCTGCTGCTAATGGGACTGTGGCTTGCTGTGTGTTAGCCAAGTGTTCTACTGTTGACCTATATCCTAAGCCCAAGTGTTTGTTTTCTTAAAGCTCCAAACACCCACGTTTGGTTCCTCTGCCTTTCTTCCCCCTGTGGATTGGTAGGCAAAGGAAAACCAGTGACCAAGTCGAATGAGTCAGTCTCTTAGCAATTTCATTTTCTCTCTCATTGTTGTCATACTGGTTACTAATCTGTAACTCATTTTTAAGCGTCGGAGAGTATTAGAGTTGGAGGAGAAAGCCTAGTCCTCCAGAGAATCCCAGAGGAGATGGATGCCTTCACCAGGGGGGTGAGCCCCTCCCTACAGAGTAAGTGACTTAGTTAGGTTTTCATTGCCTTAAGGAGACACCATGACCAAGGCAACTCTTATGAAGGATAACATTTAATTGGGGCTGGGTTACAGGTGCAGAGGTTCAGTCTGTCATCATCATGGCAGGAAGCAGGGCAGCATCCAGGCAGACAGGGTGCTGGAGAAGGAGCCAAGAGTTTTATATCAGTCAGGAGAAGACTGGCAAAGCCCACTCCCATAAAGACACACACTTCCTCCAATCAGGCCACACCTATTCCAACAAGGACACACCTCCTAATAGTATCACTCCCTGTGGGATAAGCATTCAAACACTTGAGTCTGTGGTGGCTAAACCTATTCAAACCACCACAGTAAATGAGAACAGTGCTTGGTTTTGTGTTCTCCCTCTCCCTCTCTCCCTCTCTCCCCCTCCCCCCTCCCCCCTCCCCCTCCCCCTCCCCCCTCCCCCTCCCTTCTTCCATCTTTTACACACATGCACGACCATATGGCGAGAGAGGAATGAGTGCAGGCCTATGTTTGTATGATACTCATGTGAGGGTCCCAGGACAACTTCCTGTGTCGTCTTTGACTTCTGCCTTGTTTGATACACAGTCTATTTTGTTCACTGCTGTGTAGGCTTGGCTTGCTGGCCCAAGAGCTTCTGGGAATTTCCTGTCAGTGCTTCCTTTGCCCAGGAAATCTTCTTAGCTTGTTTCATTTGCAGATGCAAGATCTCCTTCTTCAGCCTAGGTGTGTGTGAAACTCATCATGCAGCCCATAAGGTCCTCCTGCTTCAGTTAGCCCCTGAATGCTGGGATTGTGAGCGTGGACCACTCATGCCTGGCACTGTGAGGGTTTAGACCACCATGGCTCTCCAGTGTACACATCCCTCTCCCACCCAGTGAGTGTGGGCCACTGAGATTGTAGCGTAGCTTATAATAATTCCATGCACAGTCCCTAATCCCTTCCTGTTAATCTGAAATCTTGGCGAGCAGAGTGTAAGCATTTGGAGGGATGCATTTTGGTTCTGGTAAAGTGGAAGCATAATGTCTCAACCAAGAACCACCAGATGTGCCAGAGAATACAACTCACGGTGATTAATGCTGAAGTCAGCCTAGGACAGTGTGTGTGGAATGAATGAGCGACTCTGAGAGTTAACCGCAGACTTCTGCCAGCCTCAAGGTTTGTTGTGGGGCCTACCACAGCAGATGTACCTGATCCAAACTTCCTATCCCTAGACACAAGGTTAGCTGGGGCTCAGCCAGAAAGCAAGTCAGCACTTTGCTTGTGGACAGCAGCAAAGCTTGCCATCTTGGCTGCTATCCCAGTTTGATGTTTTTAATGTCTTTGTTCTTTTAAAAATTGAATTCAAAAAATACTTAAAGCACATAAAGTACTTTAATAAAAATACAGCTTGATATTTTAACCACTGTCTTCTCTGTAACTACCACCAGAGGGAGCTGTGGATCACTGGAAGTGTTTTCAGAGTTGCCTGGCCTTAGCACCGGCCTGACTTTTACTGTTATCACTGTACATGTGTCTTGCCTGCTTATGATTTTTCAATAAGAAATAACTATAATATGTACTCTTTTATGTTAGGTTGACTTTTATGTTTAGAGGACACCTTCAATTTGAGTGCATCAGTACTTCTTTTTACTGACTGTGTAATATTCCACTTTGTGATCATGTTATATGTGTTTATTTTTCTGTTTTTAGGTACCTGGGTACTCTATAACTCAGAGGTCTTTTCATTAAAGATGCCTTGTTTTTTCCTAGTATTTTTTTAGAACATATTCCATATCCCCCCCCCCCCCGTGTGTGTGTGTAGGAAATGTAGGTCTTAGAATAGGTGTTTGTTGGACTTTAGAAGGTGCTGCCAAATGGGTTCTGACATGTGTTTCTCTCTTGTGTGCATATTTGTATATGTTGTATGTGGATGCATGTAGGTGTACATATGTGCACATACATGTGTGTGCACATACATATGGGGGCCAGAGAAAAGGCTTGGGTATCATTCTACAGGCTTGACCTGAAGCTCACAGAGTCAGCTACCCTGGCTACCCACTAGGCTTCAGCTATCCTCCAGTCTCTGCATCCCCAGTGTATCACCAACCCAGCTTTTACTGAGGTTCTGGGGACCCAACCCGACTCAAGTCCTCATGCTTGCATCAAGTGCTTTACTGACAGCTTTCTCCCATCCCTGGTTCTAATTTTTGATCTTATCTAGCTTGCATCTGTCTACGCTCTGTGCTCCCAGTTTGTAGTCTCTGGTATATGTAGACTGGGGACAGGAAATGCAAAAAGAACTTTATGGAGACAGAATAGAGCAGGGAACTGGCTACTGTGTGTTTAGGGCTGAGAGGGATAGATGTGGAGAGGGGGAGTTGGAGACCATGCAGTTCGGGGCCTGATGCTTCGTGTGGATTCAAACTCCAGCTTCTGTCCCATCTTCAGCAGTTTCACCTTAAGGAGTGTGTTTCTACTTCAGGAAACATTGTCCTCACCTGTGTGTGAAGCCAGAGCTGAGCCCGTTCTTTACCAGGCAAAGCATTGACTGAAAGGCACAGTGAAGACCTCTTGGGGTCTGCTGAGTGGCAGCCACTGTGCCCACATAGCCATCAGACTTTATCTTCATGACAGCCCACCATGCACTGTTATTTTCAGTTTGCCAGTTAGGAAGCTTAATGTGTTGTCTGTCTGTTGCTGTGGCAGAACATCCGGGGTAGAGCATTTTAAAAGCTAGGGGATTTCTTTCGGGCCATGGCTGTACCAATTGAGGAGCATGGCTGCTTGTCCTAGTTGCTTTGTGTCTGTGATTAGGAATAGAGGTTGGATGCCTAGTGCAAGCTACCTGGCATCTGGTTGTAGGATGCAAAGGGGAGGGGCCTGAGGAGGCAGAGAAGACGTGGTACAGCACCATGGCCTGCTCCTACACCTCTAGTTTCCACCACTTCCCAATAACTTGTCAAGTTAGGAAACTACCAGCAGATCCCCCCCATTAATAAGGTCATGCCTCTCTTGTCTCCTCAAAGACCCCACCCTGGAACATGCTGGGCTGGGGACTGAGCCTTCAACATGTGAGATCTTAGGGGACGAATAAGAGCAAAACTGGGGTTCAGTAACATGTCTGCATGTTACACAACTGTTAGTAGGGGCAGGATGCTGATAGGTTTATACTGATCTCTTGATTGCAGAAGTGTGGCAGATAGACAAACAGAAAAGAGAATCCCTGCACTTATAGGGTAGACTAAGTAGACAACCACTGTCCTCATAGTAGCCATGTTTCATAGTGATCTAAGTAGAATAGTGACGACATGGGGAGATGGGGAAAGGGAAGTTGGGCAGCCTCGAGATCTGTGATGCTTAGTAATGTGTCTTAGGCAGCATCTGCCGAGTCTTTACTGGGATTTGCAGGAAGACCTTACATAGCCATGACAGTCCTGATCCCTGTCCGTCTCACCTGTGCCTCCAGCCCTCTTGTAAAGAAAGCTTGCTGCTGAGTCTGATGACCTGAGTTTGATCCCCAGAACCTGTGTAGTGGAAGAAGAGAGGCAACTCCAGCAAGTTGTCTCAGACCTCCACATGTGCTCTGAGGCAGGTATGCCTCCTGCGCACGCATGCACACACAAACTCACACATGCATACACTCACATACCTCTGCATGAGCACACATATAGTGGAATAAATTAGAGGACAGAAAATAACAAGGGAATAGCAGATGGAAGTATTGAATTGAATAGACACAATAGACTTTATTGAAGAGTGAGATAAACTCTTTGGTCAACTGACTTTTCTCAGTCCTAGCCCAGGATTCTCTTTTGTTTCCCTATAGAGCTTGCTTGCTTTGTTAATCATCTATTTTCTTTTATATGTACATCTCACATGTATTAAAGACTCTTCCATGCCTTTAGCCAAAAGCGGCGAAGAAGTCCTCCTGGGTCTTTTCAGCAGTGCATAGGAGAACGGGTCCTGCTGTTACCTTTGCTCTCATTGGCCAGGAGTTATCAGTCAGCCCTTGAGAAGTAATTCCACACTCCTGCACCGTGCCATTTTTCATAGCGCTCCAAGGAGGGAAGTGGAGTATCGGGAAGTGGAGTATCGGGAAGTGTCCCCACAGGCTCCTCAGACACCCTGTTCTGCCTCTGATGGAGGAAGACACAGAGCCCTTCTTCCTTCAGGATACTCAGAGTCTGTCTGGGAGATGGCTGTGGAAACGCTTTAAGCTTCATCCTCAGAGTCACAACCTCACAGGCTGAGCCCCACATTGTATAGGTCGCTACTAGAACTGTAGTTTTTCTCCTTTGTGAAAACAGAATATCCACATTTACCCCAAGGGATTGCCCTCTGGGTTCTGAGTGGCTTTCGTCTTCTGCGCCTGCTGTTTAAATGTCCAGCATGATGTTGATCTACAGAAGCCTGCAGGTTGGGTGAGAGCCACTGGCAAGAAGGCTGCAGTAGCAGTCAAGCTCTGGCAGGTGAGGTGAGGCCTGCCATCAGAAAGCACAGCCTCCTTACTTCCTCTGCCCATCGCAGGGCCAACAGTGCAGAACAGCATATGGACCAGAGGAACTCCTGGGGAGTTTCCTCAGCAGGGTGGCTTGTAAGCAAATGACTGAGCAGGCAAGACTGGCTGTGGGTTCCTGAGAGATCAGTGGTGACAAGGAGTTCTGGGAACTACCATCTGTTACCATCCTCTCTGACCTGACACACCTAAGCCTCCAACAAAGCAGAAAGTGTGTGGGGGAACCTTGGGGCAGGCAGAGAAGAAGGACCCTGCCAAGAGGGTACTTAGAGGGCTGGGCTGGTGATACACATGGCCCCATGGACCTGAGCTCTTCAGGGATAGTGCCAGGAAGGAGAGCACTGCCCACAATGTGCCAGCCACTGTGCCAGCGCCTGGTACGCTGGGATTGTGTTGTAGGGATGGCATTTGGTGTGAGTAAAAGCTGAGTGGTTTCTTTGGTTGAGTGACTCCCTGAGTACGCTGGGTACGAAACTCATTTAAATTTCAGAACAATCATGTGGCACACTTTTAGAATTTATTTACTTTTGATGTATTTTCTTAAACTCTGTTTGGATTGAGTCTGGCGAGTAGCGACAGACACACTTCTAGTAACATTAATTAAAAAATTAACTTTGAATGTGCTACCTTCCCTACTCGAGACACTTAATACCCACACACTCACGACAGCGTCTTGATGAATGCCCTAGTCTGGCTCTAAACTCAAGCTCCCATTTAGCTGAGGTTTTGGATCACCTTTACCTCACCATGCCTAGCAAGGCACTGTGGTTTCATGGATGAGACCAAGCTAGGGAGTGTCAGAGAAACTCCCCAGGGCACATTTCAGCAACTGAAGGCATTCCTCTTTTGGGGGCAACATGAAAAGGTTTGCTTTAAAAAGATATCTTGTAAAAGAATTCTAGCCAACAATATATGTGTGCCTATAAACAAATGTACGTTTGGGTGCAGTGTAACATGGAGAAAAGAGACCAAGAAAGGCTAAATCTTAGGGAACGAGAAAGAACTGAATGTAAGGCAGGAATTGGAAGAGGATGGAGAGCTACTTGTCATGAGGGTTTTTTGCCTGTGTGGAGGATTAGTGCATAAAATATATTTGGTAGTGAAAGTATAAAATCCAACGTGAACTTTTACAACTTCCATTCCAAATGTCCACTCTAATTGTATAGAAATTGAGTTTATATAGTTTTGGGCTCTGGTTAATTTTGGTACATGATGATTTTTGTTTGTGACATTTTTAAAGATGGTATCTGGCCTTTCTGCACTTGGCCGTGAGTTTTGCTAGTCTGCTACATCAGATAGAGGCACCCAGCCTTTGGAAACAGTTGACCTCAGAAGACAGTGTAGATGTCTGGGGTGGGGTGGGGAGGAGTTTCATTCCGTAGGAGATACCCAGATACCAGGCAGGCAGGTCACTGCATCTGTAATTCTTTTGTTCTGAAGCCCACACTCCCCAGACACTTCTGCCATTCCTGATCTGTCAGGAGTGAAATGGGGCCTGAAGAAGGTGGACAGAGCCGGTGGTGAGCTCTAGGCCTGGATTCTCTTCAACATTCCAAGACAGTTTGCTTTCTTTGTTAGTCATTAAAAAAAAAATTAAATATACATCTTATTCCCCCACCCCACACCCCAGGAAAAAGAAAAAAGAAAGAAAGAAAGAAAGAGGAGCTGTGACACTTACCAGCAGTTCCTCCCAACCTTCTTTTCTTTGTTTCTGTATAGCAGTTCTGATGGTGGTGGTGGTAGTGGTGGTGGTGTGAGTGTATTCTATGATATGTATTTTATACATGTGTATAGTTTATGTCTTTATACAGCAAACATGTATTTACATTACAAAAATCAAATCAATACATGTATTCGTTTTAAAGCTTTTTTTTCTCTCTGTAATATTTCACTTATGTGCTTCTATGTAAGCTGATGGTTTTTTATTGTTTTAAAAGCTAGTGAGTGTGACTTGATGGTAGAACACTTGCCTAGAATGTATGAGTTTCTGAGTTAGAGCCCCAGCTTAGCATAAGTTAGTCTTGTTGGAGAATACCCATAATCCTAGCCCTGGGGAGTTAGAGACAGGAAGATCAGAAATTCAAGGTTATTCATTGGCTCTACCAGGAGTTCCAGGCAAGCTTAGGATATATGGGATGGTGTCTTAAACTATAAACAAATGAAACAAACAAGCTAATTAACAAAGTGCTCTCCTTTGGCATATCATAATTTCTTGGGCAATTGACAAGAGGAATGTTGCTGAGTTGCTGTCATTACAATGATAGTGCCCTCTTAACTGCCTTATCTGTAAAAAATTTATTTCTTTTGCTATTTGTAGCCTTAGTAAAATCCTCATTGGGAGTCTAACTTAGATTTGGACAGTGACATGGTCTCTGGGAAGGATTCTCTTGTCAGTCCAATGTTTCCAGTCAGTAGCCACGAAAAGCCTCCTGGTGTTTCTCTCAAGAGCCTGGAAGAAAGAAGCCGTGGAGAGGACAGGGCCATTTCTGCAAAGGGAGCCCTGCAAGCTGGAAAATGGGAAGGAAACCACCATTTTGTCTGCTTCTGATGTGTCTGTGTTGCTGATGAGGCCCCTTGGCATGCGCAGTAGATCACCCTTCCAGGGCTGATGGGCATGCTGGACAGTCTAGACTTGAGGCAGATATGGGCTTTGTAGCTGGGGAAGCAAGCAAATCATCCTCCTCTCGTGCTCACAGAAGTCGGTAAGTGCTAAGCTTTGGTGTGTGTGTGTGTGTGTGTGTGTGTGAGATTGTGTGTGATTGTGTGATTTATTTTTATTATTGTATGTCTGTTGTCACGTGACACTGTGTATGTATGGAGGTCAGAGGGCAACTTTGTGGGCTTGGTTCTTTCTTCCTATCTGTAGATTCTAGGGCTTGATCTCATTCCCCAGCTTGTACCACCCAAGCCATCTTTCCCAGGGCCCTGTGTATGTATGTTTAGATTGGCGTGTGGGCATAATCATTTCCTTTAATAGGGTTTTGCTGTAAAGTATGAAGCATAATTTCTTTATTGATAAGCGTATTTATATTTCATCTCATTTCCTATTCTCTTCTATGTTCATTCATTCATTAACCTATTTAGAAGTTAAAAGAAGAAGTCTCTTTGTTGCCACTTATTTTCTACTAGTACAAGAGACAGGCACCAATCAAATAATCATCCCAATGACTATGAAAGAATGTCGAAAGAGACTCGCTCCATGAGTTTGTAGCACAGGAGAGTGTTCCTCAGGGCACTGACTCTTTGGCCACCTCTGAACACAGTTGTGGAGCAGGGATGGATATAAGAAAGACCCAAAGCTGCTTTTTATAGTTGTTAACAGTTCTTAATAAATGTGTGGTGATTTACATATCTATTACTGGGGAGTGTGAGGATCATTGCCAGATTTTCATGTTTTATTTTGTTTTGGTGGATGAAAATAAACCCTTTATTAAAGGACAATTCTGTATTTACTCTAGAAATAATAGGAGAATGGGGGCGGGGGGATGAAATGGTTATTGTTAGTGACTTTGAAATGGCTCAGAGAATAAACATTTTTATCATGTCAAACCCATTTAAATCTAAACTTGGGCTTCCTCAAGGAGCTGCAAGAAATGGGAGAAGAGGCAGCCTTCTCCCCCAAGTTTATACCCACATCCTGTTTCTCTTCCAGGGATGCTGCAGACAATCCCGGGGGGGCTTGATCCTTGGCAGCGGGGATGCCATCACCATGGTGCATCCCCACAGATCTTGTTAAAAGTGTGCCCAGAAATCCCTGCAGAGTGCCCGAGGACCTAGGAGTTCTCCTCTTAAATTAACCCGGGGCATGTTTTTGCACTATGGTGCCATGTGCCTTGGCGTCTGCTCTGACCAGCTCTGTGGCTGCTCACACTGTCTTCATCTTATCTGTAAAGATGACGGCCTGCACATACATTTGTCTGCAATTCTGACAAAAGAATTTAATAAAACCTCATGTTCAAAGACCATGGTGTAGTGGCTGGCATGGAGCATTTAATACGGATTGATTTTTCTTCCTCTACCACCTGCCTCTATGATACCTCCCCCTCCCCCGCTCCCCACCAGTGCTGAGATTTCAGACAAGTGCACACTGGACAGGCTCCCTTGTTAAAATATCTTGCTCTGTCATTTGAATGACTCTGGTATATTTGTGTTAGATATAGACAAAAATGATGCTAGCTCGTTCAGGGGCGATGATGAATTACCTCTGAAGTAATGCACACACCAAAGGGGAAGGGGGCTTTGATATCTTTCTGCTTTTATGTGATTGGATGCTGGATATTTGAAAAAAAATTTTTTTTGGAAGTTGCAGTGAGGCTTCATCTCATGCCCATCACTGATGAGAGTTTCTTGCAGAGACAACAAAACCAGATGCAGACTGGTTTTTTACTAAGTGAAGGTTTCCACTTACAGTGGGACCCCCTTCTCTCTTTCCTCTTCCCATAAGGCAGAAATGTTCACAATTCCCTCTGATAAAGAGATGCTGAGTGGAGTGGCATTGAAGGTAAAAGAATTTGTAATTCCTGTAGGGAAGATGCAGTGATTTAGTTATCCTTATTAGGACTTTGAAAGTCCTGAGTCTCCTCTTTTCTAATTTATTAATGGCATTACCCAGCCAGCCAGAGCAGCAAAATCTACAAGATTAAAAATTAGTTGAGTGCAGCTGGGACCCATTGATGTGTTGTCTCCATAACAACTAGCTTGTGTCTGGAATGACAGACTGGGGCACTGTCTAACCACACGGCATTGCTCTATAAAACATTTGAGCAGTGATTCCCTTCCAAAGTCATCTGGAAACATCTCAGGGTCCTGAATTTCTGTTTGGTGGTAATGATCACATTTATGCATAGGTGACTCTTAAAGCATTATACTTGTAAACACCATTTTAGAATTGGTATTGTTGGAAATACTAGGTTTTCACAAGTCTCTGTTTAGTCCCTTGAATGTTGTATTGTCAGACCTATCTGTGCCTTTCCTGTTTCCTTTCCATCCTACCACATGTAGATAGACACCCAAGGTGTGTGGGGGGTGTTTCATCTCTCTGTGGAGGTCAGAGGTCGGTGCTGGTTGGTTCCTTACTCACTCTTTACTTTTTATTTGATTTTGTTTTGTTTTGTTTTTATTTTTGAGACAGGGTTTGTTATGGAACCCACACTTACACATTTGGCTAAATTGACTGACCAGAGACCTCCAAGAAACATTATTTCTTCCCCCTTCCCCCTACCTCTGGAGTTAAGTAGGCATGCTTTGGCATCCAACTTTTAAATGGGCATTGGGGATCTGAACTCAGGCTCTCATGCTTGTGATGCCTTGAACCTGGAAAGTGTCTTTAAATAAACGTTTTTGTGTCTCACCTGGGCACATGTGGAGGTCAGAAAAGGATGCCAGATCCCCTGAAGCTGGGGTTACAGGGTCTGGAATGCTTGGCTTGCTACTGCAGTGCAGTCTCCAAGGTGTCCTCCTTAGGGCTGTGCTCTAACTGTTCTGCACTGCTCGTTCATCATTCCAGCTCCACTGTGTGGGTGGGTGGGTTGGTTGGTGGTGGTGGTTGTTGTTGTTTGGTTGGTTTTTGTTTTGTTTTGTTTTGTTGTTGTTTTTGTTTTTGTGCCAGATAGAAAGGAGGAAATACAGGCAAAGGCTTGTGGGTGGCTGACTGTAGCTTCCTAGTGGATTATAGTTTTCAGAATTTTACTGAAGATGGCATCTCAGATTTATTTATTTTTAAGGTCTTCCCAGAGAGAAATACTAGATTTAAAAGCTTAAAAAACCCAAACCAAACCAAAAGAAAAAACAAAACAAAACAAAAAGAGAGAAGGGAAAACCATCACCACCAAGCCTCCACAGTCTTCATGGCCAACCCTTTCACCCTTCAACACCACTTTCTGCTAGCATCCTGAGAGCCAATTGACTCTCAACTCTGTGACCTGGACTCCAGCATGCGATTCGAAGGTGGTTGGATCTGCTCTGGCTAGAGTCAGGTGTGGATTACGAGGTGTGAATTGGAGAATAGCTATGAGAATATTCTTGATTTGCAAACAATTATAGGGGATAATGAACAGGATTCCGTAAGATTTGAAGTTCTTACTGTGGAAAATAGGGCATGTCTGATATCAGGTGACTTGGCCTCACCTCAAAGTGGACTTGGATTCTGGGTTCTCCTCTCTGGCTTCTTCCTCCGGGAACCTGCTTGCCAGTCGTCATAAAGACTAGCTGTTTCCTGTTCTGAACACTGCTGACCATGGGTGGCTGATGACCTCATAAACCAAGGCCAAGGCACTTAGGAAACAAGTGCCGCATGTGTGCCAGGTGGAGCCTGCGCCCATGCAGCCGTGTTAAGCCCCATTGCCGCTGCTGGGCTCATAAATTCCTGTCGAGTAAACAGGGCTCTTGCAGAACGTTGGCTTTTGTGAAATGCTGTTGTATGTGGTAGGGTAGACAGTGTCTAATATGGCATGAGTTGAGGTAAAATGAAGTCCAGATCTGTATGTGTTGGTGTGACCCCTCTCTTCTGCATCTCATAAACTTGAGCATACACAGAAACTCTCCTGGAGAGTCCGCTGCTGTTTCTTGGTGATGCTTGTTCAAGTGAGGGCACTGTTAAAACATTATAGAGAAGGCACAGACCTTTAGCTCTCAACTTGTCTGTCCCAGGCACACATATTGAGATGGCAGGGTGATTTCTTGAACAGGTACTATTGACATTGAGATGTGGCACTGAGCATGCTCATCCAAAGTGTGTCAGAGTAGTATGGAGTGAAGTCTAGCTTGCTGTCATCTGTTGTCTGATGTGAAGGTGACCTTGCTGGTCTTTGTGTAGGGAAGTGTGGGAGGGACATCCCATCAGGCAGTATGCCATGTGTATCAGATTGGTTCAGACACCTGCCACGATTACTCACTCTATCCCGTGGTGGTCTGGTACACAGTTGATCCAACAAGAACTTTAGTGCTTTTTATCATCTGCCATTCGCTTGTAAATATTTTTTGTCCCCTAAGGAAAGCATGTGCCCTAAGGAAATCAGTAGAAATGAAAACACCAAATTTTGGATTAGCACAGAAAGCTCTGTGTGTATAGAGGAACATTTGGATAAGGTCTACATTCACTCTTCTGGAGTCTCCTCTGCTCTCTTCTTGTTGCCTAACCCAAGAGTCCTATCCAGGAGACCCCATTGAAATAGATTCCCTATCCATTGTGGTAGCCATAGCCCAATGTGTCTATTTAAATAGAAACACAGATTTGTTTAAATGACATATAATCCAGAAAATTCCAGATTGAGTTGCAGTAACATCTCTCTCTCTCTCTCTCTCTCTCTCTCTCTCTCTCTCTCTCTCTCTCTCTCTCTCTCTCTCTCTTTTTCTTTTTTTCCTGAGACAGGGTTTCTCTGTGTAGCCCTGGCTGTCCTGGAACTCACTCTGTAGACCAGCCTGGCCTCGAACTCAGAAATCCTCCTGCCTCTGCCTCTCAAGTCCTGGGAGTAAAGGCATGCGCCACCATGCCCGGCTTGCAGTAACATTTCAAGTGTTCAGTAGCCATTTGTGGCTACTGTATAGGACAATTCAGATCAGAAATAGTCTTTATCCATGGTTCTACTGAGGAGTACTAGAGATAGCCAGACCCTGTTGTGTGTGAATGGGTGTGCATGCATATGTGGGAGTGTGTATGTCTCTGTGTGCTTACTACAAGGTTTCAGGACAAAGCCTGCTCCCAGTGACTCTGGTAATATGAGCTAGTGAGGGAGTGTTCTGGTAAAAAGCCACAGATAAATGAAGGAAAGGCTTTAATTATGCATGTGCCTGGCTGTCCTTCTTTTCCTTAGCCATGCCAGTGTACCACATGGATCAGGGATATCGGAGTTTCCTTTTCCTAATTTTCTTTGTGCCATCTGCCCCTCCTGGTTTTATTTATTTAATTATCCCTCCCCCCAGTTACTTAGTGCCGTGGTCTCTTTCTGTAGGTCCCAAAGCAGACATTACCCAGGTTTCTCCATCTTCTAGACCACACAAGTTCCTCTCTGTGATGGCGTCTTTGGCAGAATCCATCCTGTAGGCTGTATGTCAAGTACTCCCTGGATACACTGATATCCCATCCCCTTTCTTGGAGTTTGGGCCTCACTCCCAGTCTTGGGGAACTGAGGCCCTCCAGATAAGAAGCTTGCCCAGTGAGCCTACTCATCAGTCTTTGGCAGAGCCAGGGATCATCACACCCACATCTGAGGTTCCAGAGCCTCGGGTGTCTCCTATAGCATGTTCTCACTGCTTGCTGTTTCAGTACTCTGGCCTATCCTAGATACTCAGTGGGCTCTGTGTCCACTAGGAGTTATACTGGGAGGAAACCATAAAGGAGCCAGAGTGGACCAAGCAAAATTTACTTTTGTCCTGAAAAAGGAAAACCCTGGGTGAAGGTAACCTGGGACACCTAAGCCACATAGTTCTCTCTGTTGTGTGTTCTACCACCCCTAAGCAAGGTGAGACTCTGGTATGGAGTGCACTGAGGGAGACGGGAGAGAAGGGTGGTAAGGGCCGGCCACAGCTGCAGTCTTTTAGAGAACTCCTGTGGGAGTCATATCCAGCAGCTTCCCTGGTGTGGCACTGCTTGGCCTCTTGCAGGGGAGGTTAGGACAGGACTTAGCCTTCTTTCCTCTGGGCATGCCTTCTCTCAGTGATACTGACATTTCAAGAGGAAGTGAGTGCTGGGGAGACTTGTCACAGTCTGCCACACGCTGTGTTTGTCTTACCGTTTTAGTTAACCCTGAGTGATCACCCTTCTCCTTTTAGCCTGGCATGCCCTCCAGTGATAGCTGATGCTGTGCGTACCTGCTGCTTTTCTGGGTCCACATGCATGTCCTGGAGTTGGCATGATCTGAGGATGACGATTCCACCTCTGAGGTGCCATATTTCTCTCTCTGGTCCTGAACTTGAAATAGCTATTTCCAGATTTTTCATCTGTGTGGCGATATATCTGTCATGGCACCCTGGTAGGTGTATGGGTCATGATTTGAACAGAGGGACCAGGTGACAGGACAGTGAGACTTGCTTTCATTTGGTTGCAAAACTCCTTAGCTAAGCATCCCCTGGGAAGGGCATGATGGGAAACAGTATCCCCATAGAGTTGTGTCTGTAAGAACAGTGTCTTGGGGAGTTATGTATTTGGAGGGGTGGGTGTGTGTCTGTCTGTCTGTGTTGTGTGCATCTTCAAAGTCTGCTTTTAAGAACCATTCTTGCTTATCTTGATGGGCAGTCTATTTCGGTAATGGGCTATAACAGTGCTGAAGATACTAGTGTAAGGTTCTTGCACTTTTAAGAGCAGAGGTGATTGCAGATCATCGTTTAATCTTTCTTTCAAGCATCCTCTGGCTCGTATGTGCAGGGAATAGGTGACAGCCATAGCTAAGTCCCTGTGTGGAAGAAAGGAGCTTCCTGGGTTTAGGTTTTCCTGTTTGTTTGTTTCCTCCGCAATATGTTTCAAGTAACAGGCTAGAACTGTCTCAGAACCAATGTGTTTTTGTCAGGGCCACTTTGGATGGGTCTTAACAGTGACAACCCATTTGCTCTGAAGGGATTTTCATTTTTAGTGTCAGCAGCGAAATGGGTGTCTAGCAGAGGGAAGCACTTTAAACAGTTAAATAAACTGGGGGCCTGTGTAGCTAGAGACAGCTTCCCCTTCTCATTCACCCATCCCTTTTTGATGCACCTTAAAGGTTTACTTACTGGTCCAAACATTTATCCCATGTCTCTCTTAACTTCAGGCTGCCTGGGAGTTCAGTAGATGTAGAACAAAGAGGGTAAGCCCTTAATGTACCAGAAACCACCCAGCAGGTGGTAAAAGGTGTGCTGTGTGTTTTAGACTTTGAGTGTTGGAGTATTTGAGGAGTGAAACTCACATTAGCATTTTTATCAGCACAGAGTATGCACAGAAGAATGAGGTTGGCCCTGCCAGGAGCTCACTCGTCAGTGCATTAAACATACCCTAGTAGATCCAGTCATAACACACACTAAAGTCATGTTCACACTTCCTGAAGCTGTTAGCTACATTGGGTTGGAATAGACTAGAGCGAAAATCTGGAAACTCTACATTTCAAGCTATGTATCAACAGAAGATGCTGGTGGGAAATCTCTGAGTAGCCACACCAGTCCTTTCTAATGCTTTCTTTAGTACAAAGTGTCTTTTAACATTAAAAGTGGTGGAAGGAGGTGTATACACAGACACTATCTAATGTGTTGTGTTTTACCATTTTAGGTAGACTTCCACACTTGGTATCCTTTGATAACAAGTTTGCTGTATTTGACCAGTGCCCTCTTTATTTCTGGCTAGACTTAAATCTCTTGGTGTTCAGGGAGCTTGTCTTAGACAATGGTCTTCCTGTTTCTATGACTACCTGCCTATGTGATTATCTGGAATTTTCCAAGAGGATTTCCTTGGGCAAGCTTTTCCCCCATGAGAGGACCAGACAGGAGGGCTGATATAGGAGTCACTGCTCCCAGAACTCATTTCCAGTGTGGGTTCTTAGCTACTCCGGATGGAAGCACACCACCAGCCTACCCTACTCAAGGTGCTCTGTAGCCCTTCACACTTAGCTCAGCCTGTTCCCTGTGATCCCCTGTAACAGCCCGCCCATAACATTCAGCCTTTGCTCAGCTGCATCCCTGTCAGGCATCCCTCTTCCTCTGTGACAGAAAGCATGCAGTTTTTTCCTTCTGATAGATATGTTTTCCAAGCTTTCAAAAATGAAAAATAAGTGTGTGCGTGGGGGGGGTTGTGCATGCGCACATGTGTGCTGCCTGTGTGCATGCACATGTGTAAGTGTGTGTGCTATTCTCTGGGAATTCCCATGACAAAAATGTTGTATATAAAGCTCAGAGACCAGAGTACTCATTTAATCAAACAATATATAGGAAGTATTTCTCTGTATAAACTTCAGGTACCCAGCATATTCTCTGCTTTCCAATGTGATGGCTTTTTGTTGTTGTTTTGTGTGTGTGTGTGTTTTTTTTCTAATATTTGTTTGTTTGTTTGTTTAATATATGTGAATATACTTCAGGTCTCTTCAGACATACTAGCGAAGAGGAGATCAGATCCCATTACAGATGGTTGTGAACCACCATGTGCTTGCTGGGAATTGAACTCAGGACCTCTGGAAGAGCAGACAGTGCTCTTAACCACTGAGCCAACTCTCCAGCCCTGTTGTGTTTTAAAAAGCCTAGGGAGGTTAATGGCTGGTCTTGGTCTAGGCTCACACTGCAGGTAAAGGAATGAAGGGTGCAATCTGTAAGGCTGGCATTTGTTCTCCAGGATCGGCCATATCGTCTGCCATATTCCTATAAAAACAAAAGACAAAAACTCAATGTTACTTTGACAGCTTTAGTTTGGCTCTAAAAGTTCATCCAGAGTTTATATCGTATATTATTTCTTATCTTGGTCTAATGGAAGTCTCTCTCAGATGATGTAATGTCCCTCCCTTATATCTTTACACTCTGGAAGATGTGTCTTTCTTATCTTGACACTCTGAGCCTGTCTTTGCTTTACTAAGACCAGCAGTACTGGTCTGACGGTGTGTCTGAGACGTGAGGCTTTCAGTTCGAAACTCTAGACAGTTAGAGAATACATTCTGGACAGTCCAGAACACTCTGGGAGTGTGTTTGCTTGGAATGCTAAGAGGTTTCTTCACTTAGCAGGATGTTCAGAGCTGACACTACCTAAGTTTTCTGCAAAATGTGACTTTTGGTCATTCTCATTTGCATAATGCAAACAGAAAAGGCCTATGTTTACATTTTAGAGCATGACAGACACAAATGTGATCTAAGAAGATCTTAGCATATTTCTAAATAGGAATGTTTAGATTAGCACGATTTTAGTAAGAAAGCAGCCTGTTTAGAGGAATTTGGTAGGACATGGCTGTACTTCTGTTATTCAGAGTAATATGATACTCCCTGGAGTCATAATAATGATTGTTGATCAGCTAATTCTGATATTAGCTTTTTTTTTTTTTTTGCAAGCTAATGAAATAACTTACCTTTCAGAAATATAGAGAATTGGTCAGTTTTGAGGATGGGTTAATGGGAACAGAAACACAGCTCTGCATGGCTACCCTCAGCAGCCTGAGAAGTTTCCTTCAGCTTTCAGAGACCTCAGCTCAGAGGGATCACTGGCTTCAATAGAAAGAATTTTAGGGCTAGGCTAGTCATTTTAGTGAAACCAGGTTGCTCATTTTCAATATAGGCTTAAAAGATAGGTACTCAGACAGTGTGATGGTCAGTATGTGCTTTCTGTGGGAGAGTGCCAGAAAGCCAGACCCACCCAAATGTGCACTCTGGCTTCTTCGGGATAGTGGACAGTTAACTGTTTCAGCATTAGCACGGTCCTTTTGGCAGCTTTCACTTTATATCTCTAAAGGTTGCCAAGAAATCCCTGTCCCTTCTCTCTTTTAATAACAGAGCTGCCTTGGATGGAGTTAGAATCTGATAAGGCTAGGGCTGCACTGGGGATGTCCTTTCCCTGTAACTGAGATTTCCACTGGGATTCTGCGTAGTCTGTAGGGATTGAGGCAGGAAGGAGAGGGCCTGGGACAGTGGTAATTGTGTTGGAATTCTTGCCCTGCTGCAGGTGAGACATCTAAGCCAAATGCCTGGATAAGGGCTCCTTTTTTTCTTCTCATGTCTTCCAGTTTTCCCTGCCTTTCTATCTGCCTCAGAACTACAGAGCAACCTTTTTTCATTTTTTTTTCCTATTAAATTCCCAAAGGAGCCAAATGCCATCTCCCCATGCTCATTGGAATCTGGAAAGAACAGAGAAGAATTATATTAATTGATATTTGTGTTCTTTCTCCATATGATGTGAAGATACATAGAGATAGATCCATGTTATGACTGTCAAGACAGAGTACTTATGTTTTGACACACTGGGGCTGTGTTAGGAGATGTATTTCCTTTGGTTTCTATGACTATGAAGTAGTCCATCACTATCATCTAATGCAATAACCAAATGTCAGTGTTTTCTGTTAAACTTTCTGCTTTTGCTGCTCCTGCTGATTCCTAGCTCAAGTATATGTGTATCAAATAGGTAATGGCTGGGAACAGTGACTTTGCTCAGCTTCATCTCGGAGGCTGAGAGAGAAGTCACTATCCCAGCAGTGAACTCGTTCTTGAGCAAAAGGAAAAGAGGCTCTGGGTGGTCTTGAACTTGCAATGTGGAGTTTGACCGGCAGCAACCTATTTCTTTGGCTACTTGATCATAGGTCCCCAGCCACTCACAAGCTGGTGACTAGGAAATGCAGCTCTCATAGATTACCAACAGTCAGAAAAATGTGGAGATCTACTCCAGCGTCTTCCCTAGCAGGGAGGTTTTTTGCATTGAACTTGAGTCTAAGTTTGTTGAAGGAATTTGATCAAGATCTTTTCCTAGGTCACTAGGCTCGACTTCAGTATTGAGTACATCACTCAGGCTTTTTCAATCACTAACTAGCCCACTCCCTGCAAAGTGTCCCTACTTGCAGATTGTTCATCTCTTAAGTTAGAAGGGCAGTTTACTTTCTTGTTTGTTTGTTTTTCGAGACAGGGTTTCTCTGTGTAGCCCTGGCTGTCCTGGAACTCACTCTGTAGACCAGGCTGGCCTTGAACTCAGAAGTCCGCCTGCCTCTGCTGGGATTAAAGGCGTGCACCACCACGCCCTGCTTAGTTTACTTTCTTTAATGAACTCCCAGCTTAGGAGGAAAATCAGATGCAGCAGAAACTGGATAACTTTATCAAGAGAGCGTTCATTTTCTTTGTTCAAACTGTGCCTTACGTTTGTAATGCACTTTAATTAAAGAGTGATTGTCAGGTTTTTTTTTTTTTTTTAAACAGGTATAGTATAAGCTGGGCACTAATGGGTCCATGGGGCCAGGAGTAAATGTACTTAAGGGCTCGCTTGGATTTGCAGGCCCTAGGATGTCATTTTAAGCATCTTATTAAGACTGCCCATATGGGGTCTAAACCATTCCAGGTCACTTTGCTTCACTCTGCTCCACTTGGCCCACCTCTTTAACATTCCCATATGTTTCCCATTTGGCTTTCTTTTATTGGAAATTTCATTCAGTGTAACAGGCAGTTCCTATGTTCACCACACTCCCAGTAACCCAAACAGAGACACATGGGCTGACAAAGTAGATTTCTTCCAACTCACTGCTGCTTCCCAGTCCTCCCAGTGAACTTGACAGACAGACTTCCTGACTCTGGAGCAGTGCTGACCCACTAGTTTGGCATTTTAGCTTCTGCCGGATCTATTTAGGACTTCTGAGTCATCCAGTGTCAACAGGGTAGTGAACTAATGAACAAAGTTTGTACACCCGCTGGGCGTGTTGCACCTGTTCTTTAGTTTAAAACTTCATGGTAACCACCATTGATTAGTGGGAGTTTTTTAAGTTCCTTAGAACTCTTTCATTTCTGTGTAGGTGCTGGTCCCTGGTCATTTTGGTCCTGTAAAACTAGGGTAGCAGGGAGCACTGTGGGAACAGGCTTAAACCGGAGCTCGGGCACTTGGTGCTCACTCGTTCCTTACAAAGTGATAAGAAGCCCACAGAAGCACTATCAAAACACCAGGGCCCAGGCTGAAGCCTAGTGGTGAGCGCTTGCCTTACAGGGGCAGGAGGAACAGCCCACCAGCTTTGCAAAGAGATATGACCTTTAACTGTAAAAATCATTGTATGTCACAGCCTCAATGGGTAGGTTAGAGAGTGAAAAAATAAATAAGAATTGAATGATACATTTCTCTATGATAGCTGAGAGGTGTTCAAAGGACATGTTCTTATATAAAATAATTTCTGTATACCCAGCATAAAATAATGCATGAATAATGGTTGAATGATGTGCATTTCCACCCAGTGTGAAAATTCATGAGTGGTCACACTGCTCAGTATGGGTCCTGGGCATTTTTTTTAATTCATATATTTTTAATTTTATTAAGTTAATTTTTTAGAAACAAAGTCTCATTGTGTCGACTGAGTTTCTCTTGCATTGTGTGTCTATAGGCATGCCCCGTTGTCCCAGACTTGACTTGTGTGTTTTAATACTTTTCATTTGCGTCACTTAATATACTTAAGAGCATACTCAAGAGATGGGAATACCTCCATATGGATAAAAGCTAAATTTGTTCAATACTTTGGTTGGAATTATATGAAAACATACAAATTAAGAACATTTTTTTTTTTTTAACGTGGGTCACTTTGGCAACAGGAACACTGTCCAGATCCTATTTATATGGCTCGCAGAGGCTTCTATTGTAGCAGAGAATGAAGCACCAGGTGGTAGCGGTATTTTTCTGATACAGAGATAAAAACTATAAACCCAGCCAGGGAATTTCCATCCAGGATCCCCTGAAGGTTTTGGGATTTCTAAGGCATTCAGCCATCTGCCTCAGATTTAATGTTATTAAGTTTATAGAGATTCTTGAGTGTTAGATCTGCACTTGGAAGACGCCGTATCAGATGTGTGATTGGCTGTGGTACAGTTGTTCAGTAGATAGGGTTGTGTATTGACAAAGGAGAGAATTGTCTGGAGGGTCATTTGTAGCCATGTACTCTATTGTTTTATTATGTGACACTGTCTATTTAAGTACCTTCCCTCAGTGAGGATGTAGCTCAGGAATAATTTGTCTTGAAATTGGTATAAACAGAGTATCATTAATAGTGTCAGGGATTGGTGCTTGCCCATGGGATGGGTCTCAAGTTATGACAGTTATTGGTTGGCTATTCCCTCAGTCTTGTTTCTTGTGGACGGGATAAATTTGGGGTCAAAAGTTTTGTGGGTGAGTTGGTGTCTCTGTTGCTCCACTGGGGTTCCTGCTTGGCTACAGGAGATGGCCTCTTCATGTTCCATATCCCCATTGCTGTGAGTCACAACTAAGGTCACCCCCATTGATTCTTGGGTGCCTCTCCTATCCAGGTCTCGGTCTCTCCCTGGAGATGCTCCCTACCTCCCCACCCCTGGCAGTTGCTAAGATTTCCATGCATTCTCATGGTACCGATCCCTGACACTATTAATGATACTCTGTTATGCTTCCAGACAGGAGTCTAGTATGGCTGTCCTCTGAGAGGCTCCACCCAGCATCTGACTTGGACAGATGCAGACACTCACAGCCAAACAGTGGATTGAGCTTGGGGACTCTTATGGAAGAATAGGAGGAAGGATTGTAAACCCCAGACAGGGATAGGAATTCCACAGGAAGACCAACAGAGTGGTCACTTGGGGCTCTCAGAGACTGAACCATCAACCAAAGAACAACAATGGGCTGGACCTAGGCCCCCTGCACATATGTAGCAGATGTGCAACATGGTTCTTCATGTGGATCCTCAACAATTGGAGTAGCAGCTATCCCAAAAGCTCTTACCTGTGTAGGGGATATGTTCTTCTAGCTAGGCTGCCTTGTCTGGTCTCTATTTGATGTGTCAGGGTAGGAGAATGCCCAGGGGGTACACACGCGCCCCCCCCCCCCAACTCAGAGGGGAAGGGGAGGGAGATGGGAGAAAAGATTGTGTATGGGGAGGGGGGAAAAGGATTGTGTGCAGGGGTGACCAGGAGAGGGGCAGTGAGCAGGGATGTAAAGTGGGTTAAGTTTAAAAAAAAAAGGTATAAATAAAAGCGCTTCATTTCTCAGAATAACTCTGGTGGTCTTTGTAATTCATAGGAACAAATTTTCCTCTTGATTTGAGGATGAGACCCCAGAATATAAAAACACCAACTTGTTAACATTTGTCAGTCCATTTGTCCCTTTAGATTATGTATTCAAGGCTTCCTCAGAGGGGCAGTTTGGTCCCATAGCTGAGACTATAGGCCTAGAATCAGGTGCTTGGACTTGAACGTCCATCATTTCCTCTAAAGGTCTCAGGTAAATACTTACCCTCTCAGACCTACAGTTTATGTGATGGGAACAATAACAGGAGCTACTGTGGAATTCTTACCAAGGCTCAGCAAAGTTCTGAAGGCTACCACTTTGAAGCCTTGCTACTTAGGTGTTTAGTGTTATTTCCCTCAGTGAGCCCAAAGCCCCAGTCCAGATTCATCGCCTTACGATGGCCATGGTGGCAGAGCATCCTCCAGCTCTAACTTCTGGTTGTTAAATCAGAATCTGTAGTTCATGACTTCCATCCTCCAAATGAGGGTGGGGTGCATAAGCTACCTGAGTATCCTATAAAGTCTGCTCAGAGGCCAAGCTGCATCCTGTTCAACTCTGCCTGCTGCCCACAGTCTGCAATGACATCACATTTCTGGGATGAAAATCCTCTCTCAACTGTGACTCAGGTCCTCATGACATCAGGGCTAATATCCCAGGATGCAACTCGTTTGCTGGAAAACTGTAGCCTCTGAGGAGTCATGGACATGGTGATTCTCCTTGAGCTTAGGTGCTGTTTGAATAAAAGCCAGTTCATTTCTGAGCACTGTGTGTGAGCAGCCAGGCACCGAGTCAGCATCTGTGGGTTCCAAACTTGCCCCAGAGTGTGCTCAGAGCAGGAGTGTCACTACAGACTTACAACTTTGATCCATAAGTCTTATGCAAGTGTTGAGAGTGTTCAGCCTGGCTGTTGATCTCTCTTAGTCCTTCACTAGGTAAGGACCGACCTGTCTCATAGGTGGACTCAACTGTGTGCTAGTTGTAAGGATGTGGAAACATTGTGTGGCATCATGGGTGATGATTGTCAGCAAACAAACCCAGTGTTTCTTGCAAGGATTGTACAACTTTGGAAATTGTGATTTTAGCATGGTAGCCCCATCTGCAGTCTGGACCTGGGGAAGTTTAAGGTAGGTGTGGCTGATACAGACAAGATGAAACCTGTCACTGTCACATGAGAGTAGACTTACATCACCCTGGTGGTGCACTGGCCCAGTGAGGACCACTATGCAGTTGTGAAGGACAGGATTGAAACACTTGAGATATCAGCCCTGGCTTAGAAGTTTAAGTTCATTAATTTAAGATCCAGTGTATAGGATGAAGAGTATTGTCATGATGTTTGTAGAGTCTCTCCTGTCCTAGGTATTGTACCAAAAGTACCCATGGGTCTCACTGAAGTAGGCATTTTTAGCAGCTGCCTATTACAGATGGAGTGATGAGGCTTAGTAAAACTGTTTAACATGGGTCATAGGAGACAGAGACACATAGCAATTCAGAATTACTCCAAGTACATGACCAGAAGAAATGACATAACCCTAATCCTGGAAATTCCAGTGAGGGTGACTGCAGGGCTCCATGGTCTTTGAATTGGTGGAGATGGGGAACCGTCTCATTCAATATTGAATTTCTCTATAAAATTTCTCTATACTCAGGTATCTGCTCTGTGTTGGGAAGCACATCACAAAACAACACAATATCCTTGTCTTATATGAATTGGGTTTGAATTACTTTTTAAATTATATTCATTTTTATTTGTGTTATGCTTGTATGTCATCTACACTACATGCTTGCAGTACCTGTGGTGGCCAGAAGACAGCGCCAGATCCCTGGAATCTGAGGTTATAGACAGTTGTGTGCTTTCATGTGGGTGCTGGGAGTCAAACCCTAGTCTCCTGGAAAAGTAGCCAGTGGTGGTCAAGGTCAGAGTTTTGGTTTTGTTTCTTAAAATCATATTTATATGAGTAAACTGTAGCTGTCTTCAGACACACCAGAAGAGGACATCAGATCCCATTACAGATGGTTGTGAGCCACCATGTGGTTGCTGGGAGTTGAACTCAGGACCTCTGGGAGGGTAGTCAGTGTTCTTAACTGGTGAGCCATCTCTCTAGCCCCCAGAGTTTTTGATGTGTTAAGACCTCCCAGAGTTCTCTCAAGGTAGGAAATAAGTTCTTAGGTTCTCTCACAAGTTTTGACCATCAGTCTGCTTTCCATGAGATTAGTGTTCAATTTTCCTGCCCCGTGCATTTGTTTAGGGCAGCTGGGTTACATCCTCAAGAATTGGGACATGAGTGAGCTAAATAACAGGTGACAGCTTTGTTGTGACAATCAATGTCTCTGGCTGGGAAGTTGTATTAGTTATTTATTGCTGTGTAATAAATGTATCTCAAAACTTAGTAGCTGAACATGATAGATGGAATTCTTTATCCTCTGGTCAGAAACCCGAGTGCGGCTTTACTTGGGTCTTCAACTTGGGGATCTCCGTGGTTCACTTTCTGATGACAGCTGAAGTCTTATCCAAAGGCCTGAGAGTCACTGGCAGGGCATCTCTTCGTCATATGCCTTGCTCCCTTACTTAGTAGACCCCCAAGAAGTCCAGTGGACTTCTCTGTGACATCTAGATCCTTCAGGAAGGATTCTGAGAAGAATAGCAGAGCTCACCTGAGACAGGTGAGACTCAGTCGTCTTAAATCTTGACTGAAAGAGACATGCTTAGGTTAAAAGGGAATTAGTGAGTTCTTACTAAATGATAGAAAACCACAAATATCAAAAGGTGCCAGTCATTGAGGACCATTGTAGTGGTTACTAACACATTACAGCTTATGAAATGTCCCTTACAGGCTCCTGTATTTGTCACTTGGTTGGTAACTGAATGACTTTCAGGGAGTGATTGGCTATAACAAGTGGATTTTGTGTCCTTTGATGGACTCATATTCTAATCAGCATTATTAGGAGTTAGCTGGTGAAAAATAAAAACTGGGATATAATTGAAGGAAGTAAGTCACCGGAGAAGGTTTTCATTGGAGGCTGTAGCTTGTCCTTTTCTGCATTTCCTGGGCATCCTGACTCATCTCTGTTATCTACCTCTCCCCCATAATCTTCTGGCAAGCCCAGCAACTGTGTACCCTTGAACCATGATCCAAAATAAATCTTTCTTCTCAAGTCATGTACTTTGACAGAGAGGTGAGAAATCTGACCACACAAGTGCAAAGAGATACAGGCATTTTGGGAAGAGGACCCATGTATCCAATTTTCTTTTTTTTTTTTTTTTTTTTAAGATTTATTTATTGATTATATGTAAGTACACTGTAGCTGTCTTCAGACACTCCAGAAGAGGGCGCCAGGACTCGTTACGGATGGTTGTGAGCCACCATGTGGTCGCTGGGATTTGAACTCTGGACCTTCGGAAGAGCAGTCGGGTGCTCTTACCCACTGAGCCATCTCACCAGCCCTCCAATTTTCACTTGCAATGAGAAGGCAGAGAAAAGTGTACAGCAGAAGGCTGCGGTCACCCAGGACTGTGATCAGCAAACTTCCTGGTCCAGAATGAAGCAGAGGGGTTGGATAGATAGAAAAAGTACTGGCCAAGCAACAGAAGTCGTGACTTGCCCATGGCACCCTGTGGTGCCATGAGGCAGCTTATGAGAAAGAAGGAAGGGCAGAAAGGCATTTTGCTGCAGCTCACGGAATCCTTCTAGCTGAAATTATGTTAAAATTGCACATGCACAAAATTCAAGAGCTAAACAAAATGAGAAAATGGGTGTGAATTTCTTTGCGTGATTAAATAACCTTTTATTACCTCCTCCCTTCCCAAAGTGCAAATTGCAGTGTTGTAAAAAGGTAGCCTTGCTCTGTCTTAAGACACCCAGGAGGGAAACTTAGCTACTTCCTGCTCTGTAGGCTACAGCCCTATAACTCAGAGCTGTGGCATTTGTTTCGATGTTAGAGAAATGGCCATAAAAATTTGATGGAGGCAGAGACAGCAACCACTGTGGTAGAGGTCTGAAGCAGGGATGGGAAAACCAAAATAGAATGGTAAAGCTGTGCACACTGATACTTAACTAGTCACATAGTAACATTTAATTGTAAGTAGTTAACTGTTGAAATATTTCATTACTGTGATTCTTCTGTATCTGTACTATTAAACTGAATGATGACTCTTTTGAATTGAACCCTCGATGTCCCTTATACATTTCCAGTTGGCTTATATGGAGCCATTGTAACTCAGTTCTTTGTTATTCACAGTTAGGTGTCTACCTCATGTGCCTATGCTGTAGGTTCATGGGTTGATTTAACAGGGCTAAAGGACTCTTAAGTTCTTATATTTTATAGATGGTAAGATCCCACCCATTTCCATAAGGAAAGCTGAATAAATGCAGTTAAACAGAAGGAAATTAAATAACTATATGGTCAGCATGGTGGCTTGAATGAGATGTTACTCATGTTCTCAGGCATCAGCATATGCGATTCCCCAGTGAGTGACATTGTCTGGTAGGCTTTGGAGGTGTTGCCTTCCTTCCTGGTTCCCCAGTGAGTGACATTGTCTGGTAGGCTTTGGAGGTGTTGCCTGCCTTCCTGGAGGAGATATGGTGTTGTGGGCAGGCTTTGAGTTTTCAAAAGCCATATGCCTTTCCTAGTGTGCTCTCTCTGCTTCCTGTTTGTGGTTTAAAATGTGGCTTCTGAGCGGCTGCTCCAGCCTTCATGCCTGCTGCTGTTCTCTCTTGAGCAAAAGCTCTGCAACAGTCAACTTAAAATAAGCCTTTCCTTGTCTATGTTGCTGTAGCCATGGGGTTTATCGAACCAATGAACCTCTAACAAAACATCAGCAATCATTGAAAATGGAGCATATTGGAGAAAAATCAATGAGCCATTGAAAGTGTCAATAAAAGTGACAGATACCTACCAAAGTTGACAAATACTCATTGCAAGTGTGAAAGATGAAACAGAAGCTGTCGTTGCAGATTCTGAAGACATTGAGAATTTTGGAGGTTGCTCAATACTAGAGTATTTGCCTAGCGTGTGTGAAACACTGGGTTCAGTCCTCAACACACCGAATGACCCACTGACCGACTGACCAACCAAACAGCCAACACACAAAACACGTTCAGAGGGAATATATCAGGGACAACTCTCTATGCCAGTAGTTCTCAACCTTCCTAATGCTATGAGTCTTTAGTACAGTTCCTCATGTTGCAGTGACCCTCAACCATAAAATTACTTTTGTTTCTACTTAGTAACTGTAATTTTGCTGCTGTTATGAATCATAAGGTAGAAGCTGATTTGCAGGATACCCGATATGAGACCTCTGTGACAGGGTTGTTTGACCCCCAAAGGTGTCACACCCACAGGTTGAGAACCACTGCTCTATAAGGATCTGAGTAGGATGACATGGAAGAGTGGCCGGAGAAGCACAAACTACCCCACTTTAGTTTGAACGGTTTATCTGAGTAGCCCCATAGTGGGAGAGCAGCTGTCTCTAGCACAAACCTATTTCATTTCCTTTACATGTACACCTGCCAGTGGGAATTGTTGGATCATATAGCAGGTCTCTTTTCAATTCTCCTGGAGGAATGAGAGCACTGTCTTCCATAATGGCTGTACTAATTTATATTCCTACCAACAATAGCCGAGGGTTCTCCTTGGTAATTGTTATTCTGTCTTCTTGATAAGAGCCATTCTTCCTGGAGTTAACAGTTGGGTTAGCTTGTTGTGGACGGTGGTGAGACATGTTGGGTATATTAATATATCCAGGTAAGGAACTAACATAGAATATATTTATAAATGCATATACCAGTGTCACTTTTTACTTTTGAAATTCTACTGTAATTGGTTAGGTAGAACCAATATGGGAAAACAGGTGATGGGTACAGAGGTCTTTCTTGCTCTATCTTTATCCTTTTCCATGGATCTATGATATCTTGAAGGGGAAAAACTATTATAAAGGTAAGACCTACAGGTGGGTGATACATGTAGCTCTGATGGTTGGGGTCTTGCCTAATAAGCACAAGCTCTGGGTTTAAACCCAGCTGCTGGGTGCTGGAGATGCCTCATTTGCATAAGGAGGGGTTCCAGGTGCTGCTGGACATGACCTTATAAAGGGGAAGAAGTTTAACCTGGCTACCTAGTAAATAACCACCTCTGATGGGGTAAAGGTAGGGGCACAGGGCTATGTGCATCAGGACATGATGGCACCTAAGCCAGGGGAGGAGAGATCCCATTCCTGGGATCTCAGCACAAAACTTCTGGGGTTTGGACATAACCTTAACCCCACTCTTGATCAGGCCTTGCTCCTCCCAGTCCCACAGCTCCCTGGCTACATAAGGAAGTAGAGATGGGTTGATCAGAAGATGGCTTTATAGTTCATTTGAGATCCGTAGGCTACACAGGATGCTGTCTCTAAAACAAATGAGATCTTCTAGGTCACCTCTCATTTGTTTCTAGCCCACTCCCCCACCACTGCTCTCCCCCCCCAACCCAGGCACATCTTTCCGATTTATTTTATATATGTTTTGCGTGAACACACACACACACACACACACACACACACACACAGAGTTATATATGTGGGTGCTTGTGCACATATATATGAAGGCCAAAAGAAAGTATCAGATCCCTCAGAGCTTGAGTTACCTGTGGCTTGTTATGTGAGTTTGGGGATCTAACCCAAATGATTGCACAGCAAACATTTTTAACTGCTGAGCCATCTCTCTAGCTCCAACCCTGGCAGATATTAACATGTCCTAGAGATATTTTTGTTCATCACATAAGTTGAGAGGTAAGTAATGAGGCTAAATGTCTCACTGTCCACTGTGCAGTCACCAGGATGGAAGACGTATTCAGCCACAAGTATCCTAAGTCTGAGTTTGAGAATTTCTGCACTAGTTCCTTTAAATAGCTTGAAACAAGTGTGAAATTTGGGGTTGTCCCTGTAGGGAACCAGGCAGCAGATTCAGACAGGACATGATTAGAGGAGCCACATAGACCAACACGGAGAGACCATAAATAAGATGCTGACTGTTGCCAAGCAGCAGGAGGGCAGCTGTATCCTATGGAAACAGCTAGTCTTCACTGCTGCATACTTCACTAGCAAAACATTAAGGCCACTATGAGCTGTGTTTCTCCCTCATGGCTGGTGGATGGCTCTAGTGCGGTCTGACTTTGCAGTCAGCGTTGATACTGGAGAATAGACTGGGAGAATTCCAGCAGCCCCATGCCACTTTGGGGAGGGTGTGTATTTTTCCTCCTTCCTCCCGCTTCAATGTGCTGTGCCTTCCCTTAGCAAGCACAGCACCTGTGGCTGATACTGACCTGTGGGGCTATTCTGCTAGTTGCTGCAGAAGTGATATACAGGGCCTAGGTGGGGCCACAGAGGTGCTGTGGAAACTGTTTTGGCTGAGGTTGTGTTGGCATGATGTGGCTCTGATCCCACCTGTATCTATTTGAAGCTGTGGTATCAGAATCCTTTAGAGAGAAATAAAATGTTTCATTTTATTTTTTAATTGTGGAAGGTTCTCTTCATTTTGCCTGTGTTAATTATGTCTTAATCTCTGAGGAATTGTTTCCAGGCGGCCACATTTACTACCCATTTGTCAGCAGAGATGGGCGTTGTATAACTGTCAGTGACTGGATGACTATACGGAGGTGACATTGTGTTATCAACATGATCATCATCATAATCAACGATGACTACATGACGATGTCAATTCCCTCTGTGTTGTGGAGGCTGGTCTTGAACTCAGGGACTCAAATGATCCTCTTACCTCATTTTCCCGTGTGGATGGAACCACAGCCATGCACCCTAACACATCTGGCTTTATTGTTTGTTTAATACTTTATATTAGTACCACAGAGTAGACTTTCTAAAGGCAGTGAGACAGGGCAGATGGCACAGTCAGGTGTGTGAGACAGCAGTCAGCAAAGTGATGGCTTCTTAGAAGTCCAGTCCCATCCTTTTTTTTTAGGCAACTGTCATTTTCCCTGTATACCTTTAATAGCTGGTAGTCTGTATTTGCCACTGATCTCTTACATGTTTTACAGAGTCCTTAAGAGACTAGAAAGCCAGGAATATTCACTGCCCCACACAGCAGAGTTAGTTTAGTTTCTGGGTTACTGCCCAGCCTGTCAGTGAGTAGAGTGGTTTATGTTGCAGTCCAGTCTTTCGTGCAGCATCAGAATTGAGGTCGCCTGTTTTCCAGTGAAGACATTATCCTCCTTTGGCTTTGTCATCTTGTGTTTGGTACCTGCTACCTCTTACTCAGAACCAGATATACCCATGGCATGTTGGGTTCGTCAAGTGAGACATTAGTTTGATTGTGACATCAGAGCCTCCGTGCATGTGGGTTGATGTGAGTGGCAAGCTAAAGCAAAGGCATTAAAGGCCCTGGTACTGAAGCCTTGTATTAATCAAGCCACACCCATTTTGTTAGCAGTGACTTTGACTTCAGATCAGCTCTAATCTATTATCCATGGTACCAAGTTTTAAATGAAAGCAAGAATAAACATGAAGTTTAATGTAATCAGTAAAGGAGATACAGGGTGGTTGAACAGAAGGGCTGCGTTCTGGTTTCAGCCATAGAGATGATGAATCTATATATGGTACCAGTGAGTGCCAAAATTGTAAATATAAGTTCTTAAGTCTGCCAAATAATGGCCTATGAGTACTTAGTATAAAAATGTTCTCATTTGCATTGAAGTAGTTTAAATTTCTTAGATTTCACTGTAAAATGCAACATTAATGCAAATGTTGTTTGGGGAAGAAAGTAAATACTCGAGAGAGGGCTATTAATTTCTTGTACACAGTCATGTATTTTCAAACACTAGCTTATCATAAATGGCCTCTATCGTGTTATGAGTTTACTTGTTAAGGCGGACCAGAAGCCCAGGAAATACAAATGCTTCAAATAAGAAATACATTGCAGGATATAAATGAACTCTCACAGCTGCATTTGCCATAGCGATTAAGTGACCGTTATGTACATTCTTCTTTTCTTGCTAGACATATGTCTGAACCAATGATATTTCAAGTACCTTAATGTAGTATGTGTTGTGTTTCCTTGAAGCCCTTGGCTTAAAAAAGATAAATGTTGCATCAAATGGGGGCATTTTAAAAATACAGACAAATGAAAAAGAAATTCTTTAAAAAAAAAAAAAAAAAGAGTTTAGACCTGGAGAGATGGCTCAGCAGTTAAGAGCACTGACTGCTCTTCCGAAGGTCCTGAGTTCAATTTCCAGCAACCACATGGTGACTCGCAACCATCTGTAACTCGATCTGGTGCCCTCTTCTGGAGTGTCTGAAGATAGCTACAGTATACTTACATATAATAAATAAATAAATCTTGGGGAAAAAAAGAGTTTAAATTCTCTACTTGGGGAAAAAGAAAAGCAAAAATAGAGAATAGAATAACAGCTAAAGCAGACTGGTTTTCTGAGGACCTAAGGCAGCCATCATTTTACTAAAACACTGAGCTCTGATTCAGTGGTTTTCATATGAGTAAGACTGGGATCTGTCACACATGTGCGTGTGCACACTTTATGATGTCATCTAGAAAATGGCTTTGAGTTACATGATATACACAAATTTGAAGACAAAAAGGAATTTTATGCAATCCTTAATAGAAAGCTGATTGGCTGTATTGCTATTATATGAAATAGAATTCAGGGTTACAGAGATGGCTCAGCAGTTAGAGCATTTGCTGCTCTTGCAGAAAACCTGGCTTCAGTTCCTAACACCTAGGTGGTTACTCATGTGTAGGAACTCCAGTTCCACAGTACCAGACAACCTCGTCTGGCCTCTGTAGGCACCAGATACACACAGGCTGCCCATACATGCATTCAGCCAAACACTCATACACATAAAATAAACAAAAGATATTTAGAAAGAAACAAGCCATACTTCAAAGCATGTAAACTTACCACACAGAGAAAGACATTTAGAAAGTTACTTTGTATTCGCATGCACGTGGAGGCCAGAGGTTGAGACTGGATGTCTTTCTCTGTTGTTCTCAATTCTGTTTTTGTGAGATAGCCTCTCAATAAACTCAAAGATCACTGGCTGTTAACACTAGCTAGCCAGAGAGCTCCTGAGATCCTAAACACTGGGATTCCTCTAACACCACCCGGCTTTGATGCCGGTTAGAGATCTGAACTCATGTCTTCATGCTTGAGTGACAGTCACTTTACTTACTGAGTCAAATACCCAGCCCCAGAGAAGGACTTTTTTTTTATAAAAAAGGGTCGGTCTGCCAGATTGGCAGAGGAGTTCAAACTGCCTGTGTACCAAACAAGAGAGCAGAAAAATTTGTTCCATGCCCAGTACCGCATAAACCATGAGTAATGGTGCTCATCTATAAACCCAGCACTTGAGAACTGGGGCTGGAGGTGCAGGTACTCTCAGCTGCATGGTGAGTTCTAGGCCAGTATAGAACACATGAGATCTTGTCTCAAAAAATAATAAAATAAAATATACCAAACCTATCCACAAACAAGCAAATAAGAAACAACAACAAAAACCAGTACCAAAAAAAATTAAAGTAACCCAAACAATAACAAGGTTTTGCACATAGCAAATTGACCAGTGGTTACTGTAGTTAGTAGATATTTAAACATATCAATGTATATCCAGCGCCTTTATTCCCTCTCTTTGTTTCATTTGGTTAAGTTGGAGAGGAGCTGTACCGTGGATGTTGGATAATCACAAGATGTTCCGGTCATTTATGTCAGAAATGGGAACAAGCTTTATTTTGGCCTCCTAACTATGCCACTATAGAGTTATTGTAAAGAGCTTAACAAAGAAGTACTAATATTGCATGCCCCTTTCATCCTTTCACAGAGTCACATGGGGAGTGAAGGCGTGCACAGGCATCAGGCTTCCCAACACAGCCTTACCTAGCAGTAGTCCGATGCCATCAACCAACAGATTGAATCCCCAGGAAAACAACAGAGATTAATACCCACTGAGTCCATTCACCAAGACAGTACTTTGGAGTAATGACAGCTACAGGTTAAGATATACTGGTAGATAGATGGTAGTCTGAGGTTTCTAGAGATTATTACCTAATGTTCAAAGGAAAGTTCATGACTGCTATTTGCGTGGAATCCAGCAGCGCACCGACTGTAGAACCACATTCCCGACACAGATTTTTCAGTACTTTGTGTTCCACACTGCCTTGCCCTTTCAGTTCTGCAGTTTGGTGACGTTCACAAGGCCATTTTAGCTGAAACCTCCTTTCACACAAGTAGATATTTTTTCTCTAACCGGTGCTTTAAAAATTCTTGATTGACAACAGTCTTCACGAAATTCTTTGATTGACAGGGCGTCACAGAGTCCAGGCTGTTCTCAAATCAGCTGTGTAGTCAAGAGTGACCTGGAACTTCTGGTCTTCCTGCCTCCACCTTCTCAGTGATGGGATAGCAGGTGTACCCACCAGACTGTGTTTATGTGGCTCTAGGGATTGAAGCCAGGACTTCACACATGCCAGGCAAAGTGCTCTGCTAACTGAACTATATCCCACACCATTCACCAGTTTCTTTTATTATTTTTTGAGTGACAGGTACAGGACAGAGATTTTTTTTTGTCTATGCATGTGTGAGGGTAGATGCCCATTGAGTCCAAACAGGGGTTTGGATCCCCTGGAGTTACAGAAAGTTGTGAGTCACATGATGGGGGTGATTGGATTCTGGTTCTCTGGAAGAAGTGCAAGTGCTCTTTCCTGCTGAGCCATTTTTCCAGCTCCCCTTTTCTGGTGTTCCAGCTTCATGTGTTTCTTGCTTTGATTCTAAGACTAGGGGTCATTTGGTTCTTTGCTTGTTGTTGTTGTTGTAGTTCAGACTTGGCCTCCTTTACTATAATTACATACCAAGTGTCAAGTTTCAGAACTCAGTCTTCAAGCCTATTTTACAGATTAAGTGTTCTTCTTTGTATACTTTGGAAAAAACAGTGGTCAGATCCAATGCTGTACTTTGTTACAATGGAATGCTTTGTGTCTATACTCAGACCCTTATAGAGCCCATTCTTAAGGAGAAGTGAATGCCAATTCAGCAGTCTCTGGGGGTGAGTGTGCTCTTGTTTTAAGTTTTTGATAGACACTAGATAATGTGGATATCATTTCTTCCCAGTTGCTCTTGACCTTCTGTCCATCCTGCTCCTCCTCATGCACGCTGTCCTTGTCCCTCCTCATGCTTCTCCCATATGAAATCCCTATTAAAGGAGATGCTGAGATAGCCCCTCACTCTCCCCAGCTAGGAGATAAACCTACTAGAGGAGAAGCTGAGGTCAAGGCAGGAGTCAGGGCAGTATGCTGTCTTCTATCGGAATCAGCCCTGAGGGAATTGAATTCTCCCATTGCCATTAGAGATGCTGGTGGACCACATATTTTCATGAGTTTTAAATCCAGAACTCAGCACAGACCAATGAATGTACTTCACAAATGAGCAGGGAGGATCCAGGTCCAAGCGCTTGCCCAATGCTGCCTGCTATTGGCACCGTCTCAGATCTTGGTTAGTGTTTATTTTTCAAAGTTCCTGTTCCTAAAACTCTCCAGTACCACACCCATCCCAATTCCGTTTGCTTCAATGCTATAAACCTACTTATTCCTATTACCTGATGTGTCATAGCAAGCCTCCTGGGGAGCAGCCCAGGCAGGTTTTATTCACTCACAACACTAGGCTGTTGCAGTCTTGATAAGATTTGATCAAGTCTTTGAGTGTTTAATCACATGGACATGTGTGATTATTTTTAATAGTGTACAATATATTACTGTCAGTCATAAAACACATTGAAAATTAATTGCAAACATAAGTCAGCCGTGTTTAGTCATTTGGGAAGGCTGCCAGGAGCCTCTCTTATGAGGGGTCTGGCTGTGGGAATCGATGGGAAGTGATTTCTGCTGAGAGAAAATGTGCTGTGGTAGCCCATTTTGCCAAGAATCTGGTCATCTGTGGCTTAAAATTAAAATAATAATAATAGTAATAATAATAATAATAATCGGGCCATTTGTCTTGTAAAAGCTAATTTTGTGTTTTCTGGGAGCATTTTTACTGGAGCTGCAGTTGACCTGGGTGTTTCCATGGATCAGTACTTGGTAGTGAACCTAACCAGGCTTGCTATGTGGCTGGTGTCTATCTGTAAGTGAACCAACCCTCCTCCCTTCACCCCTGCCTATCTGTTTTATCCTCTTAATGCCTTTGTTAGATGTTTCTTTGTCATCCAAACATGGGCATCTTAGCAGGCTGGGGATACAGTGTCTTCTAATAGTGAGAAAGCTTTAAATGTAATAATCTAACATGATAACCTGTGTGGATTGAGAATTATACTGACATTTATATTAATGGCATTTTTAGTTCTCAGAAACTTTCTTTCGTCCTTTAATCAAGGAAAAAAAGATTCTTCTTTACACATTTATACACATTTATTGAATTTCTTTGCTGCTCTCAGTATTATAGGTCATGTCTTATGTGCCCTCTGATCTTCTTAGTTTTATTTTTGCTCATGTTCCCAGTTTACTATTATTATTATTATCATCATCATCACCATCATCATCGTTGTCATTGTCATCATCTTCATCATTTTAGTGTGTAATGTGCATACAGAAAAGTGAATGAGCTGTAACTGAACAGTGTGATGGGCTTTCAGGAACTGAAACACTGCCACCCCCTTCCACCTCCCCATCCCCACCCTGTGCTCTCACGACCAGCACCCAGTTTCTGCGTGTCTCTGGCTCATGTCTATATATTGCCATAGCATCTCCTAGGCCTCCCCTCATGACTGTCCTTACCAGTAGCTACCAGCAGCAGTGGCAGCAACACAGATGAGTTTTTATCTACCTTTCTAGTTTTTATCATCAGGAAAAGCACATGGCTATTTTGTTTTCTTCTGTGTGTGTTGCTCAACATGATTTGAAGGTTCATGATGTTTTAAACTACAATTACATAGTAGATTTTGTTTTGGAACAGCTAATACATTTGTAGTATTTTCTTCCAGATGTGGCTTTACTAAGACACAAATTACTTCAGGATGATTTTTGACTACTTAAAAGTCATACTTCCTAGACTACTTAAAAGGACAACTGGGAGGGAGGGAGGGAGGGAGGGAGGGAAGGAGGGAGGGAGGGAGGGAGGGAGGGAAGGAAGGAAGGAAGGAAGGTTGGTAGGTTAGTTCACTTTCAAATCAGAAAAAGTGTATTGTTTCAAGCAGAGGTTCCTGAGATACTGTATACTCCAGACTCTAACAGTGGCATTGGGGCTTAGTGCAGGGTTCTGTTATTTGGATCTGAGTACTGTTGGTGGTCAGGACTTAGCGTGTCTTAATGTCTGCATATGTATCAGGTCTCACCTGCACATGACATCCTTTGTATGTATGAAGCAAATTTTCAATTGTAGGTGCATATTGTCATGACTGGTAAGGTAATTCGTTCTTATACGGTAATGAGTCCAGCCTATCCGTTTTATCCACCAGCATCTAATGAAAGCGTGATTCTTCACATAGGGGTCTGTGCTTCATTTGGCTGTTACGTTTGCCAGCAGCATATTCTGCTGGCAGAATTTTTCAGTGACTGATTCAAGTTAACTGTTTTTGTTTTTCAGAATATCCTGGAGGGATCTTATAACTTTGATAGTGGTTTCTTAAAGACTTTCTCAAACGCTGCTGGCTGTCTTTGGCATTGCAGACGTGTCTGTTTTGTGCAACTTTTACACTTAACAAAAAGTGTTTGTAAATAATGCCTTATGTGTATTAGTCACTGGGGCTTCTGCACCAAAAATTCCTTAGACTGGGTAGTGCCTAGCAAGAGTGGTATTGCGCAGGACTCTGGAGGCTAGGAACATTAGATTCTGTGCATGCCAAGGACGCTTGTCTCACAGACCACACCTTCTTACAGCTGCTCACAGAGAGAAAGAGATGTTGCTCTGCCTTTTATAAGGTCTATACCCTGTCAGTGAGAATGACCCTTTTGCAAGTTCTTTCTTAAAGGCCATGTTTCTTAAGACGGTCCCAGCAGCTTCAGGTTTGAGTGTAGCAATTTTGAGGGAGCACTAACAGAAAGAACAGAGCAGCGTGTAGGTCGTTCTTGTTGACTTTTGGGCCTAAACAGACATGCACAATGATTTTGTATGCCTGTGCCTGTGTTTTACTTCGCTGCAACATCACAGGCTTAGTGGCCGAGATGCCACATGTTTAATTTCTGAAGGTCAGCAGCTTGGTATGATCTTATAGCTCCAAAATAACGGTGTTGTCCGAGTTGTATCTCTTTCTGGATGTGCTCGGGGTTGTTTGGCCTCTTCATAATGTGCATGAAGTTGTGATCAGCAATGTACAACTTGTTATCTACGACTCAAAGGCAAAAATGATCCTAATGTTTTAGCAACTTTATGATTTTGTATTATTTTTAAGGATACTTCCTTTAAAGGAAGTATCATTTTAGTGCTAGGCAGATTGTAAAGATGAAGAGACCTCTGCTAGCAGAAATAAAGAGCTGCACCATTGGCCAAAATTTTGAGTTGATAAGCTGTTGGTATTTTACAGTTTAGTTTTTTTTCTGAAAGCAACTCTGATGTAGATTTTCAAAGTTAAACTTTTAAAACACCTGGAACCAGTGGTTTTGAAGTCATTAATCCCTTTCTGTTCCTGTGCTTTTGAAGATAAATCTTGGCTATCTCCCTTTTCCCTACTTCATGGGTACCTTACCCTGAGCTGTGCTTGTATGTTTAGTGAGCGATGGCAGGCAGTACATGTCACCCCCTTTTCAGGGAGTATCTTTAAATGTTTAATATTATTTTAATCTTACCTATGCTTCAATATTCTTGTGGATATTGTCTCAAAAAACAGAGAAAAATAATAACACTAAAACAGAAACATTGTATTTTTCAGTGAGTAGATATTTCCTGTAACTTCTTAAGTGGTTAAATGATTAATACATAAGAGACGAGACAGAGATAACTGCTAGAACCATTGACCCTCCCACCATGTAGAACACAAGGTCTGAATGCTTCATTGGGAGGGAAAGTTGGTTATTTAAGCAGCCACCTTTAGCTGAGTTGGATAGCCATTGTGTCTGGTGTATTTGCATATGTGGGTGTCTCTCTCTCTCTCTCTCTCTCTCTCTCTCTCTCTCTCTCTCTCTCTCTCTGTGTGTGTGTGTGTGTGTGTGTGTGTGTGTGGTTGTCTGTGTGTCTGCCTGCCTGCCTGCCTGTCTGTCTGTGTCTCCTGTCTCTTACCTGCCTCAGTGCTAGGATTATAGGTACACATTGATATAGCTAGCTTTTTCTGTGGGTGCTGGAGATCTGAACTCAGGACCTCATGCATGAGCAAGTGTTCCTATCTACTGTGCCTTATCCCTAGCCCCTCTGACTGATGTTTAATTCCCAGTCTATTAATGATGGGTAAAATTAAGTCATATGAGGACAAAGAGTTGATTTAGTTACTGTAGATAAGGTCTCCTGTAGTGTATTCAGTCTGACCTTGGACTTGCCTTGTTAGCCGAGGATGACCTTAAGCTCTCTCTGACTCCACCTCTGGGACTTCCTGCCCAGATTTTGCTTATGTGATACTAGGAAGAGAAACCAGGGTTGTACTTATATTAGGCAGACATTTTACCAGTTAAGCTACATATGCCCAGCCCTGAATCTATTTTTAAAGATAATGGAACTGAGAACTCTTTCTACAGCCTGTTTCACTTGTGTGTATAGTTCCTTATGGTCCCTGCACCATGCATGCAATTTGAAATGCCTGCAGTTTGGAATTAACCTTGCCTCTTCACATATCGGGTCCCCTCTTTTCTCCATCCACACAGCGACATGTGCTGATTTACCCTATGGAACAGGGACACAATTGCCGTGCTTTGTTTTAGTACTCATGAAGGGCTGTTGGCCCTGCGGAGTTGGGAAGGAAGCCAGATGTGCTATGCAAACAAGTCCTGCTATTTGCCCATCTGTGGCTCTGGCTCGCATATTCAGCTCTTCTCTAAGATCCCACAAGAGCTTAAGGAAAAGGCAGAGAAAGGGTTCCCAAAATTATGTGAACATTCAGATTTCCACAGACAGCCGGTACATATAACTTTTAATCCTCTTTTAATTAACATTTTTAGATTTTAAATTTACCTAGAGAGAATTGATGTAATGATCAGTAACATCACTGATTGCTATGTGTTCACATTATATTAAAGAAGTTTATAAGTGAGCAAAACTAAAATTCTATAAAGTGGATTTTAAAATGTTTCCCCTTTTACCAGTGAGATGAAGAAAGCTGAAGTTATTCACTCCAGGCCTCAGCTTCTGTTAAAAGATAGAACTAAGATTTAGATTGGGCCTCTGAACTAGTAGAGCCAGTCTGCTGTTTCTCTGTGGTGACTCTTGGGACGGAGCCTGCCAAGGATGGCCTGCCACCCAGAATGCATACTTCCTGAGGCATCCCTAGTACCCAGGCAGTGCTGGAGCATAGTGTAGACTCTGAGTACCCACTGGTGAAAAAGAAGGGTTGCTTTGGGAAGAGTTTTGCTCCCTCTTCCTGCATTCATATAACTATGGCCGTTATGAACTCAGTGCTGCAGGAGAAGCCACCTGTATGGCTTCTCAGGAACATTCTTCATTCTGTGTCGTCTCTACTCTACAAAGCACTCCAACTGTCAAAACTCAAGTCTAGAGCCTCAGAGATTTCTCCTGGTAAATGCTGAAACTCCTTGATAGGATGTAGGAGCTCTTCAGTGATGACGCCCGCTTCTTTTTTTTTTTTTTTTTTTTTTTTTTTTGAGACAGGGTCTCTCTGTGTAGCCCTGGCTGTCCTGGAACTCACTTTGTAGACCAGGCTGGCCTCGAACTCAGAAATCCACCTGCTTCTGCCTCCTGAGTGCTGGGATTAAAGGCATGCCCCACCACACCCGGCTATGATGCCCACTTCTTCTCTGGGCTCATCGGACCGACTTCTGTAACCCTTGAGCTAGCTAAACATAGGGATCCTTCCACACGCAGGGTTCAGCCCTTGCTAGGCTCTTGATGCATGGCATTTCTTGGTCCAGGGTAGGTCTCCTCTTTACCCTCGATTTACTATGTCTGAAAGCTGTTGCTTCCTCCCTCATCCAAGCTGGTTGCCCTTTCTGCGTGTTATGGCTGCACTCTGTAATAAGTCTCTTCTACAGTTGCTATGTCTTAGATAGTCCTATATCCAGATGTTCTAGCACTTAGCAAACATGCTTACTATTAAAGCCACTGCACCTAGTACAGTGCTTGGCAAATAGAGCCTTGCTGAATATTAATTGAATGCAATGTGGAACTGAGATGGACATGTGAACTAACTGTAGAAGAGTACTGTGAAGACTCTGTAGAAAAGGAACATGCTCTTTTATTAACTAATGTTTTGTGGCCTAGGACAGTTTTTGAAAGATACAGGAGTAATAAAGATGATTATGTGTTTAAAAAGATTTGAGTGTCTTTTTTATTCTACTTTTAAAATGGAAATGGAGACCCCAGGGTGTATTGTTTAGTGGTATAATGCATATTTATAATGTGTGAGTTTCTGAGTTCAATTCCCATAACTAAAATTCTAGAAAGTACCAAAGCAAGGAAAACCAAAACGGAGAGACCCTCCTAATTTGCTTTAGTTATTTTTCAACCGAAGTTGGAATGTTCTGTGTCTTGCCTCTCTCTGCATAAGTAGAAGGTGGTAATTAGGCACTGCTGTGTTCTCCTGCATTAGAACCGACTGTCTCAAGCTATTATCATAGTCCAAATTTATTTTATGATTTGCTTTTCTTTTTTCACTAGACCTTTGTGTCTTGTTCTCTTACATCTGTTATGTCACTAGCAAGCCAACCTTATTGTCATAAAAATAGTCCTTCCCAGGGCCAGAGCAGCCCTCTTTAGTCTGGTGTCACTGAGCAGAATACTAATGTCCCAAAGGGCGTATCTGCTAAGCACCCAGTGTCTGAGCACTTCCCACCAATTTCCATGGTCCTAGTTCACCTTTCCTCTTTCTTTATAGGATTCAGTGGGTGACATGACTTTTATCTTTTTAAGTGAACTTGTCATTTGGGTGAGCCAGAAACATGATTTGTTTGTTTGTTTGTTTCTGTTTATTTCTGTGGTGCTAGAGATGAGTCTCCCTCTCTAGAATCATGAGGCAAATCCAAAATGTCTCAGCAAGCTTCCTGCCCTAGCAGCTAGGTCCACTTTGAACAATGTGTGCTGGGGAGGCCCGTGCTTTTCCTCTGAGCTGTAGCCCAGTCCTGTTTCTCTTTGTTTGCAGAAGGGGTGGGTGGGGAAGGGACGGGAGACGGGGGCGTCGAGGATTGAGCCCAGGGCTTCACACATGTTCACCAAGACCACAGTAAGAATGTGATGTTCGCCGCCAGAGTTTAATTTAGCAGCCTAAGCTTTTGTTTTCTTTTAGATTGGTGCCCTGCCAAGGCTTGAGTCTTACACCAGTCATTCCTTCTCTGTGGAAGATAAAACTCAAGATTCCTTGTGGATATCTGAAACCATGGTGCATTAGTCAGGGTCCTCTAGAGGAACAGAACTGATAGAATTAGTATGTATATGGGGTTTGTATATGGAATTTATTAGAGTGTCTTACAGGCTCTGTTCCAGCTAGTCCAACAATGGGTGTCTACCAGTGGAAAACCCAAGTATGTGGTAGTTATTCAGTCCATGAAGCTGGGTGTCTCAGCTGGTCTTCAGTACATGCCGGACTCCCAGAGAAGTAGACTCTAATGTCGGTGAAAGAATAAACTTGCTTATGTAATAGCTAGGGCAAACAGGCAAAGAACAAGTGCTTTCTTCTTGCTTGCCCTTTCTATAGGCTGCCACCAGAAGACGTGGCCCAAATTTAAGGTGGTCCTTCCCACCTCCGAAGATTAAAAGAGGGTCTTCCAATTTCAAATGATTTAATTAAGGAAAGTCCCAGCTACTTGGGTTTTTGTTAATTCCAGCTGTTGTCATGTTGACCCCCCCCCTCAAATAGCCATCAGACATGGGTGTTTCTGTTTTCTACCTATGTATACTATTTTGACAGTAATAACCTGAAGTGATTATAATGAGGGACGACATAAGAGGGGTATGGATGTGGCCTGTACGGAGTCATGTTTAGGCTTTTCCGTGTCATGATGAGCAGTGAACCAGTGCCTCTGTGCTGAGCTAGGTTGGGATGACCAATGCAGCATTGTCATGTTGTCTTAGGCGCTTACTCAGTACTTACTAGCATGAGAGTACAAGAGACAGGCAGTCTGATGACTTAGCTACGGAGTGAGTCATGCATAGGTAGTGTGTACAGCCTGGATACACTGGGCAAGGGGTGATTTTCATGTTTGTGTGATGAATAGAAATGGCAGGAGCCTTTACCACCTTACTCAGAATATTCATTGACAAACTTACTAATCAACAGTTTGCCCCGCGGTTGTTCATGGTTATGTGAAGCCATAGAAGGTAAAACTATCAATACGGGTTGTATATTTGGGGCAGGCAGCTGTATGATATTTGTAATAGCTAAAGACTGATGATCCATTTTTTTTGTAAAGTCCATTCAGACTCTAAGTCATTTAAGCTATAGAAAAAAAGCCCCATGTATAATTAGATAAGTGTAATATATTGCTCAACATCCATAAATGTAATTAAATTTTGATATAGAACATGCCAAAATCTGACTTGCCAAATTCAGTTCATCTTTTTCTAAAAAGCATATTTTATGGTAGGCTTTAGGAAAGTGTGCACATGTGTGAAATTAGTCAAGTGACATATATTGTTGCAGCTCCCATTAAGGGATGTGTAATAACCTGGCATGCAGGAATGCTATTTACATAAGAATTCTTGCTGAAATAAAAGTGAGAAGTACTGCTAATTTTTCTAAGTTATAACTTATGTCTAAACCATCTGTTCCTTGCATATATTCAGTATTTTATATATTCCTATTCCTTATAATTTAGCTATTATCCCATTAGCTATACTATTAAATATAGTGGCTAAATGTGTTGTCATTGACTTATTCATTGATCCATTTAATATGTGTTTAAAACATTGGAGTTGATGATAACTATCTGAAGATGAAGTATAACAATTTTGGGCCCATTAAGACACCACTTGGCCTATACCACACATTTAATTTAATTTCACCTCTTTTGTATTAATCATATAATATTAATGGTGGCCATGCCCCGTAATCGATGCTTGAATTATGAAGAGCATATTAGGAATGATCTTGGGCTATGGAGATGACAGTTGGTTAGAACTTTTGCTGAGCAAGCATGAGGACCCAGACTTGCTAGGCAAGGCTGCGTGTGCCTGTAATCTCAACATTGCAGGGTAGAGGGAAAACCTGGCAAGCCGCCAACCTAGCCAAAATCATGAGATTCCAGTGTTGTGAAAGACCCTGTCTCCTGATAATAAGGTGGGGAGCAGTAGAAGACCCCAGTGTCCTGCTTTAGCATCATCCCCCACCCCACCCTGTTTCCTTCTGTTTCCCTTATCTTCTCACCTCTCCCTACTCTTCATTCTCCTGAAGTGTTATGCTGTTAGAGCTCATTTAATTGAGCACATTTGATATTCTTTCAGTAGTGTTCATTACTTTCCCCTCATAGTCATTCAGAGCATCTGAATTGTGAGCAAGGCGCCACTTTGGACTGTCAGTCCTGCCAGGTCATTGGTACGTAGAACGAACACCTCTAGTTTGCCTCTGTTTTACAGTGGCAATCCCACTTAGCAAAATTTCAAGTTGGTAGAGCTCCCATATCTCTGGATATCTGGAGCTGTGCTGTTCAATACAGTATTTACTCCCCCTGCATGGTTATCTAATTTTTATTTGAGATGAAATACATTTTAAATGTCCTTTCTTGCTTCCAGGAGCCATTGGAGCTTTGGCCATCACACTGGATTGAGCTCATTGCAGAACCTCCCTGTCCTGGAGGGAAAACTTTTCAATACTGCTGTTAGAGAGTTCCACAGTCTCTTGGTAGCTTAACTTCCCTTATTGAGTTGAAGTATGACCCCAGGTTCTGCCAGATGCCCTCCCCCACATCCCCACACACCCTGCTTCATGTATTCTATACATCTTCGTTTCTAAGCTTGACTGTACATTAACATTAAATGGGGAAATGTTTGAACTTTTACCATTCAGGTTAGTTCACCCTTGAAGGAAAGAGGAAATAGTTTTTCTTCCCATCATTGTGATGAAATTCCCCAACAAAAGCAACTTAAGGGAAAAGACATTTATTTCAACTCAGTTCAGAGTTACAGTGTGGGACTGGGGTTCTGGGGAGATGGGGTGGTGATGGAGAGTCACTAGCAGTAGGATCTCGGTGCGGTAGTTAGTCATATTATATCTTCAGTCAGAAGAACAGTAAGGACTGTATACATGCTGGTACATAGTGAGCTTTTCCAATCTTTATGTAGGATTCCAGGTCTAGGCAATGCTTCTGCCTGAAGTGAATCTCCCCATTTCAATGGATTTAACCAAGTTACTCTACCACAGGCATGCTCAGGGTCCCACTTCCCCGGAGTTGTAGATATGTTAAGTTGACTGTTAACAATAATCACCACAGCATCAGAATTTACAAAAGATTTTTACTCAGTGATTCTTGCTGGCTGCCAACACTCATAATCACTGTTATATATGATAAAATTTTATTTTCCTTTGCTTACTTATTATAAGTTTGAGATTGAGCTCAGGGCCCCAAGTGTGCTAAGCATATACCCTCTATTGAGTCCTACGTTTTAATTATTTTTTTAATCCACAGATCAGTGGCTTCAGAACTTGATCTTCTTCCTTTTCTCTTTTTTTTTTTTTCTTTTTTTCTTTTTGAGACAGGGTTCTCTGGATAACCCTGGCTGTCCTGGAACTCACAATGTAGACCAGGCTGGCCTCGAACTCAGAAATCCGCCTGCCTCAGCCTCCCTAGTGCTGGGATTAAAGGCGTGCGCCACCACGCCCGGCCCTTTTCTCTTTCTTTGTCTTGGTGCCATTGAAAGTTGTCTGGCAAGTTTTCAAAGCATGATAGAGTTATCTCAACACTCTTCCCCCACCCCCACCCCCACCCCCACCGTTGCAGAACTTCTGTCAGTATAGCACCCATCTTTAAACATGTAAAGACTAAGATAAGCACATAAAACATGCACACATGTAATAAAATACATTTGGTAATATAATTTTATCATAATGATTAAATATATAATAATAAAATAATATGATACACATTTTCAGAATATAATGTTATGTAACTCTTGCTAGTATAAGAGGACATGATAGATTTTTATGGGAATTTCTTTCCCATTTAAGGAACTAAAATATTTCCCTTCAAATAGGTAATGACAGAGCAAAGTGCATCCCCTGGGTACTTGGCTCTGCGTCTGCTTTGTCTGCAGAAGTTGTTTACGTTGCCCTTTTGGTTCATACTTTGGAATTGTGCGATCAGGGTGGATTTAAGTGGCCCCATGTCTGGAGAAGCCACCAGGGCAGGTGGTATCTTCGTGCTTCAGTGTTATCAATAGTCAGTTCTTGGCCCCAGCCTAGATTAGGACAAGCACCCTTCCTCAAACCCTGGCGTCTAGAATCACCTGAGTTTCTGAGGAGGGGCACTCCTTCCCAGTTGTCTGAGCCCCTGGAACTTTCTGGAGCTTGAGAGGAAACAAGGTAGATGTGCATGCTGCCGCTCCCTGGTGCTCTGTAGGAGAGAGAGACTGTAATTGTAAGAGGTTAGGGTAGAAACGGAGCCACGCTTCCCAGGTGGATGGCTTACAGCTTTCCCAAATCTAAACTAAAAAGCAGTTTTATGAGCATTATCTGTCCTTTTCCTTCTTTAGATACTGGTATTTTCTTTCAAAAGGTATGTTTTCCTGAGTCGCCTATTAAAATGCCAGGACTCTTAGCAACCGGTTATATAAACAAACCGTTTTATGCCTGTGTTTTTAAATGATCAAATCAAATGACTGTAGAGCCAACATGAATTATCATCATTTCTCGGAGACATGAAAACACAGTAGCTGTAATCTGCTTCATGCAAGGCTTCTTTTGTAACACTTTGCGATAATTCCAGCTGTTTAGAGTTGCCCCATGCTTATGGGGGCAGGTACCCACTTGACAGTGAGGGGTGCTGTGTGGATGAGGAACCACACTGCTGCGTCCTTGGCTGACACAAGGAAACCTGCAACCGCAGGCGAGAGAAATAGGATCTTATTTTTTTGTTTGTTGGTAGGATTTGGTGAAAGTTCAGAGCTACAGATTTGAAGACAAGTGATACATCACCAAATAGCTGTTGATAATCTTGTAAAAGACATAGATGCTTGGAGGTCTGAGCTGATAACCTTTGAAACTGCTACATAAGAAGTGGGGTAAATACAGTAAATATGAAATCCTAAATCGTAGTATATGTTGGAAGTGCATCTCTCATAGATTATTATATACCAGTTACAGAGAAATGGAGTTATGGAGTTTCATATATTAGCTTAATTAGTTCTTACTACTACTTCAACATTGTAATTTTTTCCTTGTTGCCATATACAGATAGTTAAAAGACACTTTATTTTAAGAGCTTATTAGCTGGAGAGATGGGTAGTATTTAAGACCACTGGCTTCTCTTACAGAGAACCCAGGTTGGTTCTCAACGCTCACATACATGGCAGCTCACAACTCTCTGTAGCTTTGCCTCCAGGGATCCAACCACTTTAGGCCTCCAAGGACATGTCCTGCATGTGACACATATATATTATATACCTAAAATATTGTTTAAAATTCTTTGAAAAGTTTATTTGGCTTCACAGGTGACGTCTGGCAGAGAACTCTGTAGTTTAAATGAATAAGAAATCAACATCTACCCTTCAGAGGGATCTCTTTCCCTCCCTCCCTCCCTCCCTCCCTTTCTCTCTGACTCTCTCATGTGTGTGTGAGGTGAAGAATTATGTATGCACAGGTGTGTAAGATAGAGATCGGTGTGTCTTCTTTAATCATTCCCCTCCCCTTTTTGAGACTGAACCTGGCACTCAGGGATCCCAGCTGACTTCCTGGTCTGCAGGCTGCAGGATCTCTCAGTCTGCTTCCCAGCTTTCCCACACTGGGCGTGGGGATCCAAATACAGGGCCTCAGGCTTTCATGGTAAACACTTTACTGACTGATTCATCTCCCCAGCCCCAACATTTTGTTGTTAAATGAAGCAATACAATCAGTTCTTAGCCAGCGAAAGCATTTCATCGCACCATTGGGGTTAATAATAATGTATGGTGCAATTAAATAAGTTGGTTAAGTCTGAGGAGAGTGGGAGAGAGATTCACAGAAACTCTCTGGTTACCCCAAGAGTGTTGCTTTTCTGTTGTTTGACAACACATTTCTGGGATACCACATTATATGACCTTTCATACAGATTTTTTTTTATAAATCACCAATTTTATAAGAACAGCCAGCAAGGTAGCATATTATCATTTCTTCTCCCCTCCCCATTTTCTGTGTGTCTAGTACTGAGGCATGCAAAGCAACTTCCTAAAGCCATTTAGATAGCTTAGCTTTGAGTTAGAGAGATTAACCCATCCCAGATGTCTGCCCAGGTTTATAAAAAAGCAATAGTATCTGTTTACAGCTGTGAACCTGGGTGGAGGTTGGAGGCAGGGAGAGAGGGAGAGCATATTCAGTCCCAGCTAGTAAAGAGTGCAAAGACTAAAAGCAGGAACCTTTATTATAGAGTTGCTGAGTAGCTCCTGCATGCATTAATTACTGCCTGGTTGTGGCCCTGAATCTGGGGAGCCCCAGGGAGTGTATCACTGTCTTGGCTTTGCTTTTGTTGTTTTTTCCTACAGCCTCTCATTCTCGGAAGCCCAGTTCTCATGAATAACCCTTAGCTCTTTCTGAAGTTCCAGCCACCCACAGAGACCAACTAGCTGGCTTCCAGTCATAGCTTCCTTCACATTTCCTAGAAAGAGACTCGGTGCTGCCAGATATGGGTCAGGTGGCTGCTCTTGGCCAGTGTGTGGAACTTGGATTCCTAGTTAAACATGGCTGCCTAGGGCTCCTTGTAGAGACCTGGCAGGAGGTGTCCCAAGAAGAGGGTTGGCTTCCGGATTTGGCAGACAATCCAAACGATGTCTTATAGAATAAGACAAAAGGCAACCCAAGTTTTAAACACTCATTTCTTAGGCTGTCGCCAGAAAATGTTAGAGATCATTGCTTTCCTTGTTTGTCGGAATCAGAAGGGGCTGGATGACAGGACCAAGGGAAATGTTACCATAGCAATACATGCTCTTCATTCCTTGAAGAGCCGGCATGCAAAGATTATTCCACTGCCTAGAGAAAAATTATGAAGGGTGTATTCAGTGTTCTGCTTCCTTAGCATATACTTTGTATTTAGTTACTAGCAGCTTCAAGTTCAGCAGTCTTGAGAACAAATGCCTTCTTTCCTGGCTCCTTGGGTAACCATCCATTTGGTCAATTAGTTACCAGCTCTTTCCAATCAGCAGATTAGTTACGTCAACAAATATGTGGCAAGTGCCCATTCATTGTAGGCTATCTAGATACAAAATTTCAAAGAAGGTGATGAGTGGAGCCTTTCTGTAACAGCCTGGAGGAAGAGACAGGAAGAGGACTGACACATATCCATCCACAGGTAACAAAGGAAACACTAGCGTTAGTGCTATGAGGTGTATTTCAATGGCTGGAGCTACGAGGCCCAGGGGAGGGACTGCCCATTGTCACACATTGCAACATGAGGATGTTGGGCTCTTTTGAGTTGACTGAAACACAAGAGCTCCAAGAGAGTGTATCCATTATCCTTTTGTAGACACTTCCCAACATCACTGGCTATTGGAACCTTGGTTGGATAACCTGAAGTGTGAGCAAGAAGGTACCTGTCCCTTGGTTCCTGTCTTCCTGGGAGCTGCTCTGGAGTCCAGTTTCCATAAGCTGGGCTTCCCTGTTTCCTATCTGTTTCTGACTTTTGTGTCTAGTCACCACGGCAGTGGAATTGCTCGTGCTTTGTCTTGCATTGTGCCCTGACATATCCTTTAGGAAGTATTCTTTTTCTGGACAGAGGTGTCACGGGCACAGTGGCCATGCTTGAAGACTGTGTGAAGGAAGGAGGCCTCCTGGTGGCAGAACTTCAGAGGCAGTTTGCCCCTGTGTTGGGATGTGAAGGATTCTGGGAAGGAAGGTCTTCCTCAGCTCCCCAGAAGTGCCACAGAAGTCATGCTATGGTAAACTGGGCATAGTGGTATACTTTTAATCCCAACAGGCAGGCTAGGCTATCTCTAAGTTCAAGTTCAACTTGTTCTACATAGCACGTTCCAGGCCAGCCAGTCTACACAGGAAGAACTTATCTCCAAACAAAACAGAGCACCAGCACAATAAGAGCCCAGAACAAACAAAGAAGAGAAAGAGATGGTGTACAGATGCATTCAGGTAGCTGCAGTTGCTTTGTCTAGGTAGGCCTCTTACCAGTGAGGATGACATTTGACAAATGAAGCCTACGTACTGGTACTGTTCAGGTTTCTCCTGTTGTTGTGTTCATAAGATACTGGTGAAAAGAGGAGAGACCCTGAAATGAAGGTACATGATAGAGAACTATAGTAGAGACCTTTTTTCTTGGCAGAGAAAACTTATCTAGCAAGACAGGCCTTAAGAGAGAGGCAAGTGAAAAGGGTGAGGTTGTGTGCAGGAACTGATGGGGGTGGTGGGGCGGAGCGGGGCCAGGGAGGGGCACTTCAGGTGCTGCCTGCAGAGGGCAAAGGAAGGGGACCCATGGGGTTTTGAGACTGATTGTGAACTCACACAGCAAGAAACCCTGTGCTAAGGCTGCCATGTTACACATCTGAGAAGTTGAACCTGGTGTCAGACAGAGTGTTACTTGTGTAATATCCCTAGTCCCCTATGGTGGCTGTGGGGTTCCACTTTTCCTCTAGGAGGCTGGCTCTCTTCCCCAGCCTCTGGCCTCTCCTTTGTTAACAAGGATGTGACACTGGTCACTGACTGTTGCCAACCAAAGGGAGCCTCTGGCCTTGGGTTTGTATTGTTTTTTCTGTTATCAGCTTCTGTGATTTTTGTAGGTTGCTAGGAAGGAGCAGAAGCCCTGGATAAAGTGGTTTTGAAAGACTTATCATTTAAATTATGTGTTCTTCCCAGTCATTGTTTCTTCCTTCTTGCTTTTATCTACCTTTGCTGCCTCCAGTCAGGGGACTGTGTGCAAGCTGTGTCCAAGAGCTGAATTCCTCTGCTAGGTAAAGGTTTGTGTAAAACCCTCTCACCTACTTATTCAGCGTCCCCTTGGAATGGTTGACAGTTGGTACCTGGTTGTAAAGGTCTTAAATCACCTACTCCATCTGGATTGCTGAAGTGTCCAGAAAGAAGCCTAGGTCCCAGGGTGCTCAATTATCCCAGCTGTTAGAGTGGATCACCAGGATGTGTGATAGGAATTCGGCAGGAAACCTCGAACAGCATTTTCACACCATGCTAGCAAAGCGTACTATTTTAATGTGTGTTTCCTAATAGCATACCCATGGAGCCCATGGACCATAATCATGGGCTCATTTCTTCTCTGGAATTCCCAATATCCAAGTGTTTTTCTCGTATTAAATACCTGTATTTCAGGTTATCTCCACCTGGGGTATTGCTCTCCTTTCCCAGTATAAATCCCTCTTCCCTTCTCTGTGTGTCTTTTTTTTTTTTTTTTTTTGGTGGTGGTGGTGGGGGGGTATCCAGGGGACACATTATGGCTGTGCCTCAGCGTTCCAGGTAAGCTTCAGCAGTTAAGTTTGCGTGCTCTTATAAGAGGAGAGTGTACTCCAAAAAGAAATCTTATTTTGATTAAAATGAGACATAAAAAAGATGCCTTTAAAAAAATTCTTGTAAAAGTCCCAAGTGAATCTGACAGGCATCTTAAGTGGCAGAGACCACAATGGTCCCCAGTTTGTGAGGTACACAGACCATGGGAACATGGACTTAGAGGGCTGTGGTCTTGTGAAGATTTATCTGTCGGCATTATTATTATTGTCTCTGAAGCCAAGAGATCATTTTGCTGCAAGCAATTGAGGGTCAGCAGCCAGACCAGTTTTCCTTTTAAGTCCAGGCTCCATTAGGAGAGTCAGTACTGTTACATTGAATAATTCAGCTCCGTTTACTAAGTCTATTTGTCTGTGTCTTTCTTGCCCTGAAGGTTGGTGAGGTTGTGTGTGGAGCACGGGTAGGTAGGAAGCATGCGTGAGTTCCCAAGACAGAGGTGACTTGCTTTATCTACCCCAAGTATGTCCATTGGAATCATTAGGTGCTATGTTCTACAGATCTCTCTCTCTCTCTTTGAATGCAGCCTGATTCAGGCTGCACAGAGCACTCCTATAATGCTGTATGTGATAGAGGCGGAATTACAGAAGAGAGGTAAAAAATCACTGACGTAAAAGGCTGATTCCACTTTGTGTCTGTGCTCAGCCCCTGCAGTGGTCACGTTAGAACTGCATCGCCAGTGCAGTCGTTCTTAGAGGTGGGTGCAACCTCCACTAGATGATTCCAGAAGAGCAGAGACCAAGGAGTCATTCCCCCTCTGTCCTTTATTAGCACACACCAAGGAGAGCTGGTACCCGAGGCAAAGCCCAAGCTCTCACTAGATCCAGGAGTTGGCCCCTTCAGTGTTGCTGCACCCTAATCTGGGCTTTCCTACCTTCCAGAACTGAGAGGAGCAGATTTCTATCACCCAGGCTAAAAGTCCGTACAGTGCACGGAAAGGTTAAGAGAGCTTCTTGTCAGTGAATGGCCCTGAATAGGACAGTTATCTTTCCTCAACTTTAATGTCTTCCTATTGTGGCAGTGCCAATTGCAAGGATGATTTGGCAGAGGAGAGTGCATCCACAGCAATGACCAGATGGATTCTCTTGTCATCGCTGTCATCATCTGTGTTGTCATCAGGGTCATGAGTGGAGATCATTAGTTCCCTGCTGAGAACTAACCCCCCCTCCCCCAATACATGCTGTATGAGGGTCACAGACATTTTGATTGTCAAAACTTGGGGGATGCGATACTAGGGCAGAGGCTGCACTGGTTAAGTTCTCTTTGGTACACAGAACAGTCTGTGCAAGTTAAAATGACTTCTATCCCAAGTCAGAGCAGAAACCCTGAAATCCCTTCATCCTTTATACTGTGGGTATCCCTAGAAAATATTCCTGTTTTCATTCTCTTTGTCCCCCCCCCCATTTCTTTCTCCTTTACTCCTCCCCTCCTCTCCACTTCCCCCGTGCCCCCTATTCTTTGCTCTCCGTTTTTTGTTGTTTTGTTTTTTCTTGTCTTGAGATGGAGTCTCTTGTAGCCCAAGCTGTCCATCAACTCCCAATTCTCCTGGCTCCACCTCCCAAGCCTTGGCATTACTGGCCCGTGTCACCATGTCTGTCTTCTTCTACCTCTTGATGTGATAGCTGTATGAAAAATGTTCTTTTTGTAACCTGGTACATTCTTTGAGCCTTCTGCCTTTCTTACTGTGCCTGTGCAAATCATTGTCTGCCAGGTCATGCAAAAGAAGCGATTAGCAGGTTATTTCTCTCAATTTCTACCTCAGTAAGAAGGCACGAGTTAGGTTTTTGAACTTGAATGTAATTAATTGGGCTTGAATGTTCCTGCTGTTGTCTCAGGGTAGACAAGGAAAGAGCTTTGTCTGTGGATGTGTATGGATGTGCTTGTGTGTGCCCACATGGAGGCTAGTCATCAATCTAGGGCGTCCTTCCCCAGGGCTTTTTTCCTTGTTTCTTGAGACAGTGGCCAGGAGTTCACTGAGTAAGCTCAGCTGACTGAGCAGTGAGCCCCTGGATCTACCTGCTTCTGCCTCTCCAGCAATAGCAATGCAAGTGTAATGGAGCTCCGAGGTCCCCAGACCTTCGTACAACTGACTCCATAATGGAAGTACAATTCAGGCTATAAAACTCAGCACATAGACAGCACCACCTGCCAAAGCTAAAACAAACACCTAAACCCATCAAAGCCCATAATTTGGGAAAGTCTCAAAATGTGCTTCCGCTTCTGGCTAGCGTTTTATAATGAAATATGTCAACCCAGAACATGGTTTTTGTGCTTGAAAACTCACCGTGAGAAAGGCTCAGCTACACTGGTATCTCAAATACCCCGTGTAGTCCCTGGTCTGCTAATAGACTTTCTATTGGCTTAAACTCATGTCTGAGCTGTCTCCTGTGATGAATACCCCACCATAGTTAGTAAGCACACACCACTTGGCCGGGGATTTTCATGTAGGTCCCGGTCCTCACCCTTATGTGGTAAACTCTTGGACAAGCGCTGTCCCGACTGAGCCATCCCCCAGTCTTTTCATAAGCAACTTTCAGGACATGTGTTTGAGGGACATACCATGCCATATCTAGATATCTCCACAATGTGTTTTTTATTTGTAATCAATAAATAAGTGAATAAAATTAGACAGTTTTGAGATTGTTCTTTTGCACATTTACATTTGCAAATGTGCCCATTACAGTAGTAACATTGCATCGTGTAATTTTAGTCTAGACAGTGTCATTATCCCCTAATAGAATGCTGCTAGGTTAACACGGTTTTAGTTTGTATCACTTTACTAGATTGGCTGGGTTTGTTCTGTATAAAAATGATCATCTTATTTGTTACCTTATTTTAAAACTCACTTTGCAATTAGCAGAAAACAAAGACAGTGCATAAAGATTTTAATTATTTTGATGTATTTATTAGTTGGTTTGTTTGTTATTTTTGAACAGGGCTTGGCTGTCCTGAAACTCACTATACAGATCAGGTTGGCCTTGAACTCACAGGGATCCTCTTGATTCTGCCTCCCGAGTGCTGGGATTAAAGGTGTTGCACCATCATAACCAGCTTGCTTATTTTTATTTTAATGTAGGTGATTTTGAAGGTGCGTGTTGCCAGTACTAGACATGTTACATGTTCATCTTGGCCTGCATAGTGCTGACCTGGATTGTATAAGTTGTAGAAAATCGTGGAGGTGTAGACTTGGAGTCTTTGCGGGTAGGTTAGATGTCAACATATTTTCAGTAACAAAGGTTACTAAAAGGATTGTGTGGATTTTCTTGTGGTGGCTTGGAAACCATGTTTCCATTTGCCACAAGGAAAGTAGCAAGTGTTCTTAGTAAAACTAAGGCTTCTTCAGTCATTCACTCTTTCAGTTCTGCATTCACTGTGTCATTAATACCCCTCCCCTCCCCTCCCCTCCCCTCCCCTCCCCTCCCCTCCCCTCCCCTCCCCTCCCCTCCCCTCCCCTCCCCTCCCCTCCCCTCCCTATATTATGCTTGATGAATGTTAAAGGGATGAACAGAAGAGTCCCAGTCCTTGTATGACCAGTTCCATGTTGATATGAGCAATTGTTAGAGCCACTGGTTTCTAACCTCAGAGTGCAGTGTGGGGTTGCAGGATATCATGTTCTTAGGGAGCATTAAAGTGATTGTGAAGCAACCCCCCCCATCCTTCACATGAAGGTTACATTCATCTCCATTTACTTTTAATCACCCCTAGATCACATGAAGGTTACATTCATCTCCATTTACTTTTAATCACCCCTAGATGATGAATAGATCTGTATGTTAAGAAATTAAAATGCTTGCTACCTGTTACCATCTCCCTTTCTTTCCCATTTCCACACAAACGGATTTTATAATTCTCTCCAAGGTTAACATTTCTGTTCAGACCTTTTGTGAAGAGCCCGGGGTGGGATGAGGAGAAGTGGGGAGAGCTGTGGAGAACTTGATGTGTATGCACAGGTGCAGGTATATGTTCACGTGGGGAGGTTATTGGACCAGAAGAGCGTATGGATATGCGGGCATGTGTATGTGTTCCTGCAGAGATTGTAGGGCAGCTGCGAATGTTGTTCCTCAGACATCATCAGTTTCTTTTGAGACTAGCCTAGAACTGTGCTAGTTTCAGTAGGTTGTGCTGTTTGGCCAGTGCCCTAGATATCTGCCTGCTTCCTCCTCTCCGTCCCTGGGATTGCAAGCAGCAAGCATGTGCCACCTTGCTTGGCTTCTTTAAGGATTTAATTTTATTATTTATTTTTATTGTTTGTATAAGTCTCCCTTCCTCCCTCCCGTTCTCTCCACCCCCCACCCGGTGTGTGTGTGTGTATGTGTGTGTGTGTGTGTGTGTGTATGTGTGTACAGACCAACAAAGTCTCTTGACCAGGAGAAGTTTTCTAAATAGTATACTTTTAGAAGTACTTGGATAAGGGATTTTGTAGTCAGTTAAAAACTGTGCTTAAATGATTTGTGGAGCACCTGTTTAGTTTATCATAATTTGGTTTAATTAAATCAAGCCTCGCTTTACAAGGAGGGTTGTCTTAGGTCTGTGGCTAGTTATTTTGACTATAATTAGGATAAATCTGTGGTGTTAGAAGACACCCTAGCAGCACTCTTCCAAAGCCCTGGCCGTGGGAACAGCAGCAGCTCTCTGCCGCTTGTGCTGTGACTCTGGCCCTTGGAATCACGGCCGCTACCTGGTTTTTGCTGGGGCTTTTGTGTTCCAGGAGGAAAGGGGGCCTGAATGAATGGACAAGTTTCTGTGCAAAGCTACTACTAAGGCTGTGCTCAAGGTGCAGCGCCCAAAAAGTGTGTTAGGAATGAGGCATGCTGTAACACTTTAAGGGTTGGCTTCAGCACTGGCCCCTGCACTAAAGTCACCTCCTGTTCTAATTTCAGTCAGGTCTGTTTTCTTCTTGTTGTTTAGTTTTTGTTTGTTTCGGTCTCTGCCCTAAAGCCTTAGGAGATTCAACATGTTTATATAGCTGTGCATTCATAGAAACTGTGCTTCTGTCTCCTCTTTATCAGACCAGCAGCTGTAAAACATGGATCATATTAATTACAAAAACCTTTCTAGCAACTGCAGTTGCTTGTAGACTCCAGAGCCACCTTGTCCCTATTAAAGCTGGTTTGGGCACTTCCTTCCGGAACCTTGTTTATCTGCCTCCTCTCTTGTGGAGAGTTTGAGGCCCTTGGGGCTGGGTAGGTTGTCTGACCTGCACTAATTAAGCTCTGCTTAAATGTCATAGACTAATGATAGTGTATAATAGCCACAACTCTTGAGGTATAGCCTAAATTTTCTAGATAAATAGAAAGTGCCATCAAGCAAACAAACAAACAAACAAAAAACACAGACAGATTTCAATCTAAGGTCACACCCTTGAAACCTGGAAGACTTAAAAAAATGCCCGGAGGATGGGGTGGAGGCCTTGGTGCTGTCAGAGGGGCCCTTGATCTGTGTGTCCCTTAGCTTCAGTGTGGTATGTAGCTTGTTCCCATTGGTAAAGTTTGATTGGAACACAAACATCCCCATGCACGCTATCCAGTTGAAGGCTGCTTTCTGACCCAGCATCATCACTGAGCAGTTATGGCAGGAGTGTGGGACATGATGCTTCAGATGGAGGAGTCTTGGTGAGAACATTACAAACTGTGTACATACTGCTCAGAAGACTTCCGAGTTTAGAGAAATTTAAATAGGATGCTGAGATTGTAGCCCAAAGGAGGGCCTAGGTTTGAGTCGCAATACTGTACACATAAAAGTAGGTGTGGGGAGGAGAACTAGACGAGGCTAGACTGCTTGGCCAGCGTGCTCGAGGACACTGGTTAGATCCAAAGCCTGAGAGAGAGAAATGTCTAGTTTGTTGTAACTTTAATCGCAAGCACAGAGTAGAAAATGAGATTGGTTTATATGTTCACTTTTCTCTCGTTTCTTCCTCTTTCCAATTTCTTGATACCCTGTCTTTGGTTTTTTTTTTTTTTTTCTTCCCTCTTCTGTCTAAAATTCATACATACTAGTAGGAAATATAGACATTCTCCTTTGGACCATCTAACTAACACCCCTTACATATTTCCCTGTGTTAATCCCCATGCAGAAACATGTTCTTTCATAGCTGTATTATCACTGTAGTACTGGCATGTAGGCCTCTTAAAGGTAGATATTTTATTCTGTTCACAGCTCAGCCCAGTGCCTACAACAGTTTCCATAGAGATGGTGAATAGTTACAAACTTTTTCAGAATCTATAGATAACGGTTTGTTTATCCAGTCCTATTTAGCTTGTCGTTTAACGATTCCCCCAAATGTTCGTTGTTAAGCACTTTGTTAACTTTTTAGTTGTTTGGATATCTATTAGTTTTTTTTTTTTTTTAATACCAGTTTTCTTGGAGACATTAAGCTAGAACTCTACCTTGAGGTAGAAGTATCAGGCCAAAGGATACTTGAAGGAGAAAAGGAACATTTTTTCCTGACATGTGGAAGTCTAAAAGGAAAGTGATTGAACACTAAGAATGAGATGCTTGGAACACAAGAGAAAGGAAGAGCGGAGTCTCTCGGGGAACTCAAGCAGGTTGGAAGACATTCAATAGTCAGAACTGATGTTGTTTCCCCTTCCTTCAAACCTTCCTTCCTCTCCTGGTGAATCCACTTGTATCTACCATCCCTTGCTAAGCTGTATTGTGTCTTGACACACACAGCTTCAGTAGATGATCATTAGTTTTGACCGGCGTGTCTTGTAGAGGTATAAACCATTGGTTTCTGTGCTTGTGGGTGGCATACCTGTGGTTCGACCAGCTGCAAATAGAAATATTTGAAAACAACAAAACAAAACTGTCTGTATTGAACATATGCTACAGGCTTTTCGTATCCTGTCAGTGTCGCCAAAGAATCTGATACAACAATTATTTACTTAGCGTTTGTATTGAGCTAAGTGTTAGTAATACAATTAGTTTAAAGTATGTGGGAGTGCATGTAGGTGATATGCAAATACTGAGGCATTTTATGTAGGGATTTGAGTATCTGGATTTTCCTGTCTGTGGGTCACTTGTCTACTTTATGTTACCAACAAGTCTTTGCTGGGCCAGCATGACCGCTTTGAGGGGAAACCTGCTTGTTCCTCTCAGGAAGAGTGGGTGACAGAGGCCGGGACAGCAAGGACTATGAAGAATGCTTGCTTTTATAAGTACTGCATGTGTAAAGCGTGTTGATTTGAATGTGCTTTATTGCATCAGTCTCTTACCACTATTGAACCAAAAGGCCCAAGGCTCCCTGCGGAGCTCAAGCTGACAAGTTGAAATGACAGGATTCTTTGGCTCTAAGCTACCCTTTCCCACTTTATTAGTTTAAGCTTAACAGTTCTTTACAGATCCTGTAGCTGACTTCAGAGGCTCAATAAAATGCTGCCTAATCAGGATCTGTCTGTCTACAGGAAAATAGGCTTTCTTATTTTTCCTCGTCTAGCTGTTGAATGGCAGTAACCCTTGTGTGATGTGACTGTCCACTTTGGCTTTTATCTAAGAAAAAGGACCATGACTGGATTTCAAGGGGTTGGCTTTTAAAAGCCACTAATTTAGGCTGAGTTGTGCCGAAGAGCATTTTTTTTTTTTTTTTGCAAGGAGGACTCAATGCATTTCTTCACCCCCCACCCTTTCTTCCCTGTGCAGACAGCAAGCTCAGCTGCTAAAACAAAGCAAACCCAGGGGGTGGTGCACACCATTATTGATCTGTGCCCTTAGGAAGCAGAGTCGGGCAGATCTCAAAGTTAGAGAGTTCCAAGACAGCCATATTGTTGTTTGTTTGTTTTAAGCTAGGGAGGTGAATTAAGTTTAGCCAAAGCTTGCAAAGGTTCTCAGGAAAGTATAGAATGATTTTTCTCCAGGACTAGGAACACAGTTTCTCTCTTGGTCGTCTTTAGGCCTACAGGTTATGAAATGAAAGTCATGCAGCACATTGATTATATTACTAAGCATTTGTGATAAAGCTTACACTAACAATTTTTTTAAAAACGTTTGTTTGTTTGTTTGTTTATTGGGTGTGTAAATATAAGTCCTTATATGCCCTGGAGGGAGAGAGGGAGGGAGAGAGGGAAGGAGAGAGAGTGCACGTGCCAGAAGACAGCTCTTGGGAGTCAGTATGCTCATAGGACCTGGTTTGGATGGTTGGCCTTGCACAGCAGACTCTTATCTGCTGAAGGATCTTACAGACCAGCTTTGACAGTATTTCTTGTTTTGAGCTCTCTGGATAAGAGACCCGGGGATTTTTATGTCGAAGCTGTTTCTTCCTTGTAGAAAGCAGAACAAAGGTAGAGGAAAACTTGTCCTAATAATTAAGGTTGCACCTTGCTCCAAGATGTTTAACAAGGCAGAATTGTAATTCGTATGTATTTGGAGAAGTACCATAACAAGGCAGAATTGTAATTCGTATGTATTTGGAGAAGTACCGCATGATTTAAAGAGTGCTTTCCCAGTATTGGTTTTATTGTAGCTGTAAAGGCTCTAGAGTGCAGATCACGCTGGCAGGTCTGTCTGAGGCATCCACAGACCGTGGATGTAGCGAGCTGGTGAGACTTCTCCCAAGTTCATAGTGCAGAAGCAACTCCTAAAGACAGGATACAATGAATCACTTATAATTCATACAGAAGTGTGCTCCTAACTTGTCCACACAGCAGGACATAACCAGTGGGAAGCAGTGCTCTGGTGGCTTGTAGGTTGGGTTAGACCAAGTTCTATTGCTGAGTTCACGGACTTGGCTGAGCTACAGGGATATTATTTGTAAGACTGGGATGACACCTACCTTGCGGATGCTTGTGTGATTCCCCAGAACAGATTGCTTTTTTTTTTTTTAAATCCCTGTAAAGCCTTCAGAAGCTTGTCACAGACACGTGACGTGCTAGTGCTTTCCGAGAACTGCTCCTGATTGTGCCCAAGTAGAGTTCCACGAAACAATTGAGTTACAGTATGTGTGAATTACCTGTTAGGGTTTCTTACTTGATCTTGAGGGAATTTAGAAGGATCTGAAAATGTGGAAGAGAAAGAAAATGGCCTCTTGTAGACCTGTAGGATCCCCGGGGATCAAGAGTGGGTGAGCCTTGCTTAGTTCAGTGGTCATTTTGACTTTAACCTTGACCGTCTCCACCCATGACCTCAGTCGTGCTGGGTTCCCTCTTTCAGGGTTTGCATAGCCTCTTGGCTTTTGCATGGGGGGTTTTTGTCTGGGGTGCCTTCCCCACCCACTTTCAATGGCAAAGTCCTTATCTGTGTGTGTGTAACTACATGATTGGCAGTTGTTTTATTAACTTCTAAACTCCGATTAGGTATTCGGCTTAGTGTTCCCAGAGTACCATAGGCTTGCTCTTAACATTTCACTCAGCTTTTATAATTGCCCACTTCTTTGTCCCACTGGTCTGCTGGGCTGTGCAGTCTCAGAGGACAGAGAGTATGTCCTGTTTGCTGTCGTCTCTCCAGCACCTAATATAGCCCTTAGCTCCATGACATGGTTTTGAGTACATAAATGAATGATGGTGTGTGAGAGTTGGTTCTCCTGTCGTTCAAGCTCAGTGTGTTTTTGGTTTTCTATTTAAAGTTTCTGAGCTGCCTAGAACTGGCTAAACATAACATCTTTGTTTTGACAGTAGACTGTTCACTAAAAAAAATGGTAGAGGAAGACTTTTCAAGTTGGATTTATTCTTCAGTGTGTCTGGTTTCTTTTAGGGTGTGTTGCTGTGCAAATGCTCTTTCGGTCCAGGTTTGAGAGGCTTAAAGGTGGCCACAGTGTCTTCACTACGATAGCTTTATCTCCACCTGTTCCTTGTACCCTGAGTGCATCTGTCTGTGGTTGCCTCTATGAGCTTCTCTGTCCCTGAATGACTTAGGGGATGGAAGAGTGGTGGTGTTACCACAGGCATTCAGATGTCAGCTCACTTAAAATATGAGTTGAAAGGAGAACCATCTAATTCCCACTAATGAATTGCTGTGTGCTTCTCAGTGTTAGGAAGGGCATTGGCTGAAATATTTTTAAGTAGGAAAACTTTAAAGATGAATCACTGAAAGGTGTGTCTGTCAGTACTAGAGGACTTCTTTCTTTCTTTCTTTCTTTCTTTCTTTCTTTCTTTCTTTCTTTCTTTCTTTCTTTCTTTCTTTCAAGACAGGGTTTCTCTGTGTAAGCCTTGACTGTCCTGGAACTCACTTTGTAGACCAGGCTGGCCTTGAACTCAGAAATCTGCCTGCCTCTTGTCTCCTGAGTGCTGGGATTAAAGGGGTGTGCCACCATGCCCGGCTGCTAGAGGATTTCTTGACCAAAGGAATTACGTTTAATACCACCTAATGTATTTCTGAGAGATACATGGCAAAACAATTCATTTCGGTGTGGGTGCAGAGAGGGATATTTTTGATCTGGTTTACAAGGCAAAATAGAAATAGAAAGAAATACTGATTTCATTCATTCATTCATTCATTCATTCATTCTGTTCACCTGCTAAGTCTTTACTGGGGGCTAGTTGCAGCAGGAACTTTTCCAGGGGCAGGAAATAGAGCAGGAAACCAGTCCCCAAGTATTTATAACGTTCCATTTCTTGTACTGATTGATGTTATCCTGATGAATTCCATCTTGAGTAAGTACCTTGCTGTGGTCTGTTGTGTGCCTGGAAGGTTCAGGAAGAAGCACACTGCCATGCTGTCTGTATTTTCTCTGTTCCTGACATTCAGTTTAAACATTTATGTTTTATTTGTATTTAATCCTTGATTTATCAACCTGCTATCAACTTTGGTCATGTTCCTGGCTTGGATGAAATGAACCAATAAATGCTGCTTCCCTCAAAAAGGAAGGAGGAGAGGAATATGGAGTTAGATTGGTAAGGAAATTACCCACATAGTTTAGCATCCCTTCTGTAGCTTTGAAGATAGCGCCCTCTTGTGGCACACTGTGTTTCTCTTCACTTCTTGGATAAACTGCTGAAAATTATATAAATTCATGGCTCTGTTGGAGTTAAATCACATTTTAAGTGGTTTATTTAGAAATAATTGATACGTGGTGCAACATTCATTCATGTAACATTTGGTGCAGTTTAGTGTTTTTAATGGAATTACAGAGTTATGCAACCATCTTGCATCATGCAGCCTTCACATTCTTATTTTGGGAGTATTTTAATCTCCTCTCAATGTAGACTCATGCCCCTCCCTTCTCTGTCCCTTTCTCCAGTGCCTTGGGGCCAGAGATATTCAAGAAAATGTACTTTCTGCTTCTATAGACTTTTGTAGATATTTCACATAATAGGAGCTATATAATACCTGGACTTTGTAGTTTCTCTCCCCCCCCCCCCCCACACACACACACATCACATATCAGGGCTCAAGTCCTTTCTTGCTAAAAATACTCCGCTGTGTGACTCTATCTCTGTAATACTTTACAGCTTACCAACTAGTAGACCTTTGGTTGTTTCTGCTTTTAAAGCTTCTTTTATAATCAATGTTACTTGGAGATGTTCATCTGCAAGGTTCTATGTGGGCACATGCTTCCATTTCTCTCATAAAGCACCTTGGAGCAGAGTTACGAGGTCAACTGGTAACTTCACATGTAACTTTCTGAAGAACTTCAAGACTGTTTTCCAAATAGAAACTCTCAAAATGTAAGGCCAGCCCCCCCAGCCCCCCAGCTACCCAGCCCCCCAGACCCCCAGCCACCCATCACCTCATTTGGAACTCATCCATTCCTTGCCTGAGAATGGCAAGCAAGCCCCGGGAAATCCTCTTTCTGGGCCTGAAACTGGGATTACGGTGCATGCTGTGGTTTCTAGAGATCCAAAACCAGGTTGTGTGGAAGCGCTTTGCAGACCGAGCCCTCTCCTTAACCCCTCAATGGTTATTTTTATATTAGGTTCTTCTTTGTAGTTGTAACGAAATCCACCAAGTTAAAGTTAGTTCCTTAAAATGTAGCAGTTTCTGGGGACTAATGCTGAGCAGTGATCCCAGCAGGCTAAGCATCCAGCTGTGGAGGAGGCCCCACTCCCTTCTGGTGTCTCCTGTGGGAAACTCCATTTCCTTCACTTTTCTTTGGGGCTTCTTTCTTCTTTTCAAAACCATGGCTATCACATCTCTCTGTTAGCTAGGGCCCGTCCACGAACTACTGTAAGGTCATCTCAATTAGCAATCATTGTTCTGTTTGCTGTGTGCCTCATTCAGGAGCTCCTGGGATCCAGACGTGGACATCTTTGGGCGACTGCCATACATCTTAATTAAAAATTTTGCAGCGTATACTGGGAAAATATTTTGTTCTTAATAGGCAGGGATTCTAGACTTGGGCTCTGTGATGAGCAGTCATGGAAATGCATCATGTCCATCAAAGCCCAGGAGACTGCAGCCAAGACCCCTTGCTTGCCAGCAGCTCTGTACAGAACAAATTTAACATTTTTGTATGGAACTCTCCAGCCCAGTAGCTTAGGCACCTCTACCCCCAGTGCTTGTGACCCCAGCAAAGACCCAAACTACATATGTGGTTGCCAGGGGGCAGGGTGATGCAGATTAAAGACAGAATTGAGGAAAACCTTTAGCAAGTCCTTCCATGGATCTTATCACATGGTAATACTGGCTCAGTAAATTCCATTGTGTCTTTGGGCTTTGTTTTTAGTTTTTGGTTTTTGGGTTTTTTGTTGTTGTTTTGTTTTGAGACAGGGTTTCTCTGTGTAACCCTGGCTGTCCTGGAACTCACTCTGTAGACCAGGCTGTCCTGGAACTAGGAAATCTGCCTGCCCCTGCCTCCTGAGTGCTGGGATTAAAGGCATGCGCCACCACACCTGGTATGTCTTTGAGCTTTGAGAAACAGCAGTCGCCATATAATTTGGGTAGTGACTCTTACTGGGCCTGCTTCTGGGAAGTAGACTAAGGCAGCTGTGATGCTAAAGCCCTCAGCTAGAGAAGCCCTCAGTGACTGAGAGGAGGCTTGTGGGGTGTGTGTGTGTGTGTGTGTGTGTGTGTATCAGGGTCTATTCTGTATATGACCTGTATGGGTGCTATTCTGTTCTCCCAAACATTTAAAAAATGAATTGTGTGGAGTCTGCACTAAAAAGCATCCCTACTCACTGTTCTCTGAGAATTGAAAAGGAGCAGCAAGCAAGACCTCCTTCCCCTCTGCATGAGCCCTGTTCTTTTCTTATCACTGCATCTCACAAGCAGTTTCCTCCAGGAGACTCAGGAGGTAAACAAAAGGTCACCTCTGTGGAGGAACAGAAACTTGGAAGATTCTTGTGGTCCCTCCACAGCAGTGTAGACAGGAGTAAACAGTGGCTAGGCAGGAGACTGATGAGAACTGGGCTGCAGAGAGGAGATTCTCTGGAAGGCTGAGCTGCCTGCGAGCTGTGCAGAGAGCTCCAGAGTTGTATGGGAGCCCCCAGGTTGAGGTGGGTCTTCAGGGATGCAGCTGCTTTCAATTCATCCTTGTTGCTTCTAAGTAGCCCCTGCCTGCATTTATTAGTAACACCTCAGTGGCTCCCCACAGTGACTGTGTTTGCTGCAGTCATTGCATTGCCTGTTCTGAGTTCCCTCTCTGGGGTGTGTTGTGTTTGCTGCAGTCATTGCATTGCCTGTTCTGAGTTCCCTCTCTGGGGTGTGTTGTGTTTCCCCAGAAGTCTGTCACGCCAGTGTTCATAACTTCCTTAGTTTTCCTATGGTTTTGCAAACAAGTTCATGCATGATCTTTAAATATGCACTGGGCTAATTCAAATTCTTTGGGTCACACTAATGTACTTTTTAAAAATATTAGGATCATTTGCCTTCAAAGAGGAAACTGCTGCTCAGCCATTGACTGTTTGTAACACTGATTCTGAACGTGACAGCTAAGGCTCTTTGTGAGTTGACCTGCACAGGAGCCTCAGGTCTCTCCTTTGACTTGCTTTAGATAGGCTTTGAGTCCTTTGACTGTTTTTTATTTTTATTTTGTTTTATTTATTTATTTATTTATTTATTTATTTATTTATTTATTTATTTGAGACAGGGTTTCTCTGTGTAGCCCTAGCTGTCCTGGAACTCACTCTGTAGACCAGGCTGGCCTCGAACTCAGAAATCTGCCAGCCTCTGCCTCCCAAGTGCTAGGATTAAAGGCGTGTGCCACCACCACCACCACTACCCTGCTGACTGTTTTGCTGTGAGGTTTCTGCTTCCAGTCTTCCTCTGGGCACTTGAATAATATTATAACTAAATGCTGACTAAAGTAAGCAAAAATGAGGGGAAACTTGTTTTCTGCTGTATTCGTTGGCACCATTGGGTAAGCCCCTTGCCCTCCTTTCTGCCTTTCCTGATGCATGATCTCAGCCATCCGTGGTACCTCATCTTCTGGTTGGTCAGGTGTGTTAAAGAAACATCATCTTTTGCCTTTTAGTCTCATTATTTTCATGGTAACACATCCTGGCATCACACAGAGTCTGGAAGAGTTTCAGCTAGTTAGGGAAAGGTCAGCGCTACTTATCACTGCTGTATATTAACACATTTGTCATCTTCAAAAGGTGGCACTCCGTGGGGACCTTACAGGGTCAAGATCTTTCCATCTGTGGCGTGAATAATGTTCATCAGATTGTGACTTTAAAAGGCTGTGTTCCCAGAAAGGATCTATTCACAATAGGAACTGTGGACCCCCAGTTGACATTTCTTGGGAAGGGGGAGAAGCCATTAAAGATGGCATATATCTGTCACTTGATCATGCCATTCCCACTGTTGGGAATCAAATTCAGTGTTACCTTTGTGAAGTTTGTCTTCAAAACAAAGCCATCTGTCTGTCCGTCTGTCCATCCACCCACCTATCCACCCACCTATCCACCCACCAAACAAAGAAAACAAGGTCTCCTTGTGTAGCCCAGGCTGGTCCAAACTTTCATCGTCTTCCTGCATCTGCCTGCTGAGTGCTCCCATTGCAGGCATGAGCCACCACACCCAATTTAAAGTTTGCTTTAAAATCATTCCACAGTTCTTTGTGCCAAAAACATAGGGTAAACCATGGTAATCTTTCTGGGTAGGTGTGTTATCTTCGGGGGAAATGTTGGACTTTCTACATAGTCATTTCAAGCTCCTCTTCAGTGGAGTTGACACTAAGAAGTCACTTGGAACCTTCCCAAGTCTGTTTGAGAAGGTGGCAGATTCATTAATGGGATTCTATAAAGAAATCTGGGCTGGATCTGGCAGTGCTGGCTGGGCCCATGGTGCAGGGGAGAGGGTCACACTGGCCACACTGTGTGCCGGTGAAGAGCCAGGTGAGGCTGAGCATAGGAGCTCCAGAGCATGAGTGAGCACCGTGCAGGTTCACAGTGAAGGCGTTTTTATTCTCTTGGTTAATAAGGGCGCTCTTGACAGTGTGTGCTGCCTTATCACTTGTTCACAGGTAGGCAGAGGCAGCTATTCTGGGCATTAAAGGATGTCTAGTGTGTTTTCTCTTCCATAATGGTAGGGCCTTCATATGTGTGACAACTATTAATGTCCTCTCTCCAGTATCCCCTGTCATACTTGCCCCAAGGTGAAAGCTTTGAGTATGAAACCTGACTCTTAGGACTCTTTTTTAGAGTTACCCAGCCAAAGATGAATGTTGACTAGCTTTCTGCATTTTCCATCTGCCTATGAAGTTTAGTGGCCCCCAGCTTCAGCTCTGGTTCCTGATGGGTGTGGATAAAGGCATATTTCCCCTGGTCTCGGTGTGTGCTGAGGATGTGGTCCATTGATTATGTGGTGGGCCATGGGTCTACAAGTGTTGTCTGTGTTTTCTACTAACTTGCATCTGCCAAGAGGGTGAGTGGTAGAAACAGTTGTTGCACATGGCTTTTGTAAGACTTTAAAGAATGCAGGATCTGAAATTGCATAGGATGAGGTAAGCGTTCCCTGGATATTTTGTGGGTCAGTAAATGATGCCTGATGTATTATAATGTGCATATATAATACTGCATATCTACTTATCCTCAGTATGGCATAGTGTTGGCTATGATGTATTGGCTGTTCCCTATGTGCCAAGCTTCTTGCTAGTTATATATGTATGTATTATTCTTTGTCAGTTACTTAACAGCTTTTGGGGCATATAATTGCCCTACAATAATTTGTTCTTATGTGTATAGCTTGATGAAATTGGGCCTTTTTTAGCATCTACAAAACTATCATGCATGAAACAACACTGTTAGGGGAGCACTCTTGTTGCAGATTTGCCTGTTGTTACTGTAGACTAGATTGTCTTTGAGAGTGAAATAAAAGAAAGATGCAGTGTGGGGCGATTCAGTGCAAGATGACTCAGCGGATAAAGCTCTTGCTGCCCAGCCTGCTGACCTTAAGTTTGAGCTCAGAGACTCTCAGTAGAAGGAGAAAACTGACTCCAAAACATTGTCCTCTGACTTGCACATACATGCCATGGCATGCACACATCATAAATACAATGCACACACATACACAAGATAAATAGATGTTTGCAGAGTAAAATAAATAAAAGTGGTCTGGCAAAGTGGCCTAGTAGGTAAGGGTGCTTGCTACCAACCCTGATGACCCAAGTTCCATCCCTGGATCCCTCATCATGATAGAAGGAAAGAACTATGTCCTGCAAGTTGCCCTTTGACCTCACACACATGCTATGACATGTGCACCCCACTAATCAGGAGTTTATCAATTAATAAAGTGAAGATGTGATGTAAATTTTCTAGAAAAATGAATTACTTGTTTAACTTAATGTTTTCAAAATAAATAAATAAATAAATAAATAAATAAATAAATAAATAGGCTTGGGGTTCCCATTAGTGGTAGAATTAGCCCTTGTCCGCCATGTGTGATACTCTGGCTCAATCTCTAGTCCTGTAACAGCAGACCCAGCGGAGGTGATGAGGACTCACTCCATGCACACACTCGTCATCCATCCGCCAGCCTGATTACTCACTGCCATTCTTGGGCATCTCCTGTCTTTAGACTGTGATAGGCTCTGCAGTCCCTTCTGGAAATCTCAAACCTGGAAGCACAGGGTAGATCCGTGTTGAAATCTGCAGCAAGACTCAGGAGCGCTGTTCACAGAAGACATGCCAGGATGTGAATGGAGCTGCCTATGATGGGCGTAAACCAGGGCTTTGAACAGCAGAAGTGCATGACAGAGGAGAACGAATGACTCTTTGTTCGTGAATCCCACAAGTGTCTTCCATCTGCTCCCGGCTCCAGGCCATAGATTCATGTTTTACATTAGACCGATGCTTATTTTGAGGGGTACCACTTTTTGTTGATGTTATGGTTTTTTTTTTTTTCTTTTTCTTCATCCCAGCGCCTGAAAGCTGGCATTAATTATCCGAGTGGTGTGCCTGCCCAGAGATTTCCTGTAGCTGCCAAGAAAACCAGATACTGGAGGAGAGTCAGAAAATCACCCCAGATGTGCTCTATTATAATTTAGAAATCAGCTTTTACAAAACTGATGTCTCCTTTATAACTTAGTATGCTTCACAGGAAGTTCTAATAAAAGTGTATTTAAGTGAGGGTTATCTTTTTTTTTTTTAATTGTGTTTCTTGCAATTCAAAGACACAAAACTAAAATCTCCCATTCTTTCCCCTCCTTCCATTTTTAACATTAATATTTGTGTGGCTTTTTGGTGAAGTTACAGTAAAATTAAGTTGATGCAAGGTGCACCTTTTGAAGTTGTAAGAAAATCCAGCTGCCTGCCGGTAGTCTTTCTGTGCAGACAGCATTAAGTAATGGCGCACGGATCGGTTTTTCCTCCTTTTCCTGTACCATCCCAGGAAAAGGTACGGGTGAGGATTTTGTTGAAGAAGACTGGGAAAAATCACAAGGCACAGATAATGGTGACAGCAACAACAGAGAAGAACACTTGCCTCCTAATTGATTTGACTATTTCGGTTCACATTTTCTTTCTCTCATGGAAGCATCTCTGCCTTGTTTCTTTTATAATCAAAGAGAAGTTTGCCAAAGATCAGTTAATGCTAGAAGCAGCTCACTTGTATCCAAAATTAACATTTTTGTTGTTAATGAGCATCCCTTGCCCTCCCACTCACATGGAGATGGTTTTTAAGAATGGCAGATACTTTGTATTACAACATGCATCCTTGTTCACCAGGAAAAGTAGCATTTGTGTTAGTTACTTTTGCAGAGTGAAAGAGAAGAAGAAAAAGGGAAAGACATTCTATCAGAAGATTTCAGAAAGCTTTTTTTAGGGGGATGGATTATAAAGGAGGTGGGCATAGGGTGCTAGAACACGTGATATGAAAGTCAGAGGGTGAAGAATGTGAGGGAAAGGTATTAGGGGATGAGGGAGTGGGGAGAAGGGAGCAAAGCATCAACCAAAACTAAGTGTATATAAAAATGCCACAGAGAGACTGTTACTTTTCATACTAATTTGAAACAATTAGATTTTAAAAAGCATTAATTTTTTTCCAATGAAATTGAGATCACAGAATGTTTCTATCATTCATGGTTCTCTGGGATAAGAATAATAGTAGACATGATTGGTAATATTTCTTAGCTTCTATATGCCCGTGCTATATATTGTTTCATCAATTTTCATTGTCATCCCTGCAGCATTGATAATCCTTTCATCTTCATTATAAGTGGAAACTGAAGCTAAGGGGTAACTGACTCATGTCCTGGCTGGTTGCAAAGACTGAATGACAAAAGGCAGACCTGGGTCTTTCTGTTCTGAGGGGCAGACTTTAGTGTCTTGTTATTGCCAGAGGCAAGTTTATGTATCTTGTCACAGATCCTCCCTCCCATGTATTAGGCACAGAACGCATGCTCAGTTCCTGTTAGTCTTGGTTCAATTTCTTAGCTGTCTCTGACTTTAAAAAAAACCACTGTGATCTTTTTGTTCTATGTACTAGTTCATACATTGTGAGTGTACCATTTCTCTTGGTAGAGTGGAATGAATGGATGTCAGGGTCAGCAGTGGGTTGCTCTGTTTACCCATAAACCATGTGAATAACAGCTCTTTACACTTTGACTTTGTAGATCACATGGCGCATGGGGGTCCTGAGCACCTTCAAGTCCAAAGACTAAAACTTATGCTTAGAACAAGAATGTTCAGACTAAAGCTGGATGTGGCGGCGCACAGCTTTAATCTCAGCTCCTGGGAAATAGATTCAGAGTAGGGTGACTTCTGTGTATTTGAGGCCAGCCTGGAATACATACTGAGATCCTGTCTTGAAACAAACAAATAAACAAATATTCAAAATAAGACCTTTTCTGTAATAGTATATTCAATAAAGCACAAAAATAGTCTTTAAAAATTACCTGAGTTATTGCATAACAGGATTTTCAGGGGTTGTACTTTTAGTTGTTGGTTTTGTTTTGTATTGTTGTTTTGGTTTGGTATTGGAGACAGGATTTTTCTATATACCCCTGGCTGTCCTGAAACTCACTTTGTAGATCAAGGTAGCCTTAGACTCACACAAATCTGCCTGCTTCTGCCTCATGAGAATTAGACGTGTGTACCACCAGGCCAAGTAGTTGTTCTGGTTTCTAGTGTACAACCTGGAGTCACTGGGAGAAGAGGAACCACTCTCTATTGAAGAAATGGTTTGTGGCTCTGCTGAAAGGAATTTTCTTAATTGATGATTGATGTAGGAGGGTCCAGCCTACTGTGGGTGGCACCATACCTATGTAGACAAGCAGGCTGAGTTTGACCCAGACACCACGGGCAGTAATCAATGTGCTCTACTTCAGTTTCTGCTTGAGTTCCTGTCCTGACTTCCCCTCAATGATGGGCTGCTATCTGGAAATGTAAGCTAAATAACCCCCCCCCCCCCCACTTCAAGCTTCTTTTGGCCATACATAGTGTTTATCACAGCAACAGAAAAGGAAATGAGGACAGGGTGGGATACAACTACAGGCATCTTAAAGCAGCAACAGTGCACTGTGGCAAACTTCTGGCTGGCCTGTGTGAGCAGTGTTAAAGGTGGCGACTGCCCACTTATACCACTTAACAGTGCTGGTAAAAGTGGAACTGTGAGTTAGTCAGATTTATATTTTAGATGTAGAATTTCTTAATGCTGAAATATTTTATCCCATATTGGAACAAAACTGGATTACCACTTTATTAATTTTTTTATTAGCTAGAGACTCAGGCTATGAAAACAAATGCCCATGTTCCCCTTAATTATTGGGTTGGTTAGCATTACAGGAATCTGTAGTGAATAATTTCTACCCCAGAGCTATTTATCTTCTGGAATTTTCTATCATCCTGTGGATTCTTTTTCATATTTGCTCTTTGGAAGAAATTATTCTAATTTGTAGCTCATTTAGCAAGCTACAAATAATTCATATTAAAAAGGAACTACAATGAGATATAACAATTCTAATCTTTGAATCTAATTATAAAGAAGTCGTTAAAATTAATGACTTAAGTATAATTAAGGCATAAGTATCCAAGACAAGGCAGTCATAGACCTGCAGAAAGCAAATTACAACGCTGTTGTATTTTTCTTCCGTGTTCATTTTGTTCTCAAGAAGACAGTCTTGTGAAGCAGTTTCAAAGGCAATTGTAACAAATTCCAATGGGCTCTGTAGCCAGTGGAGCTGTGCAAGCCAATGAGTCTCTTTAAACTGTCACCATGTGAAGACAGATCTGGTGCTAGGACACGCTGAGTTGATCTGTCAGTGATTCTACTCCTTTTGGTCATTCATTCTTTGAAGATGTCTGCATTTGTTTTGACATGCTGTTCTTCGTCATAGTAATTCATGGTCTGTGAGAATGTGGGTTCTTTTCCTTTAAAAAAAAAGTGTGGTGTTTTATGGGGGGTAAACGATCCATGCTGACATTTAAAGTGAACTATTCTGCAGCCAGTACTTTTTGAATATTATATATATATAATGCATATTAATTCATTTATTCTTAAAGTAGTTTCCTCAATTAACTGATGAGGAACCCAGCTCCTGAAAAAAAACAAAACAAAACAAAACACCAAAGCAGATTGCTTTTGGAAACTTAGAGGCTGTTCTGGAGTCAGAACCTTCACTCAGCTCTGACAGACTTCAGGCCTCCCTTGCTCCTCATGACCTTGCTGGTCTTCTGAGAGTTCTCACATCCCTCTGTTGATTCCCTTAAGCTCTCATTCTGTGAAGTGCTTTTTGTGGGATTGTCATCTCTTTGGGGGTTGCACTTAAGATATCCTGCAGAGGGGCTGGTGAGATGGCTCAGTGGGTAAGAGCACCCGACTGCTCTTCCGAAGGTCCAGAGTTCAAATCCCAGCAACCACATGGTGGCTCACAACCATCCGCAATGAGATCTGGCGCCCTCTTCTGGAGTGTCTGAAGACAGCTACAGTGTACTTACATATAATAAATAAATCTTTAAAAAAAAAAAAAGATATCCTGCAGATCAGATATTCATATTGGGATTCAGAACAGCAGCGAGATTACAGTTAACGAAGTAGCAAAGTAAACAGTTTTATGTTGGGGTCACCACACATGAGGAACTGTATTGAAGGATTGCAGCATTAGGACGGTTGAGAAGCACTGCTAGACTGTTTAGTCTTAGGGAACTGGGTCATTACTTCATCAGGTGCCTGGGAAAGTGTCTTGTGTCCGACAGAGTCTCACTGTGTATCTTCCTGCTTGTTTGTAGTCTATTAGCTTCCTGCCTGGAAGATCTTGTCCTTTTTCTCTCTCTTTTTCCTTTCCCCTGCTGGCTTCCTACATACTAGCTTGGGTCTTGGGAAGCTGTTGTCATGGCAGCTGCTGGCTTTCTTCCTACATCCTGTGTTCCTGGGTGTGGGAGCTTCTTCTCTGTCTAGCATCATTGCCAGGGTCTGCAGTGAACTTGGGTCCTCCCTTGGGATCTTTGCTTACATCTGCATTGAGTGGCTACTCATGTCCTGTGTCTGACCCTGTGACAGAAGCAAGGAGCTGTGCCGGATAGTTGTACCCGAATTCAGTTAGAAGAGACAGAAACTATTAATCCTATTGTCTCACACATTCAGAACCATGAAGCCACTGTTTTGACCAGGGAACATTGACCTTTACAGTAACAGAGGTGGGCTCAGTAAGTTACTAAGTATGCCACATTTTAAAAAATATATTAGCAGCATTGAATTAAGATCTTACAGAGTGTAGAGTCATATAACAGATCTGAATTTCAAACTTATTATAGGCCCTCATGCCTTCAAATAAAGAAGTGTGAAATAATTGGATCACTGAGGAATGAAATAAAATACACAAATGTTATTTTACATCAGACTTCTTTTCGGGGGTGGGCAGGGACAGATTCTCATGTAGCCCAAATTGGCCTCCAACTATATAGCCAGTGATGTCTGTGAGTTCCTGGTGTTCTCACCTCTACCTGCTTCCCCAGTAGGGAGGACGGGATGGGGGCTGCCTTTACCACTGACTTTCAGTGGCAGCTAAAAGGGCAGCAGTCAGTGAGTGTTAGTATTCTGCAGTGTCTAACTGAGCTTGCCTGATTATAGTATCAGGGTGGTGAAACCCAGTTTTAATGCAGAAGTCAGTCTTTGGGTTGGAATGTACAGAGTTCTTAGAGAACATTTCATGGCCACAGTGGTCCTGTCCTTTGTCCATGTAGGGCTTGAGGACCCCTGTGCTACAAGATTAAAAATATTTTCCCATGGGTATATTTTCTTCTACTTCATTTGCCCTGCAGCCTTAATAGATATAGGAACAACGGCCACGTCAGGGACCCACTCAATGGCAATAAATCTGCAAGTTGTGGGGCTGGTGAGATGGCTCAGTGGGTAAGAGCACCCGACTGCTCTTCCGAAGGTCCAGAGTTCAAATCCCAGCAACCACATGGTGGCTCACAACCATCAGTAATGAGATCTGACTCCCTCTTCTGGAGTGTCTGAAGACAGCTACAGTGTACTTACATAATATAATAAATAAATAAATCTTAAAAAAAAAAATCTGGGGCTGGTGAGATGGCTCAGTGGGTAAGAGCACCCGACTGCTCTTCCGAAGGTCCAGAGTTCAAATCCCAGCAACCACATGGTGGCTCACAACCATCCGCAATGAGATCTGGCGCCCTCTTCTGGAGTGTCTGAAGACAGCTACAGTGTACTTACATATAATAAATAAATAAATCTTTAAAAAAAAAAATCTGCAAGTTGTGAAGTTCATGGGGTTGCGTTCCTGTTATTCTTAAGAACAGGGTGTTGCTGTTACACAAGTTAGCTCCAGATCCCTAGACTCAAGCGGCCTTCTTCTTCCAGCCTCCAAAGTGGCTGAGGTTATATGCACTTGTCGTTGAGCCCTCCCCTAGGGTACATTTTAAGAAATGTACAGAGTGTACAGGTACTTCTGGGGCTCTGGCAGGAGGAGTCTTCCCCTCTGCAGTGTCTGTGCTTGTGTGTGTCTGTGCTTGTGTGCGTGTGTGTGTGTGTGTGTGTGTGCTTGTGTGCGTGTGTGTGTGGGGTGGGGGGAGTGCTATAGCAGGGTGAAGCTCAAGCCCTCCAGCCTATCCTGGGAAACCAGAGCTGTGAGTGCCCTTTGATCTCCTGCCTCACTCCTCGCACCTGCCAACGATGTGAAGGTTCTGCTGATCGAAGATACTAGACTGTTGCTTATCTGCTTCTGCACTGGGTTTTTTTAAACAGAACATGCCTCACTGTCATTTGTGGGTGTGGTCTGATTCTTTTTTAATAAAAGCATTGAAACAATAGCCACACGTTTAACATGGAACAGACATTTCTTCCTATGTCCAGAAAGACATTTCTGTTTCTTCAATCAGGGACACACAGGATTTATGCTTTACATTTTTCATCACACTTACTTATTTTTATGCGTGCTGTGTGTGTCGGGGTAGGGGGAAGACACATTATGGCTTTGTGGGGAGTTAGGCTTCTAAAGGTGTCCCATGGTCTGTCATTGCCAGCTGTCTACCAGTCCCCTCGGATATGCTTCACATTCAGCCAATACTTTCAGGTCAGTATATTTTCAACCCTACCTATGCTGTTGCACTCTGACTAGCAAGTGCCTGGCTTATGTGAGTCCATTTTTATTTAAAAAAAAAAAAAGGTTAAAGGAAAACTAGGTACATTGTGTCCCCCAAGAACTTGGAAAATGGAGGATCAGAAGTTCAGTCATCCTTAGCTACATGTGAATCTGAGTCTAGTCTCAGCTATATGAGACCCTATTACAACCCAAACCTGATCAAAAGACAAGCAGCTAAGTCCCTGTATTCACGAGTATATTGTGATTATATGCGTAAGTAATCATTTGTCCCTGTCTGCTCGTATTTCCTTTGCCATCATGGAAAAAAAAAAAAAGAGGCCCTGCTTTGAAGAGCATTTTCCTGCTTCCTTTCTTTAATGATAAAGCAAATACTGAACGCAAGTTTTGAGGAAAAAAAAGACTTTTTTTTTTCCTTTCTAGCACTGCGTCTTTGTTAAAGCCTGTTGCCTTTAATCCTGAAATTCATCTATTAAAGTTTGTGAGAAGCTGTTTGCTGGCTTTAGGTTCCAAGGAGTTCTTAGCACTAAGTTTAGATAAGAAGAGGTTTGTCAGAATCCCAGTGGGCTTATAGTGAGGTGACACAGGAAAACGGGCTTTGTCCCCGGACTTTAAAAGGGAAATATTATTCGGCGTGTAAAGCACTTTTTATCCTTTTAAAAAATACTTCTCACATTTTCCAAAAGATAATGATTTCTTTAAAGTACTGCCACTGTAGTATTTTCTAAAGCAGAGATATTAAAAATTAAACTCAAGGCAGGTTCAACCCAGGGCTCCCGTGTGTGCTGCCTTCATGGGAAAGCATGGGCCTCCAGTTCTGTATTTCATCTTGGCCATTTATTTCATCGATGTGAATAAAGTCATTCTACCCCACAGCTGGCTGTTATTATGTGAGCCCTGCAGGAGTGATTAGTTTTCAGACAGCATTCTAACTTTCTGCTCTTTGATTTCAGTGCCCGCCCTCCCTCCCTCCCTCCCTCCCTCCCTCCCTCCCTCCCTCCCTCCCTCCCTCCCTCCCACCCTCTGTAATAGAGCGAGGCAGTGGGGGGTTATTACTGACCTGACTGATGAACATGACCTGTGATTATTAGTTCTTGAATTTGATGTGTTGGGACCACGTCTTGAAACGATTTTCTCAGCAATTTGTTTAAAGAACGGTTAGGCAACTTGCCTGTTGATGTAGGTCAGAGATCCGATTGGCTTTTATTAGTGATTCACAGGTTGGCAAATAACTTCATCTCAGAATTTATAAAAGGCAGTGTGGGCATGGCTGAACAGTCAGGATTTATAAGGTAGCTTGAAGAGGAGTGGGGGAAATGGAGAAATGGAGAGAATGGGCGGGGTAATATCAGGCTAATTACAGTCTCTGCTTGTGATAGACAAGGACAAAGCATTGAGCCTGCTAAAACAGCCTGGCCTAGGACTTAGCTATCATCTTTCTCATTTGATTTTTCATGAGATGAACAACTTAAATTTTAACTTGTCAACAGCAGACTTTGAAACGAGTGACTTAAAATTTGATTTGGCCTGCCTTTGGGGGCCTCATGCAGGAGCTCAGTCCAAAACAGCGGGTGGGGGCTGTTTGTTTGTTTGTTTGTTTTAGTTGTTGTTGAATTTCAATTTACCAGAGTTTCCTCTGTTGTCTTTTGCCTTTGGAGCGGTAGTGATTTCAACCAGGTCTTCCTGCATGTTAGCCAAGTTATCTGCCACTGGACCAACCTCAGAAGAGCACCACTGTAGAAGAGCTTTTTCCTTGGTGGGAAGAATGGGTGGATGGCTTTCAGCTTGCCATCCATTTTCTACAAAAATATTCTCCAACTTATGATCATGGCAATTTTGAAAAATAGCATTAACAAAGTATTTATTAAAAAAAAAAAACTTGAATGCTGGGGAGATGTCTCAGCATATCAAAGTGCTTGCAACCAAGCCAGGTGTCCTGAGGTCTGTCCCTGGAACTGACATGGTAAAGATCAAATTGTTCTCTGACCTCTCACCATTAAAAAAAGGGGGGAAGACAAATTCAGAAAAAGATTATGTGTTTTTAGGGTGTGCAAACAATATAGGATTTGGGATCACACTTTGGGGACAAGCAGGAAGGTTGCTTGTATAAGTAGGTGATGACCAGTAATATGGAGAGGAAGAGATGGTACGATCAGGGAGGTCATGTGGCCAAACAGACACGGGTGCACAATGATTGTGTTCCCTGTGGCTCTACATGACACCTATAGAATCCAGGCACCCTTGGAAGAACAAAGAGGCAGAATAGAAACTCAGAGAGGATGCTGTTACCTCGTTGCCACCAGGATTTTCTTTATTTTAACCTGCTGAATTTTCTCTTACTGTATTATAGTAGTAGCTGCAATACAGATTTTTCTTTTATATTTGTTTGTCGTCTTCTTCTTCTTCTTCTTCTTCTTCTTCTTCTTCTTCTTCTTCTTCTTCTTCTTCTTCTCCTCCTCCTCCTCCTCCTCTTCCTCCTCTTTTTTCCTCTCTCTCTCTCTCTCTCTCTCTCTCTCTCTCTCTCTCTCTCTCTCTCTCTCTCTCTCCTCTCTCTCTCCTCTCTCTCTCTCCTCTCTTCGACAGGGTCTCACTATGTAGTTCTTGGTGTTCTGGAACTGACTAAGTAGACCAGGCTGGCCTTGAACTCACAGAAATCTTTCTGCCTCTACTAGGATTAATGGTGTGTACTACCATGCCTGACTTCCTTTGATTTTAGCATCTCATATTCCACATCCTTCCCATTTTATTTTTTTTTAAATCCACTTGATTATTTTCTCCTGTTTAGAAACTCTTGCTGTGACCAGCATCTGCTCTCTGTGGTATAATGATATAAATTAGATTGTCATCTAAGTAAGGCCACAAAACTCAACCATTGCTTCATTGCGCATGGTCATCACAGTAGGGCTTTGGTTTTTGTAAGCCCTGAAAGGAACACATTATGTGTAATACATAATTTCAACTGTTTAATGGTGAGATTCTCTACCTTTTTTACTCTTTCTTTCTTCTTTTTTTTGGGGGGGGCACCATTACACACATGTTTTGGTTGAATTTAAGGAATAGTGATGTAGATGTATACTTAACATTCTTCACTCGAGAGCCAGAGACTCCCTTTCAACCTGGCTTCCAGTTTCTTTCATTCCCATCTCAGGTGGCCACAGTCCAGTGTTGCTTCCCTCTTCAAGGATTGCAGCAAGTTGGCTCTATCCAGATGTCGACCACCACCTCTGGATTTTTGTTTCTTGTCCTTGATCCTCCTATATTGCAGCCAAAGTGAATGCAAGCAAAGCTGATGAAAGCCCTTAGGCCTGCCCTGAGGCAGGTAGTCCATCTTATGTGAATGAAGTCTTCTGATAATCAGTGTGCTAACTTGTCCTGAGCATGGTATATGGATCATTGCTGACTCTGAGGTTTAATTAATACTACATATATTAGGAGAACAAATGTAAATATACAAAGCTGTAATTAAATAATTAGGAAAGGCATAATCCATCTTAACTGTTGCCTTCCGTTTAGTCATTGGTGAGAAGAAACCCACGTGTAAGAGAACAAGGAAGTGCTGGTGTGGTCAGATGGGGTTATTTAGTTGAAGAGAGTACAAATTCTATTATACCAGCTTAGTTTGCAGCTATATTAATGATGTAGGCAGATACTAGATAAATGTGATTTTTGGTTTTTCTGTGTAATAGAAATTACTTTGTAGGCCAGACTGACCTCAAACTCACATACCTCCAACCCACCCCTCAAGTGCTGGGGTTAAAGATGTGGACCACCATGTCCTGCAAAACTATAAAGATGTAGACCACCATGTCCTGCAAAACTATAAAGATTGTGCAGAAAGAACCATTCCCTTGTGTGGAAACTAGATTGAGGACCAAGAAACTTGAAAGTGTAAACTATTAGAAGAATGCCCATTGATTTGCACAGTGGAGAAAAATGAATTGATTTATGGGTTAATGATTGACTTTCTTTCCTCCACACAATCAACTCCAAAAGCCTCACTGGCTGTGGTAGGGATTTTAGAAGAGCATACACTTCATCCTTTTCAAGGCCACTTTCTTGGAGCAAACGTCCTTGCAGCTACTCCCTGATGCTAGCCTGTTCCAGGCCTCTTTATCTTTCCCCATCTCAAACCTGGTGACCCAGGCGGGGGGAGGGGGGTGGAATAACACCCTTTCCCATCCCCAAAAGACTACAGTGCATTAAGCATTGGTATGTTTGTTATCACCACTGCCAGCACTGCCAAAAAATGCATGAGTGTGTGTGCAGAGGGAGGGAGGGAGGGTAGGGAAGGAGGAAGGAAGGGAGGGAGGGAGAAAGTCCAGCTCTGTGCATAGTCCTCTTTCCAGGACAGCCCATCCTTGAGCATCTGTCCATTCCCAGTTGCAGCTGCCAGAGGGACTCAGTATTTGCCAAGCTTTTATTCTACAGGAGTTGATTGAATGTGCTACTGGTTTTAATGGGAACAGATGTGTTAGATAATTGGAGAATTATCTCCAGCACTGGGGATGGCACATGGGGGATCGTCCACTAGCTTCTGCTGTCATGGCAAGTATGCTTTATAAGAACTCTCTATGCCTCGTGGGAGCCCTGCTTTGGGGTGAGGTACTTTAGTTCCTTTAATTTTCTTTTTTGATGCTTTGATAGTTAAGGGTCTTTTTAAAGGGGTGTATCCTCTAGGCTTAGTGCTGCAACCCCAAGGAAATAGCTTAATGAGTTGCCTGGCCACTCTGCATGCCAACTGAAAAACATAAAAATAAATACCACTTTAAAATAACCGAGAGAAGTCGATGGATCCCAGTCCTCGGGTCCACACCTCTGTCTACTCCACGTCCTTCATTAACTTATGGAGATTCCTTCAAAAGGCCTGCTACATGCTAGTGCTTTTCTTATCACAGTCAGAAGAGGATGTTTTAGAGTTATGGTAGCTTTCTTCTCTCTGCAAATGTAGTCCCTTGGATGGATGTGTCCCCACGTGGTTGTTGAGTTAGGTGACATTCTAAAATGCCTCACTTGTCAGACCTTCTTTTGGACTTTAAGAAAAATTGAAGTTCAAGTTAGGACAGAAAGTGAAGAAGCAAATTCAATTAATGGATATTCCCATTCTTAGCCTTTTAATTACTAACTGCAACCTTTGCTGACAACCAAGGCTGTTTGTATAGAAAGCACATGAGATACAAGTGAATGTGTGCTCTTTTGTTATCCTTGGGTCGAGGGTGATGTCTAAAAAAGCCACTGAAGCTAGAGACCCTGGGATGGAATCCTAGCTTTTACATTTAGTGCCTAGATGATGTGAGAGGGGATTTTTTCCATGTTTCTCTTTCCTAGGGCTTCTGCAGGGACTAGTGACTTAATCCTTCAAAAGTACATGGCACACACTGAGTAACACCTGCGTGCTGCAGTTGTAGAGGAAGCGTAGGTTCAGCAGGCTGAAGGGAGAGATGTAACATACGGATTTAGGGTAAATGTTGTATAGGCACAGGACGTGTCCCAGTGAGATGGAGAGCCAAAAAAAGTTACAGGATTTAGATGATTTCAGGTTCTAATTTCATATTCTGCTGAATAACGAGGAGCAGTTAGTAAAAAAGGAAACTCAACTTTGCAGAAGTTGGAGAATGAGTGCTTTTAACACAGGCTGTTTGTACAGAATTCTCTCAGCCATTACTTCCCGTCCTTGACAATAAGGACATCACTTTCCTTTCGGTACAGGAAGGACGTTTCATGGGGAAAAAGAAAAGAGTAGGCCAGAGTGCCCTTTTCTTTGCTATTTTTGCTGTGCTTTAAGCTCAAAATAACCCTTATGCCAGAGTGGCATATGTAGGATTGGGTGCTCAGCCCCTCTCTGTTTTCATCTCGCTTAGCTTGGTGTTTGCTTTTAGAGTGTGTACCAACACTGATGGATCTTCTTTCTTTAGGAAACTGAAGGTTTTTTTTCTATTCTTGGATTTCAAATTATATGACAGTGAGTACTTATATACATATAATTACGCCTGCATTTGGTCCCTAAATTCTGGAAGTTGTGGTAGCACAGACTTTAAGTCCCAGGGAGGATGCTGTTCTCTTCGGGTTTTCTGAGCTCATGCTAGTGTATCAAGCTCATCTCAGTCCCTTCCCAGCTGTGCAATCTCAGAGGAGGTACTTAGCCTCCTAAGGCCTCAGTTGCCTTATCTATAAAGTAGTAGGAGAGCCATTCCCTGCTGACATAGTTGGCTGTAAGAACTAAATAAGAACGTAGATAAAGCACTCAGAGGAGCTAGCACACACACCAGATAGTAACCAAAGAAACAAGCCAGGAAAAGATCACTTACACAACTCAAAAACCAATTCCAAGCAAAGTAATAATTTTTGCTAATAACATTCTTAGTTCCTTGCTTAGAGTCTTGCTCATGATTTTCTTGCAAATGGCTAAATGAACAATGTCTATCTACTTCACACTTTTCATGGGATCATTGTAAAGCAAAATAATGGTGGCTTCCCTTGAGTGCTGTGAATTTTTGCTTCCTGTTTTTTTTTTTTTTTCTCTCTCTCAATTCTCACAGCCTCTGCTTGATGTACCATGTATCAGCTCACAGTAATGAGATGCCTAAGAGAGGCCAGTTTGAGGGGGAGTGAACTGGTGTCTTATATTGGCGTCTCTTGCAATCATCAGTGGTCCTCAGCCGTAGATCAGACTTTCTCTTCATATTAGAAGGGACAGATAGTGTCTGAAGGAACTTCTCTGGCCCCCTTCTGAGAATTCCTTTGTGAATCTTGTTGAAGAGGCAAAAAGAACTGTTTGGCCTGTGGTTGATTATGACCCGCCTTCTTGATAGACCCTGAGTGTTGAAGGCCTTCCACCTGGTGAAATCGAGTCACTCTGTGACAATGGCAGAGTTGCAGTACAGAGAAAAGCGGGGTGCTTTCCATCACTGCCCTATTGAATACCCAGGGAGTCCCTGAGCTCACATCCCAGCCTACCTCTTCCCAGTGGCACTTGCAAGGGTCTCGAAAGGTTAAATGCTCCTTCTTTTATTCCCCTTCTAGGCCCATTTATAATCAAGATGGAAAATACCACTCCTTGTCCCAAGAAGCCCATTTTTCATTTCTTACGGGCTATCCCTACACCTGACTTGTTTCCACAAGCACTCAGGAACTCAGCAATCCTGGAGGGCAGAGTGGAGATGAAGCAGAGAGCACATTCGCTCCCAGGTGGTCCTGGGAGGCAAAAGCAATCCGTTTTACCTGCAGCCCTCACTGGCATCTGTTTTCTGTGGTTTTAGAGACATTGTGAATTCCAGACTCATTCTCTGCTTGCCTAATCAGGAGCAGGCTCCTGCAGAAACAAGACTTCTGCCACATCATGCATTCAAATGGTGTCTCGTTGGAAATAAAATGGCTTGCTCCTCTTAACCTCCCTGCCTTTGCTACTAGGAGCGCGACAGCCATAAAAGCATTTTGAGAGGTTGGAAATGAAACCTCCTGTAATTACTACAGGAAATAGCTTAGCAGTGCTGGAATTTGGCATTTTCCTATAGAGTCTGCAAAGTCCCTAGATCAACAAGGTCTATTGGAAACAGAGGCGCCTCTTCCTGGCAGCAGCTAGCATTGCTCTTGATTTAACCCTGCTTCTCTTCTCTTGGTGCATAGGAAGTGTTCATTTCAGTCTCACTTCTTAGTCTCCTGTAACTTGGCTTGCAGTCAGATGGTGAGGTTACGGGACTGAGGTTGTGATGTTTAAAAAGTTCTAGGGACAGTGGGAATTGGATGGGCCTCCAGAGAATCAGAGTGTTGAAAGTGAAAGAAAGTGCAAGGGACTTGGAGCTGTAGCTGTGCTGTGGAAAGGCAACATTGTTTCACTGGGAATTTCAGTATCTGTTGGTGATTGTGCTCCTAGATAGGGTCAGCTTCTCTGTCTCTATCAGCTGATTATGTTTCCAATGGTAAATGAGCTCACTGCAGTCAGACTAGAACCTCTCTGTACAAGAAGCTTCCAGGTGACATCGCATCCAGTTCTTCCTCTAGCTCTGAAACGGGCCTCCTGTGTTGGGTCTTTAAGCCTACAATGCCTGTTTTAAGCTAGTCCAAAACTTCTTCATTCTAAGGCAGTGAGTGTCGTGTGGTACTAGAGACATGGGCTCTAAGACTTCCTTCTTGTGTGACCTTGGCCGAGTTCCTTTACTTTATCGCTCCTCAGTTTCTTCATTTTATGGAGTAGATAACTATCATAATTCTTTCAAAGGGCAATGCATGACACATAATAGTTTCTTATCTGTGGACGTACATTTCGAATCTTCTGGAGGCCAGACAAAGCAGGGTATTTTGGAGGTGGAACAGAGCAGATTTAATATCAGCGCTGGCTGGTCTTTTGTTCATGTGCTAGAGCTTAACTCAGAGCTGGGTCATGGTTGTTCTTGTTCTCATAGCTGCTTTGGTGGCTGATGCAGGATAGTGGTCATGAGTTCCAACCCAGCCTGTGCATCAGAGTAAATTCAGGCCAGTCTAGGTTACCTAGTGAGATACTGCCTTTTTCCTCTTCCCAAAAACACAGTGAAGAGTTAGACATGTGCTCTATCTTTTAGCTGTCAACAGAATTCTGTAAGACTCGCTCTGTTGCCAGTCCGGTTTTTCAAAGAGAAATCAAGGCTGGAAAGGTTTTCTCTCCTCCTAATTACCGAACTAAGTACATAATAAAAGTGATATATTCAAATCCAGTTATTTCTAGGTTCCTGTGCTCAAATAGGACATTTCTTTTCCTTGCTGTCAGTGTATTGCACCTCTTCAGTGATCATTTAAGTAAGAAAATACAGACTTGTTAGTTTTTATGGGAAAAGAAAATATCTCTGTACACTTACTAATTCCACCTTTGTCCCATGACTTTGAAATCCATGTTCTTCTGTTAATCTTTTAATAAAAGAAAGGGGAAAGAAAAGAGGCAGATGTTGAAGACTGTCCATTTAGCCTCTTGGCCCATGTGAATGGGAGTCCGCCCCTTCCTCTTACACTCTGTGATACTCATATGGTGGTTTGCAATCGATGAGTTTTGTGCTGACTTTTCTTTCACCATACTTTGGTTGCTTGCTCAAGTATAGTTTTTTTTCCCATAATTATATGCACGTGTGGCATCCTGTGAGCTTGTTTTGGATAGACAACGCTGAGATGTGTATCAGTTAAGTGATTTCCGGGGGCATTTAGTGTTGAGATGGGGTGTGGCACAGGCTGATAGTCTCAGGACTGGGAAGGTGGTGAGGGACTAACTGAAGTTTGTCCTCTATTACATAGTGAATTGGGGGCCAGTTTGGGCCCCATGAAACCAACAATCTTACAAGCAAGAGAACAACAAAAGCTAAAACCAAACACTGTCTTGAAAGAGAACCATGATGTATATGGAAGAACGGGACTGAGGCACTTGATCTAGCAGTTTACTTTTAGTGAGCAGTGTGACATTTCTGGAGAACTTCCTGGGCTGTGCTAAAGCACACACATGTGAGAAGCTCTCAAGGGACATATGTTGCATGACTAAGAAGGTCCCAAGCAGTTGATAGGTTTAAATTATGAATTCTTATAGTGTACATACACATATGAGCTTACTAATTTTTTACATGTCAAGTATCAGTAAATGTGTCTGTCTGTTTTTCAGAATTCGTGGAGGTATATTGGAACCACCTGGCTATTAACGAATAAAGACAATAAAATACCGTTGTCTTCTCAGAATGACTCAACTTTGGAGCACCAAAGAGATTTTAGGCTACATAGTATATAGCAGGTTTAGAAACATCCCTGACTTCTACCCAGTAGATACCAATAGCTTTTCTGTAGTCATGACAACCAGAACTGGATCCAGATGTTGCCAAGTGTTCCTTGGGGGTATGATATCACCTCTGGCTGATAACCACTGTTCAGGGAATATATATATTGGCATCTAGTTCAGTTAATATACTGCAGGCTAGGTAAATGTGATAGTGGTCCCATGTGAACAGTTTTCAAAATGTCCAAAGAGAACATTTTTTTTTCCCATGTATTTCAAGAGTGTCATTCTTGGAAATGAGCTCCAAATGATTAAAATATAGCAATTGTGAGAGTCATGGGCCACATGGTGAGATTCTGTTTCAGAAACAAGACAAATGGGTGAATAAGCACAACCTAATTTAAACAAGAAATCAGTGGATCAGAGGAGAGGTCAAGTATTTATATCATTTGGAGTATAAGAAAATTAATAATGGAAACATTTTGGAAGGGAATGAGCCATACCATACTATTTTCTCCTGTGTATGGTTTTTTGTTTTTAGCATGGTGCACACTGTGTGCCAAAGCATGTGTGTGCAGTCAGTCGTACAAGTGTGGGTATTTAGACGTTGTAGACAACCTCTGTCGGTCCTCACCCTCCGCCTTATTCAAGAGGGTCTTTGCTGCTTTGCAGCTGTGTATGCTAGTCTCGCTTGCTGGTGAGCTTTTGGAGATGCCCCTCCCTCTGCCTCCCACCTCCCATCAGGAGCGTTGGAATTACAAATGTGCCTTTGCAGCTGGCTTTATGTGGGTTCTTGGGTTCAAACTCTGGTCTTTTTGCTTTCATGGTGAGTGCTTTTAGCCACTAAGTCATCCCTCCCTTGTTTTGTTGGTGAACTTTTTTGCTTCCTCCTTCCTCTCCTCTGTTTTCTTTACACGGGAAGTGGTGTCTTGTGCAGTTTCATTTTATCTCATCTTTTCTATATCCCTCTGAAAAGATTCAGCCAGGACTTCTTAGGATTTATCTCCCCACATGAATCTGATCTTGAAGTCATTAAGAGTCTTTGCAGGTAGGAAATTTTATCTGCGTAATTAGACTCTAGGATTTTAGATGTCTTAGGACTCTTGTGACTCTCAAATGATATGACAATCTTAGAAATGGACCTCTTAAGTTGGTTCTTCCTCAGAGAAGTTTCTGGAAAGAAAAGAAGTCATCTAGTGTCTTTCTAGATTAGCATATATATCTTTCTCAAATTAAATTGATAAAAAATTTTCAGATGTCCTGCATGCTATATCAGAAGATGGGGATAGGTGAGGTGGCCCAGAGGATGTGGCTCTTGCCACATGAGCCTGAGGATTGAAGTTTGGGTCCCTAGAAGTCATGTGAAAGATGATGACCCTCCCATTCAGTAGCTGGGGTCAAGGTATCCCCAGGACAAGCTGGCCAGCTAGCTCAGCCAAATCAGTGAGCTCTGCTCTCAGTGAGAAGCCCTGCCTCAGGGGTCACAGTGGAAAGTGACTGCCAGAGCTCCTCAGTTTCAGCCTTCGGCTTCCTCACACAAACCTACACAAGAAAACAGTTTAAAAAAAAGATGGCCATCTCAACTCGGAAAACGGAGAGGTCACAAATGAACGTTTCTCTCTCTCCCTTTTCTAAGTTCCGAAGATTTATTTTCAGGTTCCTTCTTCTAGGAAGTTGGCCAAGAAATCTAAAAGTTGAAGCAAGTTTTAGTAACTCTGCGTAGTGTGAGATACTTCTGAGAAGATGACTTTAACCACTCAGAGGTGTGGTTTTATTTATTGAATTTACTTTATAGCATATTGTTTTCTAAAAAGTATAATTTAGTGTGGTTTTGAGATTCTTTTTTTAATAGGTGGAGGTGATTTAAATTTGAATTCTGAGTGCAGGTTCTAAAAGCATGATTACTGAAAGATTTTTGTTCTCCCTTGAGGACAGGTCACAGTTCAGCCTCATCCTCCTGTGATGATGTGCTGCTGTGTGGGGCAATTTGGTTTTAGTTGAACCTGAAGTTCAGGCATTGTCTTCCATAGCTTTCGCATGGCTCTGTTCTGGGTTGAGATCCAGGTTTTTACTGGTGTGTCACTGGGAAGAAGAACACCATTCTCCATGTGGTGGTCTATAGGAAGAACCAGGTCTGTAGTTCCTGAGAGCACGTGCACTTGACAAAGAGCATATCTCAGGTCACGGAGGGATACTGACGAAGGGCTCGTCACCATGGAGTCCTCAGCTGACACAGAGGATGGAGCATGTGTTCAGTGCTGGGTGCATCGTGGCGTGTTTAAAATGTTCCAAGTAACCCATAGTGTGACAACTCATCCCCAGTTCCCTACCTTCTCTTTCTGCTCTAGCTTTTCCGCGCTTGAAAACTTTGTCCTCATTTAACTGAATCACTTGCCTTCCTAACAGATGCTGTGCAGAATATGGACCTTTCTCCCCATCCAGCCTCTTTCCCCAGAGGGAAATTGCCTTCACTCTAAGTCCTTCCTTAACCCAAGAGTCTATAATTGCATGAGATTGTTCTTCATCTCCTCAAGAGGGGTTTCAGGGTGGTCAGGAAGTACTGTAGGTTGGAGAGAGGAAGAGAAGGTATGTGTAAACTCTGATTACATGAGTCAGCTGCTTTAGCATCATGAATATTATGTAGTTCTTTCCATATTTTAGAACCAACCACTGAAAATTGAGATGATTTTTAAAGACCTGAAGGGAGAGCTAGTTTAGAAGGAGGGAATGGGAGAGAGAGAGAGAGAGAGAGAGAGAGAAAAAGAGAAAGAGAAAGAGAAAGAGAATGAATGAGAATATTTGAGGTGGAAGCAATCAGAAGTGACAGATTTTGAATAATCTAGGTTCAAATTATTCAGTGTTTGTATTACAGCATAATAAGGCATGCGGTTGCCTCAAGGGTAACTGTTTTCTCAAATTGGTACACTCTAGAATAAATTGTCCCAGGGTTAATGAGATTTTTATTTTAATAATTATAGCAACTTTGTAAGGTAGCTGTTGCTTTAACTCTTCTTGCTCTATCTAGTTGTGGGTGAGTTAATTTTATTGTTCACGAGAGAAAACATAAAGGTAGCTCCTGAGCTCCCTGAAGACCATAAATGCATATAGAGCCGTGTCTCTGGGCGTCATTTACATTTTCTTAGAAGTGTCACAGACATTGGATATGCCTGTATGTAAGCTGCTGCTGTGGAATTCCATCACTGTCTAGAAGTGAATTCTGATCTTCAACCCTGTACTTTCTCTGCCACGTACACCAGTATAAACCATGTCTTTTAGTTTCAAGTAGATGTCCATGTGCTTGATTGAACATGCTGATTCCGATGACAATGGTAGGGTAGACTTGGAACCTAGGGACGTTCCTGAGCCTTTCTGCAGTTTTCCTGTTGTTGAAAGGTATTAGCAAGCCCACTTTGGGAAGAACTGTTGTAAGCATTCATTGAGTAATTCAGCCCATTCTTAGCATTGTGCTCATTGTCTCTTTGGTACCTCTCCTTATGTGGAAGATTCTTTTCTATAAGTAGAGAAACAGTAGCTAAAGACTACTGCAGGTAGAGTTAGAGTCCGTGGTAACTGGTGTTGACATTGATTGGCTAGTCCATTGCCATCCGTTTCCTAGAACCAGGCAGATAGCACAGTCTGTGGAACTCAGTGGGACTTCACCAGAGCTATATTTCTTACAGCCACCTCAAACTTAGCAAACCCCCTTTCAAGGGGAAACCCCAGCATTCCTAATGCCATTTCTTTTTCCTTAAGATGATTTCTTTTAAGGCAGCCCAGATGAAAGGCAAATTCTAGAACATCAAAGAATGTATCATGACTGTATCTAAGAAAAGGCTGCTTTAGAAAGAACTAATTTTCTTGCTCTTTAAAAGTGATGTTATAGGTTAAAATTAATGTGAGTGAGTTTAGAATCTCATGAGCTCTAGTGTTGTTTCATGAGCTGCAAATGTTCTTAACCAATGAGCCATCTCTTTAGTCCCAAGAAACTGGTTTTTTTTTTTTTTTAATTTTTTTAAAAATTTTGATTAGAGACTGAGTGTACTGGTTAGTTTTGTGTCAATTTGACACAGGCTGGAGTTATTATAGAATAAGGAGCTTCAGTTGGGGAAATGCCTCCACAAGATCCATTTTCTCATTTAGTGGTCAAGGGGGAAAGGCCCCTTGTGGGTGGGACCATCTCTGGGCTGGTAGTCTTGGTTCTATAAGAGAGCAGGCTGAGCAAGCCAGGGGAAACAAACCAGTAAGGAACATCCCTCCATGGCTTCTGCATCAGCTCCTGCTTTCTGACCTGCTTGAGTTCCAGTCCTGACTTCCTTTGGTGATGAACAGCAGTATGGAAGTGTAAGCCGAATAAACCCTTTCCTCCCCAACTTGCTTCTTGGTCATGTTGTTTGTGCAGGAATAGAAACCCTGACTAAGACAATGAGTCTTTAACTCTGAAGATGATGTAGCTGCTGGTGCTGCTGCTGGTGCTGGTTGTTGTTGTTGTTGTTGTTGTTGTTGTTGTTGTTGTTGTTCTTCTTCTTCTTCTTCTTCTTCTTCTTCTTCTTCTTCTTCTTCTTCTTCTTCTTCCTCCTCCTCCTCCTCCTCCTCTTCCTCCTCCTCCTCCTCCTCCCCCTCCTCTTCCTGTTCTTCCTCTTTCTCTTCTTCTTCTTCTTCTTCTTCAAAAAAAAAAGAGAATTATTTTGTTTTATTCATGTGATGTGGGTTCCCTAGGAAGCCAGAAGAGTGCGTTGGATGCCCTGGATCAGGAGTTTCAGCAGGTTGTGAGCTGCTGGATGTGGGTGTTGGGAACCAAACTTGGGTCCTCTGAGCCATGAGTAGCACACTTACCCACCAAGCCAGCACTGTTGTCCATAATGTACTGTCTTTATGTGTACACTATAGCATTGCTCTGTAAACTTAAGCCTAGAAATAAGAAGTATTTGATATTGGAGAAAGAAACAATAAGTGCCAGGCTCATGTGTGTATAAATTCTTACATCCCCACATGACTCAGTGATACTTGCAATGGCAGTCTTGAGTGAAATTTGGGAACTCTTTGTCCTCTCGTTCCCAAAGCTGCTATGAAATGACACAGTTATCATCTTGTCCCCTTCTGAGAAAGACTGCTGGCAGTGGGAAGTGGTTTCAGAGAGCAGCTTACCAGAACCTTCTGGAACACTGCCCCTTTTCTTTGAGGGTCAGTGAACACAGTGCTCTGAGGCCGAAAGGGGACATCAAATCAGAGAAAGGAGACCCTGGGTCCTCTTTGAAAATGCCACTGCCACACAACAGAGTCACTGCTGCCCGGCTCTGATGTCTTCAGCTTTTCTGTTCTTGTCCTGTTAATGTTCCATTGCCCAGCAGGGGGCAGGACCAGCTCTCCCTTTCAGAGAAGCCACAGGCAAGAGGACATTTAGATGAGGGCCTCTGACAAAGCTAGACACAGGACAAATAAAAGCAGAAATGTGTGACTGACATCCATCTCTCTGGATTGATTGAGTGGCCTTACCATTTTGATCATGTGTTTTCCCCTAATAATTACTGCTTCTGTGCATCAGATACTTTGTCCACATACCTAGTTATTAAAAAATTGGATCAATCCTTGTAATAAATTTATAAAAATTCCTAATTTACCATCTGAAGGAAACAGGCTCAGAGAATCTTTTTAAAAAGGAAAAACCAACCAGAGTTCCATACAGCATCTTGTGTGGATAACATGTTTTGGATCCCATAGGCTTCTGGCTTTAATCTGTAGAATGACTCTAGCCAGTGACCTTGTATCCCTTCCTGCTCTGCTTGGCCCTTGCCAGAGCCTTCTTGACCAGGAGATGGTGTTTCCCCCAATGGCTTAGCAGTATACGCCTACCTTCTAGTTCTAGGTAGCAACCAAGCACAGTGACCACAGCATCTATTGTTTTGGGGTCTCTTGAGCTTCCCTGACAAACAACTTGAAATTTCTTATGCCTGGCACTGGTAGGTAATCTGTGGCTCTTGGTGGGAGTATTATCACCCTTAAGTAGTGTGATATCATTTAACGTGTGTGTGTGTGTGTTTACACAGATATATATTATATAATCATTTTAGGCTGACATAAAATGATGATTCCTTATGGCCCTTTCAAACATCCTCTGTGTATCCCCCTCTCTACATTTGTGTTGCCCTCTCTCCCCACTTCCTAGTTAAGGCTGCTAACACCCCGACCTCCAAACCCTGTGTTCCTTATTTAGTTCTTCCCCTTAATAGCACAGGACCCTGGTATTCCTGTTTTTAGAACAGCTTACTCACCTTTGCCTTGTTTTTACATTCCTGGCTTCTGCTTGTTACTCCAGATTCTGTGCTCGAATCTATAAATTTAGAGCAATTATCCATAAATCAGAGAGAGCACGCAGCATTTCTCTACCTGGTTTACCTCACCCAGTGTAATATTTTCTCATCCCATTCATTTACCTGAAGTTTTCATAATTTCATTTTCCCCTCCAGCTTCATAGAGTTCTGCTATGCACATCTTCCACATTTTCACTGTGTCCCGTTGCTGTTGTGGGTAGAGCTGCAGTGAACGTGGCCGAGTGGTTATCTGTGGAGTAGGATGTTGAGTCCTCTAGACATACGCTGAGAAGTGGCTTCTCTGTGTCACATATGTGGTGGATGTATTTTTACCTTTTTGAGAATTCTCCATACTGATTTCCAGAGTGGCTGCACCAGTCTGCAGTCCCATCGAGCATGAAGAAGGCTTCTCTTTCCCAAACATCCTCACCGGCATTTGTTGTCCCTTGCTCTGTTAATGTTGGCCATTCTGACTGGGGTAAGATGAAATCTCAAAAGTAGTTTTAATTTGCATTTTTCTCATTGCTAAGGACGATGAGCACCTTTTGAGATATGTCTTAGCTTTCTTTCTTTCTCTTTCTTTCTTTCTTTCTTTCTTTCTTTCTTTCTTTCTTTCTTTCTTTCTTTCTTTCTTTCTTCCTTCCTTCCTTCCTTCCTTCCTTCCTTCCTTCCTTCCTTCCTTCCTTTCTTTCTTTCTTTCTTTCTTTCTTTCTTTCTTTCTTTCTTTCTTTCTTTTGAGGATTCACTATTGACATCCATAAAAATTTTAACTGGGTCATTGGGTTTCTCTTTCTTTCTTTTTTTTTTTTCTTCTTTGATTCTGTGCTTTAAGTTCTTTATACATTCAGTAGATTAATCCTCTGTAACATTTATCGCTGGGTAAGATTCTTTCCTACTCTGTGGGATCCTCTCCCCTTGGTTCGTTCCCTTTGCTGTGCAGAGCTTTTTCATTTTATGGAATCTCACTTGTCTGTTGTTGATCTTAATTTCTGGGCATTGAGTTGAGTAATTCCCTTCCTTCCTAAACCTATATCTTGTAAGGCACCGCCTGAGCTTTCTTCCAGTAGCGTTCCAGGTTTCAGACTGAGGTCTTGATGCCACTGGGGTTGACTTTTGTGCAGACTGATAGACACGAGTCTAGTTCCATTCTCCTAAACATGGGCATCAGTTTTCCCATCATCACTTGTTTAAGGCGCATCTTTTCTCCAGTGCATATTTTTGGCATCTTCATCAAATACCAGAGGCTGTAGTTATGTCCACTTGCGTTTGGGTCCGTTTGTTTCATTGGTATATGTGTCTGGTTTCATGCAAGTACTCTGTATTATATCTTGAAATCTGGAATGGTAATTCCTCCAGAATTGCTCCCCCTACCCCAGGATTGCTTTGTTTCTCCAGGGTCTTTGTGGAACTTGAATTTATGCCCTTTGGAAGAGCAGCTAGTGCTTGTATCTGCTGAGCCATCTTTCCAGTCCAGTGATTGTTTTTTGAAGTTGTATGTTGTAGAGTTTAGCTAGGTAATTTTCATTAGAGAATATTTCTATAGAATTGGTAGGTTTGGGGGAAATATACCATCTTGGCCTTTCATATTGTTTGTTTTTGCAAGGAGAGCTGGGCATGTCGACTTCTTTAATTGACTGTGTGTCTAGTCTAGGTGGCCAGGTTGGATAGAGGTTGGCTTTTGTTTTGCTATTGCTGTTGTTCAGTATTGGTTGGTTTCAGATCAGGGATGAGGAGTTGGTAGGTCAGTCCTTCAGATGCTCAGTGCTGATTTTGGTTTGGAGGAATGGGGGATTCTGGTTCAGTGGTAAGCAGAACAGAGTGGGAATAGGGAAAATGGCAGATTTACCCAAGGTAGCAGGCAGGCTTTGCTACCTGGGCTATGCCTGAAGGTTCTATAATAGCATGGGTGAGCCTGATCTTCCGAACTTACCAGGCAAGTCAGCGTACAAGAAGACAAATCTGTGTACAAGCCGTATGGCAAGGCCTTAGTATTATGGCAGTGCAAGCGAGTGAGGGTCTAGTGACTCTTCACACTGGACCATTGTGCAAGGTGTGTGACCCGGGCTAAGTCTGGAGATTGAGAGAGGTGCAGGGTTGTTTGATCTGACTGGGCTGGCCCACAGAATGTGCAGTCTGAGTTAAGTCAGAAGACTCAGAAAAGTGCAGTCAGACTCGGGTTCTGGGAAATCAGCAGCCTAGACCAGAGGCGCAGGATGATTGTGCTGGACAGGACGTAGTAGTTGGATGTGGCGTGGGATGGATAGTCAAAGTTATGCAAACTGAGCAGATTGCGTTAGCATGACGTACAAAGTCTTGTTGCCATATTTTCATCCAACAGTGTTGAAACGGGGAAGCTTGTTCTTTGAAATAAGAATTCAGTATCCAGCCGACACTGCCTGCCTGCCTACGAAGAAGAAATAATTGACTAAACATGTGGGCTAAACTACTAAGAGATCTATGCCAATTGAATGCTAACCTGTGTTATGTGTTTATGTTTTTCAGGTAAGGAATTACATTTGGTTCTGCCTGGTTTCCTAAGGGGCATGACAGATGCCGTCTTCCTGTGTTCATTTGTAACCTGCCAAATCGTTCACAATATGCTCGCCTACAAATCTAGAGCTTCCAGTTGTAAGTCATTTGCTTCATATTCCTGTCTGTGGAGGCGATCTTGTGAGAAGCACTAGACAGACTGTGCTGGGTTGTGTTTCATACTGTGTGTGGCCCATTTCATGGTAGCAGTCAGCCTTACTGACCACCTGGCCACTGCCCTACTGTGTGTCTCATTTCAGAGGAGCAGTCAGCCTTACTGACCACCTGGCCACTGCCCTACTGTGTGTGGCTCATTTCATGGTAGCAGTCAACCTTACTGGTCACGCAGCCTCTGCTCTACTGTGTGTGGCCCATTTCAGGGGAGCAGTTCAGCCTTGCTGAACACCCAGCCACTGCCCTACTATGTGTGGTCCATTTCAGGGTAGCAGTCAGCCTTACCGATCATCTGGCCACTGCCCTACTATGTGTGGCCCATTTCAGGGTAGCAGCCAGCTTTACTGACCATCAGGCCACTGCCCTTTGTGTGCCTTTTCTCTTTCATTTCTTTTTTATTCTCATTTAAAGCACAAGGCATTCTGATTTCTTATATATAATATAGGAAATTTCCACTGTTAAAAAAAAACCAGCTAAATATGTGAAAATCGTTTTCAAAATTATCAGTGTTGAAAATATCATACAAAGTAAAATAAACCAACATTGTATGAGCCCATGTTTTTGTAAATGGAGTGGACAAATACAAAGAAATCAAGTCGATCAAAGGTCATTGGGGTCTGGAATGGGCTGGGTAGGGAACTTCTTGTTTAGCAGTAACAGGATTTATTTCAGAGGTATTGAAAGTGGATACCTGTGATGACTGTAGAACATTGTGAATGTCATTAGTGCTATAAAATTATACAGTTTAAAATGGTCTAATTGGGGCCATCTATGTGAACAGGCTGTGATAGTTTAGAAGCTAGAGGCACCTGCTGTCTGACATTTGAGTTTGGTGCAAATTAAAGCCCGTGCAAAGGTGGAAGAGGAAAACTGATTCTATGAAGTTGTCCTCTGACCTCTACAAATATGTCTATGGCACATACACACAATGCATGCACACATACACATGCACAGGTGTAAATAAATAAACATGGATTTAAAATATTATCCAAATGGCAAATTTTATACTTCTAGAGATATCGAATAAAGGGAAAAATTACCCAGAAGCCCCTCACCCTGAGGCTTTACTATTTACGCATTGACAGTAGCCCCCCCCCCACCTCGATACCTTGGTAGCATTTTTATACATTTATTTTTGAAGCCTATTTTCTGTAGGTCTGTTATTATTGTAGTTTGTGGGAACAATACCAAGGAAGGAGGGAGTGAGAGGTGATGGAGTCACCAGGTGAATACCAAGAAATCAGATTCCAAAGACCAGCATCAGGGAGCAGAACTGAGTTTATTGCCCAGCCCATAACAGTCAGCCAATCCCCAAACCATGAATCTTCAGCCAATCATAGCTTGCCACACTGTGCTCCAAGGAAAGACCTGACCAATGAGGTAAGCCAGAAGGATTGCAGAGGGTCGGGGGGGGGGGGGTATCCTCACCTGTGAGGACTTCCATGAAAATGGGTGAAGTTGCCACCGCCCTCTCACTGCTGTGCCTGTAGCCAATTTAGATCTAGTGTTGTGCACAGCAGATCAGGACTCTTGGAGGAGTTTCAGGAGCCTATCAAGCCTCGCTCTCCACATTACTTTTTTATTGCACAAGGTTGACCTCCACAGAAGTTGAGATCATAGTCCATACAGTCCACATTTCACTTTCTTTTTTCAGCTTTTTGTCCTGAACATCTCTCTGTGCTGTGGGAACCTTTGCAATCAAGTGAGCTGCTTAAAATACTGTGTCACGGTCCTGGAAAGATGGGTGAGAGTGCTCGCTGCTCTTGTAGAGGACCTGGGTTTGGTTCCCAGCACCCACGTGGCAGCTCGCAGCAATCTAACTTCAGTTCCAAGGGAGCCAACATCCTCTTCTGGCCTGCAAATGTATACACGTACACACTTAGGAACTCATACATACACATAAAGTTTAAGAACAATAGTTAGTAAAAGCATTTCTTATCTGACATTATGACCATACACCACCACCACCTTTCTCCATGTTCACCCGTTCACCCCGTGTCTCCATTCCATTCATTCGTTCATTCATTCATTTGACAGTGAGCATGAGCTGGACCCCAGCCAGGCTGGTCTTTGCACCTGAGTTAGTTAGAAGTTGGTGCTGGACGTAGACATTGAAGCTCCATCATCCGACCCATGCAGACTGGTTCCACATGGTGTGGTTTGGAGGACACTGGGCTGGACAGTCTCTAGAATGTTCATCACTGCTCTGGGTTTGCCATTCTCTCATACAGACTTTAAGGCTAGTATATGAAACCTATCTGGAGAACCCTGGCAAAGCAAAGCCCATCATAAAGGTTTTCTACCATCACTTCCCATGCTGCCTCTGTGTCACTGAGATACAGAGGATACTCTTGGCCCCTTACTAAAAACTGGTGTGTAACTGAACCTTTTGAAAGAGCCTTTGCAAACATGCACCTGGCACCTTTCCTCATTTGAGTTCCCGTTTGTTGTGAGTGGAAGGACAAAGCTGCCATACACTTAACCGCGTCTTTGTGAACTCGTATATTGTCATTGTGTGTAATTTAACTGTTCCCAGACTTTCTTATATCATTGCTTAGAACTTGAGAACTCATACAAAGGGAATATATAGTAAATATTCTCTAGATACAGAGAAAAGAATCGTCGTAACAAAAGCTTTAGTGAGGTGAATAGACGATTCTAAAGACCTTTAAAATCTTAGCAGAGGCATGGACGGTGTCAGAAGTTTTTACTCCCTGGCTAATTAGGATGTTGGTGGGATATGACAAGTTGGATAGACACATTCTCTCTCTCTCTCTTTTTTTTTTTTTTTGGTTTTTTGAGACAGGGTTTCTCTGTATAGCCCTGGCTGTCCTGGAACTCACTTTGTAGATCAGGCTGGCCTCGAACTCAGAAATTCGCCTGCCTCTGCCTCCCAAGTGCTGGGATTAAAGGCATGCGCCACCACACCCAGCCAGGATAGACACATTTTTTTTTAAACCTTATTTATTTATTTATTTATTTATTTATTTATTTATTTATTTATTTATTTATTTATTATATGTAAGTACACTGTAGCTGTCTTCAGACACTCCAGAAGAGAGTCAGATCTCGTTACGGATGGTTGTGAGCCACCATGTGGTTGCTGGGATTTGAACTCTGGACCTTCGGAAGAGCAGCCAGGTGCTCTTACCCACTGAGCCATCTCACCAGCCCCCTAGACACATTTTTAAGAAGCTTCTAAATTTTCTTATTTTACAGGACCTAGCGCACAGTAAAAACTTGACACACAGTTGACTGGATGAATGCACTTTGGAAGGACAGACCTTTCTATATTGGGAATGAGCAGGATAATGACTTTATGTTAACTGATGCTCCCAGGAGGAGTAATAATAGATGCTGTGTGGTGTGTGGCTCTGTGTGTGTGGCGTCTGAGGAAGTGCAGATCTCTTTTGAGTTGTAAGTCTCCATGGGGGCATCTGTCTCTGTTTTCTCAGGTGATTTATAAAAAACAGGCCCATTTTACTATGCCTCCCATTTTACACTTTCTTAGAAGAGCTTCTTTTCATATCTGTTTTCAGGCTTTCTCATTTGGGCAGATGTATTTTAGAGTTTGTTTACAAACATTTCCCAGACATATTGTTGATCATCGGGTCTCTTCAGTTAACAGCAGCTTCTTGGGGGCTGTTTTCGTACATTTCTGACTGACAGTTTGACAAATGCTGTAGGTCTTCACAGATGCAGAGATAGAGAAGTGAATCCATTAGAAATCAGATAGAGCTGGGACAGTTCACCCAAGATGAATTCATAAGGGCTGGGGGTGGAGCATGCAACTGGGTCTGGGACAGTTCATCCAAACTGAATTCACTGGGTTTAGGGTGGGGCATGAAGCAGCGTGGCTGTAGCTTGCATCTCGAGTAAGGTCAGTGTTGATTTTTGTGCCGTTTCCCCAGATGCGCACACATTCACTTGAGCTTGTATTTCATTTATTTCTCTGAGGCATTCTGCATAGAATCTGGGCTCTTCCTTTCAGGGTGGAGGGCAAAGAGGCTCAGTTCATAGAACTTGCCCAAGTGTGCATGACCAATTCATGGTTTGTAGTAAAAAATATTTTAAAATCTCGGTACGGAGTTTTTACCCTGCCTTTGGTTATTGAATTCCCAGATGAAACACACACACACACACACACACACACACACACACACACACACCCTTTATATTTACAATATGCCTTAGGCAGCACAATAACTGGGCAGCTGCCTACCCTCCATGCTGTTACAATCTACTTTCCTAGTGATAACCCCGAGACACTACTTGCTATGTTTCATGGGCTGCTCTTAACTCTAATTTGTCATGCCCTCCTCTCTCCATCCCATTTCTGCTCTGCCTCCTCCCTCCTCCCTCCTCCCTCCTCTCCTGCACATTCTTCCTTTCTTCCATGGAAACTCCTTATTCCTCCTTCCTTCCTCCTTGTCCTCTCTCTCCAAGCCCATGAACCCTCAACCTACCCATGTCTCTTCTGCCCAGCTATTGGTTGTTGGCATCTTTATTTACCAATCACAATTAACTGGGGGCAGAGTCACTCAGTATCTTACATGTGGACTTGTCTTTGGGGTAACCAATCTTGGGGGTCTGCAAATTAGCATTAGAATATCAGCAGCATTAGGTGAACTCAATGCAAGGTGCGCCAATGGTAGAGCTCAAAAGCCACCTGCCCTGAAACATCCAGCATCACCGGCTTCCCTTGGTCTCTATATAAGAGTTTATTGAAATTAAAAGAGTATTCTGGGAATAATTGGATTTCTGTAAAGAAGGAAAAAAGTGTAAATGTCTGAAAACCCAGGCTCAAGGTTTCTAAGAGTTATGTCTCGAGATGGAGTGGCCGGAGATGTAGATGTTAGGGATGGTGCTTGGTGAAGGCCTTGCCATCCACATGCGATGCTTACTCTTGCTGTTGTTTGGGTTTCTGCTGTTGAACAGCAGAAGCCTTTGAAGAATGCCTTTGTTCTTCTTGCATTTGATGAAGTGTTAAATGTTGCACAGTTGTAAGCATTTTGATATAAATATGCATGAATGCCATATTTTCTTGCACAGATAAGCAAGGGCAGTGGGAGCCTCATGATGCGACTCTGTTATCTATTTTCCAGACTTCAGTCTGTGTAATCTGAACACGCTGCTTAGTCAAGGTCTCACCTCCTCTCTGCTGTACCTGTTACTCCATATCAAGTTCAGGCCATGAACTTACTAGATTTTTACTGAATTAATAAGTTGAAGTAAGTCATGAGCATTAGTCATAGAATGCTATCCTTCAAGCTAACAGCCATCTGCATCAGAACAGCTGTGACTGTTCATTTGCAGGTGACCCCCCAAGATCAACTGATTGGCTGCTGACATTCCCCCATAGATGATGGGGGTGAGGGGGCCTCCTGGACTTATTTGGGATTCTGGTAGTTCTCTCACACCTCCTGGTCAACTGTGTGTAATTCTGCTCCAATTGTAGGGGGCCTCATTGTCTTGGGAAGCACTAAAATACATAAGAGTATGGCAGGGTGACTGAAGGAGGGCTCCATCTGTGCAGTTATGGGGATGTCATCATCCATGCCGAGATGGGATTGGTCAGTGGTGTGGCTGCTTCCCCTTTCTAGTGCTGCTATGAGTAAGCCCTCACCATGCGCTGTACGTAAGCCCAGTAAGTTCAGCGGCTCCTTAAGTTGGAGTTTGATGCAATCATTCTTTGCTTTGTCATTGGATCGCTATAAGGAATGGATAGGCACCCATCTGCCCAAAGAAAAGACTTTCTATAAATTCATTAAACAAGCTTGCATAGAATCTTTATGTGTGTTTCTGTTCTAAACTTTGAATCTCCTTGGTGAAGGTCTTCTGTTTGTGTATTTAAAAAAATGACATCACTAAATAGAATATTGTGCATTGTTTTGTATAACAAAGAATGATCTTGGGGTGTCTTCCCTGGCATTAAATCCACTGATTTTGTTCTATATGGAAACGCTGATTATAAGGAATCCTTTCTGTAACTGGAGAAATGGCTCAGTCTGTAATTACTGCACAAACTTTAAGTACCTGGGTTACAATTCCTGGGACCCATGCAAAGGCAGGTTCTGTTAGCTTTATAGAGGGAGAGAGATGTATGTCTGGGGCTCAGCCAGGCAGCTGAGCCAGTCCATCAGTGACCTCATCTGTAGTGACTGTGGAAGGCACCCGGTGTCAACCTTTGGTTTCACTGTGTGTACATACCTCACCCGAGACACACACACACACACACACACTCACACACTCACACACTCACACTCACACTCACACAGAATCTTTTCCATATGTCCTTGTCAAAGCTTTCCCTATTCTAGCTCATAGAAGATAAAACCACTCCATCGTAGGTTTTAAAAATTTTTTTTCTGTTTCTGTTTTTTTTTTTTTTTTTTTTTTTTTGAGACAGGGTTTCTCTGTATAGCCTTGACTGTCCTGGAACTCATTTTGTAGACCAGGCTGGCCTTGAACTAACGAATCTGCCTGCCTCTGCCTCCTGAGTGCTGGGATTAAAGGCGTGTGCCACCACTCTCCTGTGGTTTTTAAATTCTTTTGTAAATTTTAAATATTGTTGCAGTAACTAAAGGAGCCAGAGGTGAGGGCTTTTTATATCATTAAAGGGTGCCCATCAGCATGTAGCTTAATAAATGAAGCAAGGTTGATGGTTTCTGCACCTAGGTAGAGCTGTAGACTCCACAGTTGGTTAGGAGTACAAGGTCTGGCTGGTTCTAACTCGTTTTTGAGTCTGCTTGCATAGTGGAGTCCAAAATGTCCATGTAAAAAATAGCGCAAGGGCTGGCCGAATGGCTTAGCCAGGAAAGATGCGTGTTGGGCAAGTCTGATGCCCTGAGTTCAGTCCCTGGAAACTATTCGAAGGTCAAGGAAGGAACTGGCTGCACAGCACTGTCCTCTGACCTCCACTGTAGCATGTGCGTACCTCAACAATAACAACAACACGGTTTTTAAAAAAGGAAGTTGTCTAGCTGCTATTAATTTTATCTTTTCCTCCAAAGATTCCTCTGAAGTCTTCTTCCTCACCACGGAAGCAATAAATCTGAAACCCTTTGGAGAGATTAAGCAACTTAGATGAGGAAGGGCAAACGTTTGGGAGATGGTGTCTAGCAGGAGGCACACACAATGTATCTGCAACTGGGTTTTTCTCATCAGTGTCTTCCTAAGATGTTCACATCAGTAAAGTCTTTTTTTTTTTTTCATGGCCTGATTTTAGTAGTTTAAGAACGGTGGTTTTTACAGAAGCTTAAGTTCACAAAACGTGTGTTGGTCCTAGCTGAAAACTGCTGCAGAATTACTGCAGACTAATCCGTAGCAATTACCTCTGCCTTCTCTTCTCCCTCCCGACTCAGCGTCCTTCCTGAGACCCTGGAAATGCTCCAGAGTCATAGGACTCCTTTGCCTTAGAAATACTTCCCCAGTAATGAACATGGTAATTAGAAGCAGGGTTTGGATTAGGGCCTCCTGGATTCAGACCCAAGCCTTCTCAGCCCTCTGTGGATGTGACCTTTGGACACGCCCATTAATGGCTCTCAGGACTAGTTTCCAACCAACATGCATTGGGATAGACATTGTAGGAAGCTCCTGGCAAAGCCTGCAGGATTGGAGAGAGGGATGCATGTGTGTAATGCACCTTGCACCACGTCTAGCTCCCAGAACACATTGTCAACATTCTTACGAACTCTGCTATCACATGCCTAATCGGTCACCTCCAGGAGAAGCTGATTCACGGCATGTCCTCACAGATACGTGAATGTGGATTGGTATTTATTTTTCTCAGTATGTGGTCGTGTCTGTGGGGGAGAACTTGTGTGAACTTAGTGACCACTCTTTGGATAAGCTATCGTGTGAAAGCCTTTCTCTGTCTTCTCCGAGGCTGTCTATACAATTTTTTCAGGGAAGCCTGTGATGTAAACTCTTGAGTGCTGCCGTGCAAAATGGTGGCCTAAAGCACCAAGCAAGGGGGGTGGGGAGTGGGGGTGTGGTCAGGAGTTTTTTGAGAACGTTGATGGCTTATGCTGAGTGTTTCCTTGCATATTGGCGAGTTGTAAGGATGTGCGCAGTCTAATTTTAAGAGACCTGAGGAGGTTAATGGATCATGGGCTAATGATGTGTGTCCGTGCATCTTTCTACCTTTCTAAATGGCACCTCAGATTTCACCTTCACCAGTTCCCGCCCCCCTGACCATGTGTAGCTATGGCAGTGTTGATAAGCAGGCTAATGAGCTCTGTTCCTTGTTTCTAATTTGGCACATTTTATCTGGATTTCCTGATTTCAGGCTCGTTACCCTTCTTCAGTTCTCCCCGCTTCCCTGAGGATGAGCCGCAGGACCTGATGCACAAGGCAGCGAGCAGTCCTGAGGAGGGTAGGGGGTTAGACCAGGTGCTTCAGGTCCTCAGCTCATGGATGTGCCTTCCAGTTTCCTCATACATGTGCTTCGTAGACCAGGCTGTACCCACTCTAAACGTTAGGAACCCAGGTAATACGTAGATCCTGTCTGTCTATTATTAAAACAGAAGACAACAATATAGAAACTGGAAATGGAATTTTTTAGACAAACACTTTGCATGGCCCCTTTCATTTTTGAGGGAGAAATTAAAGGATAGGATTCTAACACAACCCGGTAAGAAGGATCTGATGAAAAATATGTGGAAATTGGAGTACACTCGCAGGTCTTTAAATTTAGTTTTGTGTCTCTTTCAGTAATACATTATTGAAATATTCCTGGGCGTATTTTCAAGAATCTTCTTTGTATCAAAATATATGTGCTTTAAAAACCATCCTGAAAAGGTCTGGGGAGACGGCTTCGTTGGTGAAGTGCTTGCCATTCAAGCATGAAGTCTTGAGTTTGGATCCCCACAGTTGCTGGGTATGGAGATGTGAGTGTGATGCTGGAGCCAGGGAGGTGGGCACGCTAGAATCCTTGGAGCACCCTCTCCAGCACATAGGTGAGGTCCAGATTCAGTGAGAGTCTATTAAAAATAAAGGGCTGGAGAGCTGATCAGTGGTTAAGAGCATTCATTGGATGCTCTCCCAGATGACCTGGGTTCAATCTCAGGCACCAGTATGGCAGCTCACAGCTGTCCATAACTCTAGTTCCAGGGAATCCAACAACTTCACACAGATATGTATGCTGGCCAAACAGCAATGCACATAAAATTAAAATAAATAACAAATAAAAGTTAAAGTGTAGAATAATTGACTAGAACACCTGCTATTAAACAGTGGCCTCTACCTGCATGTTCAAACGTGTATACACACCCGTATACACATGCGAACCAACACACCACACACACAAACATACACACATACACACACACACACACACCCCTAGACCAGTACATTTGTATGAATTGTAATGATCAGAAGGATAATTTTTGTTTTCCTTTTCCAGAATATTAGATATAGCCCACCTGGAAATTTCCACTAAATATTTGCATATGTTCAAGGGGATCGGGCCTGTTCTCATACTTAGGAGTTCTGCTTTCTTTGGGAATCTTCGGTGGTTGGTCACATTGAATTGGAAAAAGGATGGAGTGTTCTGTGACTCCTGGGAGTAAAGGCGGCGTGGATGAGACAGTGTATTTAACCTGAATATGAAAATGCACAGGCACCTGGCCCACTGCCTCTGCTCTGCTGAGCCTGGTCCCCACTCCTTGTCCTATCAGCTGTGGAGAAAGCAAACTGAGGGCCTATCCTTGTTTCTGGAAAAGATAAATGGACCTAAGGAGGGCCATTGGAGCAATAGGAAGAGAAAATTGAAGTTTAAATCAAACCCAGAATTGGGGAAAAGGAACAGTTGGGATCAGGCCCTAAACTGCTGTATTAATCTGGCTGTTGGTCCTTCGTAGGAGAGAATTAAATGGTCCCCTACAAATAGGGAAAGGTGGTCTCTTTGTCTCTGACCCTTATTTGGGAATGTCCAGTTTGTACTATTTCCCACACTTCCAGACTGAACAGGCAGAGGATGAAGCAGCCCAGGCTACCGTGGAGATTTATTTATGCTTTAATATGCCATGTAAAGCCACTTGTTTGTTTCAGAATTAAGATGAAACACCCAGGAAAGGGACTGGTTGAAGAGTTGTTAAGCAGTCTTCAAATTACCACAGCAGCTGCGTCTGTCCCTCCCCGCCAGATGGGTTTTGATAGGATGAATCTCATTGTAGGAGAGATGAATGAGGTTTTCTTGTGTTTCTCTCTGGGTTGCCTTTGCTCCAGATGATATTGTAGCAGACATGTCTGCCGGAGTGAATGCATTGAATGGGTTGGCGTGGCTTCTTCCTTCCCATTGTTTGAAGTCATGTGTCACTGAAAACATAGCCTCCGTATAAAAGTTATTTTTCTAGCTTATCTTACAAACACACACAGATGCGTGCATACGGTCGCTACAATGGTGCGACAAATTGGGACGTACGTAATCAGTTACCAAGAACTTAGATCTAGTTCCCTTCATCTCCTAATATCTTGGAAATCATTTCTCTTACTGCAGTTTCTGATCAACGAATTAAGAAGCACAGGCACATGATTTTATTTAAGTTAAAGACAATCTTCCTATGCTGTTCAGTTAGTAGATATGTAAACCCCAGGAAGCGGGCCAGACCTTGGTAGCAGGGAAAGTATGGGTATTAGTACGTAGGTGTGGAATAGAATCTCCTAGCAAGATGCTTGAGGAATTTCTTTATGCTAAGCAAAGATAGAACCATAAGCCTCAGTAAACATTCATTTTACTTCCATTCTTGTGCAAAGCCTTTTCTTTTTGTGCTGTAAAAACAGGGCCCTCTAGAGGGCAGTAGAGAGCAGCTTGCTGATAGGGTGTCTGGGGCAGAGGGGCTGTTGGAAAATTCAGCAAGTTTCCTTTTCCTTTTTCTCCCACTGTAACTCCTGAGAGAGTACAAGGAGCTTGTGGGGGAAGTGGGGAAGGATGGAAGGTATATTCTTGAGCTTTATTTTCTTTATCAGTATCTGCAGGAATCAATGTGAAGAATGTGTATAAACATGTTTGCAGGAGCTTATGCCTTGAATCAGAGTATGCACATGTCTTTTGATTGACAGCTAAATGCACAGCAGAAGGGCTATGGTTTTGGTACACAAATATTGTGAAGGTAATCTGGAGTTTGCTCTCTTGTCTCCCTGAGGTTTTATGACTGCTTCCTTTTTAGACCAAGACTGAATTAATTTTATTCCTAAACATCCCTAAATTTTTTTTCTACCAGAAAGTAATATGAGGTGGTGGGGGGTAGGGGGTTCACACAACCTAGGATTCTTTGGTTTTTCCGAGACAGGGTTTCTCTGTATAGCCCTGGCTATCCTGGAACTCACTTTGTAGACCAGGCTGGCTGCAAACTCAGAAATCTGCCTGCCTCTGCCTCCCAAGTGCTGGGATTAAAGGCGTGCGCCACCATGCCCAGCTCAACCTAGGATTCTTTAAGTGTGGCTTTTTAATATCTTAATATTTTAATTATTAATATCTTAATATTTTAATTAATTATCTGAACAAGAAATAATTACATCCACAGTATTGGATTTGTTACTTTCTGAAGTGTAGAGGGTGGTTCACCCTTGTGCTTTTAAACTGTTTAAGAATGGAGTGGCCCATTCCTTATGTTCCAGCCTGACTGCTGTGGGCATTTAATGTTCTTCTCCATCTCGGCCTCTGTAGCATGGCCTTAGATTCACAGGCATCCACCTGCCTCTGCCTCCAAGTGCTGGATTAAAAGTATGCACTACTTCACCTGGCCCAAAATGACAGAATTTTAAGAAATAAAAGAATTTAAAGCCCTAAAAATTACTAATAGATGTATGATAATGGAAATTATTTATATGATGTTCACTTCCACTTTAGCCATTTGTAATTGAGTTTGATCACAATTTACTTGTGTAGGGGGTAAGGGTGGATCACTTTTAGCAGTTAAAATTTTCTGATGTCAGGGTTTCAGTTTTGCAAGTGACCCTAATTTCTTCCTCTTCTACTGCTCATGAAATCCTAGAATTATTAGTTATATGTTTTTTAAGCTTTTTTGAGCCTTTGTTTATATTTATTTCATATGTAAGTCTGTCTGATTGTATGTTTATGCACCATGTGCATATAGTGCCCCATTTGCCCAGCAGAGGGCAGTAGATCTCCAAGGACTGGAGTTACAGAAGTTGTAAGCTACCATAGTGGGTGTGGAGAATTGATGAATGGAGATCCTCTGGAAGAACATTCAGTAAGCTTAACTGTTGACCTGTCTCTCCAGCCCCTTGGTTATCCATCTTCAATATGTGTTTAAGACTTTTTCAAGGGTAACTAGAAGAAATGCCCTGTAATTCTGGATACCATTTTGATAGCCAGTTTCTAAGTTTGCAACCAGACAGTTTTTCCAGAGATAGCATGATTGATCTTCCTTCTTTTCATTGACAATGAGTTGATATGGCTTTAGAGTGGAGGTGATATTTTCTCACTTCTCCAAATATCAGACAATAAAAAAAATCAATATATGCTATGATTTTTATTCTTTAAAACCTAATATTTAAATTTTATGTTTTGAGTGTTTTGCTTGCATGTATTTCTGTGCATGTGTGTGTGTGTGTGTGTGTGTGTGTGTGGCTGGTGCTCTTAGAGGTCAGAAGACAGCATTGGATCTCTCAGAGCTGGGGTTATGGATGTTTGGGATTGAATTCCCAGCACAACCTCCATGTTGGAACTGGGAATGACACTTGTGTCCTCTGCAAGAACAATGAGTGCTCTTAACCACGGAGCCAACTCTCCAGCCAGGTCTTTCTTTTTTCTTTTTTTTTAAAAATTTTTTATTAGGTATTTTCCTCATTTACTTTTCTAATGCTATCCCAAAAGTCCCCACTCCCCTACCCACCCACTCCCACTTCTTGGCCCTGGCATTCCCCTGTACTGAGGCATATAAAGTTTGCAAGACCAATGGGCCTCTCTTTCCACTGATGGCCAAATAGGCCATCTTCTGATACATATGCAGCTAGAGTCAAGAGCTCCGGGATACTGGTTAGTTCATAATGTTGTTCCACCTATAGGGTTGCAGATCCCTTTAGCTCCTTGGGTACTTTCTCTAGCTCCTCCATTGGGGGCCAGTCTTTCTTTTTTAGGCAGTCATTTGTTATTCACAGATCTTTCTGCTCTTGGTCTTGGTTTCCCTGTCTGAGTTCTGTGAGTAGGAACTCACAGAACTCAGACTTTCGTCAGAACAGTTCATTTTAGCACTTCATTTTAGCAAAACAGGTATACCTCCAGTTATCTCTGCTGAATCACAGTTGTTCTAAGCCAGAATAGCCTCCTATTCTCTTTCAAGTCTCTAGGGTCTGGGGATGTCACTCAGTTGGTAGAATGTTTCTCTGGCTTAAATTCTCAGTACCACATAAATTGAGTTTGGTGGAACATACCTGTCATCCCAGACGTCAGGAAATGGAATTGGGAAAAGGAGAAGTTCAAGGTCATCTCCAGCTACATAAACTTATAAGACCCTATTTTAAAAACAAAACAATGAGAAAACCAACAACAAACAAGACCTGGAACTGGCTTGGTGATTGAAGCACCTGTTCTGCATGTGTAAGACCCTAGTTCGAATCCCCAGCACCTGTGTAAATGTATGAATGCTGGGTGAGTGTGTTGGCCCACTTGTAATTCCAGTTCTCAGAACGTGAAGACAGAAGATGTACAGAGCAAGATGGCTAGCTAGACTAGTCATACCAGTTAGCTTTGGGTTCACTTAGAAGTCTGTTGGTCAGTGAACAAGGTGGAAATCAATTCAGAAGATTACAAATATCACCTTCTGGTTCTCTGCCTTCACTGTGATTTTTTTTATACATGCAAAACAAAACAATAATAAGCAACAAAAATATGATTGGCTTAGAGGTATGCATGTGACCAACCTTTTGCCATTGACATTGAGAAGAGACCTAACCATTGAACTGAAGTCCAGGACCCCTATGTTTGAAGTAGGGGAAGGACTGAAGAAGCTGAAGGGGAGGGCAACCCCATAAGAAGGCCAACAGTCTCAACTTACCCAGACCCCAGGGAGCTCCCAGACACCCAACCACCAACCAGGAACATACACAGGGCAGTTCGAGGCCCCTGGCACAAAAATAACAGAGGTCTGCCTGGACAGGCCTCAGTGGAAGAAGATGTACTTAATTCTTGAGTCTTGAGGCCCCAGGGTAAGAGGAGGCCTGATGTGTGTGTGTGTTGGGGAGCACCCACTCAGAGGCAAGTGATGAGGAGCTGTGGGAGGGAGGGCTGAGGGGGAGGGGCAACGACTGGAATGTAAATAAAAACAATTAAAAAAAAAAGAATTAGATAAGAGAGTCCATTCCTGAATAAAAGTGTCAGATACTTATAGAAATTAATCATTTCAACATTCTCTCCTGCTTTCTGCTTTAAATACAGATCTAGAAACCATTTTACAGGAATGAGGTGGAAGGCTGAGGATGGAGACTGAGCTGCAGAGCAGAGTGGAATAGAGAGTCTTGTTGAATAGCTGAGTCAGCTCCCTGGACCATGCCCTCTTCTGTATCGCTGGGGTGCAGAACAGGGTGGGAGTCAAACAAAAACACACAAGCTTCTCACTATTTAAATAAATAAGCCCCGGTTTCTTAGGGTTTCTCTTATTTTCAGCCCAAATTTTCTCGTTCATAAATACTATTAGGGTAAAGCCAGTTGAGAGAGATGAGAAGACAGCCATATTTTTTTTTCTCAGTCTTTGCTTTTTTATATAAACATTATTTTCTTTTGGCTTGAAAAGAGAGGCAGATGTTGAAGAAATGTAATTAAACTCTACATATATGTGGTTAAGTTTTAATTTTTAATTGAACCAGAGGCCTGAAAGTGTGTGGTAACAGAAAGAAAATAATGGTGCCTGTCTTGTTTTATTAAATCATACTGAAGTCCTCCTGTATAGTCAAACATCAGAGGTAGCAGGGCTGCATTCCTCTGAGCTTCCAGCAGTCTGGTGTCCGTTTCCCCTGCTTTATGCTGCATATAGTACCATGTGAACAGCAGGCTGGCTCAGAGACTCTCAGGAGACTATGGGTATTGTTAGAGTGGCTGAAATGATCAGGAGGCCCTGTGCGTGTGCGTGTGCGTGTGCGTGTGCGTGTGCGTGTGCGTGTGTGTGTGTGTGTGTGTGTGTGTGTGTGTGCTTGCTTGCTTGCTTGCTTGCAGGCCAGAGGTCATGTCCCAGTGTTGTCTTCAATTGCTCTCCACCTTTTTTGAGATAGGGTTTCTCAGAGTCTGGAGTTCATCAATTGGCTAGACTGTCCACCCCAGCGCTACAGATGCATTCCATTAGACCTGTTTTTGTTTGTTTGTTCTGTTTTGCTTTGTAGCGTTGGTGCTGGATCTGAACTCAGGTCCTCATGGTTGCTGAGCTATCACTTTTACCCCGGAGCCATTTCGTTGGTCCTTAGAGTTCTCCTTTGTTAGTGGTAGTGAACTATATAAGTGGTCCCAAGGATGACAAACGAATTTCCTTAAGGAACTCCTCTTTACTGGGTAGTAACTAGAACGTTGAATAAATCAGTGTTGGCAAGCATTTGTCTCTTTATTAGTTGAGTTTCTAAGCCTCAGGTTAGAGTTTAGTTTCCTTACCATTTCAGGGAGTTAAGTCTACACTGTAGCTGTCCACTGTGTCCAGTGTTACACGCAGCATGTTAGTAGATAGCATGTCACAGGGCTTTACCCAGCCTGATACTTTTATAGTAACTCTGTTAACAATAGTTAGAGTCTGGCACGATGTAAATTCATTTCTACATGGCATTTGCTTGAGTAATTACTGTCTCATTCTGGGTCTTTTATTTTTTGTTACTTTCTAATTTCTAAAGTAGAGTTTTCTTACTGAATGAAGACTCAGACCTTTACAGTTATAAACTTTTACAAAATTAGTTTTAATTGGGTCAGAGTTAATTAGATTGTAGTATATTTCACTCCTTTTTATTCCTAAGAGTATTAAATATGTTATCGTTTTGTGAGGAGATGTCATGGGATATTGATTAGGAGTCAAGGTAGAGGCTTACTGTTTAAAAACTAATTGACTTCAGTACATGCTGGAGCCCTCCTGGAAGAACAACACTTATGTGATCGAAAGGCTTTCTGCTTGAGTTCTTTTTTCCATATTCAACAGAAGTTTGTAAAGAATAATGCTGCCTTAGGCAAAAGAATACCAAAGCAAAGGCTTCCTCTTTTTGGGGTGGGGGTAGGAGTGGAGGGGCTAGGGTAGGGGAGTTTTCTGGGAGAAACATGGCCCTGAACATGTCCTTACCTCTCTGAGGAAGGCTGGGCTTGAGGCCCTGACCTAGGGTGGTGAGGTAGGAATTCTTCCCACACAGCAGCAGAAGCTGTGCTCACAGCAGAAAACATGTCCTGGCATTTTCCAATGGTGGGCCTGGGGAGGTGGCTCAGTCAGTGGTGGCCAGCTGCACAGGTGATAGAGTCTATGACACAAGGCCCCACCCACCCCCCAGAGAAGAAGCTCCAGGACTTTAATGGCTGCTGAGAAATGGAGAATCAGTTTTCTCCAGCGCTGAGCCCCCTGACAGGTTATCTGATCCCAAGTGCTCATCCCCAAACGCAAACACATGTAAGTAACATCAAACAGAATCAACAGGTTGTATTTATGAATGCACATGCGTGTGTGTGCATGCTTGCATATGTCCCCATGTGTGACAACAATAAGTAAAGTAAAAGGGGCCATGAATTTGAGAAAAAGTTGGGAATATTGGAGAAGATGAAAATGATGTAAATATAGTTCTTGTATATATGAAATTCTCAAAATATAAAAAAATAAGAATACATGACCCTTTGATAAATGAGAATAATTTTTTTTAAGTCATGTATAGTGCTGTATACCTGCAACCCCAGTGACCCTGGTTCTCGAGAGGCAGAGTTAGAGGAGGAGGATTTCTGAGGTTAGCTGGCCAGCCAGTCACAATCTTCAGGTTCATTTGAGAAACTGCTCTCAAAAAATAGGGTAGAAAGCAATAGAGGAAGACACCCACGTTGGCCTCTGGCTTCAGTATGCACACACTGTATACATTCACAGCTATGTCACACAGAGAGGCTTAGGTGCATGGACACAGCAGCAGCAGCAGCTGCCGCCCTCTGATGGAAGAGCTGCCTTACTGTGCATTTGACAACCCTCTATGGTCTGTACCTCCCTGGGCCCCCAGCACTGGGTTAAACCCTCTTCACCATTCAGAGGGTGCCGGGACTCCGCTGGTTTTTCCTCACTTTCCATTTGCCTGGTGTTAAGAACCTCTTTGCACAGCTCTTTATTTGACTGGTTACTGCTTGTGTCAGAGCCCCAGTGTCACCCCCATTAAAGTGCTTCTGTGCCCTCATCCAGTCTAAAGCAGCACCCCAAAGTCCAAGGCACCAACACACTACCACATTACCTTGACAAAAATAAAATATGAATATGAGATTCTTCTGTCTACTTTTTGCTGTCTTGTCTGTTTAGCTAAAACTCTGCCTTGCCTACCTTTGCTATGCATCCGATTTGCCTGTATAAGGGGGTGGGGGCAGGGCACCCCAGGGCCTGAAACACATCATGACTTTTCGTAATTACTTATCAAGTAAAACAAAAATAATAAATCGCATTAAGGGTATATCTGAAAATATTCTACAAGAGACTGACCTTTTGGTTCAGGGTCGGGATTGGAGGGGGGTGGGTTGAAGCCAGCCAGGGCCTTAAACATGTTAATCACATTGTACTGCTGAGCTACACCCCAGACTACATTGAGTCCTCTTTTTTTTATCATAAAGTGTCCACCACCTTGTGAATTCCAATGTAAATAAATCTCTGCTTCTTTGTTTTTAAAGAAATTCACATATAGATCAAATACCTATTGGTATCCGTGGATCAGTTAATACATCTCAAGTGTCTGAAGCCGGGCCCTCATACTTTGTGCTCTGTGGATTCTTGGCTCTAATGAAACTTCATTAATATGAGTATACTTAGCAGATAATTCATAAGTTGCCGCAGTTTCATACCCCTTTAGAACATTCCATTATCATTTCGAGGGTACTTGTAAGTCCCAGGGTGTAGAAAGTTCCATTGCTCTTGCTTTACAAATGACTGTATGTATGGGGCCTTCCCTATGTGGCCTTCCCTATACTCCCCTCTGGGTGACTGTTAAGACTGAGTTGAATCATGCCCTTTTCTGCTTTGTTTCCTAGTTTGTCATGAAGGGCTGTTGAAGTGGAGAGTGAGGTTTTCATGGCTCTCTGGAGAGGACTTGCAGTACTCAGGATACTCGGAATAAGTAGATGGTCTTAGAAGGCTCACCCTCATAAGGACCCGTCCAAGCCCCCAAGGGTAGAAGGTACCAGTGAGTCCAAGGCCAGTGACTGAGAAGGTGTGCTTTGATGCCCTTTCTGACAGTGGTATACTTTATGGGCTACTTTTGGATCAGTACTATGAAATACCATAACTCGCTTTCTCTCTGTTTTCAAAATACAACCTGTGAAGTAAAAACAGCATTAATCAGAGATTTCTAGTCATTGTGGGGGCTACAGAGCCTTGGCTTCTTTAACAAAAACAGACAGACAGACAGTTTACAAGAGACAAAAATACAAAGCAAATGAAACAGCCAAGACAGCACGCACTTGCCTCGTGGAAGAATACTCCAGGACCTGGTAGGGTTCCTGAATCACTCCTCTCTCTAGGAAGTGTTACATGGAATCCTTATCCACTGCCAGCCAGGCAGTGTCGTCGCCAGGTAGTTAGCACCCCCTTCATCGAATATTCCTTCCCAGATTTCCATTTTGCCATAATTGAATTCAAAAGGAGGGGCTCTCATTGTGAAATATTAAGCTAAGGTGTTTTATGTAAAAAAGCATTGAATTATCTTATTCTCCAGGTGGCATAGTTTAAATAAGATGGAAGTGTAAATCTAATCAACTACATGACTATGTCTATTTTATACTGCATAGCGTCTTTAGAACACACTAATTCATATGCAGCAGTATATTTCATTTAATCTCAAAAGCCTTTGCATAATTTTATATTCCTGTTCTATACTTTTTTTTTTTGCCAAGTGTATGTTCATGTAAATTACTTTTTGCCTGGTATACTGGCTCCAGAATAGATTTGAGGAGCACTGGAACCAGTGACCCTTCACATAATGGTCTTCTCTGTCTTCTGTTTTTATTGCTAATTAGATTACTTGAAATTGGGCTTTTAAATATTTATTTTATTTCTAATTATGTGTGTGTTGGTATACATGAATTAAGTGCAAGTGCCCACTGGGAGTGTTAGATCCCCTGGAGTTGGAGTTACAGGCAGTTGTGAGTTACCCAACCTGAGTGCTAGGAACTAAAGTTGGGTCCTTTGAAAGCACAGTGCATGCTCTTAATTGCTAACGAGAACTTGCCATTTGATTATTTCTGACAAAGAACTTGTGATGGTCCGTTTTATGTCAATATGACACAAGCCAGAGTCACTGGAGAGGAAGGGACCCCAATTGTAGGAAATTTTCTTAATTGGTAATTAATGGGTGAGGGCCCAGTCCATTGTGGGTGGTGCCACCCCTGGGATGGTGGTGCTGATTCTATATGGTCGAGCAAGCCATGAAGAGCAAGCCCCTAAGCAGCATTCTTCCATAGTGCCTGCATCAGCTCCTCCCTTCTGGTCCCTGCCATGTTTGAGTACTTGTCTTGAGCACCTTAGAAGATGTACAGTGATGTGGAAGCATAAGCTAAACAAACTCTTTCCTCCCTAAAGTGCATTTGGTCATGGCGGTTTTGTCCTAGCAGTAGAAACCCTAAGTAAGACAGAAAGTAAGGGTATTTTGTTCCACTTAGTGTTGTCTTCTTTGTAGGTTGTCATTGCTGTCCTTGTAGATGTCCTTTTGTTGTCCTTGTCTCCTCCTCCTCCTCCTCCTCCTCCTCCTCCTCCTCCTCCTCCTCCTCCTCCTCCTTCTCCTCCTCCTCGGTTTGCTTTTCAAGACAGTGTTTTTCTGTGTAGCACTTGCTGTCTTGGATCACTCTCTGTGTATCAGGCTGGCCTTAAACTCAGAGATACAACTGCCACTGCCTCCTGAATGCTAAGATTAAAGGTGTGTGCCACCATGCCCAGTTCTTCTTTGTGTTTTTAGTCTGTAGTTATTTATAGTTGCACACATTTGAAATAGGTCTTGTTGTTATTCCTGTTTCTCAGACAGAAAGAGCAAAGCACACAGAGGTTATGGGGTTCTTCCTAGGTCACCCAAGGAGAATACTAAGTTTCAAATCCAAACACCATTTTTCCAGAGTCTGTGAGTTCAACCATTACATTCTCCTGCTTCTGTTGAATGGGGAATTGTTAATTCATAGGGATGGATTGATCCAAACATGTCGGACTGGAGCCATATTTGGAGTTCTTTCCTTCTGAGCATATTGGAGTTAGGTTCTTTCAACTCAAGTTGTGGGATTTTTAGATCAGGTACAGAGATTTAGTTCTTGGGGTCCAGTTAGTGCTAGGTTGGTTGTGTGTGTGTGTGTGTGTGTGTGTGACTGACCTTTTGTTCATTTGGTTAATATTTATTTATTGAGAACCTTTATTTTAGGGAGTATCTTGGGTAATAGGTATGAACAACAACAGAACAAGGAAAAATATCTCCTCTTAAGGAATATACATTAGATTGTATTCTGGTAAAAAAAAAAATACTGACTGACCTGAGTCATGTATGCAATGAAATTTTTTTATCCATGGACTTTGCACTTACAGCTATTTCGAGATGATTCCAAAGGACAGGGCCTTGTACCTAAAAGACTCCTTTATGTCTGATACAACTGGCACAGGCACGTAAGGCGATGAAGAATCACTTGGATATGCTGGATAAGATCCTGTGTCTATTGTGTGGTGGTGATTTTTGTTGTTTTCGTAACCACTTCTCTTGTTATAATTTCTACAGCAGAATGTGAGTTTACATACAAACAGGTACATATAAAGCCCGGTAGATTTGGAAGAAAACTCTAATGCATGGCCTCTTTGAAGATGTATTGTATTCTCTCTCATTAAACATGCCTGTTCAGGCTTGTTACTGTCAGTGCGTTGCTTAGAGTTTCAAATTGCTTTGTTCGAAATACCGTGTGTAGTTGATGATATTTTAGAAATGCGTTCAGGCGCTGGCACACCTAGCAATTCTCACAGTTTCTAATCCAGAAATGTACTAATTTTCACACATGGATTTTTTTTTTTACCCCTGCTCATAATGTGTCTCACTGACAGTTAAATATTCGAGGCTCTAATGAGGCCCTCCTACGTGATTAAGGTCTCATCACTTTCTCTTTAGCATGAGTTCTACACCAAAACTGTGATCATGATGTGTTCTTCATGGCAGCGTTAGTAACTTAGGCATTTGCTTTTGTTTCTCACGTAGTAAAATGAGGGAGATTTGTGTATAGCAGGCTGTACGTATCACCTGGGTTGGATGGTATTACCAGACATGCTATGAATACAGTGTGGTGGTTTCAATGAGAATCTTCCCAGTCGCTTAGATGTTTGAACACTTGGCTGCCAGTTGGCGGTGTTGTCTGGGGAGGCTGTGGAATCTTTGAGAGATAAAGCCTCGTTGGAGGAAGTAAAGCACATTTAAAAAGCCATAGGGGGGCTGGTGAGATGGCTCAGTGGGTAAGGGCCAGAGTTCAAATCCCAGCAACCACATGGTGGCTCACAACCATCCGTAATGAGATCTGACGCCCTCTTTTGGTGTGTCTGAAGACAGCTACAGTGTACTTCTACAGTGTACTTACATATAATAATAAATAAATAAATCTTAAAAAAAAAAAGCCATAGGGAAATTGTTCATGATAAACTCTCAGTGTGTAGTCACTGGTGAGGAGAATAGTGCTTAAAGAATATCGGATGCCTCCTAGAAAGTCAGGAAGCTGTGCTTAGGCTGTGCTTAGCCCACCTAAATAGCAAAGTTAGGACAACCCAAGAATGGAAGATTATAGGTAAAGTAAGGGAATTGAATTTAATGTTGTTGCTGTTAAAATACTGAATACTAACAGCATTCCATAGTGTATTAGTTGATATGCACTAGTGCTTTCACTGTGTGGTGTAAATGGTAAAAAGAAAGTTAGAAAATAGCATATACAATTGCACCTTAAGTTAAAGTATATTGAAAGTGTTATAAGTACTTATTTTGTTTGTTTTGTTTTTTGGAGACAGGGTTTCTCTGTATAGCCCTGGCTGTCTTAGAACTCACTTTGTAGACCAGGCTGGTCTCAAACTCAGAAATCCGCCTGCCTCTGCCTCCTAAGTGCTGGGATTAAAGGAGTGCGCCACCACCACCTGATCCTAAATATCTATTTTGTAAAAACAAAATTCTCCATGTAAAATCCAGACATGCAGATATAGAATACATGTATATATGTTACATGCATATGTATGCACATGTGAGCAAATCTTTAACAGTATGTTTATATTGGATCAATAGACTACTGGTTATGGTTTTCTTTCTTTACCCCTGCCTTTCCAAGTTTTTTCTTTTTTAAATGATTCTAGGTTTTGGTTTTAGAACTTATTTTCTCAGCATTTTTTTTAATTAATTAATTTTTACTGCCTAATACTTTTAGCATTAGCTTTTGCTTTTTTTTTTTTTTTTTTTATGATAGGGCTATGTACTGAAAAGCTGTTTCTGAAAGGATGGGGCTAAGAGTAGAGAGAGATCTGGGTAAAGGAGTAACAGTATCTATTAGAGCCTTGAGGAAAGGAACATAGGCTGGACAGAGAATGGGAAGGAGGGAGGGAGGATGAATGAATGAGTGAAGAAAGAAGAACACTGTGGACCAGTTGGACAGACAGTGGGAGCCTGTCAAGGATGATAAAGAACCAGGACCAAAATCAACCCTGGAAAGAAAAGGTTTGTTTCAACTCCCAGCTTATCGTCCATCACGAGACAAAGTCAGGGCAGAGACTGAAAGCAGGAGCCTGGAGCCAAGAACCGAAGCAGGGGCCATGAAGGAGTGCTGCTGCTTCACTGAGTGCTGGGTTCCCTGAGACTTAATTACAGGGAGTTAGGAGCTGTCGTGTGGTTGCTAGGAATCAAACCTAGGTCCCCTGGAACAGCAGCCAGTGCTCATAACCTCTGAGCTATTTCTTCAGCCACTCACCCCGCTACTTATACCACCCAGGACCACCAGGTTGGCACTCTTTGAGTGGCTCCATTCCTTGTCCATGAATCATTAAGAAAATGCTCTTCACGGGCTTGTCTTCAGGTTGGTCTGACGGAGCTAGTGTACCTGGTCTTAGCTACTTTGTGGGTTTTTCTTTTTCCCATCTTTATTCCCCTACCACCTAGTTTCACCCTCTATCACCAGATAGGATAGTAAAAAAGGTGAGAGGAGAAAGGGAGAGAGAGAGAGAGATCCCTGGATCCAATTTCTTTTTTTGCCTTTTGTTTTTGTTTTTGTTTCTTCTTTGAGCACAACAACGAACAAACCTCAATCTATATTCCTGATATACCAACACCCACCAACCCTGCCATTCAGGGGTTCTCTGAAAAGTTCCCAGAATTCCAAAGATCATACAGTCACAGAAGGTATGCTGGCAAAACCATGCCTCTGCTAGAGCATGAGGCAAATTATAGTCAGCTACTGTGAAGCAGCCCCTTCTCCCCATACCTGGGATTAAAATGAAAACATATCCTTACAATATTTCTTTGCTTTTTAAGAAACAAACTTCCAGAATTCTCACTACAAGGCAGTTTCTTGATTTGGGTCCCTTTTCCCAGATTATTAGCCTGAATCAAGTTGATTAAAAAACAACAACAACATCACACATGATAAATGATTTCTTGAGGAGCAATAAGAAAAAAGTGAATATTTTATTAACCCCCCTTTTTAATGTTGTGCTCCTTAATGCTGAATTGATTTTTGGCTTAACTCCTATATGTGTATATAAATTTGTCTTAGTTAGGGTTTTACTGCTGTGAACAGACACCATGATCAGATTTACTCTTATAAGGACAGCATTTAATTGGGGCTGGCTTACAGGTTCAGAGGTTCAGTCCATTATCATCAAGGCAGGATCATGGCAGTGTCCAGACAGGCATGGTGCAGGAGAAACTGAGAGTTCTACATCTTCATATGAAGGCCGCTAGCAGAAGACTAGCTTCCAGGCAGCTAGGATGAGAGTCTTTTTTGTTTGTTTGTTTGTTTGGTTTTTTTTTTTTTCCCTGAGACAGGGTTTCTCTGTGTAGTCCTGACTGTCCTGGAACTCACTATGTAGACCAGGCTGGCCTTGAACTCAGAAATTCGCCTGCCTCTGCCTCCCAAGTGCTGGGATTACAGGCATGCACCACCACCCACAGTGACACACCTACCCCAACAGGGCCACACCTCCTAATAGTGCCAATCCCTGTGCAGAGCATATACAAACCATCCCAGAATTCTATAATAATTTGACTTCAGAATGTATTCAGTAGTTTATATCATCTTTGAGTACAGACTTTGTTGCTTATTTATATGAGTTACAGAAAGGAGAAGAAATTTAGTGGCCGGGTGTTATAATAGATAATGAAAGTAGACTGCCTGTGCATGCGTGTCAGAGAGTGGAAGCGTGATGGAAGTGCAGTGGGAAGGGCAGAGCAGGGCACCAGGACAACTTCACCCATCCTGCCTGTGGATATGACTAATTCCAGAGGTTTATCTCCGTCTTGTCCTGGAAACGTGTCTTCAGGGATTTGCTACCTGCGGTCATTATTACGCTCTTTTTCATCACTGTAGGGAACTCAGATCCAGCAGAGTCTTTGTGGCAGTATTTTAGAACCTTCTTCTACAGTGAGAGTGCCTGGTTAGTCTTAAGACCTATTCTTTAAAATAAACAAAACAAAACAAAACAAGTTCGTGGTGACCATCGTGGTGTCACATTAACCATAGACAATCGAGTCTCTTATTTTCATGTCATCATGACCTTGACAAATATCTCGATAAAAGAGATTCACAGAATGAATTCCAAGTCCTAGAGGAAGAACAGAGGGACTTAGACATGGATGGGATTGTTAAATAAGACTCGGGAACTCTCTCCACAATCAGTCTGTCACCATAGACACATTGACCAAAATCTCTTTCTTCTCAGCTTCTTTTGTTCTGCTACGCTAGCTGCTGTATTGTAAACTGTAGAAATCTAGGACCGATGACTCTTTGGTCGTAGAAGAGGGTCTGAGTCTGACCTTGACTTTTCAGGATGCTGGCCAACCTCATGGCTACTGTAGTTAATTCCGGAATCCGTCAGTGATTCAGGCTGGACGGGTCAGAATCAACTGAAGGAGTTCTGGTAGTTCTATTAGAGAAGGCTCCTCTGGGAGTAAGGCTGTTGTCTTGAGAATGTGAGGAGATTGCTAGATAGAGACATCATAGGATGCATAGCAGCACCTGTACCTGTGAGATGGGAGTAGCCCCTGCACCACCTCTGCTTTTATGACCAGACCTGTTCTAAGAATTGCCAAATGCCCTCAAGGGCAAGGATTTTGAAGACTGTCCTTTGGCTTTTTAGTTATTTGTGTATATAGTCTCTGTCTGTCATCGTCTGTCTGTCTGTCTGTCTGTCTGTCTGTCTGTCTGTCTGTCTGTCTGTCTTGGGGTCGCCGCACATGCGTTTTGTGCAAGCACGTAGAATGGGTGTAGGTGTACTTGTTCCTGTGTTCTTATGTGGTTCCCAGTTGCCTGAGTGTCTTTCTTAATCCCTTTCTACTTTTGACATTCTCTTGATAGTCTGGAGTTCACCTTTTCATCTAAACTGGCTTGTTCCCAAGCCCCTGGGAGCCACTTGTCCCTGTATTCCAGTGCTGGGGTTACTGGGGCAGAGCTTCATGTCCAGCATTTATATAGGCTCTGAACTCAGATCACCACACCTTCATTGACTAAGGTGTCTGCTTCTGTTCTTGTGTTTCTGTAAAGCCCAGAAAGGTTCTCTTCTTTTTAAGCTGCACCTGGCTCAGCACGTCTGGAAAATTCCTGTCAGTCTCCCCTTCTTGACTCGCATCACTGTGGTCCCCAGTGAAGGGACATGCCCACAGGTCCCAAATAGCAGAACATGGACAGATTTGGCCGGACATTTTTCTGCCTACCACATTTGGCAATATTTTTTGGTTTTGCTTGAGCTAGTTGACCTGACTTTCCATTACAGCATCTAAGACTTAGCTATAAAATGTTTGTGGTGTAGGTTAGAAAACCTCTCTTTAAATGTTGCTTCAATTCATAGACTGGGATTTTCTTTCTAAACACCAGCCTTTTAACACAAACACAAAGCCTGCTACAAAGAGGCCTCCCCGTGCGCTATGTGTGCTCACTGAACACCAGGCTTATTCTTTCCGTTCATCTTGAGCCCCATGAAGAAGTGTTGTTTGAAGCCGTGCATTGGGAACCGTTAGGAGACAGTTGTGAGACAGTATGCGGAGAAGGCAGCAAACAGCCTCCAAGATACGTGGTTAAATGGTTTCCAAAAGCTGAAGATTCCAGAGTCAGGTAGCAAGGGAGGAATTGCAGCCTCCCACTGTTCCTAGTACCCTGTGAAATGAGATAGTCTGTCTCTGTGTCGGCCTAATTGCAGCTCCTTCTTCCCGTTTCTTCTCTGCATTGCACACTGAGGTAAGTGCCCAGCGAATCAATCCAGGGTGGAGAATAATTTATTCTGTTTATTTTCTTTCTCAGTGCAGCTTCTCAAGATGAGATACATCTCTGTTCTCAGGCTGGCTTGTGCTGTAGTCTGTGTTCTTCAACAGAGTGATTGCATAGGTCCTTTGGGATTACAGTTCACTGACCTGTAGCATTTCTGACAGCTCCTACATCACCTTTGGTGTCCTTAGCAAATATCCCAAATTTTCAGGCCGGCTCTGCATCTGCTTTAAAGTGCAGAATCTTTTCTATGCTGGCAGCTAGATAGGCTAGCTCCTGGCAAGATGGTGTCTGATGCATCAGTCCCAGAGATGTGGACAAGAAGATGCTTCAAATTCAAAGCCGTCCAAAGGTACCAGAGTTCTTCAGTTTGGTAATTGCTTTCTTGGCAGCTATTGTTTTTGTTTTGTTTTAGAACCCAATTTCAAAGACCTGAGCCTTCACATACCTTCAAGGGTAACAAGGATGTCTGAAAGCCCTGCTCTAACAAACTGTTTCCAACACCTGGCTGCTCACAGGGGCATCCCAGTGGAGAGAGGCAGCTGCCTCCGCTCTAGTTGACTGAATTAACAAATCCCAAGCAGAATGAGTTCTACAGCCTCACCTTTCACTGCACTTTTTTTTTCTTTTTTTTACTTAACTGCACAAAATCTTGGTTATAAAATAGTGTTTTCATATAATGAGAGCACATAAATATTTCACTGATGCAATTATCTTTGACATGAAATAATTCCTCAGCATGGCTAGTGCCTGGGCGAAGTAATAAATCTGCTTCTTTCCCCCAAGTAATTTTTAGTTTAAACAAAATGTGTGTTTGAAGCAATGGTTCCTGTGTGTGCATGTCTCTTGGTAGAAGCCATGGCATTCCCTGGAAAGTGCATGTGTCTCTTGGGTAAGAGGTGCTGCTCACGAGAAAACAATGTTGCATTCCTGTAGTTAAGGTGAGATAAACAGACAGTGGTCTGGTTGGAATTTTCAAAGTTCCAAAAGTATACTTAATTAAAGAAGCGCTGCACAGTCTGTGCTTTTGCTTTCTGGTGGCAAATTGGACTTAACAACTTTGCTCTCAAAAAGTAAAAGAAAGGTGGGGTGGGGCTGGCTATGGTCTGGAGAGAAAGAGTTACAAGGAAACAAAGGAAAGTCTTCATTATCCTAAAAACGTTATGACTACACTACATGCATGCACACACACACACACACACACACATGTTCCAGAAGATTGTTCCAGTCCATTTTACCATCTAAAGTTCTATGTCCTCGAGGAGATATCTAAGATACCAATTACCAGTTTGCAAGCATCACTGATTAATACTTTATCTAGCAGAAGGCAGTTTTTTCTCTTTCTAGCCAGTCTCCATTTTGAAAGCAGATCTATGGACTATATTAGATCTGCAGATTTCTGGTTTGGCTTGTTGTTATTGGTGGTGATGGGTGTGTGTGGTGTGTGTGTGTGTGTGTGTGTGTGTGTGAGAGAGAGAGAGAGAGAGAGAGAGAGAGAGAGAGAGAGAGAGAGAGAGAGAGAGAGAGAGACATCATTCCCTGGGAAACAAGAAAAATCATCTGTTTACTCCAGATAGAAAACCAATGACAGACCAAAGTAATAGTACCGCTAAGGAACGATTTGGTAAACAATGAGTTGGCTGGGATTACTTACAGATATGTGGGTAGGAGGTTACTTACAGGATCAGGAACAACTCAAAGGTCACCTCAGTATCAGAAGGTCATATCATCTTCGGTGGTGACTCACAGAGGCTGGAACCCTGGGGTTCTCTGCTCTTCTTGAAGGCAACTTGACAGGTTACAGACTTCTCCACAAAAAAAATTTACTCCTTTTATAACTTTGGGCAAGGAGAGATCTTGTGAATCTCCTAAGTTTCAGGAATTTCCTGATACTTCTGAATTATTTACTTCCTTTTAGAACTTCCTGGATCCTAACAAGCTTCCTTCAACACTAGAATGTTCCAGTGTAGAAGAAATTGCTTTATAACGTGTGTGTGTGTGTGTGTACGCGAGTGTGCACATGCGATGATAACATAAAGGCTGTCATAAAAAAAATGGATGGTGTCAGAGAAGAAATGATTAAGGATTTGAGCCCTCTATAGAAAACCAATCTTAGGATTGTTGGTGATTCTGGAAGGATAGTGTCATTGTTTGAGAATTTCGCTATACATAAAAGGTGACATTTTGCTGATTACAGTTTCATCCATATCAGCAGAAGACAAAAGACTCTTGAGCCAGAGATAAACGAATTGATACCACTCAGAAACTGCAAGTAGCATGGCCATGGGGAGTGCAGGCTTCCTGCACCCTTTGATGATCAAGAGGATGTTTTAAAGGGCCAAGATGGGATTGTACTTGGTAAGCGTACTTTCCAGACCTGGAACTCTTGATGTATCTTACACTTTTGTGGTAAGCCTTGTTTGGAGGAGACATTTTCTCATCTCTCAAGACACATGGTTCATTAAAAATAAGTGCAGGCTGCTGTTATCTGGGCAAAGGATTGTCTCTTTCAAGAGGAGTTGCCAATGGTACTTTATGGTCATATTAATAATAGCAGTAGGAGTTATATTGAACTGCATGACACATGATGTTCACATGTATTAGATATGTTAATTTTAATCGCTTTTAACCCTTACACCTATTTGTGGCACTATTATGCTTGTCTTCCAGTACAGAAACCAAGGCTAAGGCTTAGAGAGTTTAAATGATGCTGCCTTTGCCTTGCTTATTACCATGAGTGACCAGAGCTTTTGTAGTAATGTCAGTTATTTATTTAAGTTTGGCTTTCTTTGTCTTGAGACTGAACTGCAAACTGTTTTAAATGTCTTTGTTTTCCTAGTCACTAGACTGTACTTAGTGGTGTAATGTAGATCCTGGGTTAGTGTTTAACGCTATGTCTGTTTTAGGATCTTTTGTAGCCCAGTCTAGAGTCAGATTAATTATAAAACTCTTCTTGCTCCTGCCACTGTGTTGTGCTTTGAATGTAGACTACCTCCTATAGGTTTGGTTCGAACTGTTAGTCCTTAGCTGGCAGTGCTGTTTTGAAAGGCTGCAGGACCTTTGTGAGGTGGGGCTTCCTGAAGGCACCAGGCCACTGAGTTTGAGCCTTGAGGTTTTGAAGTACTTCCTGCTGCTCCCTGCCCACACTTTGCTTTCTCACTGCAGCTGCAATGTCATCGGCTACCTTATATTTCCTCCGCTGCCTTGGCATTGCTGCCATGCTGGACTGTGTTCCTTCTGTAAGGCAAAATAAACCGATCTCTCCTCACATTACTTCTTGCCAGTTTGTCACAACAGCAAGAGGATTAAGCAGTGTGCTTCACACTCTGGCCAACTCCCATCTGCCTCCCAATACAGTAAGCTGAAGTTCTATACAGTAACACTAGATCCTTCCTAGGCAGAGGTGGCTTCAGAGGGGATTGCAGTACCATAGATAGCATCCAGTGAGGCAGCTCGGGTCCGGGACCTGAAACATGAGTACAGCCCTTGACTGCAGAAATACCCTCCACCACCCCCCTCTAAATTTAAGTCATTCTTTGTTTTCATCATTCTGTAGGCTAAGCTGAGCACAAATTCAACTACCTGCTTCTACTTTCAGAAGCTGGGATGACAGGACTGTCCCACCATGTTTGGCTCAATTGCCTCACTTTAATGAATAAAGTAGCAGATATGCACAAAAATTTGATAACCACACAAGTTATCAGTGACTGCATGAGACATCACCCTAATATTGAGTAGAAAATTGGGGCTTGAGTTGAAGTTTCTCTGCCCTTGTAGGCTTTATATTTAGTTACACTAAATATAAAGATAAACAAGATAGAATAAGTCCAGTGCTTAAAACTCCTTTCAGGCTTAGGTTGTCTGGCTTGCTTTAGTCACTCCCACAGGTAGATCATCAGTATTATTTTGGAAAGCAGTTAGAAATGAAAGTATTTCATTTATTTTTATTTTTTGAAATTCTCTTGGGGCTTGATAGGAGGAAAATAGTGGGTGTCTCCTAGAACCTGCAATACCCAGTTTCAATTAAATACCAGGCTTTTTCCAGAGCTCTCTGTAGGTGACAGCATAGGGTTTGACCAAAGATGTTGAGCTTCTTCTCAGCCTGGTTTCCATGGTGATGGCTGCAGCTTTGATAAGGTTCACATGGCAGCAAAAGGAAGCAGAAGACAGGATGCTATTCCATCACTCAAGCAGCCAGGGTCCTTTATGACAACAAGGGTTGCAGAGGACAATGGCCAGGCACCGGCTCCCGAGCAGAAGAAACAGAAAAAGCTTTCGTCCATGTTAGTTCCACTCCCGATCGCACTGAGAAATCAGCTTACCTCTCAGGCGGAAGATTAGCAGTAAAATTACTTTCCTAACGATACCTTTCTGATGTGTATCTAGTTAGAGAATCTTCCAGTAAGGGAATAAAGGCAATGTTTACCTGCTATGGCTATGACAAAAGATCTAGGGTGGAATTTCTAGAAATGTCTGCTTACACATATCATGCAGCAGTTTGATTATAAAGTAGACCATCTATTGCTACAGGACAAAACCCACAGGTCATGAAGCTCTGTGGCTTACAGAAACAATTGTGGTGTTTCTAGTGCTTTGGTGTTTCTTCCTGCCACTGACCTATGTGGCTGCTGTCAGAATGGAAGGTCCTAACTTCTTCTGAGGCTGAGCACCTTAACTTGGATGTATGCAAATGCATTCTCTCTGGTTTCTCCTGTCCTGGTGTTTTTCCCTGCCCTTGACCTCTGTGTGACTGCTGTGAGAGTGACAGATCTTTTTTGTTTTTTTGTTTTTTTGAGACAGGGTTTCTCTGTATCTCCTGGCTCTCCTGGAACTCACTCTGTAGACCAGGCTGGCCTTGAACTCTGAAATCCGCCTGCTTCTACCTCCCAAGTGCTGGGATTAAAGGCGTGCACCACCACACCCGGCTGAGAGTGACAGATCTTAACTCCAGTGTGGCAGCTCTTGGTGACTGGCTATCACTTGGGATCCCCGCTGGAACTCTACCAGAGCATGCACAAATAGCCTACCTATAGCTTCCTTTACCCATGTTGGTTAGGTTCAAGGAAAAGTCTCCAAAAGTAGTTTGAAGGCTCTTGGGCTTTTTGACCTGGAAAGAATCACTGTTATAGGACGGTATGGAATGGTGAAGTATCATCTCTCTCATGGTCTGTTAGTCAAATAGAAGATCCTACATTAAATGGTTGCATAGACCTTGCTTTGTAGTGGGTGGTGTACCAAAGAATTTTATTGCTAAACTACCACAAGAGTTCCCTCTGTGCTAAGTGCTTTAGAGAAATGTATCAGCTTTGGTCCTCATGAACTTCACAGACTGGGAGATAGCTTTAATCTCGAAAGCTCACACAAATGGAAATTATTTATAACATGGCAAAGATCTTGAAATGACTGTACTCTGAGGGTGACAGTAGGTGGTTTTCCTCGGCTTCGGCTGCTGTAAGTTGCTATAGGCCGAGTGGCTTGAATAACAGAAACATTTCCTCTTCCTCCTAGAGGGTAGAAGTTAAATATTAAGGAGTCAGTGTGTTTGCCTTCTTCTGAGGCCAGTCTCCTTGACTTGTCTGTATGCAAGTACATTCTCTCTGGGTCCTCACATGGTCTTTCTTTGAGCACATACATGTTCAAAGCCCTGAGATTGTTGTTATTAGGACATCAGCCATATTGGATTAGGGTCTACTCATTTGATCTCATTAACTTTCATTGTATTTTTAAAGACCCTATCTGTAACTAGACCCACACGTTCTTGGAATTCTCATTTCCACATATGAATTACATGTGCATGTAACAAAATGAGGCTTGTAGTGGAGATTTGACCAAACATCAAATAGATCCAAATTCAAAGTTCCTAGATGCAGATCATTTTGATAAGTCTCTCTTTTTAGAAATTGCTGTAAGCAACACTTTTACTTTTAAAACCAATAGTTTATTTGATGAAAAGTCCAGTGATTATATTACAGAGCTTAATGATTAATTCTCACAGTTAGAGACACTTTCTTGTTCATAGCATCAGACCTGAAGTCCTAGCCGTGCATAGGATGTAGCTGCTGCATGATGGATACTTACTGAGTGATGGTGTTTTATTGGAATTGAGGGCACAGATGAGTTTTGGGAATTATCTTCACAAGAGGCCATGAAAGTGGATGGCTACATCAAGTGGAGTGAGTTATAAAATGAAGGACAGAAGCTAAGTGTGGTGAATCATGTCTGTGATCCAACACTGTGGAAGACAGAGCCACAAGGACCTGAAGTTCAAGGCCAACCCAGGCTCCATACTGGCCAGCCTGGCCTGTATGCAGTTGTCTCAGAAAACAAACAAACAAACAAACAAACACTAACTTAAAAAGAGGCAATGAAAGTTTTATACTTAGGGTGTAGTACACACACAACAGAGAAGTTTGGTCAAAATGGGGCTCAAAAGTCCATGTCTGCAGGTGTCGGGGAAGACCATATTGAAGATGTGGCGATTGTTTAGGAAATAAGAGAGCTGGATATTAAAAGTCACTGGGGGGGCTGGTGAGATGGCTCAGTGGGTAAGAGCACCCGACTGCTCTTCCCAAGGTCCAGAGTTCTAATCCCAGCAACCACATGGTGGCTCACAACCATCCGTAACGAGATCTGGCGCCCTCTTCTGGAGTGTCTGAAGACAGCTACAGTGTACTTACATGTAATAAATAAATAAATCTTTAAAAAAAAAAAAAAAAAAAGAAAAGTCACTGGTTCCATCCAGACAGTGGTGGAGCATATGTTTAGTTCCAGCACTTGGGAGGCTGAGGCAGGTGGATCTCTGAGTTTGAGGCCAGCCTGGTCTACAGAACGAGTTTCAGTACAGCCAGGGCTACACAGAAATCCTGTCTCGAAACAGACAAACAAACAAACAAACAAACATGCCACTGGTTCCAGTTTGCTTCCATGAGTATTCATTTCTCTGAAAATCTTCATCTGTAAGAGGATCTGCATGTGTTTCCTCTGTCATGGTATAGTGCGAAAGCTTCCAGAGACCATGTTGACATTAGTAAGTGCTCTGGAAATATAGAAGTAAAGTTTCCTGAGATCAGGAATCTATTAGGCCTGCCTGGCTGAAACTTACACGTGCCTTTGCTTATTATTTCTCTTGTTTAGGATTGAGCACAGGGCATCTCCTGTACTGAGAATGCACTTTAACCCATCTCCGGCCCTTCTGCATCTTCTAATTGATTCCTGCCTCCACTGAATTCTGTTGTAATATAGCATTTTGCTTTTCTAAAAACCAAACCCCAAATCCTCTTGGACAATACCATCTACATGTAGCTTTTTTTTTTCTCTCAATGACAATGTGAGTTCTTTTTAAATATATGTATGGGTTTCTGCATGCAAGTTCATGTATGTGGGGAGACCAGGGAATAGGAAATCTGGATATTATTGCTCAAGTGACATTTATTTCCCCCCACTCCCCTTTGTTTCTTCTTTTTGAGAACCAGTCTCTAATGAAACTCAGCAAGTAGCTTGCTGGCCAGTGATCCCCAGGGGTCTGCTTGTTTTTGCTTTGCTCTCATTGGAATTATAAGCATGTAAAACAAAATCCATGTTTGTTTGTTTGTGTTTTATATGGGTTGTGAGGATTAATTCAGGTCCTGGTGCTTGCCCTAACCCACGAGTCATTCCTTTCTCATTTTTAATTACACATATATGTGTCTGTCCATGTGTGGGTATGTAAGTGTGACTGCAGGGGCCTGAAGTGGCAAGAAGAGGGCAGCAAGGGCATCAGATCCCCTGAACCCAGAGTTATCCGTGGTACTGATCTATCCACCTGATGTGCATGCTGGGAACTGAACTGGAATCTTTTGTATGACAGTATTTCCTAGTAACTGGTGAGCCATCTCTCCAGTTCCCATGTGCAGACTTAGAGAAGACTGCTTCACAGGGGAAATGCTTGAGCTTCTGTGTAGTCACCCTAAAGGTGCTTTGAAGGGAAGGTTTTGAAGAGCATTCCTTGTGATTTGCATGACGCCAGGTACTTCCTGGCAAGCACATTTTAAGCAAGGCCCGATTTGTAATTTATTTCTCTCATAGAACAGAGGTTAATACCATAAGCAAATTAGAGCTATTCAAATTCTTCTAAAATTGCCTATTAAAAGCAGGTCTTGAATTTTCAGGATGTCAGATGTTATATGTGAAATGAACACTGTGCTCAGAAGCTGATTAAGGCTGGCATTCTTATTTGTCCGTGTGTTTAAATACACTGCTGGTGGATCAGATGCCAAAAGATAAGTGTTATATGCTCACATATGTACATACATACATGCATACATACATGTGATGCTGCTGCTCCTGCAGTATAGACACAGAGAGATCTAGGGGTGAGAATTAGCTCTGTTAGTAAAGTGCTTGCCTCACAAGCATATGAATTTGACTTGAGCCCCAGAACATATGTGGAAATCGCTGATCTGGTCCCAAGAGTGTGTACTTAGAATTCCAACACTGAGGAGGAGGAGGAATACCATAGGTCTTCAGGTTTCATTGGCTATTGCACCTCTCTTACTTGTGAATTCCAGGTTTTGACTCAATAAAACAAGGTAGCTGGTATCTGAGGAATGATAGGTGAGCTTGCTCCATGGCCTCTGCAGGCACATGTGTACATGTATCCATCTTTCTTTCTTTCTTTCTTTCTTTCTTTCTTTCTTTCTTTCTTTCTTTCTTTCTTTCTTTCTTTCTTCTATCTATCTATCTATCTATCTATCTATCATCTATGTGTGTGTGCTTCTACATAAACATAAACACACAGGCATACACATACCTACAAACACACAAAAATAAAAAGAGATACTTCAGGAATGTTAATAGAGTTGGGTGAGTCAGGTCACTCTGAACAAAGGCTTGGCAGAGACCCAGCTTTAAGGATACATATTCTCTTAAAACCTTCACGCTTCATCATCCACTGCACAGTAGACTGAGAACAAGCCATGGTTCTCATTTCCAGAATGCCACCACTGCCTTTCTGTGAGAGACTGGTTTAAGAAATGTGCCAAGCTGTACAGTTTGTTTTGTTTTATTTCTCATGCTTTTATGTATTTGAATGCCCACCCCGCCCCCCCCACCTGAAAGTCATCGACGTGACCTCAGAGGGCATATCTGTCACACAGAAGAACACAGAGACCAAATACCTGTTTATTTTTGTATGAAAATGTATGACTAACTTTCTAAGGCTCCCCCCTCCCCCCACAGTAGACAAAGCTGAGCTGTGTGGTCTGTCTGCTTTTCTAGGATTTGTTAAGTTAGAACTGTTCATTAACCCTTACAAAACATCAGACTCCCTCTACTGCCTCCAAGGCCACAGCTCCCAAGAGGATTGCAGATGGGAGAACAGTTTCCAGTTACTCTTCTTTCCTTGGCTGGGTCTACCTAGGCCCTTAACTTCTCATAGTTTTTACTTACCTTGATTCTCTGGCATTTGGTATGGAAGAAGAGACAACAAGGAAGGGTTAAGACATTCAGGAAAGGCCTTCCTCCAAAAGTGAAATGGTTTCTCCTGCCTTCCCACCCTCACCCCTCCTCCTTCTTTTGGTCTATACTGCCTTCTCATTAACTTTGTTCTTTAAGGATACTCTGGATGCATCAGGCCATGTAGCTCATTTGGTAGAGTGTTGACATAATATGCGCAAGGCTCTGGACTTGATGCACAGCCTGATTACTGGATAGATACAGCATAAACTAGATGTGCCTTTAAATGCCAAAGGAGCTAAGTTGGATCTCACCTATGTGTTCTGAGAGCAGTAGTCACACACACACACACACACACACACACACACACACACACACAGGGCATTTCTATTTTGTCACGTGATGCTTTGCTCTCCAGTCACCACACCATTCCCACCATTACAAACTTGGGTTGAGTAGGCATGGCCATGACTCTGGGTTCTTAGAGGTTTCCTGTCAATATTTTATTGGCTTATTTTACCCTGGCTTAGCTGCCTGTGTAATTTAAATACTGTATTGCTAAAGAAACTTGAGAGGGAAGTTTGAAACCATGGCTACTGATGTGGTTTCTTTTATCTTTTGCTTAATGACCCTTCCTCTGTTCTCCAGAGATTTTTTTTTGTCAATCTTGAGTGCCTGTTTTGATTATTTACAAAGTGCTTCTCTAGCATAGCACAAACCCTGATGGATCCAAGTAATGAAATATTTACTTTGGGAACATGAAGAGGTATGCGGGTTTTAAGTTATACCTTAGGAGCTCTCTTAGGCATCATCGAAGAGAAGTTGCCTACATCCGAGGTGTGGCCAGGCTTTGGGAGAGAAGTTCCTACACCATTAAGAACAGCAGTGAGCACATCTATGTTTGATCAATGAGCTGTCAACCCCTCCACGTCCTCTACCAAGTCTTTAGTTTATCCTACTGCCATACTGAGACTGGCTCACTTGAAATGATAAATGAAACCCATAGATTGTTTGGGTATGGAAATGTTTTTGTCTGCGCCTTACAGAGATGAAAGCATTGGTTCAGATTTAAAGTAAATTGAGCATCCTGCAAAAAAGCCCTTCAGTGGCTTCCTGTTGCAAAGTAGAATGCTGACATGTTCTGCCATGGCCAAGAGGGTTCTTTGCTGTCTGGTCACTGTCTGCCTTTTAGTGTCATCTCAGGTGACTTCCCTCCTTTTCCTATCTATAAGCTGTAATCTACAAAGCCATAGGACTTTCACATTCTCTGTATTCCAGGTCATTTGAGTTTCCCCTCTCTCTCTCTCTCTCTCTCTCTCTCTCTCTCTCTCTCTCTCTCTCTCTCTCTCTCTCTTGTCCTTTGTCTTTCTTTGTCTGAATCCTCATCTTTCATTCTACCCCACTCCAGGCTGCTTCTGGTTCCTAACATCACAAGCCATTCCCTGTTCTTATCTTGGCCCCAGCACAGTCTACATTGATGCTGTTTTCAGCTCCTTCAGAGAGAAGAGCTTGGCTTATTTTTTTTACTGTTTCTCCATCTCTAGCTCTGTACTCGGTACGTTGGATGCTCTTCCCATACATCTGGCAGGGCTAGAAAGATGACTCAGCAGTGAAGAGCCCTTGCTTGCTGCTTGTTGTAGTTAGGGTATCTATTGCTGTGATAAAACAACATGATGAAAACATCTCGGGGAGGAAAGGGTTTATTTCATCTTACAGGTTGCACTCCATCTCTTAGGAAAGGCAAGACAGGAACTGAAGCAAAGGCCATGAAGGAGTACTGCTTACTGGATTGCTGTCTCAAGGTCTGCTCAGCATGCTTTCTTACAGCATTCAGGACCTCAAGTCCAGAGATGGTATTTAGCCACAGTGAGCTGAGTCCTCCCACATCAATTATTAATCAAGAAAAGACACCACTGGTCAATCTTGTGGGAACATTTTCTCAATTGAGATTCCCTCTTCTAAAATGACTCTAGCTTATGTCAAGTTGACTGAAACAAGCCAAACACCCTGCCCACTCTCCTTCTGTCTGACACTTTAGACATGTAGAGAAATAAAAGTAAGACTCAAGTGTATAGATTTTTTTTCTTTTTGATCAATAGGCACATGCGCTCTAATATCCTGTTAGAACTTCTCTTGAGATACTGTTTAGCCCCAGGCCTATCTATCAGCCCTGTGTAATTAAGAGACTTGAGGTTTGAGTCACATGAGGGAGCTCACTTTTTTTGTGCTCATGTAAAGAGTGTGCTTTGCCATACTCGTATAATCTTCTCAATAAGACACATTAATATTTCATCACCTAAGGTGATTGGGAACTGTCCAATACATCTTATAAGATATTCAGGGGACAGGGGGTATGGCTCAGTTGGTAAATGGTATGGAGATCGGTACCTGTGTGAGAAGGGCCTGGGAGGAAGAAGGTAGGTGGATTCCCTAAGACTTGCTGGCCAGTCAGCCTAGTTGAGTCAGTGAGCTCCAGATCAGGAGAGACTGAGTCTCAAAAATGAGGTTGATGGTATCTGGGGGAAATAACACATCTAGCCTCCATGCATGTATGCTTGCATGGCGCACATACCTACACACACATTCAAATATATACCACAGATTCACATGTAGCACATCAAAAATATTACATTTAAATTATATTTTCAAAACCACTTCTTTTTCCTTTTTTTTAAATTGGGTATTTATTTCATTTACATTTCCAATGCTATCCCAAAAGTCCCCCACCCACCCACTCCCCCTTTTTGGCCCTGGCATTCCCCTGTACTGGGGCATATAAAGTTTGCACAACCAATGGGCCTCTCTTTCCACTGATGGCCGACTAGGCCATCTTCTGATTCATATGCAGCTAGAGACACGAGCTCTGACGGGGTACTGGTCAGTTCATATTGTTGTTCCACCTATAGGATTGCAGATCCCTTTAGCTCCTTGGGTACTTTCTCTAGCTCCTCCATTGGGGGCCCTGTGATCCATCCAATAGCTGACTGTGAGCATCCACTTCTGTGTTTGCTAGGCCCCAGCATAGTCTCACAAGAGACAGCTCTATCAGGGTCCTTTCAGCAAAATCTTGCTAGTGTATGCAATGGTGTCAGCGTTTGGAAGCTGATTATGGGATGGATTCCTGCATATGGCAGTGTCTAGATGGTCCATCCTTTCGTCACAGCTCCAAACTTTGTAACTCCTTCCATGGGTGTTTTGTTCCCAATTCTAAGAAGGGGCGAAGTGTCCACACTTTGGTCTTCGTTCTTCTTGAGTTTCATGCGTTTAGCAAATTGTATCTTATATCTTGGGTATCCTAAGTCAAAACCACTTCTATTTCCTTAAAAAGAATATCCTAGGAGGTTTGTAGCTGGTCAGGTAAGCCCAGGGAAATCCCATGAACATGAAGAAGCTGTAGCATCAGAGTTTGTTTGCCCTGATTTATATTTTACACAGCTGCTTTTTATAAGAATCAGGATGAGATTCATTGGACATAAAGTATATTAAAGTCAACAGCTTAAAGTGCATATATGCAACTTTTCACGACCGAATATGTGTTATGAATAATGTTCCTTTTAGGAATTTACTAAGACACTATCTATCTAATTAGAATTTCAGTGAATTTCAAAAGCTGATGTAGCTGGTCTTATGTGCTACTGAATACCAGCCATTTTATGAAGGTTTTTAGGGCAGAGAAAGTTCTCAGTTGAGCTTATACTCTCTAACAGTATTAAATGACTTAAAATAACACTTTATTATCCAAATGTAAGCTTAGAAATCATTTTTTCCTTACTACAAATAGGCCTCAATAAGAATGCAGCTTGACATAAGACCAGGAGAATGAGGGGCTTAAGGAAATGGCTTGAGAGTCCCTGCGTCATTGTGCTCCACAGTATTTGTGTAAAAGTAATATGAGATGCATTGTGACTTACCCTTAACCTCAGTGAAGGTCTCTGAAACTCCAGCCAGCCAGAGCCACTTTTAATTGATTGGGGATTTGGGGAAGGCACTGAGGAGTTTGCACAGCTGGAGAAAGCTGTGTTTGAGGCTACAAGGAAAGCAGGGATTATTAGGAACGGTAGGGTGAATATGAGACCCTCGGCTCCCTGTGCACAGCCAAGACTAGATGGAAGGAGATGGGGTCCAAAGGGCAGGGTGCTTAGTTACCTCCTCCCATAGGTGCATGTCTGCAGAGTTCGCTGTTTGTGTCTGCCTATCTTCTTGTGGCCATGCACTTGAATGTACAAATATTCTCAGGCACTGGTTTAAATGATTGTTGCCAACAAAAATGTAAATGATCTGTTAACAATTACATTCCCAAATTTTAGACCATAGGGACCCACCCAAGTGAGTCAATTGTTACTCGTGCAAGGTAGACGAAAAGGAAGAATCAGTACACAGGGAACAGTTTTGACAGAGATAATCAACAGCAGGTAAAAGGTAAAGTTGTTGAGTCAGGAGAAAGAGGCGAGTAATAAGGTGTAGAAATCGGAAGGAGTGGGCAGCAGTGGGCCATGTAGAACAGCCAGTCTGACTTGAGCGTCCTGCTGTGGAGGCTGCATGGTCTTTTCTTGACTTGTCAGCCAAGTTCATGCCTAGGGTGACGGCTCATTTTGTAGCAACTGTGTATAAGAAAATTAGAGTTCGAGATTGGCAAGGAATGGCAAATTAGGTGCCTCCTAAGGGCCTCAGAGCTTGTTTAGGAGTGGACACAGCTTGGCTGCCTGTATTGGTAAAGTAAAGACTAAAAGAAGAAATGCCTTAGAGCAGACGTACAGAATGCTGCACATCAAATGGTTCTCCCCATGACTGTTACATAAAGAGAGCAGTGGACTTGGAGACCGTACTTTTCTGCCTCTGTGCATCCCTTATATCAGGAGTCACTTCTGTAACTGTAACCATTTTAAAGAAAAGCAAGGGCTAGGAGATGGCTCAGATGATAAAGGGAAGTTCTTATGTGCAAACCTAATGACCTTACTTCAGTCCCTGGAACCCACGTGGTAGGAAAAAGGAGCTGATTCCTATAGGTTGTCCTCTGATTTCTCTATGGATGTGTCATGTAAAAAAATAAAATAATAAAATTAATAAAGACGATGTAAGGAATAAGAGCTGCTTAAATTGAACAATTCTCAAACAAAACAAAGCAAAAAATACCTAAACCACAACAACAAACCACCAAATTGAAGGTAGTTTATTTTCTGGAAGTATCTTAAAAAAATCTCAAACTAGCGTTCAAGTTAGCTGTCCCCAGGCCAGTGGAGGATTTGGTCACATTTTATTGGCATTGCCGACCTAGAGCTCATTTTCCTATGATTCCATTTTTCCTCAGCAACTTAGTACAGTTGGACTCTCCCACCCTGTGTCCTCCGGGAGCCTCCATCATTGAAGGGAGAGAGGTTGAACATTGGAAACATTTTTATATTCTCTGTCACTATCTAAACTCGAAATTAACCTGCCATTTACTCTCCGTGTGTCTGAGGCGAGTTTGAGATGCCTGAGCAGTTGCATCCAAGAAGCAACTCGATCCATGGAAGAAGCTCTGTAGCTCTGGAGAAAGGTCTGGGAAAGACTCATTGCCACAGAGATAGTAATTGAGGCTGTGCCCTTGGATAGAACTGCCTGGAGGCAATCATGCAGGGAATGAGAGAGGGCACCTGGAGGGTTTTTAAATTTCCTTAGACAAGTTTTCATTGGCTCCTTAATCAGTGAGAAAAGTTGAGCGGGGCAGCCTTGTGATAATTGACTCTCCTATCGTGGGTCCTCACACTGTTCTCGGGCGCAGCAAATGCCTTAGTGGAGTTCATTATTCTAGTTAGACTCACTGAGCATCGAAGGCATCAGATTTGTTCACCTTCTGGTTCAGCAGTCATGCGGCACATAGAGCAGTAGGACCAGAAGCCACTTACCCCCCGCCAAAACAGTAGGGCATGAAGGCCTTGCCTTCCAGGCCAGAGGAGGCAGTTGTGGAGTGCATCCAGGAGCTCCTGAACTTGGAGGGTGGGCTGCCTCTCCCCAGCCAGTCCTGTTGGTTCCTCTTCTCCAGGTTCTGCAGCAAATGCTCTGTGAAAGCAGTGGGAATCTTCCATCAGTCTTAGCAGGGGGTAGCCCTGCATCTCAGAGATCTAAAGAATCGAGTTTCTCACACCATGTGTTGAGCGGGAGCACCACACTGTAGAAATAGAAAAGAAGCTGCTTATTTATTCGTTGTTTGACAAATGTGCCTTAAGGACTGAGACTTCAAAAATACCCTGGTATCTCAAGCAATCTCTCAAGGAGTTCAAATTCTGAGACATAAATAAGTGCCATGAATAATTACAAGGTCTTAATGTCCTCTCCTGGGGTTGGGTGGAGGATGGCTCAAGCAGTATAGTATTCGATGTGGACCTGAGTTCTACTCCCAGCACTAGACTATCAGGAATGGTGATGAGCTCTTCCAATCCCAGTGCTGGAGAGACACAAGTGGATAGATGCTCTGGTGCTCTCTGACTGGCCAGCCTAGTCTACTTGGTGGGTTTCAGCCCAGTGAGAAACACTTTCTCTAACAAAGGTGGATAGTGCCTTAGAAACTACTCAAGTCTGTGGCATCCTCACACATGTGCATACATATGAATTATGTGTCCACCTACATACACAAGTAATCCAATACATGAATAACCCCTTTTATGTATTCAGCATTTGTATGCACACACACACACACACACATGCATATCCATGCATTCGTATTATCTTCTTTAGCCAGAGAGGGTGGGCTAAATGATGTGGAAGATGTAGATATAGGGAGTCAGGAGTAGGAAAAAGGCCAGGTCAGGAAAGGGATTGCTAGGTAGCTCTAGGGAATAAGAGGGAGCTGGCTGGTGAGCCTGCTTACAGCTTCTGACCAGACTTCAGCATGTATATTTTAAAATTCACCCTTTACTGCTATGTCTTGCATCTGTGCTATGTGAGACTACAGGGGCAGTTGGAAGCTTGCAAATTATACTACGATGAATTACAGCACTGACCCAAAAGGCTCTGGTGGTATCAGGCTCAGCTGTGAAAAGACTTTCTGCTTAATCATACATGTAAGGGGTGGATTGTTTTGTTTGTGCATTGACTTTTAAAGAAGCAGGGGTGGGGAAAGACTGGCTGTAAATAGGTGGATGCTGTATAAGCTGACACTTTAAAAATATATGTGTACAGATTCTTCTTGACGTTTGGATTTAATGCTGACTTTGTAGGAGACTGGTGGACTCGCTTGGAAATGTATGTGTGGAATAGCAATCAGAAAGTCCATCATGTTTGTCACCTCTCCTGCAGCAAGTGCTCTATTCAGAGCTTGAGCCACAGGGCGAATCACAACTCCCTTGTTTCTACTTGAATTTCCCAAGGGCCACATAAGGGGGGAAAGCAAATGAGACAACAGGCAAGGGAGACCATTGTGTGGGGTTTGCATATGATTTGCATAGTGCTTGATAAGCTGAAAGCTGTTCTTTGAAACATTCGCCTTAACATTTCAGTATGTCTTCCTGTCAGCCATTTCAAGGTATTTTCTACTTGTTTGATTATTTTGTTCTTATTGACTGTCTACAGATTACACATCTCTTAACTAGAAGTATACAGCTGTAATTTTTTTCATTAATTCAGACATCAGTTAGGGACCACAAGAGACCATTACTTGGCAAATGAAGCTCCTGTTTAAATTCTTCCTAGTCATGTCTTTCTCAGAACTGTAATAAAAGTGCCTCTATTGGGGCCTTGTCTCAGAAGCTCAGGGAACCCACACATGGGCAGGACAAGGAAGAAAACGTAAGCCATGCATTGGAAAGCTATGAGGAGCCAGCCTCTGACATCAGTCCGAAAAACCAAGTGCAGTTCGAACTTGGCCTGTTTATTGTAGAATCTTACTTTCTTCATTGTCAACTGGAGATAAAATGTCAAGCAAGGGCTGTGGCGACACTTAGCACAGGTCATTGATAGATCCTGTTAGCTTGTTTATATAACCTGCCCTTCAGCCATATTGTGGGCATAGATTTTCTCTCTATAGGCAGGACCTCCTTGATGCTAGCTAGCCCAGAACATTAAGAGAGAATGTTGGCTAAGTGATTTGGGGGTCTCAGCACTCATGCTCTGTCGAGATCAGAGTGGGAGTGACTAGTGTACATTTTCATGTTCTGAAGAAGTGTGTTGCACCTTACAAATACTTACATTTGCACTTAATATTTAATTAACACATGCATTGACTTCATTAGAAGCAATTAAAGAAACAGCTTCAGGTAAAGATATTCTGTGAAGTTTCTGGACCCAGGCTGTTAGGCACTCACATGTTCTGTCCTTTGAGGGTTTCCTAAGATGTTTTACAGTCATATTTTAATTTGCTAATTATTAGAAGTGCTATCTGAAACAGTCACAACATAGGCAGGAGTTAGATTAGTTGTTCAGTTTTATATATAGGTAGATTCAGGGCAGCCATAAAATGCAAAGCATGTTTATGAAAGTACTTTTTAATACACAACTCGTGTAGAGTTGGTTTTCAAAATGATAACTCACTAAGGGAATCATGTAAACTCTGTTATTATTTAAAGGGTATCTCAAGAATCTTACAAGGAAGGGTATTTTAAACTTACAGCCAAAAAGATCAAAGTGTTTTTAGTTGAAATAAATTTCCAATTGGGTCTGATGGTATAGTTCCATCCTTATATACTCAGGAAACCTACACAGCAGGGTAATCAGTTGATCTTCAAGGTGAGACTGTCTGAAGGGACGAGGAGACCTCTTTGCTTCTTTGCAATTTCTAAGCATGACTATGACATATATTATGAACATGTATTATGTCACATGTTAAGAACATAAGTATGTCCAGCATACTTAGCCTAGTTTAAAACCAATTTCTGTGTCTGTCTTCAGAAGGTTGGAGGTAAGGCCTGAGGATTTTCCTTCTCAGCAGATGTCCTGTGGTTTCGGTGCTGAGTCTGGGGTTGCATGTGGAGAACTGCTATAGGGAAGAGTCAGCCGTCCTCCTAGATGCAGCATGGTTGGACCCTGCAGTGCTCAGCCTGCACTTCACTGCTTAGCTCTGACCTCTGTCTTCGTGTCCCCTACTCTTAATTCATCTCTGCCTGTGTTTTGTGTTGAGATGCATTGATCTTCTTTCTATCTGGGTTTTTACCACTGTCATTTCAGGACAGGAAGTTCAGTATTTGGTATCTCACAAGAGGGAACCAAAATGTGAGATCATGGACAAACATGTTGATGAGTTACTGTTTTAATGATGAGTTACTTAACTATTTTAATTACCAAGAAATCTATCCACCCTCCAATATGAAGCCCTGTTCCATGAATGAGTGATGGCTCCTTACCTGGTGGAGTTTAGTATTGAGTGACTTTTGGGAAGGAGGAGAAGGAGGAAATAGACAACAGATAAATGTTATCTCAAGTATGAAAATATTATGAGGAGACGAATGTGAGGGCTGTCTGTTCTACACAGGGTGAACAAGAGATACCGACTTGATAAGTGAATGGGTGCCTATTCATGCTTCACTTATCAAGATGGTGTCTCTTGTTCACCACTCTCACACCTCTCTTCTTTTCACCTCACTAGTTACCTGCATTGAAGAAACTTGTTTTAGGGCACATGCAAATGGACTCCACATGGACATGCTAATGGACTCCACACTGGTGTTCATGTGCTAATGACATCGTTAATTTAGGGTTCTTCATCCTCTTTTTCTTATCATAATTTTTTCTGATAATAAATACCTAATAATTTATTAAATTTTAGCTTTGGCATGAAATGCCTTAAATATAAATTTCTCAATTGGTACACAAATGTAGAAGGCACTAATATGTACTCAATGTATTCAGTAAGAAAAATAAAATAGAAAATTATTGTTCTAATTCTGCTTTTAGAGACAGCTAGCCAGAGGAGTAGTAGTTGCAGCATTTTAAAATGAAAATCTTTTTGTGCAGTTGTGTTTACTGCCTGTTAGAGGACCTTGGATTGAGAAGTGCAACATAGTGGCCACTCATAGGAACATGGGTTAGATGTCTTGTCACCTGCTATTTGCAGCATAAAAGCTTGTGTGTGTGTGTGTGTGTGTGTGTGTGTGATTGTTGTGCACATGTATCCAGTATATCCAGTGTCTTCCTCTACCACTATCTACCTAATTTTTAAAAGATAGGCTAGCCAGTAATTTCCAGGCTCTGTTTGTCTCTGCCCTCCAATGCTAGGGTATGCACAGCCACGCAGAGCCTTTTACATGAATCCTGGGACTTGAACTAGGGTCCTCACGGACTTTGCTCTTACCTTACTTGCTTTTACAGCAAGTACTCTTATCTAGCAAGCTATATCCTCATCCCCACCCCCCAGTTACACTTATGAACAATTACTGTTAGCCATGTATCGTACATTGTAAAGTCAGTTAGTTCCCACAGCATCCTGGTGAGGTGAGCAGGGACGGCTGCTCCTTGTAGATGAACGGTGGTGGGGATAGATAATGTCCTCCAGGCGCTGCTCCTAATGCAGTATCAGACACTTATATAGTGTTACCCAAAAGCAGTGGCTTTACCAGCTCCTCCTTGGATTTAGCTTTTATATTTTAAGAAGTAGCTGGAATATATTGCTGAGGAGAGGAGAGGACACTTTAATGCCTCTTATTTTCTCTTCCGTAGTTGTCTGACTACATTTTACAACACTGATTTTATCTGTATTGTTTTCACTGCTGATTAAAAAAAAATCAGTATTTATTTCTTGCTCATGTTTTCTCCTCTCCTACATGTGTTGTGAATATGTATGCCCAGGAACAGCTAACTCTCCTGCTTCTCTGGGACAAGACTTCTTTCTCCTCTACAAAGATGCTCATCTCGTTTCCCTTGTATTTGTTTTGTTGTGTTTTCCTGAGACAGGGCCTTGCTGTGTCGCCTAGGCTGGCCTGAAATCCACCATCTTTCTACCCCAGCTTCCCAAATGCTGGAGTACCTGTGCCCACACCACATTCAGCTCCAGTTCCATTTGATGGCAGGATGGCAGACCTTTCACTAAGAGATTTAAAATCTTTCAGGAAATCCTGACTTGGAGAATTGTCTTCACTGTTTTAAAGCTTAAGTGCCATCAGAACCTAAAATCATGCTTCATTCTTGTGCTGTGTTTTGTATTTCTGGGGCTTTGGACTTGTGTGGGCAGTGAAGACGAGGGCCCTAGTTGTATGATCTTAAGGAAAGTCTTTGAACTTATTCATTTGCAGTTCTTACTCACAGCATGGTGATGGTCATGTTAATGAAAACTCTAGTCACCCTACTGGGTTACTGGGGTTAGGAAACACTGCAGGGGTAGGTCAAGGCTACTTTTGATTTTTCTAATTCTTTGTGTGTCTCTCTCTGTGTGTGTGTGTTCCCTTCAGTATCTAATTAGTGTATGTTGTTGTTCCTCTCCACTCTCTCTCTCACTCATCTGTCTTTTCTTCCATCTTTCCAATAGCTTGTCACCGAGATCTAGATCACTGCCTGTTACAGAGTAAGCATTCGCCAGGAGTGTATGAGTGAATGAGCCAGCCAGCTGAATGAAAGAATCTCTGCTGACCTGGAGCAGAGTGGCACATTGAGAATTGGATTATCCTGTTCTTCATAAAAACCTGTTGTTCCTTAATGGTCTTGGTAGTTTCTGAATTGTTCTATCAGAAAGCAATCAATTTTGAAATTACCAGCTTGGAAATGCATCCAGTCTTAGTTTTCAGGCTTTCAGATAGCGGTGTCGGGAAGGATTTTATGGGAAGGGAAAGCAATGTTGAGGTGCTGTGATTCCGGGCTGTGGCACCAGCCTCCCTCAGAGTAGCGGTGCTTGTTGCTGGCTTATGTTCTGGCTTCTGCATAACCTAACAGCTGAAGGATCGTTTTCACTACTAAAAGCCCTCTCTCACGCACTATGATTGAGTTAGAAAGCTCTCTCCACAATGATCTTCACTCCCTTTACTTAAAATACCACTATGGCTTCTCTTTAATAATAAAAGTGAGGCTAAGAGGGGCTGGAGAGATGGCTCAGCATTTAAGAGCACTGACTGCTCTTGCAGAGACCTAGGCTCAGTTCCCAGCACTCACATGGTGGCTCATGATGGTTTGTTATTCCAGTTCCAGGGGATCTAATGCTCCTTCTGACCTCAGCTCCTGCCTACACGTGATACACAGACATAGACTCAGATACAGAAAGCACAGTTTGTCCTTTAAAAAGGCTTACAATTTAAAGCAGTGTCTTAACCATTGGTTGAACATTGATGTACTCTGATAATCATCCTAGGCATTTACATTTGTTATGGAATAGTGTGTTCTAAGTTTGCATTTTACAAATGATAAAACAGAGACTCAATTAATGAACTTGCTGAAGTGATAACCACTAGTAATTAATCTTGGAATAAAGTGACATAAATCCCTTGGGGATTTCCAACCATCCTGTGCTAGAAACTTTAGGCAGTTTGGTGAAGCCTGGGACAGCATCTGAAAATGTTTTTAGATTATAAAATAGGGACTAGAGAGGTGGCTCAGGGGTTTATTTAAAAGCACTTTGTTGCTTTTGCAGAGGACCCAGGTTCAGTTCCCACCATAACTATGGTAGCTCACAACCATCCTAACTTCATTTCCAGGGAATCTAATACCCTCTTCTAACTTTTACAGGCCATCAGGCATGTGTGTGTATGTACATATTTATATGAACATTTATACATTCACATATTTATAAATATATAGATATATGTATGCGTATATGTACATGCAGGTAAAACATTCATACGTCATACTTAAATATGATTTAATCTGGTTAAATTTAGAAATCTGGTTAATTGGAAAACTAGTTAAGCTTCAAATAGAATTTCAAAAGGCAAAATTATGATTTTTAACAGAAAGTCCTGAGCCTTGAGGTAATAAGGAACCAGGTGCTCTTTAGATTAAACCAATTCAAGTAACTGGTAGGGACTCACTTGAGAAGCAGCACGCTTGTGATTTCACCATATAGGAGGCTTAGGCAGGGACATTGTGAGTTGGGCTACAGAGAGAGAGATCTTGTATCAAGGAACCAAAACCAAATCAAGCCGAAATATCCCTGCTCCAGCACCAGGCCCATATACCCTGAACCTGTGTGCTTAGTGCAGCTTCAGTAGTGTTGGTCATGTGATGTGCACACAATATTTGCGTTGACTGGAGTGGTTCGCTCTGACTTTAATGCCTGTGTTCTAAATGCATCATTTTGACTTCTGAGTAGTTAAGAGCTGTTTGGCTGCATCAGGCTAGATTTTGGCTTCCATTGAGAAGTTGATTAAGTTGAAAATGGCGTAGGCACTTTTCCTGCAATGGTTTCACTGTAGTAATCCAAATCACTTCTTTGCGCTTGTGTGTGAACACACACTTCTGTGTGCTTGTGTGTGAACACACACTTCTGTGCGCTTGTGTGGGAACACAGCAATGGCAACAGGAAGCTGAGCTCATAATGCATTGCTCGCAGTGTAACTTGCCCAGGTGCCTTGGCTTGCAATGCGCTGGGATAGCAGGTTTCCATTCTGTTCGATATTGAAAACCCAAGTTCTTACATTTATATCAGCGCAGCCAGGGATGTAGAACAAGAGCAGCGGTGTTCTTAAGGCGGACAGGAGACCTTGGAGTTCAGGGCTCACCCAAGTGTAATGTTCTGTCATGTTTTATTTGCCAAGAATATTTGCATAGTAGTTTGAATGTGAAATTATGTGGTCAGAGAGGACAAATAGTTTCTAAAATGCAGAATATCCCAGCCCCTTAGCATGCTACTGTTTGTCGTGACTTCCCCAGGGGTTTGGCATACAGACTATCATAGTTGGTCTGGACAGTCTAAAAGCAGTTCACAAATTTTGCTGGTCTGATAAATGAGGTTTATTTATCAGAACAGCCTCATGTCATAATACATAATACTACACCCTAGCATTTTGTGTCCGTTATTCTGATTACTAGGGTTTTTGTTTTTAAAACATGTATCCTTCTGCTATAATCCTGGCTAGCCTGTAACTTACTATATAAACCAGGCTGATACTGAATTCACAGAGATCTATCTGCCTGTCTGTACCTCCCAAAGAAAGGCATATACCTCCACTGTCAGCTTGATTGCAGATTCCTTAAACAGATCGTTATAATGGTTAAAGTTGTATAGATATTGGCCTATACTCCTTATTTATTTTGGATTTGTTTGTTTGTTTCTCTTCAAATGAGCATTTTTTTAAATTGTATCACATGCACATTCAATCTTTTGTTGAAAGCATCAGTTCACCAGCTGCACCTGGCTTTCAAAACAGTGAAACTATGTCTGGAAAGGCATGTCTACATAAGTCTACAGATGTCTCACCAGGGCCAGGCACATTCCGGCTCCAGTTTGTATTGTTTTCTGTGTTGTTGTTGTTGATCTGTTTCCTCCACTGTATGCATGTGGTTCTGAAGGGAACTGAGGAAGCAAATAGACACCACTTATACTATCTCCATCTATAGTAGAAGGTGGGTTTTTCTGCTCTCCCAGTAATGTGCTAGGTTGAAATCCCATTGGTGGGTCATGGTCATGTGATTTTCATGCCTTCCTCAAGTGAAAGGCTATGTGATAGGCAGAGCTGGGCTGGGACCCCTGTTGTCTTTTGTGGGAAGGGCTATGTCTTTCCCAGGCAATGCCCACGTGCAGTCAGGAATGGGGCTTGGTCTATGAGCCGGAGAAGAAAGTTAAGGTGCTGAGGGACAAAGCAGCAGGAAAGCTGCTTTTGCCTTGGTAGGTGAGACAGCAGGCGACCTTAGCCTGTCAGCTTGTGAAACCCTCTTTTACTGTTAATCAAATAAAGATTTTCATTAATTGAGCTTCTTGTTAGTTAAGGTACAGCTAATTACGTTTGGTAGATAATTAGGTACAGGCAGAATAAACAAGTGTATATGTCACAAAAGTAAAAACAAGCTTGAATGCAAGTAACTCAAGGTTGGCCTTAGTACTACAAAAGTGCCTAAGAGATCAGGCTTCAGCAAGCTTAAGCTTAGACCGAGAGCTTCCCCAAGCTAAGCACATCCTTGCACACTGCTGCTATGGACTGGTGTCCGTATTGCTGAATTTTATTGTTTCTGTAGAATTCAAAGATCGTGATAGGAGGGCTGGTTATTTGCTGAAAGATATATATATATATAAATAAAGATATATATATATATATAAAATATACATACATATATATATATATATATGTATGTATGTATGTATGTATATTTTGAAGAAATCTGAATCTGAAGGCAAGAGTTTAGATTTGTTCAAAGCAAAATTGTCTTAGATAAAAGTGAAGACGTGTTTCCTTGTGAGAGGCAGCGGCTCGCTCCTGGGCCAGTGAGAAGAAGTTTAGGAGAGGTGTTCTTGGAGCATTTGTTTTCTCTTGCAGACACGAATATCTGGGTCTCAGAGGGATTTTGTGTTTCTGTCTGTGTTTGGTAAATTGTATTATTTACCACATTTTTAGTGACACAGTGAGCAACACATTGTTCAATGAGGATGATTTCGGATACAGAACTGACAAAGAAATAAAAATCTCTTTTGTTTCTCCTGCTGTCATCTGCAGTTTAGCTATTTTTTTCAAAGCCTACAGTAAAACAAACAAACAAACAAACAAATAAATAAATGTGTGTATAAAGTTGGCAGTGTGTGGATAGTTTTCTTGCCTTGTAGCTTTCTACCCACAGTCTGTTCTATAAGATATTTTTGATTTCCGTTTATTTGCCTCTGGTAGAGTTAATAGATAATTCATCCTCTTGATTTCCCCAATGCTTAAAATTATGTAGTGACTAAACTGTCTATGGAAAATAAAAGCAGCGAAGTAGATGATAGTGGATGGTGCACACTGAAGTGTGTGTGATACATGCTCGGGGCCAGCTCTTCCTGGGATCTTGTCAGTGCCTCTTCGGATGAAGCAGCTCCCATGTAATGCTTGAGAACGTGCATTTCAAGCCATTTGCTGAAGCCATTATTGCTGTTCCTAGACATAAAACAGAAAGGCTCTAGAAACCTGTGCACTGGGTCATTATGAATTTCAGTCATAAAATTGATTGCTGCAGATCCAGTTGAGGTCCCCAGGCTGCATAGCAAGCATCTTTACACGCTGCGTCATATTGCTGACCCCAAGATCCACTCAGTTAGTATGTTTTTTTGCATATTAGAATCATAAAAATCATAATTTACGGGGTTGGAAAGATGGCTTGGCAGTTAAGAGCATTGGCTGCTCTTGCAGAGAACCCAGGTTCAGTTCCTAGGACGCATATAGCATTTCACAACCACAAGTAACTCTAGTTCCAGATTGTCCAACAACCTCTTCTTACCTCAGTGGTCACCTTGCACATATGTGATACACGACCTAAAATAAAGTAAATGCATTTGTACATCGTACTCTAGGTTGGAGAGACAGTTCTGTTAGGAGCGTGCTTACCCTGCAAGTCTGAGGACCAGAGATCAACCCCCAGAATGTATGCCTACAAACAAGCCAGGCATGATGCATGGTGCATGCTCACAACCCTAGCACTAGATATGATTGTTTGGTTTTTGTCAGCTTCACACACCCTAGGATCATCCGGGAAGAGGCAACCTCAGTTGAGAATTTGCCTTTATCAGATTGTTTGTAATACTTTTGGGCAGGTGGTCCTGGGAATGTAAGAAAGCAGGCTGAGGTAGCCCTGGGGAGCAAGCTAGTAATCAGTAGTCTTCCATGGCTTGTATTTAATCTCTTGGTTGGGTTTCTGCCTTGGCTTTCCTTCAGTTTGGAATATGACTAAGGTGTGTAAACAAAACAAACTCTTTCCTCCCCAGGTTGCTGGGTCATGGTCTTTATCACAGCAGTAGAAAGTAAACTAACAAACATGGGATGTTGGGATAAAGTAAGTCCCTGGGGTTCTCTGGCTAGCTAGATGGATGACTCCTGATGGGATGCAGCCAAGGATGTTGTCTGACCTACATACGCAAATGTGCACTCACATGGAAGCAAAAACCATATATGTAGAGAGAACCTCTTATAAGCATCATCAACTGACAATCAAAAAGCCGATGGCCAATGAGTGAGGCAGCAAATAGGAAGTGGGACACTGTCAGGAAGAGAGAGGTTTCTGGGAAATAGTGGGAGAATAAAAAGAGACAGATGCAGGGAAAGCTGCAGAGAGAGATTAGAGAGAGGCACCTAGCAGATGCCAAAGAAGCAGGTCGGCATTGAAGGAGAGGTAACTAACCAAGTGGTAGACATAGAATAGTTAGGAGCTAGTCAGGGAATGAGCCAAAGCTTATTACCTAGGCCTTTCATAATCAATAGTCTCTGAGTTGTCATTCCAGGAGCAGGATCTGGGAGGAAAATATTTTATTTTATTTTATTTTATTTTATTTTATTTTATTTTTTACAACCATACTTTGCCTTTATAGGTGAAGGGTGAAAGGGCTTTTAGCTCAGATTCTTGGGGTCTTGTTCACTGGCACAGCAGGCACAGTCTTTAGTTGTGGCCAGCTCATCTGGATCTTGCCTGTGAAACTCTAGTTTTGTCTTCACGTTGCTGCAGCAAGCTGCTTCTTTATATTTGGAGATCAAATTCTTGGTTTTGTTTTGTTTTCTTGAGGTAGTAGGGATTAAACTTATGCCCTTATACATGCTAGCTAGGCAGGTGCATTACCACTGGGCTGAGCTACATACAACTCAAAGCCTCTCTCTCTGCATTCACAAGATCCACCCCCATACACATTGCCAAAATGTCTCATAGGATGGCAAGCCATCTGTGGAAGGCCCCTGAACCCAAAGGCCAGTAAATGCCAAGGACCAAGGCTGGCCTTCAGTTTGGTGTGACCACATAAGGTTTAGTCAGGCAGATTGTCCCCGTAAGCCCAGAGCCCAAAGGAAATTCAAGTAACTCCATCCTTGTAGGCAGCACAACACCCGGCCGGCAAGCAGCACAGTCATTTTGGTGATGTTTTCTCTGCTGTTCACTTTGTTCTCACCATAATTGGGAGAGAAGTTGCCATGGCCATATTTGCAGTGACAGATTTGTTTTGCACTGTGCTGCAGTGTGGTGTTAAGTGGAGGCCCGTGAAGAATCAGAAACATTTTGAGGGTGGGGGCATAGCTCTAGAAGCGTTGGTAACTGCAGACTGAATTGCGTTTTTTTTTGTTTTTTTTTTTTTACAGCCTTTCTCCGGAGCTCTGGGGCTTTAGTGTCAAGAGCACAGCCATTATCCAACCCTTACAGGCCACTGCAGTTATATGGGGCTGTGAGTTCCTTGAAGGGCTTTACCTAGATCTTGCAGTCTGAATGCTCTTGTTTCCTGTTTTTGTTTCGAGACAGGGTCTTGTACAGCCTGGGCTTTAAAGATTTATTTATTTATTTATTTATTTATTTATTTATTTATTTATTTATTTATTTTATGTAAGTACACTGTAGCTGTTTCCTGATACTCCAGAAGAGGGCATCAGATTTTGTTACGGATGGTTGTGAGCCACCATGTGGTTGCTGGGATTTGAACTCAGGACCTTCAAAAGAGCACTCTTAACCACTGAGCACTCTCACCAGCTCCCATCAGTGAACTCTTAATGTAGCTGAGGCTGACTTCGAATGCTTGATGAGCCTCTTCCCACCTTCCTGGTAATGAGATTGCAGATATGTGCCTCCACACTAGCTTTATAGTTCAAATTTTGAAGGCATTGTTGGTGCCAAAATTAAAATGGCGGAATTGACAGAACGAAAATAGTAACATATAGGGTGGGTTTATTAGTTGCATGGAAAAGAACGTTTACTGATATTATATGCAAGGGATTAATTATCACTTCTAAATTGCTACTCACATGCTTGAACTGAAAATATTTTAGCCTTCAGCCAAGCTACATTCTTTGAAATTGTACTTCATATGAAATATGCACACTATGGCTTTTCTTCTTTTGATATAATGCAATTTCAGTAATCATAGAATATAAAATATTTTTACTATAGAACATTTGAAAGATAGATTAAATTTTTGAGAAAATTAAAAAATTAAAAAGCAAATGAGGATATCCAGCACCCCAAAATGACAACCATCAAGAATTTCTTTTCATTCTTTCTAATTTTTCCTTTTTTCTTGATTCAGAAATGTTTAAACCTGTGGTCACATTTTTACTGGATGACATTGTTCTGCGGTTTTGTATGCCAGTGTTTCGTTGAGCACTATGGAGAATGCACATTAAGAATACTCATTTCTAAGCACTTGTTTTTAACTTGGAAATCTGAAATAATTACAGATTCCCATGTAGGCTTCTGCTGGTGTTTCATTGAGTGCCATGGGGAATGCACATTGAAAGTACTTATTTTTAATCCCTTGGGCTTTTTGACTTGGAAATCTGAAACAATTATAGATTCACATGCAGGTTTATGGAATAATGGGGTGGGATCCCTCTGGTCTTAGGACAGTGCTCCCAAAGCTGTACCCAGAGTGACAGTGTAATATTGCCCCGAGGACTTTGACATTGGATGCAGTCTGTAGCAGGTTCGCCTTGCCCCGATTTTATGCGTACTGATTTGTGTGGATCTGGGGACTTAATCACCCTTGTAAGATGGTTTGTTGGTTAGGCTGTTCGTTAGTTCTCCCAAGCTAGAGTCCTTTGGGAAGAGAGAACCTCAACTGAGAAAGTCTCCATAAAAATGGCCTGTAAGCAAGTCTGTGGAACGTTCCCTTGATTAGTGATTGATGTGGGAGGGCTCAGCCCACTGTGGGTGGTGGTACTAACTGGGCAGGTGAGGGCTCAGCCCACTGTGGTTGGTGGTACTAACGGGGCAGGTGAGGGCTCAGCCCACTGTGGGTGGTGGTACTAACTGGGCAGGTGAGGGCTCAGCCCACTGTGGTTGGTGGTACTAACGGGGCAGGTGAGGGCTCAGCCCACTGTGGGTGGTGGTACTAACTGGGCAGCTGATCCTGAGCTGTATAAGAAAACCAGGTGAGCAAGCCTTGATGCTTCAGTTCCTGCGTCCACGTTCCTGCCTTGATATCTCTCAATGATAGATTATGATGTGGAAGTGTGAGAGAAATAACCCTTTCCTCCTCAAATTGCTTTTGGTCATAGTGTGTTATCACAGCAGGAGAAGCCTGAGCTATGTATCACAGTCGTGTCATTGAACAGGGCTGGCCTGTAACTCAGTGTTTTGACTGGCACATATATGTTCAGTCCTCCTAGCAACACACATGCACGTATACATGTCCCACAGGTCCCGCACCACCAGTGTAACATTTATACTCATATCTGCCCTTCTCTTGCTTTTTCCTAGACTTCTTAGTCTGTAGTAACTGCTAATTTCTCCTTAGATTCTAAAATTTTGTCATATCAAAAATGCTATTCTTTTGGAATATACAAAAATATAAAATATGTTCCTGAGTCCTATTACTCATATTACATACTCACCTGTTACAGGATATCTTGGTTAGTTCCAGATACTAATTTCAGGTGCTACAGTGCAGCTACTATGAATATTCATATGCAGATTGATGTAGTGTTTTTCTTTCAATGCAGCGTTCTCTTTTGTGGTTAAAATGCACAGGCTACAGTAGTTGAGTGGATGGATGTTTAGTTCTGCAGAGAATTCTCAAACCGGTTACAAGAGTGGCCCACCATTTCACTTCCTGCCTTACTCAGGGGTGTGTACCCAAAATCTGAAAAATGTGAAGGTGCTGATGCTCAGATTCCAATTTCACAACATTTTGGATTTGGAATTTTCTGGTCCAGGGTACACCACCAGGCTGTGAATGTACCTTGCCTATCATGGGCAAGGGAGGTCCTGCGTTCCATTTCCAGGACCACAGTTAACCAATAAAACTGAGATAACACTCTTAAGTTGAAAAGCTTCAGAGCTTTCCCCAGGCATTGTAGAAGCGTCACTTACCCTTGAGTATAGTCAGGTGGACCACATCCTTGCTGGTTCTTATTTGGTGGGGCCACAGTACTTTATCCATTCTGAAAGCAGTGCAGCAGGCTTGCTGTGTTGTGAACTTACATGGTTTTCATGCCAGTGTGTGGTGGACATCCTTCTCATGTGCTTGCCTATCACTTTCAGCCAAATGTCTCTTGTTCCGGTTGTTAGCTCATGTTAGAATATCCTTTTTAAGTCCCAGTTCTTCATCACCTCCAGGTTTTGAATATTTTTCCCAGCCGACAAATTGCCTTTGTTTTTTTGTTTGTTTTTTATTTAAAAAAAATAATGTAAAGGCTATTTTTAGAAAAGCTTTACAGCAAAGCTGAGAAAGTTACACAGATTTCCCCATATAATTGCTGACCCTACACAAGAAGACCCTTCCTGGGCTGTAGAAATGGCTTAGCAGTTAATAGTGAGGCTTCCTCTCCTAGAAGACCCAAGTTTGGTTCCCAGCACCCACATCAGATGGCTTACAACTTCTTGTAGCTCCAGTTTCAGAGGTTCTGGTGCCTCTGGTCTCCACATGTATGTACACAGACCCAGGTACATACACATGCAATTAAAAAAGATTCAGAAATAAAAAAATTAAAAAAAAACAAAGGCTCTTTTAAGATTCTTCTTCATTTTGCTCCTCACAAGAGAACTGTTAGAATTCATGTACTGTGGACAGTCATTTTCACCTGAACACTCCTGTCTGATCGTGGGGATATGCATTGTATTGGTTTAGATAAAGGTGGTGTGTGCCTTCCCTAAATACCCTGGGCCTGTTAGTGGGTCCTTTTGAATCTTTCACTTTGACTTTCAAGTGGTTAACCTTTTAAATTTTTGTTAGCTTCAGAGTAACAATTTGTCCTTTAGTCTATTCTAGGTAGTGTCATACCAATAACCCTTTCTCTTGCTCTTCGTTAAAAAAAATTTTTTAAAGATAACTTTTTGGTTGTTCTGCGAACATTCTTTTCTTTAGCAGTATGTGCTGAAAAGGTAACATTCCCTTGATTGACTTTTTATCATTACCAAAAAATCAGGGGCACATAGTTCCATAGGTCTATTTCTGGGTCCTGTCGTCTGTCCTTTATCTATATGTCCACCTCCCTGCCAGTACCTCACTGCATTACTATTACAGCATCTATGGAGGACTAGTAATGGCTGCAGTGCTCTCCCCAGCTCTTCTTTGCCTGCACTGTTGGGTGTGTGCTATCAGCAGTCCCGTTGTGTGGGTTTGTGTGCCCTCCTGTGCTCCTTTCCAATCCTGAACTCATTTTCTAGCTTTTCCTCTAGAGGCTATTTTACTTGATTAAATAATTCTTTCCCTTTTCCCAGGAAATCCCGATGTTCATTTTCTCCCTGAATACAGTGAAAACAAAATTGAGTTTGTGGATGATTTTATTTTTTTGCCCACCATCACCCCTCCTCCAAACTCCTAAATATCTTTCTGTGAACTTCTCTGATTTGCGAATCATTGATTTCTTGGTTTCTTAGTTCTCAGCTTCTTTTTCTGATGAAAATGGCTCCCTCGTAATCTCCAAATGCTCTCTACTCAGAAGCAAGATGACAGAGTGTACAAACCAGCACACGGGTCTGCAAATATTTAACCAGGAAGGTTTGAGGGGGAAATTTCATCAGGAAATGTTTTTGAAACAGCATGGCATCGGAGTGATACTGTAAATTGTGATGTCTGTCCCTTTGGCTACATAAACAGAAGAGGAATGTATTTTTCTTTAAAAATGGGTTAGTTGGTCATTTAGAATAAAAGCACTATAATTCACACTCTACGGTAATGGCAGGACAGAGCAATGGTAACATCTTCTGTTGCTGTATATGGGTGTTAACCCTTAGAGGGAGCCTAGTGTGGAAAAGGAGTTGAGATGAGAGTTTATTTGGTCCTGTTTCTCAGTTCCTCTCCGTGAATAGGACTAGGGCTTTGGAAGAGAAAGACAATAAATACATGGAGGGGAGAAAGAATTCGGAATTCTGTCTTAATTGCATGCGTATCAGAACAGCAGTTCCTAAGTAGCTATAATGATGTTTTAGCCAGTAGGCCAGAAGATAAGTCACCCTATTTCCAGACTCCGGAGGCACTTATGCACAGATGATGCCACAAAGTATAAGAACGGCCAGGTTTTGCCCCTAAGCCCACTGCAGATCTCAGCCAAGTAGGTCCAATCTGTGGACTGAGGGAGGACACGTTTGTCAGAGTGGGTGAAAAGTTAAGGAATTCCAAGCCAGTTCCTTTTCCTCCCCAAATCTCAGACATCCAGTCCTGCTGTCCCAAGATGGCAGAACTCAGGTCATGCTTGCTTTGGACCATTCTAAGCTTTCTGCTCCTGGCAGCGTTATAATCATGATCATCATTGCTTATATTAGTAATGGCTATTCCCATTCAAAAGTGATAAATGACACTGTAACTTTATACTCTGGCAATAAAGACCATAGTTTAATGTTGTTTAATGTTTGGAGAAGGCCTATGTGGCTTTGTCAAGGCCAGGATGGGGTAGAGGATGGGAATTGTAAGAGGCCAACCCTGTGGTACCTAATTCATGGAAGAATAGGAAGTTCATAAAGGAAAGAGTGGAGCCGGGCGTGGTGGTGCACGCCTTTAATCCTAGCACTTGGGAGGCAGAGACAGGCAGATTTCTGAGTTTGAGGCCAGCCTGGTCTACAGAGTGAGTTCCAGGATCAGCCAGGACTACACAGAGAAACCCTGTCTCGAAAAAACAAAAAACAAACAAACTATAAAACAAAAAAAACAAAAACAAAAACAAAACAAAACAACAACAACAAAACCACCACCACCACCAACAACAAAACCAAAGGAAAGAGTGGGATGTGAGGTCTGCCAGTTGGTCACTCTCCCACCTTTCTCATCTTTACCCTCAGAAGGTAGAAAGCTTTGGGACTAAAGGGAAGGGGAGTCTTGTCTGTCTCCTCAGGAAGGCTCCAGCTGCCTTCTTCATTCTTGCTCAGTAGAAAGTCTGGTGAGGGTTTTTTGGGTGTGACATCATCCTAGCCAGCCATTGTCCCAATTGACCCAATGAAAACAAGGGATGTAGGTGATCCTGTCTCTCTGGCAGTCTTAAGATTTCTTAAGATACCCCTGGAGGACACACCTAGCTTATCTGCAGCTACTGCATCCTAGCCATGTACTTGAACATCCTGGAGTTTAATGTCTGTGGGTGGCTCTTAGAAGCATTTCCCTACAAGTACAGTGTAGCTTTAATCTCCACAGTGCTAGATTTTAACACCCTTTTCACTTTAATTCATATATAACACACAACATCTGTGTGCTCATTGAGTATATTCATCTGTAGTTTTGTGCCAGAGGATGAAGACAGGTAAACAGGAGCTCTCAGTGCACAAGTGGCCCCTCTGGGGAAGAATTGCTTTGTTAGTCCAAAGACATGCTTAGCCGACGAGAAATTAAACAACACGATTGAGCAGGGAAAGCAGAGCAAGTGGGATGCAGAAATAAAACAGGGTGGCTCCTTTGCTATTTAAGCCCATTATTCAAGTTTGGAGATTGGATGGTTCGTAATTATTCACTTGAGTATCAGTGAGGATAGAAAATAGCTATCTTATAAGTAACAAGGATATGTGGATATGATGAAGTGATTCTCAAAATTCAGAGTAAGAATGAGGGGAAGTTTTCAGGTATTTTTTTTTTTTCTTTTTCCTAAGCCTGTTGAGTCTATGCATAAGAAAGATGTTAACCTAGTTGACAGTTTCCTCGAGGAATGTGCACACACAAGGTGACAAAATTTGAAAAGAACTGCACTGAACAAGGCCATAGCTGTGAGCTTCCTGCATTTGCAAGGCAGACTGTGCCAAGAATCTGGGTAGCCAGATCTGAATGTTTGTCGTCAAGTCTTCGTGCAGGGGTATTGGTTAAGTCTCTGTCCTGGAATCTTCTCTCACCAAGGATGTCTGTCTCCTTATCGAAGTTTCATTGACCCTCTTACATTTACACCCTGACTTCTTTTGTTTGTAGGGAATTTTGTACAGGAAGCAGACACTTAAGAAAAATTCAAACACGGTATATACTGGGCCTGAGGAGATGACTCAGTGGGTAAAGGGCTCGCTACAGAGCCTGTGGACCTGAGGACAGATCCCAGCAGCCATGTAACAATTGGTAGGTGTGTAGGTGCACATCCCTTGTGCCAAGGGGATGGAGACAGGCGGGTCTTTGAAGCTTGCTGGCTGACCAGTCCAGCTGAATTGATGCGCTCCAGATTGAGTCTTTAAATATAAGGCGGAGATTGAGAGAGAAGGAAACCCCTGCACACATGCATGTCCACACACAAACATGTAACACACATAAGTCCACAGAAAATACTATCACTTGAAATATGAGCCTCCCTCTCTCTCTCTCTGGAAGGAAATCAGCATAAGTTGACTTAGAATTAATACAGTGACATATGTCTGGATATTTGAATCTTGTGCATTCCTTTTGGATCCAGATTGGGCAGAGGTGGCTCTATGTGAAGTGTGAGTGGGACAGAGTTGGAGGAACTGCCAGGGAGTTTTCTGAAAGGCTGCATGACGCTGCCAGGTGGAGAGGGTGAGGCAGTCAGTAACACAGGGTGCTCAACTCTTCTGAGTGGTGAGCCAGGGTCACAGTTGCCACCCTCTCTTCCTCAGGCTGAGAGCTTTCCCCATTGTCTTGAGCACCTTGCCCCCAGAACACTGCTTTTCTTCATTATTTCTCAAATATCCCCTATTATCATTGAGATCAAAATGAGATCAGTAGGCCATGGATCTATGTCATGTCTGCCTGTGTCCCTGCCTTACTGAATTCCTCAGTGACCATGGAAACTGTTCTGAGTCAGTGGTACCACTTTGTTGTATGTCTTTGGCTTGATTCTTTTTGGTAAATAGTGAATATTAATGACAGTAATAACCAGGCAAACAAAAGAAAAACTACAATTTAAAGGTGGGAAAGAGGAATCATTGTAGGAATTAATGCTACCATTCTTAAGACTACTCTCAGTTCAAAAGAACTCGGTGTTGTTTCTAGAATAATCTGCAGATTCATCTCTAATCTTAATTACATACTTACTCTTTATCATGTATAACACCCCCCCTCCCAAAGTCTACAATTCCTAAAGGGCCCTCAGCAGCTGTTAAAATGTTGTGTGCATAGAGACATTGAATTAATACTTGTTGAATTAAATTAAATACATCTGTTCATGCCCCTTTGTCAGTCTCCTTAGTAGGAAGGTCTGTTATATTTGCAAGTGAGGGACAAACTGGGACATGTCATTCTGTATTGTGAGCACAATATTGTCCCTCCAGAAAAACACTTGGTTCTATGTAGTTCTATGACAAATTCAAAGGATGGTGTGACCATCTGTTTTCTTTAACTCCTGGGGAAAGAACAAAAGGGTTGTACTTTGGCTGAGAATGAGGACTAGCTAGAGAAAAGAACACAGGAAACAAATCCCTCTTTTGGTTTTTAATTGTTGACTGAGCTGATCCAGGCTGTCCGTCCCCTGTTTCCTTCCCTGGTCCCTATAAAATCCAGTGTCTCCTTTGGCAGCCAAGCTGGACTTGACCACCAGGTCAGCTCCCTGGCTTGGCCCAGGTCTCTTTAACTCAAGTCTTTCCTCATGCTCCATAGTGCTTTCAGTTAGTTTGCCAATGTACTTGGCCTTCCTTGTCTGTGGGTTCCTTATCGCAAATTCAGTCAGCTGCCAATCAAAAATATTTAGAAAGAAAGAAAGAAAGAGAGAGAGAAAGAAAGAAAAACCAACTCAGAGATTTCCAAAAGACAGATTTGAATTTGTTGCACATTGAGTGTAACCCCAAATCTATACAAATGAACTAACATGTAACTGCTCTGTTATAGTATCTTTAAAAATGATTACACTTAATGCTTTCCTCCCTCTCCCCCTCCCCTCCCCTCCCTCTCTGCCTCTGTGTGTGTGTGTGTGTGTGTGTGTGTGTGTGAATTCTCTGGAGTAGTGGCCACTCCTTCACTTAAGTGACTTGTGCATCCACAGATTTGGAGCATTGAAGGTTCTTGGGGTAGGGAGGCAGGGAGTCTCTCACAAATTCATAGGAATAACTTATGTTTGTTAGAAGAAATAAGATTTCAGAATCTGTTAAGTCGGAGCTGAAAAGTCCCTGCTCCAGTTTCTTAGCCTGGCCTAGACACTATCAGTAATTTGATAGACAACTTTTTGTGGTTTTTACTTTAAATACAGACATGTATTTTGCATGCTATGGCTTTTTAAAAAATGTTACAATAATTTTCATCCTTTAATTTATGTCTGTTCTTATTACTGTGGATGCATGGGTCTCATTTTTTTTTAAATAGCCACATTTTCCAGCATGAATATTCTAGAATTCTGTGCTTGCTATTATATAGGCGAATATCTGAATGTTTAAAATTTGCTGTTAAGTAGAATGCTACTGAAGACTGTGTGTGCTTAGGTGTTCCTTTTGGAACTGGGAACTGTTAGGTGGCCGAGGTCATACCTAGTGAAGATTGAGTACTGCTACATTTATCTTTGAAAGTCTGTCGCGTTGTCCCTCCTACTTCTCCACCTGAAAAGTAGTTTTTCTTCCTGAGTGCAGTTCCCCCAAAACTATCTCCAGCCTTGCTTCTTTGGTTGAACCCTTGTAAATTGATTGGCTTGTGTTGTGAGACAGTTGTTTCAGTTTTATTGTTGTTTATGTTTTGTTCTTGGCTCAGTGGGTGGGGCTGAATTCCTTTGTAAAGAGCTACCTCATTAATCTGTCTCCTGTATGTGCTTGCAATGAAGGCTTGCTAGGTTCACAGAAGGTTTGTGGTTTTGTTTGCATTGCTGTTCTGTCTCGATGGTCATTTAAGAATTTCCTCTTTTTTCCCCCCCTCAAGTTCTCTGCTAAGTGTTTTAAAACATAAAGTAAGCAAACAAACAAAAAAACCTTGAAATGCTTTTTCCTTTTTTTCTCTCGCCCTATTTCCCCATTGGAAACAAACCAACCAACCACTGTTTATGCTCTATGTAGAAGTTTGAAATTGTTAACTACAGTTTTTGAACTTTGGAAAACGTTTCAGGCTTGTTGTAACCAAATATCTACTGTCCTTGGTGCCTAGAGGCCATGGGTGTGCCATTTTATAAAAGTGATCTGTTATTTCAAATTACAATTGAAACTCCAAACATCTGGGGCTTATCTGCCCTGGAGTCACATGTGTAAGCAAATTCTATAATTTTATTTTCACCTGTCTTTGTGAGTCTTGGTGTCCCCACACTGTGATTGAGACTGGCGGGGTGGCTGAGACTTTGAGGTGAGATCCGAGTGTCAGGTCAGCTTGCCTGTCTCCTAATTTACCACCTTATCTTAAGAGGCGATCAGAGGCATGCTCCTGCTCCGGCCACTGATAGGACAAGTAGCAAGAACCATTTGGGAGTGCACTTTCCAGTGTCTAGAGAGGGTGACGTTTATATATCAGTACTAAGTGTATCTGCAGCGGCAGTGAGCGAGCATCATTGTCAGCTTTAATATTGAACTGCCCAAATTATGCACTTGTAGCCTCTGCTTTAGCACAGTTAGGTTAGCAGTATGTCCGAGGAGTCACAGGGTTCTGTACTGTGCGACAGGTTGTCTGAGCATAACCTGCTCAGGTGTGGTCATGGCAGAACAGGGAATACAGAGAAAACAAGGACAGACTGAAGCACACCCCCCCCCCTTTTCTTTTGCTGATGACTTTGGTTTAAGGCAGTGTTAAAAGCTGTCTGAGAACAGAAAGCCTCCGTTGAGAATGACTGTTCTAGAAACTAGAGAAAAAGTGGAATTGTTTCAAAAGAGAGATGTAATCGTGGGCTCCCAGACCCTTTCCCCAAAAATAGTTTCTGTAGAAGAAGTTTCACAGGCACCTTGTGGAGTTAGGAATGCCTGTCATCAGAGGTTGAAATGAAACAACGAATCGCTCCTACAGACCGACTGTGGTCGGCTTCAGGGTGACCGGGAACCCTACCTGAACGCCCCCTGCTGAGTGTGCTGAGCTTGTCCTTCACACTGTCCTGTGTGTCTAGCCTTGTCAGAGTGTGTTGAACATACATGCTCCTGGCTATCATGTGTGTGGAGGGGTCTAAGCTATTTAACATAATTTTCAAAATTCTTTTTACATTAAACAAACAAACAGAAAACCAATTGCGTACTTATGCGTGCCTACACACCTACGTGATGTGCCCAGGCGAAACTTGTGGAAGTTAGAGGACAATATTTGGAAATCATTTCTTTCCTTCCACTTGATGCCTCCTGTGACTCGAACTCTGCCCGTCGGAGTTTAGTGGTAGGTAGTTTTATCGGCTGCCCGACTCTGTTGGCTCCTTCATGTAATTTTTGAGATTTCTTGTGATGCCGCCATTGCTCCTCTGTGTAGTGTCTTCTCTTTTCCATAACCAAATGCTAGGCCCTTGTGAGCTCCTTCGCGTGTGTCCGTCGGAGGTAGCCCTGTGTGGAAGGCACCCTCACTTTGCTTATGAGAAGTGTGAGGAAGAAAAGGCTCTTATTTTGCCAGTTTGAATGTGTTAGGTTTTAATAATGTAAGTGACATTTCCGTTAGTTCTGTGCTAAGGAATAACAGAGTTTCCCGTTCTCAAAGCCCATGTTTTATGAGATTTTGCACCTCTGGTTCCCAGTAGACAGAGGGATTATGTCTAAAGGTCTCTGGCCTGTTTCAGAGCTCAGAGCATCCTACAAGTCTCAGCCACAGTACTTAGCCTTACAAATAAACTGAGGGTCATGTTGGCCTAGAGCAGACTGTGGCAGAGCTCAGGTCCGACTTATTTTCAAATTCAGATGAGAGAGGTGGCCAGTAAACTGTCTACAGAAAATGAAACCTCTCTAAAGCTCTAATCTCTTGTTGATAAACAGGCTACAAAAGTGGATCCATAATTAATTTTCATTTTTTCATATGTTTAATATATGTGAATTACTCTAGTTTTAGTACAAAATGTATATGACATTTTAAGACAAGAATGAGCCATCACAAAATTAATATTGAAGGGCGTGAGGTCAGCCTTCCTCTGCAGTTCACACTGTGTTTGGCTGAGAAGGGCGGGTAAACCTGTGATGCCTTTTTCCTATGGAAAATTTGAACCCAGAAACCCTAATCAGACAACCATCCCAAGGCCTAGCCAAAGCAGGACAGTTCTGCCTGTCGCCAAAAGGTGGCGACAGTGGTTGTTTATTTGATGCCCTTTGGGGCTTGAGAGCTTAATTTTAAGTCACCTTTTCATAATCTAAAGCCGAACTGAAGGGACTGGGATAGAAGAAAGCAATTGATTGTGCTTGGTCTCATCCTGTTGTCCTGTCCGTTAAGGAAAGCAATTGATTGTGCTTGGTCTCATCCTGTTGTCCTGTCCGTTAAGATCAGCTGAGCGGTTTCTCAATAGTTCCTGGTCATCCAGCAGATTGGGAAAATTTCTTTAGCCCTTTAACTCTGGAGAGTGCCTACCCTTGGAGGGAGCTTCACAATATGCATGTTTCAGAGGAACTGGCTTCAGCTATACCTTCAGGTCTGCTCTTTGAGATCAGCTCTTACAAAATTGTGTAGCGGTACTGAATCATCACATAATTAATAAAATGTAGTTGCTGACCAGAATTGCATCGTAGTCCCTATGTAAAAAATCTACCCCTTCTCTGCCCTTTGTAGGCATTGGCTGCTTGGCACACACACCACTCCCCAACCCCCATCTCCCAAGGCAAGATTTCTCTGTGTAGCCCTGGCTGTCCTAGAACTTGATTTGTAGACTGAGATCCGCCTACATCTGTCTCTCTAGTGCTGGGATTAAAGGTGTATGCCTCAGCTACCCAGCTTTGCTCAGAATTCTTGTGTGGATTTCCTGGTTTTGTATTTGTTTTTCTTCTTCTTCTTATGTTTAAAAACCGGATGCCAGCCGGGCGTGGTGGCGCACACCTTTAATCCCAGCCCTCGGGAGGCAGAGGCAGGCGGATTTCTGAGTTCAAGGCCAAGCCTGGTCTACAAAGTGAGTTCCAGGACAGCCAGGGTTATATAGAGAAACCCTGTCTCGGAAAATAAAACAAAACAAAAACAAAAACACCTCCCCAAAACAACAAAAAACTGGGGTGCCGATGACACAATTATTTTTATTCTGTTTCTTCGAAATGACATGTAAATACACGTGACCTCCTTGCTGTGACCTTTAGACCATCCATCAATTATTAAAAGCAATCAAAGGTGGTGTCTTTTTAGCATTGGATCCGATAAATCAGCACTTTTGCCATTTAGGGATTTGTTACATGTATGGTTGCCACAGAGTGCACTTATTTTCTGCAGTATTTCTTGCTTTAGAGTGCATTTTTGTTGGTTTGAAGTTAGGAACCAGGATTTTTTTTGATTTGTTTTGTTTTGTATTTTCGAGACAGGTTTCTCTGTGTAGCCCTGGCCGTCCTGGTACTCACTTTGTAGACCAGGCTGGCCTTGAACTCAGAAATCCGCCTGCCTCTGCCTCCCGAGTGCTGGGATTAAAGGTGTGTGCCACCACGCCCGGCGGATTTTTTTTTTTTTTTTTTTTACTGTAAAGCCGAGGTGTCTATTCACTGTTCGAATTGCTCATCGGGGCCTGAGATTTCTGGTTAACTACTTGACAGTTCTGATTTGAGATACTTCACGTTAGCATGCAGCAGCCACTTGGCATAGTGGGAAAGAACATCTTTAATCTGAAGTGCTTTACTTGTGGGCACTCTTTTGTGTAAACTAGCCTTTTCCCTCAGCAAGGCTCTGCCTGGGTTTTGTATCTGTGTCAGTGATTCTGTCTTAGCAGGTTTCCCCAGAGGAAAAAAAAATTAGAGTTACTCATTCTTTCATAAGATTTCTTTTTCCTGATGGTTTGGACCCATGTTCGTGGTGTGGAATGGAAGCCTGGCCAGGGGGCATGCAGGGGATGTCCAGAGGTGTGCACAGTCTGGGCTGTGAGCTTCGAGAAGGTCTCAAAGACAGTCTATTTCTGTCCACTCTGTCACCACACACAGGAGCACATACAGAGGGCCTGTGACTTTTGCAAGATGACATTTAATCTGTAGGGAATGGCTACTGTAATAGATGTTGTCTAGGCCCTTTTATTCTGTGAGTCAGGATTAGGACTTAGTATCTTGATTTTTGTTTATTTTTTCATTAATTGGCTTATTTACTCATCCATTTATTTATTTTGTGACACTAGTATTTTTATGTGTGTGCTTTTAAGTCAAAAACTTATGAGTCTATACTCCTCTACAAACCAATGAGCTTATCGTGGCAGTTTTACACTTGCGTGCAAGGGTACTTTGAATAAAGTACTTACAAGAAACCATTCTCTATAAATATTCCATACTTCTTACATAACTAACTTTAATTATATTACAGAATAATAAATATAGCCTAAAACAGTGAATGAAGCCGACAGAGAAAGCAAATAAAGCACAAATCTAGCGCATTCTGGAGGCCCAGTACATGTGTGTTGAGTCTCACTTGACTGAAGAATGGAGTGCGTGCCTTTGGAATATGTGTGTATATATACACATATATACACTGTGTGTAGCTTGTCTGTAGTTAGTCTCCACATTAGCTGTGTTGGTATTTGACATTCCTAAGGGAGGGAATCAGAGCCAGTACGCCCTAGTGGTGTTGAAGTTAATAAAAGTAATACTGGACTTATCAGCAACTTGGTGCCAGGTTCCCATCTTCTCTTCTTTTAACCCAAGAGACAAACCAGGGCTGATGTGGCAGGGGATGAGGGAAGGATGAGTCTTCCTTATTTTGTGACCTTTGCAATGCCCTTAGTTAGACTGCAAACTCTGTGCTGGCAAACCCCTTTGTTGTACTTTGTTGTACTTTGGCAATAGCACAGGCTTGTGCCTGGTGGCTTATGATGCTCCATAAATACAGATAGTCTCAGACTTATTAATGTTATGGTGGTTTGGAATATACCTGTATACTTTCAGTGCGGTGTTCAATAATTGAATTGTATACGGCATTCAACCCTTTGTTATAAAAGGTTGGATGATTTTTGGGCTGACATTTTTGCTGGAACATGTTAAGGAAAGTTAGGCTGATCTGTGGTGTGTGGCAAGTTAGGAATATTGAAGAATATTCTCACAGTTTGGTGTTTTTAGCTGATAGATTCACTGGTGGGTAATTCTACTATAATTCGAGGAACTCTGTACTTGTTAGTTTGAGGATTTATGACAATGTCTCAATTTTTGTGTAGTCTGTAAAAGAGCCAAGAATTCAAATGAATCTCTGTTTAAGTCAGATATAGCGTTTATGATAGCAGTTCTATATATACACGCAGAACTCTACATGTGTATTCATGTGAACATGTATGAATGAAGGTTTGTATGTGGTAGTTTGAATAAGAATGACTCCGATAAGCTCAGGTAATTGAAAACTTGGTTGGTGGCATTGTTTGGCAAGATGGTGCAGTCCTGCTGAAGGAAATACTTCAGTGGGTAAAGTCTATGAGAGTTCATAGCCTGGTCCTACTTCCTGTTTGGTTTCTTTGTTTTGTGTTTGCAGTTGATGTGATAATGGATCTAGCTTCCTGCTCCACACACCATGCCTGACACTTGCTGACATGGTAGACTCTTTTTTTTTTTTTTTTTTTTTTTTTCTTCTAGAAACCTAGACCTAAGTAAGCTTTTCTTCCATAAGTTGCTGTAGTCATGGTGTTTTATCACAGTGACAGAAAAGTTACTAATACATATATCTACACGCACACATGTATATAAACACCCCCGTGTATGTGTGTGTGTGTGTGTGTGTGCGCTTGAGAGAGAGAGAGACAGACAGACTGACTCTGATGTCACTCAGTATGAAATTGGGAGGAATTCCTCGTTAAGTGAATACAATCCTGCTCCTGCACTATCTAAAAACACAGTATATTAGGTGCTGTGCCACATGCTTTAGGTCTATGGAAAAACTGAGCATAGAGTGTCAGTCAATCTTTTCAGAGGTAGATTCACAGTTACTCCAAATAGCATCTTAAAAGAACAGAATGGATTTGGGTCATCCTCAAGTCTAACAACTTTTCCTGCAATAAAGAATTCCCCAGATGTCATTCCTCTACACCAGAGGTTCTCTATCTTCCTAACGCTGCAACCCAACCCTTCAACACAGTTACTTATGTTGTGGTGGCCCCACACAGCTTTTAGGAGGTAGCTTAGGTTCAGATTTGGTGTTCTGTATCCCAGCATTCTACTGCTATTACTCAGAAAATCTCCCGCAGGTCCAGTTACAACTGGGGGTGTTGGGAAGTTGATTCCTCCTTTACGATACAGAAAAATTCCTTAGAAGACATCTGTCCTTCCTGGTTCTCTCTTGTCTCCCTCGTGTCCTTCCTTCCCCCTTCCCGAGTCTGTGCCCAGCATGCAGCACGTTCTTCACGCTCGCATGTCGGTCTCCAAGGGCCTCAGCGAGAATAATTAAGTTTTACCTTCTGGCTGCTTTTCTCACAGGACCCTGCCGACATGGAATTGAGATGAAGCCGCTGCTTCCCAGCATTCCACGCGCACATTCTGTTCTAGCTGACCCTCCTTCCCTGTCCTAACCCTGCTCATCTCAGATTCTGTCTTTCTGGTTGACTTGTGATTTAGTTCTCAAGGCCAGACCCATTCATTGTGCCTTCCTTCCCGAGAGCCCTTACAATGTCACCAAATAATTTTGGCAAATGCCTGTGAAACGGAAATGTCTAAATTAGAAGTCTTTTCCCTCTGTTCCCATTCATACCAAAGAGGTACCATTTCTATTCACTGTGAATAGAGAGGAAACTGCTATTCTTCACATTTCTTCTTAATGCTCTCCATCGGGGTGGGAGATAACTAGGTGGTTCTCTTTGCATTTTACAGGTCACTGAGAAAAGGGTATTGGAACCCAATGCTCCTCTCTGCCTAAGCATGATTTGCTTTTATGGTCATGCACTGAATGGTGTATAGGGTCCATCACCTTGTTATGAAAGATAGGTGGGTTGTGACTAGCTGGTTACATCTTTGTGGCTCTCAACACCAAAACAATAAAACTTTTCTTAGCATCGTTCCCTGGACTTGATAGTTCTGTAAAAGAAATCTCAGAATAGGAGGTCTGGGAACTACTCTTTGAAGCATGTATTATATATATGCTTTTATACATATGAAGGAAGGTGAGAAAGAAAAATTCAAATGTTCCCAGACCTCTCACCACCCAATCTTATCTTTCTTGCCCAGAAGCACTGTGGGGTGTCAGGGGTCTCACACCCTTAGTCTGTTTAGTGACCTCCATACAGTGTTTTGAGTGATTAAGCCCAGCTCTTCTTAGACAAGCGTTTTTAGTTGCAAGCTGACATCTTGCTTGACATCTTCTGCAGTGTCAGCACTGGGTACCCGCTAGGTGCAGCTGCTGCTGCTGCTGCATTCCTGGCCCTAATGGGGAGTCCACAGTGGTGACTATTTCCTGGGTGATGAGGTAGGTCAGCCTAGACCCATCTCAGAATAACACCTCCACCAGGGCTCAGAGCTGCTGTGCCTTATGTTGTTGGTGATTACAGTTGAGGTTGGTGATACAGGCCATCTCTCTGCCTGGACAAAGGCCCTCTTTCACTCCATGTTCTTCTCAAGTAGGTAGAATCAAACTCACACCAGCTAGCCTCCCCTAAGCTGTGCTATGGTTCTGAAGTATATTTTAGTCATTTTTCTTTATTGTTTTCTCTTCAGGTCTACTCAGAGCTTTTACTCCCATGTGTGATCGTCTACAAGATTTAATTATTTATAGTGTTTTTCAGAAATCACTTTCCATGTTTTTTTTTTTTCCTTTTATGTTTCATGTGACTTGTGTGCAGAACACTGGTTCTCAACCTGTGGGTCACAATCTCTCTTTAGAGGAGTGTCAAAGGACCCTTGCACAGCAGTTGCATATCAAATATCCTACATGTCAGATATTAACATTACCATCCATAACAGTAGCAAAATTATAGTTATAAACTAACTACAAAATAGTTTTATGGTTGGGGCCACTACAACATAAGTAACTGTGTTGAAGGGTTGGGTTGCAGCGTTAGGAAGATAGAGAACCTCTGGTGTAGAGGAATGACATCTGGGGAATTCTTTATTGCAGGAAAAGTTGTTAGACTTGAGGATGACCCCAAATCCATTCTGTTCTTTTAAGATGCTATTTGGAGTAACTGTGAATATACCTCTGAAACCCCACCCCCACCCCACCTTCTTTTATTAAGCCAGGGTGTCAATGGTATATCCCTGGCTGTCTTGGAACTCTCTCTGTAGACTAGGCTAGCCAGGAATTCAGACATCCTCCTGCTTCTGCCTCAGGAATGTACTACCACACCTAGCTTCTTTTGTCTTTTGTCTCGTTTTAGCCAAAGCTGATACTGAACTTGGTATGTGGTAGGGAATGACCTTGAACTTCCAATCCTCCTGTTTTGGAGTAGGGGCATGAATGCAGTTTTGGGGAGCGAACCCAAGAGCTTCTTGTGTGCTCTAAAGGCAGTTAGTATCTGATTATCCATACCTGAGTTCACCTCCAATTTGGTTATCTTTTAATGTCTTTTGTACATTGCTAGCATATTAATACTTGGTGAACATATGTGTACAAATGAGAAGTTTGAACGAGGTGATAAGTTTGCTGAGAGTGACAGGTTGCCAATGGCAACCACACAAATCCCTGGCTCTCCTCTTAGTACAGAGAAACATCTTCAGCAGGTGGACTAATGGCTAGAAATTTGGGTGTGATTACCTCTTTAATGAACATATGGAAAGTGTTGGGAGTTTTTTTTTTTTTTCCTTTTTTTTTAATGCTTTGGATGAAATTATTTCTGCAAGGTTCGGGTCAGTTTCCAAGCATACACAGTGCATCGAATAAGGCAGCTTGTGGAGCTTGTATGTCAGGGTGATACGAAAGCTAAATGGAGGCAGATCAGTCCTCTGGGAGCTTTGTTGGTTCTGATGCACAGTGATTGATAAGCTTGGGTTGTAAGTGAAGAACTTCTAAAACATTCAGATTTCTGGACAGATCTGCTGAGAACAAGGTGCTGAGGTCAGAAGTGCATATTTATTAAAGGAAGGTCTAGGTATAGCCGATTCTTGTTATCTGTGATAGCTATGTTATGTAAAGATGCCACGAACACCTAAGCCAATACTCCACTTCTAATGGAAATATGTAAGTAGGTTGCTGTGGATCTCTGGTAACAGTTTTTGTTTGCTACTTCATCACAATCTTAAGTTTTTTGTGTTTGTATTTAAACATACCTACAGTCTTAGTTTTCTGCCTTTGAGAAAAGACACTGTTACCATGGCATTTAATTGAGGCTAGCTTACAATTTGGAGATTTACTTCATTATCATCATAGTAGGAAGGATGGCAGCACTCAGGCAGACTTAGAGCTGGAGAAGTAGCTAAGAGCACTACATTTGGATCCACAGGCAAAAGGAAGAGAGGAACATTGGGTCTGGCTTGGGCATCTCAAACCTCTAATCCCATCCCCAAGGACACACTTCCTTTAGCAAGACCACTCTCTGTAATGCTTTCAAATACAGTCACTTGCTGGTAATCCAGCATTCAAATATGTGGGTCTGAGGAAACCATTCTTATTCAAACCACCACACTCCATTACCATCCCTGAGGCTTGAAGCTGTATCATAATGCAAAAAATGTATTCAGTCCAACTTCAGAAGTCCAAATAGACTTTAACAGTCTCAACCTTGTTTAGAAGTTCAGTCTCTGATACTTCTGGAAATCTCTTACCTGTAAAAATCAAAATTAAAAAGCAGATACTTCACATACTTCAACATACAGTGGCATACAATATGAATTACCTCCCAAAGGGGAGGAAAGCAAGCATAGTGAGAAAATACTGGACCAAACCAGGAATGAAAGCCAGCAGGGCAACCTAAAAATTCTCATCTCCATACCTACCTGCATGCACACACAATCTCAGAATATATCACAGAGCTGGTCTAGAACTTGAAAGAGCTCTCGTCCTGCCTTCATCTGTTTGTGCTAGGATTATAATACACATGTGAGCAGTTAGTTATCCATGACTTTATACATTTTGTTTGTTTGTTTGTTTATTGAGACAGGATTTCTCTGTGTCACCCTGACTGTCCTCCATGACTTTATACATTTTGTTTGTTTGTTTGTTTATTGAGACAGGATTTCTCTGTGTCATCTTGACTGTCCTGGAACTCACTTTGTAGACCAGGCTGGCCTGAAAGCTACAGAGATCCACCTGCTATTGCCTCTTGACTGCTAGGATTAAAAGTGTGCTCCACTGGGTGTGGTGGCGCACACCTTTAATCCCAGCACTCGGGAGGCAGAGGCAGGCAGATTTCTGAGTTCGAGGCCAGCCTGGTCTACAAAGTGAGTTCCAGGACAGCCAGGGTTACAGAGAAACCCTGTCTCGAAAAACCAAAAAAAAAAAAAACAAAACAAAAACAAAAAAACACCACCATGTGACGACTTTCTACATGTTTCTCATAAAGCACACATACTGGTTTTCTGTATCATTCAAAGCCACTGAAAAGGGATTGCTTTTTTACTGATCCTAGCTAACATGGCTGACATGTTCTTTGGCTTTTGGCTTCATGACTACCTACTGTGATTAACTTATTGCCCATTGTATCCCAAGTTTCCATCATTAGTCTGTTTTTTATCATCTGCTCACACATACACACAGACATTGGACTCAGTTTTGGGAATTGCTTCTCCCTGTTTAAATGTGCTTTATTGTAGGTCTGTTGGTCTTGAACTTACAATCAGATATACTGAAACTCAAAGCTAAATATAAAGCTTAACTAACACCCATGAAAAGCACATCATGGCCGTATCCTTAGAAGCACTTTGTAGGGTTCATCAGGACAATTAGGGGCCATCTTTAACAACACCACCAATAAAAAGCACAAAAATGTGCCAAGATGGCAGTGAATAGATGGTGAAAGGGAATTTGCCTACAGTATAAGAACTAAAACAAGAAGGCAGGATGTTATCATGTTTGATCTTTGTAGGGAACATGCACATTGTTTTGGGGGGAAAAAGTTCAGTGCTTTTTGGATGTCTGTAAGTGATTAAGAAAATATTTTGTGTTGGTTTAAGGTTAAAAATAAAATTTAGGAGTTGGCTTTATAATATGTCCCATTAGTAGAGTAATAGTAGTAGAGTCTACGCTAGAACCTTTGACCTGCCTAATCAGAGGTTTTAGCCCCAACAATTATACCAGGTTCCACCTTCGGAGCAAGTCTTAAAACTGATAAGAAATGTTTGGTTACGTCCATGCATTTGTGCCGCTACTGCACCAGTAGCCACAGTGTGCAAGGCGGGTTTCTGTTGTAGCTTGCAGGGTTCACTTCTGCGTTTGAGTGCGGATTCCATTTCTCCTCTAGTAGAATGTATAGCTTGTAGCATTATGAAAGCTAGTCCACCGAGAGGAAGCTTCCGGGTCAGTACTTGTTGATATCTTCATGTTCTGTGACTCAAGTGTGTGAATCATCCTGACCCAATACTATTTTGCTGCTAATGGGACTCATTATTAAACTGATTTCTAATGATTTCTTGTTATAGCCCTAGATGAGCAAGCTTCTCAGATCTTCTCGGAGAATGTTCTTTGTGCAGTAGATGGTGACTAACACAGAGACCCACCATTGGTCAGAGAGCACAGGATAGGTGACTACACAGTGCTCAACCCTAAGTGAGACCTCTCTATGGCACCTCCCACCTCACAAGGTATACTTTGCAGAAGAGAGGATTGAAAGAGCAGAGGTAGTGGGTGACTACAAGGAAGCAATGGTTTCCAGACACAATAGGCAGTTGCACATAGGAATGTACAGGCTGAGGGGCTATTGATCCTGGATGGCTCCTGAGAGACAGGGAGAGTTGGTTTTCTCCGGTGGCTCTGATACACTCTTGTGAATGGCCACATACTTAAGTGTATATATGCAGCAAAAATGGAGCTTGATGGGAGCTTACAAATGAGGACACAAGCCAGGTATTGGTGGGAGACATCTTTAATTCTGGCACTCAGGAGACAGAGACAAATGGATCTCTGAGTTCAAAGCTATCTGGTCTACAGAGGGACTTCCAGGAAAGCCAGGGTTACACAGAGAAGACCTGTCTCAAAAACATAAAACAATCAAACAAACAAAAAAGCCCAAAATCAAACAAACAAAGAAAAACAAAACAAACAAACAAAAAAAGAGGACACAATGTTGCCTAAGTATGGACTGGGAGATGGATCTAGAAGAGTTGGAGGATAGAGAAGAAAGGTTCAAAATACAATGCATAGAATTCTTAGTAATTGGGGCTGGAGTGATGGCTCACTGGCTGCTCTTCCAGAGGTCCTGGGTTCAATTCCCAGCAACCACATGGTGGCTCACAACCATCTGTAATGGGATCAGATGTCTTTTTCTGGTGTGTCTGAAGACACACATACATACATATAAATAAATAAATAGTATCAATAATTAATATAAATACTTTTTAAGAAGTAAGATTTAGTGGGTAGGGAAATTTACCAATATGGAATCACTGCTGAGGATTAGCTACGTTTCTCCATAGGAAGCTGGAGCCATATGTACAGAACAGTCGAAATTGCCCTGCCTTCCACCTGATCATCAATAGTGATAAGTCATTGAGTAAGCAATTTCTCTTAGCTTCCATTTTTAAAACATGGCGGTCGCAGTCCTTTTGAGCACTATACCTGATTAACAGTATCTCAATACACTTTCGATAAGCACATGTTGACAGAGTACATATTATTACCCCTTTATGGTAGTAATGGCACAATCCTCGTCTACTTGGGGTGCTTCGGAGAAATAGGTGAATCGTTCTGGAACTTTTCCCCCTCCCTCTTCTATTTAGTCCATGCTGTAATGAGTTGGCAGTGCTGTTGCCTGCGTTCTACAAAATGCCATAAGTGACATTTATATCAGTTAGCAACTAGACTGTGTTCTGGGAAACACATTGTTAAATGATCTCATCAATGTGTGACCTCAGAGTGCATTTGAACAAACGGAGACAGCTACAGCAGTCTGATTGTTGATATAATCCATTGGGACCACTGTAGCATATCATTTTTGTCACTGGCAGAAATATCATCCTGCATATGACTATATTGTAATATTCACTGGAGTTGATGTTTTTACCTATTCCTACCACAGAACAAAGGAAGACAGCTGGGATCCCAAGGCTCTGTGAATATGTATCAAGCATATGTATTAGCATCATGTTCTAATCCTTCATAATACAATAAAAAGAAACATTGTTACCACATACAAACACCCCATCATGTCATCCTTGCTGACCCTGCTGACCCCCCATGCTCCTCTTCCAGTCAGTCATTGGAATAGTCTACCTGTTTCAGAAGTCATCTTGAACATAGGCACATTCCTTTGGTCATTTCTTGCCTGTTACCACTTTTATCCTAAACAGAATCAAGTCGTTACTATAGAGACCATATGGTCCTTAAGCTTAAAATAATTGATGCCTGTTATTTACAGGAACACCTTACTAATTCCTAATTTAGAAGAGTCTCAATTAAAACTAAGCCAGGCTGCTGACTTCCGTGCCAGAGGTAAACAATGTGCCCTTTGCAAGGACTAAGTCATTGTCATCTTAAGGGTGAGAGAAGCACAGGCACAGTCTCAGTCTTCCAGTGGTCTTTACGTCGTTCACCTTTTCTTTGTTCCAATTCACCTTCTGTCCTAAACTTTTTTGCATTTTTAGTAATCGCTCTGCTTTTTCTATATCATTGTTATTCATGGAAATAATAATTTTAAAAAATGCAGCCGGGCGTGGTGGCGCACGCCTTTAATCCCAGCACTTGGGAGGCAGAGGCAGGCGGATTTCTGAGTTCGAGGCCAGCCTGGTCTACAGAGTGAGTTCCAGGACAGCCAGGGCTATACAGAGAAACCCTGTCTCGAAAAACCAAAAAAAAAAAAAAAAAAAATGCAAAGGTGACTGATGATAAGATAGTAAAATGGAGTCCGGGTGATGGCAGTTCCAATGCTCATATACCAAGATCATGAGTTCCAGGTCAGACGAGGCTATATAGCAAGACCCTGTCATTTAAAAAAAAAAATAAAGAAATCAAGACTTAAGGTATCACTTGGTAGTTCCTGCCGAACATGCCTGAGATCCTGAGTTCCAGCCTCAGCATGTAAAACTGGGCGTGCTGGGACATTGCTGTAATCCTAGTACTATAGAAATCGAGGTAGAATGTTCAAACGTTTATGCTCATCCTCAGCTACCCAAGTAGTTTGAGACTTGCCTGAGATCCACAAGACCTTGTCTCAAAACAAACGGAATACCGAAACCGAACTAGTAAAACAGATAACGTGATGGTGCCAGATATCAGCCACCATACTTGGATGAGTAAACTGTCTCCAGAGTAACAGGTAGCTTGCCCAAGATGTTCTGGGCAGAAGACTAGATTCTCATCTTGAATAGAGTGACTCTCAGTCTAGTTTTGTTAAGCAGTAGGGCTTACTCATTATTTTTTAATTATTGATGTGTTTTTGTGATCTATTGGGTTGTTTGTTTGTTTGTTTGATTGTTTGTTTGTTTGTTTGTTTTGAGATGGAGTTTCTCTGTGTAGCTCTGACTATCCTGGAACTCATTTTGTAGACCAGGCTGGCCTTGAACTTGCAGGGATCCACCTGCCTCTGCCTCCCAAGTGCTGGGATTAAAGGAAACCGTCACTACCACCTGGCTATTCTCAGATGACTTTTTTCCTCCCCTTGAAAAACCTAGATGCCATTTTAGATGGCTTCTTTTAAGTTTATCCCAGTTTAATTATGAAGATGACTTCTCTGTTTAATACGATGCCACTTTCAGAACTCATGCCACATAGGAGAACTCATTGTGTTGAGAAGAACTTATTTATTCTGTAATTTACACACGATGATAGAAGGATAACTTGACATTTGTTTTTCTCTCTACTCTGAATTCTAGACCAGCAATCTAGAATGGCTGGTTCTTTTGCCACACACCTCCCCAGGGACACACACACACACACACACACACACACACACACACACACCAGGAGGGCATATGTGCTCACAGTCTATCTAATTGCATTCCAGCCTGTGAGCAGAAATGCAGAAAAAGATATGGGACTTTTCTTCTCTTGAGCTCTAAGCTGATGTCAGAGAAGATGATATTATGTCCTGAAGGGCACCTAATTTATTTCAGAAAATGTTTTGGAACCCTGGGGTGTAGTTTGGTTGTTTTGTCTTATGTACCATGTGGTAGCAGATTAATAACTAATTTTTTCCCTTTGATGCATTTTCTTTTATCAGTCTGATTCCCAGAACTGAGATTCCTACCATAATTGGTCCATTGACTCATGTAAATGGCTCTACTATGCTCTGGCAGACTGGTATGGAAGACTAGACATTCTGACCTCCCATGGAGATGATGGTCCCTGCTTCTCTCTCTTCATTATAGTAAAATTTGTTTAATCTAAAATTAAAAAAAAAAAAAAGAAAAAAAGGATGATTAGGGGATGAAAGTTACAATACTTCCCGGCATTCCCTCTTCACTGATTTAATGAAGGTCTGAAGCAATCCTAAGAGTAGAAATCTGGACCACTTTCCTTAATGAGATTTGAAAGCTTGGAAAGACACTCACATTCTTGCTCCCCATGAATGTTTGGATATCACTGTTGTCAGCAGATCCATTCGTAGTTAGGCCCCGTTCTGACTGATTGACAGTAAGGGACCTACACTCAAAGCTTGTAACTGACCTTCCCAATGTCCTGGAGCTAAGTTCAAGAGTTGACAGCACTTTCACTTCCATTGAAGGTCATTTGCAAGGTGCTTGACTTCAGTTAGCTTTTAACCCCCAACCTGGGAACAAGTTTCCTTTCTCAACGTATCCGCTGCACATCGCCCAGGCTAACTAGAATGCGGTCATGTAGGGATTTCAGTGGAAACCAAAGTTCAGCAAGGCTGGAGAAGTAAGGGTTGGGTTCACCTTTATTCCCTAATTGCTCAGGGATTCAACTCCTGAACCTTAACAGAGATCAAAGCAATCAGCCCCTCAGTGTTCACTATGGCTTTCCAAATTGCTCACTGTTGTGTGTAAAGTAAAGGGTACGTACATAACTTACCTTTGTTAATTCAGAGGCAATAACAACACAGTTTAGGATCTTGAATCCCAGCAATAACTTAGCTTGTCTCCTCAGGTGAGAAATTTAGCTTGTTTCTGTGTGGACTCTCTTAGCTTAAAGTTGGGGCACAATAGAATTTAGGTCCCCCATGTGTAGAAATAAAAGGTTCAGAGTTACGTAAAGTTCTTAAATTTGTAGAAGGTGTTTCAGAAATACTGGCTCTTGATATCATTGTCCATATTTTATCTGTTTGTGTGTCTGTCTGTCTGTATGAGTGTCATCTGTTTGTTTATATTTCCTGATATAATCAATAGGTACTTTCCCCCACTTTTGCTTATTGAGAATCAAATCTAGAACATCATGAATATTAGATGACTGTTCTTCATTCCTTCCTCTCAGTAAGTTTGTACTAAAAAATTCAAATTTCCTTCATCCTATGCTTATACACTAGTGTTACAGACCATTTGAGAAACAGGCAAGACTTTGAACTTCTGGGCAAAAGCATACAGTGGCTGGAGGGATGGCTCAGCTGTTGAGAGCACTGGCTGCTCTTGCAGAGGACCTGGGATTCAGTTCCCAGCACCCACACAGTGGCTCATAACCACTGTAACTCCAATTCTAGGGGATCCAATAGTTTCTTCTGATCCCCTTGAACATAAGTAATATACCTAGTGCATAGACATATGTGCAGGCAAAATATCCATACACATAAGATTAAAGAAATCTAAAATATTTTAAAATAATGCATTTTCTTGATATGTGACTCTGATTATCCATGGTTAATTTTAAAGATTTAGCACTTTTGTAACATTATCTCTCTTCCTCTGATACAGACCTGAAAACATCATAAGACTGTATCTTATTAGAAAAGAAAAATTCTGGAATGGCATCTCACTTCTTTCTGCACTGTTAGAGATCATAAGATCCAACTGGTCTTTGAGAACAGACAAGGAAAAAGAGCTTTCTCTGTCTCTAAGGATACACTTACTTTGCTCACGGGAATGAGTATTTACCTGTATGTGTGTATAGCATGTAGGTGCCTGATGCCCATGAAGACCTGGAGACCAGAGGTGACAGAGACCCTGCAACTAGAGTTAGAGATGTCTGGGAGCCAGGATGTGGGTGCTGCAAGACTGCACCTGGGTTCTCTGCAGGAGCAGCCAACTCTCATAACCGATGACTTAACTCTCTAGTTGCCAAGGCTTTTCTCTTTCTTAGTAGGATTTTCATAAAGAGCATAAAAGCAGCTGGAAATTAGAATGCAGTTACCCAAGCTCAAGTCTAATGTTGACTTTGAGCAAAGCTGTGTGATCTTGGGCAACTTTCTCAGCCCGTCTGTGCTTCCTTCTGTTTATTGCCTCTGGAGTAGCAGACGTGAGTCCCCATGTCAGAGTGCTGAGGATGGGACTGAATAATGCATAAGAACACTTAGCAAAGTCCTGCAATAAATCGTAGTCATCATGGTGATAGATGATGACAATTTAGACTTCTCCTCTGCATATCAAATTGAGCAGAAAGGAAAAAAAAATCTCCTGAGATAATAAATCCTTAGGAATTCCATCTTCCTAGCAGCAGAGGACGAGTGGAATCTCTTCCTATTCTGTCATTTGTACTTTGCTGGAGTTTGACTAGGTTACATTTCAGAAGTCATAGTTGATGGTAACATTCTATACCACAGCTATATGTGGCTGCATGTAAACTTCTTCCTCCGTCCGTTTAATTAGTACCTTACTGTCTGTCTGTCTGTCTGCCTGCCTGCCTGCCTATCTATTTTCCCTCCCGTCCTCCCTCCCTCCCTCTAACCCTCCCTCCCTCCCTCCTTTGGCGTTGATGGAGTCACAGTGAAGTCCTCTAGTATCATCCTGGAGGACAGGTGGTGAGAGGCAGTTTCTCCCCCCCCCCCCCAAACTCTGCACTCCCAGCTTCTCCTGTTAGAAGCTTTGGGCATTGAAGGAAACACCTTTGCCTCTCTCACATGCCCTTTCTCGTTGGTAAAGGAAATGCTGAATAATGGAGGGTGCTCATAAAAGCCCCTACGCTGAAAGGATCGAGGCTTGCTATTCCATGGCAATAGATAATTTCTACCTTTTGAAATTGATATGAATGAAGTGGGATAATGGCAAGAAGCATTTTTCTGTGCAAAGTTAAATTAGTTCACAATTACAAAATCCGTAGAGTCTGAGCATATGCAATAATGTATTTGTAGAAATTTACATTTCCATAACAACTGAGCAATGAAGTGAAGGGAGCTTAGAGTTTTACATTCTGGAGCCGAGCACTCAGAAGTTATATGAAGAATTGCAGGAGACAGACCAGTCACTCCCCAACCAAGATGCACACTGTAGGTTTAGTGTTAGAGAGAAAGAGCAAGCTTTGCACGTGAGGCTTTGCATCTCCATGGGACATTGGAGTTTGAAATACGGACAGGAAACCTGGATGGTCAGCACATGGCTGCCCCGCTCCACAACTCTCTTCTTCCCGGATTTATGTTCGGCACAAGCTGCCGTCCTCCAAGACTGCACAGCCTAACTTTCTCTTGCAGTCACTTAACAGTTTTATGGGAAATTGCTCTCAGCTGAGTATTGTTTCTCTCTCTCTGCCCTGTCCCCATTCTCTGTGTATGAAAAAGCTTAGGTGTGATTGATTTTTTGCAGTTAGCTCTGAAAGCACCAAATGATAACAGTTTCCAGGATGGGGGCCTCAGTTGGGCTCAAAGGCCTGCAACTTAAAAAAAAAAACAAAAACCGGGTGGGTGATCAATCTTTGCATTCTAAAACAACATTATGGTGCCTCTGCTGTAGGCCCTGGATCTGGGTATATATAGATACAGACATTTTACAAAGCAAAGGTTTAGAGTTTTTGAAAGCATTGAGAATCAATTTATCTGTCTTTAATTTCATCATCCAGGCATACTCCTGTTAGCATATGGCTTTATTTTTTTCCTAGTTTATTTGTCTTTCATACGTAACTGTACTTAGCAACCCTCTCTGCCCCCTCATGGAAATTGGATACCTTTGTGTATGCGTATCTTAGATGTAGTCGGAGTTGTGTTTTATATATGGAAGTTACATCAAAAGCACAGTTAGACTCCAGCATATGTAACTGAGATGACGGATAAAAAGACAGAGGAGCTGAAATTCCTCTAATTAACTTTCCCAGCCCCCAGCCCTGCTAGGTTTAAAATAACCTTGGCTCAGTTTTTCTCACTGTCTTTGAGAAAAGAACAGTACTATACAAGTGCAGAAAGGAACTGAAGGTTCTAGCTTCCAAAAGCCCAAGTTCTGGCCATTTGGAGGTTTTAGTGGTAATTTGTATTTATTTGTTTAGCTAATTAGTAAAGCAGTTATTTCAGCATTTGAAGCCCCTGTAGTATCAGGACTCTGTACAGGCACTGTTGCTGACCTCTGTTTTGTGGGTCCCATCCTGTAGCGCTCAGGTAAATCCTGGTTAAGAAAGAGAAGCCTCATGCGCAGGCACACTTGCCATGGTGTTCAGGGAAGGCTCTTTTAAAATGAAAGCTAATTGGGGCTGGAGAGATGGCTCAGCACTTAAGAGCATTTGTTGCTCTTGCAAAGGCCCCGGGTTCTGTTCCTAGCACCCATGTGGCAGCTCAGAACCATTTGTAACCTCAGTTCCAGAGGACCTGATACTCTTTCCTTGTCTTCACATCACCAGACACACATGTGGTGCACACACATACATACACGCAGGCAAAATCCTCATGCACGTACAATAAAATCATCTAAAAATGAAATGGATAGTTAGTTATTGTGCTTCTGTGTAGGGGTGTGTGTGTGTATCATGGTGTGCATGCAGAGATTAGAGGACATCTCTCTAGAGTTGGTTCTCTCCTTCCAGCTTGCTGAGGCAAGGTCTCTTTTGTTAATGTTATACAGTATATGCTATGCTAGCTGGCCCACAAACTCCTGGCTAGTTAGTTCTTCTGCTCCACCTCCCAGCTGGTGTAGGGGACTACTGTTGTTACAGTTGTGCTTACCCTGTCTTATTTTACTGGTGGATCCCAGAGATCAAACTCAGGTAGCCAGAGTTAAACCGTAGGCACTGTACCCACTAAACCATCTTTCCAGTCCTCCTAGGAAGTGTTCTGATTGCTCAGGTACCACCACTGGCAGAATCCAGCATCTACTAGGGTCCTAGCTCCTAGCTGCATCCCAAGCCATGCAAACTCATGGCTTCCTGACTTTGACTTAGTCTAGAGCAGCAATTCTCAACCTTCCTAAGGCTGTGACCCTTTAGTACAGTTCTTTGTGTTGTGGTGACCCCCAACCATAGACTTATTTCATTGCTACTTCAGAACTGTAATTTTGCTACTGATATGAATTTTAGTGTAAATATTTGATATACAGAATATCTGATGTGTGGTCCTCAAAGGGGTCGAGACTACTGCTCTAGAGTGATTTGGGGTGTTGCCTCCAGTGAGAATCCTCCCAACAGCTATTTTGTTTGTCTTAATTAGCTAAAACCACAGATGGGTTCCTGGCTTCTCTGGATTAGCCCATCCTTTGGGATTTCCTTCCATTCAGTGATTCATGACCCTAGAATAGAGAGCCCTAACCCCAGTATCCCTCCCCTGGACCCATCTCACTGCATTCAGTTTCATATTCTTGGTAAAACTCCATGAAATTTTCTATGAAAATAACCTTGTTTTAATTGTATGCATTATGTATGTGCCTGAAAACTGGTGTTGGAAGTTGAAGCCTCTGACAGGAGTTATTGATGGTTGTTAAGTCCTCATGTGGGTACCACAAGAGTCGCAAATGCTCTTAACCGCTGAGCCATCTCTCCAGCCCCAGTCTGTGTAAATAAACTTTTCATCTGTAAATTCAGGCAGGTTTATTTCCTCAGTTGTAATTACTGTGTTCTGTTTTCTTTACTCACCCTGTTTTGCTAGAACTTCCAGTATTTTATTGACTGAGTGCTGAGAGACTTGTAATTTTCTAGATCGTAACAGGAAAAACACTTGACGTCCCATCAAGAACCATCTGCCAGCCAAAGGGTTGTCTGACTTTTCTTTGTCAGCTTGAAGACATCCCCTCTAATCATAATTTTTAAAAATATTTTTATTACGTATTTTCCTCAATTACATTTCCAATGCTATCCCAAAAGTCCCTCATAACCCCCCCCCCCGACTCCCCTACCCACCCATTCCCGCTTTTTGGTCCTGGTGTTCCCCTGTACTGGGGCATATAAAGTTTGCATGTCCAATGGGCCTCTCTTTCCAGTGATCGGCCATCTTTTGATACATATGCAGCTAGAGTCAAGAGCTCCGGGGTACTGGTTAGTTCATAATGTTGTTGCACCTACAGGGTTGCAGATCTCTTTAGCTCCTTGGATACTTTCTCTAGCTACTCCATTGGGGGCCCTGTGATCCATCCAATAGCTGACTGTGAGCATCCACTTATGTGTTTGCTAGGCCCCGGCCTAGTCTCACAAGAGACAGCTATATCAGGGTCCTTTTAGCAAACGCTTGCTAGTGTATGCAATGGTGTCATTGTTTGGAGTCTAATTATGGGATGGATCCCTGGATATGGCAGTCTCTAGATGGTCCATCCTTTTGTCTCAGCTCCAAACTTTGTCTCTGTATCTCCTTCCATGGGTGATTGTTCCCAAATCTAAGAAGGGGCAAAGTGTCCACACTTTGGTCTTTGTTCTTCTTCAGTTTCATGTGTTTTGCAAATTGTATCTTATATCTTGGGTATACTAACTTTCTGGGCTAATATCCACTTATCAGTGAGTACATATCACTTGAGTTCTTTTGTGATTGTGTTACCTCACTCAGGATGATGCCCTCCAGGTCCAACCTTTTGCCTAGGAATTTCATAAATTCATTCCTTTTAATAGCTGAGTAGTACTCCATTGTGTAAATGTACCACATTTTTTGTATCCATTTCTCTGTTGAGGGGCATCTGGGTTCTTTCCAGCTTCTGGTTATTATAAATAAGGCTGCTATGAACATAGTGGAGCATGTGTCCTTCTTACCGGTTGGGACATGTGGATATATGCCCATGAGAGGTATTGCTGGATCCTCCGGTAGTACTATGTCCAATTTTCTGAGGAACCGCCAGACTGATTTCCAGAGTGGTTGTACAAGCTTGCAATCCCACCAACAATGGAGAAGTGTTCCTCTTTCTCCACATCCTCCCCAGCATCTGCTGTCACCTGAATTTTTGATCTTAGCCATTCTGCTAATCATAATTTTTAAAAGTTTATATTTAATTATGAATTGGTTTAGTACCTAATCAGATCATTCTGAATCAGTTGATAGGATGCTGTGTTTTTTGATAAGTTAAGATGCTATTGTGAGTTATACTTACTGATCTTCAATCACTGTAATGAAACTATATTGATTATTTACAAAAACAAAAAACACACTTCAATGAGTCCATGGTTCATATTTCTTTTTGTATATTACTGGATTCAGTTTGTGCATTTTTTTTTCCTTTGGAGAATTTTCATAGTTGAGCTCATGAGAGAGAGAGAGATACCAGTCTGTAGGTGTTTTTGGTAGCAGATATTAGCTTTGTAAACAGTATTTGGAAATGTTCACTTCTATCTGTTTTCTGGAGAGGATTGTGTGGAATTGGTGTTCATCATGTCGTTGTTAGGTTTGCATCTTTAGTGGAACAGAATGTGAGCCCATAGAGCCCCTTGTGCGTTTACTTCTCAAATAGTGCTTCTATAATTGTCCCAGAGTTATTTAAACTATAAGTTTCTTAGATAAACTTTGGCGTTTTTCCAGTTCTTAGTCCATTTCTCCACATGATCAATGCATCCCTTGTTGAAGCATTCTCTTCTTCTTTGATACATGCATGGCCACTAACAGCAGCATTTATTTAATTCCTTGTGGTGACGATTCTGTCTTACTCTTTTATTCCAGTTTGTCAATCTCACAGGAGAAATTGCCATTTGCTCAATCTCTTCAGAGAGCCAGCTTTGTTCCATCAGCTTTGTTTCATCATTTTTTCTGTTATTCTGTTTTAACTTTCGTTTATTATGTTCTTATTCTTTTTTCCCCTTTGTCTGTATTTGGGTTTTCTTTTTGTGAATTCTCTTGTTGAAATCATTGATTTAAGAATTTAGTTCTTTACTAATGTAAAAGCTATCAAATTTAATCTGAATCTACTTTAGCTGTTTGCACAGATTTTGATATAATGCAGTTTGCTTCAATTGACAATTCTTTAGAGAATTCCTCTGTAACTCATAAGAATTTATTGGTTTTTTTAAGCATAAATTTAAGTGTGTAAGTGTTCAGATATTGTTCTCATATCTTTCTCTTACTGATTTCTACTTTGACTCCCTTGTATTATAGGACATAAACTTTATACTTTCAGATAAAAAAAATTGGAATTTTACTTATGTGCGTGTGGGTGTCTTGAAACAAGCCTTTGGATCCCCTGGTTCTGGATATAGGCAGTGTGAGCTACACTACCCAATATGAGTGCTAGAAGTTGAGCATTTAGTCCTTTGCAAGAGAAGCAAGTGTGCTCCACTACTGCACTGTGTTTACATTTACTGGACAGGATGTAGTAGATATATATATATATTGGCTTTAATAGGACATATATCTCTGTCATGCTCATTGGTGATTGTGAGCTTTGGTGCTAAGTGTGCCAGTTGAGAGGGATGGTGCAGCCTGTGCTTATATCTGCAGATTGGTGTCCTTCTCGAAGTTGCATCTGTCAGGTTTTGAAGTCCTCTTACTCACCGCGTACACTTGCTCTGTCTTTTCGGTTGGCGTGACCCTTTCATCATTAGCCAGAGCCTCAGTCTGCGTTACCTTTCCTTGCTTGTGAGTCCACTTTACCTGTAATTAAGCTTTACTGCTTCTCCTGGACTTCATTTTCCACGTTATCATTTCTGTCCTCTTTATTCTTCTGTTTTCTGTAGTGAGATCTTGGAAGAATATAGTTAATTCATGCTTCCCAGCTTACTCTGCTGCCTCTGTCTTTTAATTTTGTTAGAAACATTCTTCTTGTTGTGCAAAGAAATATCAAAACAAAGCAAAGGTGTCTTGTAAAGGCAACATTTGACTCTTGATGGAGAGGGTGACCTCACAATTGGCTTCCTTCCTTATTCAGGTGCTGACTGTGTCTTCCTTGTCTGAGGTCCGACCTCATAGTCTGTTCCAACTGGCTAGTTTAAAACAGTACTGCATCGAAAAACCAGACCAAACCAAACCAAAACAAAACAAAAAGAATCCTACAAAGAAAATGAGAGCAAGGCAGATAGGAGTGGATCCTTTAAGATACTTAGAATCTCAACATACATCAAGGCTTTATGTTGGGCAGTGGGGTGGTGGGTGGGACTGAAACATTTACATAAAGTGTTTACAGGTAAGAGATAAAAAGATTTGAATTTCTTGTCATAAAAGTTTTACAGTGTTTGACAGAAAAGACTAATATATTATGTTTTTATACTTTATTAGTCCATTTACAGTTAATGGAATTATTGTCATGTTATGGCATATAAAGATACCATATTTTACTTCTTCATTTATTTTCTATAATTTTCATTATCTGCTTTCCTAAGAGCTGAGTATTGTTTCAGTTTCCAATTTCAGTGTATCTCAAAAGTTTTATTGTGTTGTTCTTTTTATGATCTTTGTAGTAGTTGTTCTGGATATAGCAATATAGACTCAGAATGTATCTATCTATTGCTATGGTAATTTTATTAGCTCAAGTGTATTATTTAAACTTCACCTTCCTTTTGCATCCTTATATATAGCATATTTATCTAAAATATTTCTATGTGCTTAGGTTCACATTAGACAGTATTATATCTTATTTTTTCAATTATTGAACCTGTTTAGGAAATTTAAGGAGAGAAGAACCATGATAAGTCATTCATTCATACATACACCTAAGTCACTCATACATGCATACATAAGTACATACAGTTTCTGTACTAGCCTTCCTTTTGTTCAGTAAATCTGTTTGCTCATTGTTTATATGTGTGTCCATACGACCATGTCTCATGTGTGTAGGATTGCCTGTGGAAGCCAGAAGTAGGTATCAGGTGCTGTCCAACGTGAGTGCTGGGAACTTACTCTGGGTCTTCTTGAAGGGCAAGTGCTCTCAACTACCAAGGCATCTCTGCAGTCTCTCCTCATTATTTATAATAGGTCTGCTGTTAGTGATAACTTTCCTCCATGCGACAATGCCTTTATTTCTCTTCATATATTTAATTGTATTTAATGTGGATTAATTTTCTCCTTATTTTCTTCTCCTTGAATTTTTACATTTATATGTTTTGCTTAATTTGACTAATTGCATGGTTATTTCTGTCATTACAGTTTTAGATGTGTTCTTTCTCCTTTCCTTTTGGGATGATAATGGATGTATAGTTCCCATTAGTCCCACAGTTTGCTGAGGCAGACAGGCAGGCTGGCTGGGGTACATTCTCTGTGGATATGTTTCTGTCTCTATTTAGCCCTGGCTGTCTTGGAACTCACTATGTAGACCAGGCTGTCCTTGAACTCATAGTGATCCACTTGCCTCTGCCTTCTAAGTGCTAGAATTAAAGGTATGTACCACTACTCCAGTCTACACTTATTTTCTTGTCTGTTTGTTTGTTTTTCTTTTTTAAGGATTTATTTATTTTATGTATGTGAGTACACTGTTGTCTTCAGACACACCAGAAGAGGACATTGGATCCCATTATAGGTGGTTGTGAGCCACCATGTGGTTGCTGGGAATTGAACTCAGGACCTCTGGAAGAGCAGTCGGTGCTCTTAACCTCTGAACCATCTCTCCAGCCCATGTTTGTTTTTCATCATGGGAAACTTAAGAAAACTTATGGAACTTATATTCATACCATTGTGTATTTGTTTCTTTATATTCGAGGGTCTTGTTTGTCTTAGAGTCACTGCCCAGGATCTCTGGTTGTACTTAGTGTGAGAAAGAAGGAACTGTGTGCCTCATCTTCCAAGAAGAGCAGTGTCATTTAGTCAGTAGGTGGGGTCCTCTTTACATTATCCAGAGCATATAATAATTGGAGCTATGGATTTGGTATGAGGAAATTGCTAGTAGCTTGCTTTTATAGACAAGAATGATTATGAAGAACAAAGGTTAGTTTATCCAGTGATTGACTTTCTAGCCCTTCTGAAATACTCTGAACTGGGTAGTTGGTAATGGAAGGGCAAGGAGAGCGAGGAGCTGAGAAATGAATAAGCAGCTTCGCCATCTGTTTTCCCGCAGTTCGGAAAGTCACATGGTTCCACCAAGTTAGAGCCGTTTCTCTGTGTGTACTTGAGGTGCCAAATGCTATATTTAAGCCAAGAACCAATTTTGAAAATATTTTTCTACTTCTGTTTTGTCACACACATTCCTTGGCATATTATGTTAGGGCTTCTGCTGTTAAAGCATCGCAGAGCCTTCTGTTTCTTCAAGCTGATCTGGCGTGTACTACTCAAACATTAGACCCTAGTTTTGGAACAGAAGTCTTCTCTAGAGATAGGACAAAGAATATTGTAACCCTCGGCCAGGTAATTCCTCCCCAAAGGAGCTCTTATTCCTTAATTGTTATTCTTTTACACATGAGACTTCTTTTTAAGCTATTTTCTGCTCAGGCCTATTTGACTACATTTTCTCTTCCCAGAACCTTTCTAATTATGGAGAGGGAAGGAAATGCTAAGGCAGTCTCTCTTTATAGTGAAAAAACGGAAGAAACTCGAACTAACTGGCTTAGTACTTTCATAGTTTGATTTTGCTTGAACTTTTAAGATACCAGTGTGACTTCAGTCTGTATAAATAGAGCACACATATCCAGGCTGCATATCTAGATACGCCAGCAAAATAAGATCCTGTGCAAAATGTCAGTGTCTGTGGAAGGAAAACGGTTTTCCACTGTGCTTATACCATTTTAGTTGGCTGGTAGACATTTGTTATGGCCTTTGTTTCCAGATGCCTTTTAAAAATAGGGCATGACTGTCACCGCACCTGTACCTCTGACCCATGGCAGGGTCCTTTCTCATTAGAGGAAATTAATGGTTCCTGTGAGCAGAGAAGGCTTGATCTTTATGTGACAGTGGCTGCACTTGGTATTGGTGACCAAAGACACCTTGTTGGGGGTTCATGTAGGCCAATGAAATAATTACCCTATTTGTAACAGTCCTGTTGAGTTGTATTCAATTTGGGAGAGGCTCTAGTTTGTCCTTTCCTTTTCTATAGTTCTAAGTGTGCTGGTGCCTGCTAGAGCCACAGATATCAGCCCCACGGCTATTAAAAGGTCATTATTGTGATAGGAGTGTTGGAAGCACAGTGTTCTAACAAAGCCAAGTGGAAACTGGTCCATTCAGGTTCATCTTACATTCTCTCTCTCTCTCTCTCTCTCTCTCTCTCTCTCTCTCTCTCTCTCTCTCTCTCACACACACACACACACACACACACACACACACACACACAGCTTGCCCTTCACATTTGATATCTGTTTTTCAGATTATTTGCAGTTAAGATGGCTTTTCTCAGGAACATGTGTGATAGAACTAGTCACCTAGAGTCTCGTGATCTTTTGAGATAAAATGTCCGTCTCCCTAATTTGATTTCAACCTGCCCCCTCAGTCTGGACAGGCAGAAAGCCTATTTAAATTCCCAGGGCCATGACTCTTTAAGGATGTTAGAATTTTCTGTGTCCTTTTTTATTGATGTTCTTCACTCCCGCCCTACTTTGCTCTTCTCTCAAGAGTCTTAACTTCAACATCTTAGGTTGTGCAGGGTGCACTATAAACAGCAGCTCTATACAGTATTCTGACATTAGCTAACCCACTATGAATTCAGGATTGAGTGATCAGGCTAGGCTCACAAGCCTGACTACACATTGGAATCACTAGTGGGTGCTTATTAAAAATAGTGTTGTGGCTTTTGTTTGCTTGCTTGTGTTTCTTCAGGTATGGCCTCATGTATCCCAGGCTGGCCTGAAACATGCGATATAGCAGAAGATGACCTTGAACTTCTCATCTTCCTGCCTTTACTCCTGTGATTATAAAACTATACTGCCGCTTCCAGTTTACACCCTGCTGGGGATCTAACCTAGGGCATTGTGCACTGTAAACACGTACATTGACAACTGAGCTACATTCTATATAGGTGTGTGTCTATGTGAGTTTCCTATATATGCCCGTATTAGTGTCTGCCACAGGTATATGGGTGCCCAAGGAGATTAGAAGTGGTGCTGGATCCACTAAAGCTGGAGATACAGGCAATTGTGAGCCATCCAATGTGTGCACTAGTTCCTGATGGCTCAACTGTTTCTCCAGCCCACCTGGTATTTAAAATCTTTTTAAAAGATTGAGTTTCGTTACTTTTTATTGTTTGTTGTTTACTTTTTAAAAGATCTGCCTAGTCCTACCATGTTGGTCTGAAGTCAAAGGTTTAGGTGTGGGTGGCATTTTATGCATGTCTGAGCTGATTCTAATGAAACTCTAAAGATACCCAAACCCTTATCTGCTAATACCCAGCTTCTATATATGTTCTTGAGTAAGTCTGGCTGGTATTCTGGCATTAGATTATTTGAGGATGGAAGGAGAGAAAAGATGCTTGATTTTTCTGTGAGAGCCACATAGCTCTGACATAATAGTTCCTTTTCCCCAGAGCAACAACATAAGAGAGAGAGAATTTCTTTTTGCTGAGAGTCCCCAGGGATCACAGTCCCTCATGGAAAGGCATGGACTGGAGCAGGCTGGGTTCATAGTGGCAAAGGCTTGGGCACTGTAGCATCTTGGTGAATCTACAAGCAGATGCCTCAGGGCAACCAGGAGCAGATATTACTTACCTTCAGGGCCTGCCACAAGTACTCACTTCTGGTAGCTGGGCCACAGGTCCAAAGTTTCTGTAGCTTTCAAAACAGCACCACTGGCTAGAGTCTGAGTGTCTAGGCCATTCTGAAGGATCAATCTGAAATCAAGCAACTGAAAAAGTGTCCCACTTTAAAGGCAGAAGATGACAGACTTTTGGTCTACTCCGTTCCATGTTTGCATGCAATCTATGATAAGTAGGAAAGTGTCAAGGGCTTGCTCACCTAATAGAGCACTTGCCAATAGGCTCTGGTGGCTCATCGAGCATCTTTGGTGAAGATTTTAAAATGCCATTTAGGGTGCTGGAGAGATGGCTTAGCAGTTAAGAGCACTGACTGATCTTCAATTCCCAGCAACCACATGGTGGCTCACAACCATTTGTAGTGAGATCTGATAGCCTCTTCTGGTGTGTCAGAAGACAGCTACAGTGTACTCATATATATAAATAAATAAATCTTTAAGAAACAGAAACAAAAACAATATGCCATTTAGAATTCAAGCGATTCTTTCTGTTTACAATGCATATGGAGAAGAAGCAAGACAAATCCAGATGCTACAGCCCTCCTGATTTGTCTTCGTTCTGAACTGGAGACAGAAAGGATTGCATTCTGTACCATTGTGCAGTAAGTAAGCAAGCACAATGTTGTCCAGTCATATGTTACAGAATTCTTTTAAAATCCCTTTGACCTCATTGTAGAGTGGTGCAAGCCAACTTAATCTTAGGGGAGTGCTGACGTTAAAAAAATAGAAACCGGAAACGAAAGTAAGTATCGGGCCATTTTAAAATCAGAGAGAACCTAGTATATTCTTTTTTAGGGCCATTTAAGGCTGGAAAGATGGTTCTGTGGTAAAGAGAGCATATTGCTATCAAAGAGGACAGGAGTTCATCTCTCAGCACCCACAGCAGGAGCTCACAACTACCCATAACTTCAGCTCCAGGGAAGTCCAGTTCCTCTAGTCGAGGGGCTCTCAACCCTAATGGTCCCACCCTTTAGTATGGTTCCTGATGTCATGTTGACTCCAATCCATAAGATTATTTCAAGCTACTTAATACAGTATAGCTTAGCTACTGCTGGAAATAGTAATAGTAAGTAGCTGCATTTTCTAATGGCCTTGGGTGATCCCTGTGAAAGAATTGTTCTGCCCCACCCTCCTCAGGTTGAGAACCACTGCTGTAGTCTCTGAGGGCACCTCAACATACCTACATGAACAATTAAAAATAACAAAAGTAAATCTTTAAAAAAGAATTAGGGCCATTATATTGAACATTCCAGGGACATTTCTCAGATACTAACTACAAAATGTGATACTATGTCGATGCTTGTGGAAGCAGGTGATATATCCTTCTGGCTTCCCCACCTTCATTAAGTGGGCTGAGTGTGTGTGTGTGTGTGTGTGTGTGTGTGTGTGTGTGTATGTGTGTGTGTGTGTGTGTGTGTGTATGTGTGTGTGTGTAAAACCAGGGAGTAGGGGAGAGGAGGGAGGGAAGGATAGAGGGAGATTTAGATTAGATTGTAAGGAGTTTGGAGGTTGGTATAGTCCTAGAACTGAAGTGGAGAAGCTGGAGGCCCAGAAGAGCTGGTGGTAATTCCCACTAGAAAGCTGGCAACCCTGATGCTCAAGGGAAGCCCGTGTTTTATCTCTAGTCCAAAGAAAGGAAGATGCGACTCTTCATTCAGGGCTGTCAGGTGGAAGAAAATCCCTGTTATTTTTAATGTGGCAAGATTTTGATACCCTCAGGTCTTCACCAACTAGATCAGGTATGTGCACACTGATGGAGGCAGTCTGATTTACTCAGTCTGTTGATTTTTGTTAAACTCATTGCATTTGACCAAGAACCTGGCTATTCCGAAGCCCAGTAGAGATGTCATGTGCATTAGCACTTACAATGATTCTTTAAACTGGATTGTGTACAGATTTTGGTTTTACATCCAGGTCTTCGAATTTGTTTTTATTAAATTATTTTCTGACTTAATATATAAAACAGTAAACAGTTAAGAAAAAAAATAACTGTAAATCTTAAACTTCGTTAACATTGACATACTTTCACTTGGGTAGAGATTCCACTAAGTTTGGAGTTTGGTTTAGTAGTATAATGCTTGCTTAGCATGCACCAGACATGAGGTTCAATCCCTGGCTCCCTAAATAATAAAATAGAATTTTGAGAAACCCATATCACTAAGAAAAAATAGGCAGCTACAGATTGACAGAATGTTTACAAAATTCCCTTTTGTCCATGACTTGAATCACAGTGTATGGGGAACAGTTTTACTAAGATAGCCTAATAAAAACAAGCAAGCAATCTGAAGAGAAACTTCACAACTGGAAAGATACTTTCATTAGCACATAACAAGATGGGCTAAGGGTTAGGCTTCTGAGGGAATGCAAATTAAAACAATGACTAAACAATATAATGCACACATAAAGGAAGGAGAATAAGTCGGGGAAGTTGAAAATGAAGGCTGCATGCCCTGATGTTTGGGACTGGAAGAGAGGGGAGGCTGTCTCCTGTGCTTTGTTTCCTTACAGAGCTGAAAACATGCCTTCTCTTGGTTTGCACACCTACCATCAGCCATGTCGTGTGGAAGTATGGGAGTGTGAAAGGAACCTGATGTCTGCATCAGATTTAGTTCACGTTCTGGTCACATAGAAGGCTGGCTTCTTTAATTCCTTTTGCTTTATATTCATAAGTGACAGTCATGAAGCTAAAAACAAACAACCAAAAAAACCCAAAAATATCAGAATCCCACAAGAGTTGTTGACTGTGGACACAATTCGTTTGGTAAAGTGGTTGCAAAAGGCCCCAAGTTCAGTTTATAGAAGTGACAAGTTTTTTTCCTTTAAAAGAAGATAGGCACAGTGACATCACTTATAATCCCAGCACTGGGGAGGCAAAGACAGGCACTTATTGATTTTTTTTGTTTGTTTGCTGGCTTGCTGGTCAGTCCTTTCGTCAAGAACAAATGGCTATTGAGAGCACTGTTATTGTGCAGCCAGAGGGGAAGCAGGCTGGCAGATGTGCCAATGACTCCCAATATATCACCTCTTCTTGTTGAGGTTGGCATATGGCCAGTGAGTGTCCTAATTACCCAGTGGCTTTTATAGCCCATTATTTGTACTCACTCTTGAATAGTAGCTGGAAGCTGACAGTGAATCAGCATGGAAATGGTGGAGTGTAAGAATGGCAATCGTTGAGAGCATTTTGAAGATGAGCAACCTCTTATGAGCAGCCAAGGAAATGTTTGCCTCATTTGTTCAAAGTGAGAGCTATATAGGCTGTCCAGAGAGATAAGTCTTAGTGAATTAAGATTTTTTTTATCTAATAGGCTTATTATGAAACTTGGTTATCGCAGTATGTGCCTCAACAAGCCATACTTCTCAGTAACCCACTTAAAAGAGCCAAATTAATAATGAAAAACAGAGGAAGTGATGTTTTCAGTGTGGCCAAGAAATGACAAAGAGATCCAAGGACCAGACTCCCACCCCCACCCCAGCTCATCTTGGAGGTCCTGACACTCAAGAGGAGGCTTAAATAGAAGTCAGAGGTACATACAACCAAGCTAAGGTGGTGTGGTTCCTGTACAAAGCTGTCTGCTTCCCAGTCTCCTGAAGTTCCTCTTTTCCCAGACTAGTTTCTTCTCAGGCTGCAGGTCTTCAGCCATTTCTTTCTGCTTGAGACTCCCAGGGAAGTTTTGTTTTCTAGGGACCCATTCTTTTACTAATCTGATAGTCAAAGTAAGGAATGAATATCAGTTCCCCTTTAGCGCATACTTAGTCCTGCCAGAAGGCCATTACAGGTATATAACATATAAAATTACTCCAGAACCATGCATATGCACGTATTAGGTGTTTCTTTCCACAGCTTTTCTTCACAGTGTTACTTTTCTTTTGTTTCTAACTTTGAACTATACTTAAAGCCAAGATTCTATGCAAAGAATAAACCTGTACAGGTGCCTTCTTGAGTGGGAAACTTCCTCACTTTTTTTTTTCCCCCTCTCAGGCTTATCTAGTGATGTATACAGACAACAGTAGTTTGCTGTACTGTCTGTCTGTGATTTGCAAGTGTCAGTCAGAGTGCCTGGAACTCTGGCCCCAGCCAACTGTTGCTCGAAAGATATCAGAATGTGGTTTTCAACCCAGATTCTCTCTCCACTCAGAGAATAAATTGGGGTGAGGCTGGGAGGGCAGGAGAACAGCTGTCTTAATTATTCTGGATGTTCAAGCCTGGGAATGCCAGTGGGATCTCAGTCACATATGCATTGAAACCTTTGAAAGGTCCTTCTTGTCCCCAGGGGTGGGGGTGGGACTGTTTCCCTGGAAGGAACCTCACTTACAAATCCAGGCAAGTGTCTGTGGAAGGTAATGTTAATCCCAGGCCAGTTCTTTGTATTGTTTCTTCATAGTAGGAACATTGAGAACTGCTGACTTTGCTTTCCTGACTTGTGAGAGAAGTTGGTATCTTTCATATTGACAGTCTTACCTATGTTTGCTACCTTAATAGTAATTATACCAGCTTTAGAGAAAGAATTTTTTTTTTATTATTGTTATTCTGAAAAACTTCGAACCTATCTGAAAGGGGAAGTAACAGTGTTAACTCATTATTATGCTCACCCCCATCTGGCCAACCCTGTTCTCTGTTTATGTATCTATGCTTATCTGCTTTTCCCCACATTTTCTGACTAATGGGATGTAGATACCCTAGCATTTCATCACCTGATTGATGCTATTCTTTGGCACATTTTGGCACAGCTGCCATGTCTCAGTGTTCTTTCGGGAGCATCATTAGACTTTCCCAGCCACACTCATGATTGCCTTGGCTGAGTGGTTATTGTGTTGGGTTAAGAGGTGATGATGCAGCTGGGCGTGGTGGTGCACGCCTTTAATCCCAGCACTCGGGAGGCAGAGGCAGGCGGATTTCTGAGTTCGAGGCCAGCCTGGTCTACAAAGGACAGCCAGGGCTATACAGAGAAACCCTGTCTCGAAAAACCAAAAAAAAAAAAAAAAAAAGATGTGATGATGCTAAGCCTCACCAGTCTTGGAGCCCATGCCATCTAACGATGGGGTTATAAAATCAGCTGATCCTTTGGGAAGGCCAGGATCCCCAGGGATTTAGCATCTCATCTAAAACCTGCTGCAGAGTTTGACACACAGAGCTAGTGAAGCCTGGCTTGAGTTCTGCTGGGAAATCAGTCATCTTGGTGTTACACAAAGGAAGATGAATGAAGAAAGCAAAAGGAAGTCAGTACCTGGCATAAGTAATGACTGCATCTCAGTCCATTGGCTGGAGCTTGACTTCGCAATCTGATGTGATTGGCTGATCAGAGCAAAGGGTATGGGGAGGTTTAGAAAATATGGGCTCTTGTTGTCCTGACTACCTTTCATAGGAAAGAAAATCTCTTTCTTACCATCAGGTGCTTTTGATTGCATGCTACTGTCAGAGCCCTGCTCTCCAGGGATAAGTCTCATGTCATTTGGTTCTACAATATTAGCTATGCTTTTGGAAAATTCCCCCAAAGCAGAAGCTGTTTAGAAAACAAAACTTTTGTGAATGTGAGAACTTGTGTTCACAAAGAGTGTGTACTAGTTTCTCGGCCTTAATTCTCTAACTTGTCTCTTCTGAGATGCTCTGTTCCCATGGTGCACGTCTGACTTTCTGACCAAAGATGCTTGGAGAGCCCCCATCTTCTGGAGATGAGTCCTATTTCTTCTCTGTTCTGGTTGGGTGATGGACGGATTTGTGTGCTTTAGTTTGTTTTACAACATAGCACTGGCAATAAGAAAAACCTCAGTGGGTTGGTGGGTGAGTGTAAAGAAGTGCTTAGCAGTGCACGCAAATGCTCCATAAACGCTCATTATCCTCACAAAAATCTGGAAGGTCCAGTGTTTTGGATGTCATTGTCAGGTCTGTGAGATGGCTCCATGATAGAGACATTTATGTTAAGCCTCACCATCAAGGACAAGGATTCCCTGATAGAAGGAAAGAACCAACTTCTGTGATTGTCCTCTGTGACCTCTACAAATCCACTGTGGCACATGTATGCTCCCCTCCCCTCTCCAGGAAATGATAAATATGCAAAGAAACAAAAGGGAGGGAGACAACAGGGAGAGGATGATAAGGAAGCAACAGAGATGGCCCGCCATCTCCAGTTCCATGGCACGGGACATAGATGGTACGCATGCGTCTTCAGAGGCTGCTGAGGAGTCTGAGCTTGGGTGCCCAGCGTCAGCTTTTGGAGAAACTGTACAGCTGCTTATTGGGCTGGCCATAGAGTGACAGGAGCTGTATGGCTTTGACAAAGGGATCATAGTCTTTCTGTTTTCTCTATAGACATCTTTCCCCCACCCCCACCCCCTGTTTGTTTTTGCTTTTTTTCAATGAACAGATGTTATTCTGCTTCTGCCTAACTGCAATAAACAAAGGGAACATAAAGGCTTTAAGTCATGAAAAACTGGAGATGATAACATTCAAAACCTGAGCTTACTTTTACTTAATTCAAGTTTCTTCTCGCTGTGGCATGAAATCTTTTATAGAAAAATTTGCAGGTAGAAAAAAGAATTGAAAGGGTGGCCAGGAAGTAATATGCCGATTTCGTAAGCGCTGAAGAAAGGGTCGGTGGTCATCCACGTGGGGCATTTATTAAACGTAAGCAGTGTTTTCTTGTGTTTCATCAATGGAGACAAGTCTACTCTGCCATCCTGCTCCCACCACAGACTCACTGTGCATTGGTTTTGCTTTTTTTTTTTTTTTTTTAATTTTATAGAAACATCCTTCAGTGAGCAGCTGTCCCTGTACCACCAAGGCATGAATTTAGACCATGTGTGAAGGGGTTCTTGTCAAATTGCCCACCCACCGAGGATGCAGGGCTATCACCAAAAACAGGAGCTTGCTCTTCAAACAGTTATCTCAGAGGAATCACAGACAGGAAGAGCAGGTTTATTCTGGAACATAGATTTATGTCCTCCCCAAATTCAGTGTCTCACCGTGGAAGCAGTTTCATGGAGTTTTTATGCTGACAGAACAGATAAAGTTATAAACCAAGGCTTTTTTTTTTTTTTTTATTCTCCCTAGAGACAGAGTTTCTCTGTGTAGTCCTGATTGTCATGGAACCCTGTATGTAGGCCAGGCTTGAACTCATAGAGCTGCCTGCTTCTTCCTCCCAAGTGTGTGGATTAAATGTATGCCTAGCCAAATCAAGGCATTTTAAATTTTAAATTGACTTCCTTGGAAACATGAGGGTGGAGGTCACAGGAAGACGTCAGAATCTCTACTGTTATAAAGGTACAGTAAGAAAAGTGTTGTTAAAGTGTCAAATTTCATTGCCCTGTTAGTCACCAGCCATTTTAGAAGGAACTTCTTTTTAGGAATTCTCACTGGAAAGCTATAGCTCTGAAACCATGTCAGGTAGCCTCCTTTTTCCTCCTCCTCTCCCTTCCCTCCCCTCTCCCTCCTAGACTTCTTGGGAGGATCTTACTATTTAGCCTACACCAGCCTCCTTCCACAACAGGTGTGTCCCTCCTTGTCTGTCTCTTCTGTTCTTGTAAATACAATTCTGATGGAAAACACACACACACACACACACACACACACACACACACACACACACAGTATTTTATGAAATATAATAGAGCAAGGGACTATCCTTAATGGGCCTTGCCAAAGTGTGCCCCTGAGAAAGTATGTCATACAACAGACCTGGTATAAAAGAGTTATATGAACATAGTGGAGCATGTGTCCTTCTTACCGGTTGGAATATCTTCTGGATATATGCCCAGGAGAGGTATTGCGGGATCCTCCAGTAGTACTGTGTCCAATTTTCTGAGGAACCGCCAGACTGATTTCCAGAGTGGTTGTACAAGCTTGCAATCCCACCAAAAATGGAGGAGTGTTCTTTCTCCACATCCTCTCCAGCATCTGCTGTCACCTGAATTTTTGATCTTAGCCATTCTGTCTGGTGTGAGGTGGAATCTCAGGGTTGTATTGATTTGCATTTCCCTGATGATTAAGGATGTTGAACATTTTTTCCGGTGCTTCTCAGCCATTCAGTATTCCTCAGGTGAGAATTCTTTGTTCAGCTCTGAGCCCCATTTTTGAATGGGGTTATTTGATTTTTCTGGAGTCCACCTTCTTGAGTTCTTTATATATATTGGATATTAGTCCCCTATCTGATTTAGGATAGGTAAAGATCCTTTCCCAATCTGTTGGTGGTCTTCCTGGGCATATATCTAGAAGATGTTCCAACCGGTAAGAAGGACACATGCTCCACTATGTTCATAGCAGCCTTATTTATAATAGCCAGAAGCTGGAAAGAACCCAGATGCCCCTCAACAGAGGAATGGATACAGAAAATGTGGTACACTTACACAATGGAGTACTACTCAGCTATTAAAAAAAATGAATTTATGAAATTCCTAGGCAAATGGATGGACCTGGAGGGCATCATCCTGAGTGAGGTAACCCAATCACAAAGGAATTCACACAATATGTACTCACTGATAAGTGGATATTAGCCCAAAACTTAGGATACCCAAGATATAAGGTACAATTTGCTAAACGCATGAAACTCAAGAAGAATGAAGACCAAAGTGTGGACACTTTGCCCCTTCTTAGAATTAGGAACAAAACACCCATGGAAGGAGTTACAGAGACAAAGTTTGGAGCTGTGACGAAAGGATGGACCATCTAGAGACTGCCATATGCAGGAATCCATCCCATAATCAGCTTCCAAACGCTGACATAATTGCATACACTAGCAAGATTTTGCTGAAAGGACCCAGATATAGCTGTCTCTTGTGAGACTATGCCTGGGCCTAGCAAACACATAAGTGGATGCTCACAGTCAGCTATTGGATGAATCATAGGGCCCCCAATGGAGGAGCTAGAGAAAGTACCCAAGGAGCTAAAGGGATCTGCAACCCTATAGGTGGAACAACAATATGAACTAACCAATACCCCCACCCCGAGCTCGTGTCTCTAGCTGCATATGAATCAGAAGATGGCCTAGTCAGCCATCAGTGGAAAGAGAGGCCCATTGGTCGTGCAAACTTTATATGCCCCAGTACAGGGGTACGACAGGGCCAAGAAGTGGGAGTGGGTGGGTGGGGGAGGGTATGGGGGACTTTTGGGATAGCATTGGAAATGTAAATGAAATAAATACCCAATAAAAAAAAGAACATTTAAAAAAAAGAGGTATATTAGGGAAGGAGACAGGAGTGAGGGCCTGGGAAAGAGAAAGAGGCCAACAAATGGACATGTAGATAGACAGACACACAGACAGACAGAAGTAGAGCCATGAGGGCAGTGAGAAAGCAGGGGTGACTGGGAACATAAAGTGGGGGCGGGGGGGGGGCGTGGCTGAGTGTTAGGGTGGGCAGGTCTTTTTCTATGTAGCACACACCAGTGACACCTTGCAACATTTCCTAAAGGCAGGCCAGGGGCCTGTACACTAACTAATGTTATCCATGGCTGGGAAAAGATACTTTAATTTCATCCTGTATAAAAAGATATAGCCAACCCTGACTTAGGCCATTGCTTTGGTGTTATTTGGGGTAAAGAAGTCTGAGGTAACTATATAAAGACTTGATATATCCAGTGTTCCCAGATTGGGGGTTTCTTATGTTTAGTTTTGGATTTTTTTTTTTTTGGTTAAATACACATGATAATGACAGCCATTCATTATTTCTCAATAGGCCATTCTCTAAATTAATTTTCTATAGAGAGCAATTTGTCAAGATTAGGAGAAACTAATTAAAAGGGAAAACCCATTCTCATTTCAACATTCCTTGTCACATGAGTGATATTGAACTTTTCCTATACCTTAGCAGAAATTGGTATGATCTTTGGGAATGAAGTAATTGCACATACAGGGCACTTTAGACAATAATATATGTTAAAGGTTTACATTGTAGCATTAGGTAGAACATCCAAATGTCTGGTATATGAGAAATCTCTCCAACAGTTTTGAGCCATTTGAAATGGCTAGGGATGGTGTGAGGCCCACCTGTAATTTCTGCACACAGGAATTAGAAGCAGGAGTAAGCAAGGATACAGGGAAACTAGACCACTCCATGGGCAGAAAGAAATGTTGATTGGGGACCAGACTGCCAAGGCTTTGTGGGGTGTGGTAGAGAGAACAAAAGGGTGGAAGAACAAACCAACTTGAAATGACAGCATGGTGGGGGTTTCTGACTATTACAGCATCTAGAGGCCCTTGCCCTAGGGAGTTGACCTTTATGTTAAGATTAAAGGCTGGTCCTGATAAACAGAAACCTGCCTTTGGAAGTGTTAATCCAGTAAGAATGTTTCTATTACCAGGCCAGAGTCTTTCCATTTAGGACAAGGTCAGTGCTGTGATAGGGTGGGGTTGGAGTCAGGGACTTTGGACTTAATAGCAGAAAAATCAGTTTGAGCACAGCCTAGATTATATAACTTTAAAAGAAAACAAAAACAAAAACCTAAGAAAAAGATTAGGTGGGAGATGGGGACACTATCATAGTCTTTTGGAGAGAATTTGTTTTAAGAGCCTTAAACATTTCCACACTTTTTGCTCCAATACCATTACATAGATCCTTGAAAAGTACTAAATACAGACTCTATGTGTCTGTTATGATACATGTAGGCTCATGTAGGCTGGCCTCAAACTACTTATGCAGCCAAGAATAAACTTGAACTCCTGAGCCTGCCTCTATCTCTCAAATGCCAAGATTATAGGCCTGTGGCGTAGCTCACAGCTACAGGTGGATTTTGTACACAAAAGATAATTCACATGCTTACTTGGTAATGGTTATATAGGTTGTAGTGAATTGATAAAACCCACAGCATTTTGAATTATATTTTACAAATGCCTATAAAATGTGGACATAAATCTCATTCATGATATGATCTGACATTAGGTCGTAGACAGTAGGGCTCAACTCGGCTTTATGGGCTTCTGGATCCATTCATTGCCAGTTTAAAAAAAAAAAAACCCTTGGTATTTTACTCTCCTGTTGCTCTGATAAATATCCTGATCAAAAGCAACTTAAAGGGGAGTATGGTTTATTTTTGACTTATTAGATAACACAGTGACAGAGCCCATCATGCATGGAATCAGGAGCCTGAGACTTGCCTAGCATTGGGGGAGCACAGAGAACACATAGGAAACAGAGAGAAGGCAAAGGGAGGGAGGCCAGATTGTAAACCCTCAAAGCCCACCAGCAATGGCGCACCTACTCTAGCCAGGCTTTGCCTCATAAAGCTTCTGTAACCTTCCCAAACTGTCACTGGCGAAGGATCAAGTGTTCAGTACATGAGATTATGGGAGGCATTTTTCATTCAAACCACCACCCGCCCCAGTCAGCTCCAGCACTAAATTCCACCTCCCTTCTATCCTCTCCTGCTCTTCTCTGTCCTTTCCTGGGTCAACACTCCTCTTTACCTGCTGTGGATATACTGGCTTCTTCCTGTCTCCTACTCCTGCACAACCCACTGCACGTGAAAATTTATACCATGCCCTCTGCTACGGCTGGAATCCCTTGGAACATTCCCCCTGCACTTAGAGGAAGGTACAGGTTCCTTGCTTCAGCCTAAGATACAAAGCCCCTTTCTCTCCCACCTAAGCTCCTGGACTAAGGTCTCTGTGCTCCCTCCTGCATGCCTACCTCTTTGTTACCTGGAATACTTTCCTCCACTCTTCGCAGGGCTAACAGCTTCTTTTCTTTCTTTGGTTGCTTTCTTTTCACAATTACCTCTATCCAGAGGCTACCTCTGCCTTGGACACCCTGCTTCTTCCTGCTTAGGGACAGCATATCCTCTGGATGCACAGCACGTTGGTCTGTGGGCACTTAATGCACTTGCTCATGTGGATAGGCGTGTTGTGACAGGATCTGTTGTAATCCAAGTGTTCGTATAGCTATTCATACACAGGAGAGAAATCAATAAAATTAATAAAAGTGTGCAAATGGGCCTACAAGTGGTTTTAAGTATTTCTTTTGGGAGGCTAGACAGATGGTTCAACGTGCAGTCAGGAGCACTGGCTGCTCGTCCAGAGGTCCCAGGTTTGATTCCCATTGCCCCTGAGGAAGCTCACAGTCATTGCTAACTCCAGTTCCCAAGGATCTGACACCCTTTTCTGGCTTCCATACATATGTGATACACACACAGACAGACAAAATGGCCACACACATAAAATGTATTTTTGGGTGGCAGGGTCTCCCTATGCAGTTCAGGCTGGTTTTGAGGTCTTTATATTCATGCCTCAACCTTTTAAGCACTGAGACTACAAGTATGTGCTCCTGGGCCTGGTTTGTCTCTCAAAGCTGATAATTTTTATAACTTTGTTATAGTGGTAAAATATGCATAAATTCCATTTGAACCATCTTTAAGGAGAGCCCACTCATACTACAGTCCAGCCTCCACCACTCTCCTTCCCGGGATTTGTTAAAGATCCTCGGTGGAGCCTCTTTCTTATTGTACACTAACTTCCTGATAACTATATTTTTTCTTTTAAAGAAGAGAGAGATGTTGGGGGGAAATATTGTTAAAAAAGAAACACAGATAATACCATGTTGATATTTTCTGACACAGATGGTATAATTGCAGGTCATAGTGGCTTGGTCAGCAGTTGATAATAATCCTGTCCTCCTTCCAAACTATATTCTATTATAGGAATTTACAGTTGCTTAAAACTCACAAGAAAAATACAGAGAGATCTGATTTACCCAAAGTAAATTTCTTTTTCTTTCCTTAACTAAGATATTTTTTTAAATTGAAATTAGCATTCAAAGTAATGTGTTTCAGTATGGTATTGATGTAGATAGCAGGTGGTTCTCTTGCGTAGACAAGGCCAGAAAGAGACAGAAAGTCCTGTTTAATGCTTAAAGGCTAGCCCAAAGCTCCAAGGGAAGGCAACATATTATGTCCAAAGACATGAGAAGAAAATGGGGTGGGTAACTGTCCCATCCATGAGATATGCCTTTCCTACATTTGCTTGCCGACTAAGCGTCTGCTCTGTGGAAATCAGTTTCCTGATCTTTTATGCATATTTTCCTCCCTTTTTGTTTTTTTAAAAACCATCCCAATAACACTTACAGCAGCATGGCTTGTACTGAAAAATAGCTTGATTTTTTTTTATATGAAGAAGAATGAATTATCATGGAATGAAGATGGAGTCTTATACAATATTAAAATAATATATCAGTTAATCATTAAATTTCAGAATACTCAATGAAAAAGTAAAAAGATATGTTTGGAAATTTAAAAGATAGAATTCCTATATATTGATAAATATAAAATAATGGCAATCCAAGTAGGGTCTAGGCTCCATTGTCCATTTAAAACCTGATCTTTGAGTGTGTGTGTGTGTGTGTGTGTGTGTGTATGTGTGCCTGCGCACATGCACAGTTGAGACAGAGTCCTACTCTGTAGCCCTGGCTGTCCTGAAACTCACTCTGTACACCAGGCTGGCCTCAGACTCAGAGAGATCTGCCTGCTTGTCTCCCCACAAGTGCTGAGACTGAAGGCAAGCTTCACCACTCCAGCTTCCCTCGTACTTCTCTGAGACAGGGTCTTTCACCAAATCATTATGGCTAGGCTGGCTTTCCCATACGTAGGCTTCAGGGGTCCACTTATCTCTGTCTCCCCAGCAGGTTGGTTAGATGTACATACTACCATATATATGGCTACTGATCTAGACCCAAGTTATCTTTGCAGATTAAGCATTTATGCACTTACTGAGCCATCTCTCCAGCCCTAGTTCTGAACTTTTTTTCCCCTTAGGCAGAGCTCTACATATTTCTGACCTGTGTTCTTCTCTTCCATTTATAATACAAATCTTGAATTTGAACGAAAGTAAAGATGCCATGACATACTTACAGTTTATTATTTATCCTCCTTACAATTTATTATTTCAGTGGCTCAATGCCCTTGACAGTTAGGAGAAGATTTACTGACATGTCCTCTGAATAATTGCCAATTAATGTGAGATTAGATGCTCAAAGTACAGTATTCTTAATGGAATGTGAAGGTGGAGGCTTTTCTCATCCAAATGTCAGGGAATGCAGAGTAAATGTTAACTGGTGGCATAGTTAACCCTGCCCTTTTGCACATGCACAGAAGAGAGGAGTTTCAGTCTTATGATCATAAACCACAACTGGCTTGCTTAGTTGGAGCCGACGATCAATTATAATCTAGCAGAGTGTTAAGAATGCCACCCCATCTGTAAACCTCTGGTTTGTCTTTATGGTGACTACAAGATAGATATATGCATCTGTGTTACATATAGGAAAAGAACTAATGCATCCCAAATGTTCTGAAGAATTTGCTTTGGACCCCAATAGTATATTTAAATATCACAGACCCCTTTGTTACCTACGGCTCAAATAGAGATGTTCAGTGCCTTTTGAAAATTTGTTTGTTTGTTTGTTTATTGTGTGTGTGTCTGTGTCTGTCTGTCTCTGTCTCTGTCTCTGTGTGGGGTTCACTTCTATCCTGTGGGTTCACAAACACCTTTACCCACTGAGCTACCTCACTGCCTCCAACTGTCTTTTTCACGTCTGTAATTTGACATGACTTTTCATGTCAAAAGCCACCTAGATTGTAGGTGATTGTAGAACAGTATTCTTTCCATATCATTCCGGAGTGCCTTATCCCTGGGCTAGAATTTAGCAAGTGTGACTATCATACCAGTGATTCGCCAGTCAGTTTTCTTTGCTGAACTTTCTCCCCGCTCTCCCTATTTCAGCACGAATAAACCACTCATTTCTAGAAGCACTGGAAATATTCCTTAACTCAACTATCTCAGCTTATGTGTTGTCTCTTATTTCTAACCCATTTGAATAACTTTCATATTTATGTGTTTTTTTTTTAATTTTTGAAAAACAATAATAGTTCACATTTGGCCCAGTTTTAATTTTCTTTCCCTCACCTCAAAAATTGTCCACTTGACACTGAGTGATTATGAGTTTGCCTTTCATTAAGTGCTTCCACTCTGCCCTGCACTGTGCTAGCATGTCATCCCCTTTGATGCTTACAGCAGCCATGTGATGCAACTAGTATGATATCATTGTTCTATTCTTATGAGTGAGAGGAGAGAGGCTCACAAGCCATGAACAATGAAGCTGGATCCAAACCTGGACCCTGTTTCCTCACTGCCAAGATTTGCCCTATTCTTTTGTTAGGCTCCCTAATGAAATTGAGAGAACTAAGCTTCCAGCACAGTGCCTAGCATACTGTATCCACTTTGTTTTCTGTGTGGTTCTGTGCGTTCTGGTAGGTAGGATCTATGTTACACCACCACAGTCAACCAACTCTAAATTGACATCTCCCTCAAATTGTTGTCTCTGTTTCTTACAAAGTTATTTGGAAGTCATTAGCATTGTTGTTGACCCAGAGACTGTAGCGTAGTGTTCCTTAATAACCTTCATGACGTCTCCTATGTAAACTCAAGCATAAGGTAACATGCATGTACCCCATTGGCGCTTCACCTTCATGCTGTTCTACTTAGTCTCAGTTTCCATCTATTCCCAGGGGGAACTTTTATAAGTTTGTGGATGAAGGTTTGTTCTCATTTATGCCTGGCCTCTGGCTTGTGAGAATTGCTGTATGTGCTGGTAGGTTCTCCTTTTTAAGTGCTGTGTAGCACTTCACTGAACATCTTTGTATCACTGCCTATGGATAAACATTTGAATAGTTTATATTTTGGGGTGCTGTCATTGGGGTTGCTGGGGTGATGCTTCATCTGTGTTTTCTTTTTGCGGACTTATTTTCTTTTTTTTTTTTTTTTTTTTTTTTGGTTTTACGAGACAGGGTTTCTCTGTATAGCCCTGGCTGTCCTGGAGCTCACTTTGTAGACCAGGCTGGCCTCGAACTCAGAAATCCGCCTGCCTCTGCCTCCCGAGTGCTGGGATTAAAGGCGTGCGCCACCACGCCCGGCCGGACTTATTTTCATATTCTTCATTGCCAGTGAAATTCTTGGGTTATTTACTTTGTGCAAATTTGAGTTAATGAGGTATTATGTTCCCATGGCGCTGAACCTCTTTATATACCCACTAGTTGTAATATAAAACCTTGTTTTATAACTTTGCTAAAAGGGAATGTTTTCACTCTTTAAATTTTACTCTTCTAGTTGATATATAGTAGAATCTCCGTGTGATTTCAATTTGTATGTTTTTATTGCCTAGATCAACATCTTTCTTGAGTGTGTGTGTGTGTGTGTGTGTGTGTGTGATTGTTGTTGTTGTCATAGTTTTCAGAACTGTTGAAATATCCTATCTGTTTTGGGTCTAAGGAGCAGATAAAATAGTTCTTATCTTCTTCAGTAATAAATAGCTGATAGATGAATGAGTGGTGTTGTTTAGGATTAATGTGTGCATTTTCATTTTGACAATGTGAACCTTGGTCTTGCACAGTTGTGACAAGCAAGCCAGTAGCTTCATGGTGTAGTGGGGAATACCATCCTGTTAGCCTCACTGTCTTAGCCTGAATTGTTCTTCTGAGCTTGGAGCAGTTGTTGTCCACTTCAAGGAGTTAATGTGCCTCACATGGTGACCATAATACCTATGGCTGGAATGCCTTTGCTTGATTCTCATTTTGTCTAAAAACTGGAAGGACAATCTTTTTTTTTTTTTTTAAGAAAACAAAACCAGGCTTCCTCATGTAGTCTTGGCTCTCCTGGAACTTGCTCTATAAACCAGGCTGGCCTCAGACTCAATGATCTGCCTGTCTCAGCCTCCAGAGCACTAGGATTAAAGGCATGCACTACCACTGCTCAACTGGAAAAACATTCTTAGTCTTGTTATTTTGAGCTGTTTCTCTGACATCTTTATCCATATGAGTGAACTAGGTTGACCTATAAGAGTTTTGTTGATCTCATAGACTATAATTTATGGTTGCAATCTCTTAAAATTCTTTCTTTTCTATGACACATTTTTGTAACATTTTAAAGCTTTTCTTTTGTTCTAGTAAGTATACAGGATTTCAAAGAAATAAAACACACAGATCCACTCAATTACCTGTGGCTCAAACAACAATAATTAAGCAATGTGTACATTGCATCTGAAAGGCAGTGGAGGTCATGGGGATGCACAGCAATATTTATTTATCCATATAATAAAGAACAGGTCTTCTTTCTCAGCTCATGTCCTTTACTCTAAAGGAGATGGCTTGCCTGCCTCCCTCCCTCCCTCTTCCTTCCTTCCTTCCTTCCTTCCTTCTCCTCCTAGTAGGCTTGAGAGAATGGCTCAGCCGATAAGAGCACTGACTGCTCTTCCAGAGGCCTTGAGTTCAATTCCCAGCAACCACGTGGTGGCTCACAACCATCTGTAAGGGGATCTAATGTCCTCTTCTGGTATGTCTGAAGAGTGCACAGTATACTTGCATATAAAAAATAAATCTTTTTTAAAAAAGATTTATTTTATTAATATGTGTTCTCTCTCTGGAGAGCTGACTCAGTGCTGACTGCTCTTCTAGAGGTCCTGAATTCAATTTCCAGCAACCACAGGTGGTTCACAACCATCTATAATGGGAGCCAATGTCCTCTTCTGATGTGTTAAAAGAGAGCAATAGTGTACTCATATAAGCAAGTAAGTAAATAAATCTTTTTAAAAACATGTTTTCTCTTTTTTTACTGTATAGTTTATTTATTTTGGTGTTTTGGTTTGATTCTGTGGATTGAACTTAGTCTAAAACTGGCTAAGCTGCATCTCATCCCATTTCCTCTTTAGAATTCTTTTGTGCACAAAAACAGTCATGAAGACAGACACGCTGCACCCATGAGCTCTCTCATGCATGGAATATACAATGTTGATTTCATTCCTAATTGACAGTAGAATGGTGGAATGGTACTTAACAAGAGGCGGGGGGAAGAGGTTGTCAGTAGATACAATGTCCTATTGAGGTAGAAACAAGAAACTGGCTTGTTCCCACACAGAAGAGTAACTAGACATGATAGTACAGGACTCTACAACTCAGAGGCTTGGAGAAAGGATTTTGAAAGTTTTTGCAGTATACAAATGATATATCTAACTTAATCATTGTATAGTACATACATGATGCACTCTTAATATCCTTAAAAACAGATCCAGTAAAGCTCAGCCCAGCCCTGTGGTAACTGCTAAGCACATGCCAGCTAAACCTCCGTGTGCCAGTCACAGGGAGGAAACTCAGGAAAACAGCCTTCAGAGTCTGCACCCTGTTTGCCTTTTGTTGTTTTATGTTGTTTCTGTGCTTGCTCTTATTTATTTATTTGCTTTAGTAAGTTAAGCTGGAGTCCTAAACCAGCTTGCACGTATAACCTGTGAAGAATGCTTTACAGTTCAACAGTTATTGCTGGATTATCCTCTTCAGTTTCAGCTATTTGTTCTCCCTCTGTGTCTGTGTCTGGCACCCACTTAAATGCAGAGCCTAAAAGAAATTCTGTTATTTAGCCTTCTGGTATGGTGTGTGATGAGGCCCACACCTTACTTCCATGTCTATGCTGTTTTCTCTTTATTGCATCCTTCCTGCTTTTCCCCAGGAGAGGGAAACTGAAGCGTCCTTGTGGTGGCCAAGAGTCTGTGTGTGGGCTGGGTTTGCTGGATGCTGCTTTCCTTCTCACCCATAGCTTTGACTGCTCACCGCTCGGGGAAGCCCAGCTCTTGTTGATGTGCTCTGTTTTATGTGTTTCTTACAGGAGGAAGACTCAACAAGGACCTTCGACATTTCCTCAACCAACGGTTCCAGAAAGGGTCTCCGGATCATGAGCTCCAGCAGACCATAAGGGACAACCTCTACCGCCATGCTGTGCCTTGTAAGTAGCCAGCTTTAACTTCTCACTGCTGGTGTGTGTGTGTGTGTGTGTGTGTGTGTGTGTGTGTGTGTGTGTGTATGTATGTATGTACACATGCATGTGACTATAAATAGAAGAAAAAAGCAAGGGTGAAGGTTCTGGCATACTAAGCCACGGCAGCACAATGTCATGGCATGCCAGTGTGACTAGATTTCCATTTGGCTCTGCTACCTTCTAGTTTTAAATACTGGGCAAATGATCTACCTTTTGTGAGGCTCATCATCCGATCTGTGGAAAGACCAAGTCAGCCAGGTTAGTTTCATGAAACTGTTCTAGAGTTTGAATGGGATGGAGTACTTGGCATGGCGAAGCCTATAGAAGTGAGGCCATTGCTGTCTTTAATGGAGAGGGCCACAGAGACCCTGAGACTTGTGTAGAGGCAGGCAGGCCACTGTGCCTTTTATGGCCCTCAGTGGAGGGACTACTATATTTTTTCTCGAGATTGGCTTAGAAACTTCTAAATCTGGATTGTGCGAAGAAAAGACTTTCTATACAGTCAAATTTGAGCAAGCAAGATAGAGGACATCAGATCTCTGAAAGGAAACCTTTGGGGTATGTACAAGGTGTGTTGCTCTGTGAGTGGAGAAGTTCACAGCTGCCTTATAGTGGAACATGGCCACACTGTGTCCTTGAACAGGCCACTCTCACCTCATCTCTCTGGAAGACATCACATTCATTTTATTACATTCAGACCTCAAGAACAGATTGTTCTGGTATTATTCCTGGGAGTTTTACTTTCTGCTTTCTGTCATTTGATCTGGTCAGGTTTGAAAGAGCTTTAGAGGTTCCATTTTTTTAAAACACTGCCTCCTAGAGGAAGAATACTTTTAATCTCCACAAAGCTCCCCTGTTCCTGTGATCTGTTGTCTAGAAATGATTTTCTTTCAAATATAATCTTTTGTGAGCAATACACTTGAATGCCAGTGATTCCTGATACTACTGTCAAGTCACAAGTGGCACTAGCCAAAGGCATTCAATGGATCTTAGAACCTTATTTTCTAGAATGATCCGCTGTCTCTACAGGCTCTATGGAGAAGAGGAATACCCAAAGCAACTTGGGACAGCACTTCACAGTCTCCTCTTCACTGTATGGCTTCTGGATCTGGCAGAGAAGAAGGGACCTGCCACTGTGACTTAGTGGCCCTCACTCATTTCAGCTGGTCAATAATGAACTGAAAACTCACATCCCAATAGTATCTTTGGATAATTCCATATATATTTGTAGATTAATTGCGATTCCTAATTCTAATTTTGTGGATGGAATAGGAATTTTTCATCCCATTTTTATTGATCTAGTACCACAGTTTTTGTGACATTGTGACTCCAGGTGAGAGAACAGTGGCACTGTGGTCCAGCTTGGTCCATCTATGTCACACTGGCCCAAGTTATTCACACTTATCTATGAAAGCAGGGGAGGAAAGAGAGTCATGGGAAGCTTAACTCATTTGGAGTTCAGAGCATTTGGAGTTTTTACCCTTGAACCACCCAGGGCCATTTTTTAGCTCTCCTGTGACGACCTGTAAGTTAGGATTGCAGGGTGAATACAATTTTGCAGAATTCAGTAATTGCAGACTCATGGTTGTTCTCCATGTAATTTTTCCCCTACTTAGATTCCAATTTAAGAAATGGGGATAAAGCAAATGAGCACACCATTGCTTGACACATCTGTGGTGTTACCATGGTTACAGTGTTGGCGAGCTTTCCCATTTATTCCCCACTCCCCCCCCCCCCCATTGATCTCTTGGACCTCACTGTAAGCTAAGTGGCTTGATTTTAAGTTTGCTACTATTTAGGAAGTAGGCCCCAAATGACCATAGTCTTTTAAAAACAGTGGGAAAAATCATGTTTGTCTTTGCTTGAAAAAATAGTTGGTATTGATGTTCCATTTTTTATGAAACTGGGAAATCAGGAATTTGGAAAGTTTAAATAATGTTTGGACCTAAAAAAGAATATACATTCACTGTACATTCAATTATAAAGTGTCAGGAAATAAGGCTTATTTCTGTGGCTAGTGTGGTGTGTATGTGTATGTATGTATGTATGTATGTGCATGTATACCCACATTAGAAGTGGAGGCCCGAGGTTCTATCTTTGATGTCATTCCTCAGGTATTGAAAACATAAGCTACACTAGGACTTGGGGCTTACCATTGAGGCTAAGCTGGCTGCCCATAGAGCCTCAGGGACACACAGGTCTCCACCTCCTCAGTGCTGGGATTACAAGCAGGTGTCAACACATCTGCCTTTTCTTGTGGGTACTGGAGGTGGGATTCAGATCCTCATGCTTATCTAGCAAGCACTTTGCCTACTGAGCGACCTCTCCTGCCCATGATGCGGTCTTTAACATGAGTTGTCTAGGGTGATGTAAGATGTGTGGTAGGCTTGGGATAGTCTACCACGTGTGTTTATTTTGACACTTTGGCCCTGTGCAGGGCAAAGCAAAGGTCTTTGCCAGTGCCTTGTCTAAATGGCTGAGGAAGCCCTGTATTGGGAGAATCCATCGTCCTTGAGGTATAATAGGAAAAAAGTTCCCGTGATCCATTGCCTTCTAGAACATCCATTGGCTGATACTAACTGACCTCTGCATGGGGAAGGGTGATCTCATGAGCAGGGGTTTGAGAGTGGTGATGAATTTCTGTTCTCCACATCATAGATCTATGTTGATCATTGGAGGTGAAGAAATGAAGTTTCTCTAGTCTCAAATCATCTTGATATCTTCAGAGTATGGGTTTTGATGGCTGTCACAGCTCAGAACTCAGTCCTATGCATGCCAGCAACACACATGATAGTAGTCTGTTATGCCAATAATCACAGGAATAACTGAACTTAACTTCTGCTCAGTCACACTTATAAATACTCCCTTCTCACCCACTGCTGCGGTGATTATTTTTAATCTACAGTAACTCTGTTGAGGTCTAACTCGCATACTATCCACGTCACCTTTTAATGCCTGCATCCCGTCCTATTTGAGTTGCAGCTATTATTGTCCTTTTATTTTTCTCTATTTGAGAACTTCAGTAGAAGGAAAAGGTCATCATGGTAGGAGCGTCATTATATTTACCATGAAAATCACTCCCACTCCCTAGGACAAAAATGAATACAGATGAGAAAGCTAGATGCAGAAGGAGTTAGAAGTCTGGGTGTGAAGTGTGGAGGGTTTGCTCTGCCAGCTCTGGCCCCTCGTGCCGGTTACAGAACCCCTCTGATGCTCTTTAAATGGACGTAGTGGTCTGAGCTCAACTAGTACCTCTGGAGCAGGGGAGGCCTATAAGGCCTAACCAACTTCCTGAGTTTGCCACACTATCTCACACATGAGAACCAACACACACACACACACACACACAATATCACATCATGTCCTAAGTTTACCATTTTGTCTTGTGCCTCATTTGTAGCTGTCCTGAGGCACATGAAGCCTGTTTTGCAGCCCCTGCTTAATGGGTCAGCCACACAGAATTCTTCCTGTCGCCAGCAGACATCAGCCTTCTGTGTGTACACATTGCTTTCACTAACAAGTTCTTTATTTTCATTTTAATTTTAAGGTCAGCCTAGATGCCTCTTCTCCTATGAAGTCCTGCCTCATCTTCCACTGGGACAGGGATCCTCCTCAGGGCTCCCAAAGCACCTCACTTTTTACCATGCCCTGAGCCTGCTATAATTCCTACTCTATGTAGTTTGTGTCCTTTCGAATCAACTTTTGCTGAGCCAGGTAGTATGTCTCCCTTAGTGACCCTGTACCCTCAGCTTGGTGCCTGGAGAGTAAGATAACTACTTGTTGAATGAATAACAAAAGGAGAAATATGGAGGAATGTTCATTATTTATTATTATTATTATTATTTTGGTTAGGCAGCCCTTACGAGCTGCTTTTGCATAGGCCTACAGGCTGCTCAGAGGTTTGCTCCCCTCAGAGATGGCTGGTAAGGACTTCTTTGGTGACTTGGCAGGTAATCCAAGCCCAGAGTAAAATCCTGAGCATGGAGCTATATAGCCCTTTGCAACAGCTCTTAATTATAGTCTCTATTGCTGTACTTCCCTCAATGATAGCCTTCCTGTTTTATGACTTCTTGTTTTCAGTGATGTGACAGCATCTAAGATTGTTGCTTTGGAGTGGCCACGTTCCTTGTGAGGATAAATGCCTTACCTGACAGGGCTTGTCATTTGCTGTGCTGCCTCTGTCAAAGCGAGATGCAAGATGCAGCTCATGGCTCATTCAGCAATGTCACTTCTTTGCAATGCTAAGCGTGTGCGTGCGCGCACACACACACACACACACCTTCTGCCTCCCATGTCTTGTAGCTCTGCTCTCAGGAGCTCATTTTCCCACACAGGCAAAGAAATGTCTCCTGGAAGGGGGAAAGAGAAGGAGATGTGGAGCCTGTTGTATAGCTTGATCTTTTGTTGGTCAAGGTTTTCCTTGATTCTGAGACCATTGTAATCTGCCTAAGAGGTATTGATTATTAACTTATAGGAATTTTTTTTTTTTTTTTTTTTTTTGAGATAGGGTTTCTCTGTGTAGCCCTGGCTGTCCTGGAACTCACTTTGTAGACCAGGCTGGCCTCGAACTCAGAAATCCACCTGCCTCTGCCTCCCGAGTGCTGGAATTAAAGGTGTGTGCCACCACGCCCAGCTAATTTATAGGAATTTACAAAGAGATTACCTGTGTTTGATCTCTAAGACATTTTAAATTGGATCTGATAAACAGGTGACCTCAATCTTTATTTACAGAGGTGCCATACTCAGATAGTTGACCATCCGCCCACACTGACCACGTGTCCCCCTCATACATGGAGTTATGCATTACTTTAGGGACTATCTGCACCTATTAGTCTTCTCTTAAGTACCATTGTTTCCACCATGGCTTATCTGAAATCAGCCCATGCTGCCATGGTCTTTAACAGGTTGAGCTAATGATAGGTTAGATCAGGAGCAAAGAAGCTAGTGCCGAATGTAGCTTGTCTTTGGAGTGTGTGTCTGTGCTCAGGTTGTGTTTGATGTTAACGAAGTGGTTCCAATTGGAGTGTGTAGAGAGCTGTGTAGGCATCTGAGGACTGTCAGGGCTGTTACCCTCTAATCAAAGTGCTGCCTAAAATTAAAAGGGTTCTTTAGCTCTTTGCAAAGACTAACCTGACTTATAACATTGATAGTCACCTAATTTTGTAACTCTTACTGTGTCTCAGATACTCTCCTGTGATTTGTATAAATGGTTTGCCTTGTCATCTCTACCTTCAGTCTCATCTAGGGTATATAGGCTCTCATGGGCCTGAAGTACAGATAGACAGACACATATTCTTTCTCTCTCTTTCTGTCTGTTTGTCTGTCTGTGTGTGTGTCTCTCTGTCTGTCTGTTTCCCTCCTCCCTCACCCCCCCCCTCTGTAGGTATGTAGATAGGTAGGTATGTATGCATGAATGTATGCAGTATGCATACATGCAGGGCTAGGGGTGGATACATCTGTATACTTGCATGTGTGTACCATACATTGACTTTGAGAGTTGTTCCTCAAAGTTACCTACCTTGTTTTGTGAGAGAGGGCTATTTGAGGAAGACCTGGGTTTCAGGTTCATCTAGGTTTGCTATTCAGTAAGCCCCAGAAATCCCCCCTATCTTTGCCTTTTTAGCATTGGGATTACACTCCTGTATTGTAAAATTGGTTTTGTTTTACTTTTAAACTCACATCTACCTTCCTGTGTCAGATTTCAGTGATCTTGTAGGCACACAGTACCACACCGTGGGCATTTTTTTTTTTCATTTTATGTGCATGAGTGTTTGCCTACATACATGTATGCCTGATGCCTACAGAAGCCAGAAGAAGGTATTGGATTCCCTAGAAATGGAATTATATTTTATGCGATTTACCATGTGAATGCTGTGAACTGAATCATGGTCCTCTCTCCCAGAGCAGCAAGTGTTCTCGACCACTGAGCCACCTCTCCAGCTTCTATTTTGTTTTTATATTTAGTTATTTGTATGCAGGTTAAAGGCATTTGGGAAATGTCCAGCTTGACTGTTACAGTCAGGTCTTCTGCAAGAGCAGGGTGCATTGTGAATGTTGAGTAATCTCTCCAGCTCCAATTTTTACGTGGGTGCTGGTGGCCTGAGCCCAGATCTTTGTACTTGGACAGTGAGCCCTTTACCGACTGGTCCTTCTTCCTAGCCCCCATTTTGTTTTTTAAACCTTCTCTTATTTATTTCACCGTTGGAGTTTGTTGCCTGCAGCGTGGTGAGAATTGGTTTTCCTCGCTTCTCACATCTTTACTGTACCTTGTACATGTAGCAGTGATATTTTCCCATGTGTCCTTGGCTCTCTGTAGTCTGTTTCCAGCCTACTTACCTACCCCCTTTATGGCACAGTATGTACACCCCAACTTCCTTTTTCATGAAAACTTATTTGTCCTACATTAAAGAATTCCTTAAAGAATTCAAGATTTAGAACAAGTATGAAAGATTCCCTCTGCGGTATAGGATTTCCTATCCCACTGTTGTCTATATGTAGCTTGTATTCTGAGATGTGCTAATGCGGTGTAATGGAGAGGTTAAACAGTAAAAACGACTCGTGGGTGGTGACAAGCTCTTACCCCTTGGACTGTCCCACACGTTTTCTCATGCTTGGCCCAGTACTGATAGTTGGCAGTGTCATCACAAATTGCTCAGGCCTGGTCACATGTAAATTAAGGTAGAACAGTCACACAGTCACACAGTAGTTCAGGTAAGAAGTTCTGAGCCAAACTTGAAAAATATGGATTAGGGAAAAAAATATTTTTCCCATGAATATAATTTGAAATTAGAGTGGGATCAGAGAAGATGAGGTGGCTCACTTGGTAAGATGGTGCCCAGCATTCAGAGAGCAAGCACCATGCTCTGGCCCCAGTGCTGCACACAATCCAACATGGCAGTGCTCATAATCCCTACACATAGGATGTTTCAGACCAGCCAGGCTTTCATGTGACCCTGCCGTCCCCACAGAAAAGTCAGGCACCATGTGAGTCTTCAGACTTTTCATCTGATGGCAAACAGAAAGGGGCACAGTCAGTCCTTTGCTGTGCTGGGCCATCAGTCACTCCATGCCTGTTTGCTTCTTGCCCGTGGAGAATTGTAGTTGCAGTGAGTCATGAGAATAGCAGGCCACCCCTGGCTGGGGTGGGTGGCACCTGCTTCTGGGAATCACCTGCTCACTCACTGAGGCTTCACACTGGGTGCTTGGTAGGTCCGGGGCCACTGCAAAGATACTGACTTCAGGATCTGCCCTGGCACAGGGTGACTCATCTTATTTCATTGTAATGTATTGACAAGCTGAGTGCTATCAAAACTCCAAAGCTATTTCCTGCAGTGTACGTTTATTAGTAATAAACCTGACACTGGTTACGGGAATTGTTTGTTCTGGGCTATGATGGTGATTTTTAATGATGCTCAGAAACACGTATACATAAACACATTATACACACATATGTTTTTTGCTTATTTACTTCTTTTTCTCATCTTATATATTCTAGTGGGTTTTCTCCTTGAAATTCATTAAGACTGATTTTCATTTTAACCCTTAAGAGCTACTCTGAAGATCAGGTGTCCCAGGCAGTACACGCCTTTAATAAGGGCACTCCAGGAAGAGGTAGTTGGATCTGAGTTTCAGGCCAGCTTGGTCTTACATAGCAACTTTCAGGTCAGCCAGGGTGATAAAGTGAGATACTGTCTCAAAATTCAAAAACTAAAGCAAAAACAAACAAACAAAAAAAAACAAGTCTACTCTGAAAGTCTAAATACTACACTCGATTGGCAGCTGTCATTTATCCCTTGGTTCCAGTGGAGTCTGAAAACCAAACTGTTGTTACCCTATTCTGCAGACAGTGGAGATTCGAGGAATGGCTGTTTTTACCTATGACGTATAGGGAAGTCTGCTGCCAAGCTTTATAACTGAAATTTTATTAATGAGAAGAAAGAAACAAATGGGGCTCACTAAGTGCAGCCTGTATGTCAGGACTTCCACAAAGCGCTTTGTCTACCTGTTGCCTTTAATCCTCTGATTTTCTTTGGGACAGAGTCTAACTATGTGGTCCTGGCTGGCCTGAAACTCAGAAAGTCTGTCTGTCTGTCTGTCTGTCTGTCTGTGTGTCCGTGGGGGAGTGGTTTAACCTTTAAGCTGGTTTCTTTAGCAACTGGTATGGTAACCTGCAGAAGAGTGTCACCTTTACAAAGGTGTGTGACCTCAAACCGCCTTTCAGGTTCCACAGACTCCACTCTGCTCTCCTGGGGACCTCACTGACTCTCTGGGACTTTGAAGGACCTGAGAGGCCAGCAGCTCTCCCACTTAGCAGTTTTGCTATGCTGTGTGGGGCCATATCACTCTATCTTCCCATGATATGTGTCAGGTGTGTCCAATCCATGACTCACAGGCCATGTGTGCCCTGGAAAGCTGTGAGTGACCCAGTCTTCCACAAAATCTTAAACTTAAATCCTGAAATGGGGTTTCTTTTGTAATTCAGGTGCACTTCAGTGCGAACTTTGTAGATAATGTGTTGCAATGTGAGAACTTTACATGGGCCTGGAACCTTCTTTCTATCTGAAGGTCTTCCATTGAGGTCTGCCCTGCTCCCTACTGACATGGACTTCCAAATTTATCATCACTGCTTGTTAGAGCTCTCTGTAGACTTTGGCTGGGAATACAAAAGAGAACTTATCACTCACAACCAGAGCTACCAATATCTGAATCTGTCCAGTTTGGTCTCCTTTGTTTCAAGCTTAGGATGAGATATACACCTTGTTACTTTATGTATTCTTAGAGCAGAGAGCAAGAGAGTAGAGGGCATTTCAGCCAGGAGTCTCCAGTGGTACCCAGTTTATTAATGATTGAACTCAAGCACAAGTCCTGTTTGTTTGTTTGTTTGTTTGTTTGTTGGGTTGGTTGGTTGGTTTTTCAAGACAGAGTTTCTCTGCATGGCCCTGGCTGTCTTGGAACTTACTGTGTAGACCAGCCTTGAACTCCTGAGATCTTCCTGTCTCTCCGTTCTGAGTGCTGGGATTAAAGGCTGTGCATCACCATGCCTGGTCCCAAATTCAAGTTTAACCACCATTCGAGACCAGGCTCTGTTCTTGCTGCTCTGCCTGCCATTGCCTTAAAGATCACATTTAAAATTTATGTACTGACTCTTAAAGCATCTTCTCTTAATAACATATGGATTAGTCCTTGGCTGAGTCCGGGATACTAATATATCTATTTGGCAGCCACGTTAATTTATTTAATTGCTTTATAATTTTAGCTGACATTTCTTATCAAGATTTGTTGCAATTAAAAAGCAATGTTTGAAGGTACATGAACGTTTCCATTGTGTCCTTGCCACCTACTATGTAAGAGAAGTTTCTACTATTTTTTTTAAAAAATATTTAAGTCCGGAGATTAAAATACAATGTATGTCAAAAATTCTCTTTATATGAAGTGTGGTCAGTAAAAACAAGTGAAATGGGGGCTAGGGGTGTGGCTCAGTTGGTTGAGTGCTAGCTTTACATTCATGAGACACACCCACTCCACCTTCCTGTGTGTGATTCCCTAGCACTACATAAAACTGAGCATGGCGATTGTATTAATCAGAGTCCTCTGGAGGATCAGAATCAATCAGATTAACATAATACCTATATATATTTGTATATTTATACAAATTTGTATATTTGTATATTTATACAAATATATATATATATATATATATATATATATATATATATATATATACAAATACACATACATACATATGTATGATATATGTGTTTAATACCTCTTTGTACTCTGGAGAGGCTGACAGTCTCTAGCTGCTCAGTTCATAGACTGGATGCTCTCCACCAGTCTCCTTCTGGTGCTCAAGGCCTGGTGAGGCACCGGCATCCCATGTGTATTGGGAAGCTAAGAAGGCTGGGTTGTGTTGTCAGTGAAGGATGGTGGCAGCAGCAGCAGCAGCAGCAGCAACAGCAGCAGCAATAGCATAGATGTACTTAGCCGCATGGAGCCCAAGGAGCACTGCTTTTCCCTCAGCTCTCTTTTTAACTGGCCCTCCTGGAAGGTGGGGCCCACTCTGAGGGATGGACTTGCGTTTAATCCTTCCCCCCAAAACCTTCCCAGACCTCCTCAGAGGACTTTTGGTTGATCCTAGATCCATTGAAATTGTCACCAAGATTAACCATAATGGAGTACTCTCTGTGCCCAGCACTTAGTAGGTGTGGGTAGGAAGATCAGATGTTTAAGGCCATTCCCAGTTATGTAGGGAGACTGAGGCTCTCTTGGATTGCATGAGACTACCAACAAAACAAAACAAAACAAAACAAAACCATACAGATCCACCACCACCCCATTTTTTTTCTAGCCTTTTTTGTGGATTGTGAGCATTTATATTAAAGTGTACATTTATGTGTAAGGACACATTTCCTCTTGTCATTGGATTGTCTTACTAAAGATGATGATGAGATAGGGGGTTTGAGAGATGACCTGGCAGTTGATAGCACTGTGTGCTCTTACAGAGGGCATGGGTCTGGTTCCCACACACAGCTCAGGCAGGCTGTAATGGCCTATAACTCCTGTTCCAGGGCATATGATAGTCTCTTCTGGCCTTTGTTACCTCTGCTTTCTCATTCGATTGTGACACACACGAAACAAAATTTAAAATAGACATGGTATATATCAGGGCTTCTTGAATATTTATAATCTACAACCCTATTTGCTTGAGAAATTTTTACATGACACTAGGTATATAAATATATAAAATGTTGTATCAATCAATATTTGCTGAGAAGAAATCATAAAGCAACTTTTTTTTTTTTTTGGTGGGGTATAGGTTAAGATACAGTTTCTCAGTGTAACAGCTCTAGCTGTTCAAGAACTCATTCTGTAAACCAGACTGTTCTCAAAATCACAGTGATCTGCCTGCCTCTGTCTCCCAAATGTTGGGATTAAAGGTGTGCGCCACCCAGCTCAGCTAAAGCAACCTATTTTAAAGTAACTAGTTGGTGTGTGTGTGTGTGTATGTGTTTATTTTACCAAATAGTTTCCTCTTGGTTTACTAAAGATGAAAACAAACTTGCCTAAGCAAGATGGGTATGCTTGTGCTTATTACATAATGGTTTACACCTTTGCTGAGTATTGGACAGTGTGGGACATAAAGCTCTTCAGTATCTTTGACAATTGATCCGTAGCTGGGTGTTAAGGTGGCGAGTCCTGGAATGCTGCTTGCCCCAAGTGCATCGTACCAAACAGCAGAAGCATATTTACAGCCATTCAGAAAGTTTTGAAACTCTGAGCTTATTGCAAACCAAAATTCACCGAGCCATTGTTTTTAAATGAAATTCAAGTCAGCAGCTCAGACAGTAATTTAAAAAATCAAACTATTTAATACAGTATCATCCAAAGACCAGCCAATTTGATAACATGCTGAGGAATGACAGTAGGGAAAATTTTAAAGGCTTTTTGTTTTGCATAGCTAAGTTATGTTCCTATAAGACCAGAAAGCTTCGCATGAACAGTAAGAGTGCTGTCATTTATAACCTACAGCATCTCATAGCTGCGCCTGGATCCTGTAGATGGTGTTGCTGATTTTCCATGGGGACAGCGTGCTCAGTGCAAAGTCATCCTTGTGTGTTCAGGACAAGAAAGTAAAGTCACAGATCCAAAAGTGTGAGAACACTAACCGACAGGCATACCTCAGGCTCGTTACATGCCAGAGTCTCACTGTTGGTCCTTGCACATTCAGAACCCTTTTACTATTCCCAAACATTTCATATCCTCTACCTTCAGTCCTAGGACCCTTTATGGATTTCAGCACACAGTTTTAGAAATTGTTGAGTTGGCAAGATGGCTCAGCAAATGAACGCCCTTGTAAGGAAAGCCTGGTGACCTGCGTTCAATCCCCAATTGCAATTTTGGAAGGAAAAACTTCTGAAAGTTTTCCTTTGACCTCTTTATGCACGACGTGGCACACGATGGTCTGCACTCACACGCAGTGTGCACTCATGCTCACACACACATGCACACACACACTATGTATATACACACAAACACACACAGACTCTGAGGTGAAAATAAACTCCTCAATATGATTTTATTAAATTCAGACTAGAAAATGTCTATTATTCCATTCCAATTATAATATGAATGAAATTGCCATATTAATGAATGGCATACTGCATTTAAAATTAGGCAGTTAACTTGTGAAGGTAGCAGGGTAACACCGTAAATGAACCCTTTAGTAATTTTCAGGAAGGGTCCTCCCTCTACACACAGTTAACTGGTTACCACTAAAGTCTGGAAACATGAACTGGAGTATACGGCCAGGGTGAATATACAACTAATGCCAGTTCTTTTCAAGATACCTAAAGCAACTTAACATATATTGTCTGTACAGAAAGGTAGAGAGAGAATAACAGGCCAGTAGGAAGAAATGTTAGCAGTCGGTGAGGCTGGGACAGGGCATGTGACTGTCTTTGTATCATTTTTTTCCTTTTGATTTCTTTAAATTTGGAATTACTCCAGATAAAGTATTCTTTTTATTTTGTTTTGTTTTGTTTTGTTTTGTTTTTCATGACAGGATTTCTCTGTATAGCCCTGGCTGTCCTGGTAGAACCCAGAAATCCACCTGCCTCTGCCTCCTGAGTGCTGGGATTCAAGGTGTGTGCCACCATGCCCTGCTCAGATAAAAGTATTCTTAAAAGGGTGAATTTATGAAATTCCTAGGCAAATGGTTGGACCTGGAGGGCATCATCCTGAGTGAGGTAACCCAATCACAAAAGAACTCACATGATATGTACTCACTGATAAGTGGATATTAGCCCAGAAACTTAGAATACCCAAGATATAAGTTACAATTTGCAAAACACATGAAACTGAAGAAGAACAAAGACCAAAGTGTGGACACTTTGCCCCTTCTTAGAATTGGGAACAAAACACCCATGGAAGGAGTTACAGAGACAACGTTTGGAGCTGAGACAAAAGGATGGACCATCTAGAGACTGTCATATCCAGAGATCCATCCCATAATCAGCCTCCAAACGCTGACACACTAGCAAGCGTTTGCTGAAAGGACCCAGATATAGCTGTTTCTTGTGAGACTATGCTGGGGCCTAGCAAACACATAAGTGGATGCTCACAGTCAGCTATTGGATGGATCACAGGGCCCCCAATGGAGGAGCTAGAGAAAGTACCCAAGGAGCTAAAGGGATCTGCAACCCTATAGGTGGAACAACATTATGAACTAACCAGCACCCCGGAGCTCTTGACTCTAGCTGCATATGTATCAGAAGATGGCCTAGTCGGCCATCACTGGAAAGAGAGGCCCATTGGACTTGCAAACTACAGGGGAACGCCAGGGCCAAAAAGTGGGAGTGGGTGGGTAGGGGAGTCGGGCGGGGGGGAGTGTATGGGGGACTTTTGGGATAGCATTGGAAATGTAAATGAGGAAAATACCTAATTAGAAAAAAAAGGAAACCAACCAATACCCAAAAGAGATAAGTTAACCAATCATTATTTCGGGGGGAAGAGAATCTGTGAGTCACTCTTCCTGTATTTACATCAGTGCCTTTAGCCTAGAGCTGAGATTGGCTGAGCACCTCCATGGATCATGAGGTACAGACTTTCCTGAGAGATGTTCATAGGATGAAAACGAAAATCTCTTGTGGAATAGCAAGTTCACGCTGTGTTTTAGTTACAGTGTGTCGTGCCATGATTGCAGAACTCTTTGAAGTTAGGTACTTCCATTACACTGGTATGGTCTCGTAGGTCAGGAAGTGAGTGAAATAGGACTGAAACACCAGCCCTCAAGTCCGATTCAAAACTCTAGCATTTTAAATTAGATTTTGAGTATATAATTGCATGTATTCTTTTTTTTTTTTTTTTCCTGAGACAGGGTTTCTCTGTATAACCCTGGCTGTTCTGGAACTCACTTTGTAGATCAGGCTAGCCTCGAACTCAGAAATCCGCCTGCCTCTGCCTCCCGAGTGCTGGGACTAAAGGCGTGCGTCACCACGCCCGGCTAATTGCATGTATTCTTATCTAGAAAATAAGTTAGGAGTAATCATTTCTAGTAAATTCTAAGGATTTGCTAATGGAATTCTAGACTAATATAAAAGTATTCATAGACTGGTAATTATTTGCAAGCATATGCTGAATGTTCCCGTGCCAGGTTTTACTCTACTGTAGTGTAGTCATCTCATGATGGTCATACAACAGGCTGCTGTTCTCCACATTCAAGGTTAAATAAGTTGTTCAAAATCTCATTACCTCTAAGTCATACATCCGTACTGTGTTACTGTATGAGATTCACTCTTAATCAGTGGATCATAGTGCCTAGAGAGAGACTTTTTTTTTAAAAGAAAAAAGAATTAGTAATTAAGTATAGCCGTCTTCTTGGTGGGCTTGCATTTTATTATTCTCTGTTAATTAGGTTGTAGTCTTAGAATCCCATCAAAGTCACCATGATGTTCAAATACAAGGTATTACAGTAGTCTGTGGTTGATGCTCTTCAGTGACTATATAGCCTTAAGCAATAGCCCAGTTCTAACAGTGGTATCCCTGCTACATGCACAGTTTGAGAGGAAGTGGACTAAAACTGCTAATCATTTTGGAAATACGAATCCCAAAGATGCTTCCTAAATATTATGACAATGTGTTATCCAGGTGATATCTGCTACAGATTTATCAGAAACCCAACCTAAAAGAGTTCTTCATTCTTTCTTAATCCATTCTTTATAGTTCCAAATTTAAACATGATCTTTGTTCTGAGCCTGGAATACTTCCAAGTCTGTGGCTCCCACACTGTGGCGAGTTGGGGAGCAAACACAGAAACTGGGTCAGCTAGCTTATCAGACTCAAGGGCTAATGTCACCCCAAACAGAGGAAGGCCTAGCTTCAGTCTTGAATGAGATCACCTTTCTCCACACTGTGAGATTACTATGGGCAGGTTGGGTTTACTGTTGGAGCCCATGGGAACATTTTTTTCTTGATCTTGCTTATCATGAGAAGTCTCTTTATGTAAACCTATAGACATTGGTCTTTCCAAATACCACCTGTTTCCCATCCAGCCAATCACACTAAGGACATGTGATAAAACAAACAGACACCTGTCAGCCATTCGTACTGGACCTCCTTGCTGTTTGTTGATACCATGTGAATAGCTTCAGTTGCATGCTTCCACATCTTTGAGCTCAGTCACATGGCCATGCTTTCTCTGTGGTGATGGATGGACTAAACCTCTCTGAATCTAGGAGCCAAAGGAAATTTGTCCTTTGTTTCTTTCAGATATTTTGGCCACAGTGATACAAATGTAATTAAAGAACTACCAGGATTGACCCTTAATGAGTAGTGACTATCCACCCTGATTATTGAATTAAAATACCTATTTATCCAGCCTATATCTATTTATTCATTTCTTGGCCTCTGGGAAAAATTTCTCCTGAGCAGCAGTACCCAGCAGATGAATGTATTTGCATCAGAGATAAGCTGGGTGAATTTTCTGCTTTCAGAGAGCTTGTTGTATAGTAAGGAAGACAAGAAGAGTGCAGGAGATAGCTGCCATGAGCCCAGGTAGTGTAACATAGGATGTCACATATTAACCAAAGAAATGCAGGGACAAGCAGTGGAGGAGCCAGGAACTGTCTACCCTGTGACTGTGAGCTAATAGACCCTCATAAATGCCTTGCATCATCATATTGTATCCCAAGCTTTTGTTCCCGCCGGCAGAAACACACTCAGGACAACTGGAATCTTCTGCGGCAAAGCTTTATTGCTTACTTCTCAGGAAGACCCCGACCCCAGAAAATGGAGTCCCTTATATAGCCTGCAGCATGACGTTTCAGCACCTGATGTGGCGTGACAGCTCCTGATTTGTTGCTTGCCCATCACCCCACTATTACACCCCGAGAATGGGCAGTGACTAGGAGTGAGTTCACTCTCGCACCTGCGTACAAGGCTTGTTTACTAGTTAGGCACAGCGGAGGCCAGCGCCATCTTATAATGGCGATTGCTCGCGGCACGCACGGCTCTCCACAATATTGTCTATAGGTTTACGTGACGAGGACATTAAAGCCTTGTGTAGTGGTGCATACCTTTAATACCAGCTCTTTGGGAGGCAAAGACAGGCAGGATCTCTGATTTCTCAGCCAGCCTAGACTATGCACTAAGTTCCAAGACAGCCAGGGTCACAGAGACCCTGTTTCAAACACAACATTAAATTTGAAGTCCTTGATGAGTAGGAGACCTTAGACAGATGACCTTGACCCTACCTGTCCTGGCTAACTCATGATGGGAATGGCTTTCTTCACAGCTTCAGGCTCAGCTCTGGCTGCCTGTTCAATGTAGAAGCCTTTGAGGGTAGTTAACAGATTTCCAAAGACATGAGCAAGATGTCTCTGATAGCCTCAGACCTTTCTCAGGGCTTTGCCTTTGAAGCCCCCCCCCACCCCCGTCTTTATTTCCAAGACATCTGTTCTGCATTTGACTTAGGTAGAGTTGAGATTTTCTGCCCCTTCCTGCTTGTTAGAAGTGGGCCATTCTATTGTCTTAGGAGTTTTGTTTGAAAAGTGAGACACGTTTTGGTTAAACTGAAAATGAAATCATTTTCAAGGTCCCTCACTGGTAGCCTGTGGGGGATTTATTCCTCTTGTTTCTGTATGTAAATGTGTTTGGTGTTAGGGACCGGGCCATTAAGTCCTTAGAGCATATGGAAGCTGCAGCTTTTGTCTTCTTCGTTTCGTCTACTGATTTTAAGGATATATATGTCTTGTTTTCATCTCTAATTGGTTTTCTGTAGCTTCAGCTTCACTTAATTAGGATTTTTGAGAGACGCACCACATCTGTTTCAGCTGAATTTTGAAAGAAAACTTTGCCTGAGTGGTAGATGAGATGTTCTTCAGTTGTGTGATATGACTTAAAATGAGGCGCCCTGCGAGCCACTGGCAAGGAGAGTTGGGTTGGCTGTTGGTACAGTGGGTGCCATGCCAGTGGGAGAGCTTAAAGCTTGAGCTCAGATCTCAGCACCCTCATAAACAGACAAGTGTGTGGCTTTTTCCTGCAGTGCAGTGCTGGGGATGTGGTGCCAAGAGGATCCCTGCAGCTCACTGGCCACAGTCTTCTCAGTCCGCGAGCTCCACTCAGTCAGAGAGAGATGTGTGGGGCCAAACAGTAAGGTAGAGAGCAGTAGAGGAAGCTACTAGATATTGGTCTCTGACCTACACACACACACACACACACACACACACACACACACACACACACAGACTGAAATTCTGTCAGATTTCTGGCAGTGGAACCCAGTGACTCTGGCTGACACTGGCTGATATTTTGTTTTGAGGACTATGGCCCTGAAGTTTCATTGAGAGTTTTGTTTGCTTCTCAGTTCTAATCCATCCAAAGGATGGCTTAAGGATAGACACCTACGTTATTCCTTGTGCATTTTGCCAGAATTTCACACCTGTACAAATTCACACCGCTGAAGGATTCTGCAGGGCGAGTCAGTGTCTTCCTTCCCAGGCCACAGTAGACTGCATCATTCACAAGGAGAATTGGGTGGCAGGGAGAAGATAGCTCAGTAGGTAGTGTTGTACCTCAATCCAGTCCCCACCACCCACATAAAAAAGGTTGGGCATACCAAGTGATTATAATCTCAATGCCAGGGACATGGAGGATCCTTGGGGCTTGCTGGCTAGCCACCTAGTGTCACCTTACTTGGGACTTACAGAACAGGGAGGGAACTTGTTTTAGAAAACAAGGTGTACATTGCCTAAGGAATGACACCCAAGGTTGACCACTGTCCTATACTTCCATATCACTAACTCTCAACCTCTGAGACAAATGGCTGAGGTGCCTATTTAATGTTTCAGAGCAAACCTGGCCTGAGGTTCTCCTAGAATCCCCCAGTCCCTACCTGTTACAGGGTCCTCCTAGTTGCATACTCCACCCTCTACCTTAAACTTCTCCAGCCCAGGGACTGGGTTGCCCTTTTCTATAAAATTGTGGTTACTTGGTCCTTTAAGTCTCTCTTTTGGGCCTCCGGGCTGCTGCACCTGGTTCCCCTCTCTCTTCCCCTCCTCCTCTGCTTCCATGGCTCAGGGTCATGACCACTGTGGAGTTTCCCAGATGTGTCTGTCTCAGGCATTGCTCTCCCTCTTAGCTACAATAACCCTTCTCCTCCATCACATCTAAGAGCAGTCATGTCCTTTCCTTGCTTTTTTTCTTTTTCAAACACACACAAGCACATATGTATACCTGCTTATTTGTGCATATAGATATGTCACTGGTTCCAGATAAAAGCATGTGTCCACATTCTACAGGTCCCTTATAGCTCTACCTGTGAGTGTGTCCTTTCCTTCTAAGAAGTAACTGTGATACTGATGTTGTCCTTATAAATACATGTTTTCCTTGAGCTTCATGTAAGTATAACCATGTAATATGTATATTGTAGTTCTCTCCTGCCTCCCCTGTCTCTTTCTTGTGTGAGTGTGTGTGTGTATGCGCTGCCTTGCATGCTTGTATGTATTGATTCTTTTCTCCCTCCATGTACTCCAGGGACTAACTTAGGCCTCCAGGCTCGCAGGCGTGTGTCTTGACTCTGCTGAAGCATCTAGCCAGCCCCAGTTCTGTCATCTTTTACTGATGTTGTTCTATTGCAATGCATCCATGTGTTTGAATGTAACAGTCGTCTCATTTTTCCCCACTGGGTAGTTTTTCACTGTATGGATAGACTACCATCCTTCCTGTTGGTTTCACTGGACTCCAGCTTTTAGCTCTTCCTGTATGTGTTCTTACATAATTGGACATGTCTGCAAAATATAATATCTGGAGGAGAATTACGGGTCAAAGTGAAGACATAAATCTAGTTGGAGTAGATCTTGCCAGAACACTTCCAGAGTGGCTGTAGCTTTAATATGCACCTGCACTGAGTTCAGGTCACACCTCATTGTCAGAATCATGACATGTTGTTAGTTTTATGAAAGAAATACTTTTTTGTCACCCTGGTGGCTATACAGCAGTGTCTCTTTGTGACTGTTTTGCATTCTTGCTGATACAAAATGGCATTGAACATCATGTCTAGTTGTTTGTTTCTACTTTTCTTTTAGATTATCATTTCCCCAAAGTTGTAGCAGAGGTTCAGTTTTAGGTTTCATCTATGAGTTTGGGCAGACTGTAGAGTGAGTTCAGAGAGAGCCTTGGCAACAGAATGAAACTGTTAATCCAACTGGGTGAAAATAAGAGCACTACTGCAATTGTTGAGCTACATTTGTTTTGTTAAATACAGGCCAGAACAATGGATACTGGCCAGGTCCATACCCAGAATCCTCCGAGAATGGCCCCAAATATATTAGTCAGGGACTTACTAAGGCAAACCCCATAAGGCTACATACTTCCTACTTTCATCCAGTTGGGGCAAACACACATCTTAATATACTTTCTACTATGAATCTCCTGCCTTCATGAGCAAGAACATTCTGTGCAGTTGAGGCACAGTTGAGGCTTGCTATCTTACATCAGTGGTTCTTAACCTGTGGTCATGACCCCTATGAGGGGAAGTTTAATAAATCTTTCACAGCAGTTGCCTAAGAATATTGGAAAACACAGATGTTTACATTATGATTCATAACAGTAACAAAATTACAGTTACAAAGTAGCAATGAAGATAATTTTATAGTTGGGAGTCATCACAGCAGGAGGAACTGTATTAAAGGACTGCAGCATAGAAAGGTTGTCTTACATGAATACCTGCCCCTGGCATTCGTAGACGTTATCTGTCCTTGGGCAAGTGGGGCTTACAGGTTAGAATCATTTCGGTTTTATAGATCTCTTAAGCACAGTAATTTGAACTTCAGCCATCACTCTAGCCATCACAAGACCTGTGTTAACATTTTAAAAAAAAAGCATTAAATAGTAGACCAAAAATCAAATATTAAAAAAACTCATTTGGGCCTGGGGAAGAGGCTCATTGGATAAAGAGCTTGCCTTTTAAGCACAGAACTTGAATTTGATCTCTAGAACCCACGTAAAAATGTCTGGATGTGGTAGCTTAGATTTGCAATCTCAGTGAATCAGAGACTAGCAGATTCCTAGGGTTGGCCTCGGCTGCTTAATGAGTTTCAGATTCAGTGAGTGGCTTTGTCTCATTAAAAACAAGAGAGATGGCATTTGAGGAATGACAGGGCTTGAGGTTGCCTTCTCCCTCTCATGCTTGCCTTGTACATTCATACATAGGAATGCACATGCACAGACATGCACGTACATATATACACGTTTAAAGAAAACCTTACAGAATGGGTCAGTTCAACCTGCTTTATAGGAGGGTTGCAGTAAGAGTGACGTGGCAAGTGTAACACAGTCACCAAGCACCAAGCAGTGAGCACTCTGTTCCAGACCTGGAAGAATGCAGTGTAACCCAATCACCAAGCACTGAGCTGTGAGCACTCTGTTCCAGGCCTGGAAGAATGCCGTATAACCCAATCACCAAGCACCAAGCAGTGAGCACTCTGTTCCAGACCTGGAAGAATGCAGTGTAACCCAATCACCAAGCACTGAGCTGTGAGCACTCTGTTCCAGGCCTGGAAGAAGGCAGTGTAATTCAATCACCAAGCACTGAGTTGTGAGCACTCTGTTCCAGGCCTGGAAGAAGGCACAGGAGAATAATGTCTAAATTAAGGAAATCTATTCTTGTATCAGGGGTCAGATTCATTAAGACATTGTAACAGTTTTTCCCTTTCTCTTTGTGTGAGCCCTCACCTGCCTCCTATTCTTTTGTAGTACAAAAGGAGAATGGTCACATGCATAATACATATGGGGCTAAAGTGACTGATTTGTTACAAAGGCACACTAGAGGTCATATCAGTTCTCCTAAGAAATTTGTCTTTGCAAGGGAAAAGGATGTGGAGTGAAAGTGAGTTTCTTAAAAAAGATGGGCACTAAGACAAAAATGTAAATGTAGCACTCAATTAGCGACATCTCCCTGCCCTAGTGAGGAACAGGAGGGAAAGGGCCTGGGCTTTGTCTTTCATGCCTTCTTCCTTCTTTGTTACTTAGCTCATCAGAGACTCGGGTTGTACATTTGTGCGGCTTTGCTTAGTGCTTGGCCTCCAGTTAGGAAGCACTCATTCTATTGTGGGCTGCCGATGGTTGATACTCATGGGAGGGTGCTGATGCTGATGAAGATGATGAAGATGCCTCTGGCTCAGAGGGACCTTGCCTGCCTTTGCCATCACTAAGCTTGGTGAAAATAGTCTCAGGGCAGAGGCCTTAGCAGGTCCAGAGAGCAGCGTGAGACGCAGCAGGAAGGACAGTGTTCCCAGATGCCTCTTCGCTTATCAGGCTTGGGTTGGGCCAGCCCTGACAACCCACATGACTTACATGAGTTTCATTGTTATGTTTGCTATGTGTATTTGGAATTGTGTGTTAACCAGGCTGTGGTGGTGATGCTTTTATTCTCAGTCCTCGAGGAAGAAGCAGAAGGATCTCTAAGTTCTAAGCCAGCCTGGCCCATAGAGTGCATTTCCTAGATGGCCAGGGCTTTACAGAGAAACCCTGTCTTGAGGCAGAGTGGGGTGGGAGGAGTATATGTACATAACAACAAAGTCACAGTGATTTGAGAAGGTGCTGGGATTTAGTTTAGGCCACCTAGGGCTTTAGTTTAGTTCCAGCATCTCGACTTATGGGACACTGAGGTATACTGTTAGGGTTATTAGTAAATGCAGATTTCGAATGTGAACTCACAACCGAACCCCTCCACCATCGGATTTCTGTGCGTGGATAACTTGCTTCCCTTAGGTATTTATTTATTTATTTATTGAAAAGGATTATTTATATAGTCTTAGAGAGGGGACTGAGAGACATAACCTTTGAAAATATGACCTGGCACACAGTTGGTGGCCACGTTGCTGAGATAAATCCACACTGATGGGTAGTGTCAAGTTTAGTGATCTTTCTTTATGAGCACAGTTGACTGGTACAAAGGAACGTGTGTTTTAAGCACACCTACTAGACCATGTAGCCTTGCTCAGCCTCAACCGTGTTGTTGTGGCTACAAGCAGGCTTTGGTTCTATAATTCTGTCACCAAATGTTCCATGCTCTTTAGAGCAATTGCAACTGAGATAAATCTGCTGTATAACTAGCCTACCATTGAGCGATCTATAATTTACTGGCATAAAACACACTAACCTGCACGTTAAATGGTAAGTGTGATGTTGTAGCCTTATTTTTTTTCTCTCCCCCTCATTAACTATAAAGCCTTTAAGCATGCTTTCAAGGTAGGTCAGGCAGTGCACAGGGGCCTGGTTGGCCTCCTGGGCTTTTATTCTTGTTGCTATTTCTTGAGCTCTCTGAAATGAATGGCTGTCTGTGTGAAGGAAGGTAGGCTTTCTTTCAATAGCGCAAAGCCCCATGAAGCACACACCTATGTGACACAGCATCTCCCCAGCAGACACACACATCTATGCTCCCTACCCACTTTAGTTACTCATTGTGGTGGATTTTCTTCAGGGCCTCACCTGGGTGTTATGAGAGCAGACCATAATGTATCCCACACATGTAAAAAGTTCAAACATCATGTCCCCTCTTCTCCTGTGTTCTGAGCCCAGTGAGAGCCACAGCAAAGAAGATCAAAAGGTGGCTTAAGGAAGGTTACAGTGTTGAGACAGAGGAGTCTATGTATGACCTTGTATAGCTCATCTGTAGTGAGGCCCTGCAAACAAAGATCCCACATTCACAGCACCCTGCTCAATACAAATTTGGAGTTTCTGGAACGTTTATTTTTGATGGCGCCATTATAGAATGTTTTTTCTCCTCACAGCCTTTCTGCATAGATTTCGTTACATGAGCCATTGTCAGGTAACAACTGCTCGACAAGCCTGTGGCAAAGTTCCTGTGGGTGCCATTGAAGAAGCTGGGTTCTTTACACTCCAGAGAGCACTGTAAAATGGTGGCAGTTGTAAGGAAATGCTCTTTGTCTACTCCTTCCATGTTGACGTTGACAGCCTTTGGAATTTGGTGGTTCCCCCCCCCCATTTGCGATATGGTTCCCCAGATGGCTTAGGAAAGCCTCTGAATTGTCAGTGAGATTGTTTTCTATAAGGGTGGAGGGACCGGGTTACTTCCTAATATATTTGTGGCAATTCAAGTAAAAATCCAGCTGGAAAACTGCAATTGTCACATTTTTTCCCTTTTTACTTATTGAAGAAGTCAAGGGTTCTCATAAGGAAAATGGGCCTCTGTGGGCCCGTATGTAACTGTGAAGTGATTTATCATTTGTCTTTGACGTTACATGAAAGTCGTCATAATCCATATGCAGGAAGAAACACCAACAGTGATTTCCCGTCACTTCTTGGTTATAAATTGACATAATTATCAGGCTCTTTGACTAACTTAAAAAGGCATCAGATAAGTTGAAGTTCTTTTGTGTGGCTTCTCTTTCCCCAGCAATATCTGTTACCTCCTAAATGAGCAGTATAGACTGACTCACCTTAGGAGAAAATTAGTGTCCTTTTCCTGGCACAACTTTGCTGCAGAATCCAAACAGGTGTGCTTAGGAATTGTGTCCTTTGCAAAAGGGCTCATTTTGATCAGTGGCTCCTGCATTCTGTAAAACCAGTATTTCTTGATTTGTAGATATATGCTTTTCTGCATTGGGGAGTGTAGACACACAGATGTATATATGTAATGTTTAAATTTCCTTTTTTATTGAAAATTTTATTAAAGATTATAATTAAAGTTTATAGTATAAATTAAAGTTTATAATTAATAACATGATAAAACTAAGGTTCTTTCCCTCTGCCCCCTCCCACCCGGACCTCATGTATCCTAGGCTGGCTTTGAACTTGCCTTATAACAAGCAGGACTTTGAACTTCTCACCATCTTGCCCCCATATCCTGAGTGCTGGGATTTCACACATGATCCACCCCACCAAGTCTATGCAGCTCTAGGCATTGAACCCTTGGCCCTCAGCTTTTTCTGGGCAAAGCACTCTAGCATCTGAGCTATATCTCCAGACCCCAAACAAGGGAAGATTGATATTGAAAACAAAACAAAACAAAAAAACTTGTCTAGTGCTATGGTCTGAAAAATGTCTCCCTAAATCCAAATGTTGAAATAAATGTCCAATGTGATATATAAGACTTAAATCAAGTCTTGAGTGTGAAAAGATTTATAGCTGTTATGAGAGAGCTTAAGATAGTGTGTTTGTGCTCTGTCTTGGCTCTGCCCTATAATGACCCAGTGTTCATCCTTCTACGCATGCAAAGACAAGCTGCCATTTTGGTACAAAAGAGCAGTTCTAATGGGATTCCCAAGCCTATTGGCATGTTTGCTTTGAAATCTCCAGTTAACAGAACTAACTGTGCGACACAAACCTCACAAATCTCTGCTGCTTATAAACATCAATGCAAATGAACTAAGACATAGACTATTTATTTTTGTTGCCTGTGCTTGGAATTTGTGTGTCTAGGCTGATAAATCAGCACATGGGTGACTTTAGTTCCAATGAGTTGCTTTCAGGTATCGGCCCCTTATCTACCTTCATGGCTCCATCAACTAGCAGGAAGTCCCAGCCACATTTTTAATATAAGCATCAAGTTATTGTATCATTACCACATACATTTTTGTTATTAAAAATAAAAGCACAAAAATGTCATGTGACCTTTGTAATACCATAGTGTTTACCTTTTGTCTGATAATCATGGACTGTTATTTAAGTCATCTAATCATTTGCCTAGCAGGTATAAGTTACCCTGGGCCTTCAGCATCCCATGCCTAATACACACAACATGTACACTCATATCTGAGGGCCAGAGGGAGCATAACTGGAGAAGCTCAGTGTGGGAGTACCTGCTCAGTATGTCATATACAAGGCCCTGAGCTTAATTCACAACACTGCAAAAACAAAACGAAACAAAATATCTTTCTGCTACCTTTTTCCTAATAATCCATCAAAATGTATTCTGAATTGTCTTTCCCTCACTGTGGCAAAGTGTCTGAAGAAAAGTCAGCTTAAAGGAAAAGGCTGTTTTGGCTTAGGGTCAGTGGGTTTTGGCCTGTGGTTGCTTGGCCCCATTGCTTTGGGGCCTGTAGTATAACAGGACACCAGAGCAGAAGGGTGTGGTTGAAGAGATCTCTTTACTTCGTGGTAGCTGAGAAGCAAAGGGGCGAGAGGAGGACACAAGGACCCTAGTACCCAAAGGGCATGCTCCTAACTCCATACCAGTCCACACTTTTTAAAGTCTGCCTTGCCTCCCAGTGGCCCCACAGTCGGCAAACAAATGTTTAAGCAGTAGACTTTGGGGGATAACAGCATAAACCATAATATGTATGAGCATATACAAAAGACATATAATGCATAGCAAAGAATTATATAATGGACGCTACCCTCTATTTTATGGTTGGGTAAGAGCTTTCTGTGAAACATTCTGGCCTGTGTGTTTGCGTGCTTGTTTCAGTAGTTGGGGGCAGGGGGGAGATGATCGCTCTTCCATTGTAACTACTTTATTTAGTCATTTCTCACCTTTGGTTTTCTACTGTTTTGTTCTTTGTTTTGTTTTGTTTTGAAATCTTCTTTCATATATTACATCAGGACTGTAGTTCCCCCCCCCCCCCCGTCCCTTCCTCTCTCTGCAGGATCCACTCTGTTTCCCTTCAGTCCAGGCCTCCCAGAGTCCTCGACCAAATGCGACTTATCAGGTTGCAATATGACTAGGCACAACTCCACATATTGCTTCCACTTTTTCTTAAAACAGTTTTACTAGTATATTATCCCAGAAAGTAACACCTGTCTGGGTTATCAAATTAATAGAGTTATGTATGACATTCTCTTACATGTCAAGATAAAGGTTTTCTGCTTATAATGCTTTCCCTTCTCTTTTCGAAACTAATGTCATGATTTCTTCTTTCTCTTCTCACGATTTTGTTTTCCAAAGAGTTTTTTCTTATGCTTTCACAGAAAAGAACAAGCAAAGATCTTCCTCCCTTCCTTCTTTTTTCTTATTGCCTGTAGTTTCTTATTTATATTTTTTACATCGTACCTTTTAAAATAGCTTCATTGAAATGTATTGCCCATTTCTTAAAACTCATTTTATGGCCAGGCAGTGGTGGTGCATGACTTAAGTCCCAGAGAGGCCGGCAGATCTCTGAATTAGTTGAGCCTAGTCTACATGGTGAGTTTTATGACACTAGAGAAAACAGGGAAGCTCTGTCTAAATAATCCAAAAGCCAAACACAGACACAAACAAGCAAGCAAGCAAAGAAACAAAAAAACTACTCATTTTAGTATATACCTGCCTTTCTGTACCCATAAATTTAAGCAACTTCAGGTTCTCTTCTAAGCTCACAGTGGATGTAGCAATCTTGAGTATTAATGACTTTTTGATTCTTATCAGTGTTATCAAAGCAACACAGTGTAACTAATGACTTGGGTATTATAAGTGACCCAGAGGTGACTTACAGTGTTTGAAAGGTATGTGTAAGTTAGGAGCAAATACTTGTTCCTCTGAGTGTTTACTTCTTCTTCACAATGATGAATAATGCTACCACAAATACTCATGTATACATTTTTATATTGGCATGTATTCTCATTTCTCTTAAACACTTGTCTATGAAATGGGATTGCTCTGTCATATCACAAATAACGTTTTGAGGCCTGATTGTCCTCCAAAATGGCAGCTCCAGTTTATATTACTATTTGAGAGTTCTCCCTTTTGTGTCCTTTTAGTTGTCTTTTGCCTTGAGATGTCTTCATAACTACCAAGTGATACCTCTTGGTTGTGACTTACATTTCCAGATGGGATACCCAGTTATACTGAGCAGATTCGTATGTGTTTATTGGTCACCTGTGTATCTTCATTGGCAAATGTCTGTTTAAATCCTTCACTAATTTTTAAATGGTCTGTTTGTCTTTGTATTAACTAGATGTAGAAGTCTTTCACATACTTGTGTGTAAGTTCCTCATCAGATATGACTCACAGATATTTCCTCCTACTCCAGGTGATTCTTCTCTCCTTATCTTGGTAGGATTATTCTCAGGTGGGGAAAAAGATCTCTTCAGTCTGTAATGTGCCAATTTGCGTGTGTGTGTGCCCTTTTGGCATCATTGCCTAACTGAGGATCATAAAGATGAATAAAAATGCTTTCTTCTGGGAGTTGTATCAAATTCTGTGTGTCATTACTTATGTTCCTGGTATGTACTCAGTAAATTTAGGGAGGGACATACAGAACCTGGGCATGGTGAAACCCAGTTGAAAATCCAGGACATGAAGCTGAGGCAAGTGGACAGTGATTGAGTTCAAGGTCAGAGAGTACTACATAGTGAGAGCCTGGCTTAAAATAATACACGAAAACAGAGGGATCTGATCACTAGTCCAATCCTGGCCTGGTGGCACGTCCCAGCACACAGAAAGTAGAGGCTGGCTTGTTTTACATGGAGAACTCCCAGCTATCTAGAGATATAGGGTAAGACCGAATATCTCAAACTACTTATCTCCTGAAAAAGGCATATTCATAGATAACAGATCAATGCCTAGAGGGTAGCTAATGTGATTCAAGTGATAGCACTGTCTGCACCAGGCATTTACCATGGTCTGAATCCTCCTACCTAGTCATTATACCCACCTGCCTTATGGGGCAGGAGAGAAAGTAGAGGTGTTGCCCGGTCAAGCTGTTTGCCATTAGTCCTATGAGAAAGGCAGAGTTGCTACTGCACTTGCTTGGTGCCAGACCCCACCCTAAAACCAACCTGCACTCCAAAATGGCCATAGAGTTTGCTTTGGGGATGTTCAGAAATAAATCCTTTGGCCTTTTCTCAGTTTGTTAAAATGCTGGTAGTAGAACTACACTTCCCTGTTACTTTGAACTGAAGATCCTGTCTGACTGGCCCTTGGGTCTAGAAATCACATAGTAATGAGTGAATTATAGCCCGTGATGAATGAAGGAGTCATTGGTTCTTAACTTGTATATGTTTCAGGAATGATTTCTTTTTAAAGACATGTTATGGTCATCTTTCCTTACTTTTGCTGGAGACCATTTGACCTCTGAAAGCCTGGATATGTGAAACTGAGAGTGTGCTCTCTGATAAAACCTGAGCAGACTTCCATGGCTTCTTTGCATTTCTCTTATACATAGAGAAGCCTGGTCTTACACTAATTGGAAATCATTTTTATTTTCCTGTCTGTCTATCTGTCTCTCTCTCATTCACTTATTCAGTTGGGTGGGTAGGGAAATCGGGAGGAGGTAGGAGGGAGTAGTATATGATTACAAAATTATTGTTATCGTTAGGGATATTTTCCATCCAAATGAGGTCTGTTTTTCACTCTTTTGCTAACTGGAAAACTGTCCATGAATCTGACTGCTCGAAAGTTCCTTCCTTATTTCAGGAAGAGGACATTCAGTAGTTTTGTTCCCTCTGGTGCAGCCTCTATGTCACTTCATTGCAACAGAGCAATTTAATTTGTACTGCACAACCATTTTCTTATGGAAAAGCTAATAAAATACAAATTTTAGTTTCAGCGTGAAATTGTGGCTGAAGGCCTTTGAGAGTTTTATGTGATCCCTGTCTGTGTGATGATGACAGAGAGTGATGTCAGCGCTTACACACATTAGGTACAAGGTTGATAAGAAGAGGATTCTCTAAACTTCATTATTTCCCTCGAAATGAAAACGTAAACTGATTCTTTGCATTCAGCTCCTAAGACCTTACCTGCCAATGGAGTAGGCAGGAATCTGGAATGAAGCTTTAAAAAAAACAAACCCAAAAGCGTCTCACCTATTCTGGCAGATTGAATTTGAGGTCAGCCTCATCTATATAGTGAGTTCCAGGACAGCCAGAGCTATGCATCCTGCCTCAAAAAACAAACAAACAAACAAAAAGCAACCAAAGAACAAAAATTATTAGAGATGCTTAGTATGTGATTGTAGTGAATAGTAATAGCATGATATACAGTAACCCTTTTTTCTATGGATGGACCATAGAGACACTTTGCTTATCTGTTTTCCATGTGTAAAAATTTTAACAGAAATGGTGATAAAGGTGACACCTGACACTGACTTGTGGCCTCACATGCACACACATACATGTGTACACATGTGAACTCATCCATTCATACATACAACAATGACAACTATCATGTAAGAATAATGTACAAAAAGTTCCTAGCACAGTTCACAGATGTTCAAAAGCAGACCAAGGAGAGATGGACTTGGGGCACACTCCAGTGTGGAGTCTTAGAACTCTAAGTGCCCACAGGAAGAGGAGTGCTAGAAATGCAGACTTGAGCCCGCCATGGTGGCCCAAGCATAAGCTACACAGAGAAACCCTGGCTGGAAAACAAAAAAAGAAGTGTCACGCCCTGGATTGTTCAAGGAACAAAAGATCACATTTCCCAATGCACAGCGACAGGTTCCTGCTTAGTAAATTTTTTTCATCTGCTCTGATATGTAGTTGATCCTGTGTCCTAGGGAAAGTTCTGTTTTATAGTTATCTGACCTGTAGACTGCCCTCTAAACCTTTCTCTCCCCCAGCTTTCAAATGCTTTGCTCTCTGTTGGCTTTGGACCTCTCCATCTGTGGTTCCCCATCATTCTTCATCTGGAAGTTTGATTCCCTTGTCTCCTGTCCATTCTTTAGTACTTAATTCTTGGCAGTCCCTTACATGTGACCGTGGAGCTTGGGAAATGCAGGTGGTGGGTCAAAGGCAAGCCCTGTAGTGTGGTCACTGCCAATAGGAAATGTTTACTCTCCATAATTCTTACAGCACTCTTTCCCACTCCTGGAGCTGAGCTGAGGATGCTGACCTGGGCATAGGGCTGAGATCAAAGCCCTGAGTTTGAGGAGTAGGGAGATGACTTAGTAAAGGGTTTGCTGCACAAGTTGGAGGACCTGAGATCCCCTGCTCCCTTTCAAAGCCAGCTGCAGCAGTATGCAGTTTTAATCCCAGTGCTTAGAAGGCAGAGATAAGGGCATCCCCAAGGGGCTTGCTGGCCAGTTAGTCTAGCTGGACTCACAGTGAACTTCAGGTTAGTGGTAGACCCTGCCTCAAAAATTAATCTACAGAAATGATTGAAGAAGGCACTTCACAAAGATCTATGTGTGTATGTGTGTCCTAGGCGCACACACACACACACAAACACAGGCTAAAAAGTAAGTTTGAATACGAGGTGGTAAACCTCAATTGCTTGGTTCTAAATGGGATTCTACCTTTAATTTTTTTTTCTAATCAGCTGCTTGAAGGGGAATCCTTCAAAGTCTCATTCTCAGCTTCTCCATCATCTTTAACTCCATGAAAACAGTTATTTCAAATATAAGAATTATTTCTATGAAATTTCTTTCAAAGTTAGGAGAGAGGCCAAGGGGACTTGGGAGGCTCTTGTCCCCGTTCTTGAGACTCACCCACCTTTCCTTACCATACCCTCAAGCCCTCACCCATCTGTCCACTCAGCTGCTAGTCCTTAGCAAATGGGGCAACCCGATTTCCCGCCTTTCCTTGGCCAAGAGCTCCCTAGGACCAATCGGGTGGTGGGGACTTGACATGTCCTGGTGGGGGAGCTAGCTGGGTCCCGCCCCCTCCCGCCCCCTTCACAGGTGCAGCCCTAATCCCCCCTGGCCTAGATATCCGGCAGCCTCTGAGAACCCGGGCTCTGTGATGTAATGCGCTTTTTTCACACTCCCGGCTTAAATACAGATGGAAATTGTTGTCATGTGTTAGAAATGTCGCCAGTGATATAAAAGGCGCAAGCTTGAGCATCTTCTCTCCCTTCTCGCACATCAGCTGCTCCTCCAGTCAGAGCCTGTGCCCTGGAAAACCCACTCAGTGGTCCGGTGGCCGAGGAGCCCCTAGCTAGCTTAAGAAGGGGTTCAGATCCCACTCCCCACCCCCGCCTCTCCTTACAGCCGCTGCGGAGCCGAAGACCAGCGTGGTGGGAGGCTCTTTCAGGCGCACAAAAGGAAGGATTAATCTTGGCGATTGGCTGGGCTTTTGCAGGCAAGTACAAGTCCATGATCTTCCCAGGCCAACCCCTGCCCACCTCTGGATTCGAACGCTCAGCCACTGGAATAAGGCTGGGATCAGGCAGGCTGTGACCGGAGCGCCTGCCACCGGAGGTTTGCGCTTGGGTTGTGGGAACATCCATGGAGGTGAAGATGCCATGTGTGGTGTGTGGACCAGGGAGGAGGGGAGACTGTGGGCCAGCTTGGGAGGGCCAGATGGCTGAGGCTGCGTTTTAATTCAAGGGGCAGGCAGGCCCCGTTTGGCTGGGCAGGGTGGGAGGAGAAGCAGGGAAGGGAAAAAAAAAATCAGAGGTCAGTGGGTAGGGAGAGGCTGGGCTCCAGAGCAGATGCCTGGCGAACAATGGGGCTTTTGAAGGGGATGCTGGAGGAAGTGTGGCGTGCGCTTTGTATTGCCTCCTCCGCATTGCAGGTTGGAATCGGGCAGCTAAATTTTAATGAAGTGCATTCCAAAGTGTGCTAGTCAGCCTGGGTTTGGGGAGCCAGAGAGAGGGGCGGCCCCCAGGCTTTGCTGAATGGGGACTGGGGGTGGGCGGGGGAGGGGGCCACCGAAATGAGTTCCTGATGGATGGTAAAGGAGGAGATGAAAGCCTGCTCAGTGTGGAGGGCAGGGGAAGGGGAGGGGGAAAGCCTTAGGCCCCCGTGCATATTAATAGGCTCCAGCAGGTGTTGGTAAATGCATGTTGCTGCATTGTTCCGGCGCCCAGGCTGGAGTAGGCGGGGAGACAGCGACTGCTTCTCCTGGCGGTAGTGGGCAAATGCCTTTGCACTTTGGAAGAGCTTCGCAAGCTCTCCAGAAAATAAAGAGGAAAAGGACCACCATCCCCTCTCTCCTCTCCCCCACTTTTAAAGGGGGGATATACATGCAGAAGGCTTCTTAGGTTTGCTTCCTGGAGATTAACATGTGTTTGTGAGAACACTGTCTTGTCTAGGTAAGGTATGCTTGTCTGTGGGCATCAGTAAATAGAGGAATCTGGAGTCTGGTTTGTAAGTGCTTGGGAGCTGGAAGGTTGTTCTCCCTGGCTGGTTCTTAATGGACCAATCCTGGAAGACTGGTATCTTTATTTCTTTAAAGAGACAGGAGGGTGTACCTTCTTCCCTCTTCTCAAACTCGGAGTCTGTCTGACTGAGTACCAGGGGGCAGTGAAGTGTGCAAGGGGGCTGTCTCATCCACAGAGTTGGCCTTCCACACAAAGGGAGTGGATTTGTGTCTGAACTAAATGGTTTGAGGGTCTGTGTTGTTTATTTGTACGGATTAGGAATAGGCCCCTTTCTCTTTCCAAGAGTTGACTGTGCCTATCCATTGAGAATCATTTAGGAGGCTTTTTAGTTAGGACTGTGCACTGGTCAGATAACCCTCGCTGGTTTTGTTGTTTGCTTGCATGCTTGTTTTTAACTACTCTTGACTAGAACCTATTCAGTGTTTTCAAAAGGTTCAAACGTGTTCATTGGAGGTTCCGATGAAAACTGAAAGCTGAAAGCGTCTGTAAAGGAAGGGGCGTGTGACTCTTATTTTGAAAATATTTAACCATGGGTTTATATACAATATATTCATACATATTATATATGTATAAAACTATGCACATTTTAACATAAACTAACATTGCATTTTGGTTCTGGGGGAAATGATTTGGTTGAGAAAGGCTTTCATTGTATCACCTATAAGGCCAGTGCCTTCTGAAGATTGGTGTTTTAGCAGAACTTCAGATCCTGCCTTGATGGGGGACATGTTCAGATTCTTTTCATGATTGAACTTGCACAGCCCCTAGTCAGTGAGGCCGAGCTCCCCACTTGCCTATGAGTTTGCATGCTGCTGAAAGCCTGAGCAGATTAATGCTATCAACACTGTCTTGATTCCTCCATCCCTCAGCTGAGAGAACAGGAGCTGCCTTTGCCCCTGGCTGTCTTTCCCCTCTGAGGCTGGGAGGGTAGGGTAGGGGAAGGAGGATGGGGCAGGAGGAAGGGATTGTGGCTGAGGCCCACCTTTGACTCCCCAGCCCCTCTGGGCCCCACCAAGTCAAACGTTAGAGCATTTCTGCTTCACGTTCCTCTGTAGTTTCTCAAGCTGCAAATTTCAAGTTGTGTTTCTATGGCAATGCCTTGAAGAAAATGTTTGATACTGTATCTGCCTCTCTTGTGTTTTTACTACAGAGGTGGAGTTGACCTGGTTTTTGTTGTTGTTGGTGGTGGTGGTGGTGATGGTGGTGGTGGGTTTTGTTTTGTTTTGTTTTGTTTTGTTTTGTTTTGTTTTGTTTTCACTGAATAGGCTTGAGGTTTACCTGCTGGTCCTTGTTGAGCAGAAAGCAGGGGGGCAGTTGTGTTTGTTACAGAACTTTTCCCCAGAAGGCTAGCGCTTTCATGTACAACCCAGGGTGTGTCCACTGGAGCAACCATCCAGTGGATGTATTCACCACTGAGACAGTTTCTGTGATACACCGCTGTAGATGGGCCTTTTGACCCATGAGATAATACATAGTCCATGAGTTATTGGTACGAAAGAAATCATGGCTGTAGCCAATGTGCATCAGGAACATTCTCTGCTTCAGTCTTGTCATGCACATAGAAGTGTAAGAAGGGAGAAAGCAGAGGGAGAAAGAAGAAAACCTGTACATTCCCAGAGTCAAGTGCTGATGTTCTGGTACCACTTACCAGAATGGATAAACAAATGGAAAGGTGTACGCTTTCTCTTGGCACCTAGGCAGTGTCTTTAAAGCAGTTAAGGAAACAGCAAAGGAGATGGCCTGTTTCATGGCATACATGGACCGCAAAGTATGTAGCTCAGTGTGTCTTTTCTAATGTGAGCTTCTTAGCCTTTCCACAGGGAGTGGATTGTGGGGAGACTTAGCCCTAAATGGGAAAAGAGTTCCCCAAGGTAATAATGACTGTAGAGGAGAGAATACTGGAGAAAGCAGAGTGGAGGACAACTCTCCATTCAAAAAACAATTTTTTTTTCCTTTGCAATCGCAGTTTTTAGGCAAAATCCAGTTCATTCGATAACCATTATTCCCACAGCCTGTTTATTTTCTCCTTTAAAGAATTATGTTGATAATCAGACCCCAAATATTTGAATGTAAGCACATCCTTGCCGTCATACTGACACCCTCTGGCACCAGACAAACTGTCATAGCATTTCTGAGAAGGAAGTCTGGTGGGAAGAGAAGGCAGCAATGCCAGTCACTGATTTGGGAACTCAACAGAAGCCTGTGTGACAGGGTCTCTCCTCTGCTTGGCTTCCGGTCTTCTGAAGTGTTATGAACACATGCTCCAGATATCTTGTTCTGGATCTTCAGCAGTTACTGCCATTTTTGGTCTCCAGCACATCTACACAGTGTGTCAGGAATGCCCACAACTGGGGGAATTATGGCTAACCAGTCCCTCCCAAGTACTGCAGTGTGTCCATTCTCTTCGGTAACTTACCTGACTCTGGGTCTATACTAATGAAAATGACTCTTGTTCCATTTCCTCCAAGGGTCTGCTGAGTTGATGACTGTGTGCCATGTGGATACTCAGTTTGGTTTGGTTTCATTTGGTTTGATTTGATTTGGTTTGGCTTGGTTTATTCTTCTTATACAGGTGTTGGCCTCTGGTTACTCATTTTGATTCTTTTTTTTTTCCCCAAGGAGATTGGCACCTTTAAAGTTTCAACAGACTATTAGATTCGGGCATAAAATCAATGGGAAAATGTTGTTTGACATTTAATATGATGTTTGAAAGGATCCAAAAACATGAAAGTAAAAAGAGACCCCGGGCTTGAAAATGACCCACTAGACTCAAACCTCTTCAATGTTCGTGATTGCCTGATGTGAATGGGAAAGAAGGAAAAGTCCTCCTGGATGAACTTCTGTTCTTTGGGATTCTTTGTTTGTGGAGGGTTTGCTGCTTTCCTTCCTGGCTCTTAGTTCTGAGTGCCAAGCCTGGAGTAAGCGTGTGAGCAGTGGATGTACCGGGAACCCTGAGCAGTCACTTTGAAGTTTGATCTGAGTCCTAGAGTGCTGTTGCTTTTGCCAGTACTTGAAAAATCACTTCAAAAATAGAGAAAGGTGGGCACAGGATCCCTTGTTTTTAAAGATGCATGTTCTTTCTGCACACTAGATAGTGGATCCCATATTTATGAAATTAAAAAAAAAAAGGCACTTAGCTTTCTGCTCAGAGTTTAATTGATCTTCAAGGTGATGCTAAATTATTGTGTGGGGTGTATTTCTCTTCCACAGTAAGATTAGATCCACGTGAATCTACAAATTTGACAACAGCTATATGAAATAACTTGCCTAAAAGGAGTAAGTGCCATAATTTCCTAATTAATTGTGGAACAATGCCAAAGAGTGTTGCTTTAGAAATACTAAGTATAGATAGGGCCCTGAAAGGGAGGCTAGTCGGCAAAAATTTATCTCTTTTTAATGATGCTTAGCACCTGGGTTTATGTAAACCTTTGCTACTTCTCTTTATGGCTTTGTGGACCTTTACATCATTATTGACATTTCTATCTAGTGGCGATACTCATCTGAAAGTAGCATGCATGTGGGTGCCTACTCTGTGACCTTGAATATTGAAGATTGTAGTATAGCAAAGAAGACTAGGCCTTCCTTAGCTTCTGAAGCTTGAGTTAGAACCCATGTTGATTTAATCCAGTCAAGGTAGGGAAAAGAGGATAAGGTAGAAATGATTATTGAAAATACTTTCTCTCTGTGAAGTTTATTCCTAAAAGGTATAAAAGACTTGATTATTTACAAATAAGGCCAATCACAAAGATAAATGTAATATATAATTTCCAGTTGATTTCAATCTCATACTTCAAAAGGACTGTGTGTGTATGTGCTCTCAAGTTCCACATTAATATATGCATAGTCAGACTTTAGTCAGAGCCACTGTGTTCTACTTGGAATTGACATCTTAAGACAATAATTAAAATATCCCTGCCATTGGTAGCAAATACCCCATGTCCTGAGATGTGGGATAGAGTGGTATAATGTGTTTAATTTCATTTGATGCCAAGACTTTGGGTCCCTCTTCCATCCCACATTGATAAACAGTAACTAGTCTAGCCCACGAGTTCTGTGTGTTACCATCAATCACATCCGGGTAACTTTCCATGTCGGCGTGTGTTTGCTGACTTCCTGCTTTCTAGTCATCACCTCTATTTTCAGGCTGCTTCATGCTTGAGCTAGCTCACAAGGAAGATTTAAACATTGCGCAAATACTGATTTTGCAACTTCTCTGTGCTGAGAACCGTTGGGGTGCTGGAGGTTTATGATCAACTGGATGGACAAAGATCCAGCATGGGGATCTTCATGTGTGCTATCGTCAGAAGCGTGGGGCAATGGCCAGTTATTTGGAAGGCAAAAACAGTGCCGATGTGGTGGGGGTATGGGGAGGAGAGTATGTCCAGGAACACGGGGATTGGGTACATTGTGGTTTTCAGTAGGGTCTTTAAGGTGTCAGGTTAGGCCCCACAGGGAAGGAAACATAAAACGTGAGAGAGTGAGGGAAGGGATTATGTGTGGATGATGGACCATCCAGTACAGACAGGACAGTAGAAGTGCTAACTGCACTTTCTGAGAAGTAGCAAGAGAATGGCTGGAGTAGAGAAGATGGCAGAACTGTGGAGAGAGTTCTGACTGCGGGACAAATGATGCTTGGCATTTTAGGGCACACCCACACTACTGACAATGGATGGCAGCCATTGCAGGGTGCTGACTAGATGGCAGACCTGGGGAGTCTCACAACCGAGGAATGGAAAGAGTGGGGGCGGGGCATGGCCAGGGAGATGTTCCTTTCTTCTGCTTGGAGGAGAGGTGTGCAGAAGGCAGGGCTCTATTTGTAAGTGAGTTGATGATGGTAAAAGAGAGATGAAGAGTCACTCTGAGTTTTTTTGTATTATTTATTTTTCAAGACAGGGTTTCTCTGTATAGCCCTGGCTGTCCTAGAACTTGCTGTGTAGAACAGGTTGGTCTCAAACTTGGATATCCACCTGCTTCTGCCTCCCCAGTGCTGGGGATAAAGCTGTAAGCCACCACAGCCTGACTTGATCTTTTTATTTTTCAAGGGTAGTTGTTTGGGTGTGATGGCTCTTTAGTTTAGCTTGAACTTTATGGGGGAAGTTGAGAACGTGTCTCATTCTGTGGTTTAGGTCAGGAGCTCAGCTAGGACTTAGTGAAGGAGAGATGTCCTGTTAGACATGAAGTAGCGTTTCAGGGAGGCTGTGTGACATTGATGGAAACCTCCTTTATGCCATGAGTTATGCTGTCATCAATGAGGCCAATCATACGACACAGCCAGAGCCATGGCTTTGTACCTCTTTGTGATTTTCTGCAGTTTCAGCTCCTGAGGGCATCTCCAATCATTGGGTAAAAAGGGGTATGTAGTGTGTGTGTGTGTGTGTGTGTGTGTGTGTGTGTGTATGTATGTATGTTCATGTGTGCATAGGTCCTCAGGCATGCTTGTGAAGGTGTATGTGGTAGGCAGTAGACAACCTCAGGAGTCCTGTTTTGGTGAACATTATTTGGGGGTTTCTTCTCCACCTTTGCTCCCAAATAAAAGACACAAAACATTGATATTTATAATAAGCCTTAAAAGCACTAGAGCTGGACAGTTATCAACCCTCTGTGCAATTTTATCTACTTCCTGTCAATAACCCCAAGTTATAACTTGCCATGTTCAACCTGGGCTGTTCCTACTGCAACTGGCCAGCCTCATGGCCATCCTCTTCCAATCCACCCACACTATGGCATCTTCTTCCTTCCTCCTCTCTCCTCTTGCTCCTCCTGAGCTCTGCCTCAGACCCCAAGCCTGGCAACTGAATCCCACCAACCTCTCCTCTGCCCAGCTACAGGTTATCAGCATCTTTATGTAACCAATAGTTTTAAATTACGGAGCAAGGTCACATAGCATCACTTGGTATAAGTGAGGACTTCCTAGTCCCCATGGATCGATCTCTAGATCTTGGGAGTCAGTATTTAGCATTCCAGTTCATAGCAACAGACCAAACCTCAACAACCTCCTGGGAGACAAGACAGAGTGGTCCAGTCGTCTGAAACTTAGCAATCAGGTTAGACCAACTAGCCAGATAGCTGCAGTGATCCACCTGTCTCTGCCTGCCCACCTCGAAGATTACAAGCATGGCCCACTGTGCCTGGCATTTTTCTGTGGGTTCTGTAGGTACACCTGAGGTCTTCTTGCATACAGATCTAGTACTTTCTAAATGAGCCATTCCTCCAGCCTTAGTGAATGCATGTTTTTAGGATTAGAAATACCCCCACAAAGGGATTTCATAATACACGTTCTTGTCAGTGTGTACAAGTCTTCCTTTTAATTCAACTTCCTTCCAGTTGAGTATAATCAATCTTTAAAAGTTGCACAGGTTGATAGAAGAAATGCTGTGTATAGATATGGTCTATAAATAAATATTTATTTATTTATTTATTTATTTATTTATTTATTTATTTATTTATCAAGACAGGGTTTCTCTGTATAGCCCTGGCTGTCCTGGAACTCACTTTGTAGACCAGGCTGGCCTCAAACTCAGAAATCCGCCTGCCTCTGCTTCCGAGTGCTGGGATTAAAGGTGTGTGCCACCACGCCCGGCCCCTATAAATATTTAAAATAAATGTGATCTTTACTTGACCTCTCAAGGCCTCTGGGGTCAGAGATTCTGTTCAGGTCCTGGGAGATGAGAGAATTTGCTTCCCTCTGTGAAAGTTTGCCTGCCATGGGCACAGTGGTAGCATAGGCCATGTTTAGCAGGACAAAGTAATTGCCTAAGGACTTAGCTTTCTGCAGGAGGATGTAACGTACTCAGCATTGTTCAAGCAGCTAATTAAAGACTAATGGGGAGACAGCCAAGTAGCAGTTTTAAAGTACATCTCCTGTAAAGGGGGAAATTTTAAATTATGCCATTATATCATTCTCAGAAAGAACAGTGCCTTCCGACATGTGGACAAGTTTTAGTAGTGAGTGTTAAATTAAAAAAAATAGTCGGTACAGCCAAGGTGGAGTGCCCAGTGAATTCAGATTTCTTTAAAAGTTCTGCAAGGTTGGTTGAGACGTTTTTTTTTCCCTAGTTAATGAAACAAATACTTCCTATCTCTCAGCTATGAGGAAGATAGTAGACTCGGGTCTGGGAGACAAAGTTGCATGGCTTGTGGCCCTTTTCCATCAGGATCCAGCAGCATTGCTGGTGAGCAGTGCATCTGTGAGAGATGATAGCATGGTGTCCCGTGAACTATGTAAAAGTGTTTGGGGGACAGTGAGTATAGTTGACTTGGCTGGAATTCAGGTCAAAGATGGTTTTGTGGCACAGGAAGTTCTGCTGGTGCCTTTGAAGAGCAGAGAGACAGGACACTTCAAGTGAGACCCCAGAGGAAAGGCTGCTGCTGGAACTAACTGTACAGTCATTCACTGTGTGGGACTGTCACAGGGGGACTTAGAGACACTCCTGTGCCCTACTGAGATATCAGTTTTAGAGCTTCCCTTGAAGGCAGTGGGAATCTTGGAGGAATTTAAACAGAAGGAATTCCATGCTTGCATTTTTAAAAAAATGACTGCCTAAGGTAGAGGCCTTCTAACTGATCCTCGGGCCAAACGTGATCCATGGCTTGCTCCTTTTCACAAATGAAGGTGTTTGTTTGTTTGTTTGTTTACATAGTCTTTCATTTGGGACATGATGGGGTTTTCCCCACTTTCTCAAGCTTTTATGCTATAACTGCAGGGAAGAGTGTCTGTAGCAGGGAATGTAGCCCCAACCCCTCAGCTTCAGCTATTTACTTGAAGACAGTTTGTTACCCCTTAACTTTTTTTTTTTTTTTAATGTTTTGCTAATCCTTGGCCCAAGTTTGAAGTTAATGCAGGGGCATTTATGAGGAAGCTATGGCTAAAGCCCCAAACCCAGTTCTTCAAGAGAGAGACTTTGAAGGACTTAATGGGTAATGGAATGAGAAATACAAGGGAGAGGAAGGCTTGGAAATCACATGCTAGTTCTAGGAGGAGTGAGCATGGAAATCAAAAAGTCACAAGGGGCATTTAAGTGGAGATGCCCAGCAAAGTGGGAGGTGTTTGAGCCTGGAATTAACCTGAGCAAGTCAAGAGTTGGGATTTAGATATTATTAGTGCATAAAACCCACCCTGGAAGTACCGCATTGTTTTTCTTCCTTCGCTTGTGTGCTCCAGAAAGGAATCTGTCTCTGCCAGTTTTCATCTTGATGATTCAGATTTCAGCTTCACAGGCTTTAGGGAGCCAAACTTGTATGTGGTATGTTTGTCAGTTTTTCATTGCTGTGATCAACAGCAGCTGCAATGGTGGTTGTTGTTGTTGTTGTTGTTGTTGTTGTTGTTGTTTGCTCATGAGTTCAGAGGTTCCAGTCCACGATCACCAACTAGCTTAGAAGTGGTGAAGCAGACCATAAGGTAGAAGGACATGGGGACATGAGGACGTGATGGGAGAAAGCAGCTTCCCTAATGTCAGCCAGGAAACAGAAAGGAAAGGGTCAGGACAAACTAGATCTTTTCCTGGTGACCTACTTTAACCAGATTCTACCTCCATGTTTCCCTCAACTCCCAATAATGTCATAGCAATCCATTGATTTATTAGAGCACCCAGCATTTAAACATGCCAAAGATCTCCCCCTGAACATTGTATTGCACATGAAGCATTCAACACACGAACCTTTGGGAAAGTTTCATACCTAAACTTTAATATGATACATTATGTAATTTGGTCCAGACCTACAGCTAACCCTTCATGTAGAATCATGGGAGGCTCCTTAATGGCTAGATAGTTGTCTTCAAATACTTATTTCTTGGCCTAGAATATTAGTCTAAGTTTAAGTATAGTGTCTCATATATTTCTATGTGATTCTAGGGTCTATCATGCAGTCAGTTCAACATACTAATCTTCATTTTGTAGTTACAAAACGTGGCACTTAAGTGAAAGAAGACAAACATCTTTCTTTAAAAATCTTTCTTTGATTTGTTCAACAAAAACTTGTCTAACACAGTATACCCTTTCTTGGTTCCTAAGACTATAAAGCATAGCATTATAGAAGGATTTTAAGTATTTTAGTCCAATCCTATCATTCTTAGAGATAGATAGGCTGTGGTTTGCCCATCTATCTCTGTGCATGATCTGATCCCCCCCGAAGGACATAAGATACATTGTTTTCATGTTCACTTTCCATTCCTGGAGCAGCAGCACATCATCTTGGCCCTGGCTGGTGCTGATTTAGAAGATTGTATTTTCCCCCCTTTTGTTACCAGACTTGCTTTAATTGCAGATGCTCTGCTTTAATGGGGTCAAAATTAGGGAAGAATGTTTCACCCTTAGTCCATTCTCTTATCTCATATGACATGCTGCTATCTGCATTCTTGAAATGTGACATGGAAAATTAAGGAACATGGAGTTTCTGGCAGTTTCCCATTTTCATCATTACATGAGCTGAAAGCATCAATTTTCATTTCATGCTTTGAATTGCTTGTAATAGGGGTTTTCAGTGAGTCTTTGGTAGGCAGATGAGCCAGAGCTCTGGGGCTGTTCAGGAAGGAAGAGAATAGCTCTGGAGCCCAGCAAGACCCCACATGCCTCTGGAGAAGAGGATTCTAGATGCATTCCTCACCCCACCCTGATAGAGAGCTGGTCTTACCATGCACTAGAGAAGCTAATTGTTTCTCTTGAGTTTTCTTGTGTTGCGTGTAATGTAAAGACCTGGGGTAGGCACGGTTTATTTTCTGCAGACAACATGAGAGTAGCTGAGGTTCTGAGCACAGTGGTATCTCATTTCAGCATGTGTGGTCATCTCAAAGATCCTGACCTTAGAGCAGAGAATCTCCCATCAATGGGTTAGGGATAGGAATCCAAGGCAGTAGACGCAGTTACATAATGCTCGGTTTGACTTTATTCCTTTAAACCCTGACTATGGGAGGTTGCCGTTTCCTTTGTGTGAAGTCACCTTCTCCAAGGCAGCTTTTGTGACTTCCAAGCTATATGGAAAACCTGTGTCTCTTACTCCAGACGCCTCCTGTGTTGTGTTTGCATTTTTCAGAATGCAGAATGAAGGTGTTGGAGTGAGCTGTTGTGCTTGCCAACCAGCAAGAGGGTGTTAAAAAAAAAAAGTCTGTTATGTTTCTTACCAGTTTGAAAATATGTATATTCTAACATTTTGTCATCAAGAAAACTTATGTTAGTTTGAGATGGCTTTAATCTAGGTGAATTTTAAGTGTGTGTGTGTGTGCGTGCGCTTGTGCACCTGCTTCTGAGAAATGTTAGGGCATTTGTTAAAAACTTTAATTTTTTTGAAGTGAATTTAATTCACTTACAATCAGGGATGTTGTGCTGAGTTTTGGCAGTCACATACAATCCTGGACCTGTCAATCATTCAAGGAGAGCATTGAAGTCTCCCTAAGAATTCCTTCCTCCCCATCCCTTTGTCTCCTTCCATTACCAGGCATCCATATTTATTTTGTGTTAACCAATTGTTTTTTTTACTTATCTCAAATGCCATATAAATGAAATCATTCCGTATTCAGCTTTTGAATTCAGATTTTTGCATAATAAATGGAGTTAAGTCTCACCCCTGTTGTTGCTTACCTTATTAGTTCCTTTGTATTGCTATGTATTGTTCCGTTTTATGAATGTACCACAGTACACTTAATCTGTTTACCTCATGAGGGACTATTGAATTGCTTTTACTGGGGGATTATGAATAATGTCATTAAGGAGGCTCCCACATAAAGCAAGCAAATAGGCTTAGAGTTCCTGGGCAAAGAACCACATGAGTACACAAGGGTTTTGTCAACTTAGGTTTTCACTTTGGGTAAATACAGAGGAGTGAGGTCTTTGGGTCACATGGTAAGTCCATGGTTAGTGCAATGAGGAACTTACCCGCTTCTACAGTGGTTGGCCATGGTGTTTCCTCTCGATGGTAGGCAGAGTAAGGCTCTCAGTTGCTCTATGTCTTCCCTGGCACTTGGGTTTGTTGTTTCTGTTTATTTTTTGAGTCAGGATGTCACTGTGTAGCTCTGGGTGGTCTGGAACTCCTAGAAATCCTCCTGCCTCTGCCTCCTTAGTGCTGCTATGAGAGTTGTGACGATTATTCTCTAAGACTTGGTACAGGTTGAACATCTTCCTCAGTAATCCCAGTGCTGAACTCCAGTGAGTTTTTAGTGTCATGTCCATACTTAAAATCTGTTGTAATTTCATTGTCTTTCTGAATGTGAGTTTTCAGATGAGAGACACGCACTGGGTAAAGGCTGTACAGATACTTCAGAATCCAAAGAACTGGGGACACTGAAACAGTCTTGTCTCAAATATTTCAAATAAAAGAATCTCAAGCTATATTGTCAAATGTTTTCTTAGTCTTTTGAAAAATGTTTATAGATGTGTGTGTATGTGTATGGGCTATAATGCTGATTCTGTTCATTGTGTGTATGTATCTCTGTATGTACGCACACACACAAATTCACACTACACACGGAGGAGAAAGGGCAGTGTTCAGGCTTAGGTTCTCTCTGTGCACTGTGTGGGCTCTGGGGTGAGTATCTTTACATTTTTGAGGCATGTGATAGTTCTTTTTTTTTGGTTTTTCTAATGCTGTGGTAGTAAGTTGTCCTGCTTTTCAGACAATTATAGATGCTAAACATGTCTACATATGCTTATTTGCCACCTGTATATCTTGTTTGATGAACTGTGTGTATAAATTCCTTATCCATTTAAAAAATCACGTTGTTTATAATCAAGAATTTTAAGGGAATACACAAGCTGTCAGTCAATCCTATTCATTAGTTTCTCTGATTTTTAAAATATCAAGATGGAGGCTGGGGCAATGGCTCACTAGTTAGGAGTGCTTACTGCTCTTCCAGAAGATTTGAGTTTGGTTCCCAGTACCCATGTCACACAGTTCACAACAATCTGTAACCCCAGCTTCAGGGTGTCTGATACCTTCTTCTGGCCTCTTTGGGCACCCATATGCACATGCAGACATTTACCCAGACATATGTACACATAAATCAATAGCATGATGGATTCCCCACTTTCTGCTTGCTGGCTTGTTTGCTTGCTTGCTTGCTTGTTCCCTTCCCCTTCCTGTTCCCCTTTCCCTCCCTCGCTCCCTTCTTTCCTTCCTTCCTTTGTTACATTTTTACTAGGAATTGGACAAACCTGGGTTTGCTCTGTCTCTGGCTGTAGAGATTGCTTTAGCCCACCATTTCACCTCTGTGGGTCTGTTCCTTCATTTGTACAATAGTCTGCATGCCTAATTGCTAGTTAATGTCAAACAGAGTGCCGTGCATAGACCCTCACACAGAATGTATTCTTAGTGAGCAAGTCGGGTAGTATTACCTACTTCTGTAAACGTTTTTGTTAGCCTGTCTTTCTTCTTTATGACAGATCTGTGGGGTCCCACAAGGGAAATCCTTGTAAAGTTTTCCTTACTACTGCAACCCGGGGAGCTGGCCAACAACTGGTATTTGAAAGCCATGGTAGCTGCATAGTACTTCGTTGTGTAAATATACCACATTTTCTCTGTCCATTCCTCTGTTGAGGGACATTTGGGTTCTTTCCAGCTTCTGTTATAAATAAGGCTGCCATAAACATAGTGGAACATGTGTCCTTATTACATATTGGAGCATCTTCTGGGTATATGCCTAGGAGTGGTATTGCTGGATCTTCTGGTAGAACTATGTCCAATTTTCTGAGGAACCACTAAACTGATTTCCAGAGTGGTTGTACCAGCTTGCAGTCCCACCAGCAGTGGAGAAGTGTTCCTCTTTCTCCACATCCTCGCCAGCATCTGCTGTCACCTGAGTTTTTTATCTTAGTCATTCTGATTGGTGTGAGGTGGAATCGCAGGGTTGTTTTGATTTGCATTTCACTGATGATTAAAGATGTTGAACATTTTTTCAGGTGCTTCTCAGCCAGGTATTCCTCAGTTGAAAATTCTTTGTTTAGCTCTGTACTCCATGTTTTAATAGGGTTGTTTAGTTTTTCTGGAGTCCGACTTCTTGAGTTCTTTATGTATATTGGATATTAGCCCCCTATCGGATTTAGGATTGGTAAAGATCTTTTCCCAATCTGTTGGTTGCCTTTTGGTCTTATTGACAGTGTCCTTTGCCTTACAGAAGCTTTGCAATTTTATGAGGTCCCATTTGTTGCTTCTTGATCTTACTGCACAAGCCATTGCTGTTCTGTTCAGGAATTTTTCCCCTGTGCCCATATCTTCAAGGCTCTTCCCCACTTTCTCCTCTATAAGTTTCAGTGTCTCTGGTTTTATGTGGAGGTCTTTGATCCGCTTAGACTTGAGCTTTGTACAAGGAGATAGGAATGGATCAATTCACTTTCTTCTGTATGCTAACCGCCAGTTGAGCCAGCACCATTTGTTGATGATGCTGTCTTCTTTCCACTGGGTGGTTTTAGCTCCTTTGTCAAAGATCAAGTGACCATAGGTGTATGGGTTCATTTCTGGGTCTTCAATTCTGTTCCATTGATCTACCTATCTGTCATTGTACCAGTACCATGCAGTTTTTAATCACAATTGCTCTGTAGAACAGCTTGAGACAAACTTCGGAGCAGAGACTGAAGGAATGACCAACCAGAGACTGCCCCAATTGAGGATCCATCCCATAAACAGCCACCAAACCCAGACAGTATGGCAGATGCCAACAAGAGCTTGCTGACAGGAGCCTGGTAGCTGTCTCCTGAGGGGCTCTGCCAGTGTCTGGCAAATACAGAAGTGGATGCTCACAATCATTCAATGGATGGAGCACTGGGTCCCCAATGAAGGAGCTAGAGAAAGTACCCAAGGAGCTGACGGGGTTTTCAGCCCCATAGGAGGAACATCAATATGAACTAACCTGTATCCCCAGAGCTCCTTTGGACTAAACCACCAATCAAAGAAAACACATGGTGGGATTTGTGGCTCTAGCTGCATATGTAGCAGAGGATGGCCTAGTCTGTCATCAATGGGAGGAGAGGCCCTAGGTCCTGTGAAGGTTTTATGCACCAGTATAGGGGAATGCCAGGGACAGGAATGGGAGTGGGTGGGTTGGGGAACAGGGGAAGGAGGGAGGGGATAGGGGATTTTTGGGAAGGGAAACTAGGAAAGGTGGTTAACACTTGAAGTGTAAATAAAGAAAATATCTAATAAAAAAAATCACCCCCCCCCAAAAAAAAGAAAGAAAGGCATGGTAGATGGAGAGCGGAGAGAGATACTGCTGATGTTTACCTAGTAAGAACCCAAGTCTTGGGTATATTTTATTTACACTTCCATTTATTTTACTGCTGCGGTCATTGATAGCTTTTTTTTCTAGCAAATAAGGATTTAGTGTTAAGGACCCTAACAGCAAGATTTGGGGAGGCGATGTTTGCGAATCTCTTCTCTCTCCTTAGCGCTTTTCGGAAGGGCTTGTAGGCTTCCCTTTGCTTAGGTGAAGTAGCTACCATGATGTAACTGTGGGTAGACTGATGACTTCTCAGTGGTGCTGAATGGCACCTCCTGACCAGACCTCCCAGGTTGTGGCCCATCATTTCTTGGCTGTTTTTAGGGAGAGGGAAGGTGGGTTCACTCTGATTGGCTTAGCTTTCTTGCAGCAGCAGTAAGGCCATCAGGGTTCCTATAACCTGACCTCATTTTTAAGAAATCGCTGACTTTGGCAGGGTCCTGTCAGAGCCTCACCAATTCCAGCGTTGGCCTCCTGAAAAGCATTGTTTCAGCTGGTCTCAGCTGAGTCAGCTCTAAGTCAGAACTAGGTCATAATAGCTCATTTTGTAGGCTGAGCAATGCTTCTAACCAACCTTCCACAGGGAGGGAGAAAGTTAACTTTAAGCCAGCTTGCTTCCTTGCTTGCTTTCAGAAAGTGGCTTTTTGAGACCCATGAGTAAGGAAGAGAGGGAGGGATAGGTTATGCCAAGGGGCTCTGGGATGTTTTAATTATTATGTTATATGAGCCTTACGCTACCCTAGCTGTGGAAATATCTCCAAATTGAACTGCCTTTCATGCTCTGGTGATCCACTTTCCAAAGCCAGGAGAAGCTGTAATCTCACCTTCAAGGAGAAAAGCAACCTTTTCATGGTATAGAGGGTGGGAGAGACTCCCTATTGTCAGTGTATCATCAATTCCTTCCCTTAAAATCTTGCTGAGAACACCCTTCAGAAGCTCAGTTCTAGAGACACCTCCTCTTGCTAGAACCCTGCGAGTAGCCCGAGGCGTGCTGTTGCAAGACAGTTTGGAACTCCACTTGCGGCCTGTTGCCTGTGGTGCTACCTCATTTTTTTGTTATGTTTGTTGTTTGTCTAGCTCTTTGAAAACCTTAGAGTCAACATACATTAATATGTCATTAGCAAGGAAAACCACTGTTAAAAGGAAGCTTAATGAAGCAATTTCTCCTAGAGGTCAGGGAAACACAAATATTATTTGCAATACAACAAATATTATTTGCAATACAACTTTATTACATGTAACGGCCCATTCCCACTGTCACAATTCTTCATATAGTAGCTGCATTCCAAGAAATATCTGGTGGCTGAGACTAAAGCTGTCCTAAGTTAGGAGAAATTCCTAACTCCCTTCTGAGAGAGGTGTTAAAAAAGCATGACTCAAAGAATAACAATAGAGTCTGGAAAAAGAAAACACCTAACATCTGTGAAGAAGTCCTCTGCCACATGTAAGTGTTGGGGCATTTCAGGTAGAGATCATGTGAACTGAGATCTGCTGACAGGTTAAGTACTGTGTACATTGGAAAGATTCAGTGGGGGCAAATGAAGGGGAATACCTCACTCGTCTTAGTCCTTAGACTGATCTTGCATTCTTGTAGTTTGAATATGCTGATCTAGAATAAACTAATTGTTCGATTCATTTTGCTTGTTCAGCTTGAGTTCTTTCTTTTTAAAATCTTTTTTTGCATTATGTGAGTGAGTATGAACATGGGTATGTACATGTGAATACTGCATTGGCATTACAGTCAGTTGTAAACGTGAGTGCTGGGACCCAACCCAAGTCTTCTGCAAGAGTTGCACACACTCTTAACCAATGAGCCACCTCTCTGGCCTCTTGAATTATTATTTTTTTTTAATTTTTAATATTTTTATTACATATTTTCCTCAGTTACATTTCTAATGCTATCCCAAAAGTCCCCCATAGCACCCCCCACTTCCCTACCCACCCATTCCCATTCTTTTGGCACTGGCATTCCCCTGTATTGGGGCATATAAAGTTTGCAAGTCCAATGGGCCTCTCTTTCCAATGATGGCCGACTAGGCCATCTTTCCATACATATGCAGCTAGAGACAAGAGCTCCGGGGTTCTGGTTAGTACATCATGTTGTTCCGACAATAGGGTTGCAGATCCCTTTAGATCCTTGGGTACTTTCTCTAGCTTCTCCATTGGGAGCCCTGTGAAACATCCAATAGCTGACTGTGAACATCCACTCCTGTGTTTGCTAGGCCCCTGCATAGTCTCACAAGAGACAGCTATATTTGGGTCCTTTCAGCAAAATCTTGCTAGTGTATGCAATGGTGTCAGCGTTTAGAAGCTGCTTATGGGAAGGATCCCTGGATACGGCAGTCTCTAAATGGTCCATCCTTTCATCACAGCTACGAACTTTGTCTCTGTAACTCCTTCCCTGGGTATTTTGTTCCCAATTATAAGAAGGGGCACAGTGTCCACACTTTGGTCTTCATTCTTCTTGAGTTTCATGCGTTTAGCAAATTGTATCTTATATCTTGGGTATCCTAAGTTTTGGGCTAATATCCACTTATCAGTGAATACATATTGTGTGAGTTCTTTTGTGATTGTGTTACTTCACTCAAGATGATGTCCATCCATTTGGCTAGGAATTTCATAAATTCATTCTTTTTAATAGCTGAGTAGTACTCCATTGTGTAAATGTACCTTAATTTCTGTATCCATTCCTCTGTTGAGGGACATCTGGGTTCTTTCCAGCTTCTGGCTATTATAAATAGGGCTGCTATGAACATAGTGGAGCATGTGTCCTTTTTACCGGTTGGGACATCTTCTGGATATATGCCCATGAGAGGTATTGCTGGATCCTCCGGTAGTACTATGTCCAATTTTCTGAGGAACCGCCAGACTGATTTCCAGAGTGGTTGTACAAGCTTGCAATCCCACCAACAATGGAGGAGTGTTCCTCTTTCTCCACATCCTCGCCAGCATCTGCTGTCACCTGAATTTTTGATCTTAGCCATTCTGACTGGTGTGAGGTGGAATCTCAGGGTTGTTTTGATTTGCATTTCCCTGATGATTAAGGATGTTGAACATTTTTTCAGGTGCTTCTCTGCCATTCGGTATTCCTCAGGTGAGAGTTCTTTGTTCAGTTCTGAGTCCCATTTTTTAATGGGGTTATTTGACTTTCTAGAGTCCACCTTCTTGAGTTCTTTATATATATTGGATATTAGTCCCTTATCTGATTTAGGATAGGTGAAGATCCTTTCCCAATCTGTTGGTGGTTTTTTTGTCTTATTGATGGTATCTTTAGCCTTGCAGAAGCTTTGCAGTTTCATGAGGTCCCACTTGTCAATTCTCGATCTTACAGCACAAGCCATTACTGTTCTATTCAAGAATTTTTCCCCTGTGCCCATATCTTCAAGGCTTTTCCCCACTTTCTCCTCTATAAGTTTCAGTGTCTCTGGTTTTATGTGAAGTTCCTTGATCCACTTAGACTTGACCTTAGTACAAGGAGATAGGAATGGATCGATTCCCATTCTTCTACATGTTAACAACCAGTTGTGTCAGCACCATTTGTTGAAAATGCTGTCTTTCTTCCACTGGATGTTTTTAGCTCCCTTGTCGAAGATCAAGTGACCGTAGGTGTGTGGATTCATTTCTGGGTCTTCAATTCTATTCCATTGGTCTATTTGTCTGTCACTATACCAGTACCATGCAGTTTTTATCACAATTGCTCTGTAGTAATGCTTTAGGTCCGGCATGGTGATTCCACCAGAGGTTCTTTTATCCTTGAGAAGAGTTTTTGCTATCCTAGGTTTTTTGTTATTCCAGATGAATTTGCAGATTGCACTTTCTAATTCGTTGAAGAATTGAGTTGGAATTTTGATGGGGATTGCATTGAATCTGTAGATTGCTTTTGGCAAGATAGCCATTTTTACAATGTTGATCCTGCCAATCCATGAGCATGGGAGATCTTTCCATCTTCTGAGATCTTCTATAATTTCTTTCTTCAGAGACTTGAAGTTTTTATTATACAGATCTTTCACTTCCTTAGTTAGAGTCACGCCAAGATATTTTATATTATTTGTGACTATTGAGAAGGGTGTTGTTTCCCTAATTTCTTTCTCAGCCTGTTTATTCTTTGTGTACAGAAAGGCCATTGATTTGTTTGAGTTAATTTTATATCCAGCTACTTCACCGAAGCTGTTTATCAGGCTTAGGAGTTCTCTGGTGGAATTTTTAGGGTCACTTATATATACTATCATATCATCTGCAAAGAGTGATATTTTGACTTCATCTTTTCCAATTTGTATCCCTTTGATCTCCTTTTGTTGTCGAATTGCTCTGGCTAGGACTTCAAGTACAATGTTGAATAGGTATGGAGAAAGTGGACAGCCTTGTCTAGTCCCTGATTTTAGAGGGATTGCTTCAAGCTTCTCACCATTTACTTTGATGTTGGCTACTGGTTTGCTGTAGATTGCTTTTATCATGTTTAGGTATGGGCCTTGAATTCCTGATCTTTCCAAGACTTTTTCATGAATGGGTGTTGGATCTTGTCAAATGCTTTTTCTGCATCTAACGAGATGACCATGTGGTTTTTGTATTTGAGTTTGTTTATATACTGGATTACGTTGATGGATTTCCGTATATTGAACCATCCCTGCAATGCTGGGATGAAACCTACTTGGTCAGGATGGATGATTGTTTTGATGTGTTCTTGGATTCGGTTAGCAAGAACTTTATTGAGGATTTTTGCATCAATATTCATAAGGGATATTGGTCTGAAGTTTTCTATCTTTGTTGGGTCTTTTTGTGGTTTAGGTATCAGAGTAATTGTGGCTTCATAGAATGAGTTGGGTAGAGTACCTTCTGTTTCTATTTTGTGGAATAGTTTGTGAAGAACTGGGATTAGATCTTCTTTGAAGGTCTGATAGAACTCTGCACTAAACCCATCTGGTCCTGGGCTTTTTTTAGTTGGGAGACTATTAATGACTCCTTCTATTTCTTTGGGGGATATAGGGCTGTTTAGATCATTAACCTGATCTTGATTCAACTTTGGTACCTGGTATCTGTCTAGGAACTTCTCCATTTCATCCAGGTTCTCCAGTTTTGTTGAGTATAGCCTTTGGTAGAAGGATCTGATGGTGTTTTGGATGTCTTCAGGATCTGTTGTTATGTCTCCTTTTTCATTTCTGATTTTGTTAATTAGGATGCTTTCCCTGTGCCCTCTAGTGAGTCTGGCTAAGGGTTTATCTATCTTGTTGATTTTCTCAAAGAACCAGCTCCTTGATTGGTTGATTCTTTGAATAGTTTTTCTTGTTTCCACTTGGTTGATTTCGCCCCTGAGTTTGATTATTTCCTGCCGTCTACTCCTCTTGGGTGAATTTGCTTCCTTTTGTTCTAGTGCTTTTAGGTATGTTGTCAAGCTGCTAATGTGTGCTCTCTCTAGTTTCCTTTTGGAGGCACTCAGAGCTATGAGTTTTCCTCTTAGAAATGCTTTCATTGTGTCCCATAAGTTTGGGTATGTTGTGGCTTCATTTTCATTGAACTCTAAAAAGTCCTTAATTTCTTTCTTTATTCCTTCCTTGACCAAGGTATCATTGATCAGAGTGTTGTTCAGTTTCCACGTGAAGGTTGGCTTTCTATTATTTCTTTTGTTATTGAAGATCAGCCTTAGTCCATGGTGATCTGATAGGATGCATGGGACAATTTCAATATTTTTGTATCTGTTGAGGCCTGTTTTGTGACCAATTATGTGGTCAATTTTGGAGAAGGTACCATGAGGTGCTGAAAAGAAGGTATATCCTTTTGTTTTAGGATAGAATGTTCTGTAGATATCTGACAGATCCATTTGATTCAAAATTTCTGTTAGTTTCACTGTGTCCCTGTTTAGTTTCTGTTTCCATGATCTGTCCATTGGTGAAAGTGGTGTGTTGAAGTCTCCCACTATTATTGTATGAGGTGCAATGTGTGCTTTGAGATTTACTAAAGTTTCTTTAATGAATGTGGCTGCCTTTGTATTTGGAGCATAGATATTCAGGATTGATAGTTCCTCTTGGAGGATTTTACCTTTGATGAGTATGAAGTGTCCCTCCCTGTCTTTTTTAATGACTTTGGGTTGGAAGTCAATCTTATCAGATATTAGAATGGCTACTCCAGCTTGTTTCTTCATACTATTTGCTTGGAAAATTGTTTTCCAGCCTTTCATTCTGAGGTAGTGTCTATCTTTTTCTCTGAGATGAGTTTCCTGTAAGCAGCAAAATGTTGGGTCTTGTTTGTGTAGCCAGTTTGTTAGTCTATGTCTTTTTATCGGGGAGTTGAGTCCATTGATATTAAGAGATATTAAGGAAAAGTAATTGTTGTTTCCTGTTATTTTTGTTGTTAAAGTTGGCATTCTGTTCTTGTGGCTGTCTTCTTTTAGGTTTGTTGAGGGATTACCTTCTTGTTGTTTCTAGGGCGTGGTTCCTGTCCTTGTATTGGTTTTTTCTGTTATTATCCTTTGAAGGGTGGATTCGTGGAGAGATAATGTGTGAATTTGGTTTTGTCGTGGAATACTTTGGTTTCTCCATCTATGTTAATTGAGAGTTTGGCTGGGTATAGTAGCCTGGGCTGGAGTTTGTGTTCTTTTAGTGTCTGTATAACATCCGTCCAGGATCTTCTGGCTTTCATAGTCTCTGGTGAGAAATCTGGTGTAATTCTGATAGGCTTGCCTTTATATGTTACTTGGCCTTTTTCTCTTACTGCTTTTAGTATTCTGTCTTTATTTAGAGCATTTGTTGTTCTGATTATTATGTGTCGGGAAGTATTTCTTTTCTGGTCCAGTCTATTTGGAGTTCTGTAGGCTTCTTGTATGTTCATGGGCATCTCTTTCTTTAGATTTGGGAAGTTTTCTTCTATAATTTTGTTGAAGATGTTTGCTGGTCCTTTGAGTTGAAAATCTTCATTCTCATCCACTCCTATTATCCGTAGGTTTGGTCTTCTCATTGCGTCCTGTATTTCTTGGATGTTTTGAGTTAGGATCTTTTTGCATTTTACATTTTCCTTGATTGTTGTGCCGATGTTCTCTATGGAATCTTCTGCACCTGAGATTCTCTCTTCCATCTCTTGTATTCTGTTGCTGATGCTCGTATCTATGGTTCCAGATTTCTTTCCTAGGGTTTCTATCTCCAGTGTTGCCTCATTTTGGGTTTTCTTTATTGTGTCTACTTCCCTTTTTAGGTCTAGTATGGTTTTGTTCAATTCCATCATCAGTTTGGATGTGTTTTCCTGTTTTTCTGTAAGGACTTCTACCCGTTTGATTATGTTATCCTGTTTTTCTTTAAGGATTTGTAACTCTTTAGTAGTGTTCTATTGCAATTCTTTAAGGGATTTTTGTGCTTCCTCTTTACTGTCTTCTACCTGTTTACCAGTGTTCCTTTGTATTTCTTTAAGTGTGTTATTAAAGTCCTTCTTGAAGTCCTCTACCATCATCATGAGATATGCTTTTAGATCCGTGTCTAGCTTTTCCGGTGTGTTGGGGTGCCCTGGACTGGGCGAAGTGGGAGTGCTGGGTTCTGATGATGGTGAGTGGTCTTGGTTTCTGTTAGTAAGATTATTATGTTTACCTTTCGCCATCTGGTAATCTCTGGGGTTAGTTGTTGTCGTTGTCACTGTTTAAAGATTGGAGCAGAAGCTGTGTTCCACTCACCAGCAGTCTCAAAATCCTGTGGCGGTGGTCCTGGGTAGCTGGCGGGTGTCAGCCGACCCTGCGCTATAGCTTTCCTGGTGCTGGTCCGGCCGGAAGAGGTCTGTGGTCCTACTCAGGCCGGGTTTTCTGCTTCCCTAACTAATGCAGTCTCAGGTCCCGCGCGCAATTGGATTGAAGCAGAAGCTGTGTTCCCCTCACCAGAAGTCTTAAGATCCTGTGGCGGGTGTTGTGGGTAGCTGGCGAGTGTCAGCCGACCCTGCGCCCTAGCTACCCCTGTGCTTTTCTGACCGGAGAGGCTTGTGGCCCTACTGAGGCCGGATTTGTGCCTCCCCAACCAAAGCAGTTTCAGATCCCGCGTGATTGGACTGGAGCAGAAGCTTTGTTCCACTCACCAGCAGTCTCAAAATCCTGTGGCGGGGGGGGGGGGGTCCTGGGTAGCTGGCGGGTGTCAGCCGACCCTGCGCTCTAGCTACCCTGGTGCTGGTCCGGCCGGAAGAGTTGAATTATTTTTGATGTTACTTTTGTGTTTTAAAGTTCCACATGGGTCCATATTATATCTCTGTAAGAGAGAGGTATAATACTAGGGTGAGAATGGCACTCATAATTTCAAAAATCAATAGAAAAGCCAAACTAATTCCTGCTAAGCTTGATTTAGGGAGCAGATAGTCTAGAAGAGCCGGCTGTATAGTTGTATATTTTAAGATATTCAATTTCGATGAATAGCCAACCTACAGAGAACTTGGAAGTTACAGAGGCCAAGTTAAGAGGTTAGTCATGTTCCTTGCCAGTGTCTATTTGCTGATTGAAAGATGTTCTTTGAAAGACCTTTGTATCCTCCAAGCAAACTTCTGGAATAATAGTGTCCTTGCCATGAATGTCTGTGCTCACAATGGCCTTGGTCTGAGGTTCAAGATGAGAAATGAGGTAACAAGGTCAGAATGCAAGGGGGGAATCCCAGCAATTGCCTTGGAAAAGCTTGCTCTCTTCAGCAGTTGTATTGACCTGGATTTCATGCTCAGAGTACCCTGGCACTCTTCCGTCCACCTCCAGAGCGTGCCTTTGGTGTTACATGTCTAATAGCAATTCCAAGGACTCTCACCTGCAGTAAGTGCTTTTGTGGTGTGCTTACAGACACCCACTCCACTCAGCTCCCAAGAACACTGAGGGAGGTTTCTGTATATTGTTGCTCACTGGGATATTGGGTCTGCCTATTAGGAGAAGAACTAGCCCAGACCTACTCTTCCCTCTTCCTACCCCCAAGTCTACCATGTAGGCTCATAAATGAGAGTATGCTCTGTTACTGAATCTGTAGCTCTGTGTGGTGTAACTTCTAGGGTTTGCAGTATATCAATAGAAAAGCCAAACTAATTCCTGCTAAGCTTGATTTAGGGAGCAGATAGTGTAGAAGAGCCTGTTGTATAGTTGTATATTTTAAGACACTCAATTTCGATGAATAGCCAACCTACAGAGAACTTGGAAGTTACAGAGTCAAAACCACTTATTTAGCAATCATCACTATAATGTCGACTCCACGGGGGGAAAGGCTGTGTTTGTGTCCTAAGATCCTCAAGATGCACCTTTACTCAGTCAGTATTTCCTAAACAGCCGCCATCTTCCAGATACTTCCTTATACTCTCAGCAAACTGATGAGTGAGAGACTGTTGTTCTCTTGAGTTTATATACACACACACACGGACACACACAGACACACACGGACACACAAACACAGGTGAGTTGGAACAAGTTTGTTTTTGTTCTGGAAATCAGGGTGTCAGTGAGTCAGTCATTCCCAGTTCATTGGACAGCAGTGCAAAGTCAAAGATGCAGAAGTCTGCCTGCCTTGTTTGATGGGCAGTGGAGCTCGGTAGAGTAGGGCAAGGGGAAAGGAAGATGAAGTTGCAGACTAGGGAATCTAATCAGAAGGGGGCTTCAGAGTCTTTTTGCTTTTTTGTTTTGGGGGGGGGGTTTGATTTGCTTTGTTGTTTTGGTTTCTCTATAGAGGCTTTCTCTATATAGTCCTGGCTGTCCTGGAACTCTCATGTAGCCCAGGCTGACCTTGAACTTAGAGATCTTACTTGCCTTTGCCTCCTGATTTCTGGGATTAAATGTATGTGCCACTAACCTTTTTTAATAGAGGATTTTGAGTACAGTTCTTCTGTTCAGCTTACTTTTCTAAAAAAGTTGATACTCTGCGGTAAAGTTCTAGATTGCTGATGTGCAGCTCTGTTAGCTTTAATGATCGTGCACGATCCTTGAGCCTTCATCCCGCCAAGATGTTGAGTCCTGTATTGAGAGACTCTCTTGTGACTTAGCATTTCAGAGGTCAGCTCAGGAGGCTCTTGACAGAAAGGCAGCTTAGGTGAGGAAGGACAGTGTGTAGGTTCATACAGCTGTCAGTGGTGGGGGATGCAAGCAGCTATGGGCCTGAGCTCAAGGTAAAGTTTGACGGGCTGTGTAGGAGGAAAGATGGCATGATTTTGCCCTTTACTCTAAAGAAGGGCATTTACAGACATGGAGCAGATTGGAAAGCATATGTATTTAACACATATCTAAGCAGCATTGAGGTGTATGCATTCAATCTGTGTTTGCTTTGTAGGAGAAAAAGGTGGAAAGGAAATTATTGATGTTTTAGTGCGCCCTTTAGGATTCTGGGGTGCTTGATTGTCCCTTATGCATGGTGCAGGGTCTTAGTTCATTTTGTTCTTTGTTCTTTAGTGAAAAGATCTCTCTCCCTCTCTTTTGTAGGTAGGCACCACTACAGCATTGAGTACAACTGTAATCAGCCTACACTCGGCTTGACGTAAGAAACGTGACTTGTGGTAGGGAGACCTAGCTCCTAAGGAGTCTTTTTTTATCCCACCAAAGTTGAATTTTAGGAAGCAGCTCTGGTGTTTAACTTTGAGTCATGTGCTCACTTCTGGCACTGTTAACTGACAGCGCTGGCTCATGAGGGAAAAAGAGAACCCGAGAGAAAGTTAACATCAAACCCTGATAAAATGCTAGTTGTACGGAAAGGATATAGTTTGTATAGCCAGTCCCTGACTCAGTGGAAAGTGAGTCTGAGAATGGCTGTCAGTTGCTCTCCCTGTTGTTCAGTGATACAGACTTCTTCATTCCAGGTGCTTTTCTCCTTGTTTGGGGAATTTCATCAACAAACTATTTTTTTTTTCCTTTTAGATGAATTTACCCGACAGTAGACTCAGACTTAGTCTTGGGACAAATCAGTAAATGAGACAGGAAAAAAAAGGGTTTGCATTGAGAGAGCTGGTAGTCTTTTTGAAACAGGGTCTCACTATGTAGCTGTGGCTGGCTTGCAACTCTCTATGTAGAGCAGGCTGGCTTCAAACTCACAGAGATCCTGTCTCTGCCTCCTGAGCGCAGGGATTCCAGGCTTGCACTACCACTTCTGATTGATAGTCATCAGAACATATGTGATCATTATGATTTTATAATAGAAAATACACTGATGAATGAAGACAGAATATAAGTGACTTCATTAAGTGTTATTAGCCATTTTCCCCCATTTTACAGTGCTAGGAATGATAGTCACGGCCTTCCAAATACTTTGATCTTAAGCTACACCCCGTCCTTCTCCCCCCCCCCCCTCTTAAGTGAAAAACTTTAAACCTAATACTTTATTCCTTGAGCATTTCATACACTGTATTTCAATCAGAGTCATTTCTTCTCCCAACCCCTCCCAGATCTGCCTCTGCCTCACTGCCCACCCAACTTTGTGTTTCCTCTCTGTACCATGTCTGTTTTAAATCCATTAAGTCAGTTCTGAGGTAGCCTGGGTGTGGAGTGTGGCCCTTCCATCAGAGGTCACACATCAAAGAAAACTGACTCTGCCTTTCCCAGTCGCTCCACAGTAGGGGACTTGCCTGCCTCCCCATTTGTTGGAGATTTGTTTGGCTTGGGTTTGCACAGGTTTTGTGTCACAATTGCTGTGAGTTCTTACGTGCATATGTTCTCTTGTATATAAATAAAGATAAAACAACAACAAAAACCCAAACCGAAAGTAAACAAGGAAAAAAAAACTCCACTATTTCCTTGTAATAACACATCCTTCTTGGCCCTTAAACCATTCCTGTCCCCCTTCCATTAAGATCTCTGATCCTCGAGGGGGAGGGGTGTGATATGGATGTCCCATTTGAACTGAGCACATGGAAGTTCCTTATTCTCTGTGCATTGGCCAGTTGTAGTTTTAGTGGTTTTAGTGTTAATTCCTCCCTTGTATAAGAAGCATCTCTGGCGAGGGTGGAGAGGCAGACACACTGATCTTTGGGTAAAGCAATATGTCATCAGGAGTCATTCTAATGCTATGTCACTTCAGCACAATAGTAATAGTAGGTTTTCTCGTAGGCTCTGTGACCTGCCTTGCCACGGGTGCTTGGCCTCACTAACAGTGCTGGGCTTGTGGAGTAGGCCTTAAATCCAATAAGAAAGTGATTGGGTATCTTCATGATATATTTTATTAAACATATTTTATTTTTAATAAAAATATGTATCATTATTCTTTCTTCATTGTTTCCATGGTCCCTCGACCCTGCTTTCTCTCAATTCCTATCCTCTTTTTCATTAATATTGTCTAAGTTAGGGTTGGGATTGATATGATTCAACACCATGCGCATATATATATATATATATATATATATATATATATATATATATATGGTGTACTGGCTATTTTTGTGTCAACTTGACACAGCTGGAGTTATCACAGAGAAAGGAGCTTCAGTTGAGGAAATGCCTCCATGAGATCCAGCTGTAAGGCATTTTCTCAATTAGTGATCAAGGGGGAAAGGCCCCTTGTGGGTGGGACCATCCCTGGGCTGGTAGTCTTGGGTTCTATAAGAGAGCAGGCTGAGCAAGCCAGGGGAAGCAAGCCAGTAAAGAACGTCCCTCCATGGCCTCTGCATCAGCTCCTGCTCCCTGACCTGCTTGAGTTCCAGTCCTGACTTCCTTTGGTGATGAACAGCAGCATGGAAGTGTAAGCTGAATAAACCCTTTCCTCCCCAACTTGCTTCTTGGTCATGATGTTTGTGCAGGAATAGAAACCCTGACTAAGACAAATTGGTACCAGCAGAGTGGGGTATTCCTGTGACAACCTGACCATGTTTTGGGGAGGACTGTGGAAGGACTTTGGAACTTTGGGCTTGAAGATCCATTCGTTGTTAAGAGTTCTGTCAGATGTTGTGTAGGAGCTTGGAAGATAATGCTGAGAACAGTGCAGAAGATGGAGGCCTGGTTTGTGAAATTTCAGGGGGAAAATTAAAGACTCTCTTCAGGGCCATTGCTGTTTTTATTGTGAAGATTTTGTAGTTCTGGTTAGCTGGGGCTGAAGAATCAGCTGTGATTAACAAGATACCAGAACTACTAAAGCAAAAACTTTGCATTACTGGGACTATTGATGCTGGTTAGCTGGAGCTAAGAAATTAGCAGTGATTAAGAAGAGACCAGCATCGTTGAGGTGACATCTTCTGGGAAGTGTTTTCTGAAAGCACAAAGAGGCTGTGTTTCAGAGATAGGCAAGGTTGTACTCCTTCTGCAGTGGAACTTGGTAATGTGTAAGGGTCACCCAGGTGGTACTGGTTTTGAAGACATGAAGGGGTCACACAGCAGCTCAGGCTCGGCACTGTGAGAGGCCATGGAAGGCCATTGGTGAAGGTGCAGCCCCAGTTGCAATTGAAGGCCCAGGACTGAAGGGGTCATGCAGTGTTTTGGAGATGCCAGTACCATGAGATGACCACCAAGAGCAGCAGCAGCAGTGGAGTACAGGCATCTGGAGCCCAGAGGACGACGTGTGTGCTACAAAGGGCATGGCTGGAGAAGTGACCCAAGCCCTTGGAGGAGCCCAGAAGATCGTGAGTTGGATCCCAGACATTGGACGGTTGGAGATTGATTTTTGCTTTGATTGTGACTGTGCCCTGATATTTTCCCTCTTGAAGGAAGAAACTGTTTTAGTGGAACCCACAGTTAAGAGACTTTTAATTGTAAAAAGACTTTGGATTTTTAAAAGAGATGGATATTTTAAAGAGATTGAAATTTTAAGAATATGTAAAGACTGTGGGACTTTTAAAGTTATTTAGATCTTGGGGATGAATAAGAATGTAAGGGTTGAGGCTTACTAGTGATGTGTTTGTGTGTCAAGTTGACAAGGGGTCAATTGTACTGGCTATTTTTGTGTCAACTTGACACAGCTGGAGTTATCACAGAGAAAGGAGCTTCAGTTGAGGAAATGCCTCCATGAGATCCAGCTGTAAGGCATTTTCTCAATTAGTGATCAAGGGGGAAAGGCCCCTTGTGGGTGGGACCATCCCTGGGCTGGTAGTCTTGGGTTCTATAAGAGAGCAGGCTGAGCAAGCCAGGGGAAGCAAGCCAGTAAAGAACGTCCCTCCATGGCCTCTGCATCAGCTCCTGCTCCCTGACCTGCTTGAGTTCCAGTCCTGACTTCCTTTGGTGATGAACAGCAGCATGGAAGTGTAAGCTGAATAAACCCTTTCCTCCCCAACTTGCTTCTTGGTCATGATGTTTGTGCAGGAATAGAAACCCTGACTAAGACAAATGGTGTATGTAAATATATGCATAAATACAACCTGCTGAGTCTTTTTAGTGTTACTGTATGTATGTTTCTGGGCTGACCATGTGGTATTGGATAACCAACTAGGGGGCTCGTCCCTGAGGAAAATTATTCTTCCTCTCTCAGCAGTCACGAATTGCTTGTGTGCCTATATGTAGGAGTAGGGCTCCAAGAGATTTTCCCCATTTCATTTGGGTTGTCATCTGAAGTTGGAATTATTCAGGTTTTGTCTACTAAACTCAAGGGTGTGGTGTGTTCAGCAATAGGATCTTACTGTCAACTTCCGGAAGGTAACCAGTTGCTGATAATAACCTGTAGCATAGCTCTGTCATCGACTCAAAAAGAATTGACCCGTTCTTGTTCTGGGGTTTTTATTCGGTGATTACAGGGTATGTGTATATATATGCATGCATACACACATATATATGTATATTATCTTCTCCTGTAGTGTTTCCAAAAGGAATTTACTGTTAGCTCTTGTTCCCCACATCCCCTCATCTGCCCTTCCTTCCTATCCCCCACCCCACTTGATGCCTTCTAGTCCACGTTTTCTTTCTTTCCTCTCTCTCTCCCATTATAGTCCATCTCCCCTTGCTTCAGAAAATCCCTGCTCCCATATAAGCCTTTACTAGTTTCCTAACCTGAGTGGGCATTCCAAATGAAAACATACATATCTAAAGCTTAAAAGCTAAAATTCTGTATTTTCAAGAAAGCAAGCATATGTTTTGTCTTTCTTCATCTGAGTTTTCTCACTCAAGATGATGGTTTCCAGTTCAGTCCATTGGCCTGCAAATTTGACTTTTCCTAAGTTGAGTATTTTTCCATTGTATAAGTGTAACACATTTTCATTATCCGTTCATTAGTCTATGATGGTTATTCCTGGTTGTCAACTTGATTACATCTGGAATGAACTACAATCCACAAGTGGAGGGCACACCTGTTGTGATCCAGATCTTAAGGCTAGAAGACACAGGCTTCTGACCCAGGTCTTGGCATGAAGATCTTGAGGCATAGTGGCCATGAAAAGCTCAGGCCCAGGCAAGGTACTACACACCTTTAATCCCAGAACACTGAGGCAAGTAGATCTCTAAATTCAAAGTCAGCCTGGGACAAGGCAAGTTCCAGATCCAGGCATGGTGGTAGACACCTTTAATCTGGGCCACATCTTCTGCTGAAGGCCTGTATAAGGATAACGTTTAACTGGGGCTGCCTTACAGGTTCACAGGTTCAGTCTAGTATCAAGGCAGGAGCATGGCAGCATCCAGGCAGGCATGGTGCAGGAGGAGCTGAGAGTTCTACATCTTCATCTGAAGGCTGCTAGGAGATGACTGCTTCCAGGCAGCAAGGACAAGGGTCTTAACGCCCATCCCTGTAGTAATGCACTTCTTCCAGCAAGACTACACCTACTCTAACAAGGCCATACTTCCAAATAATACTACTCTCTGGGCCAAGCATATTCAAACCACCACACAGTCTGTTTTCTGTCATATGTATAGGATATTTCTATTCTCCGTTCTACCTTCTCAGAAAGATAATAACAGCCACAGGTACTGTGCTGACCTGAGCCGAGCTGTCAGAGTTTCTCCGTTTCACCCTGTGATATAGTTGGGGATTCCATGACCATAACTCAGCGAAAGTCCCTGGAAAAATACTATTATTTTCTTGGTTTGTCTTTACAAATCAAACTTCATTCACCTTTCTCGTCTGTTTATAATTTCTGAGGATCTAGAACTGACTGTTTTGACTGTCAGATCCTCTTTGCAAAGCAAATTTGATGAGATGGTGTCTGATAGCAGGTAGAGAGTTCTCTCCCACTCACCATAGCTGGTACCAAGTTTACATGTGTGTCTGTCTGGAGCTCAAAGGTCCAACCACTGGCAACAGAGGTGCTGAGGTACCTTAGCAGAAGCTCTGCTGGAGGGTCCCACCTGACGTCTTCATCACCTCAGTGCCATGTGATACTGGGTTTTGTTAAGTGTCTGTTATTTCATCTGGAAAATTTCTGCTATCCTCGTAGAATCTGACACTCTGACTCCAGGACTCCCACAGTAGTGAGACTGGGCAGTTCTTCAAGGCCCATTACATTATGGGCCTTTACATTATGGCCCATTACATTAACCTAGCTGTCCAGTCTCATTTTTTCATTGGGAGGTTCAGTGCCAAGTGTGTCTCCTGTTTTGTGGACTCCCAGAATGCAGCAGATTTTTGAGAGCTTGCAGGGGGGGATCTGTTCTTATTGAGAGACTCTTTGACCAGGGAGATTTCATTGTCCCTTGTGACCAAGTTTTCATACAAGATTAATTATGTTCAGTAGCATTTGGCATCCATCTCTTCCATTTCTTGTGCTGGATCAGTGTTGCAAGTGGGATTTGAAACCTGCAAAAAATGTTTCGCTGTGTTTTCTTTATCCTGCCTCTTAAAAGCTGGTTGAAAATCCCCTCCTCTTCCTCTTCCTCCTCCTCCTTCTTCTCCTCCTCCAATAAGATTGCTGATAAGATGGCTTCCTTCTAATTTTATCAAATATAGTATGTCCAGAAACAAAACAGAACCATGTTTCTGCATGTGATTCCTGGCAGAAATGGTGCTACTTCATCTCAGGATAAAACTGTGAATTTTTAGGAAGCAACAAAATGTGATTACTTAAGGACAGCATAGCCTGTGTGCCAGAGTTGCTTTGGTCTTGGCTGCTTGAGGACATTGCTTGTGATTTATAGGAGCTCAGGGTCCTGGCTACAGGCAGAATCCTCCCTCAGCTTGAAGGGTAGCTGAGTAGAGAGCCAAGGTGTGGTGGGGTGGCCACTGTTGCCTTCCCAGGAGGGTCATTAACATATTTATTCATTCATGGGACACAAGCCAAGGATGTGCATGTGTGAGATGAGGCAGATACACTGAGACACTTGTCATGCATCCATCACTCACAAAAAGGAATGCAGTGGGGGGAAAACATCCTAGAGGCCGAGTCCAGAGGGAGACTGTGCTGGGAGACATAAATCTCCCCACATCAGTACTGACCTTATTATCTACACTGCCGACCCTTAAAGGTAAGCCTACTTCATCCTGGGTCTCACCTGCAGAAGCAGTGAGCTTTTCTCACACTGGAAACACACAGGCAGCACTGAGCTTAAGCAGAGTAGACCACTATATTTTGTGGAGAATTTAAATAGTACACTTCTAAGACAGTGTTAACTTTTATGCGGATGGGTAATTGGGATAAAGTAAGAGAGGTGTACAATTTAATATTACTGAAAAACTTAGGAATCATTTTATTATTTTTGGATATGTTTTAAAATGTATTTCAAGGGGCTGAAGAGATGGCTCAGCAGTTTAGAGTACTAACCACTCTTTCAGAGGACCCTGATTTGACTTGTAGCCTTTGCATGACTCTATTACACTTTATAATTATAGTTCCAGGGGTCCAGTACCCTCTCCTGGCCTCTGTAAGCACCAGCCACTCAGTGGTGCACAGACATATAGGCAGGCAAATCAAACAAACACATACAATGTAAAAAAGTAAAATACAATATTTTAAGTAGAGATAGGTGAGAATTCATGTTTTTTCTTTTATCCTAGAATGTCTTTGAATATCGGCATGGCTCTGGTACTGATATTTCCTTCATATAAATCTTACTTGTTTTAATTTGAAAGAGCATCACCCTCAGTAGCTCATATATTTAAGTACTTGGTCTCCAGTTGGTAGAACTAGTTTGGAAGGATTAGGAGGTATGGCCTTATTGGAGGAGTTAAGTCACTGGGGATGGGCTTTGAGGCTTCAAAAGTCCTCACCATTTCCAATGTTTTTCTTTGCCCCTTGTTTGTGTGGATCAATTTTGTTCTGTTTTGCTTTGTTATTTTTCAAGACAGGGCTTATGTAACCCTGGCAGTCCTGGAACTTGCTCTGTAGACCAGGCTGACTTGAACTCAGAGATCTGCCTGCCTATACCTCCAGAGTGTTGGGATTAAAGGCGTGTGCCACCACCCTTCAACACTTGAGTGAATCAAGAAGTAAGCTCTCAGATACTTCTCTGAGGCCATGTGTGCCTTCTTCTGTGTTCCCTACCATAACGGTCTTGAACTCATCCTCTGCTGGTAAGCCCCAGTTAAACACTTTCTATAAATGTCTATCTAATCATCCTGTCTCTTCAGATTTCAGTTGAAAGGTAACTAAGACATAACTTCATCAAAGGTTTCTTGCACTAACCAGGTTTCTTCTCTCTCTCTCTCTCTCTCTCTCTCTCTCTCTGTCTCTCTGTCTCTCTCTCTCTCTCTCTCTCTCAGTCTGTGTGTGTGTGTGTGTGTGTGTGTTTAATATATTGTATCACCTGCTCTTACGCGAAATTATTAAAGTTTTCTGCCTTTGTTTTTTATCTTTGGAGAGCCAAGATCCTTTGCTTCCCTCGTGGTCTAGTTCTGTTCTTGACTTAGAAATTGATTATAAGCGACATAAAGAACATGTAAAGTGATTTTACAATTTCAGCTCTTACAGAACATTGTGTATGGATTGAACTTCTTTGTATGTGTTCAATGTATGTGAAAGGCCCTTTACATATTCCTTTATTCAGTAGATATTTATTGAACCTTTACTGAATACCAGCCCTGTTCTGAGTACTTGGATTATATAAGTTAAACAAATCTGTGTGTTCTTGCAGCATGCATCCCAGTGGTAACCATACATCATTCCTAGTCCCCATGATAACTCTTCAATATAGATATTGGCTCAACCATTTCTCAGGTGAGAAGCGAGCTGATCCAGGCAGCAGATGATGAGTATGGTCATGTTGAGCATAGAAGAACGTTGAAAGGATGTAGAAAAAGTCAGACTTGTTACAGCCTGAGTTTGGTCAATAGGAGGCTTCTTGGAATGTATGAGTCCTAAATTAGCTCTTAGAGGAAATCGTTATTTAAATTCCGAGGAGAAATACAATGCTCATTTTCTTTGATTGTCGCAAGTCAACAGGATGACCCAGAGAAAGCCAGGTCTGGGTGAAAATCAAGTGTTTGCTTGCTGTAGTCAGCAGCATACATTAAACTTCTAGAGTAGCAGAGGTGGGAGTAACTCTAGTCTGTTAGAACGAGGATCCTTTATCTAGAGACGAGAACACAGTGTTTTATTAGCAATATCTGCACGGGAATGACAGCATCACCACTGATTCTCATGCTAGTATGTCACATGCGTTATTATAATTATGTTGATTGCATTAGTGCCCGGAGATGAATCTTTAGAAAACAGCTATTAGAATTGCTAAAGAGATTCCTAATACATGGTGACTTGATTGCTGGGAGACTCTGATAGGAGAAAGAGACAGAAAGTGGAGAAATTTAGGTTAAAATGTTGATCACATAGTTTGTAAATACAATTGAACAAAATGCCTCTATTTGTTAACACGCCAGACAATTAGAAAACAGTTAAAAATTAAAATCAAAGACCTTTAAAAACCTTCTTTATTGAGATAGATTTTATATACAATGTATTGCTCATATTGAAAAAAATTGAAGCCATCACCATTATTAAAACTGGTCAAAACATAGGCCCAGTTTTATAGATTTTAGTCTTAGCTGCTTGGAATACTGAAACAGGAGAATGACTGGTATTCAGGAGTTAAACCAAGCAACATACCAAGACCAGGCAATGAGAGGGGACAAAACCATAGTCACGTTTCGTTTGTGTAGGTTTTCTTGTACCTATATGTAATTACTCTTATCCACCCTATACTTTTCCCATACCTACAAATGATATATAAATTTCTTTTTTTAATTTTAATATTTTCTTTTAGGTGTTTTGACTGTGAATGTCTGTGCAGTAACTTCAGAGATGCTAAGAGGGTGGTAGATCCCTTGGAACAGCAGTTACAGGCAGTTGTGAGCCACCATGTGAGTTTAGAATTGAACTTTGATCCTCTGGAAGAGCAGTCTGGGCTCTTAACTGCTGAGTCATCTCTCCAGCCCCAATACATATTCTATTGCTAGGCATAAGGTTGCTTTTCTTAGAAATTTTATGCAAGTGAAGTCATGCAGTATGTATTTTTTTTTGTGAAGGAACCAGTCTGGCTTCAATCAAAGCATAATGGTGAATTATGCTTTATTCACTGGCATAATTCCTTGAGATCCATTCATGCTATAGGATATAGCCTTGGTTTACTGTTTAACTGCCAAGTAGAATTGTGCTTCTTATGTGTAGACGCCATAATTTACCTACTTCTGTGCTGGTAGAAATGTCTGTTGTTTCTATTTTGGGGCTGTTATGAACATCTGCAAGTAAGTCTTTGTATGGTTTTAGGCTTTCATTTCTCTTTAAGAATCTAGGTGTGGGCTGGGCGTGGTGGTGCATGCCTTTAATCCCAGCACTCGGAGGCAGAGGCAGGCGGATTTCTGAGTTCGAGACCAGCCTGGTCTACAAAGTGAGTTCCAGGACAGCCAGGGCTATACAGAGAAAACCTGTCTTGGAAAAAAAAAAAAAGAAGAAGAATCATCATCATCATCATCTAGGTGTGAAATGGCTGAATGTTGCCTTATCTGAAAATTTAGGCAACACACCAACATTTCCATAGGGCCTCTGGCATGATCCTTCCCCACCTGTAAGCATATGAGATTTCAGTTTTCCCACATTTTAAACAGGTTTAAACATTTAAGCCTGGCCAGTCTTTTTAGATGATGATGATGGTGTGTGTGTGTGTGTGTGTGTGTGTGTGTGTGTGTGTCTGAGGAGGTGGCTGTCTTGTGTGGGTATGTGTGAGCGAGTGCTGGTGCCAGCTGAGGAACTTTTGGTAGCTGGTCAGTTGTGAGCTTTCTAAGGTGGCTGCTTGGAATCAGACTCAGATCTGCTGCCAGGGCAGTATGACTCTTAACCACTGCTCCATCTCTTCAGCCTCTTGGCTAGTCTTTCTAACTTTAATCCTTTCATAGAGTATAGTGCGACTTCATTCTCGATAGCAGATGACATTGAGTCTTTCTGTGTCCTCACTTCCTTTTCATGCATCTTCCTTTTGGATGTGTATCCTGAAATATTTTGCTCCTTTTGTGTGGGTTTTTTTTTTTTTTTTTTTTTTTGGGGGGGGGTTTTCGAGACAGGGTTTCTCTGTATAGCCCTGGCTGTCCTGGAACTCACTTTGTAGACCAGGCTGGCCTCGAACTCAGAAATCCACCTGCCTCTGCCTCCCGAGTGCTGGGACTAAAGGCGTGCGCCACCACGCCCGGCCTGTGTGGGTTATTTTATTTTCTTAATGCATTTCTAGAATTTTTTACATAGTATCAATAAATGTTGCTTATCAAATATTTGGTTTGCTGTGCTCTGTGTTTTTCTGATTTTATACTCTCTTGTAGAAGGCAGAAGTTTGGATTTTATGGCAGTCCACATTACCCCTTGTAATATGGAGGGATCACGCTCTTGCTATCACATTTCCTGAAATGGGGGCTCAGAGGGGTTTTCTCTTATTTCCTTTATAAATATTGTAGTTTTGGGATTTTTCTTTTATGTTCCTGATCCATTTATTTATTTATTTATTTACTTATTTACTTACTTACTTACTTACTTATTTGAGTCAGGGGTGTGGAGACAGTCTCACTATGTAGCTCTGGCTGGTCTGGAAGTCACTGGGTAGATCAGGCCAGTCTTGAAGTCATAGAGGTCGCCCTGCCTCAGCCTCTGCCTCCCAGTGCTGAGATTCAAGGCATGTGCCATCACACATTGATGATATTGCGGGGTTTTGGTTTGGCCTTTTGTTTGTTTCCTTTTAATGCAGACTTTTAGTTGGTTTTCTACCATTTCTTGAAAATGTTTCATTCCTCCACTAGATTGTATTTGTACCTCTGTCTGTAAGTATGAGGTCATATATGCCGTGCAAGTGAATATTTGGATTGTCTCTTTTTTTAGAGTAGGATAGCACTGTGTTGGTGATTGGGAATCGATAAGTCTTGAAATTAGATCTAAGCCTTCTTGTCCATCTTTAAGTATATTTTGGTGATTGGAAAACTTCTGCAGAAAAGTTCTACATGAATTTTAGAGCCCCTGTTTGCAGTGCTACAAATGTAAGCTGGAATTTTGGTTAGGACTGCATCAAATATGTAAACATAGATCTGTTTAGGGTCAGTTTACATTTTAACAATATTGCCATGGGGCCCGGGGTCTGGCTAAGTGGTACAGTGTTTCCCTGGCCCATGCAGGGCCCCTGGTTCCATCTACAGCACATGTCCTGCCCCCAGTAAAGTGAGTCTTTAAAGGTATTGGTTTTTCCTTTTAATTTTTTGTTTTAATGTTTATTTGTGTGTGTGTGAGTGAGTGAGAGAAAGAGAGAGAAAATGTGTGTGTGTGTATGTGTGTGTATGTGTGTGTGTGTGTGAGAGAGAGAGAGAGAGAGAGAATGTGTATGTGTGTATGTGTGTGTATGTGTGTGTGTGTGTGTGTGTGTGAGAGAGAGAGAGAGAGAGAGAGAGAGAGAGAGAGAGAGAGAGAGAGAATGTGTATGTGTGTATAGTCTCAAGGTCCTGTTCTTTCCTTTCACTGTGTGGTCAGATTTAGTTTTTGATATTACACATTTTTGATGCTACAGTAAATGCTACTTTAGCATTTCAGTTCTGACTACAGATTGTAAGTGGATAGAAATATATTTTTGGACATCATTCTTGTGATCTGTAATATTACAGATTGAATCAGATTGTCTGCATCGATCAGGGGTTAGAAACCTTTTTCTTCAAAGTCCTTTAGCAGGTATTTTCAGCTTGTGGGTTGGACGGCCTGTGCGGTGGTGGCTTCTCTGCCTGGTGTAGGGAAAACAGTTGTGGTTAATACATAAGCAAATGAGGAGTGGGGAAGTTCCCTAGCAGGCTTGGTCATGGAAACTGCTGCAGAATGCACAGGTAACTGTGCTATCTGGGGAAATCAGCAGCTTGCTCTACCATCTCCCATCTCACTTGTCTTTCCTTTCCTTGGTGTTCCTTCTGGGAGTCCTTGATGTAATGTGTTGGTTAGAATAGAGGAAAGCAGATGTATGTCTCTCATTTATAATTTCAGGGGAAGTGCTGTGTCTCAGTACTAAGTACTGCATTAGTTAATACTAAGTACTGGCATAGGTACTGGCCTGGGTCTCTCTGAGATACCCTCCCTCTGACCAGCAGGTATGAAAGCTAGTGAAGGTCTATTGTAAGCCTTCTTTCCATTCTAATCTAACTATCGTTTGACAGAAGTTTGTATTTGTTGCAGGAATTTGATCACACTGTGAACCCCAAGACTGAGTTATTTATGCTTGGCCTTGAACTAACCCTAGCAATCTGTTGTAATCTTCTGGCTCCTCCTCATTCTCTGGCTCTTTCTGTCTTCACCTGTGTCTAGCTTGTTCTCCCTCTGTAACCTGTCTCTAAAACTCTCCAGGTAAAACTGCTTCCCTCTGTCTTTTTCTATGCACTGCTCTAAGTAGCCTCTCTATTCTCTCCTTTCTCATGAGAGTTGGGCATATCTTATTCTGTCAGATCTTTCTCTGATTCATCACTTTGTCCACCACTCAGTTAGACGTCACTTTCAAACATGGGTGCTACCTTCTGCAAGCTAACTTTATCTTCATTGTTTGGGATTAAAGGCATGTATTATGATCACATCTGTGTTCCATCTAGTGGAATTTAAGGTATGTGCTAAGGAATGAGCCACACCACAAGGAGAAAGAAACAGGTTCTTCTCAGTAAATAGCACTATCCTGGGGTTCACACTGTGATCAGATATCTTGTAACAGATATTTATTTTCTTTCTTGCTTTTTTTTAACTCAGTATTAGAATTTCTCAAATTTTTTTTTCCATGATCACAGAGAATTTGCATAGGTTTTCTTTTTTGAGTTTTTGAGAACAATAATTGGATTGATAAGCTCCCTTTGTCATCCCACCGTGTGTGTGTGTGTGTGTGTGTGTGTGTGTGTGTGTGTATGTGTGCTCTTGCATGCATGTGCAGGCGAGCAAATGAAACTCAGCCTTCCTTATATAGAAAGTACTTTACCAAAGTGCCCTACCCCCAGCCTTGTTGAGGGGTTTTCTTTTGGAGTCTCTGTGTAGCCCCAGCTGTCCTGGAACTCACTCTGTAGAGCAGACTGTCATCGAACTCACAGAGATCTGCCTGTCACTGCCTCCTAAGTGCTGGTAGTAGAAATACATGACACCACTGCCGTCCAGATAGAATTTCTTATGTCTAACCTGTCTTATATTGTTGAGAGAATCCTTTCTTGACCATGGTATATTATCATTTTATTTAGAATTTTGTTCACGTATTCATATATTTTTTCCTGATGGATTTTAAATATGCCTCTAATATAGGGAAAATAAATTATTTGATATAAAAGATCTCATTTTTATTAAAAGAAAATAATTATGATAATAGAGACAAAATGATCAACTGTCTTCATTCATTCATTTTTTTTTCTTAAAAAATATGCAGTTAGAGCTGGGGCAATGGCTCAGTGGTTAAGAGCACTAGCTGCTCTTCCAGAAGACCTAGCTAGGTTCAATTCTCAGTACCCTCCATGGCAGCTTTACAACTGTCTGTAACTTCAGTTTTAAGAGATCTGACAGTGTGACACAGACATGCATGTAAGCAAACCACCAATGCACATAAAATAAAAATAAATCATTAAAAATATGTAATTGAAGTAGGCATTCTTTTTTTTTTTTTTTTTTTTTTTTTTTCTCGAGACAGGGTTTCTCTGTATAGCCCTGGCTGTCCTGGAACTCACTCTGTAGACCAGGCTGGCCTTGAACTCAGAAATCCGCCTGCCTCTTCCTCCCCAGTGCTGGGATTAAAGGCGTGTGCCACCACGCCCGGCGAGGTAGGCATTCTTGAGTAGGCTACTCTTACAGGAACAGAGTTGGAAACAGGCCTTATAGGTTTTGTCCGTCTTTGATTATTAGTGATGAATAAGTCCAGTGCTCATGTGATCTGGTTCTTCCTTTATTCTGTTTGTTCTTATGCTATAGCAGAATACCTGACAAAAATGACTTTAGGAAGCACAGGTTTGTTGGGGTCATGGTTTGAGAAGGTAGAGTTGGCCATCTTCAGCTGGCTTCTCCCCTTTCTTTATTCAGTCTCAGGGCCTATGTGACAGTGCCACCCATGTTCAGGTTGGCCTGCCCTTCCCAGTTCAACCTCTCTGTAAACTCACTCGTAAAGATAGGCCCAGAGGTGTCCTTCCTAGGTCACTGAGGTCCAGCCAAGTTGACGATAGTGATTAACCTTCTCGGTAATGGGAGGGACATGGACTTTCTATCACTGGTTAGGTCTAAGTTTGAATCTAGACATCCATGGGCCTTTGATTTCCCACTTTAGATAACAGTGGTATAAGAATTAGTGTAAGACACCAATGGATAATACCATGCATCTGGTAATGGCACTTTAAACTAACGTAGCTTCTGCTTCCAGGGCCATAGCAACTCAGGCCTCTCAGTCCCTTCTCCACATTTCTCAGGTAGCCACTTATCACCTTATGACTTTTTAAAGTAGACATCAGTCTTCCACTAGAGAGGACAGCAGTGACTTGATGGTTGTCCAACACAGTAGGCAATGGACTTGCTCTTGGAACACTGGCCTTTTTCCTGTCCCTTGAGTACCCTTTTCCTTTGAGGGCAGATTTGGTGGGACACTACTATAAAATATTGAGGATGGTTCCTAGAATACAGTAAATGCCCAGTATTGTAATCTGGTCTATTCTGCCTTATTATCCCCGACCCCCTTCACCCCACTTTACCCTCCGCCCCCACATGCACCAGTGCTGGGAACTGGATCCCATGTCAAATTCCTTCTATTCACAGTGAATAATATTCCACTCATAGATATGTGATACTTCATCTACTTAGCACATTTGGTTTCTTTTTTTCTACATCAATATTTAAAGGAAGCCTAAATGTATACTTCACTTTATATTTTACAAACTTTGAGAGTCTTACTAGTCATCTTTGTGGAACTGTTCCATGTACACCATGATTTTAAGTGTGGAAAATGATTTAATATTCTTGCCTCTGCGTTGTAAATGGTAATAGCACCTACCTGTCATCATGGGACATCCAAAGCTGTTCCTATACATTGTCCCAATACCTCTGGGTGGAGTTACAATCATTGCCCCTCTGTCAAATTTATAAGAACTAACACCTGCAAATTACAATTGCTCTCCACAGATAATCACAATATGGAATTTGACCTGAAGTAACCTTTGCAATTTTCATTAAAGGATCATTCACCTTAAATTTAACCTATGTTACATCTTGTCAGTGCCTCCCCTCTTCCTTTTCCTTGGGGTGGAATAGGCACTTCTGGAAACTCTCATGGTTTACTTGCCTAGATAAAGAGGAGTATCTCTGTGTTGCCAGTGGCTGAGGAGGTAGTCACCAGGAGTTGCCTCTGATACAGTGCTGTGAACAGAGTGAATTTCAGAACCTTAGCAAAGGGTCTGGACCTTTCCTTACTGAGAGGTGGAGGTTTGTCTTCATTCTCTGCAAAGCGAGATGACTGCTACTTGTTGTGAGAGCATAGACGTTCTAATTTTTAGTGCACCCCATTAATGGTGCATATTTAGTCTCTTCTGTCCATTTTATCTTGAGCTTTGTGTATTGAGAAGTCAGGTAACTCTGATATAAAGTTGATAACATGGGCTCACCCAGCTCTTACAGGTTCTTAAGGCTCTGTGACTAGAACAGCATTGAAGTTCTCCTTCATATATGCAGCGCTCTTTACACCCTCTTGACCTGAGTACTTGAAACCTGCTATGCAGGTTTGTAACAGGAGATGTTGGGAATTGGGGAGAGCTGGACCACATCAACAGGAATGGTTACTCGTCCTATGTCTCTTCATTGCTGGTTTGTATCATGGTCCCATGATGGCCACCTCTTCTCAATTTCAAAGAGAAGCTGGAAATTTGATCCTCTACCCCCCTCCCCTGATTTATCCTGTTTTGAACTTTTTAACTGGCCTCTAAACCTGAACTAGATATATAGAATATAGGTCTTTCACCATCCTTTAAAAAAGATTGATTTTTTATTTTATATGTCTGAGTGTTTACCATATATAACTTCAAGTTTGTGCTTACTAACAAGGAGGCCAGAAGAACCGGGTGTCAGATCCCCTGGAACTGAACTTATAGGTGGTTGTGATCCACCTTGTGGTGCTAGGAACTAAACCCTGCTCCCCTTGGCAAGAGCAATAGGCACTCTTAACCCCCTGAGCCATAGCTCCAGTCCTAGAGCCTACCAGCTAATCAGTAAGGGTGTGAAATACTTCACAGTATTTAAGCACATTCACATAATTGCACAACCAACCTTCAGTCAGATCTCCTGGCAAATCTAAACTTTTGTTCCCAACCAACAACTTATCCTTTCCCTCCCCCAAGTGACTGGACTGACATTGTCATTTGTCTTTATTAATTTGGTTACTGTGGTGATCCAATCACAGTGAGTTTATAGGGTATTTGCCTTTCTGTGTTGCTTTCCCCCACTCAGTTGATTGTCCTTTGGCTTATTCAGGTAGCATATGTTAGTGTATCCACCTTGATGCTGCATTTGAAATGTCCAAACCAGCTGTTGTTTGTAATCAGTTGATAACACTTTGCTTAACAGTTGGCTTTTTGTTGTTTTTGTTTGCTTGGTTGCTTGTTTACTTTGACACAGAGTCTCATGTGGCAGCCCCAGGTAGCCTGGAACTCACTGTATAGACTAGGATGACCTCAAACTCACCAAAATCTGCCTGCCTCTACCTCCCAAGTGCTGGGATTAAAGCTTGCATGATCACACCTAGTTAGATTTAGAAAACAATTTAAAGCATTATATAATCTTACCAAAACATGAGTTCCACCAACTGGATTTTGCATTGGCCCTTGTGGATAATAAAAGTAAACATGGGAATTATTTAACTCATTACTGAAGGTTGTTAGAAATTAGAGAGGATCAATTACCTTGTGTAGTTACACTGAAAGAGCTAAACTCCTTATACTTTATATAATACAAATTTATGGAACATAATAAGGTTTGTGCTTTTGTGCCTTGTACCCATCTCTCTCTCTCTCTCTCTCTCTCTCTCTCTCTCTCTCTCTCTCTCTCTTTCTCTCTCTCTCTCTCTCTCTCTTCCTCTCTCTCCCTCACTCCCTCACTCCCTCCCTGCCTGTGTGCATGTGTGTGTGTAGAGATGTTCCCTCAGACAGGTGCATATATGTGTGCCTGTGTGTATGTGTAGGGCTGAGTTGAACTTTGTGTATCATTCTTCAAGCACTGTCCACCTTGTTTTTAGAGACAGAGTCTCTCAATGGCTTGTAACTTGTCCAGTAACCTAGTCTGGCTGCTCCCTGAGCCCCTGGATCCACATCTCTTGTAGGATTGCTAGTGTGCTCTAGCACATGCAGATGTTTTTATTATTTTCAAGTGTGAGTTATATAGACTAAACCATGCTTGTGCAGCAAGCAGTTTACTGCCATTTCCCCAGCCCTGTCAGAACTGTCTGTAGATACTGAGCACTCAGTATCAGGCTAGCTCAAACCCCAAAACAAACTTGGCAATCATTAGTCTCTCTTGGAATCTATAACCCAGGCGAGCAGACACTAAATGGCTGTAGAACGGATGAAGCTTCATCAGTCTTGAGTTGCCTACTCACTAATAGTTGGAACACTGATGGGGAAATGTGTTCTACTGTTTAGATCACATTGACCAGAGCATGGAGTATAGTACTTCCAATTAAGTTTCTGCTTGGGATATATACAGTGCAGGGATATATAGTCAGGTCGATTCATGTTAGGGGTCTAGTGTGCTCCCTGATTTGATTATGGCTAAGGGTTTCCTTCATAGCAAGGAGTTACTGGAGTGTTTGGATAAATACATTAAGGACTGACTCTAAAGTATAACCAGTAGACAGAGGGAGGGTGTGTGTGTGTGTATGTGTGTTTGGTTTAGGCGCTATGAAGAATCAGAAATAATAGCCAGGGCAGTGGTGGTGCATCCTTTTAATCCCAGCCCTTGGGAGGCAGATGCAGTAGGATCTCTGTGAGTTCAAGGCTAACTTGGTCTACAGATTGCGTTCTGGGACAGCCAGGGCTACACGTAGAGAAACCCTGTCTAGACTTAAGAAGAAGGAGAAAAGAAAAAACAGAAGTAAAAGAGACCAAGATTAGGGACAGTTTCTGCCTCACTGTCAGCGAGCACCTCCTACTCCTGTCCCTATCCCTTGACTGTGTGCAGCAGTAATGAAAAGCTGGGCTTCCACGCATGCTAGGTCCTTCACTAGCCCTTCACATTAATTGCATCTCTGCTGGTGCCCTTTCTCTGGTAAACAGGTGCCCTTGGGACCGTGTTCTTAAAGATTACTTTGTGGATGCTGGCATGGATGCTGACTCTGGGATTTATGTCCTGGTGTCCCTTTGAAGGCAACATTTAACTGCTGAAGAGATTTGCTAGGGTTGTGTTCAGCCTAAATTAAATGTAAATATAACACACCAGTGGGATCTGTTACGACAGAGTACAAAGCTCCGTTGCCACCCCCTCATCTTCCTTTCTTCTTTAATTAGCCTCTTTGACCTGATAAAATTATTCCGAGCATGATTCTTTTAGCGCTTTTTATATCAGAACCTTTCCTGAGTTTTGTTTGTTTGTTTGTTTGTTTATTAGTTTGGGTGTCTTTGTTTTCTCTTTTCTTTTCCTTTTTAAATTTTTTCTCTTTCCTTTTCTATATATTTAGATACTATCATGACCTGCCTGGCTTTTGTGTGGCTGGACGGGTCATGTGGGATATTCCTGTTTACACTTCCCAGGTTCAAGGCTCACTTGGAGAGAACAGAAACAATCCTCTATTTTGATATTGGGAGTTCTCTTCAAGTGAAGGTTGAAGTTTAGCCAGATCGAGACAAAGACTGTCCCAACATCCATTTGACGTATCCCGCCACATGCTGCAAGTTTTAGACTCCTGTTGGGATAGTGTGTATAAGATGCTTTAACAGGTACAAGCGTGTCCTCACAGTCTTGACAGTACTGCTAATGGAAAATGGCTCGGTGTGCTCTGTGTACATCATGGTAAGTGTGAGTGTGAGCACAAAAGTGTGAGCAACAGCACTTGACCCACATTCCAAGTGGAAGAAGCAAAACCTGCATGACCTGGAAGTGATGCTTGACCTTAGAGTTAATGCCGCCCCTTCTGCCAGAGCTTCAAGTGGCTTTGGAAGCAAGCTTCCTTGTGTCATTGCTGAGACGTGTGTGCTGTTTGTCCTGTGCCCTTTATTATAGTTAATGTGGTGATCACAAAAGCTCTTTCTGTTCGTTGTAGAAAGAAAACACAAATAGGCAAAGTAGAAGAAAGAAAGTCACCCTGGACCCAGATGCTTAGTCATTGCTATTATATCTGTCTAGATTGATAACCACTCCTGTGTTTCTTCCTCTGTGCATAGATGGTATGTTCAGATGAGTGCCCTGTACATCTATCTTAATGTAACTTGCTCTATACACTACTTTTGTAAATCATACATGTGATATTTTTCTCTTGACACTTAACACAGCTGCCTCATGATTGGTAAGGACTTGGTTCCTCCCATCTGCCATGTGGCAGCTTTCTCTCACCTGCTACTTACCCTACTCTGGATATAGAGTGTATCCAAAGATGGTTTCTTTTCTCTCTCTTCCTCTGACCCCCACCCCCTGTATGTGTTTGTGTGTGTGTGTGTGTATACACTCATGCACATGTGCTCTCAACATACTGGTCAATTTTTGTCAACTTGGTACAAACTAGAGTAATCTAGAAAGAGGGAGCCTTAATTCAGGAATTGCCAAATTGGCCTGTGGTTTTCAGGGCATTTTCTTTATTTATGATTGATGGCGGGTGGGGGAAGATTGTCATAGTTAGTGGAAGTGATGCTAGGTTGTATCCTGCTCTGACTTTCCTCAGTGATGACGACCTGGAAGTGTAAGTGAATGTACACCTTTGCTATGCCATGTTACTTTTGGTCTTGTTTTATCATACAAACCGAGAAGCAGGCAGACTTGGCTGCTAAACCTAGATCTAGGTTGGCTCCGAAAGGCACCTGTAATCTTCCTGTTTCTACCCACAGCTCTGGAAGTATAGACAAATGCCTAACCACACCTAGCTTTTATTTGGGTGCTGGGAATCTGAACTCAGGACCTCATGATTGCAAATCAAGCACAGTTGCTTTCCTATTCACCTCCTTTACTCCCAAGAATGTTTCTTAGGTATCATCTGTCATCCTAGCGAACAAGCAAGAACACAATGGCTATCACTGTTCTGTATACACTTGCGAACTATCCCTGGCCATTAGTAGTTCCTAATTAGCAATGCTTCTTTGGCTTTATGTTATGAATGATCGCCAAGACAAGGGTAGACTCTTGATAAAACTGTGAAATTTATTTTCAGCTAGAGCTGTCCTTCTTGTAACACAGGCTGCAGCCTCTCCTGACAGGAAACAGGGAAGGAGAAGGATGTCTGAGATAATGTATGTGCCTTTTTTCCTGTTGCTCAGTTGTCACTAGAAATATCTGTAAGTCTCTATTAAATTACATATATGCACACATGTCCGTGCGTCCATATGCACATTGCCAGTGGGTTTCACTTGGCACCTTTGACGAATATCCGGCTTGCCACCCTATCTCAGCAGTTCAGCTGGCCTTGGCTGTAGGTCTTTTCACGTTCTCCTGGGAGCCAGCACTCTGGCTGTGAGCGTGCTGGCTCATCTGTTTTTATATTGTCACTGCACTGGCTAGAAAGCCTTTGGAGCCATGTTGTTGGTTGGCAGTGAGGAGCCAGGAGATGTATTCTGTCACAGGCATTTAATGACGATAAAACATTAGTGAAGCTCTTTGAGAGCATTTTTGACAAGTGGTCCCTCTGCTAAAGACCTTGACTGCAGGTTAGAATACTATTAGGAGATCAAACTGTTAAGCAAATAAATCTTTAGGTTGCTATTGAACTTGGGATGAGGCTGTGCCTATTTTTAATTTCCCAGCGGACTGGTGAATAGCCATTACACGGCCTACTATTTTTATTTTTTATTTCTTTGGTCTCCATATTGTTAGTATTGTAGATTGGATGACAATTCTTTTTCCACAGTTATTTCAAGATTTCTGCAGATAGTTATTTATAAGAGATCTTTAAAAAAAAAAAAAACTCATTCATTCTTCTGCCATATAATTGTCTCTTTGCCTTGGCTGTATCTATTCAGTGAAGAAGAAAATTCAGAATTAGACGTGGAAGGAGGCCAAAAAACAGGGGCAGAAGATGGCAGTGGAAATATCCAAATCAGGACACTTGTAAAAGCACATTGTGATTGTAAAGGAAGGGATCTTTAAAATAGATTTGTTCTGCCCCTGCTCCTCTTTTTTTCTTATCTAAGAGGTTTATCTACTTTTGCAGCTTTGTCTGAGGCAGGGAACCACTCCATGTTTGTGAGGTCTCTCCTGTGCTCCTTTCTCCGTTCTGATCGCTTTACCCTTCTTTGGGCAGTATGGTGGCTGAAGCAGTAAAGGTGTAAAGCAGAGAGAAGGGGAGACTGACGGTCCATGGTGCAGCATTAGGCCCCTGGCTCTGAGCTCTAGTTTTCTCTGTCCTTTCTCCCTGTAGCCTTCTTCCTTCTGCTCTTAGTTATTTGAGTCAGGTTTCTTTGTCATTCTGCACGGATTGGTCTGGGAACTTGACTGGGCACTGAGGGACTGAAGAAGGGACAGACTTATAGACACACATACAGAAAAGCTGGGTGAGCCATGATTTCTGATGGAGACACACTGTGATAGCCCCTCTTCTATTCCAGGGAAGAGACACCATGACAAGGCAACTCTTATAAGAGAGAGCATTTAAGTGAGGGTTTGCTTGCAGTTTCAGAGGCTCAGTTACATTGTCTGCCATGGCTGTACTCATGGCAGTAGAGCAGTAGCTGAGAGCTACATCCTGATCTGCAGGTTGTGGGAGCACTGGTGCAGGCATTTGAAACCTCAGAGCTCACCCCCAGTGACACACTTCCTATCCTAACAAGGCTACACCTCCTGATCCTTCTCAGAGTCCCACTCCCTAGTGATTAAGCATTCGAATACATGAGCAAGTGGGGGCCATTCTGATTTAAACACCACAGGCAGCAACAGCCACAGCCCGTTATCTAATCTCATAGGAGATTTATTTGTTGGAGCATCATCTCACACTGTCTTCATCTCAGAGGAGGAAACCATAGTTGACAGTTTCTGTGTATACTGCTCACATTTGCACACACATTTCATCCTGGGTTTCCTCCTCTAACCAACAATGTTTCATGTAGCCCAGGTTGGCCCCAGACTCCTGTTCTCTTCCTTCCATTCTCCAAGTACTGAAAGTAAGTTATTTGCAATCACACCTGGCTTCTCTCCCTTAATGTTTAAGAAACATTCATTTATGTGGTGTACATGTGTATGTAACATGTGCTGCATATGTGCCACAGCGTGTGTGTGTAGGTCAGTGGACAACCTGTGGGACTTGGTTCTCATCACCATGTGGGTTCCAGGGATGGCAACAAGTGTCTTTACCCACTGAGCCCTTATCTCACCAGCCCTTTGAAGCTCGGGTAGTGGGAACCTACTACCTTCTCTTCAGAGAGAGCGGATGGTCCTGTGGTATAGGAGACAGGCGGGCAGAGAAGGGCATCAGCCGTACTTACTAGAAATAGAGAAACATCTGAGATCAAGGGAACTGCAGCCTTTTGGATGAGGTCTTTTAAGGGCAGTGGGATGGAGCTGACAGGTAGACCATCTAGATAAGGTTCTGTTATTTTTGGCTTGGATATTGTTTGTAGGGCTGGGAGTTGAGCCCAAGGCATCATATGATATATGCAAAGCACTCTTCCATTGAACCTTTCTCCTTGCCCTGTACACTTTACCCATGTCCTTATCTATAAACTTAGGATGCTAGCATTGCTTTAGAGATTATATACAAGAAATAAAGGACGTGTTGGCTACATCTGAGTAGAGACATCTATTTCTGTTACTGTCATCGCTTCTCGGCCTTTTGGCTAAGATCAAGTGTATTTCTGTTACTGTAAATCAGAACCCACCCTTGCCCTGCCATGAGTTTTAAGATCTTAGAGATCCGCTTTACCCCACATAACCTCACAAACATACTTTAGCTCTCTTCACATTTCACAAAACATATTTTATTTATATCAGCATTCACCTGAGGCTTTGGTCATCTTCCTGATAATGGATTTTCTTTTCATGCAAAATAGATTGAGTGTTTTGAACTGTTGGTCTTTTCTAGGTATGTATTTTTCTTGTTTGTTCTGCTTTCTTTGCCTTGTAATGAAGCAGAGTCCCATGTGTGGTCTTCAGAGACTCTTTCCTAGCTCATCACCTAGAGTGGTGATACTAAACTGACTATAAGGACCTGCATCCAGCTCTAAGCCAGCTCTAAGCCCTCCCTGGACATCTTGATCCTAACAGAGGTGGGACATGGTGTCCCCATGTCCACTTCTGTTTGTTTCGGGGCAGTTCTTTCTCCCTCCCGTAGTTACTCCTCTGGGTTGAGTATGATACTAGGTAGTTACTAAGGGAGAAAGAGCCTTGAATGTGAAGGGCATTCAGTAACTCCTCTGTTCTGAGTGTTCGTCCTACCCAACTGAGAGTGATCCTCATCAAGACAAGAAATGTCAGTCAATACTGGTGAGAATGTGGGGAGAAACACTGCTGTCAAAAATATAAACCACTGCTCGTGGTAACAGAAGTTAGGAAGCCATTCTGAGAAAGATTCTGCTTCGACATTTAGCCTTTCCATCAGGAAGGCGCCCCCTGCTGACTGTACACGAGCTAGAAGAGGGGTATATTGACTCCTGGTACTGTAAGATGAGCTCTCCATTTTACTAGTGACATTGGTGATAAATATGTACTACCCTATACAGGCTCTGTCACAGAGAAATCTGCAGTTGCCTGGCCGAGGAGCTGGGGCCAGTACTGTGAATTTGAAGTTCACGTGTGAGCTGGGTTGCTGCAGTCTCCTCTAGGCTTGACAGAGCTGGAGGATATACTCTCACGATGTCTCATCGCATGCCTGATCAGTTTTTCCTGGTTGTTGGCAGGAGGCCACAGGGCCTTCTCTACAAGGTTGCTTGACGTGACCTCAGGATGTGGCATCTGCTTTTGCCAAACAAGAGAGCAAAGACAGCACACTGAAAGTTGTGGTGTCTTTTAGGATTTCCCCCTCAGAAAGCTCCATCATCCTTACTTGTGAGTTCCTTCAGTGGCAGAGCTTCAGAACCCAGGGACAATCAGGTACGCTGCTGCCCACCCTGAGTTGTATTGTGTTCCCAGTGAGTGGTCTTTTCTGTTTGTTTGCAGCCCAGCTCATACCTGTCACCTTTACTATAGGTGTCTAACTTAATTAAGAGCCATGGGTACCAGCAACATAATGAGTGCAGGAAGAGGAGAGTTGTCCTTTGTCATTAGACTCTTCTGGGAAGTCCCAATAAAGGGTGGCTGATTAAAAATCATCGTGAAATTAGGTTTACATGAGGTCTGTAAAAATTTTAAAACACCCATAAAACCTCAAAACACTCAAATTGCTTTGCAACTGCCTCTAGTATCAAACCATTTCAAATAAACACAATTGGAAATCATAGCCTCTGATTTGTAAGCATGATTTATTCCAAGAAAGAGCTCCCAAACAGAGAGTCTAGGTTCAAAACTAAATTCTCAGTGTACTTTAAAGGATGGATTAGACAATGAATGTGTGTGTGCTAAAGTAAAGGACTTTGAACTTATATGAATTTTTATCTGATTTTTTTCCCCTTTTCCTCCGATTTCAGTATTTACTATGTATTAGCCTTAGTTGTGTTAGAAAGATGAGTTTTAGCTTGTGAGGTAGTCTCAAGGTTCTTATCTACAAATTATTACAAAAGGCCTTTTACCAGGCTCTATTCTAAACGAAAGCATTGTCATAACTGTCCACTCTAAGATGTGTGGTTTCCTTCTCTTTAATGGTCTAGGAATTAAGCACACTCTATAATCAGTGACATTTTGTAATTTAGTTGACAATATATAGTTTCTTCTTAAATTATAGTTTATGCCTTAGATTTGATAATGTGTTTCACAGTTTTTAGGTCCTGGAAAAAACCATTAAATATCTGAGTTCTTCTTTAAATATCTGTTAAAAGTGGAGGTAGGTGTTCCTGCCCAATTGTGGCTTCTCTGAGTCTGCTTCCATTTGTTAATAAAGTTGTTCAGAGCAATGCAAACTCATTCAGCTCTTTTTTCCAGGTTGATAAGAAACACGTTGTCTGGGGGCTCAGTGTCAGCTGTTTATTGCGACAAATGATCTATATTAGTCCCAGGCTTTTTTCTATTTGAACATAAAAGTCCGAGTCTTTTCTCTATGGAAGCAAGTTTTAGCTCCTGATCTACCAGTGCACTTTCTCTTAGGTCTTTTAATAATGGAAAGAAATGGAAGGGAGTGTATCAAGCCTGTCCAATCGACGATGCCCTGTCTGGTTTTATAAGATAGAGGAAGTAAGATCAGGGTTGTGTCGCATGGTAGGCTGACTACAGACAGTGATCATGTATCCTGTACATCCAAAGGCCAGAAGAAAGAGTTTTTACCACTTTCACCATAAGGAAATGGCACTGGGTGTGGCAGCCACAGTCCTAGCACTAGAGAGGAAGAAGCTGGAGGATCAAGACTTCAAGGTCATCCTCAGCTCCATGAGGAGACTGAGGCCAGGCTAGGTATGGGAGCTCATTACTGAAAAACCCAAGTGAAGGAAGAAGGGAGGGAAAATCCTTCAGGAAATAGATATATTCACCTTGATTTGAACATTACAAAGTACATATGTGCATTTAAACATTACATTGTGACTCATATACAGATGCTTTTCAAGAAACAAAATGGAAGTAAAAGTGATCTTTTATAATATGCAAGTACCCATGAGAGTAAATACCCAAGATTTTCAGTTTCCAGAGTTAATACCTTCCCCACCCCTCCAAGATTATAGCTTATCATCAGGGCCCTTTGAGTTCAAGGTAATGGTTATCTAGAGTTTTACAGCTTAGATTTAGTCCAGTAGCTCTCAACCTGTGGACCGAGACCCCTTTGGGGGTTGAATGACCCTTTCATACCCTTTCTGATATGTGGGGTCACATATCAGATATCCTGCATATCAGATATTTATATTAGAATTGATAACCATAGCATAATTATGATTTGGAAGTAGCAATGAAATAATTTTATTGTTGGAGTCACCACAGCATGAGGTAGTGTTAAATAAACTGTATTAAAGGGTCACAGAATTAGGCAGGTTGAGAGCCACTGATTTGGACTTTTCTGTCTAATGGCTTTCTTTTTTTTCTTTGTACAACTATTTAGTAAGTTAAAGCTTTGGATTCCTCTGATGCAGTAGATTATTCTTTAAGGCTCAAGCCATTGCTCGTTTCTTTCTCCTAAGTTCTATAGAATCTTTTGTTTTATATCTCCTAACTGGGATATCATAACTGGGGGCTGGATGCTGAGGGCAGAGGATCATGGAACTGGGGGTAGCATTCAAAACACCTACTCAAGAGACCTCCGCACCCAGATTCTCCCACTGTGGAAAGAGATAAATCTTTGTTTTCTTAATAGTGTTGAAGATTTTGGCAACCATTAAAGACCTCAAGTATCAGTCGAGGCTATAATAGAACTCTGCATACCACATGCAAGGTCCTGAGGTCAATCCCCAGCACTTAAGAAAGAAGACAGCAACATATAAACAACCCAACCTTTAAAGAACCAGGGGAAAATGTAAGCTCTAATATTCAGTTCCCTAGAGCAGCTTTTTTCATCTTTTCTCTGCATACGTGCCACCCTGACAATGCAGTTATTTATAAGAACTAATGATAGTAGGATGTGTGGCTTGACTCCATTTGTGTCGTGTGAACATTCATCCCCAGGAATCCCTCTCACTGTTCCTGTCTTTGTTTAGATGACACCTGAGAAAAGGAACTTAAGGCAGGAAGGGCTTATCTGGGCTCAGAGTTGGGAGTTTCCATCATAGTGGGGAAGATGTCATGGCCAGAGCTTGAAACAGCTGTCCACACTGTTATCGTTGCAAAGAGAGAGATGGATGCTGGTACTCAGCTTGTGTCCTCCTTTTCTTTTTTCTTTTCTTTTCTTTTTTTTTTTTTTAAAGATTTATTTATTTATTATATGTAAGTACACTGTAGCTGTCCTCAGATACTCCAGAAGAGGGCATCAGATTTTGTTACGGATGGTTGTGAGCCACCATGTGGTTGCTGGAACTCTGGACCTTCGGAAGAGCAGTCAGCGCTCTTAACCACTGAGCCATCTCGCCAGCCCCGTGTCCTCCTTTTCATTCAGGCCAGAACTTCAGCCTATGGAATGGTGCCGCCCACAGTTGATGTGGTGGATCTTCCCACCCTAGTTAACCTCACCTGGATAATTTTTCGTAAACATTTCATAGCTTTTTAGATCTCGTCGAGTTAAGAGGGAGTCACTTTCATTGATGCTTAGATTAGCTAATCTATTAGTCTCTCTCTGGAAGGGAGAGATAACTGGGAGGAAGCCTGATAACTCTTCCTGCCTGACCTCCTCCATGTTTGGTGATTTGGCAACAGATCCCTAGCTGTTCTCAGCAGGCATAATGTCAAGAGCCCTCCCATTTCAGTCTGCCTTAGTACCTGTTGGGATCTTGCATGAGGTGGTAACATGGTGGCTGTTCACTTCGCCTCTGGTATTCTTTGTTTCATGTGTCCTTTCGCCTGTGTTTCTATACCTGACCACAGGTCACCCTTCCCCCAGGCCTGTAAGTAACTGGTAGGTGCCTAGTTCCTTCAGAATCCCAAAGTGCTATTAACACGTGAGCTAGCACTTGTAACCTCTCCTTACTATGGGATGTGAGTGAAAGCAGTGCGTTCCCTGCACTATCACCATGGATACAACTTTCCCTGAAGAGGTAAGAAGTCAATGCTGGCAAATGCCGAAGAATCCCTATGAATTGTTCTTAACAGGTCTTTTACTATCACTGTGGGAAGATGATACTTTATCTATATAGTGAAACTTACATTTTGTTTTTTAAAAAGCATTGTGATAATATTTGTGTTTCAAGTCATATGAATTTAGATATGTGTGTGCTCTGGTTCTACATCTGTGGATGTGAGCATCTGCTTTTCATGACATACTTTGTAGGTCAGAGGATAGTCTTGGTGTTGTTCCTCAGTTTCCACTTTGAGTTAGGGTCTTTATTTACTTTTGCATTTATTGCTGCTACACACACACATACATACATACACACACACACACACACACACACACACACACACACACACCAGACCACTTGACTTACAAGCTGGTGAAGTTGTTCCTGCCTCTGCCTCCCTTTTCTTAGCATTGTAGATACTCAAGCTATACAACTAGCTTTTACATGACTAGTGTTTTTACCCACAGAGCACTCTCCCCAGTCCCTAGATGAGTTCTGTATATGTCTCTTGGCTGCCATTTTCTGCTCTATAAAAAGAAAACAGCCATCCCTGCTTTGTTGGGACTTGGGGCAGATTTAAAATGGAATGGATTGACTTACATGGAAGAACATCTGGCACTATAGGAATATTAGACCATTAGAAATAAGAAATGATAGACATAAATGGTTCCCTAGAAAACAAAGGTAAAAGTATAAATTCAGCACTTTAAAGTACTGAGTAGACATCGTCATATAGATAACTGGTATTCTATAAAGGAAAGATAAATCATTCATATGAAACGTCACAGATTTTCAGACAGGCTTGTTTTGAAGTAGATTATTAGTTTGCCACACAAGCTGCCCCTTCAGAATAAGGAAGAGGGGGCTAGCTGGGTGGCACACACCTGTGTTTGAGCTGTTCAGGAGGCTGAGTAGCTCATGGCTGGCCACCGAACATGGTCAACCCCATATTACAAATGCGGAATCAGAACAATAAGAAGGCATGGCAGAATGGTTAAGAAACGTATAGGACATGTTTAGCCCTTATCTTTGAAGGTCACTGTCTCTTTTTATGATGCTAGATGACATGAGGGAAAAGTCCTTGTTCTCCCTCCTGCTCAACGGGGAGAAATGACATGGAGAGATGACTTGCATATGAGTTCACCCAAGAAAGTGAATCCTAAAAGGGATGCCCCCCCCCCAACACCCCAGGAATAGCTCCTGTGTTTTTAACCCCCTACCTGTGCTGAAAGGCTTTAGGGCTCTCCAGCTTGTGGAGTATATGGCTTATTCATTTGCTTCCGGCCGAGCAGAGTGGTGGTACTTGAGATTGATGTCTGTAAAGCTTTTTGCTTTAGGAGTTTCCTTGTTCTCTGCCATTATGTCCTTTACATTAGTGAAGTAGAAATGGTTTTTATATCGAGCAAAGCTTTCGTGCTTGGCAGTATGCGCTACTGCTTGGATTAGTGGCTAAGAGTACAGAGTCCTAGCCTTTGCTTACAGGAATTCTGACCAAATCTATCAGGATGGCTTGCTAAACATTCCTTTCCCCCTTCTCCCTCTGCACTCAATCACTCACTCTGCCTTATTAAGAAAAAAAAATTTAATTGGGGCTGGCTTGCACTTCATAAGTTCAGTCTATTGTCCTGGTAGGAAGGATGATGGCAATGTGGGCAGACATGGTGCTGGAAGAGGTAGTGGAGAGTTCTACATCCAGATCAACAGGCAACAAGGCTGGGGTGGGGTGAGGGTGGGGATGAGGGAGGGAGGGAGGGAGGGGGGAAGAAAGAGAAAGAGAGAGCACTGAACAACACTACATTTGAAATCTCAAAGCTCACTCCCACTGACACACTTTCTTTAACAAGGCCACACCTACTTTAACATAGCACACCTCCTAATAGAGACAATCCCTGTGAGCCTATGGGTCCATTTCCATTCAAACCACCGCACACTCTTTCCTTCTTTCATGTGTGTTAGCAGTTGTAGCCTCTTTTTCCTCATCCCAGAATAGGTTTACCATTTTATGGCGCCATGACCATGAGCTGACTTTTTTTTTCCTTTTCCTTTTCCTTTTCCCTCTCTCCTCTTACATTGTCTCCTGTTGCTTTTATATTCTTTCTCTTTACTTGTTAGAAACTTTCTTCATGCTTCAGCTGAAACTGTACATTCAAGGAAAGCTCCGACATGTTATCCTTTCGCTAACCCGTTGGAAATGTTGGCTGGAACCCATATGCTTGTGGGAAGTGGGGCCAGAGTTTTCATTAAGCATGAGAGCAGAAACTGGGGCAGTGGCTGAGAGGGAATGATATATGGGGAAAATAAAACCTGTCCCCTGTTTGATTATACACATTGAGTATTGTTGGCTTCCTGACCCCCTCTGGGACTCTGCTGGCTGTGTTCTTACATGTCCGCATTTGAAACTAGCAATATAACATTACAGAAAAGTCATCAGTAAGGAACAACAATTCAGTCTATTGGGTGGACCCTTAGACACATAGCATCTTCCTCTCATTCCAGGGAAGATGAGGATAACAGTTACCTCTCCAGGATGAGGAAGACTGTTTGTGTCTTAGTCATGCATACATCTGTAAGGAAGTGATGAGAGACTGCAGTCTGGCCAGATCTAGAGCTCATTCTACTTTATTGTTATTAATCGACTCTTAAGTGGAGGGCAGTTTGGCCCAGGTCCCTACTGAAGGTGCACCATAGAGGAAAATTAATGCTAAATGAGGCTAAGCATGGGCACTTGTCTAGATTGTTATCGATTATTGATATTAATTATAGTTCAGTTTTAAGGTTTACATGGCATCTGTTAATTTCCTACTAAAAGTAAAATTATCAAGATGCTTGCTATTGAAGGAAAACTTTCTAAGCTATAAGTCTAGAGCGGTGACCTTAATTGTGTAATGTTATTGAAAACTCCATTCTGCCTGGTACAGAGTTCTGGAAATACTGTTGTGAGGGGTAAGACAGTACTGATGAGGACATTGACATGGACCAATGTAGTTCAGTAAGTATAAAGAAAAGAGAGGAACAAGCTTCTCTGAGAGGTTATCACCATGACATTGAACCTAGTGAATGTATTTCCAATGCTGTGTGCATTTCTTTCAGGGTGGCAGCTTATGAAGTCAGATTTATGTTGTCCTCTAGAGTTGCTGTGGACCGTGAATCCAGGGGTGGTGGAAAAGGGTGGTTCTGGCTTAAGGACTCTCTCAAGGGCACAACGGGGCTGATGGTCTTACAGTCATCATCAGGCAGTTTGTCTGGGTCTTTTGTAGTGTTGTTTTAATCCCTTGGTATAGGTGGCTCTCCATGGGGCAGCTTCTACCAGGACAGATTGTTTCCTCAAAGCAGATACAGTGTATACACAAACAAGGTCACCTCATCTTGGTTACATTTGTAACCTTTCTTTTCCTGTGTCTTTTGTTGTTGTTGTTGAATAGATCAATTTTGTACTATGTGGGTAGAGAGTGTACAAGAGTCCAAATAAAAAGAATTGGGGTTTCTTAAGGGCGATCTAAAAGGTCACCCACACACTGAGGCTGGAGGATTGTTGATGTCCATTCCGGTAAGATGTTGTTCAAGATGGGGTGAAATTGAGGGCTCTTAGGAACACAGCCTTAGATGCACTGGGAGATGATGCCCAAGAACTTGACTGAGACTGGATCGCACATGTCCTTTGAAGTCAAATGATGACTTTAATTCTTTGAATGCTAGTTAATGACAATCAGATCCCTTCCTTCCTTCCTTCCTTCTCTCTCTCTCTCTCTCTCTCTCTCTCTCTCTCTCTCTCTTTAAAAAGTCATTGGTCTGCTTTCTGTGAGCAGTCTGAATTATAGGTAGGGAAGCCAGCTGGAAAGCTGTGAGAGTCATCCAGGCAAATGATCATTTCGGGTGAGAACATTGGCAGTGAATTAGCAGTGGATAGATGGTGTGCAGTATATTTAGGAGGAAGCTTGTCAGAATTTAGAGTGGATGGAGCTGTTGTCCAGCAGGACCTCTGCTTTTGGCATCTAGGATGGGATGAACTGAGGTGACATTGTCAGATAAAGGGAACTGGTGGCTTAGAGCATGTAGCTCAGCTGGTAATAGGTGCCTGGCATGGATGAAGCCCTGGGCTCATTCCTCAGCATAGCATAAACTAGAGAATGGTGCACACCTGTAATCCCAGCACTTAGGTGGAGGCAGGAGGATCAGGACCTCACAGTCATCCTTTGTTACATGAGTGTGAGGCCAGGCTGGAATTTGTGAGATCCTTCCCCAAAAAAGAGGGAGGGAGGGAGAGGAGAGGGACCTGGAAAGAGGACCAGCCTTCAGAGATGAGTAATAGAATTGGTTCTGAAATTGGAGATGCTACTGAGGGCAGTGAATCAATGTATCAGGTAGTGGATGTTAGGAGATGGGGGAGGAGAGGAAAGCAAGCTGTGCCAGCAGAGTTTATAGAAAGCATGTTGGCCTTTTTTCTTCTTTAATGTGTAGTGTGTATGTGTGGTGTGTGTGTGTGTGTATGTGTGGTGTGTGTGTGTGTGTGTGTGTGCACTCGTGCTCGTGTGTATTTTCATCATTCATTCGGGTGTGCTCACCGATGTAGAGGACAAAGGTTGGTGATGGTGGATTCCTCTATTTGACTCTACCATATTAGTTGATACAGGGTTTCTCAAACTTGCGGCTTGCCTGGAGAGGTGCCTGCCCTCAGCACTTGGGTAACAGATCCACACTGCCACACACACAGATTTTACGTGGGTTCTAGGAATGCTTGCTCAGCAAACTCTTTACTTACACAACCAGGTATAGTACACGCTTAAACCCTTAGGACAGATTTTGTTTTCATTGTGTGTGTGGATAGTTCATGTCTGATAACGCACCTTGGAATTCTTAGTATTTTCCTCTAGAAGATCTTTCTTATCTCTTAAAGCAGCTTGATAAAATCTTTTCAATCCCAGTTTATTTATTTATTTCCTTAGATGTTGAGGTACATTTGGGGTGTCCAAATTAATTCACCAACTTTCATACATTATTTAACTGCTTTCTTTGCCTCTGGCCTCAACTGACTAGTCACGTGTTGTTACCTCATCTGGCTTCCCTACAGCACTGGCTCTAACCTATCTTCCGCAGTAAAAGGATCTCTGTGATGCTTGCCTACCCCATCCTTCATATGCTACCAGCCCTGCTATCCAAGCTTTGGCTCCTTGGCCAGCAGACCTCATGTATCCCCTACATCTTTCAGAAAGAGTTACTATTTTTACTTCATGTGTATGTGTTTGGTGCCTGTGTGTATGTATATATGTGCACAACTGCCTTCCTGGTGCCTGAGGAGAGAGAAGAGGATGCTGGATCCCTTGCAACTGAAACACAGTTACAGGTGGTTGTAAGCCACCACATGAGTTCTGGGAAATATACCTGGCGCCTCTGCAAGATCAGCATGCAGACTTAACCTCCAACTATCCCTCCAGCTTCCCTTCCCCTCCTCGTCATTTTTTATTAAACTCAACCAGCCCTTCCTTAAGACTTGGAATGGACGTACTTAACTGAGTTTTTCTTATTATTTTCATTTATCTTAATTACTTTTTTTTTTTTTTGCTGTGAAAAAACACCAATACCGAAGCATCTTATTAAAAAAAAAAAGAATAAAGAAAAAAGAAAGAAAAAAAAAAAGAAGAAAAAAGAAAAAAAGGAAGAAAACAAGAGAAAGAAAGCGTTAATTTGGGGCTTACAATTTCAGAGGGTTAAAGTCCACGAAGGCAGAGCACAGGCATGGAGCAGGAACGCCTTTTAACCTTTCCAAACAGTTCTACCAAGTGAGAACCAACCAGGCTTTCAGGCACAGCTGATGGAGTCTGTTCTCTCTTCCACCACACCATTATAGTTTCTTAATTCAGGAAGTAGTCCATGCCAGAGTCTTGACCGTGCCTTCCAAGTGGGAAGCCATGTCAGCCCTGAAACCGGTGAACGTTTGCTTCTGGGGCTGTGCTCTGCTTGGTTTTCTTTTTTGTTTTGTTGTTTGTTTTTGTTGTTGTTGTTTTTTGTTTTGCCAATAGCACAGGTTGGAGTTATCTGGGAAGAGGAACGGCAATTGAGGAAATGTCTCCTTCAGATTGGCCTGTAGGCACGTCTGCGCCATGTTCTTTATTAAGGATTGATTTGTGAGGGCCCAGTTCACTGTTGGCCATGCAACCCCTAACCAGGTGGTCTTGAATTGTTTAAGAAAGCAGGCTGAGTAGTGGTGGTGCATGCCTTTAATCTTGGCACTGGGGAGACATGCCTCAGGTGGATCTCTGTGAGTTCAAAGCGAGCATAGTCTTTAGGGTAAGTTCCAGGACAGCCAGGGCTATACAGAGAAACCTTGTCTCAAAATACATGCTGCCATTCCTCCCCGTACCCCTTCCCGGAAAAGGAAGGAAGTCAGGTTGAGCAAACCATGAACATCCAGGCATTAAACAGTACTCCTCCAGGTTCCTTCCTGTTCTTGCCCTGACTTCCCTTCATGTAAGACAAGATAACCACACCCACCCAAAAAGTTGACTATTATCATGTGACCTAGATAAGACATAGTAGAAAAAAAACTTCCTATGTTGAATCAATAAAGATGTACATTGACAGATATAAACAGACACAGAATACCAAGTAGTTGTTCCATGTGTCCCTGCTGCTCAGCTTTGCTTGGAAGAAGAGTTTGATGGGGAAGAGGGAAGGTATCTGAAGAGCTCTGTAGTGGAGGCGATAATGAAAAAATGTGTTGCAAAGCACTGCTGTAGGCCAAATGGTTTCTCTTTTCCTGACTGATCTCAAGTTTACCTCAGTGCCTCAAAGTATTTCAGTATCTCCATGACAAATCCCAGATGAGTCAAGAATTAGCAAAGTTCAGACATTTGCCTAAGATCAGAGAGAGAGAGAGAGAGAGAGAGAGAATATGAATATGGATAGATGATATCTATACAAGACAGGCAGACTCAAGTAGCAAAGGCCTAACCACCATTCATCCTTACTGAATTTAGTATTATTTATGTTATTATTCATATGCAAAGCTGGCTAGAAAGTCCACAGAAGCAAGATGCAGAAGCACCTGGAAGTGAAGATGATTATAACTGGGGACCGACTCCCTACTTGTGCTGTTGATACTAGATCCTGGTTGGACACAAGCACGTCACTGTGAAGGTCTGTGCCCTGTCACTTTTCTGACACCAGAGACAGTAAAATATAAGATGGTGTATTTTAATTGCAATAAATGTGTTATCATCCACATTCAAGAGACTTCGATAGGAGGATCATGAGTTTAAGGCTAGCCTGGACCTACCTACATGGTAAGTTCAAGGCCAGCCTGGGCTGCATAGTAGAATTCTATCCCCCACCAAAAAAGGGGGGTTGTTGAATGAATAAAGAAAAAAGTAATATTTTTACAATAAAGATATCTGTCAGAGCTAATCTAAATTGTTCTGTTTGCTGTTAGGCCGTAATGTCATTGCAATATAGGCAAGAACGAAACACTAATCATCAAACTGTAGGATAAGATCCACACCTACCGCAGAGTGCAGATTCTGGGTGGCTACTCCAGTTTAATGTAGAAACTGCCTCTAGCTACTAAGCCTCCAAATACATGACGTAATAGAATTATACCCTGCATAGCTCATAGATTAAATCAGACTTAAGTTTCCCATCTATCTTGAGGTGCTTACAAAAAGGCGAAAACACCAGTGTTGTTGTTTTAGACATAATGGACATGGTGTATCTAGATAGTGAAGCACTGGTGTGTGTGTGTGTGTGGGGGGGTGTCTTCCTATTCCCCTGTGCTCTTCTCACCTGGGAATGCAGTGTAGCTGTTCTTGTTTGCAGTGGGGCCTTGGGTTCGCCTGGGTGTATTAGTGCCTGAGCAGGTAAGCACCAGTCTCTAGTTGTGTAAACATGTAGTTCTCTCTCCCACAGAAATGTTCCCTTCACTTTGAACTAGAGGATTGAACTGACAAATGTAACTACAGGAAACAATGAATTTACCTTTCATTGCTTTCCAGTGTATCCAGAATAGAAATGATAACTCTCGTCTGTATCAGGTCAGGAGTGGCCATGCACCTAAGTTTAAGTTTCTAAACTTCCCCATAAGCAAACTGCAGCACGCACACAACCTCATAGAGTGAGAGTTAGGGCCCAAGAAAAGCTACATTTGCTCCAGAGAGGTCCATTCTGCTAGAAACAACCAGAAATAGACAAGAATGGTGATGTCACCAGCGAGCCCTCGTTTTCTTGTTCCCTTTGGTACGGAGCAAGCCAGTGCAGATAAACCAAAAAGTGCGCAGCTCAGAAACTGACAGCACCCCCACCCTTTTATTCTTTCCCCTGCCCCTCTGAATACTTCAAAACATAGCCTATTCTCTCTTCCTGTGCTAAATGGATGCTTAGGTGTAGGTTCAAGTATGTTTTTCTCTGAATTACAGGTTTTGGAATTATGTCAAATGGCTGTTTGGTTTGCCTTTGCTTTGAGTTATTCTTTTTCCACCACCTGAAGCTTATAAAACTTGATAAAGTAAAGGTTAACATTGGAAACTGGACGGGGACACACACACACACACACACAGCCTGTCTGAGCAAGGCTGCTCTCCAGCCCTCTTCATCAGAAAAGGTGGGTGCTTCAGGGCTTCTAATTACTAGCTTTCTGCCTCCTAGCACTCAGCCTTGAAGAACTCTCTCAGCAGGAGATCCATATACTACAGACACTCCACTCCACCCACTGAGTGACCTAATGTAATTATTCCAAATTGAAAGTCACTCCAACCCAGCAAGAATGAATATCTTAGCTTGCCACCCTAAGCCATTTTGGAGTCACCCCCTTAGACACTGCCCTTCAGCATCTCACCAGAAGCAGATGACCAGGTCCTCTGATACACACACACACACACACACACACACACACACACCAGTTTGCTTTGGAGGACCCTGCATGTGAAATCTGTTTTTGGTCCTTGCACTAAGAAATAAAGAAAAACAAAGTGTTTATGTTTCTACCTTCTTGAAGGCAGGACTGCCGCAGCCCCTCAGTGGAAATTCTGTTTCTTCTGCTGCTTCTCTCAGCCACATGGAAACACCTCTGGAGTATTTTGTAAAGTGCAGCAAACCATTGCTTTTGGCTTCCTTTGTAAGTGGGCTTGCTGTTCCAGGCATATTGAGCATGCTGTCTGCCAATCCCAATTTAGTCACATTGATTATTGCTCCTGGATGCCCCATAAATGATTATAGTCCACCTGAAATTAGAACTGAAATTGTATGTAAATCAAAAAGAAGAGCTGGCCAGAGGTACTGGATTCAAAAGGAGATTTGGGGAAGGGGTGTGTGTGTGTGTGTGTGTGTGTAGGAGATATGTGGGCGTGGGGGTGAGTGATGGGGAGTCTAGAGAGAGTCCATTTATATTTTTTTTCTTGCCGATAGAATGACAGAATATATTCCCAATCTCCAAAAGGCATGGTGTCCTTGATGTTAAAGGTTCATAAAAGATAGCAACACCGGGCAAAGCTGGATCTTCCTCATCTTTGAACTTGGACTAAACAGAGACCTCATGCCATCATTTCTTAGTTGTGTGGCCTTCATGGTTTTTGAGCCTCAAAGGGAAAAACAAATAGTCACCTTTCTCTGGACTGGCATGCAGTGAGTTACATCCGTTTTGAAACTGTAGAGTTGGGCCAGGATAGCCTGCCAGACAACTGTTAGAATGACGAACCAGGTTGTCTTTTGTTTATCCCTAGGAAGGAGGACCAGAATCATACCCCCTCAAAACAAGAGAATATAACCCCAAATTGGGGCTAAGTAGAGGGCTAGGATAGCACAGTGCTTTTAAAGTGGTTTGGAGTAGAGCACATTGTACACAGCTTATAAACACTTAAGAAAATGGCAGGTGCTATTAATTAGTTATAAATGAATTGATTATGAGTTAAAGTTAAGCTTCTGCCTTATTTCAAAGTAATCTCAACATTGTCATTTAATTGTCATCTCCATTTCCATTTCTAAGTTTGTAGCAGCTCTAGGTGAGGACCCTGTAACCCTCTTCACCTATGGGGGTCCTGAAAGCCACATTTATCTCCGTCTGAGGCTTTATGTAACAGGACCCTCTGGGAGTATGAATAGCATGCTGTAAGAAGGCAGCAGTGGGCTGGGGGACTCTGGGGCCATATCTCCTGCCTGTAATCCCTTAAAAGGAGCAACTGCTACTCAGCTCTTAGGTGCCTGGAGATGAGGCAGCTGGCTACAGAGTGCTAGCCTGGATGTAGGCTGCGACTGAGTAGGGCCTAAGGAGACTTGGCACACAGGTAAATTAGGGACTGCAGGGGCAGGCAGGCAGAGTTTCCTTGAAGTGACAGCAGGTGGAGGACTGGGAGGCAGGGAGGTAGGAAGGAGCCTGGGATGATGGAGAAAGAGGGGCATTAGAAACTGGAGACAAGGGAGGAGGCAGCCCCCAGCAGCTTGGAAGCACCACACTTGGATCCTGCCAGACTAGTTCCCCTCCTCCTACCTCTACAGCCTGAGCCCACCTGCCTCATCTGAAGCATCTGAAGAAGTGCTAAGACTTGCCCTTGGCATGCTTCCTCCAGTTTGTTCAAGCCAGCCATGTTTTCTGGGCAAGCATTTTGGGTGCACTGCTGAGCCCAGGATTGCTCTGCTACAGCTTAGGAGCCTGTGCAAGGAGGAGGAAAGGGATGGGAGCTGCCAGCATCCCTCCCTCAGCTGCCCTGGCTTAGTGGCCGGGGTCGTGGAGGATGCCTTGCTGTGTGTGGCTCTAGTGCATTGTGAGCCAGGATGCTTTCCTCTGTGTATCTGTTTCCTCTTCCCTACTTCCCCGCTTCACTGGCTTGCTGCTGCTCAGAAGTGTTGGCTCCCGCCACCCCTTAAGGAGCCTGTAATCTGGGTATCTGAGAATGATGCTTACATAAAGCTGAGCTCAGCTGGAGAAACAGACCGAAAACGGGGAGGCTCTTTTGTTCAGATTCCTATTGTAGAGCCATCTTTCTCTCTTGGCCTCTGATGATCTCTAGCTTAGTAAGAAGAAGTCTGTGGGGGCCCCCACACTTCCCTGGCCTCCTCTTCTACCTGGGTCTTGGTTTTGAGGCAGGAGGTTAGTCTGAAATGGAGAGAGCCGGCTGTTACCTGGGATGCCCCTAAGTGCCCTGTAGCTCCAGTTTCCATGGTTTCCCTGCCCACTCACAGGAAATGTAACTCTTACACGTCTGCCAGAAGCAGTTTCCTCCCAGCAGCCAGCGTGGATCCACATCCTAGGCTGGATGAGTTCATGTCTGGGTTAGGAGATTGACGGAGACCTTAGCGAGGAGCTCTTGATTTGGCGTCCACAGTGACTCCACCTACTCCTCGGATGAAAATTGCCCCAAGTTTGCCCCCAAAGTCACTGGGCTTCAGGGTTTGACATTTCTATGGTGTGTGGTGTTAGAACTCCAGGCTCTGTCCTGAGGTCCAGTGTGAAATAAACGTCGTGGTGACATTTCACAGTTACGGAGTGCCTCTGCATAGGCTTGGCGCTGTTTTCAGTTCTTGGCCTCAGCTAGCACTTTTGATACACCTAGCCAGCAAGGATGTTATCTGAAGTCAGCAGATTCACGGACTCGTCGTACTCGTCATGAGATTTTTCCCCTGTGCACAGCTGGATGTACCATGCTAGTTTAAATTAGGTTGAGTTGAGGCAGTCTAGGTCCTTACCTCTGCCTGTCCAGATGTACTCTGTAAAACCTCTCCATGACTGTATCTACCACCAAGAGTCAGATGTGGTTGAGTCTTGGATCTAACATTCACAGAATTTAAATTTATTTTGCATAAATCCTGTAAGATAGAAGGCAATAGATAGGAAGCCTAGTATGTGATTTATACACAGGAACAATCAAGTAATTTGAAGTAAATTAACAACCGAGTGTTCTATCCATTAGAGCAGTGCAGGCTGGACACTTACATTCATCTCTTCCGTCTTAGTGATTGAATGCACTTGGCAAAATAGCCAAACTTCCCCAAGGCTCAATCTTCACATCTTCAGAGTGTGTTTGGTGTAGAAAATGGACTTGAAGCAGTCAGCATAGGGCCTGACAGTGCTAAGTTAGGCATGGTAACAAGGGTAACACCCCGACAGTGCTAAGTTGTTAGGCATGGTAACACAGATAACACAGTTTCAGTACCAGGGTGATGCAGAGGATCAGAAGCCTGAATCTTTGTTGGGCTCTCAAAAAAAACAAAACAAAACAGACACTACCACCCATAGTTTGGAGCTATAGTTTTGGTAAGCATTTCTTTGGTTATATGGATAAATGTCCGAGGGATTCAGCCATACTTCTTTTCTGAAATTTACGGTAGATCTTCTCTGCTTACATGCATGCATTAAACACATGCAATATGCTCATCTGCCCCATGTATACATGCTTTTAAATGTCACATTGTTAATCGGGTATGCCAGGAGAGCTAATATTTGAGTTCTGTGGCTTTGTTTTGACGGAACCATGGACAGGAAGTTGCAGATGTGAGTCTACTTCACCTTTGTCTCCCTTTTTGCTGATTTTTTCTTTCAAGCTTCTATTACTTTGGGCTGGGTATCAGCTGCTTTCTTCCTTGTGGCTTTACCCAGAGCAAGCAACACATTAGGTTGTCAAGCCACACACATCTTAAAAGCTGGTCTGGATTTTCACTATTTGTCCACGACCATCCTGATAAACTGAAACCAGAGTGTATATCACAGTTATAGCCCTTGAAGACCTTCTGGACCAGATAGGATTGGTCCAGAAAATTACAGGAAGAATGAGTGATGATGGTGACAGCGTCTACCAGTGAAAAACTTTACAGACCACGGGCTACTTAATCAGCTCTGTCACCCCGTCTCGGTTGGTTTCCATTGCTTGTTATTACAGAGAACACACCCCAGCGCTTCTCCTTTTCATGTTTTCATTTCTCCATTCCTTTCTCTGTTCTTTTGTTTTGTTTTGTTTTGTTTTCATTTGATGTTCCAGGGATCAAACCCAGGGGCTTTCAGATGCCTATTAAGAGCGCCATCACTGAGCCCCAACTAGCCATTTATCTCTCAGTATTTTGAACAGCATGGATTTAGGAGTTAGCCTAGTACTCTAGGTTAGGTTCCCATGTTGCTTAGTAACGTAGAGATGGATCTGGGGGGGGAAAACAATTTCTTCATTCTAAACTATTTTGTTTTTAATTTTGAGATTGTAATTTAATTACATTTGTCGCTTCCCTATTTTCCCTCCAAACCCTTCCATATACCCTTCTCCATTCACCTTCAAATGTGTGGCAAATTGTTGTTGCATGCATAATGTATTGTGTTGGCACATACAGTCCTAAAGCACAACCTGGTGAGTCCATGTGATGTTACATGTATGTGTGCTCTCAGGGCCGGCCATTCAGCACTGGACAATGCTCTGTGGTGTCTTCTCTAGGGATGGCCACCCCTTCCTTGCCGGGGTTTACTTCTTAGCCTTAGTGCTTTGTGTGGGGTTGAAGCCTTATGGGCCTTTCTCCATCCACACTGACACTTGTTATCCTTGGCGTCACCTTTGTTCAGCTCACATTTGGGCAGTCTCGGTGAGACTTTACAGACAGAGCTTCTGATGCTGCTAGGAAATAGCAGTTTCACAGCAAAGTTCCCGAGCCTCTGGCTTCCTCTGCTGGTTTCCTCCACCTCTTCCTCGTTGCTTGCTGAGCCTTAGCTAAGGGACTGCTTTGTAGACACATCCACTGGGACTGGGCTTCACAGCTCCGCATTGATTGGTTGTGGTTTTCTGCAATATTCTCTGTTGCAAACAAAAGGTTCCTTGATAAGGAATAAGAACTACGCTTAGCTTTGTGTTAAGGACAAATGTTTATAAGTTGTTATTAGTGGTTATGCTGGTTTAGTAAATTAGAAATTGTAGATTTTCCCTTGGTAGCCATGATTTCATCAGTGCTAAGTTCTTAACTAGTTTCTGTAAACTTCCTATAAACTTCATGGCTCCCATTTTGTTAAGCAGCCATTCTTTTATGTTGGACATCATTATTTAATTTCCAGACTCTTTATAACAAATAATTATCATTTTACTATAAAATGAATTTGGCATCCTGTAGACATGATGTTGACCACACAGCAACAGTGGCTCCCATTCCTCCTGCCAGGCTGTAGGAGTGAAGACTGCTTCCTCCCTTTACACTTGTGCATTTGCACTGTTTTTCTGTATTCACGTGAAGAGCCATTAGGATATGCAATCCCAAGGTGGCCTCCACTTCCTAACAGCATGCAAACCACAAAGAAGCCCTTCACCAAGTCATCTAAAATTACCTGATGATAGCCAAGGGAGGTGGCACACACCTTTAATTTCATCACTAATGGCCTTTGAAGCACTTGGTACTTGGTTATTCACAAACAAAAGAATGGGGAGTCTTTAGACTCTTAGGAACACTTGTAGCCTGACAGGGTAGTCATAGAGACTGCATATCATGGAGAACTGTGGAGTGAGTGCCTTAAGAAGAGGCCTCTGTAAGGTTTGGAGCTATATTAAGTAAATGTATTTGTTTGTTCATTTGTTTGTTTGTTTGAAACAGGGTCTCATTATGTAGCACTGGCTGTCCTAGAACTTATTATGTCAACCAAGCTGACCTTGAACTCATAGAGATGTACCTGCCTCTGCCTTTGCTGGAGTGCCCATTGAGCCATCTTGCCAGCCATACATACATATATATATATATATATATATATATATATATATATACACACACACAGATACATATATACATATATATATGTTGCAGTGTATACATGAGGTGTCAATAATTCATTGGAGGTGTTCTAGAAAATATAAGATTTTGAAAATATAAGAAAAATTATTAATTCTATAATCTATCCATGATCACAATGGGTATTCAACTGTATCCCCCTTTGATTCTGTAACTCCCACTAAATATTGACTCATGATAATGCACTGTCTATACTGTTTTTATCCTCTTCATATAATATATCAACACATCATGATTGTTGTATGATGTTTTTCTCAAATACGAATTTTTGGTTACTGAATAGTATCTTCTCATGAGAACAGAAAGGTGATCGTTAACTGTCTACAATGATAAATTTCTTCCATTTATTCAGTTTTCTTTTTTTCTCCTTCCTTCCTTTCTCTTTTCGTTTCTTTCTTCTCTTCATCCCTTCTGATAGAAACTATGTCTCATGATAAGCCCAGGCTGACCTTGTACTTGACCCTCCTGCCTCAGCCATGTGGATCACATGTCTGGCAGTTTCTCTTTTTAAATAAACATGAAACATATTGTTATGTTCTAATGTACATTCAGATTACTGTTTTCTCTAGACAGATTTTCTTAAAAGAGCACAGACATTGTCTTCAGAGCTCAGGACCAAGGGTCTTTTGCATCTGTGAAGGTGTCTTAATACTAAGCTACACTCCTAACTCTTGGGAGTTTTGAGATAGGAACTTACTGTATAGCTCAGAATATTGTCAAATCCATGATTCTCCTGCCTTTGCCTACGAAAACATTCCTGATTTATGCTTGAGTATCTTAAACAAACAAACAAACCCAGTAACACTAGTGCTTTTGTTCCTTGCCCTTCAGAGACTGAGGAACACTCAGGGCTTTTGAGGGCTTACTGCTATTCATCTCAAAGATGGAAGGAGGAAGACCTCAGACTCAAATCATCATGGCCAGATTAATTAAAGCAAACGATAAATTAAAGCAAGCTTTTAAACTTATGTACAGGAGCTACCCCCCATAAGACAGATTCAAAGAGGTCAGCACTGGGCATGAGGAAGGCAAGGCTTTTCTAGCTCAGGAATAGGGGGCTTCCAAATGTGAAACTTGTCAGGCAACATAGGTAGAGTTATAGGAGGAGAACATAAGCATAACAAACTATTCCTAACAACCTCCTGAAACAAAGACATGCTTGCAAGGAGGGCATAATAAGGTAATAAGACAGCAGGCAGTCATAGGTGGCCATATAGCCCTTTGGAAATGAAGGCAGGGTTGCAAGATGGTCATAAACAACCTTTAAAAACAAAGACATGATTGCCATGCCTGGAACAGGCAGTACAGAACCATTTGTAGTTAAGGTTACAGGTGGGGCATAGTATAATCCTTGCGAAACAGAGGTTTAGTCATAAACAGGAATGGACCAGGTTTGCCTTTACAGCTAAGATTGTTTTTAAGCCTAAAATGGAGGCAGGCTGGTTCTTCCTTCCACCACCGGGAACCGTGAAGCTAAGCAGCACCTTGCTGCTGCTCTTCCACGTCCTTCCCTCTCACAGCACAGTGGTTGTTGTGTGCCATCAGCATGGCTACGTTTGCTGTTGCCCTGAGCAAGAAGGGAGAGGGTCAGTTCATCGGGAAAGGTGTGGTTGTGCAGTGTGGGAGAAACTCGGGGTAGATGAACGGAAGCCCCTGAGAGGCGGATCTGAAGGGCCTTGAGCTCTCCACTGCTCTCACGAAGCTTCTGGAAATGCACTATGAGGTCTGTTTGTTGGGGGGAAAAAAGTGATAATTTTATTTTTAGATCAATATCTACTATATCAAAACTCCTTGATCAAAACACAGCTAGGGATGTAGCTCAGTTGGTAGAGTGCTTGTATAACATTCCCAAAGCCCTGGCGGGTTCAGCTCCTAGCTCTGGATACACCATGATTGATGGTATATCTCTAAGCCCAGGGGATATGGAAACAGGATGATCAGAAATTCAAGGTCAGCCTTTGTTACACTTTGAGTTTAAGGCCAACCTAGGCTACATGAGACCCTGCCCCCCAAACAAAAGCAAAAGATCCTTTTTATTATAATACAGATCCTTTTCAAAACAAATAAAAATATATATAGCTCTTTATATATTTTAGATTTATATCTAGCCTCCTCTATATTTTTGCTATGGGATTCTCTTTCTTCTTGGTACTGTGCATATAGTAGTAAGCTTCACCCAGCTCCCATTATGAAGCAGGGATATAGAAGTGGATCTGGGGAGGAATACCTCTAATCCCAGGAGGTAAAGGTCTGAGTCGGGAAATTAAGGCGGGTCTCATCTGCAGCACTGAGTTCGAAGCCAGCTTGGTCTGCATTAGATCCTGTTTCCTCTCAATTATGGGGGAAAAAAAAAGGTGATATATAAACCCAAAAGAAATGTAAAATGCCAGTGGTGATGCATACTTCAGTGGAGCGTAATAAAGCAGCATGAGCTGATGGAATAAAGGGCACATTGCTATTTTAGATAAAGTGGTCCAGTAGCAAATACAAATTAAGAAGTCTTCTGTTGGCCGTGATGATTGCCTTAGCTACCGAAGGTCTGAGTCGGCCTGGCGTGTGGCTTTGGACTTCCCTCTGAGCCTATCTGATTGCCAAGCCCTTTCAGCCTGTGATTTGATCTGAATGTTGCCTTAGATTCCTGAGGAAGCAGAGACACATTTCCTTCATCACAGAGTGTGCAGGGAGGCAGAGCTGCTGCCCTAATAGCCGGGGCTGATCCTGCTCTGTTTAGAACGCCTTGCCAGTGACCAAGAAGTCCCATCTGAAGCTGGGAAGGCCAATTCCTTTGTGTTTCCAGCAGCAGGCAAAGCAGTGCCCTGCTTTTCATCCCAAGTTGCGCTGCAGTTACTTAACATATGTTTCCTTACACTCCTGTTATTGAGCACATATGCTTTGGCCCACAATCACAAACACAGAGACAGGTTAAAAAAAAGGACAGGGCCTCCCCAAGGGGGGGTATTCTTGTTCCCTAGAGAATGGTATATTCTTTCAAATGGCCCCCTGGGAGCATGTGGAGAAAGTTCTAGTTGGTGGTAGTTTATGTGTGTGCATGTGTGCCTTGTTTCCCTGAGGGGGGAGGAGATAGGGAGGATGCAAGGGCAAAGGGAGAGAACCTGGCTGTTTGGGGTTCATCTATATTGGACATAAGTTGACATTGGGCTATATTAGGTGAGATTATAGTCTCCAGCAGATCTTTCTGATTGATGAGAACCACATTGATGCAAGTAATTATTTTTTTTAGTCCAATTACACACTTCTTTTAGACACCTTTATATTTTATCTGCCGTATCTGGGAGTGTCACATTATGCGTCTCCTTTCACGTGATTGATTTTTGGATGTATGTTTCAGAAAGTACTTGGCACACAAGAGAAATGTCTCAGGATTTGAGAGAGGGACAGATCAGAAAAAGGATGCTGCGTGCCCTTCAGCCTGACTAAAGGATAGCCCTTGGGTTTGTACCGCATAAAGGGTCATTCCTGACTGTGGTGTTTGTTGTCTGTTGAAGCTGTTACTCCCCTGGTTCCCAGCAGTGTCTCCTGGTTTTGACCCATGTGGTAACTGAGAATGTAAATGGTCCTACTGTTTCTGTGACAGTGAGTGACTGCTTCCTTTCACATCACACTCCAGTGATTCTGCAGTGGAAGGAGAGGGTTTGTAAAGTTATTTTGGAAACATTTGGATCTGATGCCAGTCACCTGAATTTGACTTTTCTGACAAAGCTTAGCCAGCCAGCCTTTGGAGACTCTCATTTAGAACCCACCCATCTTCACTGTTTCCATCCTATGTCTTCTTCTGAATGTTGAACATTCAGCCATGGGGTGATGCAGGTGATATAGTAGTACAGTTTATAGAGAATTGTGAGCATAGAACAGTAGACTGATGCTTATAGCAGACGCTACAGAAAGATGTCGAACATGGTGACATGGCAGGGAAACACCAGAGGCTGGGTCTTCCTAAGAGGGTTGAGCATAGCTTTCAGGGGGAAACAATGTCTTTGTAGTATCACAGTAGGAGTTTATTGGACAGAAGAGGGCGGGAGCAAAGGCATGTTGGCCTCACTGTATGTGGCTGATGTATTGGTCAGGGACCAGGAGAGCTGGAGACAGAGCTTCAATACTGTTTCCACTGGGGCAGCCTAGGGGTTTTCTTTAGAGGCTTCTACTTTGGTGAAGCCAGGATTCCTGGCTTCATCACAGAAAAGAATTTCAGAATGAGTCAGTGTGAAGCAAGGTTGGAATCTAGCATCAATTTGATGCAGACATTAGGACAGGAGAGGTGTACCTTGGTGAAGGGCAGTCTGTAGACACCAAGACATGGCTTTCGGTTCTCAAAAGAGAGCCTAACTGTTGGCCATGATGGGAGAGGCATGGAACCATGTAACCTAGCACTTGGCTGAGGGAGGCAGAAGAATTAACAGTTCAAGTTCAACTTTGTTTAACGGCATTGCAAGTTTAAGGCTCAGGGACAGACAGACAGAGATAGCACTGATTTAATTACCTTGGCAATTTGGGTAGCTTCTGAAGTTACATTGTTAGGAGCTAAGAAACTTCATTTTTTTTTATTTTTTTCTCTCTCTCCCATCTTCCAGCTATTCTCCCACTTCTTCTTTTTGTCTTTTCCTTTTTTTTTTCTTCTCCCTCTCCAATAAATGAGATCATAGGGAGATTCTCAGATATAGGTTTATAGCCCAAACAGGAGTAGAATTCAATTCAAAGGTACCCCCTATTTGAGACCTCATCTAGACTCCGGAGTGAGGGGCTTCTTTCCCTTGCCCCTAAGTTTTTGTTGTCTTCCTGTCCTGCCTCATACAACCCAGACAACACCTGGGTTTAAATGCATAACATCTGCATCTAAGGTTAGAGAATGTGGGTTGTGGCTCATTGTGTAGAGATAGATGATGCGGCTCCTGTGCTCTCCTCAGCAACACCCTGAATACTAATCCATTCTGGTGGTAGAAAAGAAAACTCACTGGATACTTGGTAAGAGCAAAAATAGTGCAGGCATTGGCCAGATCTCAGTGGCCAGAGCACATTAGGGATTTATCCCAGGGTCTCTGTTCTGTCTCTGATATGTTGATGTCATAAGCCCAACTTCAGTGGGAATGCATTGTTTTAAGCAGCTCTATGCCCCAGTCCCTTAACCACAAGTTTCTTTTTCGCAGTGATTACAACTCACATCCTGCTATCAAATCCAGCCGGATTATCTGGGTCTTGTGGTCACTCCAAAACACTCTGACTAGAGGAGAGATGGTGCTGGACAGGGTCAAGCTGATGTGGGCCCTCATGGTCTGGGAGCTGGTTGCAGGGTTCCAGATCATGGAAACTAGAGTGAGATGCTTTATGTGTGATGCACATCCCCGTCTACACTTTTCAAGGGATGAGCTTCTTTTGTAACCACCGAGAGCCTTTTGATTCCCCTTTGTAGTGGTTGTGAAGAAGCCAGACATCTCATCGTCATTTTTTTGTAGATCCCCTGGAGAGAGGATCCTGCTTTCTTGTAGTTACCCAAAGAGTGAAATATATGGGAGATTCCAGACATAACAAGTCACATGTCCCCTGAGTAGCATGCTCTGAAGTCTCCCTTTGTCATGCTTTGTCCCAGCTACCATGTAATCATCTCTTGGTCCAGTATATCCATGTTGTATGCCATATGCACCAGTTAGTCCCTTCATAGCTTGAGTGTTAGACTTACTGTGAATGGCACTTTAGTGCTTGTAAAAGAATGGTCACTTTACTTAGTAATGGCCCCAAAGATGGTAATAATGGTGCTGACAACTGGGCTATGACAAAGAGAAGCCCTAATGTGTTTCTTTCAACTGGGTAAATATTATTGGCTTAATAAAAGATTCCTACAACCCCTGAGGATCTAGGATTCTACACCAGAGTAAAACCTTTTGAACGAGACCTCATTTACATATTATAAGTATTCTATTTCATTACTATCAATTATTGATCTTTATTATATTAATATAAGTATTCATATTTATTGTCTAATTGAGACATTAGACTCCATCATAATACTTTTAGTCATTTCTTGGGGCCTTGGACCATATCCTGGGTCGATGAGCGACTTTAAGCGATACAAGCACTTTTCCTATCCTTTTATCCAATATGACCCTGGCATCATGGTGCATAGAAAATGCTGAGTGGTAGAAGTTATCCACCTTCACAGACTTTACAGGAGAAACAATTAGGATAACAACAATAATCTCTAGTGCAAGTATATGTGTGTATATAACAGATACAAAACCATCTGCTCTATCTGCTTGCTAAAAGGTGGAGGGAGACCCCAAACACCACAGTCCTTACTATTGAGGTGCCTTTCTTGGGGGTGCAGAGCTCTCAGGGCCCTCAGTGGGACTTCAGGCAATGGTTAGCTTTTCTGTTTCTTTTCAACGTGCTCCTCCACCCCCTGCCTTACTGTGAGTATCTCACCAAATGGGTACAATTCTAGCACTCAGTGTGTATTCTTCAAAAATCCCACATGCTCCTTGGATCTAAGCCACCTTTCTCAGCTGCTGTTTAACCAAAGCAGCAGCAATCAGGGTGATTTTGACTAGAAGCTGTCATGAAAAGAAATCTTGAGGTGTCATAATTAAGACAAGTGATTACCTAACTGATAGCTATTTTAAGAAATATTAATTTTCATTTTGCCAAATGCAGACTTTGGCTTTTCTTTTTCTATCCTTGTTTCACCCACTCAAACTTCAATGCATAAAATAGCTTCCTGCTGAGTGAGTGATGGCGTTTGACTGTCATCGATAGTTTCATTCCATTGGACACAGAGGGAGGGGAACACTGGAAATCTTTCCAGATTGGGAGGGTGGGTCCTGAGGCTGTTTTTCCCTCCAGTTAAAAATACTTGCATACTTCAGGGAATGCCATTGAGTCTGTCCCTTGTTCTTTTCCTTGAATAAAACTTCACACACAGAGCTTGTGAAGCCTCCACCTACTTCTTCTGTCACTGGCTTTACGCAGCCAGACGTGTCCTTCAGATATGGGCGTTCACCTGACATCCTTCTCAGATGGGAGAAGGGGGTCCTTATACATCTTCAAAGTTAACAATGATCGTCTCCTGGGAAGATGTTTCCTTTGAAGAGCTCTTCGTTCACAGGCTTTTAGGAAGGGAGAAAATTGTTTTAATGACCTGTTATTAGAAATATCCACTATCATCAGACTTATTTTCATCTTTCAAATCCTTTTCAAATTCATGGGAAGAAATGACAGTAACATCCCCTGGGGAGTGAGAACGCATGGGGAAGGAGTTGGCCTGGGCTGACTTCTGCCAGCCGTATTCAATTTTGCCAGGGTTATTTTTGCCCTTGGCAATCTTCTTCCTCCCTAATTGCAGGGCCATATGGTGCTTTGCGGTCCCCCTCACTCCCGACAAAACACACACACACACACACACACACACACACACACACACACACACACACACGAGTGTGCACTTCCCCTCCATTCAGTTTTTATCTTCTGTTGCACAAATTCCTGGCCGTGGTGCTCAGGCTCAGCAGACTCAATCCTAGAGGCCTAGATTTGCAGTTTCCAAATCTTAAACATGAGAGCTGAAGAAGCCTCCAGCAGATGACTCCCCAGTGACTAGGATTAAAGACGTTGGGTAAGATGCAGCGAAATAAGACGACTGAGTTTTGGAGGCAGCCAGACATGGATTCAAAGCCTGGTACATACTGGCCATCTTCATCAATCTCAGAAACAGCATGGTGAATATTTGCTGAGGTCCTACTGTGTGCCAGTGCTCCCAGCACTGTGAACTAATGTCCTGATCTCCTGTATTCATCCTGCTCATTCTCAAGAGACTGACTCTAGGGGCACTTGCAGAAGTCACATAGCTCAGGCCAGTTTCTAACTGCAGCCTTATTAAAACTACACGCTAAATTATTATTTCAGGTGTCTTTTAAAATAATTTTATGTATTTATTTACTTATTTATTGTCTTACGTGCATTGGTGTTCCATGTGTGTGTATGTTTGTGTGCTGGCGTGAATCTCTTGGAACAGGAGTTACAGACAGTTGTGAATTGCCATGTGGGTGCTGGGAATTGAACCCAGGTCCTCTGGAAGAACAGCCAGTGATTTTAAGCACTAGGCCATGTCTCTAGCTCTATCTCAAGTGTCTTACTGTCTGTACAGGTGGTGTATGTATGTTTGGGGAGGTTCCCTTGTGCACACACAAGTGGAAGCTACAGGTCGATGGCAGATGTCTTCCTCAGTTGCTCTCCATTCTGCATGTGAATGGGTGTGTCCATGTCACAGTGTATGGATGAAAGTCAGAGGACAACTTGTAAGACTTTGTTCTCTTCTTCCACCATGTGGGTCCCACGGGTCAAGTTCAGTCTGTCAGGCTTGGCTGTGACCTTTTCCTATTAGGCTGGCCCTCCAGCTTACTTTTTAAGTCAGGGTCTCTCACTAAATGGAGCCCACTGATTTTCCTAGACGGAGGGCCAGCAAGCTCCAGCCATCTTTCTGTCTTCAGCTTTTCCAGTACTGGAGATATAGACATGCATCACTGTGCCCAACTTTAAATGGTGCTGGAGATAGAAAGTCAGACTTTCATGCTCACGTGACAAGTACATCACGGAGGCATCCCCCTCAATGGCTTATTAAATTGACCCTTTTTGGTGTATCCTATGGCATAACACAATCTGTGAGTAGGATTGTGCTTTTTGTGTGTTTTAAAAACAGTTGTTGTTGGTTATCACCAGATTCCTAGGACCTGGAATCTAGGGGCAGCTCGGCCGAGCAATTCTGGCTTAGGGAGGTTGGGTAACTTTCAGTGATGCTGCCAGGCTTCAGTGATCTAAGGTTTGGCTGTGGCTAGAGAACCACTTCCAAGCTGGTGGCCAACCGTGAATGTTCTTTATAGTCAAAGTAATAAATTAGCAAAAGCAATGTAAGCATCATGGGCGATTGTAGGTCGTGTGGGCAGGGTTGGGTTGGATGGGTCTTATACTTGGGGTGGTGTCATCAAAGGTTTCAGGTTTCATTTTCAGTGATCTGTCTTAAGTGATATTAAGCCAAGAAATGGTCGTAATTACATGGAAAATTCCTCAATCAATGCTCTGAGAATACTTTGATAGAGATGTCTTAGGAGCATTTTTGAGGGAACATTTGGTCTTGTTAAAAGGACTGTGTACACATGCCCCTTTCTGTGGGCTTTCTGAAGAGTCTTACATGTTATGCTCTTAGACACATTGAATTTTAAAATATATTTTTGAGAGAATGATGCTGTGATGACATGGTTTTTAAAGAAGTAGACATTTAATGACACTTTGAAATTGCATTTTGAAATTTGTGAATATTGTATGTTAGTAGAAACACTGAAAAGCTATTGTAGTCTGGTATATAGTAGGTACAAACAATGAAAATAACTTTAGAATTAGTGTCTGCAGCCAGGCGTGGTGGCGCACGCCTTTAATCCCAGCACTCGGGAGGCAGAGGCAGGCGGATTTCTGAGTTCGAGACCAGCCTGATCTACAGAGTGAGTTCAGGACAGCCAGGGCTATACAGAGAAACCCTGTCTCAAAAAAACAAAAAGAAAAAAAAAAAAAAAGAAAAGTGTCTGAGCATCTAAGCATGCTTCTATTAACATACAGCTCCCTCCTTAGACACTGCACACTTGCTTTAAGCTTGGAAAGTCGTATTGCCCCTGTGCAGCCTCTGGGCCACTGAACATTGACATCATCCCCTCTTATCACTGTTTCTTCAGCGCCCTCTATAGTGTCTCTCCCCAGTTAGGTCCTCAGTTCCTTGTGAGCTGAATTAAGTCCACTAATTTGAAACAAATACAAAACCAGTCACAAAAGAGACAGTCTGTGTGTGCCGGAGTCTATTCTAAGCACTGTGGAGAGGGCCTCTCAATCCCCAACCTAAGTTTACCTTTCAGAGGAAGGAGACATAAAAATAGTTGTCTGTGCTAACACATGCTGCAAAGGAAATGTACAGACATGTAGAGAGCCTGGGAGGGGGCAGTGTGTCCTGCTGAACCGAAAACACCATTGTGGTACTATAGAGGGGAGACAGACCAATGAAAAACAGGCAGCCATACAGGAACCTGTCTGTCAGGAAAAGGGGAGAGAACCCGAATTAAAGGACCTTGACCAGGGTAGCAGTACCCAGACTCTTCTCTCATAGACCAAGTAGCTCCGAGCTGACCCTGCAGGTAGGGTCATGGTCACCTGAACATAGATGCCTTCTCTGACTCTCCATTGCCTCCACGCCATTGTCTGCTTCTCACTTATTGCTTTGCATCCTCCTGTTCCCTCTTATTTCCTTCCTAGCTCTCTTGTATCCTATGCTTTGCTATGTAGATGAGGATGACATTAAACCCCTGATACTGATACCTCCACCTCCTGAAGAGAATTGCAGATGTGTACCACCACACCTGCCGCATGCCGTGTTGAGGTTCAAACCCAGGGCTTTGCACATGCTCATCTAGGACTCCATCCCTAAGCTACTAGCCCTGCCTTGCTTTTTTTTTTTTAAATCTTGTGACTCAAGTCTGAGCCTCCATGTTCCCACAGGAGCCATTCTCATATGGAAGAGGTAGAAAACTGAATGCTTTCTCTGCCAAAGGATCTTTCCCTGAAAGGCATGCCTAATACTTATGCATAAGTGTTATTGGTTAGATGCCTGGACTCTGTAGTTTCTGTCCCAGTGTTTGACATAGCTCTGGGAATTAAAGTCCTGTTGCTAAGAAGGGATGGGAGGATGGCATTAAAAATCCAGGCCACAAGCAACAGGTATGAAGCTTTGGATGTGTTCAAGGCCACTGCTTCTAGAAAGGAAGCCAGAGCAAGGCGAGAGTGAGGTCAGACGTCTTGGCCAGGCACTGGTATGGTGTTGCTTTTATTTCATTCTTTAAATTTATCATGCATTATCCTTTTTTAAAAAAACTTGTGCATGCCAGGACACAAGTAGATAAGTTGTTAAGCCAGTTCTTTCTTTCTACCATGTGAGGCCTAGGATTTGAATTCAGGTTGTTAGCTTGGTAGCAAACACCTTCATCTTGCCACCCCCCACTGTTAGAAATTTTAAAGTCCTCAAAATGAGAAACTATTGAAACCTTAAATAGAAACCTAGATCTCTGAGTTCTGTGGTACAGGGAGGAGCATATGCAGACTCATGGGAGTTGCTAGTGGCAGAGCACTGGGGTGGTTGGTAGGCGAGACAGTGAGGAGTGGCCAGGACATTGGACACAAAGCAGTAAATGAACCACTCCACACAACTGCTGAAGTGTGCGTTCATACCAGAAAATAGCCTGAAGAACAAAGCCTTAAGACTATATTGCTGGCTTTGAATCCTGGCTCCTCCAGTTTCTAGCCACATAACCTTGGGCATCTGCACTGTAGGGCTGGAGTGTCATATTAATTTTATTATTATTATTATTATAAAGCAACATAATACTAAGCTAAGTTGTAATAGCTGCTATTATCAATCACTATTACAGCTTTGACTTTGGAATAGTTTACAAGTCATAGAACCAAACACAGTGAAGAGGGTTTGTGTTTATCCTTCTCCCAACTCCGCCCCCCCCCCCAGCCCCCAATGATGGTGTCTTCAGCATGCTCCATATTGACTCTATGATGCTCATAGGGTTCTAAGTGGACATGCCATGTAGGTTGTTGGATAACAGGCAAGGTTGTTCAGCTATCAACCGTGACAACAGACTTGACTTTCTTCGTCATATCCATGTGTGGCCATGGGTCTGCATTGGAACAGATAAGTTGATTTATTTTCTTAGAGATGTGTGTGATTCCTGGATTTAGCATAAGAAGACAAATTCAGCTAATGCTCAGAATTTATTCAGAAGAACCATCACAAATGGCCTTACGTATGAGCCTGGCACTGTTGGGTACTTACTTCATAGGACACTAAGCCATTCTCTTATCATAGTAAACCAAATGCATGATACTTAGCATCTGTTTTCCCAGGAGGTGGGGAGGGGGGGAAATAGACCCTTAGAGAAGCTGCATTCAATTCATAACGAGGCTGATGGGATTCTTGCACTGTGCTGTAAGCCCTTGCAGAACAGTTTGGTGATATAGTGCAGGGCAAAATGCAGCCTACCATGGATAACAGTGGTCACAAACACCTGACAAGTGACAACTAAAACAGCCTTCTGAACACTACCCTTTCTGCTTACCCTTCTAAACTGCTGTGGTATCGGCTACGCTGCAGGTATTCGCTGCATCCATGCCATGAGCCCTGTCCTGTTTATTGGTTCCTTGCTCAGGCATTTACCTAACACCTAGTCATGGCAGGCATTCTCACACATCTGAGCTAATGCGTAAGCAAGGAAAATATGGGCATGAGTTGAACGATTACAGTTGGAGAAAGGAGAAAGGCCTTAAAAGAAGTATGCTGAAGGCAACCATAGCATACATTAGCCGCTGTGTGTGTTCTGCATAACTATTAATAATTTATGTCTGTGTATCTGAGCTTAGGGGTGTTAGGGGTGTGTGTGTGTGTGTTTATAAATGTTTCAGGTGTATCTAACCCATGGCCTATGAGATGCCTATGAGATGTATGTGGGCAAAGAGAGTTACTCATGTGGGCCAACACAGGATTTTAAAATTACTTAAAATATTATGGGCTATTTTGGAGGACAGAGGAGTAGTCTGGTTAAACAGTTCTTGAACATTAACATTGTGGATGGCAACGTTGACATCATAGTGTTAAAAATTTGAGACCTGTCTGGCTCTAGGCCCCTTTTAGGTATAAACTATGAAAACTATTAAAAACAGATGTTTCATAAGATCTCATACATGAATGTTCATAGCAGAACACTATTCGCCGTGGCCACAGAAGGCATAAACAACCTGAATGGTCATCAGCTAATTGATGGATAATTGTATGGATGTAACACATTGTACTATGTCTATGTGAGAGAATACTGTCTAGTGATGAAAAGTATTGAAGTGCATGCTGCATGGTGCACAGATCTGCGAAATGTACTGTGTGGAAAGGTCAGGTGCAAAGGACCATCTGGTTTGTGATTGAATTTCTGTGAGAGCTATATAGATTGTGCAAACTAAATTGGGTGAATCTAGAAGCTGGAGGAAGAGGGGAGCATGGAATGGATTCTTCGTGGGTCTGTGATGATGAAGTGGTACAAACTGGGTAATGGTGACCTCTGGGCATTGCCTGTATGCTGTCCCTCAGTCACACATTGAAACGGCTCTTTATTTTATTTTACTTTTGTTTATCCTTTGAAAATAGAAACCATTTATGAGAGGGGTCTGTTCAAGACCTATTTCGTACAAGCGGGAATCACTTTTGTAGTATAGAAAAGTATGTATCCCAGGCTGCCTAGACATGAGTTAGCAGCAGTATTTTTGAATGGCAAAGTGATACTGGTAGAGTGACCAGGTTTCGCTGTGGGAAGAGAGCCGAGACGTGGGAAATTATACTTGTAGGGTATTTGCTCTCTGCCAGCTCCATACAGAGAGCTTAGCTAGATTATCAAATTTAAATGGTCCAGCAGCCTTTGTGGTGAGTGGAGCTTTCTTCATGTTGTAGAATTAGTAATTGAGATGCAGGTGGCTCTGTAAGCTGTCCAGCATCCTGTGGAGAAGTAGTGTTTGTGAGCACTGGATCCATTGGCGTCCCTACACTGAGGGAGCTGCTGCACATCTTGAATTTAGTGCTGAGATGGATTTTGCAGTGTAAGGTGAATTTGTGTCTGTTTACTTGGAGTAAAAGAAAATCAATGTAAAAACAAGGGATCCTGGATCCTATCGACTTGATAAAGCCTGTGTTCCATTCTTTCAACGCCTCGCCTTCAGTTTTTCATTGCTATAGATGACACCATCGGAGCAAAGATTTAATAAACACATTTTCATTAACCTAGTATCTTCTTTTTGTCTTTTGTGCATGCGTGTAAGTGTGTGTGTGTGTGTTTATGTATGTATCATGGCACATATGTGGAGGTCAGGACAACCTAACACATCATTTCTCACTCACCAAATTGTTTGAGTCGGGGTATCTAGTTATCCACCTCTGTGTATGCCAAACTAGCTGCTGTACAGGCTTTGGGGAATTCTCTCCTCTCCACCTATAACTCTAATGCCATAGAACCATTAGTATTACAGCTGCAAAGTTCAGCACTAGGATTTACTTAGTTACCTCTCTGCTGTGATAAATGCCAAAAGCAACCTGAGGAGAAAATGATTAATTTCCTCTTACCACGCCATGGAAGTCATTGCAGGTACTCAAGGCAGGTATTGGTGTAGAGACTGTGGAAGACTGCTGCTTTCTGGCTTGCTCTCCATAGTGTCCTCCCCATGGCTTACTCTGAGTGTTGTTAGTTTAGCACTGCTTCAAGTAAGCTGGGCCTTCCCACATCAATCTTTAATCAAGAAAATGCCCCATGTACATCCCTCCAGGCAAATCTGACGAAGCTAATCCTCCCTTAAGAGTCTCTCACTTTCCAGGTGTCTGTAGTTTATATCAGGTTGACAAGAACTCACCAGTACATGGGGTCTGCTGAGTCAGGCGCAGGGCCTCCTGCCTGCATGGCGAGTCGCTTTGCTCACTGAGCCATCTCCCTAGAACATACTCTCCTCTTGGTCTTGTTTCAGATGACTCCAAAAAGGGTGATTTATAAAAGATGTTTATATAGGGATCGATAGTCCCCATTTTCTGCCAGACTGACACCTGACACTTTTAATTCCACTAAAATATAATTAACTTTGAAAATCACGCTGTGCATGTGTAGATGTAAGCCCCCACCATGTCCTTGTGGTGGCATTCCATGCTCAGAAAGCAGAGAAAATGCCCGAACTGAGACTTGGGCTTCTGCTGCTTACAGAGGTAGCAAAGGACTGTGGCTTTCCCCCTAAAGTTTCTGCCTGAAAGCATTACGTTTGGATGGTGATTAGTAAGCCTGGAAGTAACCTGATGAAGAAGAGAATACACAGAATGTAAGCATCCCTCTGCACACTTAAAGCCCATCTCTCTTGCTATATGTATGCTTTGTAGGTTTCAAATCCAGACCTAGGGATTCTTTTGTCCTTTCTGGATACTGCTTGCTGGCATCTGAAGGTCTCGGAACTTAATGTTGATGATCGGTAGCAAAGCTAGGAGCTGTGGATTTGATGGCTGTTCACCTTTTTTAACCTTTCAAAGATTGTAGGAATATTGATTCACCAATTAGTCCGAATTGTCAGTTGTAGGAATAACCCCATCTGAGTATTAAAAGAACAATTCTAGATATGGACAGGGTGTTATTGGAGTAATTTGAAGGTAATTTTCATAAGGAGAAGAATTCACTATCAAATTCCTGATTTTCTACGACCATAATAGCAGCTGCCACACCCATGAACTAGTTTACATGCTGATACAGCATTCTGGACAGCTTGGTAGCATAGTTACTGCGTAGTGTTTGTTGCTAGGACAAATGAAGCTGTTGCCAGAGGTGTGCTCATGGGGCCCATATCCCTGACTTTATTACATTTCAGGAACTAGTCATTCCAGTGATGCGTCATTTGTTTTACAGCGGTAGCTCACAAGTTACCGTAATCCGAATAGTCATTTTTTGTCAAAAGGAGGTGATAGGCAAGAGCAACTAGACCTTCACAGTGAAATGAACACCAAGTCGGACGGAGGGAGGGAAAAACCAGAAAAGGAAATGAAATAATCAGATAACTATCCTGGCAGTAGAGTAGGATAATAAATATTGCCCATTCATAATTATATCAGTTAGGCATCCTAAATATATGGTACAACTGTTGAATGTAAGATAAGTATTTAAAAAAAAAACTAATTATATAGTTCAAAAGCTTCTCTCTTGTTTCTGCAGAGATTGGGAAGCCCTCTGTTCCCAAATGTCACATTTTCCTAAGTACCTTGAACTCCTCTTGGCTGAGATTGGGTGGCATTATTGTGATTCCCAAGACAGTAAGTGATGAGCACAGGATTGTGGGACATAGTGCTCCAGCATGCGAATAGATTTCCATCACTGAGCCCGAGGTTGTAATTTGGTACATTCTGTGGGTTAGAGGATTGACAGGACGGCTATTTCATCCTTTTGTTTCTTTCCATACATTTTTACAATGCACAGACTCTGAATAACTGTAATCGGTGTGTTATGTGATATAGTGTAAGAAGTTAATTCATTTATTCCAGACAGTTGCACACTGGCAAGCACTCTCTATGCAGTGTATTTAGATTTCTCAGATCACTTTGATTCTTCAGTGAGAACAGAGCTGTTGAGTAGCCTCAGTTTATCTTAGTTCGATGGGTCAAAAAGGCATTTAGCAGTACAGGTGTTAGGCTGGTATTTTTCTGCAGGTACCATGGATGCTTTCTTAGAGAGGAAAAGGTGATAGAAACCCCTTGAGAATTGACGCAGTCTATGAGAACAGTGTTGAGTAGCATTACAGATTGGATGAAGGTGTCCTGCCTTGGATTTAACTCGGGAAGATACTCCAAGATGAAGGGAATTTGGCTTCAAGGAAGAAGGTGGCAGTGGGTCAGAAGGACCTCAGAGTTGTCTGTGCACTTGGCACTAAGAAATAGTGAGTGGGTGTTTCAAGTACCTAGAGGATAGTGTTCAGTGAGGGACAGCTTCAAGCAGGTAGCACCTGTGGACCTCTAGCACCAACGCACGGATTTTACATGACAGATGTGAGTCTGCACCACCATGACCTGTGGCTTGAAGGGCATCATTTGCAGATTATTAATGAGCTGTGCTGGGAGATTTGCCAGTTTTTGTCTTATGTTTTTCTGGATCTTGGCCCGTGTCAGTGGGTGAGATACAATTTCCAAGGGGAGCTACATGATGCTGAGAGAGAGTAAGAAGGTGGGTGACCACAAGGAATCCTGTATGGCTGCCATTGCAGATCTCCACCTGTGGCAATCTGCAAAGCGCCCCTCTTGTTGTGCAATAAGGTCTAACACACTGGACGCTGTCCACTGACTTCAGACTCAACAGGGCAGCAGGGTGGGATGGGTTGACCGTGAGACAGGGTATTGTTCTTATATCCCCAGTGTTTGCCTGGTCCTAGGGTAAGCTAGCATTCTCATCTGTGCTACAGGAATTCCATGATGCTCTGAGACACCCATGCATTTGCTTTAGAAATTTGTCAAATGGCAGTCCAGTCGTCCCCAATGCCTATTACTAATCTATATGGGAAAGGAAAGTAGCCACACTGGAGGTGAGTGTTTATAAAGTCCTGTGAAGTGCCAGCTCCCAAGTACCAGGAACGTTTTGTTTGGTCTTGAATTCAAAAATTATTTTTCTCAGTCTCTTTCCTTTCTTCTCTCGCTCCCTTCTTTTTTTCCTCTCAAGCTTTTTGAGACAGGGTTTCACATAGCCCAAGGTGACCCGTTTTAGTTAGAGTTTCTATTGCTGTGAAGAGACACCATGACCATGGCAACTCTTATAAAGGAAACATTTCATTGGGGCTGGCTTACTGGTCAGAGGTTTAGTCCATTATCGTCATGGCAGGAAGCATAGTGACATGCAGGCAGACATGGTGCTGAAGAAGGAACCGAGAGTTTTACATCCAGATCCACAGGCAGCAGGAAAGAGTGAGACACTAGGCCTGCCTTGGACATCTAAAATCTCAAAGCCCTTCCTCCTTGTGAAGTCCTTCCTCCATCAAGGCCACATTTCCTAGTAGTGCTACTTCCTGTGAGCTATGGGGGCCATTTTCTTTCAAACCACCACATGGCCCCAACTTACTGTTTAGCTAAGGATGCCCTTGAACTTTTGATCTTCCTACTTCTGCCTCTGGAGAATTGGCTGTTTTATGTGGTGCTGGTGAACAACCTCAGGGCTTCACTAGGCAGCTTCTCTCCCACGTGAGCTGTACCCCAGCCCTCTTCATCATCTCAGGAGTTTTCTAACAGTATTTTGAGCTCCTGACCAGAACATTTTTGGTAACATATCCTCTTCCTCTGAGGACCTCAGTAGACTACAAAGAGACCCTATCCCTTCTAGAAGGAATACAGCAAAAATTTCCATTGAGCTTCCTGACTGTATCTATTATGTTATAGTTCTGTGGTTTTTAAATTCTAGATAGAACTTTTAGTTCTGAAAGAATGCTGTGGAATAATAAATTTCTCCTTGGACCAATCTCCTTTTTTCTCTTTTCTTTCTTAGTGTCCCCCCACCCCTTTTTGGTTCTCCCTGTTTTCCTAGTTCCTCCTTCTGTTCTCAGAGTTCCACTGAGCATTTTTTCCCCTGTAATTGACATTGTAGTAATGTGAGGTCTGTGTTGTCTATGGCTTTCACATTAGGGTTTCTTTGGTGGCTGAGAGGATAACAGGCTACCCTAGGCACCTATGATGTCAGCTCCCAGGATTCTGCAGTAGAAAAATTCCTGCTTATTCTCTTGAATGATCCCAAAGTATAGAAAGAGTATTAAATCCTTGAGAATAATCTGTTTTCCTCAATGGTTTCAACAACAATTTCCAAATCTTTCCATTACTGAGAGTTACTTCTTTAAACACTTGTGCAGTTGAGCCCTAGCATATACCGTAGTTTCTAAGAACATAAGACAAAGAAATGAAATATCCAGGCTCAGCTAAGTTAAGGGCCCTTCCCTTGGAACATTTACTTGGGAGGGCTTACAGGGAACTTGAAGTGCCTGCCTGGCTTAAGACCCTGGCAGATTTGAAAGAGGAGAAAACAGAGAGAAGATCATGGGAAAGAATATCAGAACTATAAAACGTGCACCTACTATAGCCACCTGTTCTCTGAAGCCCTTGGAGGACTTTGAGCAGATAGATGATGAAGCCAAATTTGTGTTTGTAGTTGTCAGCTGGGCATCTGGGAGGGAGGAAGCCTCATCCCCACATTATGCTAAGATCATAGGCACAACTTTGCTTCTGTGGGGAAAACATAAAAACAGGAATCATTTCTTGAAGAAGAGTTCCTGTAATGACACACATGATCTTCCTATGGGATGTGTAACAGCGGAACTGTCCTGACCTGCTGGTATTTCCTAAGGTTCACCCCAAGGAGCACCCCATGGAGTGCCCTGTGTTGAAAGAATTGGGTAAATGTAGCATCATTTAGTTTCCTGGAAATCTATAGTATATGAAAGGGTTTGAGAAAGCCTTGTGTTGGACCTAGTACTTTGCAAAACTTTGGGTATCTTTATTAGTAATAACAGTCACCATTGTATGCTACTCTCTGGGGGTTGGGGGTGGGTTGCTGTACTTGGAATTAGGAATTTGAAAAGGAAATAAATTTCTATCTGGTTTCTTCCCTTATGGTTCTAATATCTCGTGGCTACCTTTTTATTGCAACAAAGGTTGGAAACACATTGGAGTCATAAGCTTATATAGCTATAAAGAAGAATAATGAAAATGTCGGATGAATTCATCCCTGATACATTAAATCCCATTCAACTAAGAGATGAGATTAATGTCCAGTTGGTTTACATATCAACAGAGAAATGGTGGTTTCGTTGTAAAAATTAGTTTTCTGTTAGTCTGCAGTGACTTTCCATTGTATTACAGTCCAAGAATCAGTGCATAAAATCCTTGCCTTAAGTTGCTCAGGTGATAAGGAGCACACCCTGCCATGACCTATGGGCTGAATCACTTAGAAGTCCGGTATGCATGCTTACAGTACAATGGAAAATTTCTACTGTTCATGAATATTCATTGTATTATATATTTACTCAGTAAGTAATAAAGTCCTCAAGTCGATATTTTCTGAAATCTGTATTTCAAAAACTAATGGCATGTCCACATAGGTATTTAAATATTTATTTAATCAGTTCTATATATCTGTTATACTTGTTCCAAAGCTATGCCTATTACGACTTTTAAGGAAACATTGCTTCCAGCCTCCTTCTCAGGAGTATTTGGAAGACCAGTTGTTAAAGGAGCATGGCAGGCAGTTTCTCTGCCTTGTTATAGCTGCTGGGTCAGGACTTTTTGATTCTGGTTAAAGACTTTGTAGTTAAAATTCACCCTCTTTCCAGTGTAATCTTTGTAATAACATGTAAGGAGTTACTGTATCTTGGTCTGTTATCAAGCTCACATGAATTAAGTGGGAAAGGACCTATATGTGGAAGTCTCATTTTGGTAGTGGCTGGGGTGTCCCATGTCCGGGTTTTTCCTAGTGATTTTTGTGCTCATCAGCATCGAGCTTGTGAATGTTGTCACAGTAGAATGTCAGTCACCAGGGTCACTAAAGTGTTTTTCAGAATAGATGAGGTAGTATAGCCTTTGGTAACCGTACTGTGCAAAGGGTCTATACTCTTAGCTTTTTTCATTCCTACCGAGCTTTCTCAGACCTATGTCACTTCTAACAGACACTTTGGCAGAACATCACCCAGCACCCTAAATGTTTTATTTACTGTCATGGGGGCATGCCACGGAGTGTGTGTGGAGGTCAGAGGACCACTGTGCAATTGGCTCTTTTTTTTTTTTTCCTGAATTCTGGGGACCAAACTCATGTCACCAGGCCTGTGGGGCTAGTGCCTTCTTGCCAACCCTTCATCAATCTTTGTTAGTTTAGTTTAGTTTTTAAAGATGGATCTCAAATCTTGGATAGCTAGGAACTTATTATGTAGATTAGGCTGGCCTCTGCCTCCCAGTTGCTGGGATTAAAATCATGTGCCTATATGCCTGGCCCCTTCACACAACATTTTAATTAACAGTTGCTGTGTTTAAAATGGCTATGTAATTGTGATTAGTGTGCCCATGAAACTGGCTCCTTTTGTATCTGGGTTTCTGCCACCCAGAATTCTCTATCCTGTTCTTGCTCACAGCAACAATACTATATAATTTAGGGGTGTTTATTATATCTCTCCATCTACTAGGGTATAAGATCCAATAGGAGAGGACTTTGGTTTTATTTATTTATTTATTTATTTATTTATTTTTACCTGTTTTTGTTGTATGTAGCATCTTTTTCTTTTGTTTTTTGGGTTTTGGTTTTAGAGACAGGCGTATGTAGCATCTTAAACTTGGCACACAGTATTTACTAAAAGTTTACTGAAAGCAAGATACTGAAGCTTATAAAGTATCTTATTTCATTAATTCAACAACATCTTGTGGTGCTGTCAGCTCAGATTTAGTCTAATAAGCTACCCACTCAGGATTCTAGGGTCTCACTGTGATTCCTCCTAATTCCACCCTCTCTTAACCATTCATTTATGGGACAGTGTGCTCCAAGAGTGCATCCTCTTGTGAAATTATATCTAAGTCCCTCTGTACCTTTTAGTTCCACAAAAATTCCAACAATAACTGTCTGCTTTGCTGCATTCGTCCCTGGGAATGTACTGGGACAGACACAGCCCTAATCCTCAGAGTGTTAATATTGTGGTGAATGAGGGAGAAAATTACTACAGAGAAACATAAACTAATTACAGATTGTAGAAGTGCTATGAAAGAAAAATGAGTGCCCATCAGAGGACAGTTGGGAAAAGACATTTCTAGTCTTGGTCAAGGGAGACTTTCAGGAGGCAGGAATGTCTTCAAGTGAAGTGTCTATCATAGCTTCTTTCTATATTTAAGCAACTAACCAGCTCGATTATTTTCCCAACCCATGTCTACTCAGCAACGAACGTAGGCCAGATGATACTGCAGGGCTTTAGAATTACACAGTAACAAGACAGACAACGGGCCCTCTTCTCGCAGAGCTTGTATGCTCACATAGGAAAGTGATTTCTGCTGCACAGGATTTAGAGGGAAAACACTTCAGGCATAGCAGTGTGCAGAGCATACTTTTTATGCACAGCAGAGCTGTTCCAGGATTCCCAGAGGATGTTTGAAATAGCACCAAGCCCATATCAATATGTTTGCCACTGTATCTACATACTCACAATAAAATTTAATGTATAAATAGACACAGTGAGAGATTAAGAGCAACAACAACCTCTATGATATCAGGTATGTGAATATCGTCTCTCCGAAGTATCTTAGTGTTCTTTCTGCACCTTCTCATGTTGGTGCCTCTTCATCTTAACTGTGAACATTTTGCCCAAGTAGTGAGTAAGTTTGCAGTTTGAGGTGTGAAAGCAAAACTGGTATAAATGCCTTTCCTTCTTGTCAGTTTCGTGGGCGGAAGATTTATGCTCCCCGAGATCTTTGTAATTTCAGCCCACAACTTGAGAGGTTTCAGTCTATAAGTTTCTCGATTCCCTGTGGTGAGACACAACATCATGGGCACAGGGCTGTATCACGGAAGCTGTTTACCTCATGGTCTGGAAAACCAGAAAAACCTCATCATATGAAGCAGAATAAAGCTGTAATGGAGACGGCCAGGCTTAGACAGGCCCCAGATGCTTTGCCGCTAGGCACCTCCAACCTGTCCGTCCATGGTTTTGCACTTAGGTAGTTATGCTTTGAATATATTGGTGGATTAAACCATTAGGCCAGAGCTCCCAGTATCTCAGTACCTCTGGAAATGCCTCCTTAAGACATAGAGATAAGCTTCACTAATCTCCTACAATCTCCACCCTTCCCCCCGCCCCCCGTGTGTGTTATGGTATGTTATGCATGTTCAAATGTGTGCGGGGATAACATGCATGTGCACGAGAGAGAGAGAGAGAGAGAGAGAGAGAGAGAGAGAGAGAGAGAGAGAGAGAGAGAGAGAGAAAGTGTGTGTGTGTGTGTGTGTGTGTGTGAAGCCTAGAGGTTGGCATCCAGCACCTTTCTCGATTGTTCTGTCCCTTACATGTTGTGTTAGTCTCTCACTTGACCCTGGAGCTGCCAATGTGACTAGTCTAGCTAGCTAGGTAGCTTGACCCAGGAATTCCTTGTCTTCCATTCTCAAACTCTGGGCTTGCATGCGGATCACTGTGACCGCCCAGCATTTATGGATGGGTGCTGAAGAATGTGTATAGGGTCAGAAAAGGGGGAATGGAGGTGGCAGAGAGTCTGAAGGACAGGTATAGTGGAGGAATAGGAAGGGCACGGTGGTAAAGCTCTGAAGGAGGAATAGGAGGAATTGGATGGGTGAGAGTCTATGACTTGGAATAAAGGGCCAAGGAACTTTCCCTGGAAAGTGACATTTAAGTTAAACTTCGAGAAGGTTTGGCAACAGCCTTAAGGCTGTTTGTGGAACACTGGCCATTTGAAGGACAGTGAGGGGAATCAGCCTGTAGAAGCACAGATGTGCAAGCCTGATGTGTAAGCCTTTGATCTCCAGAAACCAGGTAAAGGTAGGAAGAGAGAAGCGACTCCACAGAAGCTGTCCTTTGACATCCAGATCTGTGCACATATACCTGTGCGTGCACATGAAGTTTGAAACACGAGCCATCTGATAGAAGAATGTGGGCATGAGGCCTTTGAGGGAGGATACTCCCTGGAGTGCTGTAGGAGAAAGGAGGCCACTGAGAAGAGACAGCCCGTGGTTGCTTTACGCTTAGGCATAAACTTCAGAATCAGTAAAGTGTGAGTTTCAATGCTAGCATAGCCGCTATTGAAAGATAGCAAGTATGCAATACATTCTTTTCCAGCCCTGTGCTGGTGATTGTGATGAGGTTTCAAGAAGAAAGGATGCCAAGTTACACCTGAGTCAGGTTTTGTGGTGGTAACATGGATAACAGACCTCTGCCATTGGTTGAGCACCTGCCGTCATCATCGGTGCTGGTTTGGATTATTTTGCTGATCCAGTTCCTCTGCGGCCTACAAAAGTGTCAGGTGTGTGTCCTCACTCACTTTCCCTGCTTGAGAATCCTGGGTAGGAGCTGTAGGATAGTGCATCAGTTGAGAAAGGCTTCTTCCCGTAACCTTTGGTGTGATGATCAGTGTTGGTCAGTGTTGCTCACGGGGAAGCTTGCATGATTGCAGAACACTGCTTCTGGATGAGCATCCCAGCCAGTGAGCCCTGTTTATTGGGTGGCGGGTGGGGGACCTTGGGTAGTCAGCTGGGATGGCAAAGGTGCCTTTCCCCACTGGATTTCCTGCTAGCACCTCCATTTTCTTCATAAATTTAGAGAGATAAAAGAACAAGAGCTTGTAGTACAGATGTCACCAAGCCCTGGGAGACATTGTTGCTTTTTCCAGTGTTTCATCTTCTTCTTTGTATTAGTCATGGGGTCGGAAGCTGCAGCTTTGCTTACAAGGCTCACTTCCTGCTTTACCTTTATAGAACAAGAAAGAAATCTTATCCTTTACAACATTTTCTGAAGTGACTGACTTGGGAATTACTGCTGCCTTCAATTTCTCATCTGTCTTTTCAGAAATAACTTGAATTTCGTGTTGAATTAGAAAAAGACTTTCAGAATGCCCAAGCTCCCTTTACCGAGTTCTCCCCACTGTTTTAGTGTTCTGGTTTGTCAGGTCATACCCATGGACCTCTGGGTAATGGCTGGTGGGTTTAGTAAAGACTTTGACACTCTTCCATTCTGGGCAAAAAGATGGGTTTCCCTGTAGATGAGACAGTAGCGAATTCAGGGTCTGAGGAGAGGGCTGGTAAGGGCTCCCCTGGGTCATTTATCACCTCCCCCAGCTGCCCCTGCTGACAGGGAACTAATGGCAGTCAGCTTTTGCTGCTAAAAGAAGGAAGTGAGGTTGCCTCGCCCCCACCCCCACCCCCCTTTGCCCTTGACCAGCAGATGCTGTTGACAGGAATGAAGAATTAGATGAAACCCGGCCATTCAGTTAACATATGGGGGCAAACAATGTATCTTCCTTTTTTTCCCCCCTTTTGAAAATAAGTTTACTTATATTTCACAACAAATGCTTCATTTTTAAGGATTCGTGTACAGATTTGTGATCATTGACTTGATCAATGATTGGATCTTACCTAACTAACATTAGGCCCTGTTTCCATAGATGACAATGGCAAAATATACACTTGGTGGTTAATGAGACTCCTGTAGGTTTAAATAATGTTATCATTTTAGAAGTCAACATGGTTACCTGATGTTGGGGTTGGGGACAGGCTTGCATTGAAAACATCCAGTTTCTGTTAAAATCTTTAAAACAGTTTATTATCCTTGTGTAATTATTTAAAGTAACTTGTAATAGTAAACATTTCTCCTTGACACGTTTATTTTTGAAAGTTGGACACTAATTCTTTCTTATTCTCTTTGATATTTTATGTAATATTCTTTTGTGTACTCTGTGTGTGTGCGCGCACACGTGAGTGCATGCAAGTACACGTGTATAAATATCAAGGTCAAAAGACAACCTCCAGTATCATTCCATAGATGCTGTCCTTATACTACAAAGTCTACACACATGGGCAGTCCACTTCTCTTAATCTAGGCTTCATTTATAGCCTTTATTCTTCCAGCGTATTATCATTCTGGCTGCATTGACTTTGACATAGCAATGTGTACTTTATGGGAGCTAAAATAAAAAATCCCACATTCTTGACTATTTGGCTGGATGGCTGAGAAGGCTTCAGAAATTATCATGACTATGTGAAACAGAAACCCTTGTAGTTGTTAAATCAGCAGGAGACTTGTTCTTATATCTATCTGGAGTTGTTCTTAGAATTGCTCAAAGTACTAAACATTAATTGTTGTCTGTCTTTGAGTCCACTTATATGTTATTTATTAAAGAAATAAGTATTCCATTCATTAAGTGAAAAGGAGTCGCCACAGGAGGAATATCCTGGTTGATGTGAGATTGGGAGGGTTGAGGTTTTTCCAATGTAGACATTATGTTCAAACAAATAGGCACCTTCTAGTGAATCAATACCGGTGCTAGGGCTGAATGATGAGCGATTAACTGAAGTGGTGCTGTTTACACAATATGCTGACCATATGACTTGTTATCTAAAGATAACCCAAGGAGGTGTAGGTAACGTCATGTACATTGGGTGAAAGGCTTTGAAAAATGTTGATTAAAGGTGAAGACCTGTGTTAAGGCATTAAAAATGTTCCCTGCCTTGGAGAGTGAAATTGGGCATTATGTGAAGAAAGCCTGGGCTCTGTGTTAGTATAGCAAACGATCAATAGCTGGGTCATTATTTCTTGTTTATGTGTGGTGCTGCAGATAAAACCCAGATCTCCCTGCAAGAGAATGACGCTGGCAATCACTGAGCTACAATTGTAGTCTGCCTCCTCCTGTCCCAGCAAAATCACTAGCTTTGGTTCCTTCGTCCTTTATTGTGTTTTGCTTGAACTACAGAGTTTGTGGAAGAGATAACAATAATGGCAGCTGATATGTCACAAGTGCATATTCTAACCCAACTAAGCATTTTTCATGAAGCATGTGGTGTTTTATTATTATAATTATTTCCATTTTAGAGTTAAAGAAACCATGGTGTTGAACTTGATCATCCTTGCTCAGTTTGTAAAACCCTGAGCTCTGAGATTTGAATTACAAAGCCTGAATTTAGATTTTGTAGTTTCTCTACATAAATTCTGAAAGAACTCAAGATCTCTGCAGTGTTTAGGAAAATTATATAAAGTAGACATAGACTTCTGAACTCTAACTTTCTCTGAACACTGAGAGCAGAAACTAGGTTTTACTTGCATCTTAATCTTGAAGGGTAACACACACATACATACATTTTTATCTGTTTTGAATTAGGAGCTCACTGTGTGGCTAAGGCTGACCTAAAATTCCTTATATAGCCCAAGCTGCCTTCAAACTTGGATTCCTCCTGCCTTAGCTCCATGCAAGCTATAGTTATAACCATGCATCACCTTGCCCAGCTAACATTTATTTATATTTTAACAGTCTGATTGGTACAGTTTGGATACCATAAAATTCACTCATTTGGAGTGTACAATTCATTGGTTTGTATTATATTCACACAACTACTGCAACTAGTAAATTGCAGAATATTTCCATTGTCCCCCAAGAAACCATATGCTCATTAGCAGTCATTCCTAGACTTTTTTTTTTGTCTTTTAAACTAAGAAAACAAGCTGCCTAATATTAGAACCGTTTGATATTCTTAATTAGTCATTGCTTTTCATTCAAATAATCTCTTCTTCATACATTTTTAAAAATTGTCCAGTTGAAAACATTGGAAATGAATCTGAATCTGTTCCATTATAGACAAACAATTGTGTAGTGACTTCAGAGACCGTTAAAGTATCTATCACCTGTCATGCTGGATACAACCACCTTCAGTCCCCCTTTATCACAGACAGCCTTTCCCATGCAGATTGTCATTCCTCACTTCCTGGATTGTACTCAGATGAAACGTGTGTCACGGTAATCCCCAGAGGTTGATTTGATAAGGGCATCCTCTCACAGTGCAGATCCTCATCCTTCATTTCCTGAATGTTTTTGCTGCTCTTTAGAATGAGGCAGCAACATCAGGAGACCTTTGCTCTCCTGTGTTTAATGACGGCAGACTTTCTGCGCTTATGTGTGCTAGCGTTCTGTCCCACATGCAGAGGGGAAGAGCAACAGCTAATGCCCATGCCCCTGTGTACCAGAATTTGCTACTGAATGGAGGCTGGGATCTTTACCTGGTTTCTCTTGTTAGAAGGTAGTGTGATAGGATGCCATACAACTTGGATTGAGATCCTGGAGATCCTGAGAATACTTTATCAGCTTTCTTCTCAGCTAAGTTACCTCAAGCCACCTCATTTCTGGGCCCCTCACCCCACTCTGGGTTTCTGTGACAGTAACTTTTCTTCAGATCTAATTCTGCTATTCACTCGATATATCATTTTGACAAATGACACAGCGCCTCTTTCTACCTATCATCTCACCTGTGATGATCCCTACCTACCTTCTAGGATTCCCATGAGGATGAAATAGGATAACACATATAAACTATGAACATTTGGTATAAATATGAATTCCCCCCGACCTCCGGATAAGATTTCTTTTTCGGGCTTTTGTGCCTGTTTAAATGCTGTCGAACATCCTCTCCTCAAGCTCTTATTCTTCACTCTCTCTCCTTTTTCCTTTACTTTTGGTTTTTCTTGTCTTCCTGGATATTTTACTTTGAATGAAAAAAGGGGTAGTTTATATATTCAATAAAATCTAAATTCCACAAGTGAGGGGGAAAAAAAACCAGAATATTTGTCTGTGTTTGGCTTATTTTTAATATGATTATCTTTCATTGCTCCCATTTTCCTGTAAGCAACACAACATTTTCTTTTCCTATATGGCTGAAAATTTTTCATAGTATACATATTCTCTGGTTTTCTTACCCATTTTTATGATGTTGGACATCTAGGTTGCTTCCATAATTTAGCTATTAAGAATAGGTGTATAATAAACAGATATTCAAGTGTCTCCACCATATGCTGATTTTGAGCCTTTTGGGTCAATACCAGGAGTGATATAGCTAACACATATGGGATTATAAAATGCCTTAATTGGCCACAAGTATGTAACCTTCTGTGTGAATTGATTTGTATATCTACAGTATATTCCCCCAAAATAAGACGTTCTTTGGTACAAATAAGGACAGAAGACATAGAAAGGAGTGGTCAGAAGCCAGCCAGCTACATGATTAATTTGGTCACAGAACTGGCCAAGACTTCTTCCTCTTCTACACCCTTTTTCCTTTTGAGCTGTAGACTTAGTCATTTGCTTTCTATGTGCCTTTTTGTGTCATCCCGTGGTTCCATTATCTGTCTACAGAATCCCTACTGAAGCACAACATGTGCACACATGTGATCACTGAGGGCAGGCTGCCTCCAAAATGACAGATACGGACAGTTTGAGGAGTTTCCCTCGAGCTTCTTGGATTTGGCACAGCTTTCTTTTCTTTAACTCAAGTCAGTTGTAGAGAAAAGAGCTAGGGATCACAGAGCCAAATTAGACACTTCCTATCTTAGGTGGCCAGGTTCCTGAGTCCTCTGCATAAGGGACCATTGGCAGGCGTGTGGATGGGATCTCCCAGTGCTGTTTCTGAGACTCCATTAGGTAGTGTTCACACACAGGGAAGAGGTGGATGAGCCCCGGTTTATGAATTGTAGCTGCAAGAAGAAAATGTCTGTCTGTAGCTGCTGTCAAGCATCTATTCTGTTTAAGACACAGTTGACTATTCTGTTTTAAGGTCTGGGATGGAAAGATGAGGGTACTATTGTACACCTCTGTACCGTGGTAGAGAGGCTTAGAAAGAAGAGTCCCCAAGGAGTGAAAAACCAATTCCCTTTGACCATGTGGCTGTCTTTGAGAAAAGAGGGACTTGTATCAGCACTTAGGGCACATTAGAGAAAACGCCTCCAGAGTTTTGGTCCTGCCCTTGCGGAGACCTGGTCTGTCTTCTTCATGTCTGTTTGTGGTATACTGTTCTATATGATGACTTTTTAGATATTATTACTGTTAGCGATGAGGCCGTCAGTTCAGGCAGGACATGGGCCTAATTAGATTGTAAACAGTTTGGACACAAGACAGGAGTTTCTCAGCTCTGTTCTGTATTTTGTACATGTCTATTGCTCAGAGGCACTAACAACAGTGCTCTATCTCTGGGCCCTAACCCCTACAGTGACTGTGGTGATGCTTGGAAGTAGAGCCTCTAGGGAGAGATTAGGAAGGCTTACAACAGTATCAGTTACCCATGATGGAATTAATGTCATTTGAAAAGGAAGAGCTCATGCTCTCCTCCTCCACCTCCTCCCTCCATGTGAGGACACAATGCAGTAAGAGAGTAGCTACCTCCAGTCCTGAAGAACCTGCACTATGTGAAGTACAGGCTCGTCAGTCTCTGGAATTGTGTTAGAGCTGCTCCACTTATGAAAAAGCCTTAAAATTATGTTGAGGAGGTGGTCTCCACCTGATGCTTACAGATATCTACAGTGGTTATCTCATTTTGTAATAAAAGAATTCAAGCCTTGGGCTTCAGATTAAACAACCTTTGTTTTTATTGGGTTTAATTTTGGTTGGTAGTTATGACAAAATGAAATTGATTCTTCCCTTAATGAAATGCTAAGCATTTCCTTTTGTCAAGAAACTAATAAGCAGTAGCATTCGCTGGTGTTAATTGAGGTGGGACGACCCAACCACTATGGGTAGCATGGTCTTTAGATTGGAATCCTGGACTATATATAAGGAGAAAGTAGACCGAGCACACACGCACTCTCTCTCTCTGCTTCCTGATTGTGAAGGCAGTGTGACCAGCCATCCAGCTCCCACTGCTTTTGGGTTCCTGATCTTCATAGTCTATATCTCCAACTGTGAACCAAAATGAGCCCTTCGTTAAGTTCCTTTTGTTAGGGTATTTTATCATAGCAACAGGAAAACAAACTAAGGCAGGATCCCATGAGCTTAAATAAATGCCTAAGTCTAGAATATCCATCTACTACTGTCGGTAAGCAGAGTGTTCATGTAGCCTCTCTTCCTAGCCACCGTGGCATGCCCCTGTGCACTGTGTAGTCAACTCAAACCACCCACACTACCTCTCTGTGATAGTTTGTCTTCCTTGCAGTGATTTTGCCTTTTATAGACCATCATGTAAATGGTAATATACTACAGATAGCCTTGTAGGCCTGGGTTTGGGGATTTTTTTTCTCCACTTAGCACAATATATTTGAGATTCATCCACACTGTTGTGTGTAATAGTTGTTTTGTTGAGTGTTGTTCCATTGCAGTGACGCGCCACAGTTTGACCAGTGGAAGACCATTTGGGTCATTTCCAGCTTGAGGTGATTACAAATGAGGCTTTCATAAACACAGACGCACACGCACACACACACACACACACACAAACACAAACACGTGTGTGTGTGTGTGTGTGTGTGTATTTGGTTGTAAACTTGTATTTCACTTCTCTGGAAGAAACACAAGAGTTGGGTTATTAGAGTGTATGGCTCATTTATGTGTAACTTTTTAATAAATTGTCATGTTGAATCTTTTGAAAATACTTTGGTTTGAAGAGCTAACATTACTAGTGCTGCTAGTTTTCAGAGCTGTAAAACAAAGTAGTATGAGATGTTAGTATGGAGTAAGCTAGAGAGATGGTGGCAGCGCACACTTCTGTGCTCCATCTACATTAGCTGAAGAACGACTAGCATAAGGCTGGCCTCATCATCCAATATCTAGGATGTCTAAGAAATGCAAGCAGCTGTATTACAAGATAAAATGCTGTCTGTGTGTAGCATGTTCAACTGTCCTAAACCATGAAATGAAAGTAATCTCCTTGAAGTCATGCTAGGCTTTGATAAACAAGACTCAAATTAATGTAGCAGCAAATGATATCATTACACATTGGCTGTTGGATCTGAGGGAGATGCTCGTGGTCCCGTTAGCAGGCTGGGCCTGAGACTCACTGTACAGCTGCTGGGAAAGAACTCCATTGAGAAGGTGTGTCTGGAAACCTGCCTGTGTTGGTAACCTGAGTCAGTGTGAGAGGAGACAGCTTCGTAGCAGGCTTTCAGCTCTAGGGTCTCTCCAGCCACCTCAGGGGTCATGTAGGATCTCTAGAAGGGCTTTCTATCCAGTGTCCTCTCCTTAGCTGCACTCAGCAGAGTGTGATGGCGAAGAAGGTCACTTTCTGATTTCCTCAGCGAGGGTCACTGAAGCCAGGTACACTAAAAGTTTATGGACCATAAAATGTGCATAAGAAGCAAATAGCCACTCAGACTTTGCTAGGAGAACTCTAGGGCCATTGCTAATTCTCACCGAGACATTCAGTAGCACAGTGTCAGATTAACTTATGATCTGGTGGGAGAAAGGTCTGGGGAACCCACTGTTCGGGTACTGCTAACTTATCAGTCCTTTTAACACAATTAAGGAGGACTTGAATGATTGAACATTTTAAGTTTTGGTGGGAAAATAGTACCACTTTCTCTAAAACTTTATTTGCACTATGTTCTTCTCCACAACTGAAGGTGTGTGGTATTGACCTTGGTGTTAGCTTTCTGTCACCTGGGAAACCTTGAAATGCATTGTTAGTGTAGCAGGCTGGGGCCTATAGTTTGTTTGCATGGTTTTATGGGGGAATAAATTGAGATTAAAGATCCTTGAATTTAGTGTCAAAGACTTAGGTCTTAAATATTTAAGTAATTGTTTTATAAGATGCAGAAATAAATACATGCCCTCATCAACACAGTTCAGATTATGAGAGGTAGCTACTGAAAGGAACAGCTGTTTCCTCTCTCACTGTCTCTGCAGCCACCCTCTGGAAAGTGCCCAGTGTTGAGTTTAGTATTCCTCCAACAGTTGAGCTGTTAGAATATAAGCTTACAAAGCATGGGCTTTCGTTCTCTGCTCTTGGGGGAAATGCAGCAATAGTGACTTATTATTCCGTGACTCGTTTGTGTCACTTGAGTGCACATTGCTAGCGTTCCTTGTGGCAAGTGCCTGCCGTCTAACCATTCCTGCCATTTGCAGTTACAGAGCCAGACCTGCTCCTGAGGGCACAACCGCTGTGCTCAGACCCGTTGTCCCCCCTGTGTAGGCTCCTTGTTTTCCCCCCTTATTTTATTTTATTTTATTCAACTCGTTGCAATCCATGCTATCACAAATTATCTTAAAATATATAGATTTTTTTTCCCCAAGGAACATAGTCAATAAGGACAAAAACACAGACTTTGACTAGATCATTTTCGAAAGCATTTATGGGCTTTTAAATGGCAGATTTTCAAATAGTGGTTCAAGATGTCTTGCTGTTTAAGATTAGTATGTTTCCTGCTATTTTGAGAGCTAGAAGTCTTTAGGAGACGGTATCAATACACAGTGTAAAACCAGAAACTCAGATTCCCTTCGGGGATAGGTATCCTGGCTAGTCTGGTGGCTATTGGCAGCTGTTCTTCACATTTAAAAGAAAATAATATTGAAATCAGTCCCACAGTCTCAGTAGTGCCATCCACACCCCCATGTGGGTGTATCTGTACATGTTTGCATGCAGGTGTGTGTGTATAGTTGTGTGTGCAGGTGGAAGCCAGAAGTGGACTTTGGGCATCTTTTCTATTCTCTCCCCGTCTTATTTTTTTGAGATGTAGTCTCTCTTTGAACATGGAGCTCCTGGGTTGGTTAAACTGGCTGGCCAGCAAGCTCTGATCCACTACCCATTCTTATATTGGAATTACAGACTAGAATTTCTTCTGCTCCTGGCTTTTATGTGGATGCTAGGGGTCTGAACCTAGATCCTCATGTGTCCATGGCAAACACCACATCCCCTGAGCCGTTTCCTGGACCCAGGAACCACTTTCCAATAGCCACTTAGTGCAAGGGCCTACATGTTAGGCAGCACCAAAATGAAGCATTATTGCTATAACAGAAGGTTCTGTTGGACGAGCCTAGTTTAGAATGGGAGAGGATATGAACTGTTGTCATTCAAATATTTTCTATGGCTGTGGAAGGGTTACTTTCCCTGCCTGAATCTCAGGCTCTTCACCAGCAAAGGGAATATAATATTAATCCAACTTCTTTGGGTTTTTTGTGCAAATTAAATATACTGTTGATTAAATGTGCAATGCCTTTCTATATGTAAACATCTAGGAGCTAGAAGCGGTTGTTTCCCCCAGTGTTTGATAGTCTCCTTTTCTCAAAGAAGAGAAACACTGTGTTTATGCGCTTAAAGCTAATAACTGGAAGATATTGCTGGCCTGGTTTCCAGCTCGGCAAACAGAAGGTAGCATTTTAGGCTGCAGAAAACCCGAGTTTGTTAGCCTGGTATATTTTTATGTGTCTTCCTAACATGATAGAATTTGTTTTACTTCTCTTCTTTCAGGAAGTAACCCTTCTGGCTTTGTTAGAAGCACGGTTTGTAATAATTGTACCCACCCCAGATGGCTCCCGAAATCCCTTTGAAATGCCATCTGTCAGGCGTGTGTCCAGCCAGCAGCCTGTCATTCTGTTACAAGAAAAGAAGAGGCGGAGCCCCTCCCTATGGCCTTTTCCCCAGCATCCTCTCTGAATGGATCCTGGGAAGTTGGCCCAGGTCCAGAGTGGGTTGCTCAGAGCATCCCTGGGAGTCACCCTCTTGGTAGCCTATAGTGAGGACAGGTTTCGCCTGGGTAATAAGCCCTGTGAGTCCAGTGGGTGGAGAGGCACCCGCCTTCCTACCTCCTCCCTGCAGCTCAGAAGCAGTTTGAAGCAGATTTGTTTTCTTGGGAAGACAGTGTCTCTAGCAGCTTCATTTTTCCTGTAAAATGTAATTTTTGAAGTTCCGTATTACTTCCAATCCTTTCAGGAAATTAAGACCCAGGGGTGACTGGTTGTCTTTAAAGTAAATCTGGCAAATTGGATGAAAAAAAGAATTGGCAAATATGAACCAGATTGGACGGAGGGAGAGGAGACTCTGGTCCTGGAAGACCTGAGACACTCGAGGATGCTTGTTAGGTTTTATTTTTTCCTCATCTTTTTTTTTTTTTTCTTTGCATGGACTTTGTGGATGCAGGCTGAGTGTGAGTTTACCCCAAGAACAAACTTGAAGCGGATCCTTTTGCAGCATGTCCTGAGAGACTCTATCCCTGCCCCACGCTGGGGCAGGGTGGCATTGGCTAGTATAGCGCCTTACAAGTTGCTGACTAGACAACTTTTTTCTCTTGGCTTCAGGACCTCCTGCTCAACTGTATTGTAGTCTTCCTCCCATCCCTAGAATGGAAAGTAGAAGGGTTTCCTGTCCAGCCAGTGCTTCTTGGTTTCTTCTCCTACAGATTCTCCTTGGATTGTCTTTCTTAGAGGGCTCCACCATCAGATGTCCCTGGCTTGCTAACTGAGCCCTCCAGATGTCTCAGTCTCCATTTGACCTTCAGATGTTCCTCCTCTGCACCAAAGGGTCTAATCTCAAATTTAACACAACTAAGGCGAACTTTTTGACCCCCAAGAGGGAGCTCTTGGAACAATTTATTCCATGATTTCAGTTTTTATAAACAACATTGCTCATTTGTCCAGGTTAAAAATGTTTTTAAGTCTTCATTCTCTCTTACATAGCAAGCACATCTGATCCACCAGCAAGTTACTTTATGTTTGTCTTTAAAATGCAGACAGAGTAATTCTAACCTTCCTGGTAGGAGAGAGGATTTTAAAGAGAGGCACTTGTATTATCAGACTATTGAAACAATGCCCTCCACCCCACCCCACCCCCACCAAAAAAAAAACCAAAAAAAACAAAACCACTAAAGAGCCCCTGAAAACCTCATGCTGAGGGAAGGAACAATTGACATCCTAGTGCCAGCCAAACTTACCTCCCCCAAGGGTTCCACAGTCCTGACTACTTACTTTGTAAGACAGACTGAAGGTGGCCAGTGTGGCTCCACTGAACCATGTTCTTTCTCTGCTCTGCTTGGCTCCTTGTCTCTTTGATACATGGAGGATGGTTGGTTAAATGGGCTTGTTGGAGCTTCCAAACTCAGGTTTTGACCCTGAGAATTTTAGTAACAGTATAACAGGATGAGTTGTATGTCCTCATTTCCGTATTTCATGTTCATGTATATTGCTGTTTTGCTTGCATGTGTGTCTGTGAAGCCTGTACAGGAGGTACACACACAGACCAGATGAGGGCATCAATCCCCTTGAATTGGAGTTACGGCCAGTTGTGAGTGGCCACCCTGCAGGTGCTGAGAATCAATTCTGGATCCTCAGGAAGAGCAGACATTACTCTTATCCATTGAGCCATCTCTGCAGCCCTGCGTTATATACTGTGAATAGTCTGTGCTATGGACCATGCTATAGTGACTTAAGGTTTGTGTGTTTTGTAGTAGATATTGACTGCTGCTTACCACCGGCACCTTCCTGATCTCTGGTTCACTCAGTCTTGGCCACTGTGACTGCCCATGACTCACCATCTTGCTTTTCTTGCACCCTCCCTCCCTCCCTCCCTCCCTCCCTCCCTCCCTCCCTCCCTCCCTCCCTTCCCCTCCCCCCTCTCTACTCAAAGATCTTTTAGAAGTAAATGTTGACCCAAGGCCCTTAGGAGTATAAAATGTAAAACATTTCTTCTGGCCCCATCATGAATGAAGCTTCTTGCTTTGATTTTCAACTGATTCCCATCTTTTTGTTATAGCCCAGTGGCCATTCCCCTGCATGCCAAGCCATACCCACACCAAAGCTTCCAGGAGGCTTGCCCCCCCCCCCCTGCCTTTGACACTTTCTTGACACCTTGCATGAGCCAGGCTTTTCCTGGTGCCTAACCCCAACTTGGCTCTGCACTCCTCAGCTTGCCCCCTTCCTCCACATTCCGTCTTGTAGCCTGCATGGCACTACGATGCTTTCCAGGACATTCTTTTTACCTAAAAATAATACTCTGTGCTTGTTTGCATATGTGCATATGTTCTGTCTCACAGTAAAATGGCCAGTTTTCGTTATGGCAAAAACCTTGCCTTATTTACCAATGCTTTCTCTGCTTCCATCCTCACTTGGCATGCACTGGGACCTCAGAAAAATACTAAGTAATTGATACAAACAATGTCATCTATATACACACATACATGCATACGTATTTGTATAATTGCAAGATGTTAGAGTAGAATCCGAAGCATAAGAATGTCAAAACTCATTTAATAAAAACAATGCCAGGTAACAGCGATTGGCTTCAAGTGTTATCTCAGTAGACGTGTTCAGCAAACCTGTACTGTAAGAACTATTGTTAATCCTGTCTTGCCACAAGGACATTCAAAAGTAATAGAAACTAAGGACATGCCTGAGACCATGAGTAGAGAGCCAGATTGAGGATTTTGTCCTTCTCATCCAAGCCTCTGATCTCCAGTGGTATACGCTCTACTATTCTGTGAAAAAAAAAATGAAGCTATCTTGTAAGATATTTGGATTTAAGGCATTTTAAAATTGTATAACACTAAGAAATGGAGCAAAGCCTGAGCAAAGTACGAAGCAATTCTTGAGGGTTTTGACCTGAGGAAATTATAGCTACACAGTATATGCATGTCGACACCCATCTTATACACAGGTACCAGATGCCACACAGCACTCAGGGTATTAGAACCACTGCCCACATATAGTTGCTGATGTAATTGCTTTACAATGACAAGGAGCGTGTTCTGGGAAAAAGGCAAAGCCCTGCTTATTATACTGGTGAACTTTAAATCACCGCCATCGATGATGCTGTGTAAACTCAGCTCTTGAGTTTCATCCCCTAGCTGTAGGCTTGTAAGGTTGACACAGGATCAGAAATCATATTGTCTGGCTCTGTTTTCTTCCTCGTAACATTAATCAGGTTCCCAGTACATACTGTGTGATTGCATCTTTATTTTCCCTTTTGGAGTATCTGTGAACCACGTTCCCCTTGTGGCTTCCTTTCTTTGGTTGACACTGTGTTGAAATGTGATAGATAGCTCTACAGTTCGGAGCCTGGACAGAATGTCTTAAATTCTCTCAGTGGCACATGTCATTTCCTAAGAGAAATGGATACATTGATTAGCTGTTGAAAGTGTGAACAGATTAATTCAGGGGGAATTTTCCTTTCATACACGGTGTCCTTTCTCTGTCCTCGGAGCTCATGGGTGTCCACATTTTACGGAGCATAATAATTACCTGGAGAGAAGCAGCATTTTAATCCCTAGTTGATGTCCAAGCACAGATTGGGCAGTCGCGTCTCTACAGTGCTGAGCCTGTACAATGGTGTCATTTTCTTCAAAGCCTTGTTACACTGGAATTTGCCAGATGTATTGAGAGCAAGGATTTTAAGGCCTGTGATAACAATACAACCCCTTAGGCCCTGAGCTCAAGGTAGATAATTTTGTGGCATTTACTAGAGTCTTAAAAGCAGATAATTGTGAGCATTGCCTGTGTGGCATTGAATTTAATATTTTTTATTTGCTTCTGCATTAAAAACAAAATAAAACAAAACAAATGCTAAAGGTGTCTATGGATTAGCTGTGTTCCCTTTCCCCTGCAGGAGGGAAGGGCAATGGAATTGGGATGCTTTTCTATTAAGAAGCTGCTTTTCCTGGGTTTGAGTTCTAGGCAGGCCAACTTACAGAGCAGGTTTGTTTAATTACTTAGGTTGGAACTCCCTGTTCAAAGGGACTAATGGTATCCTGGGCCTTTGTCTTTTCTGCTGCAGGCACAACCCGGTCTCCCAGAGAAGGAGAAGTGCCTGGCGTGGATTACAGCTTTCTGACTGTGAAGGAGTTCTTGGACCTCGAGCAGAGCGGGACCCTGTTGGAAGTCGGCACCTATGAAGGTGAGCTCTCCAGCTGCCCTGGGGCATTCCTAGTGCCTGCAGTGGTCCAGGCAGAGCGTTTAGACTCTGGGAGAGTCTAAAGAAGGAAGAAGAGATTAACTTACCTAAATATGGTTCATGCCAATAAGACATGGGAAAGCTTGAAGACTCTCTTTGCAAATACTTTTTCTCTTTTACCATTTAAGCTTAAGGACATACATGTTGTGGTTTGATGTGGATACACATACTATTTCACTGAATCATAGGTTGTCACTGCTGGACTTCTAGGAATTGTTTTTATCTTGAGGAAATGGAATTCCATTTTTACCAGGAGGTGGTTTTGCCTGGAAGTGTGTTTACACAGATCATAAAGAAATATCACAGTTTCCTGTGGCAGAATGCTGCCTGGCTGGTTGGAATTCAGTGTGACGGGCAATGTGACTGCTGACTGGAACTCCTGGTTTGGTTTGGTTTGTTTGGTTTTGGTTTTGATTATATTTTTAAGTTGATTTGTGTATTAGCATGCATGCATTTACACACCTGTGTGTGTGTTCATAGCTTCTTGTTTTACAAAGAGGACCATGTGTGCTGCATGCTTTTGATGCCTTTTTCTTCTGTTTCTTGTTCTGTCTTATTAGGTTCTTGCCATTCAGTAATAGAGAACATCTTGTTATCCTTTCTCAAATCCCTGTGTGATTCTTCATATGATTGTGCCATCATTTATTTACTTTTCTTCCTCTGGGTAAAATTTTGGGTTGTTTTAATTTTTTTGAAGATTTATTTTTACCATATTTGTAATTTTTGCTCTCTCAGAGTATAAACATTAGCTGCAGTGATAGTGTAAGTTTCTGTAAGTGAAATTCCTATGTCAAAACCTGGGAGGGGAAAAATTACATTTCCTTACTTGTTTGGGGATTGCATTATAAATTATCTAACTAGTTCTTTATGTGTGAGTGTTTTCATACCTAAATTTTATAATTTTTTTGACATCTTGTAGTTATGTTTACAGGGTACAGTTTCATATTTCATACATATGTAAGGATCAGATCAGGACATATACTTGGAACTCCAAGACTGTAGGGCTACTGAAACCAGAGGTCATGAGTTCAACCCTAGGCTGGACCACAAGTGATACTCATCATTTCAAATACTGATCTTTTGTGTTAGGTATATTTAGAATCCTTCCTACTGGCTGTTTTGAACTGTGTAATTAGTGACAGCCACAGTCATTCTATCATGCTACATGTAGTAAATTGGAAGTTCTTCTACTTAGCTAACTGCATCTATGCTACTGCTAACTGTCCTCTCCGTTTCACATACTCCTCTCAGCCTCTGGTTGCTGCTATTCTCCTCTGCCCTCTCCTCTTCTGTTACACAGCTAGTGAGTCTCGCACATGCAAGTAAGAACATGAGGTATCTGTCTTTCTGTGCCTGACTTACTCACCTAGCCTCACTGCATTCATGCTCATTCGTGTTGATGCCAATGATTGAAGAGAAAGACTTCATATACTCCTGGTAGGTCTTTGCTTTTGTTTTTGAGACAAGTCTCATGTAGGCCTGGCTAGCATGATGCTCAGTATGTAGCTGAGGATGACCTTGAACTTAATCCTTCTGCCTCCACCTCTCCAGTGCTGAGGTTACTGGCATACCGGGCAAACATGTTATCAACTGAGCTACATCCCCAGCCCCAGTTTTTAATGACTTTTCATTGGGGGAATATTAGTACGTTGTCTATAGAAATTGTGTTTTCTTTAGGGTTGATGCCTTGTTCTGACCTTTGTGAACAATAATAAACATGGGAGTAAGGATGTGTTTTACATACCAATTTCTCTTTGGACATCATATACATATATACTCAGGAGAGGCATTGCCGGATTATATGGTTTCGTTTCTAGATTTCTAAGGAATTTCTGGGTTGTTTTCGTACTGGACATACAACGTCTATCTTGGTTACAGCCACTCTGCCTGGACTGAGACAATACCTTGCTATGGTGTTGATTTAGTTCTGATGATGACTGATCCACGGGGATATTTTTATCCCCTGGTTGACCATGTAAATGTCTTTAAAGTGTTACATTTTCTGGAACAATATTGTAGCTTGATCATTCTTTGGGGTACTGTTATTTGAAACTGAATAGTATAATATAATACAATTAACTAGATTAAATTTCTAATTTATTCATAATCTCTAACTCTTAAAATTTATGTGTATTGGGTAATCACAAAGAAATTTAAAACATTAAGATTAAAAAGCAAAGGTAAATAAAAAAGATGATTATTGACCTGCCTCCGCCCCAACCTGCCTGAGGACTGTGTGCCCATTCCCTAGCCCCCTTTCCAGGTAGGGGCTCAAGGCTGGTGCTGCCAAATCTACTCATGCTTGTGACTCACTCTCCAGTTACTCCTCTCCAGGGAGGTACCTTACACTCTCATGACCTACTCTACCTGTTCCCCAAAGCTTCCTGAGTGCTGCCCGTCCCATTCCTAGTTACCATTCTCCTAGTAGGGACCCAAGACTCCACTAAAACTCCACTTATCCCCCTTCCCTGCCTGAAGATCATATCTTGTGTTGTGTTGGTCCTCGGGCCCCACCCTTACAGGCTTACACTGTCAATTCCACACTATCTCTTGATGCCTAACAGGTAGTCCTATGCATTGTAGTCCTGAGGATTGTAGGAATCCTCTCCCCGACCCTCCCTCCCCCACCTTCCTGTCTCGTCTCATCTCGTCTCATCTCGTCTCGTCTCGTCTCGTCTCTTCTCTTCTCTCTCTCTCTCTCTCTCTCTCTCTCTCTCTCTCCCTCCCTCTCTCTTCCTCCCTCCCTCCCTCCCTCCCTCTAGCTCTATCTTTTTTTTGGGGGGGGCAGGTTTTTACTCTATAGGTCTGTCTTGAAACTCCTTCTACAGACCAGGCTGGTTTTAAACTAAATGAGATCTACCTGCTTCTGCCTCCTGAGTGCTGGGATTAAAGGTGTGCCTGGCTATTACACATTTTTAAATCTGTGACATTGGTTGTATACACCATCAGAAACCAAACTAATTACTAATTAAAATATGACAAGGTGATGTCATATGGAATTCTTTCTTGTTTGTTGGTTCTTTCTTTCTTTCTTTCTTTTATTTATTTAATATATTCGAGTAGCTGTCTTCAGACACAACAGAATCTGTTACAGATGGTTGTGAGCCACCATGTGGTTGCTGGGATTTGAACTCAGGACCTCTAAGAAGAGCAGTCAGTGCTCTTAGCTGCTGAGCCATCTCTCCAGCCCCTGTTTGTTTGTTCTTTTATTGAAACACAAATGTTTTCGTACAGTATGTGCTAATCATGGTTTCCCTTTCCTCAACTTCTCCAAGATTCCCCTCTAAATACTGAGTACTGTGTGCCCCATTCCTACTTACCCTTTTCTTGGTAGGGATTCAAGACTCCACTACAACTCCACTTAACCCCCTTCCCTGCCTGAAGATCATGTGTCTTGTGTTGCCCCCCAGGCCCTACTATCTCCTGTACTCAAATACTTCCCCTAAGCCTAAACTGAACTGGGATTATTCTAATGCCCCATTGATCATCAACACTGAATTGCCCCAAGACTATCCTGATACTGATCAATGTTCTGCTGATCTACAGCCCTACAGGTTGCAAAGCGATAAACAGAGATATAAAACAACAATTCAACAAAGAAAAGACATATATATATATATATATATATATATATATATATATATATGTATATGTATATATGAATGAAGAGACCTTACCAAAGACCTAACTCTAGAGACCTAGGTCTCATCACCAAAACACAAACAATATGAATAACCAACACAATAGTTCACCACCAAAAATTAGTAGTCCTGTAACAATATTTCCAAGAGAAGTAACTTAGATAATGTTTAAGACAAAGATTTCAAAATGATAACAAAATAATTTAAAAACTGAAAGAAGATCTAAATAAATACTGAAATGGGGATAGAGAAAACACAATGGAATGAAATAATGAATGCAATTCATAATGTGTAAATAGAATTTTAAAAAGAGATGAAAGCTCAGAAGATATACTGAAATAAAACTCAAAGGGAAACAAGAAATTCAGAGAAAAGACTCCTCAATAGATTTGATCAAGGTAAAGTAAGAATTGAGGTCTTAAGACGCCCCAGAAGAATTGGATCACTTAGTCAAAGAATGTGTGAAAGAATAGTAACAACAAAGATAATGAACACAATATACAAGGAACTCTAGGAAAATATAAAAAGTGAATGTACTCAGGAATAACATGTATAAAGGAAATACCCAGGTCAAAGACCCATTGTCAACGAAATCAAAGAAGAAAACTTTCCTAATCTAAGGAAGGAGATGCCTGTCAAAATAAGAGGCATACAGAGCAACAAATAGACACAACCAGAAAGAAACATCTCCACATAACAGTCCAAATAGTAAATGTACACAACAAAGAAAGGGTATGGAGGAGGAAGAGGAAGGGGAAGGAGTGGGGAGGAAGAGGAGGAGGAGGAGATTTCAATATTTCAGTAGAGACTGAAAACCTGAAGCACTTGGATAAGTTATGAAAGACCAGAGATACCAGTCTAGGCTACTATACCCAGCAAATTACCAATTATACCAAAGGAAAAAGAAAATTTTTTTCCATGATTAATACAGATTTATAGAATTTATGACTGCTAAGCCAGCTGTACAATGGAGATGGAAAGAGATTTAAACATGCCCAAGAATCAGAATCAAGCTTAACTTTATTTGAGTAGAACACTAATTAATAGATATCTAATAAGATACCATAAAGTAACAGGAATTAATAGATATTGTTCAATAATAGCTCTTAGTGGTCTCAATTCCCCAGTAAAGAAACACAGACTAACAAATTTGATTATAAAATAGGATCCTTTTTTTTTTTTTTTTTTTTTTTTTTTTTTGCTGCCTACAGGAAATACTCCCCACAATTGATGATAGACACTACCTTAAGATGAAATGATGGGAAAAGATATTAAATTATAAACAAGAGGAGTGGTTATTCTAATATCTGAGGAAATTGACTTCAAATTAAAACTATTCAGAAGGGATAAAGAAGAATACTTCATACTCATTAAAGTATTAATCCACTAACAGTATTACAGTCTAACCATTTATGCACCAAATATAGGAGCATTCAATTTCATAAGAGAATTACTATTAGATCTAAAACTACAGATTGTGTCAAACATGGTGATGGTGGGTGGTTTCAGTACCCCACTTACCAATAGACCATCATTAAATAAGGGGGGAGGTTTAAAAGCCTATATTGAGAAACTCTGGAGTTAAAGAACATAATAAATCAGTATCAGGACTTGACGCATGTCTTAACAAATATAGAACAATTGAAACCACACTCTGCAGTCTGTCTGATCATAAGGGGATAAAGCCAGATTTCACCAGCAATAGAAACTAGAGAAAGTACACAGACTCCTGGAAACTGAACAGTACACTACTGTATGACAGTTAGGTCAGAGGAGTGATCAAGAAGGAGAAGAAGGAAAATGGGAACACAGCACACCAAAATTTGTGGAATATAGTGAAGACAGCCCTAAGAGAAAAGCTCAAACTACTAACTATGTGGCCTTGAAGACCTTGGGGAAAACATAACAAACAAAACCCTAAAGCAGTAGGCAGGGGTGTGCTCGTGTGTTTTTTGTCTGCTTGACTAAGCTAGGGTCATTTGGGAAGAGGGGACCTCAACTAAGAAAATGCCCCTTATCAGATTAGCTTGTAGGCAAGTCTATGGGGGCATTTTCCTTATTAATGATCTACATGGGTGGGCCGAGTCATCTGTGGGTGGTGCTATCCCTGGGCAGGTGGTCCTGCATTGTATAAGAAAGCCAACACAGCAAGCCTTAGAGAGCAACCCAGTAAGGGGTGTCCCTCAGTGGTTTCTGCCTCAGTTCCTGCCCCCAGTTTGTGGGCCTTGAGCACTTGCCCTGACTTTCCTTCGTGATAGACAATAAGCTATAAGATGAAGAAAGTACTTTTATCTTCATGTTGATTTTGATCATGTTTTTATCACAGCAATAAAAAAAAATCAAACTAAGACAAAAAGAATGAAAGTCGGGACTGAAATTAAGGAGATGGAGAAAACAACACAAAAAATAAAACAAAAAGCTGGCTTTTTAAGAAGATAGCAAGTTTGGCAGTTTGCTAGCCTATTAACCATTAGGGAAAAAGATTATTCAAATTAATAAAATTAGTGATGTAATCACTACAGATGCTTAAGAAGTTTAGAGAATCATAAAACAGACTTTAGAAGTTTGTGTCCCCGCCCCTCAGACTGAAAAGCTAAAAGAAATGGATGAGAACAATGTATGGCCTACCAAAGGTATATCAAGATTTGATAAAAAATGAAAATGTGATATATTTACTCAATGAAATATTAGCTTTTAAGAAAAGTGAAATTGGGAAATCCATAGGTAAATAGACAGAGCTGGAAACAATCACTCCGAGTGCAGTAGCCCAGAAAGAAACATCATATATTTTCTATCATTTGTGCATGTTACTTTTGAATCTTCAGATATGTTTGCTTTGTTTGGAATATCCATAGATGTCAGGAAATTAATAAAGGGCAATTATAAGAGCTTTCAAGGGAAGAGAACTAGAACAAACTCAGTGATATAAAGGGCTAAAGAGTGATAATGGGTCAGGAAGAGTTAACATGAGGTTGGGTATAATAGAACAGGGTAGAGGAAGGAGCCAGAGAGAGATAAATAATACTAATGTTGTTCCAAGAAAATTCATATGGAGACCTACCACTATAGAAGCTTCCTAAAATATATACACCCACATATATGAAAAGAATGGAATTACCCTGGAGCGAGGTAACAGTGCCCCTACATACCATAGACTAACAAATAAAAAGTTCAATGCTTAGAATGGGTTACCTGTTTTGAAGGTTTGGGCCAGTTAGGTTACATAGATGACCAAACATTGCAAGTTATAGCCAGTGATATTGGGTACCCTCTAGAACTTGATGATAAAACTGTATTGGAGGACAAACATATATCCTTGAGTCAAAGAATGTGTGGGAAAAACTTCCCTAGAGGAGGAAAGGAATCATCAGTCTTACCCGTACCCTGATAGCCAGAGTAACAACTGGCTTGGAAAAACATGCCAGGGCAATAGTGACATGAACATTATGGGAGTAACCAACCACATTCTAACTGGATTTAAGTCCCACCTCCCAAGATGAAACCCATACGGATAGATCATAGGCAGAACCTACTACTAGTCTTTTGCTAAACAGACTTTCCATTATGCCCATAGATTAATATATTTCTCAACCCTCATTAGAGAACCTCCTGTTTGTAGTAGACGGTTGTTAATACAGACATCCACAAGTGGTCTTGGTGCACAGAATAAGAGACAGCAGAATGCTCACTCCTAAAATAGAAAGCTCAGGAATCATTGTAGGAGAGCAAGCTGAAGGATTGTAAATACCGGTAATAGCGGATTTCTACGCAGAAACAGTGTTTTCTGGATACAGCAGGGCACTTGCACATACAAACTCACAGTGATTGTTCCAGCATACATATACGACCTGCACAAGCTCAAGTCAGATAAAATCTCAGACAGGAGAAGGGAGTAGAGCAGAGCTTCCCTTGCTAAAGAGCAACTGCTGGAGAATAAACAGATTTAAGAGTGTTACCCCTGGTAGACGGACAGGCCCAGTGGAAGGTCTCCATCTAAGGATAGTTTTGCAGTACAAACGAGACTCAGTGGATTTTTAAAATTGAGGTGTGTTGAGTGTGTAGGGAGATGGAGGATGAGTAAGGGAGGAGCTGATGTATGGGGTAAATAAGATCAAAATGGGGTAAATAAGATGAATTCTCAAAGAACTCATCACTTTCTAGAAAGGTGAATTGCTGTATTAAGGGCGGTGTGGATTTTATGTAGTGATATCAATGTTATGGATAGAGACTAAAAGTCAAGCAAAGATCATAACCCTCGAGAGGGAAGCTTTGTTTTGATATTCTTTGGAAGGAAAGGGACCATTCCCTTGCTACCTATTGTTCATTTCTAAATATTGAATATGCCTTTGATAGTTTAGGAGTTATTTGATTGAGGGGTTATGTTTTGTTTAAAACATTCATCTATTTAGCTCAGGCTAGCATGAAACCCATCCTCCCATCTCAGACTCTTAAGGTCCTGGATTACAGGTGTGTGCCACAGTGCCAGTATTTAAGTCTTAATCATTTGCTAGTTGTGAACATAGAAATGCTGTCGTGATGGGGGTTGGGGAGCATGGGGGTGGTATTATTAATTATTTTTGTCTTAGGCTCCTGGAAGGGAATATGTTTGGATAGCTTCTGGGATGTATGGTCTGAGAGTCAATGAAGAATAGAAAGAGGCTGAGAGAGACACAAAGGGCTTAGTGTTTATGTGACTCTAATAGCCCAGTGACTTTTTTTTTGTGGAGCAAGTACAGCCTCTTTGTTTAGTGACTGTCCTCACCTAAAATAATTTATTCTTTAAATATGAGAGCCTTAGTTCCCAAGTGTACATCCTCTACATTCGCATTTTAGAGGCAGAGCTAGAGGAATTGGGGTAAAAGGAAAAACATAGGCTATAGACAGATGTTTAGTACGGGAAAAGAGAAATAAACGTAGTTTATTCGATATTTATGTGACAGATTACACATAGGTAGAGCAGGTTCCTTTTCTTCTTTACTGTCTTCGGTACAGGAATGGCACCAGTGTTGTGACTGAAGCTTCCGAACGGGAATCCCGGGGCTAAATGAAAGGTTTTCATGGCAGCTCTGAGACACTAGGTCTCCCCCAAGCCCACCAGGATAACCCAGATGTAACAGGCAGCTTGCTGGTGCTGCATGCTGACTTCCTTGCCCAGCAGAAGAAGGAAAGTTAGTATTTTCCAGAAAATCCCCGATTGTCTTCTGTTCCTATAAATGCTGCTTGGTTGTTTTGAAATTGAAATCTTCTCATCCGCCAAGTCAGTCCTTGCGACGTTTTATGCATTTCCCGATGCTTGCTCTGCAGCGTTTGACCTTTTACTACCTTAATTTCACACCCGTACGAGAAGGCTCTTCACTTTTTGGAACCAGCTAGAGTTTGACTTTCACAAGCTGAAAGCAAATGGAATTTTTATTAAATACCAGATTTCGCCCTAGGAGTAATGCTACTAGATCCCCAAAGGCCTGTCTCACCTGCCGCCCCCGGACTGTCCCTCCACAGTGGTGGCTGCATCAGGGGCAGGAGGGGAAGGACACTCAGGAACAGGCAGCCTTGCCATTCCACTGCTTGAATCTCAGTTTCCACCCACACTGCGGAGCTGTGTCCCCTTTGACAAGTCACTTTATGCTTGGAGTCTCCATTTCCCCTTTGGTAACTGCAGCCCTTCCTCCCCAGTCTGACTGAATGAGACAGTGATGGGAAAGGCTTAGTGAGAGCCTGACACAGGTCCGATTCCCATTAGCATTCTCTCTTACATGTATACATGGCCTTACCTAAATTGCGGCACAGTATATTCATGACTTCTTCCAGTAAACCAGTGGATCTGCTAGTGAGTCTATGGATTTCCTTCCCAGGCTCCTCCCATTACCATCTGCAATGTCTTCCAGTCTCTCATTACAGAAAGGCAGAGCCTGATTTTACAAGACTTTGGCTTTTACTTCTGGGTCTACCATGCTGTGAACTGAGTACTCTAAAACTACGAGCAGAAACAGCGCTTCTCCTTGAGAACAAAACAGACCACACAGCATAGTCTTCCAATATTTCATTAAAAAATCACTGTATTTGATTGCTTTTGTTCAGGTAAGTGTCCTCAAGAGCTATGTCCCCAAGAGCTACATGAAGGGCTTGTTTTCCTAGCTCATGGTGCTGTGGGGAAATGGTAGAACTGTTACAAGATGGAGTCAGTCGGACTGGAGAGATGGGCTGCTCTTCCAGAGGCCCTGAGTTCAATTCCCAGCAACCACATGGTAGCTAACAACCATCTGTAATGGGATCTGATGCCCTCTTCTGGTCTGTCTGAAGACAGTGACATTGTACTCGCACACATGCAATAAATAAATCTTAAAAAGAAGAAAGATGGAGTCAGTATAGTTAGAAGGCTTTTGGGAAGTTTTACGGCACATGCTCATGAAGTCACTCTTGGGAGCCTGGTTTCTCCCTCCTCTCTGTTTGCTTCTCAGCCACACAATTTGAACAGATTGCTCCGTCAGGAACCTGCACCTCCTTGCTGTCCCAGTGCCAAAACAAGGGAAGAGAGCCATCTGATTTGGCCTAGAACCTCTCAGGCTCTAGTACAAAAGAACAACACAAGGCATCCTGAAAGGGTGCCCGCAGCATACTCTGGAAGTCTACAGCAGCTGCTGTCTCCAGCTGTAAAAGAAGAGCTTGTGGAAAGGTCAGGAGAACTGCTCTGAGACAGCAGCAGAGCCCAGACATCAGCACCCAAGGACAACCTGAAAGAGGGCTGACTGTACAGAGAGGGTTAGAAAGATGGCTTGTGGCTGGGGAGTGAAGCAGCCAGGCTCAGCTTCCCCAAACCAGTGAGAACCTTGTTCAGTGCACTGTACTCTATATTTTCAACTTCCCATATAGTAGAGTAGCCACTAACCCATTGGGGTTCTTCAGACTGAAGATTTGGATTTATTTTCTAGATTTGCTTTTTGGTTTTTGAATGTTACATGCGTTCATTTGTGCCCAAGTGCAAATTCATGGAGCAGAGCAGGCCATGAGTTACAGGAGGTTGTCAGCCACTTAGTATGGGTGCTTAGAACCGAATGATAGTCTTCTGCAAGAACAGCAATTTTATTATTTCTATATCTTAATTTATTTTTTGTAATAATTTACTTATTTATAATAAAAAATTCTTCAAGGAGAATTAAAAGTCCTCTGCAGGAACAAGTGCTCTTTTGTTATTGTTGTTGTTGTTTTAAAGATTTATTTACTTAATGTATAGGCGTACAGAAGAGGGCATCAGACCCCATTACAGATGGTTGTGAGCCACCACGTGGTTGCTGAGAATTGAACTCAGTACCTCTGGAAGAGCAGTGAGTGCTTTTAACTGCTGAGCTATCTCTCCAGCTCCAGAACAAGTGCTTTTAACGCTTAGCTGTCTCTCAAGCCCCAGAATAGGTGAAGTTTATGGTGATATTTTCTTCTTTTTTTAATCTCTTCTTTCAGAGTTTCCTATAATCTATTTTGATCATACCCAGTACTTACCCTCAACTCTTCCCAGGCCAATACCACCCTCCCTACCACACAAGTTTGTGTCCATTCCCCAACCCCTAAGTTCCTGAAGTACCAATTTGTACTGCCCTAATCATTTGGGATGTGTGTTCTTCCACTGGAGACTAGTAAACTTAACTAGTAGCTCCTCTCTTAAAGTAGGCTCTCCCTCTCAACAGCTAACAAATGTCAGCTGGTCCACAGTTAGGATTCGGACCTTGTGCCTAACTCCCCTCTCCATGCTAGCATTTGCTCTGGCTTGGGTTTGCACAGGTTTTGTACATGACCTTGCACCTCCTGTGAACTCATACATTGGAGCTAGAGAGATGGCTCAATGGTTAAGAGCAATCACTATTCTTATAGAGATCCTGAGTTAAGTTTCCAGCATCTGTGTTGTGCAGCTCACAATGGCCCGTGACTCCAGTTCTAGGGAGATCTGATGTCTTTGATCCTTTTGGGCATAGACAGACAGACAGACAGACACACACACACAAAATATTAAAAAGAATAACTGATAATTTTTTAAAGTTGAATTTTTAAATTAATCATGCAGCTGCTGGCCACTGTATTTATTTCATTATCATTTTGAATAAAATCTTCAGGGAGAATTAAAAGTCCCATAGAAGAACCCCTTTCTCCTCAGTTGCCAATTTTTTATAGCAAAGACAGCTTGAGCTGAATTTGGCCCCCCAGAATCCTTGTCAAGCTTAATGCAGTAACATAAATCCACATAAACGCTGGACACTGTAGTGTGTGCATCAGTGAGAGGGAAGACAAAGATGAGAGAACCGGTGGAGGAAGCTTGTGGGCTAGCTAACCCAGAGTATACAGTGGTGACTACAATAGAGACCCTGTTTCAAAACAAGCTGGAAGGCAAGGACTAACAACCACACATGCATAGTCATGGGCCATAGGATACATGGTCATGAACTTACTTTTATATGCATGTAGACACACACCCACACCCACACACCCCACAGAACCTACTTATGTATTTTATCTGGCAGTTGGTGTTGTGGTTAGCTGTGACCTGCATAGGTGATAGTAGTGATGAGTAAGTTGAATCCAGAGATATGCGTGTAACCAAAGAGTTGGGTTTGGTGGTGTATTATTCATTATGAGAAGGAAAGAAGAGATAAGTGACGCTCATCCTCCTATGACAAATCCTAGCCACTTTTCTTTATATGTCTATCTCTAAATCTATATCACCCATAGCTACTTCATCTATATCTGTGGTGTTAACATGCGCTAAGATAGTAAACACTGAGTGGCTGTGGTATCCAGAGAGGAGGCAAGGGGAGCACGATTTTTAGCTTAGCCTGGATTACATAGTAAAACCCTGTCTCAAAAGAATGAAAGAGGTGCTATATTTTAACCAGGATAGGGAGTGGGCAAGGACTTCATCCTGGAACTGTCCCCTCACCAGCTGTAACTATTGACTGACAGCTGCTGATGCTCCCAACAGAGTAGAGCCCTGAAAGCTCCTTCTTATAAGGCACAGAAGTTAATTAGTGGAGTGTGTCAGCTTTGCATTTTGAACCGACTCAGACCAGCTCCTCAATTCTTTTCTTGGACAGACAAGGTATCAAAGCAAATCAGAGAAAATAAGAATAAACTCCTTGGCCCAACTGTCTAATGCACTGAGCTAATTTATTTGATACACTACTTGAAATAAATCAACAGACCCATCCCTTTTGGTACTTTTTTTCCTGCTGACATTTTTACTCTACAATCCTGGTTGTTACCATTGGACGCACCCTTGAGACTTTCCTGGGAGAGAGTTTACAATGGATGAACTATTCAGTGAGGCTGATTCTGAACATGCCTGTTTTACAAATGCCTCTGGGTAGAAGACACTGATTATACACTTTGAGCTTTGCAAAAGGTTTTCCTTCAGCATAGAAGTGCAGTGCCGGGTGACATTTCAGACTGGAGTTATGGGCTGCATATTTCTGCATGCTAATTAGAAGGGGGATGTCAGTGTTCAATAATGGGATTGTTTTGCTTCCTGGAAGATCTACAGAAAAGCAGCTGTCAGCAGTATACTTTTGGGGGACAGAGATATAAAGCAGGGTGAAGAGAGTTCATGTTTGTCATTGAAGAAAATGAGACCGTCTGGAGTCCTGTTCTTTGGCGGGCCCTGGGAGCCTTCTATTGTGATAAGCTCTGTTGGCAAACTCTGCTCTGGAATGTTCTCTGTTGATAATGAAAGTAACCAAATGAAACCTGTGCTGTCATTGGCTTTCCCCTGAATTTGAGGATGGGGAGGCTGGAGTTAGGAAAGTTTTACTTACTCTGTTGCTGGAGTTGAGTGCATAGATGTTTGACACAAACCTATGTTTTGATGCCTGCATCATTTACAAATTATATGACTCTCATCTCCTTCAACTGAAAAATAAGACTACTGATTACTTTTGCTGAAAGATAATCATAAATACTAGCTTGTCTCTTCTTTGGTCTCATGCTCAAAATCATGGGGACAGAGAGACATCTAATTATAGGATGTTGGTTTATTGTCCTTTTTATATGTAAATACCTTTACAGGGCAGGGCAGGGCAAGCATGTGGGAAAAGGAGCAATAGAGAGTGTGATGGAAGTCTTTTGAATGATACCATAATTTGTGGAACACATACATGGCAAATAGCATAGTTTTGTGTTACTCAGATCAGCTGATGGAGTGGAAAGAAATGCCATGAGTCACGTCAAAGAACCGGGTCCTCAGTACTGGGATCTAGGGCGGTCCCAGGCTGGGATTTATGTGTGCTGTCACTGCAAAGTATTTCTGAGTGACACGACGTACCTTACAGACTATGGCAGCCCTCAGGGAACACGGAGGAGCACAAAAACAGCCATGCTACTGCCGTAGAGAATTTATAACCCAGAAATGAGAAGTAATGCTAAATCAAACAACTTGATAAATGGAGCACAAGATGTTAGAAAGGGACAGGTGTGTGTTTCCCTGTTGCAGGCTGAGTAGAGCTTTGATCTAGCCTGTTAGATCAGAGCTTATGTCTTGAGCACAAGTAGTAAGTAGTAAGGATTAGGGTCCAAGGGAGGAATGAGTACAAGCGCCATGCAGTGGTGAGGGGCTAGTTTAAGGGGCTACAGGGGCTACAAAATGAAGCCCAATGGAGTTTGAGAGAACATATGAAAAGCAGTTATAGACCAACCTAGGGAGTGGGAAGGGCCAGAGCCCCCAGGGCCCTGAAGCCAGAGAGTGGGAAGGGCCAGAGCCCTCAGGGTCCTGAAGCCAAGGCCAACCCAGATGAGCTAGATGTCTGTGTACAGACATCTGCACTTTGTAGAGGAAAATTAAGATTTTAAAAACTCTGCTCTCAAAAGGAGAAAGGACCGTTGTCTACTTGAAATTGATATTGCCCTCAGTGGAAGTGTTTTGCCTGTATTCCCCTCAGATAATGACATTGCCATCATGGTCTTTTGCTTATTTTCAAGTGTTTTCCATCTAAGAGGACAGAAAAGGGTGTGCTCAGTTGTGCTGAAGTAACAGTGCCTCCTTTCCACAAAAGGTGGGATGTTTTTTTTCTGTCCATACAGGGAGACCCTGCAATGCAGGAGAGTCACCAATGCAGGAGAGTTAGAATCTTGAATATCAGGTCTACCATATGGTTTCCGTATCTGTATTTAATGTTCTCACACTGTCCATTAAGGTTTCAGAACACTGATATTTGCCATGTAAAAAGATTTATATCCTTTCATCTTATTTCTAGTATGTAGCGTAGTGTTTAGAATTGAGATTTTCTCCAAAGATATGCATGAAGTTATAACTTTTTGAGAGTTGAGAAACTGTACAGACTTGATTCATTCTTGCTGAAAATACAGGGATAGTACAGTCTTCCTTAAATATTTTATAGAGCTCTAAAAATTGATTTGCAGCCCTCATTAATTTATAAGTGTAAGTTGGAAAGTATTTTCTTTGGCTTTGGTCATGGCCGTAGAGATCGGTTGTTAATTAAGGCCTGCCTTGCCTTCCTCTTTCTCTGCCTTCCCTTTCCCTGCCTACCCACAACCCCTGTTGAGTTTTATTATAGAACCTGTTCTGAAATAGCAGCGAGGAAGGGGAACACATTCCTGTTTGGGCTGCAGCCCGGGCACCTCAGGAAGTGTCTGGTGGGCAACATGGAGACTGTGAGCCAGGTTCTGTGCTCCCAGAAACGATGTATCCTGCCAAGCAATAACCTTAATTAATTTTTTAATCATCTGCAATGCCTCGGATTATTTATGTCCTTCACAGAGACTCTTGTACAGTCTGCATGTTCCCTATAAGGTTTGTGCTTCTACTCTGGCTAGACTTGGCCCACTTATGATCAGACTGTAAATTCTGGATAAGGTAGAGTTTTTTGGAAGGTACATTTTGGGTCTCAAACTCCAAGGCAGTAGACACAGGCAACAGAATCCTGGAGTAACTGTGGGACTCTGTATGTGACCCACTTGCCTACGGTAACATGTTAAGGACAGGCCACAAAGTTATACTCTTTTTGACCAAAATCCAGGGCCCAGACACATGCATCCAAAATCAGTTCATTCAGAGGCCAACTTACAGGCTCCTGAAGGACTTTTGGAAGTTGTAGTTTTTCTTCGCCCTTGCCATCCCTCTGTCTGGGCCCCTTTACTTACATGGGCTTTTGCATCTCCAAACCCTTAGGGTACTGACCTGAGCTTGTTTCCAGAGCACTTGTGTGCCAAGAGTGAAGGAAAGACTAAGGGCAACCATTCTCTGCATAAGCCTCGGTTCACGAGCATGCTGGGCACTGTCCTGCTTATTTGCTTTGTCTCCTCGACGTAAGCTACAGCAGTGGTTCTCAACCTGTAGGCCACAACCCCTCTAGGGGTTGTATATCAGATATTTACATTACTATTTATAACAGCAGCAAACTTACAGTTATGACGTAGCAACGAAATAATGTTATGGTTGGGGTCACCACAACAAGAGGAACTGTCTTACAGGGCTGCAGCCTTAGGAAGGTTGAGAACCACTGAGCTAGAGTTACTTGAGAAGAGGAGCCTCAGTTGAGAAAATGTTTCCTGCAGATTAGATTGCCTGTACATAAGTCTGTAGTACATTTTTCTTGAATAATAGTTGCTGTGGGTGAGTCCAGTCCTTTGAGGGGTGAATTTTTGCCCCTGGACAGGTGATCCTGAGTTGTAAGGAAAGCAGGCTGTACAAGCCAGTAGGCAGCATCTTCCACGGCCTCTGCTTCAGTTCCTGCCTCTAGATTCCTGCCTTCAGTTTCTGCTCTGACTTACCTCAGTAATGAGCTGCAGTGTAAGATGAGATAAACCTTTTCTCCTCACCCTGGCATGTCAAGTCCCTGAAGTTCAGGTCCAGCTGTTCAAGACCCATGTAAAGACCAAGCTGTACATCTGCTACATATGTGTGGGCAGGCATAGGTTCAGCCCATGTGTGTTCTTTGGTTGGTGATTCAGACTCTAAGAGCCCCGGTGTTCCAGGTTAGTTGACTCTGATGGTCTTGGTGTTCCTGTGGAGTTCCTGTTCCCTTCAGGGGGCTGAAATCTTTCCTCCTATTCTTCCATAAGAGTCCCAGGCTCCATCCATTGTTGGCTGTGGGTGTGTGTGTATCTGTCTGAGTCAGCTCTGGGTGGAGGTTAGAAACACATCAGCATCATGAAGCATTCGCCTGGTCTCTCTCTGGTGCCAACTTCAGCATGGATGAAAGAATCTCTATGGACCATCTCCTGTGTCCTTATTAGAAGCATCATAGTTTTAAAGTTGAGAGCAAAGACTGGGGTTTTGTTTGCTTTTGCTTTTTGTCTTGTTGTTAATGGGGAAATGATGAGTCCTGGGTACCTTGGGCAGTTAATGGTGAGTTGGAACTGTGGGCCCCCTCTTACAAAGCTTTTCCGACAGGCAGTGCTGAGGCTGCCCAGTATCGCTGATGCACATATATCATTAGGTTAAGCCATGCTACATTAGTGACGTTTGACAAGTTTTAATTTTATATGGCTCACCTGATAATAGGCACAGGATCTGTCTCCAAGACTGCTTTGTAGACATGGGAAACAACTCTGAACAAGTGGGTGTGGCTGTGCCAACAGGTCTGCTAGTCCCTTTTCAACTTGAAAACTGAGGACAGGTGCTCGCTGGAAAATCCACACGTATTTGTCAAATTATGTGAAACTTTATTTCCTAGCCGTGTATTTCTGTCATAAACTGTGGATATCAAAGAGTAAATTGATATTAAAATGATAATTTTATGAGCATGACTTCAGTTGAATGTCACCAAACTGAGCAATCATAGGAAATTAAGAGTGCAGAGTTCTATCTTTTACCCCTCCCCCTCACCTTTTTAGTAAGTTTTAACTTGTAGATATCAGCCTCCATTCAACATCTAATTCTAAGATGAGTGTTGCCTTTGGTATGTTAGTAATTGGAGGGATAAGTGCTTTACCTTTGTCTGTATCTGTCTGTCTAATTGACTGAGGAGATTTAATTTTAAGTCAACAGTCTTACTTTGCTAAACCTCACAAATACTCCTCAGTTAAATTATTTAAAAAATGAAGGAGGAGGAGGAGGAGGAGGCACCCCTGATCTACACACACCTTTAGAGAGTGTGGAGTTTTCTTTACATGTCCTTGTGGAAATGAAGAGCTAGTACCCGTACTAGCTCTACCTGGCTTTGGAGGTTGACTTTTCAAACCACTATGGCATGCCTTCCTTTTAGCTTCTTCCTCCCAAATTCTCTGCCCATAGTCAGGGATCTGAAATATAGTTTTCCTTTTTAATAAACCAATATATCTCATTTTGTATGAGAGCTCAAGTCTTCACCAAAGCCTCCATTGTGAGCTTACTGGAGACTGTCACCTGGGGTCTTTCAAGTTTAAACAACTTGAACCCTGGGTGGTTTATTAAGGTACTTATATTTATGATTGCTCTGCCTAACGGTACCACATGCTTGCCTGTGCTCAGGGAGGTCAGCACACCCAGATGGTTGTGACCAAACTCGAGGGTGCAGGGAACTGAACCCAAGCCATCTGTAAGAGCATCAAGTGCTCTTAACTGCTGAGTGATGAGACAACTCCACTCCCTGATCCTGTGTGTTTTAATTTGTAGAGCTAACTGGTGGCACAGATGGTTACATCCCCCTCAAAAAAAAATTTTTTTTTTTTTTTTTGTTTGTTTTTTGAGACAGTGTTCCTCTATGTAGCCCTGGCTGTCTGGAAACTCTCTGTGGACCATGCTGGCTTCAAACTCAGAAGTCTGCCTGCTTCTGCCTCCTGAGTGCTGGGATGTGATATCATCACCTGGCTATAACTTTATGTGTGCTCATAAAATAATTGATTCAAGACACAACTTAAAGAAATTTTAGATTTGGAGAGATGACGCAGTTGTTGAGAGAGCTTGCTACTCTTCCAGATGACCAGGATTTGGCTTTCAGGACTCACATTGACAGATCACAACCATCTATAAACTCCAGCTCCAGGGGATCCCATCCCCTTCTCTCCAGAGCAACCACACAGAGAAGCACAGCACAGAAGCACAGCACATACATGTGGAGACATACATATGCACACATTAAAAAAAAAATGTTAAAGTCTCTTAAAAATACTATTAAACCTTCCTATCTTAAAAAAATAACAAACTATATTTACTTACATCTATTTATGTAAATGTAGATATAGCTTAGTTGCTAGAGAGGTTAGCTTGTATGCTTAGAGCTCTAGGCAGGATCCCACCAAGCATAAAGAGAGTGGCAGTTGATGCCCCAGGAAGTAGACCAGCCCAGCCTGGGCTACCTGAAAGCAAACCATGCCTCTAGATGCCCTCAACACCACTACCATTAAAACCATACTACAGGAAAGCTGGTACTCCATTAAACCAAGAAAGAAAGGTAGTTATAAGGAAAAGCTTGATAGAAGCACATTCTTTGTCAATACCCCACCCTACTGACTATCAAATATGCTCTCTAAGTCTAGGTTAGACATGAAACACTCAAATTTCTTCATATTGGGGCACACCCCTAAAGTTTCATTTAAGACAACGTTACAAATCACTTGCTTTTAGACATAAATCTGTAGAAGGACATTATCACTACTAGCATTTCCTCCACCCATTGATTTCTTTTTCATTTTAATGTTTAATTACTTGTTTGTAATTTTTAAAGTCTCTGAGTATTTTATGCATAAGTACTGTATTCATACCATTTATATACCCCAACTCCCTTAAGCTCCTTCTGTGACTCCCACTCTTTCAAATTCTTCATGACTTCTTCAATTGTTATTGTTACATATAGAGAGACCCAAACTACTAAGTTCATCCAGTGTTGCTCGTACATATACTCTTTAAGGGCTTACCACTTGGACGTATCCCCGTAGGAAACAGATTCTCCCTCTTTCAGCGGCCATTGGTTGACTGTGGCTCTTTATCTAAATATGGAGCTCTGTGACATTTCCTGTCCACATTGACATGTCAACGGGTGTTGTCATTCAGCCTCCTGAATATTGTTTAAGTAACAATATTATTAAGAATTCATGGGTGCAGCTTCCTTGTAATGCTTAGAAGGCGCAGTCTTGCAGCAAGTGTCCTGTTCTTCTGCTCTTATAGTCTTCCTGTGCCCTAGTCTTCCTGTGCCCTCTTCTGCAGTGTTCTCTGAGCCTTAGGTGTGGAGGTTGTGTTGTATCAACTAAGGTTGGATACCCCACAGTCGTCTGTTCTCTGCATTTAGACCAGTTTTAGTCCTCTGTAATAGTCTCCTTCTACTATGAAAATAGGCTCCCCTCTTAAAGGGTGAGTGCTACACTTTCTCTGTGGGTTTGAGGATAAGCAGAAATTATATTGGTTGAGGAAAGTGGCGGTAGTAGGTTTTTATTCTTAGGTTGGTGAGCTTTCTGGCCATCAAGTAGTTGGCCAGGTTTACAGAACCAGTCATGAATTTCTTCCTAGTAAACAGAATATAAGTCTAATTAAACAGCTGTTGGTTACCTCCAGGATAAAAACCACCACTATTGCGCCAGTGGAAATAGCTTATGTGGCCAATCATTGTCGTAGTTTTCAACTACATAGTTGTGGGCTTTTGAACTAGGTAGGATTATCGACTTTTTCGTAATTGGCAACTTGCATAGCACCTTTATGTATGAGAGCCAGTCCTCAGGGAGGGTTCCTCTAAGTTCTGTGTCTACTGTATGTGTTGTCTGCAGCAACGGCATCTTAACCTGCAGGTTTTGAAAGACAACTAAGGAAAATGGTAGTAGTCTATACTGTTTTGGGAGACTCTTAGAACCCACATGAACACAACTCAAAGTGAGGGTTCTTATGCCTGGCACTGGGTTTTTGGTAGGTAGTCTATGGCTCTTGAGAATCATTATCACCTTGATGTGACATAACTCCATTTAGTGTGTGTACGTGTGTGTAAACATGTGTGTGTGTGTGTGTGTGTGTGTGTGTGTATGTGTTAGATGTATTTTTTAAGTAGGTTTATAAGATAAGATGCTTTATAAGACTTTTAAGAAAAATATTGACATTGTGCCATCCTTGCTCAGAGGCCTGTACATATCTTGTCTGTATTATTCCAATGTTAGTATGAGGGCTATCAAAGCGAGCACTTGACGCACTTAACTAACTTTCATTTATGAGACCATCTTTTAAGACGTGTGTTCAAAAATAAGCCTTAAAAAAAGTATTGTTTTTCATTTCAAAGGTTAATTGAATTGACTAGTTAGAATTTAGTAATTATATCAAATTTAAATATACATATCTGGGGCTAGGTACATAATTGTTAAAGTGATCATCTTGTAAGTATAAAGACCTGAGTTTAGACCCAGAACCCACATTTTAAAAAAAACATGTAGATGTTATGGAGTGTGCTTGTAATCTCTTTTCCTAGGAGGAGGCTAGATGAATGGGGGCTCCCTGGTCAGCTAGTCTAGTGGAGTCCTCACACTTTAAGCCAAGGCAGATCCTGCCTCAAAACCCAATGCAGATGGCATCTAAGGAATGCCACGGAAGGCTGGCTGCTCTGGTTTATATATGGTACATGCCCAAGTGTATAAAAAATATTCCACATACTGTATTATACACATACAAACACACCCAAATGAAAAGAAAACACACATTTCCAAATAGTCAAGTAGTCACTTCATGTATGACTTATAATTGCAGAGTAGAGTGGGGCCTAAACTCGGAGGAACTGACAGTGTCTGGAAAGACAGGGGGAGATGACTGAGAATGAGTTCCCCCAGAGGGCACCAGTGAAACAGTTTTCACTTGAAACTTGGCAAGGATCTGTTCCCACCCGCCACGACACCCCTATAGTCAACCCTACCATTCAGTTTAAGAGGTGCCACGTGGTGCTCTCTGCCCCCTTTTACAGAAGTGCCCCACTCCCCTCTTAAAGAGAGGCAGAGGTAGAGACCTCTGAAGCCTGGGAGGACCTAGGCAGTAAGGGATTTTTATCTTCTGTGGGACTCCCTCTTAATCGGAATTCAGCATTATGTGGTTGCCTATGTTAGAAAAAAAAATGACCAATTCAAATTCAAATGTAATGACAATGAAGTGCTTCTATTCAGTACAGCCACCTCTGTTTTTATCCCTTCTAGCTCTTTTGCATCAAAACCATGTGACTTTCTTTCTCCCTTCTGTAACATTATAACTAGCTAGATAGGAAAGATGTCTGTGCTAACTTCTAGAAGTGAAATACAGCATGTTCTAGCTTTCCAGCTTCATTTTTTTTTTAATGTTCTTAGAGATTTGGATGTGAATTCTTGGGGCTTTGGAAAAAAAAAGTATTCATTTTGAAACATGCAAATGTGTCTCTCCATCACCTAGGAAACTATTATGGGACACCCAAACCTCCCAGCCAGCCAGTCAGTGGGAAAGTGATCACGACGGATGCCTTGCACAGCCTGCAGTCTGGCTCCAAGCAGTCGACCCCTAAGCGAACAAAGTCCTACAATGATATGCAAAATGCTGGCATAGTCCACCTGGAGAATGAGGAGGAGGAGGATGTCCCTGAAATGAACAGTAGCTTGACAGGTAAGGAGAGACTGCACGCCCCCTGCATGCTGCTCCCAGAGTGCTGGTCAGTCTTTACAGAAAGGTCCCAACCAGTGTCCGGGGTTGTCTACATTCCGACGCTAACGGCGGAGTGTCGAGGAAGGGAGAGTCCTTCCTTGGTCTGTGTCCCATGCTTGTCCATGAGAGTCCTTGAACTCCACCCAAACAATCTTTAATGCCCTAGGAACAACTACTTGAAATTTCAACCTGGCTTCTTTCTCTTCATAATACTACAGTATGGTGAAAATATTTCATATTTTGTTTATTGATTTTTTTTCTGGGTGGGGAATCATGGGACATGATTATGGTTACTTAGTATAAATGGAAACATGAAAATGGGTTTTTATCGTGTTACTGTCACTTGAGGTTATACTGGTAAGCTACCAGAATCCTGTTCTTACCTAAATAAAGCTATAATGGAACTATGCCAGGTCTTCAGTTAACTTGTACAAAGTTTACTGAATACTCTACAGGGGGTAATGAGGAGAAAATCAGTATATAAGATTTTTAAATGTATGTGCATGCTGTATTACGTACTTGGATCACTGATATGCTATATATTATGAAGGGATGGTTAAGGACAAAGCCTTAGGTCAGTATAGAACCCACAGACGGGGATGTATATTCTTGGTTAGTATAGCATATTTTTCACAGTATATGTTTGATCTATATACCATAGCTCAACATGTAATAAATAACGGTATAAATGGCTATGCTTTTCAAATTTACAGCATGACACAAACACCCAGCCAATAGCATATATGAAGTTGCTCATGTGTTATGTGACTTAGATGTCCATCTTGTTTCTCCATTTTGTCTCATTGTTTTCCTTTACTGTCTGAGAATTATAGCTATGGATGGGTTATCCATTTTCAGCATATTAGATCATCTTCTCTCCATATTCCTAGACTTCTCTCATTGTCTAGTTAGATCTAGCCACAGTGAGTGAAGAGATTGATCAGTCAGTATGCCCACCTCCTTCCTCCATCTCCAAAATCCAATAGGATATTCAGGGAGAAAGTTGTTATAGTTGAACACTGCCTAAGTCTGTTGTGCTTCTCAGAGGTTTTTCCAGGCATTCAATTAAAAAACCTGAGGTGGCAATGGAAGTTTTGATAATTGTGCTACCACTGTAGTGTGGCTCAACGTTTTTGCAAGAAGTTTTGAGAAAATAAAAACTTCTTCGGTATTATGGTTTGATTTATGATGGTTTACAAACAGTATGCACAGCCTCATTTGTATGTAAAATGGCTAGTATCAGATCACTTAGAGCTTTCTCTGAGGATTTGATTCTATGAAAACTTCATTTTTCTTTCATTTAAAATTGAATAGACAGTGGCTGACCTTTAATTGTAATATTCAGAAGATATAGATATTTGCCATTCTTATGCATACTTTTATTAAAATCGATTGATTTTAATTTAATATTCCTATTCCTTGAGAGTATTTCGTGCCTTTATAGTGGTCTTTTCCAAAGTGAAAGTAAATTATGCACAAGTGTTATCATCTCCTTTTAAAAACATCTCATATTTTAATGTCTTGGTGGTTCAGTAGATAAGAAATAGCAAATCATGATCTAACTTATAGCAAAGAGGAGGTCCACAAAGCAGATCTAACAGGTCAGATTCAGTGAAGTGCCTCTGTCAGTGCAGGGGTAGTCCTGAGGAGTGGACACCAGGAGTAGATGGCAAGAGTAGTCCCAAGGGATGACTCAGGAGAGTCTCTCTAGTAGACTTCAGGAGTGATCTTCAGTAAACCACAGGAGTATTCGCAAAGAGTAGACTCCAGGAGTAGTCTCCAGGAGTAGATCCCAGGAGTGGTTCCAAAGACTAGTTCCCAAGAGAAAACCTGAGGGGTTGACCCTAGGAATAGACCTCATGAGTAGACCCCAGGAATAGTCCTTAGGAATAGACTCCTGAAGTCCCCTCAAGTAGACTCATATAGTGGTCTTCAGTATCCAACAGGAGTCTTCCCCAAGAGTAGATTCCAAGCATAGATCCCTAGATTGGTCCCAGGAGTGGTCCCCAGATTTATTCCCATGAGTATACCTGTTCCTTTACCTGTCCTCTTCGAACATTTTAATGGGGATTCTTGGCAGAAAGCAAAGTCAAACTCATTGTAGTAGCTGTAGTTATTGGTGAATTTCCTGTTTTACCTACTATAACTTCCTATTGGTCTCAAAGTCTGACTTCTTTATCATTCTCAATTGAAATCCTAGCATCTAAGGACAGCATTTGTTTCCAGGCCATCATTGATAAAATTAGTCTTACCACCAATTTATACACTGATAAGGAGGCCAAATATGAGCTGTATAAACTCCTGCCTTAATACCAAGAAGGCAAGTAGCACAAAGCAATGACGTATGCTGAGAGAATAGCTCAGTGGCATAGCACATGCCCAGCATACAAGTTCTGGGCCTGATTCCAAACAATGATCTGCGAATTGGGGGTGGCAGGGGGTGGAGAAAGAAAATAGAGAAAGGAAAGACAGGAAGGGTTGCTTGATGTGTCTGTGTGGTAGGATAACCTCAGCATGTAAAGAATATGTTAAATAAATACTAATTTATGACACTGATGCTTTGTCATGCACTAACTCAAACTGATGCTTTCAGTTAACTAACACTACCTCTTCTGTGATGTATGTATAAAAGGAATTGCTCCAAATAACTTTGCCCTGTCTACCTCTTTAACTTGCAATCCACCAACTCTGAGCTAACAGCCCCTTGAACAACAGCATAATAAGGTCCTAGCTCTGCTTTAGACTGGCTTTGCTAAATTTATGGCAGTCCCATCCAAATGTAGAAGCACTATGTGAGCATACTCACCAGGACATTAAAAAATAATCTGACATTGCTGCTGTCCTTTGCTTGGATCATTTGATGAAATTGTACCCCATAATGATGCCAGTGTAACATTCAGTGTCTGTAGTGGGACCCCAGATAGAATAATGGCCACACGCATCCTGAGGGCATAGCCTGTACCTTCTTTCTGATGTGATGATAGCAGACACTCAGCAATGAGCAGATACTAATCAGAGGACTGATGGTGGAACGCTGGGTAGTGGGACAGTCTTCAACAAACAGTTCCTGAATTCCAGAGCTGCGAGGGGCCACTCAGGGTAAATACTTATCTATTTAATGGTGGTAGAATTATACTGTTGGCCAAAGTACACTATTATTTGGAAACCCATAAACATTAAGAAAACAATTATGGGACTGGAGAGACAGATCAGTGAGTATGTCTTGGCTGCTCAAGATTGAGGAGCTAAGTTCAAATCACTGATAGGAGTAAAATGAAGACTTTAAAGAACTCACTTGCTACCTTACTTTATGTCCATACATTCTTTGGTGAACTGTCTGAAAACATGATTCTTGTATGAACTGAGTTTTTTTCAATTTGGTACTTAAAAAAAAAGTCCCTTTAAATATATACCTCAATCCTGTTGTTTGTAGCAAGGAACCATATTAGTATTTAGAAGTAGGTCTGGGGGTCTTGGGACACATTTCTGCATGGGAAGTTCAACTTCCAGAAGAACGTCAGAAATGAGTGTGTGTTGACGTCTGTGGAGTTAAGGATGAGTCTTTTCATTCTTGCTAATTACTCAGTTTATATTGATATCTATTCATTTCAAGATGACTTCCGGTGTTGTTTGATGTCTTTTCTGTTCTAAATTTCTATTAGCCTGTACTTTTAGATATAAGTTGTGAGACTTGATTTGGATTGGTTTGAGAAGGAAAGCGATTTTACGGAATGAAGCAGTTGAGTAGCCTGAGGGACAGCCCTGGTTTCAGACGTGAATCTTCAGCAACGCCCACCACCTTTCCTCTCTACTCTTCTCTGTGTAGGTCTTACTAAGACACACGGCCCCTGGCATAGCACGGGTAAAGACCTGTCTACCTGAGCATCTCAGCATCAACAAGCTGCCAGGTGCTCTACCAGAGTTTGTACACCTGATGTGCTGCTTAGTTTTATGTCAGCTTGACACAAGCTAGTCATTGAAGAAGAGGGACTCTTAAGAAAATGTCTCCAATATGATTTGCTTGTAGGCAAGTCTGTAGTGCATTTTCTTGGTTAACAATTGATATGTGAGGGCCAACTGTCTGGGGGCAGTGCTACTCCTGGGCAGGTGATCCTGGGTTTTGTGTGTATGTGTGTGTGTGTGTGTGTGTGTGTGTGTGTGTGTGTGTATCAACCCACATGATAACCATTCAGCCTGCAGGTGTATGTGTGTGTATACACACACGAACACACACACACACACACACACACACATATATATATATATATATATATATATATATATATATATATATACACACACACACATATATATACACACACACACACACACACATATGCAGGCTGAATAAACCATGGGGAATAAGCCAGTAAGCAGCATTCCTCCATGCCCTCAGCCAGTTCCTGTCTCCAGATTTCTGCCTTGAGTTCCTGGTCTAACTTCCCTCTGATAGATTACAATAGAAAGCACAAATATACCATTTCCTTCCCAATTTGCTTTTGGTTTTGGTGTTTTATGATAGCAATAGAAATGTAATTTAAGACACCTGACCTTCATGTTTAGCTTTGCAACATTTACGAGTGCCTGAAGCAATGGAAAAGGCAAAAATCAGAGAATCTTCCTAAATCCAAAAGTGTGAATGGGAACCACAAATGGGTTTGTCTGTTTCTATCTGGACCACCTAGACCTAGAATGACCTCCAAACAGGAGCCTGAATGATGGCACCAAAATAAGAGGTGGGAGATGTTGGCCTAGTTAGTGGTGCTAGGCTCTGGCAGAACTGCTCATCTTTTGTAGGCTTAGCCTTCTGCCATCCACCTTTTGGAGAACCTTCCTTCTGGGGTGTTGACTTCACCAGCCGTTCATCAGACGGCGTGAGAATCTATCTTTTTTATCTCCTATTCTCAGACCATCTCTCCTAGACTCAGAAATGTCTACAGAGGAATGACGTGGGAGACTGAAAATGACTGTCCTGGTTATTTTATGTCGAATCCCCATGAAGTTTGACATTTAATCTCACCATGCTCTATAAAAACATCAGCAGGAATGTCAGCAGGGCTGTTTATGGGTGTTTGGATGGCATCATCCTTGATGTTTCTGGTTAATACAGAGGCAAGGGAGACACGTTCACTGAGAACCTTCCTTTAAGATCCACCCACATGATAACCATTCTGAGGTAACTGTCTTGGTTTTCACAAGAACAGTCTCTTTAGTTTCCCAAAGGAGTCTCAGTTCTGACTCACTGTATGCCAGTGAGTCTTCATATTCTAAACTTTTATATTCTTTCCAAATTTGTCAGTATTTGATCTTTCCTGGTATCTATCAAAACTCTTCTAAAAGCTTACACAAAAATACCACTGTGCCTGTATGTTCAATTTGAGCTCCCCTGACCTCCGCCCCCTACTCCCCCCCCCAAAAAAAATTAGGAAACTGGATAAATTTATGGAATGAGAGTTCAGCTCAGTTTGAGGACATCTTGGAATAGAACCTTTAGGGTTCCAGTTGACACATTGGTTTCTTATTTGATATCTTCAAGATATTTTAAGTTTTGCTATTTTTGTTTTGTTTGGGTGGATCCTTTTGTGCTAGATATTGAACCAAGCCCCTGAATGTGACAAGCCTATGTTCTGCTGCTCAACTGTATCGCCAGCCATGCTAGTCACTCTGATTCCTTCTGTTTATCCAAGTGAAGCAGAAGCCATAGCTGATAACCAGCAATTAGGAAAAGATAAGGTCTATTTAAAAAAATGTATGGATTGGTGGAGGTAGGGATGGGGGGGGTGGTTCTTCTTCTTCTTCTTCTTCTTCTTCTTCTTCTTCTTCTTCTTCTTCTTCTTCTTCTTCTTCTTCTTCTTCTTCTTCTCTTCTTCTCCTTCTCCTTCTCCTCCTTCTCCTCCTTCTCCTTCTTCTTCTTCTTCCTCTCCCCCTCCTCCTCTTCCTTCTCCTCTTCCTCCTCCTCTTCCTCCTTCTTTTCCTTCTCTTTCTATTTCTCTTGAAATGATCAAGTGATTTCTGTCTGAGTCTATTAATGGTGACACATTACACCTACTGACTGAATCATCTCTCAACCATTTTTGGAATAAAGCCAACTTGAACAGGATGAAAGATCTTTTTGACGGGTTCTGGAATTAGGTTTGCAAGTGTTTTATTGAGAATTTTTGCAACTGTGTTCATCAGAGATACACAGTACAGGAATTTCATAATTATTAAATGCCTACCTATTGGTAAGACATTTGTAACACCCTCACTGAGGCTCAGAAAACATTGCAGAGGAAGGGATGAAAGAATGTAAGAGCTCAAAAAGCTGGAAAGTAGTGTGGAACTCTAACAACTAGGCATGACATCACCGGTGCAGCCTTCATCCCAGTATCCCTGATTACATGCTCAAGGTCTCTGTAAGATTGGGCTTGGCAATGGGCTGCTATGAAAAGGAAGTGGCTCACAAAGTCCCACACCCTGTGATGCTTTATACATAATTACTGGTTGATTCGAGGAGACAGAGGCACTTTCTTCAGTGACACTGCCATTGGCAATGCATTCATAAGTTTCTGTAAGCAGCGCAATGAGAAACTCATGGGTCACTAGAAGATGCAAGAGTAAAATAGAAGGCAGGCTACATGCGAAGAGAAGATGAGAGGGTATAAAATAGGGTAGTGAGTTAATATAATGCAAACATATTATACACATGTGCGGAGATGACATAATGCAGGCCATTATTATGCATAATTAATATCTGTTAACAGAATCTAGGATCACAAATGAGTGTGGGGAAAGAACACAGATGTATTCGTTGTGTGTTTCCCAGGCTTGTGGTGTGTTGTTGAACAGTTCTGTGCTTGTTTTTCTCTCTCCCTGTGCCTGACGCAGCCGACTCTGGAGACCAGGACGAGCACACTCTCCAAGAAGCAACGCTCCCGCCTGTGAATAGTAGCGTCCTCGCTGCTCCCATCACGGACCCTTCTCAGAAGTTCCCTCAGTACCTACCTCTTTCTGCAGAGGATAATTTAGGTCCTCTACCTGAAAACTGGGAGATGGCCTATACTGAAAATGGAGAAGTCTATTTCATAGAGTAATGTATACCATTTTCTCTACTGAAAGTGCCCTTCTCGCTCTGCCTTCCTGTTCCTGCTCTGCATATCAGTTAAGCCTGAGGAAACTGATCCCAAAACCACATTATTCTTCTCCGAGATTAAACAGACTTCTCATAAAAACAGTTTTCATCCACATCATTCTTAATTATTCAGTGCGAAAGGTTTTAGGAAGCATAAGGTCTATAATTTCTTGAAGGGGTAAGACAACTGGATCTTGCTATATAATTATAATAAATAACTATTCTATTTAGCCATTAAAATGATAAATTGTTGGCATGTTTTTCTTTAGTTTTCTTACTCCTTAGGCTTACTCAGGCTTCTTTATCCACTCTGGACATAATTTATTGTAATTGCGATTTTTCTCAAGTGCTTTTCAAAGTCCAGGGGCTTTTACTTTGACTGATGTGGACGATGTTTTTTTCCCTTTGTGTTTTGTGCCACTGTGGTAGCAAGACTCTGCTTTCCACAACATGTACTATTTTTTCTAGATCACAGATGGATGGGTGGTCAATTATTCTGTTAGAGCAGTAGTATAATGGTTCTAATTGTATTCCCAGTACATAAACAAAATATAGATAGATGTATTATCCTCACATAAACGCCCTATTAATTGAATCAGCAAAAGGAAGCATTGCCAAAGAATATTTAAAGCAATTCAACTTTCTAAAATGCATGCATGCATCTAAGTGAAGGGTCTGTGTTCTAACTGTACTATATATTTCTGTGAGTTTTAAAATTTCATAGATGTCATATATTTTGTTATTAGAAAAAGGGCAATAAAAATTAAAATTATTCATTTTCCTAAACACATGGGTGTGAGAAAGAAAGCTAGAGGCTCAGAACAGTCACTTTTGAAACCCAGCTGGGAAGAAGTTTACGAGGCCTGGAAGGAGCTCTGGTATTCTCCAGCCAGAGGGCAGAGACACCCACAGTTCAGCCTGGTTCTTGTTAATAGTGGATGCTTATTAAACACAGTAGCATAGAAGGCACAGTGGTCAGTGCTTTGTGTTTTCCCCTTCTCAGCTGTGTGACCTGGGATCCTTGCTTCTTTGGTCCTCTCCCATATCTGTGAAAGGTTATGATGGATGGTACCCACGTTTCCTGAGGGTTGGGGAGAGTGCTGCGTAAAGTGCCTGGATTGGTAACATTTAGCGTCATTGCTTCCATTCCCACCATATTCATCACATGCATGAATTTCAACATTGCTCAAAGAAAACTGGGTACCACATTTAAGTTCAAACATTCATAGTTAGATTCCATAGCAAATTGCCTTTGAAACTATGTCCATTAACTAGAATTATGCCAAACAAAGGAATATATAATAGAGATGTTCCCAGTACCAAATAATATGTGAAATAGACATTCCTGGAAAAGAATCTGCCAATAATTTTGCCAAGGACCGAGTTGATAAGTTTTAGAAAAACAAGTTCAATATGCTAACAGTGTATGAAAAGCCAGCCCCATACTACAGTTGGCTGAAGTACACACTCTGTCCTCTTTGTAAGTTAACATAGCTTTGACTTTTATTGCTCTAATCTTAAAAATTGTGGCTCTGACATGTATGACACTAGCTTTTCAGCTATTATTCCAATAGGTATTAGCTATATACTCCATTTAAGGTTAGAGATATAGTTTAGTGGTAGAGCTCCTGCCTTGTATATATGAAGGCTAGATTTGATCCCTAGCACATACATACATACATACATGTTCATTTATATGTATAAACATTCATACATACTTGCAATTTATATGCTAACCTAAATTTTATACATACATACACATACACACACACACGTACCCCTAAACTTTCAGTGGTCTTTTCATTCTGAAATGAGCTTAGAGTATCTTGCATTGAATAGCAAGTTTAATTAGATATGAATCTAATGAATGCGTGTTTTATAGATTTAGAAAAATATAAATACTAGATTGGTTTTGTTTGCAGTTTGCGGAAAATCTAAAATACTATAAAGATGACCACTAAAGACAAAACATAAACCTAGAAACCTTGTGCATTGTGTAGCAAACTGGCGTGGAGGACTGAGGGGAGCCAGTGAGCAGGCAGTCTCAAGTGTGCCATCAAAGGAACATGGAGCTTTCTTTTTAATTCAGTTATCCCAGGCTTTGAGCAAAAGGAACTGGCAACCCAGAAACACTAGCAGAGAGACAAACAGATGGTCCTGATGCAAGCCTGCTTTCTCTAGCTCAATGACTAGGGAAGGACTGGGAATCATATAAGCCAGACAGCGTTTGGTGAGCAGCTCCTGTACCCCAGAAAGAAACACCATGCCAGGTTCCTCCCCTTTCCCCCATCAGCCAGGGTCAAGAGGGACCCTAGAGATGACCCCTTAATAGTCTGATGGGAGCCAAACCTGCCTGCCAGGGTACTCTTGGAAAGACTTGCCTTAGAGATGGAAACAGTGCCACCTGTCCTTCCCCCATATAAATACCGTAGGACTGTTAGAGGAGAGGGTGGGTTTCTCTTCTACCTGGGGAGGAGCAAGCTACTGTTTGCCTTCTAGAGTGTTGTCCAGAGAGGCTTAGAGGAGAGTCAGGATTTCCATCATTGTCCTATAGTAGAGCCCACAGGTGGAGGCCCTACTTTGCAACAATAATGAGATTCTATTCCATTCCAGCTTCATCAGTATCAAGCGCAGCCTGGAAAGTAGCTGGAATGAACCTCCCCAAATGGGGGGTGGAGGGTGGGGGTGGGGTGGGACAGGATAACAAGGATGTCCTTCCCTATCTAGTGTCATTGAAAATGACATAAGGCCCACCAACAACTAACTGTTCTTCTCTGGAGCAGTTACAAGATAAGCCAGTTAAAGTATGTTTAAGTGACATCTATAGTTTTGTAATTTAATACTTTGAATATTCAAGTTTATAAAACAGTCACTTCTTAGTTGGGCCTGGGCTGTCAAAAGCCTATAATCCACCCATTTATTTGGCTGGGATAACAAGATTTCAAAGGCCTTCTTTAGCGACATGTTTTGTTTGTTTGTTTGGGTTTTTTTGGGTTGTTGTTGTTGTTGTTTTTTGAGACAGGGTTTCTCTGTATAGCCCTGGATGTCCTAGAAATCACTTTGTAGACCAGGTTGGCCTCGAACTCAGAAATCCTCCTGCCTCTGCCTCCAGAGTGCTGGGATTAAAGGCGTGCGTCACCACGCCTGGCTACGTAGCAACATATTTAATACCCTCTTGCAAAATAATAAAGGCTTTGGGTTATAGCTCCGTGTCAGAGGACATTTGCCTAGTATGTGTTAGGACCTACATTTAATTCACAGTACCACGATAGATAATGATTGATTGGTTAATTGACAGATAAGATAAATTTCTTGTAGCAAGAGCCAGAAAGATCTCAAAGTAAGCGAAAGAAAAGTCAACAGATTCCAACATCAAGATTGCAGAGGTGTTAGCATTGTCTAAGATTTTACAAACACACATTATAGTTAGGCATGGGTGCGCACACCTGGACTCTCAACACTGGGAAGGCTGAGGCAGAAGGATGGAGAATCTAGGGCCAGCCTGAGCAACATTTAGAGATCTTGTTTCATAACTGAATGAATGACTACATACATACTTACAGCCATTACAAAATAATTCACTAGTCAATTATAAACATACTTGAAACACAGACAAAAACGGAAAGTTTCAGCCAAACAGTAGAAAATATAAAAGAAGAAAACCTGAATCATTAAATAAAATGCATCAAATTAAAAGCCCAGTAGCTGGGTCTGACAGCACTGTCAACAGCAGAGTGAAACAAAAGACAGAGGCCGAATGTGGAAAACAGAGATTACCTGAGCTGAACCACACAAACACTTAGCAGAGAAGTAATGGAGCAGACTTTTAGGAGCTTTCAGGTCAACAACAAAACATCCCACAGTGGTGACCAAAGTCTTAGGAAAAGACAGTAAGTGGGCTAGAGAAAAAATCCAAAGAATCGATGTGTCCAAATTTCCCACATTTATTGAGGAGAAACTACAGATTGAAGAAATTAGGTGAGCTCGGATTGGATACATTTATAAAAAAATGCATATCAAGTCATTACTTTTCTGTTGCTGTAATAAAGTACCACAGCCAAAAGCAACTTATGGAAGACTTTATTTCTGGTTAGAGTTCCAGAGGGAGAACCCATAATGACCAGGAAGGCGTGGCAGCAGGTGGCCAGAGCAGGGAGCTAGCTGGTCATTTATTCCTTTCACATAAGAGACACAGAAAGTTAACTGGAAATGATGCTAGGCACAAAGCTGTCAGAACTCCTCAGGCCCCTAGGACTTTCTCCAACAAGGCCCCACATCCTAAAACATCTGTAACCTCCCAAAACAGAGCCACCAACTGGACACCAAGTGTTCCAAACACACGAGTGTATGGCGACATTTCTCATTTGAACCATCATCCGTAAACATAAAATCTTTGCAGAGGAGAAATGACATCTTAGAATATACAAATATAACAGCTGATTTGCTTCTCCGTGAAAGGCCAGAACAATGGTTCTCAGCCTGTGGGTCGCAGCCCCTTTAAGAGTCTATGTATCTGATATTTACACTGTGATTCTTAAGAGTAGAAAATTACAGTTATGAAGTAACAACAGAGTAATTTTATGTTTGGTCATCACCACAAACATAATTGTATTAAACGGTCGCATGAAGGTTTAGAACTGGCAGGTTAGAAAGCAGAGCAAAGCCGTTCTGGCCCTGAGAGAGGAGCAATAACTAACTCAGTGTGTACATAGACTGAAAGGACCTTTAGGATGAAGGTGCTCTTAGATGAACAAAAGCTAGAAAAGGGATCAACACCAAGCCTACCCTAAACTAAACAGCTACAGAAGACAGTGCTAGAGCAGAAGGGGACCAGAGCAGGAACAATCAAAGTACAAGTAAATATGATAAACTTCTCTTCACCTCTTGATTTTTCTGAATTAACTCAGAGGATAGAAACAGTAAGTTAATTATAAATCAGAGGGAAAAAATGTTAAGTGTAGGCAAGCATAGATGGTAACACCTGCAGTTTGTGTAATATGAAGGAAGATATAAATGTGATGAGATATGTAAATACATGTGAAGTACTTCCAAATGTGACATGATATGATCTCTTAATATTTACATGTAACACCTTATATTGGCTAGTTGTGTGCCAACCTGACATAAGCTAGAGTCATCAGAGAGGAGGAAGCCTCGGTTGAGAAAATGTCTCCATAAGATTAGGCTGTAGGCAGGCAAGCCTGTAGGCCATTTTCATAATTAGTGATTTATGGGTGGGGGAGGACCTAACCCACTGTGGGCGGCTCTCACTCCAGCCTGGTGGTCCTGGGTGTTATCAGAAAGCAGGCTAAGAAACCCATGGGAGCAAGCCAGTAAGCAGCACTCCTCCATGGCCTCTGTACTAGCTCCTGCCTCCAGGTTCCTGCCCTGCTTGGGTTCCTACCCTCACTACTTTTGATGATAAACTCTTACATGGAACTGTGAACAAAGTAAGCCCTTTTCCTCCCCAAGTTGCTTTGGTCACGGTGTCTCATCACAGCAATAGTAACCCTGATTAAGACATACCCAAAGCCACCTTTTCAAAAGCAAAATAAACAATTGAAAGTGGTACAGATAAAGAGAAAAGAGGTCTCAAGTCTAGTGGCCCACAGAAAATCTGGGAAAAGAGACAGGAAGCCAGAACATGGCTAGTGATTATCAGTAACTATGAAATTAATTTTCTAAACCTCATTTTAGATGTAACAGTTGAGGTTGGCTGAACATAAAAGTGTAGGAAAAGCATATCATAAAAATATTAATCATAAAAGAGTAAACATTATAGAATTATCTAATAAAGGAAGAAAGGAATTTTCAAAAATAATCATCAGACTTCTTGCAAAAGGAAGAATCAATAATCCAAAACAGTAGTCTGAAAAGAAATTGTTTGGTTTTGTAAATTCTTGTGACTTGAGTCTTTCTTTGTAGCCATCCTGACCTCAAACTTATTATCTTGCCTTAATCTCCTTAGTGCTCAGCTTGAGAGAAAAATCAAATTAAATGAAAATATCACATCTCAGATTGAGTAAAAAGCCAGGGAATGACAGAGATATGTGTAGTATTAACTGCATTTAAAAAAAAAAAAAAGATGGCTTTAGTCTGTACTCCTAAGCCTTTATCTCAAGATCCTAGAGAAAGAAGAGTAAGTCAATCTCCAGGCAAGGGACGCCTTAGCAGCTAAGAACCCTGGCTGCTCATTCAGAGGACCTGATTCCATTCCCAGCACATACATGGTGGCTCACAAAATTTGATACTCCAATTTCAGAGGCTCTGGTGTCCTCTTGTGGCTACCACGGGTGCCTGCATGCATGTGGTACACATGTATATGTGAAGCCAAACACTTATACATGTAAAATAAAATAAATCTTAACAACATCCTTAACACACACACTCAGATCAGAAGGGAGAATGAAGAACAGTCAGTATAATTGAACCCTAAAAAAAAATGCATGGAATATTTCGGTCATCAAAAGTTTAGTAAAACGGATGAGTGTTTATAAGCCAAACAAAGAAGGAAAGATAGAAGTCCCACCATTATTGACCAAGGTCACACAGAGACATATGAAAAGTCCCATGAAATGGACCTGTGATTCAAGAGACACAGACTGAATTTCATCTAGTACAACATGTGTCCTTAGGAGCCCTGTAACAATTAGGAAAATGAGTTTTTAATTTTATACTTCTGAAAAAGAACTCTTAGGGCTCCCAAGTTTTCATAAAGAATTCTGTCATAGAAGAATGAGCATCATTTCTACACAATATTTTAGAAAATAAAAGTGGAAACATTATTCTGATGAGGATACAAGTGAAGGCTTGCTGTGTATGCCTACAGCACAGGCTCAAACCCTAGTCCTGAGAAACAAAAACCATCAAAAACTCAAGGACATTTCAAGCAAAGCAATGAAAAAGAAAATTCTATAGTCTAAAGAACATGGTAGTGTATACCCAAAGCCCCAGCTCTCAGGACAAGGGCGAGTTTGAGGCAAACCTGCATTGTGAGATCCTGTCTTCAAAACAAAACAAAAATAAAATATGGACAGAGGAAGAATAGTACACACATAGACCCAATCTTAATAATGCAGACAGGAATTTTCAAATTTCTGTAGTCTGAATAGATACATATCTTAGCTGACCCAGTGCACTGCTTTCTAGAGGTGTTGCCATTGATGGTATCTAGGTAAAGGTATATTGAATATAGCTGCATTCTTCCTTGTAGTGACATGACCATCTATAGTTATTTCAAACTTTAAGGTTGTACCTGTTAGGTTTTGTCAAGTTGACATATTTGGAAGTATGAAGTACTCCTCCATGACCTCTGTATCAGTCCCTGCCTTGAGTTTCTGCCCTGACTTTCCTGGATGATAGACTGCAAGCTGTAAGATGAAATTGTTTTTGTTCATGGTGTTTTATCACAGCAACAGAAAGATAATTTAAGACATAAATTGGTACCAGAAGTGGGATACTGTGGCAGACTTGACTGTTATTTAAGATTATGGTAGGACTTCAGAATATTGAGCTCGAAAAGCTATTGAGTACTCAGTAGGCTTGTGGGAGCTCAGAAGATATGAATGCTGATATCTTTTGAGATAATGAAAGCCCTGACTTGTAAAGTATAAGAGGGTTGTTTTAAGGGTTCAGTATAGACTCTGTTGTGGCCCTTTGATAATTTCAATATAAAATTTGTGATCCTGGTTAGCTAGGCCTTAAGAATTGGCTGTAATTAACAAGAGACCTGCACCTCCAAAGTGTAACTTTTGCTTTACTGCGATAAGTGATACTGGAGCTGAGAAATTAGTTGTGTTTAAAAAGAAGGCACCATCATTGAGGATCATATGTCTAGAAATATTTCCTCAAGATCACCACACAGAAACTGTGGACCAGAGGAGGCCAAAACTATACCTCATGATGGCAGCTAAGCAGAGTGATATATAAGAGTTCCCAAGTAATGGCTGGTTTTGAAGTTGTGAGGTAGTCATGGACAGCAGCTGAAATTTGGCACTGTGAGAGTCCAGAAGAGGCCACTGGTGATGTTGCAGCCTCAGTTGTAGTAGAAGCCCCAGGATTTAAGAAATCAAGGAGAGAAATTGAGGCTTGGCATCCTGTGTCAGGGCCAGAGGCCCTGAACACAGACTGAGAGAGGTCATTGGTAAGGCTGCTACCTCAGATCTGGTGGAGATCCCAGCATTCTGGAGATCGCAGTACAATGGAGCAGCCACCCCAAACAGCAGCAGCTTCGGAGAGAAGCCGGCCTGAGCCTGGCAGATGTATTATGTGTGTTCTGTGTGCCAGAGCCAGAGGGGTTGAGCTGCTGAAGTCCCCTGAAGCCCAGAGGATTTTGAGTTCCAAACACTGGACAGTCACTGAGTTTATATATTTATTATGATAGAGTTTGACTTTTCTTTAATCTGATAGTAACTAGACTCTAGCTCTTCCTTTTAAAAATAAGTATGTAACTTACTTTTTTAATTATATATTTTCTTTATTTACATTTCAAATGTTATCCCCTTTCCTAGTTTCCCCTCCGAAAATCCCTTATCCCCTCCCCCTGCTCCCCAACCCACCCACTCCCATTCCTGTCCCTGGCATTCCCCTACACTGATGCATGAAACCTTCACAGGACCTAGGGTCTCTCCTCTCATTGATGACCTCTGCTACATATGCAGCTAGAGCCACCAGTCAGTCCCACCATGGGTTTTCTTTGATTGGTGATTTAGTCCCAAGGAGCTCTGTGGGTACTGGTTAGTTCATATTGATGTTCCTCCCATGGGGCTGCAAACTCCTTCAGTTCCTTGGGTCCTAGCTCCTTCATTGGGGACCCTGTGCTTACTTTTTATTTTATAGGAGTTCACATTTGAGATAGTTTGGATATTTTAATGAGGTTTTGGATATCTTAGAGCAGACATGAGTTCTGAAAATGACTAGTTATTTTTAAAGAGACTGAACTTTTAAAGTCTTTCATTTTTTAAAGACTGGGATTTTTAAAAGTTGGAGTATTCTATATTGTGATACTAATGTTAATATGAGATATTGGGAATCAATATGGAAGATTATTGATATATAAGTTATGTGTTTGTGTGTCCAAAAGGAGTTAATTGGCCTTTTGGGGTTTGTTTTTTGTTTATTTGGTTGCTTTGGTTGTTTTTCTTTTTTTCTTTTGTTTTTTGTTTGTTTGGGTACTTTTGGTCAACTTGACACAAACCGAAACATATTTGATAAAAAGAAACTCAACTGAGAAAATATCTCTACAAAATTGCCCCGGCTGAAGAGCATTTTCTTGAGTAATGACTGATATGGATGAGTTCAGCCAATGGAGGTGTTGCTAGCCCTGGGCAGCTTATCCTGAGTTATTTAAGAAGGCTGAGCAAGCCAGTAGGCATCACTCCACCATGGCCTCTGCATCAGTTACTACATTAAGCCCGAGACCTGCCTTCCCTTGATGGTGGACTTAGAGCTGTACAATGAAATAATCCCTTTCCTCCCCAGATTACTTTTGTCATATTTTATCATAGCCATAGCATTATAGCTAAAACAAATACTTGTTTCTGAAAGGTGCATTCTCTTGCCTCCCGGCAGTGTCCAGTAGAGTGTTGCTGCATCATTGTGTAGAAGTTCAGACCTCAGAGTCAGCTCTACAACCCCCTGGCTTTCATTTCTATTTCTGCCATGTGTCAGCCATGTCCTTTGGCAGATTTCACCTTTATATTCCCATTTTTCTCTTCTGTAAAATGGGGGTGATAATGTTACTGCTCATTAGTTTCCCCAGAGGGTTGTTATGAGAATTAAACTAACATATGAAATGAGGTTCTCATGGTTACAAACAGTCCCACAGAGCAAAGTGATGATGAGAATCGCTGTAGTATTTTCGTTTGTTGTTGTTGTTTAACATGGTGAAATGGCAAAATTCATTTGTATAGGCATAATTTTCTCTTTAATAATTAGTAAGATTTGCATCTAAAAGGCTGATGGAGCTCTATCCTCTTACATTGATAACCCAAACTGTAAACTTGGGATAAAAAGGATTCATGCCAAAACTTCAAATATCTCTTCCCCCTGCTCCCCAGTTCTTGTTTTTACTTCTAGTTTTGGGCCAAACCTCTTAACCTTGGAGGTCACATCTCACCCACTTAGTTGTTCAGTGAATCAGGCTCAAGTAGAACTCTGACCCCCGTGTCTTGATCCACTTGGAGAAGCACAAAGGCGACACTTCCCACTTTGCCTGTGACATTTCTAACATAACTGAAGGATAAAAGACCCTTGGGATATTTCCGTACTCAAAAGGCCCCAGTCACAGTCTGCCGAAACCTCTAGGGTTGGCCTGTACCCTTCAGGAGACATTTGGGCAGCATGTCTGTTTCTCTCTGTGTGTTTCTTTCCTCTCCCCTTTCCCCTCCTCTCTGCCTTCCCCCCTCCCTTCCCTTTCTCTTTCCTGGATTCTATTTGGGGTGCCTTTGACCTCTTTAAGGCCTGCTTTAGGAAACAGCACAACAGCTTACCAGTCCGAGAGCTTACTTACCACCAAATCTGACACTTGAGTTCAACACATGGGACCCTAATGATGACACAAGAGAACTGACTCCTGTTAGGTGTTCTTAGATCTCCACATACATCCTATGGCACAAATCCGCCCATCCATTGATAAAGAAGTCAATTAGTTAGTTCATTAAATGCCTCAATGTTGATCTTACAGAGTGATGTATATGAGTATCTTCGAGGTGCTACATGATCAAGGGGCTCCACAGTGTCAGGAAAGGGCTTAATGTGACACAGGGAGTGACAGTGCCACCTCATTTGTGGCTTTCAGTATTCTAAATTGACGTTATAGGCGAATTTACATGTAATTAAAAGTTACTCTTAGGCAAGTGTGAAGACTGATGAATAAGTCTAGACAGGCATAGACTGAATAAGAAAAGCATGTCATTTGTATCTATTATTCAGAAATAATGCCAGCATTATGTTTTAAGCATTCAGTAACTCGTTGATTATATCTTAGAAAGGAAAACCTCCTTCCCACACTCATCCTAGGCCACTGTCGGTCTAGCCTCCAGCCCTCTAGTATTTTGCCTGTACTATTGGAATGCATCTCTTTTGTGCTTCATGAGCAGATATGCAAGGCTTTGTACTGTGTTGTCATTCTTTCTCCTTAAACAAACGTCTTGTTGTTGTCTCTGGGTTTCAGCCACAACACGAAAACAACATCATGGTTAGACCCTCGGTGCCTGAACAAACAGCAGAAGCCTCTGGAAGAATGTGAAGATGATGGTAAGGACCAAGAGGTTTTAGGATCTGCACGATGGGGGCAGAGCTCATTGCACATTTGCCAAAGAGTGCTCACATGGCAAATGGGCTTGTAACATTGGAGTGCTTTGTTCCATTTTCAGGAAACACACTGTGGCTTAGAATAAAGGAGGGAATGAAATAGAATTCTTTTAGAAGAACAATTCATCAAAAGACATGTACATTCCAGGATGACTGTTGGGAATAGAGGCAGGTCAGACTTGGAAAAGACTCTAGAGAAACTCTCCAGGAATATAGAAACCAAAGATGGTTTGATGTTTCACGTTTACTAATGGACTAGATCTTAACCTGTGCTGTAAAAGCCTTCAGGGAAAAAAACAGATTTCTTGCCTCTTTTTTCATAATTGTATTGCTTGTTTAGTTTAGGGTCAATGACACGTTAGGAATGCCTTTACTGCTTAAAACGCAGCTGTAATTTTTGGAAGGCTAGAGCTGTATCTTCATCTTCTAGACATTCCTTCTGACTATACAAGTCTCTGTTGAAAAGGATTATTTCAAGTATTTGGAGTTTCTCATCATTTCTCCAAAGCAGAAGAAAACTTAATGCAGAGCAAGTATATTCTCTTTAGCACTAGAATCTGTCCCAAGTTCTGTCAAGATTGCTTTCTCTTGTGAACTTATTAAAAGGCAAAAGCTTGCCTTGCCTTGTTGCTCATTATACAATCCTGGCATTTGAATTAATACTATAATTAATTGTGTATTAGTTGTGGAATAATTATAATAATATAGTAATGCATTATAATATATATTATAATATATAGCATATATGTATATATACACATAAATATACACATATAATAACATATTTACCTGTGAGATACCAAAGCTTTATTAATTTACCCTGTAGTGCACAATTGTTTCATATGCATAAATGGTGATATTTGGAAAATGCAAGCTAATATTGCAAAGTACTATACAGTTAAAAGCCTTGTACTCTGTGATTTTTCTGTTACATATGGCTGCAGATTTTGTTCAATAAATATAGGTTTGCACGTTCATGTTTATTGGAACAAGTTCAAGTGGAAATATATGTGTTTCTAATTTAAGAGGCACAGTCCGCATGCTCATTTTACTCCAGTTCCTTGCTCCCTTAGCTGAAGAAGGAGTAAACTAGGTGTGTGAGCAGATCAGTGTCTCATACGTGGGGAGTAATGGCCATTTGAGTATTCTGTGATTCTGTTTAATATAATACATAGGTAACCAGTTTTCAAAGATGAGAACACTCCATGCTTTCTGTGAACTGTACTTTAGTACAACTTCATGGAACAGGTTTAATCTCTTTGACAAGAGATGAGTTTGAAGGCAGTTTAACCATTTTTATTACATAGCATCTTCAGAGTTCATGTCTACCATAAGTACATGGGGAATGTATGATAATAGATGATAGAAGGCCTTTCATTGAGAAAACTGCTGTGGAACAGGTGCATTATGAAAAGCTACAGAATGTTTTGTTCTTATACTAACAGCATTTTCCTTGACACAAGTATACATGCATATCCAGTGCAGGTCATTCAGTAATTATCTCATCAATATAAGAATCACATATTTCATTCATTTAGAATGATATGTGAGTGCACAGACAGCATAAACACATAATCACATGATGGCAGCTGTCAGTTCCTGGTTTTGCTGTAAGCACAGAGCTGCCTTGCCTCACTGTTTGCTGTCATGATCTGGATCAAGAAATTCCACTTCTCACACATACTGTGCCTGCATGGGAAATGCAAGCTAATATTGCAAAGTACTATATACAGTTAAAAGTCTTATACTCTGGTCCACCTGCCCATGGAATTTTATTCATAAATATAATTACTCCTTTGGTCATCAATATTTGTCTAGCACCATTAGAAGTCTTGGCCTTCCTTGTAGTTTCAGGTCAACGTTTTTAGTTGCCTGTGGTTTTGCTCCAGCGGGCTGTCTCAAAGAGATTTCTGACTCAGGATAATTAGAACTGAACTATTGACCCTATACTCAATGCTCCCCGTGTTGGTTGGAAGTAAATGGGTACACATTCAGGAATCCAATTGATCCATCACCTTTCTTCACCTCCATTTCTAATGCACGAGTCAGCTCAGTTCACACGCTTCCTTAATATGTCTGAAATCCACTCCGTCTTTTCTTCCCCACCTGTAGAGCTCCTAGCTGGATTACACATGTCTCCTACCTAGATCCCTTCCTTCTGCTGCTCTCAGCAGTTGGTTGTTTTGGTTTTTTGTTTTTTTTTTTTTTTTTTTTTTTTTTTTTTTTTTTTTTGCTTTGTTTTGTTTCCATGTCAGTGTGAGGGTGTCTTCTCTGCACTGCTGGGGCCTCTCTGGTTGCCTAGTAACTGCCTGTTCTGGTCTGCCTGTCCAGCCACCCTCGCTCTGCTCTGCCCTGCCCTGCCTTTTGCTTTGCACTCCCACTAGACCTCACTGAGTTGCTGCCTAACAGTTGGATGCTCAGGGCTTCCTCCTTAGAATGTGGTCACATTGCTCACAGTTGCTGAATATCTTCTATGTGAGACATCCATCCGCTGGAGACCCTGCGGACATGTCAGTGAATGCGACAGCAAAGCATCCGGCTCTCACAGAGCTTGAATTGAGTGGTTTTCATTGACACCCATGCATCTTTCACATTGTAGCTCAGATACCATTTCCATGACCTTGGCTTCAGATACATTCACGTCACTCTAGTGTGTAGCGTACTCTGGAGACTTAGGCATGGTCTTAATTTCACTGGATTTTGTTTAGTTTTGTACATGTCTTTTCTTCCAAAAGAGTCATTGTATTTGTGCCAGTTTTAACAGTTGCCTAACACAGTGGCTGGCACATACTCACTGGCGTGGGGGGTGAACAAGCCTTCCTGTGCACCTCATTAGGTAATACTAAATGGGCAGTTTTGCATTTTGTAATATCTTTGAGGTTTCCTTGTTCTTAAGTGGGAAGTCACTTATTACAGACCTTACTTTATTTAAATCTGATCTTTAAACAATAATAACAACATAAAGAATGCTATTCAAAACTGATTGCTCATGCCAGTTGGGCATGGCAGCCTGTCTGTAGACTCTACCAGGAGGCAAAGACAGAATCCTGAGGTCAAACTAGCTACCAGGATTAGCTGATTAATGGTTAGTATCTAAGACAGTCCACAGTGTACCCTGAACACTGGCATATACACCGGAAAGAGGTTTGAACCCCCTTGCCTCTGGGGTCATGTAGCTTCCTTCCAGGGTAGGCGACAGCCACCTGCTCTCTGTAGCTCGGGAGCCTTTAGCAACAAAATGAATGTTGTGTGCTGTGCCATGTTCTCATCTCAGTAATAACCAACTTATTTTATTGACAGCCAGAGGAGGTCAGAAGTGACTTGTTTTGCTAGCTGAAATAATTGAGCACAATTTCACTCAACTATATCTGAACCGTTGGCTTAGAAAGCTTATGTACAAATCAACAAACAAACTCAAATCGGTGAGCTCTGCCTGCCATGATGCCCCTTCAGCGCAGCCTTCAAGCATCATTTCCTTGATATGTATCACCGCGGCATAGTTGATCTTTCTCCCCCTCTTGAAAGGCACTGGGGACATTATACAATCTCCCTTTTCAATTTGACCTCACTTTCCCTTTTCCAAGCCGCATTACTTTTAAGTTAAGTAATGCTCTAATTGTGAGTGTAATTGCTTCTGTGATGAGAGGATTATTGAAGGATTAAAAGGACCTATATCGAAAGGTCTCACGGCTTTGTCTACTGCAAATAAGGTGTGTAATAAGTGACTTCCCACTTAAGAACATGGAAACCTCAGAGGTATTTGTCATCATTTACAACCAATCAAATAACATTTTGACATGCAAGGAAATGAGCCGTCTAATTATTTTGCCAATATCAGCTCTTACCATTTTGTGATTTACACTGAGGTCAGGAGTTTACTAGCCAAAGCCAGTGAAAGTAACCACAATTCAGGTAAGGTCGCTGTAATGATGGGTTTTTTTTCTGCTGTTTTTCTAATGGAGTTTCTCTCTTGGTGCTGGTGTCTGAATTTGTCTTTCTCTTTTCTGTCTCATTCCTGCTCTTCCTTTGGAGAAGAAGGGGTACACACCGAGGAGCTGGACAGTGAATTAGGTAATGCCTTGCACCCGCTTGATCTCCTCTCTGCCTTGAGCTTGCCCTTCTCCAGTCACAGGCTTCGGCCTGTCTTGCCCATGAAAGGCAGTGCACTTGCTGACAGGCATGAGGCAGAGCTGTATGTAATACATGGTGAAACCGCGGGAACAGAGTGGGACTAGAAAGAGAGTAAATTAGCGATAAATAGCCCTTAAATTTAGAATTGGGGAAGAAAATGAAGGGATACTTGCCATGACCCTTGAACTTTCATATAATCTCTCTTCGCTTCATTGCTTTATTTGTTTAGTGTATAGAGTTGTTTGTATGAATAATATAAACAAGCCAAGTAAAACAAAAGCTCTGGAGTTAGAGGTGATGATCAGTGTGCTAGCAGAATAGAATAATTCCAGTGAGGGGCTGCACGGGTCATGAGTCTTAAGATTGTATTGTGGTTAAGCCACGGGCTGTGTGCTGCTGACCGTGTCACTGCAGTGAGTGACTCTGGCAGCAGGTGCCCTGTCTGTATTGAGCATGGCTCAGTGTAGATCAGCTCTTGACCACCTTGGCTGTTCCAATGTGGCCATCATTTGCACATGTCTATAATGCTGTTTCTTTCCTTTGCTCTTGGACTGGATTGCTTTGTGTTCAGCATGAGATGATAACACTGAGATCTGAACACTTCTGGAGTTAGCTGCAGTCCACCCGAAGCTTCACTGAAGAGAGATGGAAAGGCACAATCTTTTTCAGTAAATTGCAGGAAAGCCATAGCGCATCGAAAACTGGCCTGCCCTTGCCTGTTCTAAGTGAAAGATCATTTGACATCAGCGTGTGTGGACTCTCGCAAGATTACTGAGTCTGCTCGTGTTTTATGATTGTCTTAACTCCTGTCAATGTGGATGTATTTTATAGAGATTACTGCTCTCATTTGCTTTTGTTTTTTATACATACATACATACATACATACATACATACATACATACAGTATTGGTTCACTAGAGCTGTACTATAGAATTTGGCCTTATTTTTTTTTTTCATCATTTGGAAGGTACCCTCTTATAACAAGCATCCTCATTCAAGCAAACCAGGGGAAAGGTGTGCTCAGAGATGTTTATTAACCAGGCAAAGTCCACAGAGCAACAGTGCTAACATGGACCCTACGTTTCAGTTCTACATCTGAACTATGGCTGAAGGATCTCATCTCAAATCCCCCTAGCAGGCTAAAGAGTCTTGCCCATCCGCCATCCATCATAAACAAAAGCAGTGTGTCCTCATGAATGTTTGCTTAAAACATAATGTAATCAGTTTCTCTGTTAAATATTTTCTGACCTTTTTCAGTTTTCCAAAACTAAATGGCAAATTCTGGGACAAACAGCTTCCTTTTTTTAAATTGATGACCTATTTCTATTTTAAGCATTAGGAAACTAATTCCTGTTATTAAGTTAATTACCACATTGGAAGTGAGAAATCTGTCTTTTCATTTCAAAATAAGTTTTAGCTTAAAAAATTCAAAAACTTAATAGAATTGGTTCATCTGTTCCAGAATTGTTTAATGTGTGTGTGTGTGTGTGTGTGTGTGTGTGTGTGTATACATGCTAGTACACAGAATGCTTACCAAATGAGCTATCACTCGATTCTCCACCCCACCCCCACCTCCACATACACACATACACAGAAATACCAACTAATTGCATTTCTCAACTTCAGAATGTTAGATTGTTCATAGTACAGAGGTTCAGGTCAGGGGCAGTTTCATGTACCCTCTGTGTACTTCCACCAAAGCACAGGTAATGGCATGTACACTTCCTTCTATGTTCCTGGTATCTAACATGTCCATGGGTACACAGTAGTGGTTATGTTAATTTTTGCTAAATTAAGAAAATCAAGTACCTATTTCTACCATTTTATGTGTAGATAATCAGGTCAATTATTTTAAGTTTTGGGTTTTGGTAGGAGATCTGGCTCAATTAGTCATAGCACTATCCTTCCCTCTCATCTTTTCTACCGCACAACTGTGCAGCAATTTGCATTTTAACCTTAGCTACTTCATTTTCACTTAAATGGCCATTTCTAGCTTTACAAAGGGAAACTGGTTCCCAGGCATTTGAAGTTCATTAGTCCTTAAGACTTGATATGACAGACGAAGGCCATGAGATATATTGACAAGTTAGACTCATCTTTCACTATAGTTATAATGTTTCCTAAACTCAAGAGACATCTTAAAATTGCAAAGTGTTTTCTACAAAAGAAGGAAGGGAGGTAAGGAAGGAAAAGAGAGAAAGATGGGGGGGAAGGAAGGAAGGAAGGAAGGAGGGAAGGAAGGAAGGAAGGAAGGAAGGAAGGAAGGAAGGAAGGAAGGAAGGAAGGAAGGAGAGAGGCCTATTTCTTTGTTTCCAGACATAACCTGTGTGGCAAATGCCATTAAACCAGTGTCTCTCGATGTGCAGTCAAATCTGAACAAAATATGAACTTTGAGTAACCAGTTTGCATGTGTCTGTGTGCACATGCACACCTCCATCATGCTCTGTCTGTGACTGTTGGTAACATGTAAGAACCCTCTGATTACAAAACTGTCAGTATTTGAAAATCCCCACAACATATCATAAGTAAAACACTACATACACAAAACAAACAAAAATGTATTGAAAACTCCAAGAGAAAAAACCCAAGTCATATATAAGAGAAAATCCTCAAAATAACAGCCAGTTTCACAATGGAAACTTTTAAATTCAGAAGAGCCTGGAGCAATGCATTCCAAGTCCTAAAAGGCTATGATTGCCAACCTGTAATAACATACCCAGCAAAACTACCCACTATAACTGAACTGAAAGAAAAAATTTCTATGATATAAACAAATCAAACCTAAAGAAAATATAGGAAACAGTGTTTTCAGTTGAACAAAGGAATGGACATAGCAAAGACAGTGTGTGACGACATAGGAAGCCATAGTTATTAAAACACAGAGTTCCACTGAGAACACAATGCCACCAAAAATCAGCAGTAGGACAATTGCAACTAACATACATTTCAATTGATGGCTTTAAATTGGTCTCAGTTCTCTAATCAAAAGACACAAGTTGGATGAATGGAGAGAGTAAGACACAAAATCCATCTCTCTGTTCTCTCCAAGGAACACATCTTACTTTAAAGGTGGATAGCATCTTAGAGTAAAAAGATGAACCAAAGTACTCTAATCAAATGGGACCAGGTACCAATCAGGTGATGCTGTTCTAATATTTACCTCTCTGGACTACAGACTTGAAAGTAAAACTAATCAAAGGAAATAGAGACACTTCATCCTAAACAAAGTAACAGTTATAAGAAGACATTACAATTCTAAACCAAACTCTTTTTTTTTTTAAGATTTTAAAAAAAAGATTTATTTATTTCATGTATGTGAGTACACTGTCATTATCTTCAGACACACCAGAAGAGGGCATTGGATCATCCATTACAGTTGGTTGTGAGCCACCACGTGGTTGCTGGGAATAGAACTCATGACCTTGAAAGAGCAGTCAGTGCTCTTAACCGCTGACCCATCTCCCCAGCCTTGCACCAAACTGTTGTTTGTACCAAATTTCATTTTAAAAATGTACTACTTGATTTAAAGACACAGATTAATATCCATCTCTCAATACTAGGTGATTTCAATATCCCAGTTTCTACACCAGACGGACAGACAGACATATATACATATATACACACACAAACAAACAACATACATACATCAGAATTTGCTGAGAGCACACACCAAATGGACTTCACGGTTTTCTACAGAGTAAACGCCAAAGAATATACATTTTATTCAGTAACACACAGAAGATTTTCTAAAGTATACCACATCCTGAGACACTAAACAAATCTTTACAAACCAAAAAGATTGAAATCAGTCCATGCATTCTATGTGATCACAAGGCAATGGCAATAAAATTTTAAAGTGGACAGCAATCTCTAGTGAGTACACATACCCATGGAGATTTAACAATTCATTTCTGAAGCATGATTGTGTCAAAGAAGAAATCATGAAAAAACTTTTTCCTTCCACTGAGAGAATATGAAAACACAACAGAACTTCTGGGACACATTGAAAGCAGTATTAGTGGCAAAAGGTTTAGCTCCCAGTGCCTACATTAAAGAAATGAAGAAGAGCACAAATCAATGGCTTAGTCAAGCCACTCAAAATTTTTGAAAACACAAAAGCAACCCAAATCCAAACCCAGTCAATGGCAAAAACAATAATAAAAGCAAACATTAATGAAATAGAAACAATACAAAGAATCAATAAATCTAAGAGCTGGTTCTTTGAGAAGATAAAACAATGGTGACTGACAATTGGCAAAAAGAAAAGAGAGGAGCCAAGTTAACAGATTCAGAAGCAAGCAGGAGAAACATTACAATAGACATCAAAGAAACTCACAGTATCATAAGGGAACACTTTAAAAACCTGTACTCCATTAAGCTCAAAACCTAAAAGAAATGGATGAATTTCTAGATTCCGCTAAATCACCAGATGAGCAACCTGACGAGAACTATAACTATGAGGAGCTTGAGATAGTACTCCAAAGCCAGGGCCAGGTGGATTCACAGAATTTTACCACCCATTCAGAGAAGATCTACACCCAATCCTTCATCCTCCTTATTCTAGAGAGAGAGAGAGATTGATTCCAGACTCTGAGGAAGCCAGTATTGCTCTAATACTAAAATCAGGTGAAAACAATAAAAAAATATTTCTCAACATAGATATGTTCAATAAACTACTTGCAAACAGAATAAAGACTTCCATCAAAACCTTTATATATCATTACTAAGTTTGTCCTATCCCTAAAATGCAGGGATGATAAACATACACAAATCAAAATAATATGATAAACCACAAAAATCACATGATCATATTAATGGATGCAGAGAAAGTCTTTGACAAGATTCAACATCCTTCATGCTAAAAATATTAGAGAATGGGAGATGAGAGGGAATTTACCTCAAATAATAAAAGCTACTTATGAGAATCCCTCCATCAGCATCATTCTAAACTGAGAAGAGCTTGAAACAGTTCCACTGTGCTCGGAATGTAACAGATGCATCCACTATCTGGAGCCACAAGAAAAGAAAAGAGAGTTAAAGGGATGCGGGTGGGTAAAGAAGTCAAAGTACTCCTGTGTGCAGATGGCGTAACACCATGCTTTAGAGAGTCCCAAAATTCTGCTAGAAAAGTTCTAGAAATGATGAACAAATGGAGCAGTGTGGCAAGATATGGAATTGATTTGCACAAATCAATCCATCACCAACACATGTGCAGAGTGTGAAATCACTAGCACACCCCTATTCACAATAATCTCAAAGAACACAAACTATCCTGGGATAAACCTGATCATGGAAGAGAAGGACCTCAACAATGAAAACTTTAAACCTCTAAAGAAAGACACTACAAAATGGATAGATAGATAGTCCATGGATTGATAGATTTAATATTGTGAAAATATTTTACCAAAGCTGTTTACAGGTTCAATACAATCAAAATAAAAATCCTCATTTTACTATTCACAGAAATAGAAACAAAAATCTTAACATTCATATGATAACACAACAGACCTCAGATAGCCGAAACGATCCTGAACGAGAACAGTGCTAGTTTGTTTAACACACCAAGTCTTAAGATATACTCCAGTATCATGGTAATAAAAGGAATATGGTGCTAGCATAAAACCAGACATGTAGACCAAATGAACAAAATTGAAGATCCAGACAAGAGTACATAAAACTTCAGCAACTTAGTAATTGACAGAGATGCCTAAAACACTAGCTGGAAAAAAGAAAACATTTTCAGCAAATGCTACTGGGAAAAGAAGATGTGCGTGCGCAGGAGAATGAAAATAGACTTGTGCCTATTGCCCTGCAGAGAAACTAACTCAAAGTGGATCAATACCTAAACATGAAACCAGAAATACTGACACTGCTAGATGATTTTTGCTAGATACATATCTGAGAGACACTTAATATGATATAGCTGTAAGACATAGATTTTCTGAATAAGACTCCAGTCGCCCAAGAAAAAGCCAACAATTGACAAGTGGGAGTTCCTAAAACTAAAATGCTTTGCACAGCAAAAGAAACAATCGGCCGGGTGAAGAGGAAAGTCACAGTATGGGAGAGAATTTTTCCTAGATACCTATCAGAGAGCCAATTAATATCCAGATTATATAAAGAATGAAAAAAACCAAATGCCCCATTCAAAAATAAGGCCTATGACTGAACAGACAATTCTCAAAAGGAGGGGGGGGGAGAGGCTAAGAAATAATCTTTAAAATGTTCATTATTCCTAGCAACTGGAAATGCAAATTGATACAACTTTGAGATGTCATCTTACCCCTATCAGAATGTCAACGGTTCACCAAGCAACTAACAAGAAATGGTGGAGGGATTAAGGGGAAAAGAGAACCCTCATTTGCTGTTTGTGGGACTGCAAACTGGTGCAGCCATTATGGAAGTCAGTGTGGAGAATCCCCCCCCCCAAAAAAAAAAAAAGCTAAAAATAAATCTACCATATGACCCACCTGTACCATTCTTTGCCGGCCAAAGGACTCATGGCATCTTACTCTACACATACCGGCTCAGCCATGTTCATTGCTATTCCAGCCATAATAAGTAGGCATTGGAAAGCACCTAAATGCCCTGTGAATGAATAATAAAAATGTGGTATAGACACACTAGGAAATCCAGATTCAGCTGTAAAGAAAAGCCCCATCATGAACTCTGCAGGTGAATGGGTAAAACTAGTAAGGACCACATAGTGTGAGGTACCCTAGACCCAGAAAATCAAATGTCATGTGTGCTCTCTCATTAGAGCTCCTAGCTCCAAATCCTCATCCCTCCTCAAGGATGACTGTTGCAACAGATGGAGACCTTTATAGAAAATCACAGCCAATTAAAATGGTCATTGTTGGCCCTAGTCCCAGTGGATACATCTATACATCAAATCCTGCACCTATAGCTCAGAGAACATTGTGGAAGAGGAACAAAAAGATTCTAAGAGCCTGAAGGTCAAGAATCCTGTGAGACTGTCTTGGCTGTAAGACTGTCTCCCCTAGGAATGTGAGAAGTCTCACTAATATGTGCCACCTAAACATGAGCTGAACAAGGAAAACAGACATGCCAACATGGATGGGATGTAGGGCCCATGAGGCCTCAGCTCTATACAAAGTACTTAGGCAACTAAGGAATGCTTTCAGTGGGAGAAAAAATCTTCAAAGAAGAACACACCAATTGGTTACTTGGTGCCAAATGGTCAGGGCTGTAAACATGCATATAAATAACATTATACAGATTGAGCAGGTTATATTTAGGAACATGCATGAATATACGTATACATATGTGCATGTAACAACAGTTTTAAAAAGAGGCTGTGAATTTGAAAGAGCAAAGAGGGGTACATGGGAGGGTTTAGAGTGAAACAAGGGATGGGGGAATGATGTGGTTGTACTATCATCTCAAATTAAGTAGTAGCTACATGATTCTTGGAATTGAAAAATTAAGCTGGTTCAAAGTAAGCAGTATCTCTAGTATTTGTGATGTTTGGCTCACACTCTGTGACTAGTGATTTCTAGGAATAATGATTCACAGTGAAGGATAGCATTACCCAGTCTTACCTTACCTTCACAGATCCTGAGAGCTTTAAAAATCAAGTTGAGTAATTGCTGCCCTGCCTAAAAGAGCTGCTTGATGACACAGATACAGTCTAGGTTCTTCCTTCTCTAAGAAAAACACTTCAATACAACAGGACTTTCAGTAATAGATTCGTCTAACGGAACTTGGAAACCTAGTTAAGAGTTTCTGACTTTGGTTTGAAACCTCGGGAGACAGAGTTCACTATTTGCCTGGTGCCATTCCACCCTCACATTTAAAAGATACACATGAGAGGTGTGTGGGGGCAGGCTGGCAGTCCCAGGGCTCCAGCAGTGAAGACCAGAACATGTGTGAGACCAGCCTCACCTACCTAATGAAGCCTGGTCTGCCTGTATTCCACCCACTAGGGGGATGTACAAAAGAATATTTGCACATGGCAGTGAACTATCTTGCATTATCTTTCAAAGATAAAGTGCTGGAAAGACAAACTGACACATGTGCAAGAATGAAGTAACGGGGTGTGTGTGTGTGTCTGTGTGTGTGTGTGTGTGTGTGTGTGTGTACTTTGAACACCCAGCTCAGCCTGCCATTTTAATTCACTCAGTAATGTCTTCATTAGGAACAATGAATCTTATCTGGATAAGATGCAAGCTAAATTTTCTTTCAAGGAAAGCAAAATAAAACCACTGACTTGAGAATGAAAAGAAAGTAATTTTTATGTGTTCTTACATATGTGGCAAAGTAGTCTGGAAACAGAATGAGAAAACTATAAACACTTAAGGGAAGAACTAGGTGTTAAAGAAAGTTTTAAGTATTTCTATTAAAATCTAATTCAATACTTGGCTGATGATGAAGGCAGCTAGGACTGCATTTTATTGTTTTATTTTCTTAAGTAAAATACCAATAGATAGAGAGTAATTTTTCATGTAGAAAAGTACACAGAACAAAGGAAAAATAGTTCATGTTTCTTTGCGTTAGAATACACAGTTTTAATTGTCTTCAAGATATCTGAGTGTGTCACTCTCCGCTGACTGACTCAGTGTCTGCGCTCCTGAATGAGCTCTCGTTGTGTGCTAATGGTCTTTTGTTTTTCAGAGTTGCCTGCTGGCTGGGAAAAGATTGAAGACCCTGTCTACGGTGTCTACTATGTAGAGTAAGTGTCCGTGGATATTCCACATATAGCTTTTGCACTCCTGGGCCATTGTGTATATTATACGAAACACATCTTAGCATTGTTACAAGGTTCAAAATGATATTATTAATTTTATAATGGAAAGAGGAAGAACTTAGTGAGTAAGTAAATATTCACCAAACCTGAAGAAATTCAGAAAGGAAGTCAGTATACATGGCTTTTGTTAACTTCCGAATCCCCAAGACCCAGTGTGCACCACAGGTTCTCGGTGAGTGGTAGTGAAGACCTGGCTGTAGGAGTGCCGATTAAAAACTACAGAAAGCTTGTGCTTTTTCAGAGCAGCCTGACTGCTCTTATTTTTATGCCTCGGTCTGAACTTCATAGCAATTACTTATTTATTCACTCTGCCATTCTAAAAGGGTTAGATAAATCTTAATAATTTATGAAATTTTGCCAAGAGTAAGAAGGAAACAGAAAACTGGGATAAGATGCAGGGCCTGTTATCTGTCCCTCCTGGCCTCTCCCAGGATTCTCAGCCCGTAGTGTGATCGCTTTACTATAGGCTTTATTCTAGCATTGGACGTGTACTTTGTCATTTTTACTAAAATCATTGATTAGCAGGATGCTAAAAGAAAATTTTAACAATAACAAAGAGGTGAATACTGCAAACATCAATATCAACATACATCGCAACTTTTCCTCTAAGGAAAGTGAGAGAAAACTGTAACAGTTCCTTTGAATAAGACAAGCACCATGTGAATTTTGTGTCATCATTGTCCTTCGTGCCACAGTGAAGATAAAAGGCCTCCTTTCTCTTTCTCATGTTGCTGGTAATAAAAAGTCACTTGTATAATGCCCCAATAATAGGAACATATTATGTAAAAATGCCAGGCTGCAATAAGATGCCAGTGTCTTACTGTAAAGCAGTTACAGGAGTTCAGTATAACAAGTGCCCTTGGCCAGTACAAGGCCTGATTCCCCTGTACAGAATAGGGAGAAACTTCAACATCAGATATAAGCAAAGTCATTTTTATTGACCTTCATAAAGTACATATCCTTTGTGAGCTCTGAAGATCTTTTATATTGACGAACAGAGAGGCTGCTGCCAGGCAAGGCCGGGCTTGCATTGGTACTTAGCTTGTGCATTTAGTAAGAAAGGATGCAGCTGGGTACCACTATGAACGAAGAAGAAACCAGGTCCTGAAGTGGAAAGACATAACTTACAAGGTCTGCTTCTCTCTCTTTTCATGCCAGATCCACAGGGCATGCTAGTGGTAGGCAATTTCTTACAATGAAATCGTCTAAAGGAACAAAGAGACAAATATCCTTTTAATAAGAATTAAAGATAGTCTGTCTACCCTATTTGACAAACCATTCTTTAAAAGAAAAAATCTCATTTTCAAAAGCAATACTTGATGTTTTAAATAATAACGTAATAGGTATGCCCCCAAACTTCTAATGAACTGTTGTTTTGGCTTAAGGAGTACATACACGTGTACATACACACATATGTATATGTGAAACCATCTATATATACATGTATTTATACTTAGCATAAATACAAAATAAATAAGGCCATCACACAGAAACACTCATGTGGATGATGGATGTATGTTGATATGTGTGCGTTGTTGGGGTAAGTGTGTGTGCCCGGCCTTACTAGTGACAGAGTCATCTAAAATGTCTAGATCTTTGTCACTTTAAACACATTGCATTCACATAGTTTAACTATCTTTGAAGTATCATTGCCTATAGGCTGTGAATTTGATCTTTCCTCTTGGTCATTCATTGGGTTGCCATAATTGACAGATTTTAGTGGAGTCCTTTTGACCTCACCCTTAGGCTTCTCCATACCTTGCTATGTAAAGCCATGCAAGAGTTTTGCCATTGTAGACCACAGACAACATCCCAGCTCCAGTTGACTCTTAATTCTTAGTAATTCAGAGTGTGCTTCTTGGTGAGTTTAATGTACCTCCCCTCTCAGATGCTAGCTTTGAAATACAGGTAGAGTCACTGGCTCAAGTCCTTGAATTCTAAAGCAACCATAGCTGAGTGAGCACACTAGTTAATAATGTCAGACAAAGAGAACTCCACAGAGGTGTACTTCTCATCCCCACATGAAATGCTATTGTGTCCACACTTACATGGTTCACATATTCAAGGTGAATTGTTGATTGAAAAGAAAATGGTATAGAAAACTTTAGAAATAAATAAATAAAATTTAAGTTTCAAGTTGGGTGTCATTCAGGGCACCGTAAGGTCTCTTTCCTTGCTGCTCCATGGAGATTAGGCCACAAAGCACCCCTCATCCAGTGCATCTAAGCTTTATGCACTGCCTGTCAGTCACTTGGTGGCCAGCTCAGTTACAAGGTCAGCTGTCACAGTGTCAAACACTGTCATACACTGTGTTCAAATGTCCCTTATTTAACTTCCTGATAGGCCCAGAGCACAAAGGTCACAGCGTGGGCAATTGGAACATGCTGAAGAGGCAGGCAGAAGTTCCTTTAAGTGACTAAGGAAATAAATCATATGTGGAAACTACTGAGGGCTACGGTCAATTGTTGCTATTAATCTGTTGCTGTGCTTGTTTTATAAGTTAAACTGGGTCATAGGTGTGTACAGATGCAGAGGGAAAACCATATTCATATTGGACTGGATGCTATCCTGGGCTCCAGCATTCACTGGAGCTCTGGGAACACGTTCCCTGTAAACAAGGGCTTTCTGATGGTGAGTAAAGCTATTTGCCTCAGGACATTCGCTAGGGATTTCTAGTAAGATGCATTCCAACCACACCTTAGGTTTCACTGCGCATACACAGCCATAATGGGAGCTGTGTTTATGTCTTTCTATCTGCATATCCACTCCAGACCCTCTGCTGTGCCCCAGTTAATCGATTTGCTCGGCCTTTTCCTGCTAGAATGAGTATTTCCTCCCTGAGAACTGCTTTCCTTTCTTCCCAGCCACATCAACAGGAAGACGCAATATGAAAACCCAGTCCTAGAAGCCAAAAGGAAGAAACAGCTTGAACAGCAGCAGCAACAGCAGCAGCCTCAGCCACCGCAGCCAGAAGGTTGGCTTCTTTGCTGGAGGCATTTCCCTGAGCTGGGAGTGTGGGGTAAAGCCTAGGCACTGTCACCCCCGTGTGGTCAGAGCTGGCCTTGATGATAGATTCTTTTCTCCTCTAACCACCCCTCCCTCCAACAGCACACCCCAGCACACTGCAGAAGGGGGCGCCCCTGCATAGCGCTCAGACCTCTGCCTTGCTTTGGATGGAATTTAACCTGCGGAGCTGAGGGAATTTGGGCCCCTGTAGCGTTTGCATGGTGATCCCTGTGTAACATTTAAGCAGAGATTCTGGGCACTAGGCTCCTTTTTCACGTTAGAAACCCCGTACAGAAGGATCTGCATGCTTCTGGGAAGTCACAAAATCATATTCTTTTTTTTTAAATTTTGGTTTTTCAAGACAGGGTTCTCTGTGTAGCCCTGGCTGTCCTAGAACTCACTATATACACCAGGCTGGCCTCAAACTCAGAAATCCGCCTGCCTCTGCCTCCCAAATACTGGGATTAAAGGCTTGTACCACCACTGCCCCAAACAAATTCATATTCTTTAGAGAAATAAAAATAACCAAGGAAAAGGGGGGGAACCTTAAATCTTCCAGTGCTTGCCCCATCCCATTCTTAGGGGCTTACTGTGTAGAATTTTTCTGGTAAATAAAAATCACAAATACCAAAAACAAGAATAATTTTGTGAGTAAATATATTTCATTTGAGCAACTTTTTTTTTCACTTTTTATTTCTTAAACCTGCTTGAAGGTTTGAGTTGACTCAAAGTTTTAATGGCTAAAAGATGTGTTATATAATGAGTGTTTCTACTAGTATGTAGCTATCCATTTATTAATATTTAAGGTTTTCCTAATTTTTCATTAAATTTTTCAGCGGTAGGCTTTATACCATCTAAGTATAATATCAATTATGTGAATATGAACTATAACACTTTTGTTCCCACGTTATATATAATACATATTATATGTTATATATTATTATATTTAATTAACTTATATATTAAATATTTAATATAGTTAATTAATTTATATACTACATATTTTAATATATATATTTTAAGTGTGTATGGTGCTAGAAATTGTACTGAGGACCTCATCACACCAAGTATCTACCCAAGCAAGCAATGAGTCCTTGAACATAATCAAATATAGTCCTTAAACTATAGGAGTAGCCAAATGTTACTACTATGAGTATATATAAGCATCACAAATGTTTTAGCATTAATGATACATGGTTCTTGTAATAATTACTCATCTTTATAGTGTAAAGGAGATACAGATAATATAGAAATATAGGCAATTCTGTGTGTCAATAAAACTTTATTCATGAACACCCATTTGAATCTCTAATTTTCGTGTATCAGAAAATACTCAGTTTTAACCTTTTAAAAACATGAAAGGCCAACATGGTTTACATAGTAAGTTCCAGGACAGCCAGAGCTACACAAAGAAACCCTGTCTCGAAAAATCCAAATAAATAGTAGTAAGTGAATGAATGAATGAAAAGCATTTAGGCCATGTACTTATTATATAAGGCAGACATTGAGCCCAGTTTAGCTGGTAAACCATGCTTTACTCCCTTCTACCCCTATGCACCAGCTGAAAAGTTCTCTGGCTTAATTTCCTTATTAATTTAAGGATAACTTTTAAAGATATTTTTAAAGATAGTAGTCCCAGCAAATGTGGGCATATAGCTAAGGGAAGGTGACTACTTTACATCTTAAAGATCACTCACTGCAAGGTGTTACAGGGTTCCGGCAGTAGCTTCCCTTTGAGTTTCAGAGACAACAGAAGTTAGTGCCTCAACAAAATAATGGCGTATATTTTCATCCAACTTACCAGGCAAGACAGGTAGGCTCTGCAGAGCAGCACACCCCTCACTGAGCCTTAAGAAGGTCCTTTCTCACATGGCTACCTTCAAGCAAATCCATACCTGAAAAAAACAAAGGAAAAGAAAACCAAAATTTGTTTTTCACTTAAAACCTTTAAAGTCAAATTTTTACCAGTTGTGCCATATTTCTTTAACATGAGAGAGAGAGAGAGAGAGAGAGAGAGAGAGAGATTTCACTGACCTTACCACAAAGTGAGGGAGGACTGCTGCTTTTGCTCACAGACTTAGTGAGGGTTTCCATTGTTGTGAAAGACAACATGAACAAGGCAACTCTTATAAAGGACAACATTTAATTGGATGGGGCTGCCTTACAGGTTCAGAGGTTCAGTCCATTATCATCATGGCTGGAAACATGGCATCTTCCAGACAGACATGGTGCTAAAGAACTACATCTTGGCTTGAAGGCAGTCAGAAAACTGGCATCCTCAGGAGGCTAGGAGGAAGCTCTTTTTGCCCACCTCCACAGCGACACACTTCCTTCATCAAGGCCACACCCCTTAATACTGCCACTCCCTGGGCCAAACATATTCAAACTACCACACCACCTACTTTTGATTCATTGGTCTGACTATTACTAAGAAGGTCAGTGGCTTGGCTGTTCAGAGACAAATCACGAAACTGCTTCTTCTCTTTCTTCTAGAGTGGACAGAGGATCATGCATCTGTTGTGCCTCCTGTTGCTCCTTCCCATCCCCCGAGCAATCCGGAGCCAGCCAGGGAAACTCCACTTCAGGGTAATGGGGGCTTTTGATTGCATCATAGTTTTAGCTCTGGGGTATTGCTGTTAATTTCTTCATTACACTGAGTGTGTGTGTGTGTGTGTGTGTGTGTGTGTGTGTTTGTGCGGGGGGGGGGGGGAGCCCCTAAATTTGTGCCACATATACATGTGGTGGTCAGTGTACAACTTGTCAGAATTAGTTTTCTCTCTCACGATGTGGCCCCGGGACCAAATTCAGGTTGTCAGTCAGACTTAGCATGATACACCAAAGTCACTTACTATTTCTAAAGTCTCATTTTAAAAAAAATGAAGACTTGTAACTCAAAGTCTCAACACTGTTGATACTTCTGGCTAGATTATTCTTTATAAAGAAGAATGTCGTAAGCACTTACTTATGGGACAAGTCAGGAGGATATATACCCAATCTCCCACTAGTAACCAATAATGATCAGAAAGGTGTCCAGACATTGCCAGATCCTCCTGAGGGAGCAGAACCATCTCAGAGTTGGAATGAGTGATTTGGAGACCACAGTATTAAAATAAATAAATAAATAAATAAATAGTCAGATATTTTGAGATTTCAGGCAACACATTTGCTGTTGAGTAATATTTCCTTCTAAGCGTAAATAACTTTACATTCAATGTCCTTCCCTGCTGCTGTTTTTGCATTGGTATATCCTATAACATTTAGTTATATTGGTCTTACATTTGTAAGTATAGCCCTTAGAAAGGACTGTTCCGGACTTGGGTTCCTGAGCCTTGAATAGTCTGGCTTCATTACTCTTCAGGGATAAAAGAGGAGCAGTGTGTATCGCGGTTCCTCGTTTTCTTTCTTTTCCAGTAAGAAAACTAAAATCGAGCCTTCCATTGGATAGTATTATGGAATTACAGAACATTAGTGGTAAAGAACCTAGTGGGACATTGTATCCAGTAGTCAACGTCGTCATTACATCATTGTCAATACCTTTGAGCACACAAATGTATTTTCTTATGATAATGGCTTTCCTGAAGATAGACTGTCGTCCATAGTAACAGGCTAATTAACACCATTACTGTTGTGTTCTTAGTATTTCTCGGAATATGAAATTCCTTCTTTGGCTCGTGTCCTCTTGTTTCACCACTGTCATAGTAAGAGAGTTGTGCCCGCCTCATTTAAATACCCTGGACCAACTACACTGTCTGCGGACCACCTTAGTGGGTTGCATAGCCTCTCACTTCTGTGTGGTTGACTTTTCTCCCCCCTCTTTGCTGACCTCTCGATCCCTGTCACTCGCTCTTCACCACCCTGTGCTTGTCATTTATAGAAGTAAGTGGTTGTGATTAGAGTTCATTGATGAAGTGTTAATTTAAGCGTAATTTATTAAGCTTTAAATTCACAGAGGCATGAAACTAATGTTTTGTGTGTGTGTGTGTGTGTATGTGTTATTTTGTTAATTTCCAGTCAGGTAGACTCTTTTGATATGTATGAAATTACAATAGTATTGAAACAGTGTGTCTATATGTACACACACACATATGTTCACTAGCTCATGTTCTTAAAAAGAATTGTCTTAGAGGTGAAATACACTAAAGATTGAAAGGTGCATATCCTAGGCTTACCATGTGCTTAAAGTACCATCTAAGACTACACTTCTCGTTTGTCTGTATGCATCATCTGAAGAGTCTCCCTCTTGATTTTTTTTTCTTATTTTGTTTTGTTTTGTTTTTTCTTGCCTTATTTTATAGCATGTTCTCACTATGTCGCTGTGGATGGATTTGGAACTAGTTGTATAGACTATGCTGGCCTCAAACTCACAAGAGATCCTCCTGTCTGCCTCCTGTGTGCTGATATTAAAGGCAAGCATCATGATGCCCCTAGTCCCTGATGCCCCAGGCAAGTGCTCAGCCACTGAGCCACACTCCCAGCCTTTTGGCTGATTTTTTCTTCTTAGGTTCTGTTGAACCTGACAGTGTACTGAGAAAGTCCAGGTCCATGAACTCTCCAAGGAATCAAGTATTCTTATAGCCAGCCCACAGTAGAGCCTTCATGTTCATCATCATCCCTCAGACCTAATTAGAATCTAACAAATAAATACATTACATCTTATTCCATTCTCTAAGCTGTGTCTATAATAAACTTTAACTTAGACGTTAGCTTCATTGTTTATGACTAAATTTCACATCTTAGTTTTTACACAGTATCTAGTTTTGGTAGTAGATCAAGAAGAAGCCATTTGCCAGCTTGGCTTATTGGTTAATTTCTAAACTAAATTCTCCTCTGACTGTCCTTCCCAGCACCTGGTCATTTGTAGATGTGTTCTTCAACACACTCTCCAGCTTCCAGATTCGGGATGGGGAGGGCTTTCTGCAGCTTCCTCTCCCCACTGTACTCCATCTCCCATCTCTATGATAACTGATACATTGAACCTTATTACATGCCAGAGTCTCCCACTGAGCCTTTCACATGCATTATCCAATTTCATTACTCCTAATAATTATTACGTTAAGTTGGTACCATCTCCATCTTTAGACGTGCAATACTCCAACAAAAAGAGGTCTATTGGCTGGCCACAATGTAGTAGAGCCTATATACCAATGCCCATTGTCATTAGAAAAAGATGAAGTTCTGGCTCATAGCTTTTTATCATTCTACATTTTATGGGACACTCAATTGCATGAGCTAAGTTCTACTGTTAGTGCAGTGTCACTGGTTACATATTGTCACTTAGGTGTAAACTTACAACAACTGCAAAAATTAAAAATTGAATTTCTCTGGCCACTAGCCTCATTTCAAGACTTTGCTTCCTTCTTATGTGGTATAGTGCCTGCAGTGTACGTCGGTGTAAATACACAATGTGACCAGTATTGCAGTAAGTGATGGTGGATAGCTGCCAGTCTAGAGAATTCAAGCACTAGAGCTAAGAGAGATTCTGGCCTGGCAGAAAATATTGAAGGGTAGTTCAAGGGCAGAGCTTTGAACCCAATCCAGAAGATCGTCATTCAGTGGGCATAGGGTGAGAACTAAAACAGATGCATTTTAACAGCCATTCAGATGAGTTTACAGATACACAACCAAGTCTTACAACTATCCCAGGAAGTGAGAGTCTGAAGAGACCACAGAGCTACCACCAAGAACATCAAATCCCGCTGTTTGTGGGAGAAAGTTCCCAACATACCTTAACTCATGACCCACCCATACCTAAACCATAATAAAATGCTGTGTCTATTGTTAAAATTCAAATAAGCCATGTGGTGCATTTCCGTGTCTTCTAATTTTGCCTATGATAAAAGTGAAAGGTGCCTATACCTGGTCACTTCCTCTCAGCATTCTTCACATCCTGTTGAATCTGTTCACTGGGCCTTTCTTTACTTATTCACTCCTTCAACAGGAAGAGTCAGAGCACCTCCTACATACTAGACAGTGCTCAGATTCTAAGCCCTGAATCTGCAGATGGGTCTTTGTGGAGCTTTCATTCTAGTGAGTTTAGTGCATGCACAATTCTCCTTCAGCATAGGCACAGGAAAACCCAGACAGTCGGAGAGATATGTACTGTGTTAGAGTAGTCCATTCTACGGACAAAAACAAAGCAGGAATCGGAGCTGGAAACATTGCGGAGGCTTTGTACATTTTAATAATGTCCTCTCAGTGTCTCCGTCGGTAGCTGTTGATGTCTCTGCATAACTAAAATGTGTTCACTTCAAGCTCTTTAAACTCCTGTTCAGTCAGGTCTAGGCCTCTTCAGTCAGGTCTAGGCCATTTGGCTTCCATAGCACAAAGGCCATTCTCCTTGTCCTTGATTTCTTACCTAATAATTGGCTTAGGAGCTATCTCCCAGAAGTCTTCACTGGAGGTGCCATCCTTTTCCCCACACCTTGGCAGATGACTTTGCCTGGCAAGTCCTGCTACGTCTTGCCTCTATTTAGCCACAGTTACAGGGCTGCCATTTGTTGAGTTTCCAATAATCCTTGGACTGCACTGGAGAGGAGGTTTGTGAGCAGACCTCTAACTCCAGCCAATTTGAAACAGCCTTCTTTGTAAGAGCCAGAGACTTTTAAAAATATGCAATTAAAATTTGTGTGTGTGCCCAGAGACCTTTTAAAGCCTTTTAGTTATAGCTAACCAAAAATAACTTTCCTAACTGGGTGCCAAGGCTGCTAAGTGCAGAGGTGTATGGTAACTTCTTTTTCTCCTTTAAAAAAATAGATAGATAGATAGATAGATAGATAGATAGATAGATAGATAGATAGATACGTACATATGTACATACATACATACATACATGATAAAAAGATATAGATAGATAGGTAGATAAGATGAAGAGGTTGTAACAAGGTCAGGACATAGGAAATTAAATCAGGAAAGAGGCTGTGTGGGATGACCCTAGAAATTCCCAGAAGTCTCTTGGATACAAAGAAGGACTTAAGGGAGCCCTGAATACAACTTTGTGGTTTAGTTCTGAAATGTTACTTCTCTCTGTCTATATGTCTGTCTGTCTGTCTGTCTATCTATCCATCCATCCATTTATTTATTTGAAATGGTCATGCTTGAGTACTATATTTATATAATTCCCATCTACTTCACTTTGTCCCTCTCCATTTTCTCCTATGCCCCAACTTCCTCCCAAATCCATGACCTATTCTTCTTTCATTATTATTATTATTACATGTATGTACACACACACACACACACTTAGATACAACCTACTGAGTCCATTTAGTGTCACTAGGGTTGTGTATGTGTTTCAGACTGCCATCTTGGGATTGGATAACCTATCAGGGAGCTTGTACCTGAAGAAAACTGGTTCTCTCTTTGCAGCCATCGATGGCCTGTAGTTCTAGAGGTGGACCTGGCATATTTTCCTCCATCCATGTCTCCATGTTTTGGCTGGTGTTGTCAGTGTGTAGGCCTTGCTTAGGCAACCATATAGTTGAAGTGCAACTTTCTGTCATATCTAGAAGACACTATCCAGCATCAGAGATCTTGGCCCTCTAGCTCTTCAGATCTTTCTGTCCCTCTTCCATGATGTGCCCTGAGCCTTAGGTATAAATGTGTTGTAGATGTGTCCCTAGGGATCAGTAGTCATGAGGTCATTTATTCTCTGCATTTTGACCAGATAGTGTGATGATGTCCATCTGTGACTAAAAGAAGTACTCTTGATTAATGCAAAGAACTTTACTTACCTATGCACATAAGGATAAGCATTTAGGATATCATTAGAAACTGTATTGGTTTAGGAATATAGCAGCAGTAGGTTCTTCTCCTGGGCCTATGATCTAATCAAGTTCTGTGACTAAAGTGTGTGCTGTCTTCAGTAATAGAGACCTACCTTAAAATTCTGATAGGCAGTCAAGGTCAATGCCAGTAGACTATATGGTTTGGGGAGGGGGAGTCTTTTGTAATCTGATCAACATCTTGGAGAGTGATTTCCTGTGCCTGGAACTGTAGTTTGTTATTCTATGGCTCACATGAGGATGTCCCTGTGGATTATCATCCTATGTGCTATAATTCTGATTAAGCTATATGTATGTATATGTGTGTGTGTGCGCGCGTGTGTATACATATATATATATGTGTGTGTGTGTGTGTGTGTGTGTGTGTGTGTGTGTGTGTGTGTGTATACACACACATATACCTAGATATTACATATGTGATTTTAAGTAAGCTTATAAAATATGGTTCTCTATGGCTTTTCTACCTTCCTTAGTGTTTTTTATCTTTAGGACAGATCTGGAATTATAGCTCACCTAGCTAAATGCTCATCCCATAAGCATGAGGCCCTGAGTGTGGTCCCCAGTGCCCACATGAAAATGCTAGGCATAGAGATATGAACTTCTCATATCAGCCCTGGCAGGGCAGAGGCTGGAGGATCCCTGAAGCTCTGTAGCTAACCAGTCTAAAGTAATTGTTGAGCTCCAGGCCAATGAGAGACCCTGTCTCAAAAGACACGACAGTATTTCTGACGATGAAACCTGAGGTTGTCTTCTGGCCTCCACTCATCTACACACTCATGTACACGTGCAGCCAATCCATATACAGGCATGCACACAGATGTATATGCATGCTTGAAGACAGAGAAACCTTAGTAGGAGTGAGAATTGCCTAGCTAATTGATTTATCTTGAGTAAAATAGCTGAATTTGAAGCTGTGTGCATCTTGCTCGTTACTAGTTTCATTTGAGGGGTTTGCTTTGGCTAAGGCGTTTGCTGTTTTTTATTTGTTTTTGTTCTTTTTTAATATTCTAAACCCAATTTCCTAAGGGATTTTTGTTTTGTTGTTTAAAAGCAATAAACCTTAGCAATGAATACATGTTAGCTATTTCTCAATATGTTAAAAAGCTGCAGCTAAATAATTCACATCAGATGACTTTGGAATTCCATTTAAAGTAATGACCTTGAATTTTCAAAATAGTGATGCATTTTTGTCACCTTACACTTTGTGACCATTATGTACTTCCTGGTATTATCCATGATTTTTTATTTTGAGCCTTCCATTTGACTAAAAAGTAAAGTTTCTGCTAGTTAGCCCTATACATGAAAGCCACGTCTATAGTAGCACATTATAGTAAACACTCCAAAATAGAAAAGGAAACCATGGCACAAAGCGAAGACCATCTGCTTTCTTTAAGGAGGCTTTGGCAGTGCAGTAGCTGTGGAACCTCATCGGCTGAAATTCAGGGAGAATGTCACATGGCTGAGATTGGGGGTTTGGCTTTGTCTTGTTCTCTTTTCTTTGGACCTGAATGATGGTGTGCCAGAGATAGACCTGTAGCTGAGAGAATTCCCAACATGCTAAAGCACTAGGTGGGCTTCCTGTACTGAACACCTGTAATCCTAGCTCTTGGGTGGTGGAGGCAGGAGGATTGAGAGTTCAGTCTTCTCTATATAAGAGATTGGAGGCTAGCCTGGGCTACATGAAACCCTATCTTGAAAGAATGATATTCTCCATGTATGTCAATATGACTATGCTACTCACCCCCTGAACAGGATTATCCAGAAGCACCCTCATTCCTGCAATTAAGAGAAGAATCTTTAAAGTGTGTGTGTGTGTGTGTGTGTGTGTGTGTGTGTGTGTGTGGTGTATGTGCAGGTGACTGTAGGGAACAGAAGATCATGTCAGATTCCCTGCAGCTGGAGGTATAGCAGTTGTGTGAGTTACCTTACGTGGTCCTGGAAACCAAACTTGGTTCCCCTGCAAGAGCAACAAGTTTTCCTAACTACTGAGCCGTCTCTTTGTCCCCCAGGAGTCCCATCTATGTCCAGAGGCCTCCATCCATGTGCTTGAACAGCTGTCTCCTTATTGTCTCATAGCATCCTTGGTTCAGGTTTACTCATGATGAATTTCTTTACCTTTTTCTCTTTCTAACCTAAACCAGGCAAACCTTTTTTTACAAGAAACCCCTCTGAGCTGAAAGGCAAGTTCATTCACACGAAGCTACGGAAAAGCAGCCGAGGCTTTGGCTTCACGGTGGTTGGAGGAGATGAGCCTGATGAGTTCCTGCAGATCAAGAGCCTCGTCCTCGATGGTCCTGCCGCACTGGATGGCAAGATGGAGACAGGTGAGTCCACAGGGCCACAGCATGTTCCATGTGGTGAGGCCTCTGCCCGTGTCGGAGCAAGAGCAGACAGCACCATGATCCTTTGTAAGTGTCCTTTAAAGGCCTCGCACTGAGCCAGATCCCTCCTTCAGTGCAGATGAAAACCTTTGAAAGTCCTTTGACCTTAGGGACCTGCTAGGTGCTAATGCGTGCAGTAAAGTAGTAGTTTACTAAAAATGTCAATCCATTTGAGTACATGATTTCTAAACTTAAAACCCCAGTGTTTTCTCGTGATTATTATATTGTCATTTACCAGAGGTGGCACTAGGTTCTACAAGAAAACTTTTATTTGCAGTTCAGACCTGCAGTCTGCTTTTGCCTTGCACATTCCCCCATCCTCACCCTATCTCCGCCTACTTGATATTGATGTTACAGATGAACTACAGTTGTGCTTCACCCTCATTAGGATTCCGGATGGGTCTTAGCATTACAAAAGATAGGTCAATAAGAGAGAAGCATACAAGGTCATTCAAGATGCATTTAAAACCAGGTATAGTGGCACTCAGATAGCTGCGGCCAAAAAAAAAAAAAAAAGATCACAAATCAGAGGCCAGCCTGGGCTACATAATGAGACCTTGACTCTGAAACTGCCTCCCTAAATGAAAAGAATGGGTTGTATGTGACACAGGGCCCTCGAAAGTGAACAGCAGCCCAGAGATGATGTTCATCACGTGGTAGAGTGAACACAGAGCAGGGCACATGGGTGGGATGTGAATGGGGGAGTAGAGAAGCAGCTAGGAACTAAGACAAGCTAGGAACTTAAAAAAGCCGGTGTGCATCCGCTTCTGTGTGGGCTTCTGGATTTAAACTCACCTTAGATGAATGTATACGCTTTTCTCTTACTGACCTGTCTTGTAATTTTTAAGGCCTCTCCTAAATGAGGGTGAAAGTAAAACTTTAGTTTTTCCATACCTGCAATATGACGTTAAATGAAACAGTGGGGGTGGGGCAGGCACCAGAAAATGCATTGATTAAGAGTGCTTCCTCCAATGTGTGTCCAATGAGAATCTTGGGATGTTCGGTCTGAACATTAGAAGAATGTTATTGTAACAACATTTTTTTTTGATGCTGTCTTTTGACCTCGAAACTTTTTCCTTTTTACAGGGGATGTAATTGTGAGTGTGAATGACACCTGTGTTTTGGGACACACACATGCTCAAGTTGTGAAAATCTTCCAGTCCATTCCCATTGGTGCCAGTGTGGACCTTGAACTCTGCAGAGGTTATCCATTGCCTTTTGACCCGGATGACCCTAATACAAGTTTAGTGACCTCGGTGGCCATTTTGGACAAAGAACCAATTATTGTAAATGGACAAGAAACCTACGATTCACCAGCGAGCCACAGTAGTAAAACAGGCAAAGTCAGCAGCATGAAGGATGCCAGGCCAAGCAGCCCTGCTGATGTGGCTTCCAACAGCTCTCATGGTTATCCCAACGACACAGTCTCCTTGGCTTCCTCCATAGCCACCCAGCCAGAGCTAATAACTGTTCACATAGTCAAAGGGCCAATGGGATTTGGCTTTACGATCGCAGATAGTCCCGGTGGGGGTGGCCAAAGAGTGAAACAGATTGTTGACAGTCCACGCTGCAGAGGTCTCAAAGAAGGGGATCTTATCGTGGAGGTGAATAAGAAGAACGTGCAGGCCCTGACACACAATCAAGTCGTGGATATGCTGATTGAATGTCCCAAGGGAAGTGAGGTCACACTGTTGGTGCAGCGAGGAGGTATGTAGACTGACTTTGTTCTCTGCTTTCGAACGCTGAAGTGCGGCGTTGCTTAGCTTACTAACCTTCAACTATTTGAGGTGTTTTTTTTTTTAATTACAGATTTATTTTTTGAGACGCTAGCAATTGAACACAGGGCCTTCAGCATGCTAGGTTTAGTGCTGTGCTCCCAAGCTAAATGTCCAACCTAGGTCACTTTCACTTACATACCTAAAAGACTTTCAAAATGTCTTTTGGTTGCTTTGGACACGCTTCACAATAAAGTTTATATCTTGTGCACACAGGATTAGAATGATCTGTAAACCAAATCACTGTGCCTTTTAAAAAGAAGTAAGACGTTGTCTCTCAAAAGCAAGACTTCTCTTGTAACTCTCCTGTCTCTCCCTAGCCTTCACAGGCTGAAACATGTCCTCCTGCGTTCCCTTTCTCAGCTTCTGTTCTTCCTGGTCTGCTGCTTCCACTGGAATTTAGCCATGGTGGCTTTGTCCTCTCCTGCCTCAGGACCTTTCTGTTCCCCTCCCCTCTGCCTGGAATGTCCTTTTCGCACTACAGTGCTTCTCTGGCCCAGTTTCTCAAGATTTCTCCCTAGGAATTTGTCTATCTCACTGTCTGAATTAACTACAGGTACATCCTAGGCCTCGCATCAAGAACACCTGACGCCGATTAGAACTCACATCATCTTAGTCTTGGCATTAAGCTTCCTTCTTCTTTCTGCCTTCCTCAGCAGCTCTCACATGAAGAAATACTCAGTATTGAAATGTCTCTCACTCCTGATATTCCAGCTTGTAACTAGTTGTAGCTGATTGTTGTTCACAGGAGACCTGCGATTGCCTCTGCTGATCCCCCCTCAGTGTGACATGCCATGCATAACAAATTTGAGCCTTTGGAAAGCAGATCAGTTATCAAGTGTGGTTTCCTTGCAACAAAGGTGCTCACTTGAAGCTGGGTATTGTATGATCAAAGTGATTAGGGTCATAGGAGGAAATCTGAAACACAGTATTCTTCTACCCTACACCTTTGATCCCAGCACTTGAGAGGCAGAGGCAGCTGTATCTCTGTGAGTTCAAGGCCAGCTTGGTCTACAGAGTGAGTTCTAGGACAGCCAGAGCTACATAGTGAGGACCTGTCTAAAATTAAAAAAAACAAAACAAAACTAAACTAAACTAAAACCAACTACAAACATTATGCAGACTAATTTGGCAAAACACTCCAGTATATCTGAGGTCTCTTATTGTTCCTAGACCACTTAATACCCAGAAAGCTGATTCTTAAAAGTGACCTTGGTTCACATAGACAGACTGATGATTCACAGAGTGTTCTCATACATATATATGCACCTCTCGTTTGATCATTATCATGATGTAGGAAAGTGCCAAACCCTAGTAGAACCAAATTGTTCACCCTAGTTCTGTTTCTGCTGACCCTAGTCTAGTGCTTTGCCAACTTTTCCTCAAGTTAACAGAGTTGATTTTGCAGACTTCTTCACATGTTTGACTGGTCCACTAGGCATCTCTGATCCAACTGGGTATTTTATACCCATGTTCCTCTCTAACCTATTTGACCCTTTGTTTCTGCTGAGTATATTATTTACTGGCTTTTCTATCCTTAGGTTCACTTTTAAGGAGACCAAAAAACATAGTTTTGTGACAATCTACTAAGTCGAACTGTATTATAATGAATTTGCCAAAAATACCCAAGAGTTGATTATAGAAACATATATACCCCTTGATGTTAACAAAGTGTATCTTTTCTTAATTCCTGAGACTCTCTCTGTTGATGCTATTACATTTTATAACATTCATATGGAAAGATCCAGAATATATTGCCTCATTAGTCAACATCTACATGGTTTACTCTCCAACCTGAGTAATTTAAAATCACGGTAACAGCTACTGTCTGTAAAGTATGCCATATACCCTGTGCTTGATTTATGTGTAGGATGGGAAGTTTGTACATCTGCAGTTGGCAGGCCATCGCCAGCTGCTATTAATCTTTCTCGAAAGCATAAAAATACATTTGGCTGTGCCACACACTAGTTGTTTGCATCGGGGCTGACATTTAATCATCCCTCTGTGAGGTGGGGGATAAAGGAGGATGTTTGATGAAGAAACAGGACAGCAGTTGGGTGAGATGAGGAAGTGAGCGGTCAGTCCACTGACTGCTCATGAATCTCATTTCTGTCATAGCTTCTGGTAAGCAGATTGATTAACTCATTAAACACGCGTCGTTTCTGATCTCAGGCATCCATGGTGGGGGGATGGAGTTAGTGTGATTTATAAAATGGGTTTGTTTTACTTTGGGGCAGCATTGGATGCTTGCAGCATCTATTTTCGGTCCTAAGACCCATGTTCATTTTTGGTATTTGTCCTTGTCAAGATTTCCTCCATTTTACCTTTTACTTTTTATATTTTTCTGTCTATTTCCTCCTTCCCAGCAGTAGGGAAATCAGGCGGAGGATGGAATAGCTTTTGTTAATTTCTGGAGTCAGTTTCCAGTGGCAGGTGTGGATTTTACCAGGCTTGCTCACCCACAGGCTGGACTGTCACAGGATGTCCCAGGTCTCTCAGCTAGAACTCACTCTTGCTGTTGCTCCCGCTCTAGGGTGTGTCTGTTAGGCACAGCCCTCCTTCTTGTCTCCATCTTCTCAAATACATCCTTCCCTCCTCCTTCCTTTGCTGTCCAGACCTGAGAGTGCTTGCTTTCTGTTGTGGTTTAAAATTGTGCCAGCATTTGCAGTTAGCAGTCTGCCTCCCAGCACCAGTGTGAGCCTGTAGGCTTTCTTGACTTGTTTGGAAAGTAATACTAGACCATGGTTAATTAATAGTATTTTAATGTGCTAAAGAGCTTGCCCTATACAGGGTTCTCCATGTTTAAGGAGAGCACTTTACATGCAGTCAGCATAGCACCTGTGCCCCACAGTGTACAGAGCATCGCTTGCTCAGTGTACGCACACCTCTGTGCTTCTCCTTGTGAAATAATGTTGTCTTGACACAGGGAGTTGGGCAGTATTTGGTGAATGTGGAGCGTGTATACTGTGGTTAGGAGAGAAGGCATCTATGGGAAAGAGAATTGAACTGGGGCTGTCAGAGGTGAGCAGGCCTCTGAATTCAGCTTTCAGTTCAACCTCTTACCTTGGCATTCATTTCTTCATCCCAAACAAACAAACAAACAAAAGGTCTGTCTTTGGGGCTCCCATTTCATGAAAACAATGATCCCCTTGTGGGGAAAAGGCAGTGGAGTTGGAGCCAGAGGAAGCCTGGTTCTGCCCTCAGTGCTGTGCACTGTGTGGTTCAGCATGTAACAAAGGAGATTGACTTTGCCTTAAGTGCAAGATGTAGATAAATAAGAAGTAGCTGTGGATGACCCATCCTTCCATGGTGCTGTACTAATATACCAGGTAGCAGAAGTAACTGCTTAAGTTGGGTGCGGCTGGTTTTTTTATTAACAACAACCAAGAAGAAGAAGAGGAGGAGGAGGCAGAGGAGGAGGAGAGAAAAGGAAAGAAAAGAAAAGAGAAGAGAAGAGAAGAAAAGAAAAGGAGACGATCTCTAACCAGAACTCATAGGCCTACAATCATCCTGTGATGTTTTGACATGCGCGTTTTGTTTTTGAAGCTCCATTGTTGGTTATTGGTTAAGTAGCCAGGGTTGTGGTGAAACCAGGCTACCCCTGTGACCCACTACTAGCTTTAATTGCTTCTCATATACTGTTTGTATGTGGTAGGGAGAGGGGGTTTTAAATTCATAAAGCCAAAAGTTATTTTTACCTTTGAGTGATTTTCTTTTCTAACAGCTTTTCTGTTGTTGGTGCTGAGGATCAAGTGTGAAGCCTCCTCTCTCCCACCTAAGCTTCAGTAAGCAGCAGGTGTGCCTTCTGCCCTAAGAGCCATTGCAGCTCCCACGGCCTGCGTTCTTCCGATTCAGAGAATGAATGGAGTGGCTTTATTCTGAGGTCCTTGTCCTGGGTGGAGGTCATCACTGGCCTTTGGTGATCACGACCGTAAGAGAAGGAACATCTGTTCCACAGAGTGCATGAACTGTACCATGCACAGAATTCTGTTGTCAAACCACTAAGGAATTTTTTCAGGGTCTGATTCTTAGGTAATGAAATGTTGGGATTCCCAGAGGGTGGGGTCTTTGTCTTCCTAAACCACAGGTGCTTTAGGGTAGACGGCTTCATCTACAAGTCACAGGGAATATTGCCCATATAGCTTTATAGTCTAATATATTTACTGTAAAAGAGCAATGATACACATTTAGGGAACAGTGAGACATGAAAAGAGTGCCTGAGTGTGTAACGTGTGGGTCAGGCATGTTACCATGGCGCAGCAGTACACATTCAAGCACATATGTACATTAAACCTAGTGACACCACATTTTTGCAACCAAAATGGAATTAATGTCATGCATAGAGTTACTCCAAGTGGGACCCTCTATGAAATGGAATCACTCATTACTGCCTCCCTCCTACAATATGAAGAATGTGGAGGGGGTTTTGGTTGGTTGGTTAGTTGTTTTGGGGATTTTTGGTTATTATTGTTTTTGGGGGGGTTTGTTTTGCTTTGTTTTTTGTTTGTTTGTTTTTGGTATGGAAGGAAACTCTACCTAATTTGAGTAGTATATAGCAAAGTGGGGATCCCTGGTTCTGTTTTGAGAGCAGGCAGAAGACTTGTAATTCAGACAATAAACTTTGCTATTGCAAAGTGCCATTGTCCCTCACTGTCCTTACCGGTTTGCATACACCTGACCTAGGATTCCTGGAGCCCTCTGAAAAAGGTGCAGTATTAGTTCTGGGTTTTACAAGAAGTTGAGATCTCAAGAGTGTCAGATTTTCCCAACACTGCACACCTGGCTGAGTTTTAGCCCAGGAATCTGGGCTCCAGAGACTGTGCTTAAACACTATTTTAAATGCCTCTTGGCATTTAAAAAAAGAGAGAGATAGAGAGAAAGGAGGGGGAGGGGGAGGCAGCGGCAAAGAAAAAAACAGCAACTCTGGTAGCAGAACTGTTGCGTGTATTTGATGTATGGAAACTATCCCACTAGCGCAGTTGTTAGGAAATTTGACTTATATGTAGATGAATAAGACTGAAGTCCACAGACAAATTGATACTACTTAATTCTCAGATGATGTTTATTCCATTAAATCATCGATCCAAATAGCCCAAGCAGTATCTAACATAAGCATCAAGCGTGTGTGTGTGTGTGTCTTTGTGTGTGTGTGTGTGTGTTTGTCTGTCTGTGTCGCTTCACCCTGAAATGAGATGTAGTTACTGAAGATAGCTGAAGGAAAGGGCCAACACCTCACAGCAGAACAGTGGCCACACCTGGATCTGAACTCAGATCTCTTTGTTTTCGAAGCCTGAGTACTCTCAGGATTGCTCGACAGGACTGGGGATTGTGTTTATCAAGAGCATTTGTGAGCCAAGGAGACAAAGAATCAAGCAAGTGAATCCTATCAGCAGTCATTGCAGGAAGTGTTACTGTGTGTGGCGCTATTTCATGCCAAGAGTGAGGTGTTAAAAACCCTTCATTTCACTGTCTATTTTGATGGTATACTTTGGAACAGAAGAGAATCTGATAGTGACGATGGCTTCATAGTATGTGAAGTTCTTCTGTATGCAAGGTAGAAATCTGAAAGCTCACATGCAATCAGTTTTTTTATTGTGGCACTCTGAGCTCTGCATACACAGAACTCAAGACTTGTAGAGTGACCTGCTTAGGACAATTCTGAGAGTGATTTTTTTTTTTTAGGTCCTGGAATGACCTTTGCAAGATTTCAAAGGATTTCTTACAAAGCCCTAGTCTGTCTGGGGTGCCTCTCACACTCCAACACTGGACTGATATTTAATGAGTTTGTCTAGCTTCATTCTGTTGCTGTGACAAGACTCTGACCAAAAGCATCTTGGAGAGGAAGGGCTTTTTTTTTCAACTTATGCTTCCAGGTCCATCCATCACCGAGGGAAGTCAGGACAAGAACTCAAGCAGAAACCATGGAGGAACAGTGTTTACAGGCTTGCTTCCTTCCTCTAACACATGCACAGCCTGCTAACTTGTTTGCTTTCTTAAATATTATGAGATTATTTTATGTGTTTCTGCCTGTGTACATGTATGCATACACATCATTTGAGTGCCAGGTACATGAGGAGGTCAGAAGAGGGCATCAGGTTCCCTGATCCTGGAATTACAGCCACTATGTGGGTGCTAGGACTTGAACCCAGTCCCTCTATAAGGCATTTCTCTAGCTTTCTTATACAACCCAGGACCACCAGGGATGGCCAGTGCTCAAAGAGGGCTGGACCCTCCCACATCAGCCAAGAGTCAAGAAAATTCTTTTCACAGGCATGGCTACAAGCCAGTCTTATCTGGGCTGTTTTTCAATCAAAATTTCCTCTTCTAAGGTAACTCTTAACTATGTCAAGTTGATGCTACAAACGAACCATGAGAGAGGTTAAAATATATATATATAATATATTTATATATATATATATAATATATTTATATATATATATATATATATATATATATATATATATATATATAATACACACACACACTATACTCAACTGGACTGGAAGATGACTTAACACTGAAGGCACTTGCTGCCAACACCTGACAACCTGTGTTCAGCCCCTTGTCACATGGTGAAAATAACAAACCGATCCCTACAAGTTGCCCTGGGACCTACATACTCACATACACTTTAGCACACATGTATGCATATGTGCACACAAAAATAAGGGAAAAAATAAAGAACAGAGGCTGGAATTATAGCTCACTGGCTAAGAGCACTCGCTGCTCCTGCAGAACACCCAGGTTTACTTTGCAACACCCACGTAGTGGCCCAGAACCACCTGTAACTCCAGTTCTATGAGATGCGAGACCTTCTTCTGGCCTGCACACCACACAGGCATGCATACACATACTCTCAGACACACATGCACATAAAATAAATATTTTTTTTAAAAAAATTTAAAGTACTGTAGGTACTGGTGTCACACGCCTTTAATCCCAGCATTTATGAAACAGAAGTAGCTCTCTCTCTCTCAGTCCTAGGCCAGTCAGTTGTACATAGTAACATCTTAACTTTAAAATAAATAATAGCTAAAATTATTACCTATAAAGTACGTGTGATCTGCCACCTAAGCTACAAGCCACGTACAGTTTGTCAGAACCCCATCGAAGGAAGAAGCCATTGACATTTCCTCGGTATGTTGATGGGCATAGTATCTCTAACCAGCTTCACAGCTTAGTTAGGGTGTTTGGGGCTTGTAGCACTATTGGACGTCGAGGCCTTAGTTGGATCCAGTGTGTTGCCTGATGCCTTCCAGGCTGTTAGAAGTTGTTCAAGTTAAAATTAGCAAACTTCTTGCACTTGCACGGTGCTAAGCAGGGTGGCTTTCACGTTTGCTATTAAGGAGCCTCCTGGCCTTTATTAGTAATTCAGTTTGAAGTTGTTATTTTGGCTTATTGCCATGGCTTAAAGTCATCAAGGATTTTATTTTGGAATTCTTCATAAAATGTTAGGTCACATTTGCATTTGAGATGACTTATACCAAGATAGGAGATAAATATAAAGATGTGTCTATTTTGGTTGTGTTTCATTATATAATGCATAAAAATTGTCCCTCGTTTTTATGTCTTGAATTCTAGTCTCTTTAATTGTTTTTGTCTTAATATTTAAATTTAAGCATAGTGCATATTTGTTCTAGCATTTATGCGCAGGGTCAGATGTAATTGAATTTCTTTATAAGTGTGTCATTTTGGATGACATTGTGTGTGAGCACTGTGCCCTTGCACATGTGCAGACTGAGGTCAGCCTTGGCTGTTATTCCTTAGAGGCTGTTCAGTTCAGTTTTTGTCTCATGGGCCTAGAGTTCATCTGAGTAGGTTTGGCCCACTAGCCAGTGAGCCTTGGGGATCTTCCTGTTTCCACCTTTCCAAAACTGGGATTACAAACATGTGCTACCATGTCTGGCTTTTCCTATGAATTCTGGGAATGGAACTCAGTCTCATGCTTGGCCTTTCCAACTGAGCCATCTCCTCAGCCCTGTTCCTTTACTAATGCTGAGTGGTTGACACACCTCAAACAAATCATTTTTTCCCACAAGCCGGTCCCTCACCCCCCCCCAGAAGGTAAATATAATATCCCAAACGTATGCGCATTATTTATTATAAGTATGTATAGGATTTATCGTCCTCGTTAAAAAGTAGTGGCATCCTGTGCTTTTCTGGAAGAATAGTAACATTTCATTGGCTGGGCTGGCAGCAGTAAAATTACTATTCTGGGCTGCTACTTACAGAGCTGGCTCTGAATGTTAAAGACAGTGGTTAGTTGTCTCTTTGCGGGGAAGAAATGGAAAGGGAGGGCAAGGTGACTAGAGACAACAAGCAAGAAGAGTCAGAACTGAGGTCAGGTCCTGTGTGTCAGGACCAGGACTTGGCATGTCATGTTCACACTGGCATTTAGTGTGGCCCAGTGGAGGAATGGGCTTACACTAATATTTGCACATCATCTGCTCATCGTGTAAGAAAGGAGAATGTTAGGGATGGCAGGGAAAGAAACAGGTCCCCTGGAGCTGTTGCTGAGGGTGAGCAAGGTCTGGTAGCTCAGAGCGACAAGAGTTAAGATCAAGGGCAACTTGTCTCAGGCTATATTAGGAGAGTACCAGGATGCAGTGGGTGAGCTGGAGGTAGGGGTTGACAAATTTGTGTTAAAAACTACCTAGTAAATGTCTTAGGCTTTCTGGGTCTTGCAGCCTCTCTATTCACCACCCATCTGCCCTGAACCAGATAAAATATAAGTAGGTGGGTTGTTCCTGTTCTACAAACTCATGATATGCCTTATTGTTCTAGTTTCCATCTGTTGTGACAAAGTCCAAGACCAAAAACAACTTAGGGGAGAAAAGGATTTGTTTGGCTTATACTTCTTCAGCCCTGTCTCATCATGGAGGGAGGTCAGAACAGGAACTCAAGTGGGGCCTTGAAGGCAGGCCTCCTTCTTATTCCACACATGTTCCGCTCATAACCAGGGAGCTCATTTACAGGCAAAGGAGCACCGCAGAAACCATGGAAGAATGCTGTTCACTGACAAACCCATTCTTAGTTAGCTTCCTATAAAGCCCGGGACTGACCGACACTAGGAACGGTGCTGCCGACGGTAGTATGTGCCTTCCTACATCAAGTAACAATCAGGGCAGTCACCCACCTGATGCCCACATGTCAAGATGATCTGAGTGATCTTTCAATTGAGACGACATTCTCAGGTGACTTCAGGCTGTGCCAAGTTGACAGTCACAGCTGACTAGAACACTTACAGGCTCCAGTTTCCTTGACCCTAGTTAAAAGAGAGAAAAGGCAATAGGAAAAACTAACAATGATCCCTGAATTTCCTGAGACTAGAAGTCGGATTTGGATCCTAGAGGGGGAGTGGGCAGAGTTGTGCTGTGGAGTCAGGAGTTCCTTGTTAGACACATTCATTGTGAAATGTCCCATTGGAAGTACAGTAGGAAAGTCTTCTGTGTCTGGAGTCCGGAATAAGGGCAGAAGAAATATGTATTTATGCACCATTGTTAAATCAATGAGTGTTCTGCAAACTGTTAGCTATGACCCATTACTAGCCATGAAATCAGTATACTAGGCTATAACTGGTATTTTTATTTTAAGTGAAAGAGAATATAAACTTATTAGAATATATCTCACTATGGAAAAGTAAGGACTCTCTCATAGAACTTTGTGTACATGTTTGTGCACACCTGAACATATATGTAAATGTACATGTACAGGACTGTGTTATGTACTTCTTGTTATCACAACTCTTCACATGAGTAGACAGTCTTTAGAGCCCACAGACCGACTAAGGTTATTACGGACAAAATAAAACAAAGGAAGAAGGGACCAAAACAGAAACCTCAGGGGCCTATCACCCTGCACGGTCAGGCTGAGCAGAAGGTGCCAGAAGCAATAGAATAGGTTGAAAAAGGAACAGAAATAGGAAACTAAAACTGGGTGTTTCAGAATCCAGGAGTAAAGACATGCCCATCCACGGCAGTTGTGGCATCAGGAAATAGAGACACATGAGGGTGTAGTGCTGCCTGTGGTGTGGGTGGTCTCCGGAGCACATGGGAAACCTCCTACACTGCACTGGGGTTCTCAGAAGACAGTCAGCCTGGAGTGAGTAATGAGGGCAAGGGAGTTGGAGGTTGGGACAAGCTGTAGGAACTCTGTCATAAAGTAAAGGAGACAGAAGAAGGATGAGCACAGCATCCCTGGTTAGATGTCAGTGGCATACCTGCCTGACAAGCCTTAGATAATAAATGATGAGAACTGCTGAACTGAAGCTTTGGAGTCTAGGAAGGACTTGGAGCTGGGAATAGGTGGCTTGTGAGCAGTAGACGGCTCGTCTACTTTTCAGCAATCTCTGAAGAATTTAACATTTAAATACATTTAGCTTAATTTAACATCAGTTCCAGGATGCCATGGGTCTGCTTTATCATTTCCTCTTATATCTGGCTTCACTCTTGCATATTGCCTGCCTGTCTATGGTCTACAGGTAGACCATAACAGCACACATGAAGATACTAATGGGGAGGGGCAATGGACAGATGTAGTAGATGGCATAGAGACCAGCTATGGTCTACTACCTAGTATACTGTACTTAGTACAGTGTCACCATCTCAAAACCCCAAGGAGTAGCTTTGTTGTTGTCTCTTCGTTAATATAATTTGTATTAACAAAAACTCAATACAAGTGCACTTTTTCTCCCATAGGTTTTTTTTACCCTTTACTTAGTTCGAGGTGAAGACTAACTGTTACCAGTAACTTTAGAAGTTCTCTCATATATATATATATATATATATATATATATATATATATTTTAAAAAGTGTATAGTATAGATGATAAGGAAACCATAGTGGTAGTTCCTTCCTCCTCATTAAAGGATGAGGTACTGTTGCCGGAAATATTAAAAAACACACTGGCGGTTAATGGCCGGCCTGTTTTTATCTCATGGAGACTCTCTGGCCTGGAGATCCCACTGGCAGGTCGCTACCAGGACAACCCCATGCTGCAAAAGCCCCACAACCTATGTGGTGCACCTCAGGCTAACCCATGCTTTGCCACTGTACCTTTCTCTGTTCAACAAGCCTTATTAAATCTAAATCCTCCGGTGGTGAATCCTAATGGATCCGCCATTAAAACCGGGAGCTATATCTTGTCCTCACTCTATTCCCTCCAAAAAAAAAAAAAGCCTCACTCTCTCCTGCCTCCTCTCTTTCTCCATACAACCAGGAAGTCCCTCCTACTCACTCAGTGATTGACTTCTTTATTCATTAGGGGATTGGTTCACAAGAGCAGCACCAGGCCCATCCACAACAGAGGTACCTTCCTGTTTCTGATTTTGAAGCTATTATGTGTAATATTCATTTTTTCAAATCCTATTTTTAATGATGGTTCTTAAATGCTTGCTTTAACAGTCCTTCTGGCCCACCACCCACCAAAGGTAATGGAAAAGAAAGGATATAGGGGAAGTGGACCTGTCTAGAAAGGTTCTTTGGAGCAACTCCTGTCTGTGTTGTCTGGAAATCAGCAGTTCAATTCACAGATTAGTAGGCAGCGGCAGCTCAGTCCACTCACAAACATTTCAAGAATACACCAGCAGTCCAGCTCGGTAGAGTTGGGTTAGCAACAGCGGTGACACGACTTAGGAGAGACAGCCAGGCCTCAGCCTCAGCTCGAGTCAGCAGGAGGGACCAGTAGGAACACCAGGAGAAGTTCTGGGCTGTGCTTCTCTCAGGGATGTGAAGATCAGTGAGAAGCGAGACCCCCCCCAAGCATTGCACAGCTAGCTGTACCAGCACTGTCTCTGTCACTCTATGGAGTCCTGTTTAAAGCCTCCAAACATCATGTGTCCTCCATAAGCCTTGCCTCAGCATAGGTCTTGCCTCAACACCTAGCTTGCCTTAGCACGTGCATCCAATCAGCCAGAAGCTGAGGAATCCTGACAAATGCAGCTCAACTATGCAATGTAAGGTGGACCAATACATGGGAGTTATTAGCAAAGCATCCTTCATCCTTTCCAGCATTTGCTTTAGCAGAACATTCTCTCCTGTGTGTCTGCTTCAGTGAAACGTTCCTTCACGAGTCTTCTTAGTCCTTCACCTGTGTCCACTTCAAGAAAACACTCCTTCACTCATGTGCCCCAGCCAAACTCCATCTGACTTTTCAAAGAACCCTCAAGTTTCCACATCACTTGTGTGAGGAAGTTTGCCCTGTGGGATACTCTTTTCTCTATTCTGTCAAGGTAAACCTCACACGTGTTAGCACCATATTGCATTAACATTTTACTGGAAAGAGGGTCTGCGTGGGTCTGCACCAGGTCCTCTGTGTCTAAGTGATTGCTTCCAGTTTAGTGTTTTTATTGGATTCCTGAGTGTGTGAAGGTGTGGGTCTCTGTTTCTTGTGCCTTTGTTTTTTTTGGGGGGGGGCTCTTTTCCTTCTGTTTGTTTTGTTAGATTTAGATGTGTCAGTTTCGGTTTTATCTTACTCTACTTGAGTACGTTATCCCTTAGAAGCCTCTTTTTCTTTTCCAATGAGAGACAGAAATGGTGTGGATCCGGATGAGAAGGGAGGAAGGGAGGAACTAGGAGGAATAGATGGTGGGGAAACCATAATCAGAATATATAATATGAGAAAAAAAATCTATTTTCAATACTTGAGAAAAAAAGTAACAGAGGTTATAAATGACAGGGGTGGGGAGATTGCTGAAACACTTCCTGATTCTCCGTTATCCCCGACAGGTGCAAACGTGTTCTCAGACTTGCTGAGTGTTTGTTTTTATAATTATGCTCGGATATTAATCACAGCCCCTATCTGTGAACATGCGTCTTTACAATTCTTATTAGTAGAATCTTTAGTATCTTCACAAATAGCAGTGTCTCCTTACAAGTGCGAGCTTCCTCCCGGCAACAACAGCAAATGTGCTTTTTCCGTGCCAAGTTACGACCTAGGTTTGTTTTCCATCCCTCATTAATTTTTCTTGTGTTTCGCAATTTCCTTATGTTTCTTTGCTCTTGCCACATGTAATAAATGCTACTCTAATGGACCCAGCACACTTCAGAACCAAGCTCATCTCCCATGGATGCTGACATGTAAAGTGCGCTTACTCACGTCTGTTTACATACTGTCGCATGCCTACTTCAGTTCTAGGACACTCGCTGCCGCTTTACCTTAGCCGTAAACGATTCTGTGGTACTATTTTGTCATCTCCATCTTTGAAGAAAGATTGTTCAGAAGATCCTGTCTCCAGTAACAGCTTAGCAGATGCTAGAACATTCCACTAGAGCCCAGTAAAAGGCGCTGCAGTGAGAGAAACCCATCTCAGTGAAGCTGCAGGCCTCATGCAACACCTGGGGTTTGAGCTAGGCTTCTAGTTTGTTGCTCCGTATGGTCATTGCTCCCGGCATGATTAACCCTGCAAAAGCTATATTTAAAGAGACTTCCCTATCGTTGGCATGAACACTAGTCGGTATTTGAAAAATCATTTGGAGATAGTTAGAATTAAGTCTGTTCTCTTGTAGACTTTTTGTTGTTGTTGTTTCTAAATTTAAAAATGGATTATGTTCTCCAGTGATTTTTGCAGTGCATGCCACCTACCAAAGTGACAGATGACTACATTAAAAATAGCAACACTGCCCATGAAATTAATGAAATTCTGTGTTTGTGGAATCAGTCTGCTCTGGTAAAGCAACTTTTACTAACATCCTGGGAGGCTGAAGGAGGGAAAAGGTTGGTTTCAAGTGAGGCCTTGATGCCATAACACATCCCATCCCCCAGTTATAACAACGACTGTCTGCAGGTGTGAGGGACTCCTGTCTCCTCAAGGACAGTCAATTGTGGGACCCATGTGGGAATCCCTTTGAGACCCATTTGTGTTTGCTTGTGGCAGTTTCTCTGTCCTGCTCTTTAAAATGCAAATAATATCAATTTCCCCGTTATTTGTTATTGTTGTTGAACTTGGGCAGAAGGTACTTATTTTTTTAGTCTCTCCTTAGTTTTCTCTTGTAACTACTCAGTAATAGAAGTAATGGCTTGGCCTCTTCTGGCCCCTTGTCATGGCTGCCACTAGCTGGTGGGGCAAACATAGCCTGGGCCAGCCTTAGGCAGTGTTTCCGAACTTCCATGTTGTTATCTGAAATCTGGGTAGAAGGGCACCCTCTTATGTTGTAACCAAGATGGACTGACACTGGTTTGTCACACGCTTTGGTGCACTGGAGGTGGGAGGTTCTGCCTTCGAGCCCTTGCTTTGTCTGGGTGGATGATGCTTGCAAAGGGGGAGGGGGTAGCACACGTGGAGATGTGCTGTCTGTCGCTCTGGACTTTTGACTTAATTGTCTGCAGTTGGAGATCAGGAAGAGGGGCAAGGTGATTGACATGTTCTTTTGGCTGCGGTGAAAAGAAGAAAATCAGTAGCACCGAATGGGGGACTTCCCGGTGAAGTCTCCAGTGAGGCAGCTCAGTGCCTTTGGCCTCCTTTTTAAATCGTTCTGAAGACATTCTCAGTTTGCAAAGTAAGGAACTGGCAACTTATGTTCAGTTGCTCAATTCTGTTTTACAAAAATGTGCTGGTTTGTGAAAGAGCCCTGCAGTCGGGAAGAGGCCCCCAAGAAGAGTCTAGGATAGGAGAATGTGTGGGGATGGCCAAGTCACTCTTCCTCCCATGACTGCTGCTTCCAGGGCCCCTTAATTTAAGGGGAGGCAGAGTCCCAGGCCATGGTTACATTTGTTACTCTTTTGTGTGCCGCCCCTTACTTACTGTGACATTTATTGATAAAGCCCTTTCATGTAGTTCTGCCCTCTTACAGTTGGAGGGGTCACCCAGAGCTTGTCAAATCCGCAAGCAGAAGGGAAACACGGAATGAGCTGAGCACTTTCTGTGTGCTTGAGGATTTCCACAATACCCATGGATGGTGTTTTTGCCTTTGGTTTTTGGTGTGGTGGTTGTTATTGTTGTTTTGTGTTTGGTTGGTTTTTGTTTTGTTTTAAAAGAATAAAAGCAGTCACAGAAACTTTATGACACCCTTTAAAACTGTTTCCCAATGCTTGCTGACATTAAGATCTCCCATCCACATTAACTTTTAGCCTGATTTGCCAAGAAAAACAACAGGAAACAGCTAACTTTAGACAGGCAAGAGGAGAAGCAAGGGGCCCTCTGCCCTCACCCACCACAGCGAGCAGTGACTTGTGCTTCCAGCGCAGATGTGGCGTCCATCGAACTTCCTCTTCCCTGCCACACACATAATGCTCCCTTCTCTTGCTTTTTCCTGGCTAGCATATTCCATTCAGTGGCCTCACCGGTCCTGGACCTTTCCTGCATCTTAAACACACTTGACCTGTAAAGGTTTGTAATGAGACTCACCTGGGGAGGGACTGCGTCTATTAGGCTGTGTGGACTGAGGCCGACGCCTACGTTCCACCTGTAAGTCAGTCCAGTCAGTTCACTTAAGTGCTGACTGGCTGGACAAAGTGCCAGCTCCTCTCCCGACCCTAGAAATCTTTAGAAATTGACAGAGCCAAGGAAACCCCTCCTTCCCCGCTCAGTACTTACAGTCACTTAGATCATGTAGATACTGTTTCATCGAGAGGATTTTGAAGACATTTAATATCTCCGTGGGACACAAATGGGCTTCACATGATACATCCTTTGCTCTTTGGAAAGCCTGACCCCTGTGTAAGTGGCTTCTTTAGGTCTGACTTGCAGACTCTTTGGGTAATGCAATGCCACGGCGGACTGTATCGTGGAATCGTCTTGCTGTTATGAACCACCGCCTGTGCTCTATGAGACTTCTTAAAGTTAGATTTGGTGTGGGGGGTATCCTTGGTTCAAGTTAAGTAGTCTTATAATAAAGTCAAAAGAAATCACCACATCCTTACAAAAGCCATCAGAAACAAACAAAACAAAACAAACAAACACACATTGTGACGTAAGAGAAACTCACACCCTCCCCAGGCTATTAGGCCTTTATGGAGATACATGGCTTTGCCTGCAGAAAGCAGCCGGCCCATCTTCCCATTAGCACGCATGTGCCAGAGAATGGGAGCCATTTGGAACCTTGTGACTCCTGTTGTAATGAAAGTTTGTTTCATAAGCAAAGATAAGAAGATCTCCTATCTCAGACTGGGAAAAAAAAATCCCTGAGAACATATGCATTTCCTGGGGCTGGCAGCTTACAGTAGGTTTGAGCTCTGAGAAGCAAGCTTGTTGTCATGGGAAGTCAGGACACAAGGTGGCACAGTGGAACCTTGTTGAGTGCCTCCGGAGTAAGGCCGCTGGAGTAGAGCTGTGCCTGGCGGCTCACCAAGAAATAAATCCCGCAGCAGAGCAGGGATCAAGAGTTGTTACTTAGGCACTGCAGCCTTGATGGTGCTAAAGTGCAAGGCCAGGTTGCCCCTCCCAGTTACCTCTCAGCCTTTCCTGGAGCTGAGGAATCCTTGAGATAATAGGCTCACTCCATAAGGTCTGCACATTTACAGGTTCATTGGAAGATGAGATTTAGTCCTGAAGCTCAGCATAGACAGATAAGGTGGATCAGAGACAATTAAATGTGTAAACAACAATAACAAATAGAGACGTGGGCAAATACAGTTATTTTCGGAGTGTCAGCATATCTGGCAACAAGCTGGATTTGTAAATCAATTATGATAAAATGTGTCACTTCATATCTGCTGGGAGCCTCAATCAATCCCAAGCTCCCTGTGTAAAGAAGGTGAGAAGTTGCGGGGAGGAGCCAGTGAAAATGTCTAGGGAGAAGAAGCGAATGGCCCCTAGACTAAAGTATACAGACAAAGCAGGCGACTCGAGTGGAACTGAAATGGACCAAAGGCAGCTCAGATGAAGGAGGTGTGGCAGGATTCAGGGAAGAGTGTGAGATGCGTTGACATGATGCTGGGAAACCACAACTTCATGTAGCCGAGAGACCACGTTGTCAGATCTGTGCTGCACATCTCTTGTCCCCGTGTGAATAAGAAAGGGCATGCACAGTAAAGCTAAGGGTGGAGTGATGAGACCTCTGTGGTCATTTAGGGAGACAAGACAACGGAGATGGGACTTCTCAGATAGAGGCAGAGATGGTGAGAGAGATAAAGAGAGTCCCAGAAGCCGCCGCTTCTTCAGGATTTGGGTGTCTTGTAAAGATAAAATTCAGAATATTCTACTAGATAGCTTTCTTCATCCCCTGCCTTACTTAAGCTGCTAAAAATAAGCAGTCGGGATAAGAATCAACCTTAGAGTCAGCAGTGCTGAAGGAAAGGGTCCTGGTGTGGATTTTACAACCCAGAAGCTCAGTATCAATTACAGTGACAGCTTTCCCTTGGAGGCCAGTGACCTTAAAATAGGGACACACGCAGCATCCTGTTTTTGGAAAAGGAATTCTTACTGAGTTTTTCTCTCAGTAATTTTGAGCTATTGTTCCTTAATCCCCTCCCTACCTACTTCCTAGTACTATTAAAAGCCAAACTTTGAAAGGACTTCTGTAGAGTTTCCAGGCCACCCCAGTTCCCCCGTTCAAACCCTCCCCCAGCCCCCATCCCAACAGCTTCTCCATGAGGGAACAGTTAGGAAGAGGAGGAGTTAGCAGGACTGGTCCTGAAACATCCTCCGTACAAGTAGCAGTTGAGGCATAAGGATGACATTCAGGGACATTATCCAAGGTGGAAATGCTTTTAAAGTGAGGTCAGACCCCCTGAAGAGTTTAATCACAAATATCCTCAACTCCCACAATGTAGATCACTGTAGGAACTGCCTCCGTTCCACCTTGAAACAGTACATCTTGCTAGGGTATTCCCTGGAGAAGGATTGTCCCTGTGCTACCTCATGGCAGGACAGGATTTTTAAAGTGACAGTTCTTTTGCTTTCCCTTTATGAAGGCAAGGAGCCGTCATTCCCCCTACTTTTGACTCATTACCTCTTTTCTCTACACCCCATTAAAAAGAAATCCTTTTATTGTTGTCCTGTCAGGAAACATTTTCAAAGCAGATAGATTATTACCATTACTGCTTCCAGCTATTAGAGGTCAGCTGTGTCAGCTATGTAGCTTTAGACTTGCTTCTTTGCCCCCAGTCAGGAACAGAGCCGACTATATTTTCAGAACACACAGCTTTCAGTGGGCAGTGGTTCTTAGAATAATAACTTGGAGACAAATTAAGAAATAGCTGTACAGAGAGTCTACTTGTAGAAGAGAACCATCTTCCTAAATATAAATCATGAATGTGGATCTGAGATAGCCTGGCAAACTGACCTGTTTGCTTGTGGATGGTAAGGCCGTATTCTCAGTAGAGCTATATGAAAACTTTTCTGTAAATTTATTTTATACTGCATGGGCAACTATAGTTTTCATCCCTTCCTTGTGGTCTCCTCACTTACCTGACTACGGGCCATAGGCTATGTCGTTTACCACTTTGTGTGACTGTTTTCTAGTATGCAAAGTAAAGAGGCGATTCGGAGTTGCTCAGAGAGCTGTTGCAAAGAGCAGTACACCAGTTGTTTTGTACATAGGCCTCATTTTAAATATGTAGCAGAAGATGGCCTAGTCGGCCATCATTGGGAAGAGAGGCCCCTTGGTCTTGCAAACTTTATATGTCCCAGTACAGGGGAACGCCAGGGCCAAGAAGTAGGAGTGAGTGGGTAGGGGAGCAGGGTGGGGGGAGGGCATAGGGGACTGTTGGAATAGCATTTGAAATGTAAATGAAGAAAATAACGAATAAAAAATTTTTTAAAAAAAGAAATAAGAAGAGAAGGCAGATTTTCTGCTTTGTGTTTGGGGTTTTGTTTGACTGTTTTTCCCATTTTTCTTGCATGGTAGTCAAGTCCTCTGCTGGTGAGCTACAGCCCCAGCCCATACTTCATATATTTTTGAATGAATGGAACATCTTTCCATTTCAGTGATTATTTTCCTCGGGTAACCGTTTACTTCTGAGGAATTTCTTGAATGTAGTTCATCCATCCTACCTTGGACTTTCAGCAAGCAGCCCATGGTATTAATGACTTCAAGTCTCTCTGTGTCTGTGTCAGTTCAGGGCTTCTGACTTGCAGGTGAAAAGCCCTGTAACCATTAGAAATCACCAGTCTCTCAGGCCATTTATTTCTCCTAGAGACATATTTATAAGGCCATATGTACTGTGTAATTGAAGCCAACTTCTCTATAGCTGTAAAAAAAAAAAAAACTGTACAACTGCATTCTTAATCTTCTTTGCACGATGCTAGGTAACAAAGCATAGGAGCTCCTCACTCTAGGCCTCTGAATTACAGGAGTGATGCTATTTCACAGTGACCATTATTGGCTCCCTAAGGAAAGCATGCCTTTATCTTTCTGGAGCCAATGGGTCTGGTCCTCGTTCTTGGCAGCTGATACTGTGTTTGCATTGAAAAATTACTCTGCAGAGTTGATGATGGTTTTTGGCTAGAGGAAAGAGAAAAAAAAAAACCAACAGTCCAAAGTAGAATAATTTTTCATTTCGTTTCATGGATTTAATTTTGTGATGTATTGTGTTTGTCCGATGCATCAGTGGAAATGTACCCTGGCTCGAGTTTTGCTTTGAGTCTATGTTGACACACTTATTTATGGCCTGAAACAATCCTAAAGTCGTGATCTTTATTCAGTCACTCGTCAGTCATTGTGTGTTGTTCCCAACTGGGCCCCTGATGGTGAAACTCTAACCGTCCCTCACTTTCAGCCCATCCTTTCTCTCCTTCTTTCCCAATGGAGTAGATGCCTGTCCTGTTCTTTCTCTGTGTGACAGGGTTTCCTTCGCTCATGGTCACTCATGATCTTCACTCTGTTACTTTGGGTTGTGCACAGTGAGCCTCCCCAGGGCAAAGCTCGTACCCCAAGACGCTGGATCTCCCCGGTCATCTTCTGCTCAGCATATGCCAGAGCTCAGTAAATCTCGGATGAATGAGTAACCTCATGCCAGATCCCTTCTTATGATTCAAGTCTTAGCCAAAACACTGCCTCTTCCATTTACCACTCTGTGAACCACACACTTTAAAGTAGCTCTTCTCAGGCCCAGCTTCTCTCACAGTCACATTCTTCATTGTCATCAAAGAAGAAACTTCTCTCAGGAACTAGGTACTACGGTGCTGATTCTCTCTACAGACTGAATGCTGTAAAATCAAGACTCTTCAGTCTTACTGCTTTATATCATTTTAACTCATGACATGTAGTAGGGCTTCCAAGCCATGTGTTTAATCTTGTGAGTGCCCCTGTCCTGCATTCATTCCAGCCTGAGCCCTCCCTAGCACTTAAATTTTATCTGCATCAAAACATCGGAAATTAATGTTCTCATTTACTTTTGTTACGTTGTGTCCCCTTTTACATATTCTCAAACAAGCAAAACGAACAAAACAGCTAGTTAGTGAAGAGTAGAGTTCCCGGCTTGTTAACAGTATTGGTTTTCAGATTATCATAATTTCTACTTGGATGGAGGAGCCTTGTTCTCAGCCCTCAGTCCTACCCTTAAACGTCTGCAGCTCAGTGGTCTCTCTTTCAGTTCATCCCCCAGTAGGCACACTATTCACAAAAAGCATCTTGCTTGTAAACATTAGTGTTGTGCTGTGTTCTTCAATGCCCAGTTTCTTCCCCCACAATCATTTTCTAGATTCCTTTTAGACTGTTCAAGGAAAAGCAGATGTGTCCAATGACATGTAGAAATAGTAACGTAGAGCTTTTTGAAATGCTTAAAGAAAACCAAAGTGTTTATAATAGGATAGCCATGTCTAGAGACCCAGTGGAAGGAGAATTGGAGCCATGCTGAAGACAGTGCCCACCAGTGATGATGTATGTTTTTATTATTTGTTAGATCCTCTTTGTGTGTCACAGTGACTGCAGAGTTCACCCTTACAACACCCTTTGCCCATTTTTTTTTCTTCACTCTTGTCAGTCAGAGCGGGTTGCTTGACACCTCATTTCCTTTAATCCTGAAGGACACTGTGTTCAGAGAAGCCTTCTGTCCCAGCAACTGGAGATTCACTCTTTTCTAGGGTGAGGTGAAATTTTTAGCTTCTGTTTAGCTTCCCTGACAGTTGATCATTTTATTTTGTCATTAGGGCCAGGACAAATGTTTATCTAGACAAAACTATGCGTCAGCCTGGCATGGTAGCCCACTGTATATTTCTAATGTTCAAAAGTTGAAATATTTCAAAGCGAGCCTGGGATACATATTAAGACCTGGTCTCAAAAATAAAAACAGATCAAAACTCAGGGCTGATAATACAGCTCAGCTGGTACAGCACTGGCCTGGCATGTGTGAGACCCTGGGTTCAGTCCTCTTAGTACACAGAAGAGAAAGTGATGGATCTGCATTCATTCTCAGGGAAAGAAGTGACTCGTGCAAGCTGCAGAAGCCAATGATACCCTAGCAGTTGTTCTCAAATATGTTGTTTGTCTTGCTTTAAAGGGCAGTGAAGATTTTTGTTTATTGCAATACGCATGTGTATATGTGTGTTCATCATTAAAGCTTTCCTTGTTGCAGGAGATAGTACTGTGGGTAGTAAAGGCACCTGGAATACCAGGAGCCAAAGAAAATGGGGTTTCTATGTCTGACCTCCTTACTAACCAAATACTTACATATTGCTACTTTTTCCAATAAATTGTTTGTACCCAGCATCATATAATTTCTTTAAAAACACATTCTTCTCTTTAATAAGGTGAGAGTGGTTTGGGGAGCAAAGTTTATGGCCTTACTATTTAATGGGAGAGAACACTCCCTGTTGGGTTAATGGTCGGTCCTGCTCACTAGCAGGGCATTTACCTTTTGTTGTCTCTGCTGGGGAGTTTAGAAATCCAAGTGCCAGAATTTTCTCACTGCGTAGATGACACTAAGGCTCACACCTTGAGCATACGCTGCCCTGTAAAAGTTTGTTGGATCTCTTAGAAGTAACATTTGCTGCTGCTTGGGCGCTAGGAGCAGATGGTGCCATCCATAAATGCTTTTTTTTTTCCCCTCCCTCTTGAAACCTTCGTACCTTGAGTGGACCATATGAGCCCATTGAAGGTAGGTGCTGGCTGTGTCCCTATGCCTCACAAGTAATATTCAACGTGGTTTATAGAGCACAGCCCTCCTTCCTGCTGCCACAGTATTCAGAAAGAATGAATTTGCCCAGGCCACACCAGGGCTATGCCATGAAGGAGGAATAGCATTCTTCTCAGCACAGGGTGGTCTGCAGGCGATGCTATCTGGGTGAAAGCTGTGTTTGCATGATTTCTAGGGCTGGGAGAATATATCCCAAAAGTGACCCTTTGACTGTGTTTGAGGGCTTTTCCTGACTGCTTTCTGAATAGTGTTTTTTGCTAAAATAAATTATAAATTGTAGTAAGGAAGTTTGTTCCAGCATTCATATTTATTAGATTTTAAGATTTAATGATCATATGGGCCTAAAACAAATCTTTGATTCCCCCTGCTCCTCCATTTTAAAGCAGCCAAATGGAGTGTCTTGATTTTGGCTACTTAAATATTAATTTGTGGTCATAACCCATTTTTGGCTCCTGTCAAAAGGTGTGGCTTTTAAAATGAAAGTTTCAGCAACTCACTAGCAGTGAAAAATAAAGCCCTTCTTATAAAGAGGTTCTTATTTGTTGCAAAATACAATTCCTCTGAGGTTAGCTGGGGCCTTCCAGCACATCAGTAGGCAGCTTTCCTAGAGGAAACACAGACATGCTTTAGTTGGTTAGCTCTGTTTCTTTAATGCTGATTGATATTGTATTTTATTTGGGATATGTAGGAGGTCTATTCACTGATTAATTTTATTTTAAAATTGCTATCTTACTACCTCATTGAGATCAGAATTCTAAGTAGTAATGAATAATGTCCCTGATATCAATTTGGGAACATTCACAGAAGGCAAAAACTGTCTGTCTGTGTTTACCACCTCTCTCTCTCCAGTTACGTGTCTCTCTGCTAGCCACACTCCGGCGTTATGTTTTGGAAGCAGTGGCATTGTTACCTGTAGAGAGAGCTCATTCCTTTTAACTCGTGTGGAATGCTTTGTGGTTGGTTACCCTGCAGGCTATATAGAAGTTCTGGTAGTTTCCAGGTTTCCTGTATATCAGGATGCTGCAGTGTGTGTCTTTGTGAAGGCACTGTAGGGAATGTGAGATCGTTCCTCCTTGGCAGAGAATGAAAATACCCATTACCCTACAGTGGCGTAAGAGACAGAGATTGCCCAGATATGAGTCTGACTAAGCCAGTTGGAGACTCTACAAGAAGTTCTGTGGAGGTGGGTCAGTGTGATACTGATCAATCAAGATTAATAAAAATTGACGGTAGATTAATAAAAATTGACGGTAGTGAAACTTGTCTTAGTCTATTAAGTGTGTATTAATGAAGAGAAAATGTGAACATAACAGTGTAACAGTATGTAGCTTGAAGCATATGCAGTGACTCATTAATGTAATGTGATACAGATCCTTTAAGGACAGCCTATTGACCAATAAAAGCGCCCGATTCTTTTAAATTAAAGTCATATAAAAATTGTTCCACTCAGTCTGAAATCTGTAAGTAATCCTTCCCTAAATCTTTTTATATGTTAGTTAACTCAGCAAAAATGATGTTTTTTTTTTTACCCTGATTGAAATCAACTGATCCTAATCACTTTTTCACAGATGATGTCAGTTAGCCAAAGAAGGTGAAAGAACATGGTGTTGGAATGCAACCAGGACAGAGGCTCTCAAAGATTTTGTGTTATTGAGTTGCCTTAATCTTAAAAGGCCAGCCTTGCTGCTTTTTCATTCATTCATTTCATTCACTAGTGCAGACACTGAGTTGCAAAAGACTCCAAAGTGACCTGCCTGCATTTGCCTCACTTGCAACAGTAACACTCCTTCTGCTCCATCATAAGTTTTTAAAATTACGTGCCTGGGGTGACTGTTACCTTGGCTTCATAAACACTGAGAAATTGTGTTAGTGCTGCAGGTCGCTGCCCCCCTGAGGTGGGTAGGGGGACACTGGGACTGCACTTGTATTTTTTTAATGAGGTCTTATCTGAGAGTACTCTGTCAGACCTCAGTTTGGTGATAGGAGGAGCCTTGCCAGACAGTGCCCCCAACTTCTCAGAGGACCTGTGACTCTAGCCATGCCTCACCAGCAGTGTGAATGTTAGCACTGCTCATCTGAGCGGCTCCCTCCTTCCTCACCAGCCCCCACTGCTTCCTGTTCTTTTCGCTGATTTAGCATGGCTTTAGAACTGACAAGTGACTTCCCAGAGAGTTGAAATCATCAGGCTACATCAGAATCGCTTTTCAGAACCAAGCTGAAGTGTCTGCAGAGACATCCCATCCCAAATGTAGCTTTGGCATCTGTGCAGGTGAAATCAACATCTCGTGGTCCAACCCCCTGCTCAAACAAGGAAAAATAAATAAATAAAGAGGTGGCAGTGGGAGAAAGATGACTTTTCAAACACCAGTGTGTGCTTGTTTTCCTTTCTCACCCCCCTTCCCCACACTTGTCTGGTGACAGGGACCCCATAAGCCTGCCTCTGATTGCTGCTCACTTTCCTAGAAGTGATGAGATCACTGGTTCCTTCCGGCTCTAGCCCTCCCCCTTAAGGACAGGGTCTGAGGACAGCCCACCAGGTTCAGCCACCACCTTTGTCGCCTTTGCCTTTTTCCTTCTTCCTTAACTGTCTTTTCTTTCTCTCGGCTTTGTGAAATTTCCCTTGTTCCTTCCAAATGGCATGCTTACCTCTCCAGAGCCCAATCCAAACCCAGGTTGTTTCCAGAAACCAAGTTAGGAGGCTGCTTAGATGACTGACAGATACCAAGATGAGTGCTGATGATCGGAGGATCCTAGACCAACTTGAACTCGGGCTCCGATTTTAGCCTCCTCTGCTGCTGAAAGAACATTCATCTTTGTGTTGAGCTCATCCAAGCTAAAGAAGGCATTCCTTTGCCTGAAATACATAGGGGGGAGAAAAAAGACAGAAAGGGGGGGGGGATTAAATTTAACCATGCTGTCCTTTAAAACTAAATATATACCCCTTTCTCTGTCCTGATTGGTCCATTTCCATTGACAAGTGGATCGTGAGGAAAGGGAATATCCTGAACTTAATTGTAAGTTAAGTCTCCCTTAATCCAGAAGAGCATTTGAGATTCTGTCCAAGTGTTCAATTTCCCAGGCCGCTGAGGTCTGTGAATTTCTTTTCCCAGCCTCCAGGCTGCTGCAGTACAAGTCAGCATAGCTAATGCAGATAGATCTCCTGCCTCTCGCTCTCCTCCTCCCTCGCCTTTGATTCGATATGAACAGCCTGGTAACTCCGATGCTGGGGAGAAATCTGACATAACTCTGCAGATGACTAGGTGGCCATGAAACACCTGGGGATTGTTCTTTAAGAAAAGGTAACATTTATATGCTAATTATGTCTTCCCCCCACCCCCTTTGTTGCATTTTTTTTCCTAGGGCTACCAGTTCCCAAGAAGAGCCCAAAGTCGGTAAGGACTTGTCATTTACTTGGTGCTTGGAGGGGGAGGGGGAAGCGGGGAGACCCCATCGGGAGGAAGGTAAGCTGCCTGGGTTCACCTGACTAAATGTGCTTTTAGATTGGTTGCGGGATCCAGGAGCTTAGGCTCGTTTTATTAAGTTCTGGAATATGTTTGATATCGATGGTCTTGGGGTTTGTCTTTTAACTATGTAGAGATGTAGAAGCAGGATGCAAAAGCCAAGAGGATTGAAATAATGCAGTGTGGCTTCTGTACACAGATGCTCCGCAACTCCTTTGAATGGGCGAGTTTCTGAGCGGTTTCAACTTGATACAAATGCTATTGTTTCCTTTGGGGGAGGAAGAGAGAGAAAAGGCTCCACCTGCTTGCTCACTGGCTTCTCAACTGGTGTTCGCAGGGCAGCCGTTCACATGGCTACCGGCTCTCTCCAAGCTTCCTTATGCACGCTATAGTTATTTTGTGAATAATTATTTTTCGAAAAACCAAACGCCCGTGGGTTTAGAGGAGAATTGCTATGCCTGTATATGTCCGTGCTCTCAGATAACAGTGTTCACTGCCCAGCACTAAGAATAAGACATTTCCTTGCTAGGGAAATGTCCTTTGTTGTTTTGCTAGCTTTAGCAGCATTATGCTGCAGGTATGGGATTCTTTAAAAAAAAAAAAAATCAATGTTTTGCTGTCCTTTCTAATCTGGTTTCCATGAAGATGCATTACCTACTTGGCATGCTGGCTAATAACCTAGAGGCTATAGTGTTTTGCTTGGTCGTATGAGCTTTTACTCCCAGGGCACTAACAACAAATTAAAATGCTACTTAAAAACTCCAGACCTGTGACTTGAATGCCTGTGAAATTGAACGAGGTGGCAGGAGCGCCTCGAGTCATTAATATTAGGATGAAGAAGGGGGCTTCCTTGTAACTTAGAAGATTTGAGAACGGGGAAATGTGTAGCTTTGTGCCATCTCCGGAGGAGGAGGACCTTTAAAACTTTGCAGCTTCGAGTGCTGCAGCTGAATTCTTTCCACCTGTCTGCAAGCAGGCAGAAGTTTATTAAGGAGGGGGCTGCATGTGTTCTGAAACACAACTCCCTAGTTCTGCAAAGAAAAAAAACGGCAGTAATCGGTGTGGCTCTGATGGCACACACGGTACCGTGGCCATTGGAACACTGACATCGGGAGCTGCTTCCCGTGTCAGTTTGTGTTAATGTCCAGGCAGGAAAGCGCAGAGATGCGTGCGCATGTGTTTATCGCCGTCCCTGGGTCATTGGCAGAAACCCATTCGGCCCTCAGACAAATCAAAGGCAGCTGAAAGATGTGCCTCCCGAGCCTGAGTTAGTGTGAGCTTTCCTTTTTCTCCCCACCATGGTCACGCTGTGCTGATGCATGGGCCTGTTTTACACATCCCACAGGCTGTGGAATCTTGACAAGGGAGGCTTTGCACTAACAGCAAGATTTCAGGTAGCAAGGTGTTCTCTAGCACCTAGTATTGAGCGTGCACAGAGCCCATGTTCATGAAGTCAGTTAAGAGAATTCGCTGGCAGTTTATTTTTGTAGTTACCATGTCATTAGTGAGCAACAAGCCAATTACTTGGGTTGCATTCCTAGGAAAAAGCTCTCTTAACTGCTTTGCCCACAGTCTGCTGGCTCCTAATTACCACAAGCTAAGAGGGTGTGTGCTGCTGGATTTAAGAGCAGGTTCGCAGCTTGGGGCTTGTCCTTACCTGGGTCCTGCTTCAGGACAGGGATGGCAGCTTGCATGGCATGCTGGCACGCTGGCAGCTGCTGCACATGATGAAGGGACTATCAGCCAAGGGCTGCTGTTGGCAGGAGAGCATTGCAAACATCTGTGATCATTGGGGGCTTGTACAGGTGGGTGGAAAGCTGTTTCCCTTTCCCCAGTTTGAATATGGATGGTACCCTGCCAGCGGGCCAGATGATGGTGGGATGTTTTCAGTGGGGTTGGAGGGAGTCCACAGGGATGCTGGGTGTCCAGGTGCTGGGTGAGCCGCTCAGGTGGTGACAGATTCTATAGGCTGCGTAGTTAGTTAAAGGTGCAGCAGTGCTGCCTGGGTTGTAGTCCCTGTGGATTCCACCCCAGCTCTGTGACTAGAATCTGAGCCAGATCCACACTATTGGCTGCCTGCTGAGGCTCTGACACGCTTGGCTTCCCCCGATGATGGACAGGGTCCCTGTATTCCCATACTTTTTCTTTCTTTTTTAATGTTTTCAATAATTGGGCAGTTGAGATTTTATTAGGGCAGAAGGGTTTAGCATATTAATGTTGTTTTACCTCCTGGATTGTCCCTACAGCTTACTCTGAATAAGTAACTTACTAGATTCAGTTTAAACGATGTTTGTGGGTTTTGTGTACTCTTGCGGAAGATTGATGGTACCTCAGTAACATTTTATTAACTTAGTACCTGGATTTCTACATCATAGAGTTTTTCTACCACATGGCAGTTAAAAAAAAAAAGACACATTTGCTGTGGAGTTTTAGACTTCTCTGGAAAACTTGTGCTGTAACCCAACTTAGTCATTCTGAGGAGAAACTTGAACTGCCAGTTCAAATTTCAATACAGAGATCTTGAGAGTGTAGGGATTTCTGAATTCTAAATTGCACAGCAAACATTGTAAGTCAGATCCACCCGTGTTCCTGCTGGGTCACCTCCCACGGTCTCTGTTCTCCCATTGTTGAACTTTCCATTTCTTTACCAGTTCACCAGTCTTGTGCCCATCCATACATTTCTCTTCCCCTTTCTCAACCATTTATCCATCCTGTCATTCAGCACATGTAGTAGTGAGGACCACTAAGTGTGGAACTTGGAATGAGACATTGGAAGTAGAAATGTTTAATGACTGTCTTCTAAGTGATAATAATAGCGTGGGTATCCGGGAACTAAGACAGAAAATATCCCTGCCTCCCAGCAACTGGGGAGTGAAATAGATACCACAGCATAGACAGGCCTGTCTAGACCCTCTCCTCGTGGGGACTACTGAGTCTGCTGAGCACAGGTGTGGAGAGTTGAAGGAGAGCTGAGTGTATACCTTATGCTGCTCATGCTCTCAGTCACAAGGACCTAAGTTGAGTGTCTTACAGAGCCCAGACCCAAGGTAGAATGAAGAACTGTGGCCAAGAATACCCACAGTGTTAAGACCAGTGGCAAGGTGATGTCTTCAAGGTAGCACTAGAAAGCTTCACTCCATCATCTTCCATTCCTTTTACCTGTAAGAGATGCTGAAGGAAATTTCTGGAAGGAGCCATTCATTAACACATGTGAGGAGGACACAAGACCTCTTAGCTGGCAGCTGCCCTGGTGACCCCTTGCCTGAGTCACCCTCTGTGACATGATCTACCTCTCACACTGCACTCCTAGGCTTCACAATCCCAAAGCCACCACATGATCTCGTCACAGCTTCTACAGGCCTGGAGAAGCAGTGAGGACGTAGATGAAGAAAGGAATAGGTGGACTTCGAATTATCTTCTGGCCTCTCACCTCCCACCTCAGTGAGCAGCCCATGGGAGCCTCTACAAGTATAGACTGTCCATTTTGCCAAATCCCTTATATTTTTATGTGACTCAAATTTCCTATTTCTATCCAGCCAGTGGTCTATGCCTTCACCCATCTGTGAGACAGAATTTGATTCAGAGGCAGGAGATATAGGAAAGAGGCAGAAGAGAAGCTGGAGCTTTGGGCATTCTCACACCTCTGATGACCTTGGCCTCGTACCTCAGCCGCACTGGGATCTGCTCCTATTGTCCATGCAAATCGCTGCAGTGGCCTTGGGTCTTGGCAGATACATCAACTGTAAATAATTTGGCTTTAAAATGGATCAATTTGTCATCTTTAAGCCACATGAATTCTTTCCATCATCTAAGCTCCTAAGTGCTGTCTGTATTCATTTGTTCTCCCGAGCAAATATTTTCAGTTTACTTCATAAGAGCCTCCATTTCTAACTCATTCTGTGAAATCCTGATGAGGTAAATTTTTTCCCCATTTCCATTTATACAAACCACCGCGCCTTCCCAATTTCCCTGACCTGACAGTAAGTAGTATGAGAGAATCATTCATTTTAGAGAGAGAGGTACAATTTCATTCTAAAAGGTTTTGTGATACAAGTTCATGGCCAAGGACTCTTAAGGAGATTTTAAAATTAAGCCCATTTTCTTCTTCTAAGTTGGTGGAGATTTGAGAATGAGGAATGAAAATCTCAGTTCAGAAATCTCAGCCCAGTGACATCAGCATGGGTGACATGTCTGGGTGCATAGCACACGCCTTGACCATGAAACTCAAGCTGGGCTGTCTTGAGGACAATGCAGTGTCTCTAAGCTGGGGGCTTTGCTGCTTTGTGTCTAAGGTGCCTTATCCTCCCTCCTCTCTCCCTGGTCAGCATTGTGTCTCCTCCATCATACCTTTGTCCCAGTAGAAGCTATCTCAGTGCAGAGCAACAGTGAACTTCACACTAGCCCATCTGCTCCCAGTCTTTTCTCTATATCTGTCCCCAACCTAGAAGCCTGACCAAACTTCCCAGAAGTACATTAACTCTAATGCATTCCTATTTTGAGTGCATAAATGGATTCTTGCTCTAAAGTTAAGAATGAAGCCAGTGCTTACAGCACCACACAGGGCTCTTGCATTTTCTGACTCCCAGGTCCATGTCCAGCTCCTTCATCCAATCGCTATTCATTCTACATAGTCCAAGCTCACGTTTTGTGTGAGGACTTAGCCCAAGCTGGGTCCATTGCCAAAGTACTCTTCTCTACACCCATCCATAAAGCCTGCTATCCAGAGGACATTGCGGTACATTGTTTTAAATGTATTCTGAATGCTTGATTCATTTAATCTCCATCTGCACACATACATTTATACTCAGATATAAATTCCAGGCAATTAGGTAACATCTTTTTATTTATCTGTTGTTTTTCTTATTGTCTGGCACAGTGTAGATTATTCATTTGCATTTGTTGGTCGAGCGAATAAATATGTTGCAGGTGGTCGCTACAGGAGGGTCTTGTCTGATATCCTGTTAAGGCACTAAGTGTTTCTCTTCATCCATGCACACACAGGCTTCCTTTAACAGGACTAAAGCTACAACCTTACAGCTGCTTGTCTTTGAGCAAGTGCCTCACTTAGAGAAATGAGATGGAGGAGGTAGCACACACCTATAACCCCAGTACTCCAGAAGCAGAGACAGGAGAATCCAGAGTTTGTGCTTAGCCTGGGCTACATAGTAAAGCTTTCTTTCTTTTTTTCTTTCTTTCTTTCTTCCTTTCTTTCTTATTTATTTATTTATTTATTTATTTATTTATTTATGGCTTTTCAAGACAGGGTTTCTCAGTATAGCCCTGGCTGTCCTGGAAATCACTTTGTAGACCAGGCTGGCCTTGAACTCAGAAATCCGCCTGCCTCTGCCTCCCGAGTGCTGGGATTAAAGGTGTGTGCCACCACGCCCGGCTCATAATAAAGCTTTCTTACACACACACACACACACACACACCAAATGATTTTAGTTTGAGAGCTTTATATAAATGGTGTTTTCCCCTTGACCAGTTTTGAACTCTAATAAAGGATGTCATTGAAAATGAAAAACATTTTGAACCGTTTGCACATATAAACACAGAGTACAACTCCAAAAACCCTAAGATTTTCATTATAGAATGCATCTTCTTTAAATTGAGGGGATGTGGTTGGTTTTAAAATTGAGCATAAAACCAGAGCTAAATCTTACCAAGGTGCAGATTCAGAAAGCCTCCAGATGACTGGGCTGCCAGTATGTCACCAAGTCAAGCCAGTGAGTGATGGTTCTGTGGTATGGTTTTTGGACCACATTCTCCAAACTTTTGGAAATTCCCCTCACTGGTATTTTCCAACTGAGATGCCACATTGGATGACATTAAAGGGATTCAGAGAGGCACAGTTTGACAGAAATGAAGCTTTGTGCCTCTCATTTTGTTTTAAATCAGACCTCAAAGAGGTCTTGCTGATGAGGTGAGGCTGTTATAATGTGAAAGGTGGCTAAAGTGTTTTCAGGAGACTTCATCTGCTTTCTCCCTTTGTGGCCAAGCAAGCTCTAGTTAAAGCTGAGGCTAGGCAGTGTCTAGGATGAGATAAGCATCCCAGGTCCTTAGACACCTGTTTGAGTAACATGTCAGACTCTGTACATGATTCCTCTATCAGGGTGAGATATTCTTGACAGAAGCAGCTTAAGGAAAAAAAATGTTCATTTTGGCTCATGAGCTCAGAGGATATCAGTCAGTCGGGATAAGGAGGCACAACTTCAGGATTGGCTTAATCTCTGTCAGCAGGAACATGAAGCGACTAATCACATTATAGTAACAGACAAGAAGCAGAAAGGCTGGGCTAGCACCAGAAGGGCATTATCATCTTCAAGAACCACCCAGGAGACCCACTCCTGATAGCTGGCCACATGTCCCCAAAGGCTCAGCAACCTGCCAACAGCACCACCAGCTGCTCAAACTCTTGGCTGTGTGTGGGCCACTCCCTGTGTATAAAAACCAATTGGCATGTTATACATCAGGAGTGCCCAACACTTTCATACTTTCATCAGACTCTCAGTGTGACAGGGAGGAAAAGCTTAAAGTGTGGTTTTCAGGGACAGGTACCCAAGAAGTTAGGGGAGAACATACTGCAAATTGTACCCCCTGAAAGAGTCACATGGGAGCATTCTTCAGGTATACTCTAGCAAGAAGGCTTAGGGGGTGCCAGGAGGGGCGGGGAGAGGGGGAGTGAGCATGAATGGAGACTAAAGCTTTCAGGATTCCAGACTTACCTCATCTAGGAAACAAACTCAGTGTGGATGGTCTCATCATACAATCAGGCATTTGCCATTCTTTTAAGGAACAGAATTAGGTTAGGCATTTGCTGGGAAGAGTGAAAGTCTCCAGGCAAACAGCTTCTGAGTTGGATGACGATTTTTCATATTTAGAATGTCTCCTTAACAGCATAAAAGTCACGGTCTGGTTACTAATGTTCACTGCAAGATGGAAATAGCCTTTAATTTTCCTTGTAAAATGTTACATGTTGTTATTTTTTTTAAGAGGTATGAAAATTCAAGGAAGAAACCTAAGCATAGTACCTATTTTTTTTTCTAAAAATGTTATGCGATATGTTTACACCAACAATGGGTAGATGCTACTATGTGTGCTTTGAGATTGAGAGCCTTGTAAGAGATAGACATTGAGAAGGACAACTTGCTGTGCACATCCAAAAAAGAGAACTTGTGCTGTTCTCGCCCTCAACAGCTTCATCCAAGGAAGGGACAGAGTAGGGATCGCTTTTCAGGGCATGATACGAGGGCATAGAGCTGATGTCAATGTGGAGAAGGACCTTAAAAGGTGGCAGGGTGCCTATGTCAAGTCTGTCTAGTCTAGCCAATCTATCTAGCACAGAGCCAAGTGCTTTAATCACCTGAAGAAAGACAGGGTGCTGTGTTGTATTTGCCCTGTGCTTTCCCTGGCATCTTTACCACTTCATCTTTACATGTGAGGAACGTTCCCTCAAGTACAGAACTTTTCCAGAACCTATAGCCAGAGCTCTAGCAGTCAGGAGCAAATCAAGGAGTTGAGAGGTGGCTGCCAATAAGATGTTTGCCACACAAAATAAAAACCTATGTTCTTTTTGGACTTTTCTTCATCTACTTATTTGGGGATAGGCCCGTGGACATTTCTAACAAAGGTTCAAAGATGGAGGCCACCTGAGGGCAGAGCAAGGAGTAGGATTGATGATAGCCTCTGGTGACAGAGCTCTAGTTGACCGGATTACACATTGTCAGGATCTTATGGACCCCATTTAAAATAGCTCTGAGGTTTGTGTAACAGAGGATAGGGATGCATACACATGTGCAAGCAAGCACACACACATGTACACATACATAAACACACCATACACACACATGTACACACACACACACACACACACGTCTCATACCTCCTAATCACTAGGCACAGAAGTTCAGTAACGTGGTGTGTTTTGCAAAGGAGACAGAATTCCAGTATGGCATTTGCAGGGGTGAAACCATTAGGACAGTCTTGGCTGTTGTCTCTGTCAATTCAGAGAACATTTCATAAAATGAAAATCTGTGCTAAGCTGGTTTCAGTGATCAAGAACTTGACTCTGCCTTTGAAGTCAATAAAGTTCCCTCTTTGAAAGGTATTCGAACTGTGGACAGTTACCAGTCTGGGAAGGCTGACCCCTGAAGGGCAATATATACACACATCACATTTGCTCTTGACTTTTAAACTCACAGTAGTATCAGTAATTCAAGAGATGGAAAGCCACACCTTTAGAATTGATTGACAGAAAACTATAGAAACTCTTGACTTGATGGTTCTCTGCACTTGGGTACCAGTGCACTTTGCCTCTAGGCGTGACTACCTAATGCTCTGACCCAATCTCTATTGGAATAGAACTAGCAGAAGCCTTTAGAGCAGAGTGGGTATTTTATTACTAAAAGGAACAGCATATGGAGCCATGAGAAGCATTTTTAGGCATGGTTGTATTGCTTGTAGATAGCACAGACTTACATCTGAAACATGGTATCCTGAGTCGCATATTTTTGTCAGGAAAGGAGGGTGTCAGGATTGATGCTGCATCCTCCAATAGAGAAGCCCAGTGTATCTTCCCAAGAACTTACAATGAAAATCAGACTTGTCTCCTTACTACAGCCCAGAGAACACCATGCTCTGTGGTTATATCTTTCTGTCTAGTCCAGCCCTCTGTCTTTCTGCCAATCATTTGAGGATTTATCTGCATCCAACACTTTGCTGGGAAAAGGTAGTGGCCAGAGTCTGTTGTTGTGCTAAACTCATATGCACACGTGCGTGCAAAGTCAGGCTGGGGAGAGATGCCCACTGCAGAAACCACAGTCATCTTCCTTTCTTGGCTCTCTCACTTGCTTTCTTACAGCAGCCACTGGAGAGGAAAGACAGCCAGAACAGCTCCCAGCACAGCGTCTCCAGCCACCGGAGCCTGCACACTGCATCCCCGAGCCACGGCATACAGGTGCTCCCTGAGTACCTACCTGCAGACGCCCCTGCTCCAGATCAGACTGACAGCTCTGGGCAGAAAAAGCCAGATCCTTTTAAAATCTGGGCCCAGTCCAGGAGCATGTATGAAAACCGACGTGAGTAACGCCTGGGTTCCTGCTTTTCCGGGCCCTTTCCCGCTGTCTAACTTGCTCATAATCGAAGAGGCCTAGGTGTCAAGTGATCAGATAGAGGTAAAGAAGGTGGGGAGCCAGATAAAATCCTGGATGATGTCTCTGTTTTGAGGAAGCCAGGGTAAAGAGGTGGTTGCTAAGAGCCACGGTCTTCAGTTCTTTCCCAAGTGGGCCCTAGCACACTCTGCGTGCCTGTCTGGCAAAGCTCCTCAGACACACAACAGAGCACAATTGTGATTTGGGGTTTTTAAAGTTACTGATAATGTTTTTTATTTTCCCCTCTTCCATCTTTATAAACATTTCCCTTCAAAAGGTGGGGGGAAAAAACTTACAGAGGATGATTGTAGCTTAATTATCTATATACTGGTCAGGTGCTCTCTTGGGAAAACACTCACAGGGGATGGTTGTAGCTTAATTATTTATACACTAGTCAGGTGTGCTCTGTGTTCTGCCTTTTTACTAGACAGACTTGGAAAGATGGGCTTCAGAACTTCCCAGATCTTAAAAACCTAAAATTCCCTCCGTCTTTCTTGTCTTTCTTTTTTTAATGACTACTGCGGACGCTCACCATCAGTAATCTTTATTATTTTATCAAAGCAGATCCCTAAAATGCCCTGGGCTTGGTAGAAGCACATCAGGCCTTTTGGAGGCTTTGCTGTCACTAACATTTTTCTCTCCAGATGTTGGTCAGTGTGCCCTGGAATGAGGCAGCATGTGTTAGGAGGGAAGACATTATTTGTGACTTGGGAGAAGCTGAGAGCAAAAACAGCATTGCTTTGCCTGGCTGCCCGTAGCATGGGTTTTGTCCCTAGCCGCAATCTCTATGGAGATTGTAGCCCAGAAGCTGATGAGAGGTTGAGAGTTCTTCCTCACCAACCACTCTGACTTGGCTGTGTAGCATACCTGTGCTGGATGAAGGATGTTTTAGGACACTCCCATTGTTCTGTGACAAAGAATAAAGAGAATGTGTAAGGCCAATAACCCCAAGGAAAAAAACTGACCAAGCCCTTAGGTTAAAGTCAACAATTAAGGGGCACATGATAAGCTCACCTCTTGCCAATTATCAGCTGTTGGAAGTCCCTTGAAGTATCATCAGGGTACAACAGTGAGCAATTAGATAGGCTGTGGTACTGGCCCAGCCTCAGCAGGCTGACAAAAGGCAGCTGATTTGGAAGTGGAACACGCATATCTACCTACCTCACCCAAACTGAGGAAGATGCCATCAAACTATTCTGGAAGCCAGACTCAAGGAAATTTCCCAAAGTTGAGCATCCTTTATCAAAAATGCCTCCAACTTCAGATTTTGAAATATTTGCTTATCCATAATGAGATAGTCTGAGAATGGGACCTGAGTCTAAATTTCAAATCTGTTTCTGTTTCGTATATCCCTTACACGCAAAGCTAGAATGTCATTTTAAACTGTATTTGCAGTGCTTTTATTTGTGAATGTAAGCTTTATGGCATGGCCTTTTCTTTGTGCGGTATTACGTCAGTACTTACAAGCTTTGGGTTTTAGAGCATTTGAGGTTTTCAGATGAGGGATACCAACTGGTATAAACCTGGGCTTCGTACCTGGATTCCTCTCTAACTGTAGTGATTTCTCTTCAAAATACCACTGAAGGAAGGCATGCCTTCTGAAGGAAAATATTCCATATTCCCTTCACATCTCTCTCTAACCATGTGGCTTCTTCAGTCAAGGATCCAACTTCAGGGGATGTTGAGTGATCACTTTATTGACCATGGCCCTGCTTTCTTCAGTACCGAACACATTATGATTGAGTTTTCCGTGGTCCAGTCATTTTGTGATCCAATAAATCATTCCCTGAACTATTGGTGTGTCCTCCTGGATTGACAGGACGCTCTAAGCACATGCTCAGTGGTAGGCATATTTACCCCAAAGCAGCAGTATCCCTTGGGATTTGGATATTCAACTTTTAAGAGTTTTTACCAGGAAAAGAAATTGGAATTATCCAGTATGGCTATACCCAGTTTCTATAAGCACTGACATTGCTCAAGTGGAGGTAGACAAGCATTTGGAAATCTTTCAGTTTTGCTCCTTGTACTTTGTGTAGCATCAAAGCAATCAGGAGCACAAGGGAAAATCAACGCCTCTTTGGGGATTGGAGGTTCTGTGATAGAGTGATAGTAGCAGCCCAATGGCTGTTAAGAGCTACATAGATTTTTTTTTATTTCTCTACTAAGTGAGAATAATGAAAATCCACCCGCCCCCAGTATAATTATTCTGTCTATTACAGATACTCTTCTTTCCATGGTACCTACTGATGAACCTGTATCAATCTTGCCTTTGAATTAGTATTTGGCTTAATCTCAAAACTGTTTCTCCCATTGCCCTAAGTTATTTTGTATTTTGTCTTTTAAGAACATTTAAAAAAAAAAAAGAGGAATATCTGGATGGAGGGAATTCCCTCCCCATCCCATGATAACAGAAGCAAATACTGAAGGAGAACTAAAGTCAGTCACATTAAATATACACATTACTCCCTTAATGTTTAAATACCTTTTCCTTTTTATTAAACTTCATTGTTAAAGGCGACATAAAGATAGACACACACCTGACCATTTCCTTTACATGGTCTAGGCATTTCGAAAAATAACATCCTCTCAATTTAGCCATCTGCCTGAGCAGCAGTGTCCCAATGATTTCATCTGAGTTACAAATATGTTAATAAATACCTTTGAAGGATTTCAGTGTTAGTTAAAGACTTGAAGTCCTTTAAATAAGCCATCTTGCCTGTTTTGTATTTTCTCTAGATAACAGGCCAGTTGGATCCGTGTCTTTAAAAATGACATGATTGGTCTTATTAGCAGATGTTCACACAGTCACCTAGTACACAGCAGCATTTACTATAAAAGAAACTCCAGTGCTTATAACTAAAGTATTTGCCTGTTTGTGGCATAGCTTGAAAAGAAAGCAGTCAACACTGTCATCTTAACCAGCATTAGAAAGCTGTCCTTTAGGGAGTTGTGCTTACAAGTCTGACACCAGGAATTTAAGATGATTATAACAATTTCTATGTGTGTGTTCATTCAAAGTCGACGGATTCCGTGATTGCATCTCAAACAGAAGAAAGACTATTCTGGTTTGAACTGCCTAGAATTCACTAGGGCATGCTTCAGCCTAAGAGCAGAGTCTCTGGGGATTGATGCGCCCCCAAATAATCAGTGTTGGTGTGTAATGGTGGCACGAATGCACGTCCATTTTCTCAAAAGGCAATGAGAATGTAGACAGCTTTCTTGTGTTTGTGACATGAAGCAAGGTCATTCAAGAAGGTGGTTAAAGCCTAATTAAACCTAAGGATCCTTGACAGTACCAGTACTGAAGCCACAGGAAGCCCTCAGTGTTCAGTTAGCTTTTTGACATGTAAAACACCATGAAAAAAAAAGTGAAAACCAGAACCAAGCTACCACCCTTTGAACCCAAAGCAGCCGCGACCTTTATTGTGATGCTGAATTGAACATCCCTTACCAGTCACAATGAAGTTAAAATGGACTAAGAAAGAACACATATTAAGCTTTACACAATTGTGAAATTGATATTCCAGCTATGTCACCTTCGCCTGCATCAGGATTGAGCAAGGGTGAAAGAGACAGAGAAATCAATTCCACGAATTTTGGAGAATGTCAGAGTAAGGATCTGCCGCAAACTTTTGCTCCTCCATTGTCATCCATCCTGTTTGATGTTCCCATCTGTCTGGGGAGAAGTCCACAGAAGCGAGGGAAGAGAAAAAAAAGTGCATGTATTGGCCGAACATAAACCAGGCATCAGATAAGATTAGGGGGTGACGTGTGTGTTTTCACAGTCTGTGCCAGTGGTGACACCAGGGCCTGGTGACCCCACTCGCACTACACTTCAAGGAAAGTCATTCTGCTACTTTGTTAAGTGACCACGACCATTACCAGAAGCAGATTAGCTACAGAGATTGACCCCTCGGTGAGGATTTAAGATGCACACAGATGGATCAGAGCTATAAGTTCTGTAAGACTGGCCTCACTAAAATACTAACAGTAATTTAAAAAAAAAAATAGTAATTTGGGGGAAATGGCCTCACCTTGCTGCTCTCTAAAATACAACCTTTGAAATTAGAGAGTGAGAACATTTGGGGGGAGTAAACCTTAGTACTCTTTATACAAAGAACTAATATCATAGAAGATAAAAATTGAATACCATGGTATGGGTCAATATCAATTCACAGGTCAAAGTTATATTTATTTGGGTACACAGTTGGTAAGAAAAATAAAATTGTTAGTAGGTTAAAATTAAAGTATCAGAAGACTTCCTTTGTCGCATGTCTGTGTTGGTGTTTGTGTCTGTGTGTCCTTGTTCATTGTCCCAAATGTCACAAGGCACCTTTTTTTTTTTTTAACTTGCCATTTTCTTGTTGATTCTTGAAAGGAAGAAAACTTTTTTTCCTGTGGACTAACTCGGGTGATTGACCTAAATCTGTGGGGTCTCCTCCTCCAAATACCATGATAGCTGACACCTCATTGCCACATAAAGCAGGAAGGAGCTACTTTTTGTTTTGTTTTGCTTTTTGGGTTTGTTTTTTTTTTTTTTTGTCCCTGTAGGATGGAGAAATGACAGTGTATGACAGTGTGTTATGTGATGCTGAAGGAAAAAGGTTCTGGGCTGAAGGCCTTTGCAGAGGTTCTTTAATTGCTCACAGAAAGCTCCAGCAGCCAACTATACTGGCTGAAAATCACCAGTGGCCTTTTGGGATACTAGTTTTCTTCCCTGTATAACCCAAAAGACAGAATACCCTCTGAGTTTGCTTGTTATTTCAATGGGGCAATTAACAGCAAGCATCGTCTACTAAGCTACTCACACAGAAATGAATTATGTATGTATGTATATATAATGTGTTCAAGGAAATATCTGTCTCTAATGGTTTCAGTAGGAATTCCGTGGTATAGCTGGGTTTACCTTCCTTGGCATTTTACAAGTTAACAAGTTAACCTCAGCATTTATAATAAAAGAACTAGACTCACACACCTAGGTAGAGCCCCAGTGTTAAAGTAGCTCAAGCAAAATATCCACGTGTGAGCAAGTACACTGTGCCTTGTACTTACGTATTTGTCTTGTTCCCCTTGGATGATTCATTTTCTATGCATCTTAGGCTCTAGACAAAGCACTAAAATGGAACAGTTCTCCCCAATGTGAAATCTAAGCCACCATTTTCATCTTTCCTGTCCCATCATACAAAATTAGAGAAGATGAGAATTAAAAATCTCAGGCCTGGATACTCCTACAGCCCAAAATATAATTAATGAAACAAATAAGAATGTGTGGTGGTAATTTAATGCCCCTTCAGGATTCACTGCAACTAAATTATAACTTATTCTCTTTAACTAAAAGTTGTATCACTTTATAGACTGTAAATATGTACACACTTTGCATGTACCTTAAATACTCAATTAGAATGGCATCAAAGTAACCACTTGTATTGTCTCAGGGCAGTGACAGTGCAGTTGTATAGAATGAGCTCATGCACAAGAAGCATTTGCTAGAGTGTATCAAGAGCTTCATTTTAAAGCACTAGGTCATTACTGAGTGTTAGACATAAAGTAGCAAGTTATCGAATAATGAGTTATTACATATAATGTTCCAATACCATAGGTAAATTAAGGGAAAGTTGTAATTTAGTAATGAGACACAGTTAATTGCTCAGAAGATTCTGTCCTCACTCGACCCTAGGGACAAAGTCTGACAACTCAGGGGTAATAGGACTAAAATCGTATTAAACTCTATTTACCAGTCCTAGAGTTGTTTTGTTTTGTAATGGTCCCAGGGATCAAACCCAAGGCTTGGGGAAGGCTAGACGAACAGTATACCTTCAAGCTGTGCATCCCATAGCCCTTTAAAGTAACATTTTTTTTTTCCTCACAAAATTGATCTCGTTTCAAATTACTGGTGTCACTGGTCTTGATTATGATAGGAGAAAAGAAAATAATTAAAAATTAATTAGAGATTCTCTTTAGCCCAAGCCACAATACTTATCCTCTCAGTAAGATAACAAATCATTTAAAGGAATATTCCAAACTATAGAGCCTATGTCTTCTCCATAGAGAGGCTCACTACAGGGGATTTTATTCGTGGATGCTTGCTTTGTAGTGCAACACATGGTGATTTAATTTACTTGATTCCTGTTGCAGCAATGCTGGGAAGAGAGGCCCTTTCTGACTCCTGGCTCATCTGTCCATGATGGTGTGAGCTAAAGTAGGAATTTATCATGTGCTCCATAGTCCTTTGGAGAACTGAAGAGCTGACTGGCCCTGCTACTTACTTGTGCCCCTTGTTGTCACCCAGCCATGACCTTTTCTTTAGTTGCCTGTGACGCTTTTATCTGTGCATACACCATCCATCCTGGTCCTGTTTGTACTCATCTTAGACACCTGATCCCTTTTATTAGTGAAATGATCTTTCTCCCTTCTTCCTTCTCCGCAGTTCCAGATTACCAGGAACAGGACATCTTCCTCTGGAGAAAAGAAACCGGATTTGGATTTAGGATTCTGGGTGGAAATGAACCAGGGGAACCCGTGAGTCTTTTATCTGTTTCCTTCCCCAGTGCTGTTTGCTAAGGCTTCAAAGGAAAGCCGCAGCAATGACAGATCACCAAGATAGGAATCCAGCTAGCTGTCGCTCTGGGCTCTTTCATGCTGGGTAGTATGGATCTCAGACTGGCTTTTTGTGGAGCTGCATGTGTTGTTGTTGTTGTTGTTTGTCTTGAGGAAGAAGGAAAGTAATGTTCTGTACAGCTTTTGTGTGTGCTGGGGAATTTGAGCAGCTGTCCACACACACACACACACACACACACACACACACAGAAGGAAAACAAAGGGCAAACTGAGCATCCTAACAAAGCTCTGAGGCATGTGCTACAGGGAGAGGGTGTACGTATACTTGAGTAGACAGTATCGGGAGGGGTCTGTGTAGTAAATGACTAGAGCACAGAGGGAACTTCCCTAGGCAGCAGTACTGGTTCAGGAAAATGGCACCCTGTCTTTAAAGAACAGAAAAAGGACCCTGAACAGTGATGTAGAAACACCAAGTCTCCTCCCTGGGCCTCAGTCTCTTAGAGTAAGTTGACTTTAACGTCACAACGTCCTTTGCAAGGAAAACAAAAGAGAAGAAGCCTTGTCCCTTTGGAATAAAAGCTGTTATTCCTGGAGCAGTTACTGTGTGTGTGGTGTGCTCGCTAAAGACTTCTAGCACCTGTTCTCTCCGTTATCCAGGATGTATTCCTGTTTTTCAAACCAGAAAATAAAAGCCCCAGAAAGATTAATTAACTGGCCCAAGGTCACAGAGGTAGTATAAATGGAGGGTCTGACACAACCTAAGTCCTTCATCCTTTTTTTCCTGTACCTTCTAAACTCTAAATGTCATGTAAAGGAAAGGATAGCATTATTGTCTACTGAGAAGGCAAAGCCACACACCAATATTTAAACTCACATTTAGTGAATGGTGAAACTTCAAGAAGTTGGATATAAGCATTCCTCTGCCTTATGGTCCTGAAAGATGGCCAGACTGCTTCATTTTCCCCTCCTTTTATACTGTTTAGTGAAATGCTCTACTGCTAAGCAGACAGTACTAGACCCTTTAAGAGAAGAAGTGTCAATATAATTAGTGGGGTGCAATGAAAGTGAGTTTCTTGAATCAACAGGAAATGAGGAAAAGCCTTTCATGTAAGGAAATAAAGTGGTCGTTTTCCCAGAGTAGAAGAAAAATACATGATTGACAGACCACAGATGCATCTATTTCAGAGAGCCCTGTAACAAATAGTTACTCTTTCCACAAACTGCTACAGGACCTGGCACAATGCCTTATACACAGTAGGTGCACAATGCCTTATACACAGTAGGTGCTCAGTAATTGTTTGTGGGATGCATGTGGATATGAGTAAACTGAATTTATTTTTAGAGATGCATGGGCCATCAGTCTTGATAGTAAACCCAACACAGGGCAGTGTTTCACCCGTCATCTGATTACTCAACAGATTTATATCGGTCACATCGTACCGCTGGGTGCTGCTGACACAGACGGCCGCCTGAGGTCTGGAGATGAATTAATCTGTGTGGATGGGACACCAGTAATTGGGAAATCACACCAGCTCGTGGTCCAGCTTATGCAACAAGCTGCCAAGCAAGGCCATGTCAATCTCACAGTGAGGCGGAAAGTGGTGTTTGCCGGTATGTTTCTCATTCATTCCTCCAGACCGTGCTCTGTCTGCGTCTGCCTCCTCAAGCTTCTATTTTAGCAAATGTTTGCAAATGTGATCGAGCTCAGACTTTCCAGATGGTTTCTTTCTCTCCAGCCCTGCTGTCATTCAGATGTAGTTTAATATGCTGTTTGCATATGATACAGAAAGACATCCAGAGAGTGCTAGTTGACCATACATTCTCCCGCCTCTTGCCCCCTCAGCAACCAGAACTCAGACTTCCTCTTCACTAGGTGATAATCCTCTCAAGAGCCCATCAGGAAAGTGAGAAAAGGTCAGCTCGGGATGCAAAGAACAGAAGCCAGGTTTGGGCTGCGAAATGAGCTCGCCCTCACCCAGCACCTTGCTCTTGTTTTGCCCCTCAAGGCTTTTCTTTGTCCTTCACTGGAAAGCCAAGGAGCTGGCTGGTTCTAGGGAATCCCTGATTTCCTCTGCAATTTTTAAAATACCCTTTCAGGATCAACTCACAAAGAACACTTCTCCAAATGCTCTCCGGTTTTAGCACCCCCTTCCCGCCACGCCTGTGCCTCGGAGCGTACTTCCGTCTCTGACTCTGCCACTTTAAGAAAGCTGCCACATATCTGTTCTTTCCTGAAGCATATGTCTTTCCAGTTCACCTTTGCATCCAGCCTGTACTCAAAGCCGGTATGGCAGACTCCAGAAGAGGATGGTTAACCATGGCGTCAGTTGATTTACTGAACAAGTATGATGTGAAAGCCTGTGAGTTCGCTGTAGTCATAATATCAGAGTAGCAGTTACCTACCAGATCAAATTAATTGGCCCTTAAAAAAAATACTATTGTAGCTTACTTTAAGTGACATATAAGTAATTACAATATGATGTTATTAAATGCCAATATAAGAGTCTAATGGCAGCCATTGAAAACGGTCTCACTCCACCACAGATTGTGTCCTTAGAACTCATTCCAGACCACCAAAGCTCTTTTACCATGCAGCTGGTGGCAGTCAGCTAGTTTGGTTTGAGTTTTGAGATGACTTGAAAACTATTTGATTTCCCTGATTTAAAGTAGTAGCAAGACAATGTAAATTTCACTCTATTATTTCAGGTTTACTTTGAAAGACTTAAACGTATGGGATTTTTAGCATGTTGGTCCTTTACAGACATCATATTAAGTGAAAGCAGGTAAACAGATAGCAAGCAGAAAGGGGGAGGACCGGAGAGTTGTTCTTCAATGGTGAGGGCTTCCCGTGGGAAAGCTGATGAAATTCTGTAACTGCGTGACCATACACCTGAGTTACATGTAGCGACTGTCAGATTGTAACATTTGTGCTTCCCATAATCAAGAACATCTATGAAAGTAAAAGCTGTGTGGATAAAGGTAGTCCCAGGCACAGCCTGCAGCAGCACACACTCCTTTTGGTACCTGGTTCCACCTAGGGTGTGGACTAAGAATGTTCTCCTCAGTAGCTGACTGAGGTTGGAAGGAAGCCAGTGAGTGCCTCTAGCTCTGTGTTTGGAGTAGATGTTTACAGCTGGGAACCGGGGAGAGCAGTTAAGTGTGCCTACCATGACTCCTCATGAATCCATCTGTGTGAGTCTTACAGGTACAACCCTTCACAGCCTCCTGCCCAATGAAGAAGTAAACACTGAGCAAACATGACAGGAGGCGGAGGAGGGGAGATCTGCGAGTCAGGGAGCCTGTGGAGCTACAATCCTTGCCTTCACTGGCAGAGCTCATACAAGAGGCCTCTCACAATTCCTTCCTACACAGGAGAAATTCAGAACTGGATGTGGCTGTAGACTGAATGGCATTATGGATATTGTCACTGTACTGTCTACCCTGTAAATACCATCTACCTCCTATATACAGGACTATTTAGGAGTCCTCTTTGGGAGTCAGTGTGTATCGTCTGCCTTCCTAGAGCCTGACTGTTAACGTTTCCACAGCAAGGCTGCATTTCATGCCTGTGTGGCAGTTCTCTGAGTCGAGGCAAGGATCGCTCGCGTCTTGATTTTTTTTTACAGGCGGGGAAGTTGGAAGTGTGGTTCCCAGAAGAGGAAGGGTTCCTCTTCTGGGAATCAAATGGTTTAGACACACATCTCTCTTGCAGTCCCCAAAGCAGAGAATGAGGTGCCCTCACCAGCCTCATCACACCACAGTAGCAACCAGCCCGCGTCCCTGACGGAGGAGAAACGCACACCGCAAGGCAGCCAGAACTCTCTGAACACTGTGAGCTCCGGCAGCGGCAGCACCAGTGGCATTGGCAGTGGTGGCGGCGGGGGCAGCGGTGTGGTGAGCGCTGTGCTACAGCCCTATGATGTGGAGATTCGGCGTGGGGAGAACGAGGGCTTCGGGTTTGTCATCGTGTCCTCTGTGAGCAGGCCCGAAGCGGGCACAACCTTCGGTGAGTGCTAGAAAGGGTCCAGGATGGATTCCCAGTTTAGGAAGTTTACTGCCCTGACAGTGGCTCTGAGCTTAGCTCTCAGCAGAAATGCCTGAACGCTTTTTCGCTTCATACATTAAAGTCATAGTTGGAGGTGAAGTTTATTTGGTAGGTTTTGTTGGGTCCCCTTCCCCACTGCCCGCTTTTAGCTTTCTTTCTAAATGTGTGGCCGTGCACAGCTTCAGGTACACAGAAGACCTTATGTCAGATTTGAATAGCTGCCCCTGGGTAGGATAAAGGATTATACAATGGTTGCTAGCGAAAGACCTGAGAAAGTTCCTAAGTAGAAGATATTAATAACAATGGCCTCAGAAAGTCCTAAGGATTTTTAAAAGCAGCAGATGTTGGTAAGCATGCCTAGGGAAAGCAGAGGTGTAGAAAGTAAGAAAATGAATCTCCCCCCATCTCATATGGCCTTTCTCTGTCCCAACCTGAATGCTGCCTGAAGTTTTAAATGACCCTCTATTGTTGCTTTAGAATCTAGCTAAACGCAGAGTCATTTGATTTTGGGGTCTTATTCAGGTCTTGGGTTTTACTGAAGTATGGATAATGTTTTGTAATCTTCTCCAAATATTAACCTCTCCTGGGTGGATTCACAAAGGCAAACAGGAAACCAGTTGAATCTCTGAGTCTCCTCCTGTTGCAGTGGGTGTGCCCCTCCTTCCTGAATCCTTTCTGATTCAGTCCTTTGTCATCTCCAGAGCACACTGGAAAGTGATAGGAGATAGGAAAAGTAATGATACAGGCTTCAGTTTTCTCTCAAATGGCTCAACCCCATAGGTCCTTGTGGCCAGAGGCAACTCATTGAGGTCAACAAAGGGCTACATCCTTTTAACATTCTGAGCCAATAGAACCCACTCTGTCTCCAGTTAGTCTTGATAAGTTGCTTCTTGCTAAAGGGGACATTCAGCCTGGTCTGCCCATGTGTGACTGCAGTAACCACACCCATTACTAACCATGCTCCTCTGCGCTGCGAAGATCAAGTCATCACGGCATGGCCCAACGCATGATCCACCATCAAGGCACCGGTTTTTAATTTTGTTTTATTTTGCTTTGCTTTTTAAATTACCCCCAAAGAGTTTTCTGCCAACTTTAAAGATAACCAGAAACAGGGGAAGGGAATCCCAAGTTGTTTTACCCCCCAAATCTCCAGTGTACCCCAGTGTACCGTAGTTCTTGTTTTCAGGCTCCAGCAAGAAAACGCAGGTATGTCAGGTGACAGGCCCTGTCAGTCAAGTGACAGGCTCTGTCAGTGTGGATGAAGAGTATTGAACGTTTTCACTCACGGTTGGATCTTTTGATTATTTTCCTTGGGTTCTTACAATCAACAAATTGAACTTTTCCCTAACACCTTGCGCGAGACTGCTGAGCTATGCAGAGCCTTTCTTCATGCCTGCTGTTTGAGATCCTTGTCCTGCAGGTTGGCCTTAGAGCCGAGCTGCATTTTCTTTGGACCTTGGTCCCATGTGGACCCCTTCCGCTGCACCTCCTGCCTGCATTCACAACAGCTCACTTGGCTTTTTAAAATTCTTTGAGTTTGGCATTCCACTTAGTGACACAGACTCAGTCAACTCCTCCCTCCATTCAGATTTGAAGGAGTCAGTGTGTTTTTCAGATAGTTTCCCCTTCAGGTCAGAATTATAGTGAAGGAGTCTGCACAGTTGACTCTGTTGTCCCCACCCCCACCCCACCCCTGTATTAATTTTGTCACCATTTCCAAAAGGTGGCCCAACAGTGTCGCTGTTTTGATAATTCTGAGAAGACAAATTCTAAAAGTCTGCATAAAAACCATTGGAACTCAGCCAGGTGGTGGTGGCACAGCCCTCAGGAGGCAGAGGCAGACAGATTTCTCTTGAGTTAGAGGCCAGCCTGGTCTACAGAGCTAGTTCCAGGACATCCAGGTTCAACACTAAAGCCCTGTGTCAAAAGCAAACAAACAAAGCAGGCACACATTGGAACTCAACACACAAGCACCTGGTTATACCAGAGCACCCCTCAAAGACAGCTTGCCCTGCAGAGTGGCTCAAGCATGCAATAAACCTGCAGATCCCTTCCACCCTGTTTCATATCCTATTATGTCTGCCTGTAAGTCCATGAGTCAACACAGATGATTAAAGGAAAAGAGCAAGGGGATGACTTGAGGCAAGCTTTGCTTTGCTGTCCTCAGCATGAGTAGGTGCTAGATTTTCACTATGTCCCTTTAAGGGCATTTGCTTGTGAGGCAGGAAGAGGCTCCAAGCTAATGAGCCCACCAGGGCCTCCCTGAGAGCTCCTGACTTGGGCTGACTGAACATGGATCCCTAAGTGTCTGTCTTGGTGCTCTCCTGGCTTATCTTATGCCTTTCCTAAAGTTTCCATCAGCGTACATAGAGCAAAGGTGTCGCTCCACTCTGTGTTTTCACATTGAACTTTTAATGCTAGCCAACTCTTAACCTCCCCAGAAGCCCAGTGATTATTTTTGTAAATGGAGAAAGAACAAAACATTGGCAGAAGCGTTAATAACAGTTGGCAAAATGAAGTGGCAGGAAGACAGAATGGATAAAAGCATCCACCCCAGCTCTGGGGTTTATATGTACAGCCCCAAAATAAACCAATGGCCACCAAGTTATTTTGGGGTTTCAAGACTCAAGTTGTCAAATACCCCAAATTCTAATTGTTTTAAGGAGAGAATCTGGGGTTTTGCCATCATTTTAAAGTAAAAAGGACTGTGACCTTGAACTGTAGACTCGGGGCTGTGGCTTTTTAGACACCCTGAGTATTGCCAATGTTTTGACCATCAGCACAACGCTCTCCTTTAATAACATTTGCTTGATGCTTTAATTAATTAACACTTAACCTTCTCTTTCCCTTTTCAACCCTTTTCTCCTCCCTTCACTATATTCCCACATAACTTAAAAAAAAAAAATGAAAACTCAATACCAAAGCAGGCAATGCATGTGTGGCTATGCCTCACAAAATAGGTCGAATTATTGAGGGGAGCCCTGCTGACCGCTGTGGCAAGCTGAAAGTAGGAGACCGGATCTTGGCAGTAAATGGATGCTCCATCACCAACAAATCCCATTCTGACATTGTCAACCTAATCAAAGAAGCGGGCAACACAGTGACTCTCCGCATCATCCCCGGGGATGGTAAAGTATACCCATATCTATCTATCTATCTATCTATCTATCTATCTATCTATCTATCTATCTATCTATCTATCTATATCTCTATCTATCTATCTCTATCTCTATCTATCTATCTCTCCCTCTCTCTCTAGCTCCCTCCCTCCTTCCCTCCCTCCTTCCCTTCCTCTCTCTCATCTTCCCCCATTTTTGTCCGTGAGTAACTGAACATTTGATTTTGATGTAGAGGCAGCTTTATCCATCCCTAACTGAACATGCCTATCAGACGAACCAGAGCCATTGTTACTAAACTCCTTCTCACTCTCTGACTAATTAATCCTCTAGCCTGGTCATCCCACCTTAATGCACACAGTAAAATCTCCAGCTTTCTCTGTTTCTTTTTTCCCTTGCTCTTCTTGTCTTCAGAGCTATAGGAAAACTTGGCTGTGGGGAGTAATGACAGACTCATAGGGTAGCTGAAAGGTTTTGATTTTTTTTTTTTTACATTTTCTTTTTTTCCAACAATCACTGAAATGTGACATCACAAAACTTAGCTAACAGCAATGCAGAGGCAAAACTGTTTTTTTTTTTTTTTCAAAATAAGAGGAAATATCAATACTTTTGATTTAATGACCAGTTCCTAGGCCATAGCCTACTTGGTTTGAAAGATTGGATGTCGATATGTTTGACAGGTCATGTACATTAAACTTGGAAGTACCCTTGTTTACTTGGGTCCTTTTATTTGGTTCTTTTTCCACCCGTGGCCATTCTGCAGTTGGCTATGCCTGCAGTGTGTACAGTGTCCTCTTATGGATGAAGGCTTGGGATATTCCTAACCATCCCACAGGACACAGAGCAGCCCCCACAGTGAAAAGTGACTTAGTATAAAATACCAGCGTTCATATTTGCAGAAATGAAGTTGATGTGCTGATATTGGTAAGGGGAGGTAGCTTGTACACTTAAAGCCCGAGAATTGGTCTCACGAAGCCAGCCTTAGCCTTATGTTAGGAAGAAACTAATACTTATTCAAAAACATTTAGTTGGTTTTCCCCCATTATTTCCATGCATGCTATAAAATAAATTACATTCTAAAATGTATGAGTGCTTCCCGAGATGAAAAACAGTATGCCATAGATCTAGAAAGTCGGACATTTTATTTTAAATGAATATTCTATCTGCCAGTTGGTAGGAAAATGATACTATTTAAAAGATGGAGCTTTTCAGTAGATTTCAAACTAGACACGATTTAAAAATTGTGTATTCTCAGAGCAGAGAGCTTTCTCTGTCCTACGAAATACCCTTTGCCCATTGTGGAGGGCAACATGTAGCTCTTTAAGTGGTTGTATGTGTCACCTTCTTTAAATGCATGGTTTGTAATTTACCTTCTGATGCAAGGGCTACTTCACTAATTTGCCTCTCTGGAAAGTTACCGCAATTTACAAAACTGATCACAAAATGGCAGAGCCTAGATTCTAAACGAAACACATAAGGGAAGCCAGACAAAAAGAGGGGAAATGGTTCAGAGAGCCAAAGGGTAGTACAGAGATAGGTTTACATGTCATAGGGAGCTCTTAGTGCCAACCCAAAGAACTAGGAGAAGAAGTAACTTAGTGACACCACACTGGGCAGGCAAGATGTGAGGAGAGTGACTCAGGCAGGGGGAGCAACTCCTTAAAGCAGGCACCTGGAGAAAGTGAAGTCAGGAGAGGCCACTTGTACTACGACGTGTATACTGGGAATCAACTTGATTAAATAGTATACAATAAACCTTCTAAAACCTGAACACCAATGATGATTTGATAGATAATAGATAGATAGATAGATAGATAGATAGATAGATAGATAGATAGATAGATAGATAGATAGATATAGAATGTCCACTAATAACTGGCAGTTAAGAGGCCCTTTAAAAACTAACACTTATATCCTACTTTGATTAGAAGATAGTAAACAAAGTTAATAAAAATATGGCATGATTGATTTTTTTTTTTAAGGCAGAATGTATTCTCTTAAGAATGTGATTTTATCCATGATGTTTCAGGAAAGCATTGCCATGATAATAAAACTCTCTGCCAGATACTTAAGTGATGGTGTGGTGTCAGGTGCTGGGTGAAGGCAGTCACACCTGGTAGGGAGGAACGTGTGATGTTCCTGCAATAAAGGGTCTGAAACTGAAGCCCGAGGGAGTTAGATTCCAGAGAATTTTGCAAGCATATAAAAAAGAGTAGCCATTACTGGGTGATGGGGAGAAAGCTTGCTGGTTCCATTTCTTCTGTGTATAGTTGTAGGACAGGTTTGTGGGGTGAAGGGGGAGCTCTTCAGGCTAGGGAACTCTGGTCTCTTTCAGATGTTCCATTTGAATGTTCACTGTACTAAATAGCCTGAAGCCCCGTTATTTGATGGCACCTACAAAGAGAAATTCCTAACCATAGTGATCCCATGCCTCAGAAACCCTGGGCCTGCACATAATGACCTCTTACCTTATTTTTTATTTGGGCAATGCTTAAAAGCATCCCCTGGATGCACATCTTTGGTTTGGTTAGTTTATTTCTTTTGTTGCAGACAAGGTCTCTTGGTATAGCCCAGGCTGCCTCCAGCTTGAGATCCTCCTGCCTCAGCCTCTTGAGTGCTGGGATTACAGACATGAACCACACCCCTAGATGAATTGTTCAGCTCCTGCTGCCTGGTTCTCTGTTCCTGTCATTAGATACCTCAGTCTTTCTCTGGTCTCCCTGACTCTATTTTCCCCCTTCCTCATCTGTCCAGTAAACCTCTAGGACATTGCCTTTATCTTTGTAGATCTATGCAGACCACACCCCTTTCCTCTCTGCCTTTTATATGGTAGTGGTCAAGATAGGTGGTAGAGTAGAGGAAGGGCCTCTGCCAGGGTATATAAGCAGGGGTTAACTAAATATATAATGACAGCCCAGAAAGGCCCAGAAGATAGCTAACCATACTGAATCTGAGCTTGAATTTTCAGAATCAAAGTATATTTGTATTGCATAGAAATGCCTGTTTAAGTGGGAGTAAGACTTTAATCAGGCAAAGTAGAACTTAACTGAGCTTAGCTAATGTGGAATCAGTTTAAGACAATAAAAATATGTATATGCTTAACATGGAACTAATATTTCATTTCACTGTTATTCAAAGTATTTACGTATAGAGAAGACAGAGCTTAGCAATCCTGAGTCTGTTGCTTCCTTGGGAGAAGGAGGAGGATAGCAAAAGGCTCCCAACAGCTTTCATGTATACATGGGATTCAGGTTTTGCAATGTATTCAGATACTTGGTACATATGTGTGAGCATGTTAAGGTGTTTTAAAAAACCATTGCATCCTTTGGTGACTTGCTTGGCTTTTTAGCATACATTTCATGAGAGAAGATAAGAATTTTAGCATGGGAATGAATTTAGTATAGTAACTATTTGTCATGGAGGGAAGTTGAAACCTGAGGTAGTTGCTCCTGTCAGGAGCTTAGCATAGCCCTCCACTGTGCCTTGAGAACTAGGGTTTGCTCTTCATGATGTGTGATTGCTTTGAAAAATGAGGATTATCCGTCTTCATCCCTCAGGGGGAGTGAAAGTAGATATAAATGCTGTTTAATAAAGGATATAGGCACTCGCTAGATTTTGTCATGGAAATGCCCAATCTGCTCATTACCTGAGAGCGGTGACAGTCATATGCAATGTGACACGCCCTCCTACCATAGCTGTTAGAGGACAGGGAAACCCATGCTCCTGGTTCTGCCCTTTGATACCTTTTTGCCATGTTTGGGGCCTAAAGCCATAACCTATTTCTGATGGTGGGCTGTATCTCTGAAAGCTGGGCAGTGTTTTGGCAGATATAATTTTGGTTTAATTCCAAATGAAGACTTAAATGTTTATAGAAAATAAGTATAACTTTATTGATATTATAAAAGCATACTGGAAATCAAGCCTATTTAAACTATTTTGGTACTCTGAAGATGGCCTGTAAAATCCAGTAGGCAGCACAGACTATGCTATATGTTAAGTAATCATTGATGGTCATTAGTGAAGTTACTCATAGTCGTGGAGTAAAATTAAAGTATTGCTTATTTGAAAGGAGTGTACCAATTGGGTGTGGTTTTCTTGATAAATATAATTCCCATATAAGACAAATAAGTTTGAAAATGAACTGTGAGGCAGGCAAACCTTGGGTTCAATTCCCAACATCTCTTCTTGCTTCCTGGGAGACCTTGAATGTATTCTTTACATTTCAGTGCCTCAGATTCACATCTGTAAAGAGAGCCATTCATTGAGTCTGCCTGCTTTGTGGCAATTGATTATCATATTTAATGGTGACTATCATAACGAATCTACAAGGTACAGTGTTGATTTTGCACACTATAAATAAATAGTAACACAAACAACAGGATGAGGAAAATTCATGAGACTCAGAGCAGCATATTAAGTGTTAATGCGTTTTAAATGCTTAAAGTTAAGCTTCAACACCCAAACAATTTGCATCGGGAGACATCACCAAGTGAAGAACTGAAGGAAAATTATTGATGACATTCTATTTATAAATGTAGTGCAGGATCATCATGTGCCGTCAAACCATGAAAACAACAGAATAGAAAATCTGCTTGACAATAGGATTTGATGTGCCCAGAAAACACTGGCGATTAACAACACACAGACATTCTAAAGGAATTCATTCAGCACTTATAATCACTCTAATTACAAGAAAACATTCTTTTTGTTGTCTCAATAATGAATTTACTATGGCCCATTCTCATAATTTACCATCTTTATGCAATGAATGATGATGAGCAATATCAAGGGTGTTCAGAGCCCGGTGTCCATGGGCATAAGTGTTCCGGTGAGTCATATTGACAAGAGGTGCTATCCCTGTGTCTTCTACTGGCACAGTGAATCTGTTCTATGTAATACCAGTTAGACTTATCACTGTGGTTCTCCAGGTTAGCTGCCCTGATATGGAAGTAATGTAAATGAGCTAGTGGTCCTCCAGTCTCCTGATAGCAGTAATTAAAATTCACCAATATGCTCTTAGGACAATGGCAGTAATAAGTAATACCTCACATAATTATTTTGACTAATATTTTGACTAATTATTTTGACTAATATTTATGTGTCAGGCACTATCCTACTTTTTAATTATAATCATTGCACCAATGTCCTTAAAGACTTGTGTTGTTCCTCCTATGTAGATAAGAAAACTGAGGCAGCAGGTGCTTACATCGCTTTGTTTAAACCCCATCCAGTAAGCTGCAGAGCCTAGGATGCAGAACATGATGGTGTGACTCTGCAGTCTGACCTTGCAACCACTGGGCAGTCAGCTTGCCAGCTAGCTTGAGCACCACCTCCTCAGGGGACACAGAGCACATGTCACCACCTCCCTACTCGGAGGACACGGAGCACATTGTCACCGCACCAGACAGAGAGCAGCCTAATAGATGCTCCTAGCCTCGGCACATTCTCCTTTGTTTCACATGGCAGTTCCTTCTGGCCACACATTCGTTCCCTGCTCTCTACAGAAATATTTGATAAGGACAGATGATATAGAGCACTGCCCTGCTAAGTAACTAGGATATAGAAGCAATTCTCTGCTTCCAGTTAGAGTCTGTGCCCTGACTGTAAGAATAATAATAAGCTTTGGCGTATACTAGAGAAACTGTTTTAAAAAAGAAAAAGAAAAACATATTTGTCATTTTCCAGAGACTTTAAACAACTTCAAGGATCCCCCTTAGAAAGTAAGGCCCAAAGGTGGAGCAGCTGTACTCTGGGCACCCAGTGCATATGTGCCAGGTAGTCTACAAAACACTTTCTGTCCCTTCATCCACAAGACAGGGTAGAGCTCCTTTTACCAAATAAGAAAAATAAGGCTCGAACCAAATTGATGGGGGAAGCCGTGACCTGAGTCTGGGTCTGAAATCTCAAAACTTGCGGTATATAACAAAAAAATAAAGCTCTAGGAAGCTAGATACAAGCTGAGTACATGCTAAGGAATGCAAACAGAAGGCAGACCACCATTGGCTGGGATAACGGGTTGTCTTTTGTTCCATGAATGTAATGGAGAAAGATGTATTCCAGGGTTCTAGGTTTAGAATACTTAAATATTTTCTCACAGAAACCTTGTTGTACCTGGTAGATGGATATTTGCATTCAGCAAATGCTAAACTGTTTGCTGTGGATCATGGCTTGTGGGAACTTTGAGTTTCCCAGGTGCCCCACGAATTCAGTGGGCTATACAGGCTAATACTAGGCCATCACAACCACAGTGAGTGAGTACTGTCCTGATGAAAGAGCATCCAGAGTCAGGTTAAAATAACACCGAGAGTAGGGCTTGCTCACACGGTTGGCTGCTGCCTGGCTTGCTCTAACGAGAGGACTAATAAATGATTAGTAGATAGAGAATGATTCGCCCCCGCTAACAAGTGATTAGACCTTACGTACTCGTGGGTGTGCTGAACATGGTTCTCGTCGGATTTTCAGATTCCGTACCTCCAACCTTCTAGAGATTAATTTAGTTGCTTTTGAATTTGATAAGTGGAGAAGAAAGTCAATTTACATATGAATGTGATTGTATTCGTTACATTAAGGTGGCTTTATGATTTATGTGGCTTATATTTATAAACACTGGTTATTTCTAATGCAGGTTTCAGAATGAATCTTTCATGAGAGATACTAAGTGAGGTTTGTCAAGAGTCCCATGTTTGCAGTTGGGCTCCACTGGGGAAGAGAGCAGATAGCACTTACATGTGTTTAGTAAGATGGTCCAGCGTTTCAGATGCTAGTATGCACATGAGGAGATCAAACAGACTCAATCAAATATAGCTGATAAATTGCAAGAACTGTTAGGAAAGCCATTTATCATCACCCTATAAAATTCTTGAGCTTCAATGTGGTGTAGTATTTTGATGGCTCCTGCCATCGTTCTGTGTCACGGCAGGAGTGACGCATCCCTGTAAGCTACATTGCATTGGTGGGGACCTGTCAGGTGGGGAAGAGAGTAGTGCAGTATATGTAGTCCTCAGGAGGGAATCATTGTTTGCCTGATTGTCTAGAAATTTCAGTCAACTATTTGAAATGGAGGCAGGGAAGTCAGGCTCTAGATCCAGGGTTTCTGCATGCCTCCCAGTTGTTGGATGTCTTCTCAGAGACCTTCATGTCTTTATGCTCTGCCCTACAGAGTCCTCAAATGCCACGCTGCTGACTAATGCTGAGAAGATTGCCACCATCACCACCACTCATGCCCCCTCTCAGCAGGGGACCCAGGAAACAAGGTCAGAGGTGGCTTGGGTTCTTTGTCATTGTCTGCCTTGTTGAAGGGATAAAGTAGGTCCCACCTGAGGAAGGGCAGTCTTTGATTTTTCTTTCTTGTTTTTCCCCTTGGATTGCTGTTATATTTGTGTCTCTCATTTTGGCAGGACCACCACCAAACCAAAGCAGGATTCTCAGTTTGAGTTCAAAGGACCACAGGCTGCACAGGTGAGGGCTGCTTCTCCTTTTTCTCTGAACCTCTTACTCATTTCCTTCCAACTTCCTGAAGCTGTTTAAAAAAAAAAATTAAAAACACATATTTGAAAATAAACAATCTTTTTGTGAAGTGATTTAACCAGATGAACACACTCATATTTGATTGTCTAGGAAATGACATTTTATTTTTACTGCCTTTGAAAAATATTTCTAGGTCCTCTTGTCTAAGGGGGGAGAAAGAAAGGCTGTCACAGACTCAGTGATCAGAGAAACAAGGCAGCTAGTGTCTCGCTTCTCACGGTTTTCAAAACCCTGTTACTGTCAAGAAAATGTCTTTTCATATAAGATATTTCTCTGGCTAGTGAATTTCAGATAAGACCCCTAGTGTGCATGCCCTGTCCTCGGCTTGGAAATGCCCAAATGACAGCCAGTGGTGCAAATTTGAAAGACATGGCTGATGCAAAGTTAATTTTATTTATTTTTTTACTGGCCTTCTTGATGCCTTCAGGAGTTAGTCATGATCTTCCCCCAACAGAATGCACACCAGACCCTCATTTGCAAAGGCTGGCATTGGGCACTGCTGGCATTTGTCAGGATCAGGCATCTAGCAACATCTCAGCCAGTGGTTGGTCTTCTACTAAGTAAAGAATGTTCTTGCCTCAAATGCCAACTGTAGCCTAACTGACTAAGCATTGTAAATGCATGCATGTGTGTGCTCAAGGCAGTTTACAGATTCAGGATTCCTAACACCTCAGATGAACAAAGGTTGATAATAATGATTAACAAACAGGAACCACTGAGTTGCAGATGGAGCCTCTCTGCCTTTCTACAAAGTCACTAAGAGAAATGGGCATGGATCTAAATTGCCCCAGAATGACTGTGTTCAATTTCTTCAAATAGGAGCAAGATTTCTACACTGTGGAATTGGAAAGAGGGGCCAAGGGATTTGGCTTTAGTCTTCGAGGGGGGCGAGAATATAACATGGATCTTTACGTTCTGCGCTTGGCAGAGGATGGTCCTGCAGAAAGATGTGGGAAGATGAGGGTAAGTGATGGGAAGGCAGGAATGGTTGGTTGTAAGTGCATCCTCTGTGACTCTCCTTAAACTGCCCACAGCTTGCAGGATGGTGAATGGATGGTTCCTGCCACAGATTTCTTCCTAACGCATAATTAGTTATAGCTCCTAAGTTAGATGGGTCTCATGGGTTGTACTTTACTCCGGGCATAGTAAAGTAGGTGTTTTCTGAATGCCACTCTCATTGTTCTTGTGCATAATCTTGATGGTAGGCACATCCTGTCACAAGAAACTGGATAGTGCAGGATGCAGGGAATCTGAGTAGCCCTGTAGGTTCTGAGTAGAAAGCTCATTCCTTCTCTAACTGGTCACCAGCTGCCTTCCCTTAGCCTCAGAGATTCCCAGTCAAGCCTCGACCCCAGCATGGGGCCAGTCATTCCATAGCACTGTCACTGAAGGTTGCTGTAGGTGTGTCAAACCTTTTGAAATTATCATTTCATCTACATTATCATCTATAAGGTTGATGATGCACATTTTGGGGCCTCGAAATGAAGCTTTAAAATTTGTCAAAAATAAATTTCACGGAGTTTTGAGTAAGTTACAGTTTTGTGTTAGGCCACATTCATAGCAGTTGTCAGCTGTGCATACGCTCATGGCATAGGTGGGGCCTCCCTAGCCTGAGAACTTAAAAGACACCTATACAGGGCCCTCTGTTGTCTAGCTATTTAATGTTTGTTACTATGGATAAATGTTACCTTCCATGCAGATTAGATAATGGAGAAATGGCAAAGCATCTCATTTAAATAAGCCAAAAAAGCCCAAAACACATAGGGAGCCACTGCAGTAAATGATGTCATCAAGGAAGGAAGAAATGTGAGTTGGAAAGACAGACAGACACACACACACACTAAGCCAAAGTGAGGAATTTAATACGCTGTTTATACTTGTTTTTCCTCTTTCAATCTGAAGTGGCTTGGGTTTTTGTTGTTTCTATTTTTATATGTTATTCTGCTTCTTGTGTGTTTACGTATCCATAAATATGCCTGTGGAAATAAGATGACTTGCAGGAGTCTGTTCTCTCTCCACCCTGTGGATCCTGGGATCAGATTCAGCTTGTGGCAGGAGTCTGTGACAGGAGCCTTTGTCTGCTGGTCCATCTCATTGGCTCCAGACTGACAGTTTTTAACAGCCTTTTCTTGACTGGGAAGCAGAGCATAGTTTCAAGAAGTAAACAGCGAAAAATGATAAATATTTGGAGGAAGCCGTTTCTCATAGCATGAATTAGCATCATTACAATGGCACATAGCTCTTAAGGCACGTTTATCCCATGCTCCCTTGAGCTTTATAGGCGTGAGCTTGTTTTCATCTCTGCAGTTGTAGACTGAGCTGCAGGGGCTGATGGGCCATGTGATTACTCGGCAAATGTGAAATGGATTCCAAAGCCAGTACTTTCCCTCTTCTTCTAGAATATAAGCTGTATGTGAGTCGTATTCTGGCCTAGTTCTGATTTTGCACAGCACCTAGGTGAGTCTGTGGAAACTTTTTCCGGAGCTTATTCTTGGGTTGTCTTCAGGATTTGGTGCCTGTCAGCCTGTGACTGGAGTCTTCTCTCTTTTTCTTACCATGCAAGTCCTTAATGATGTATTAGTCAGATTTTGAAACCAGATGACTACAGACATAAAAGCCTAAAATGAGGATGAGCATATTGTGTCTCACAAGTCTCAGAGGTTTCAGTTCCTGTCTGGAAGGCAGAATGCTATAGTGGGGCAGAGGGATGTGTGGTGCAGCTTTAAAACCCCTTACCTCACAGGAGATAAGCAGAGAGAAAGGAGCAGGTCACTGTCCCTGCGTTCTCTTCAAGAACATGTTCTTTGTTACCTAACTTCCTTGTGTTCAGCTACTTATAATAGTATTGCTCTAAGTCTTCATTCAACATGGAGGCCTTGAGGGACCACATTCACCATAGCAGGTACCGCATAACCTGCATCAGAATGGGAGACTAAAAAAAAGAAAAAAGAATGAGGGTAAGAAAGATGGTAGACAGAATTTTTCTGTAACTGTTGACCTAACATCCTATCATATTTACCATGTTCTTTTGATTTGAAACAAGTCTCCAGTTCTAAGCTCCATCCAGAGGACAGATGATTGTAACTGAGCATCCCTACATGGGGTGAGTGGAGCTTCTCAATGGAAGCCGTGCTGCAGTTCCCTCCTCAGTAGCTCACATTCTCCTGGTAGCTTTTGTGCTTCAGTCAGCACTTAGCATTGTGTAACTTACTACTTGTATAGTATGCCTATAATTGCCTTTCCCTCATTAGAATCTAATTGCCACGAGGGTTTAATATTCTCATGGCTCCATCCTGAGCAGTAGGAGAGAGTCTGGAATATGTCTGATGTGTATGTGAGAGTCAATGAAGGGGGGAGAATTTTAAGTCAAGAGACTTGCATAGCTTATGGAGACCTGGTGTGACCACATCTTTTCCTCTCTTACTTCGGCAGATTGGCGATGAAATTCTAGAGATCAATGGTGAGACCACCAAAAACATGAAACACTCTCGGGCCATAGAACTGATCAAGAATGGCGGCCGCAGGGTCCGTCTGTTTCTGCGGCGGGGAGACGGCTCGGTCCCAGAATATGGTGGGTCAAACTATGAAAACATCCCTTCCTTCCCTGGCATGACCCCATGAGCTTGTCTCCAGAGCGGCAACAGGAAAGCCCTTTTCGTTTCCCTATTCACCAGTGTCTTACCAGCCTCTTGCACCATGTGGTTATTTGCCTCGCTTGTTCTGAAATCTCTACACATTTCACCCTTTTGCTTGCTTACGTGGACTGGGGCGTGGCCTAAGACGAGATCTTGATAGCCCCCTTTCTGATAATCAGAGAGAACATCCTGTCTGGTCCAACCAAGAGCGAAGGAATGTTTGTTTGAACTGTGCCAAACTGTTTCTCAGCTCCAATTGTTAGCACAAATGACTATACAGTCCTTTAAAGAAGCAGGTTTCCTGACTCGTGATGAGGCACAAGATCTAGTTGGGTTTGTTTCTTTGTTTGTTTTTCTCTGTTTTGTTTTTGTTCCATTTCGTTTTTGTTGTTTTTCTTTAAGAGGCGTGAAGTTTTGGAATATTGGGGAGGGGGGGCTTTGCTCACCTTGTTTAGACTCTGTATATGACAGTTCTCTGTCCCTCTGAACTCGTCTTTTACCCCAATCAGACCACCTGAGCCCACACTATCAAACAAACAACAACAACAACAAACAAATGTTGATCTATTAGCCATATGTTTTTAATGATAAAGAATGAAGTAGATTCCCAGTGCTCACCATGAGGGAAACAATGTTACTATACCTTTCCTATGAGGAAAGCCGGGTAAATGTAGAGGTCCTCTGTCATGTCTTTAAACATAGTTTGAGTAGACAGCAATGCTCTTTACCTAGCTTAGTGTTCTGATGGCAAAAATATTGTATATTGTGATAATTATGTCCTATTTATTTGAGATTCTTGTTTAAAATTTAAAAAACAAAAAACAAAAAAAAAAAGGAAGCTATGCCCTAGTTGTAGGGCTTTTTTCCCAACCAAAGGTCTACAAAAGTTTCTATAGAAACTGTGAGTGAAAGATCCCCATATACATTGGTCCCCTTTATTCGGGATTTCTCTGTTATCACCCTCTTTTCTGAACGTCTTTCTGCACAATTCCCAGATGCATTTTGGGCACAATGAGATACTCAAAGATTCAGACATAGTTCAAGGAGGAGAAGGGCCCCTTGGCAGGGCTGCCTTCCCAGGTGTTGGTACCGGTACACTGTATGAGGGGTCTGAGGTAAGGGGGAACCGTGGTGACAACACGAGGTGCCATGGCTGCACACTGTGCTTGACTTCTGACCGTTAGGTGTATTGATGCCACTGAAACTGTGTAACATGTCTCCCTTTTCTGTCTTCCCTATGCTTCTGTTGGATATGGTACCTCATTTGAGAGTCATCGTCAGTAACCTGTGTATCTTCTCCAAACCTATGTCTGTTGCACTGAGGATGAAAATCCAACACTAACAAATGTTCTCTGGGCTAAAAAAATAAAGATCGTTGAAGTGAATGGTTTTCCACAAAGGGTTGACCATGCCGGGGCTGTGCTGCTGTACTGTTTCCATGCGTCATTGGGACTAAATCTCTAATTCTACTGATTAGAGTTACAAATGGGTTATAATATGTTACGTTCCACTATTTTTCTGACTTGACTGGAACCTGCTTCTCTGTGAGGCTATTTTTGTAATGAGTTTTTTGTACTTAATTTAACTGCCGCGGTACTGGGGGTGGGGGGTGGGAGGGGACTTTGTTCTTTTGTTGTTTATTGTTAATGCTCTCCTATGCCAGCCTGCCATTGTTCCAGTTGTTCGAAAACAAAAACACAAAAAACACAAAACAAAACAAAACAAAAAAACCAAAAGGATGCATTATCATCTGGGTTTTCGAGTCATCTTACGGCTGTCTAAAAGAAACGTCATTGCTCCAATTGCGGTCTCTGCAGCCTTGCGTGTTGCCTTAGACTGTCTGACCGGACGAATAAACTCTCTTTGCCCTATGTTAACAAATGAAGATTTTTTTCTTTCTTGTTATAGGGAATCTAAATGTTGAACTTTTTCTCTTTCTCTCTTTCTCCTTCTCTCTGACTGTTCTTGGTGCTGGGCCCTCCCTCCTCCAGCGATGATCCCTCCTAAAATCGCTGCATGTATGAGAAATGAAAAGCTCGGGGAGGCTTGCTTCTACCTTATGGGCCATAATCAAACTACGGTTTGTAGCTCAATCAATACTAGGTGTTTCTGTGCTGTGGCCTCATTTCCTCATTGCTTCTGCTTAGCTCTATCTTGGTATGTTTGGCAATTCATTCTGAGCACCCTGCCTTCTTTGAATTGTAAGTACATGGCTGACCTGTTGAAGTGTTGCTCCCCCTTGTCTTAACACTACAAGTAAGGGTCTAGGTTAGGTTTATGCTAGCTGCCTAAGTGTGCAATGACTTTGTCTTTGTCTGGTAGCTTATCCAGCATTTAGAGAGCATGAGCCTCATCCGGATGCTCTATCTGGTGGGTAAGGAACAAGAGAGTCCCTGGCTGTTCAGGTGTCTCTCAGCCGACTGCAGCCCATGAGCCAAATCCTGCTCACAGCCTACTTTTGCAAATAAGGCTTTATTGGCATATAGCACATCCACTTTAAAAAAATTAAAAAGTTTGCAGCACAATGGCAAAGTTTAGGAAAGATTGGTTGACCCAAAATAAGGGTTAGCTGCTGCCCCACCACCACCACACACACACAGCAAAAAAGAACGAAGGTGTGAGGATCCGTGCTGTAAGCTACATCCCTGCCTACATTCTGGGTTTGGGGAAATCCTTCATTAGACACACATTTTTGTTCCTGTTAGCCTGGCTAGCGCATAGCATGTTTTTAAAGCCCTGTGCCCCATGTTGTAGCACAGCATCTCAGACACTTAAAACTTGATGGTTTTTCAGAACAACAAAACATGCAGCTTTGCAAAGGAGCTCATAAACTCAAGGTGCCGCCTTAAATGGCTATAGTGTCAGATCAGATAGTTAAATGATAAATGGGACTTGTCCCAAGCTGTCCAGCCTTAGATGCCTTGATACCTGTGTGAAATAGGGGCAGTCCAATGGTTTCACAGCTCTTTCTTCTCACAACTAGAAAAAAGGTCCTTTTAAACTTCTTGATTTGATGAAGCCCCAACTAATTTACAATGTGCACCCAAACAACCTATCCCCCTTGCTTTTATCTGACAGAAAGCTATTTTAAACACAGTTCCTTGTTTGTTTGTATTTTTTAATTTGCTTGAAAGTAAACAAAAGAGTTCAGTGTAAAAGTAGTGGTTTAATGGACCTTCGAGCAGGTGTCCTATTTGAGAGTTAACACCTGCCCTGTGCCATGTCTAGGTAATCCCCTTTCCCGATATCCTGGATCAGTTTTTAAAATAGAAGGATGCTTTTCATTTTCCAGGAACTGCCCTTGCTGTTAGATCACCACCCAGATAAGCCAGTGACTATTTGTAACCCTAGGAAATCTTTTCTTATGCCCATCCAAGTCTGTGTCCTAGGTTAATTTTAAACAGAACAGGTATACTTCAAATAAGAGTATCAGAAGGAAACAGAGGAAAGGCGGGGGGGGGGGGGGGGCTGATGGGTGGCCAAGAAGAGCAGTCATGGGACAGGTTGGGCAGTTCTGGTACCTCTAGACAGACTCCTGCAGTTCTGCCTTTAAACGCTAAACCCATTTATAATTTCTCCTATGGTCTGTCTTCAGGGTATGGGGAACAATGAGCTAGATGTTGAAAGCCACAGCGCTAGTTTTTAATCCTAACTAGTTGCAGTAATACTTAAATTAACCACGATTCAGTTGGCTTTGATTGACTGACTGCTTTAACAGTTGTTTGTTTGTTGTGACTAATGAGTCAAGTGTGGGAGGGAACTGGGCCAGGAGCCACAGGTCCTTCTTGTTAAACTGTTCTTATTTCTCTCCCGGACAGACCCCAGCAGCGACAGGAACGGCCCCTCCACCGGTGCACAAGGTGTTCCGGAAGTGAGGCCGGGGCCGCCAGACCACAGACCGCATCCAGCCTTGGAGTCCAGTTACCCACCCGATCTTCACAAATCATCACAACATGCCGAAAAGCGAGCACACGCGAAGGATCCAAAAGGCAACAGGGAGCACAGCAAACAACCCAACGAACATCACACCTGGAATGGAACTTCTAGAAAACCAGACAGTGGGGCATGCCGGCCCAAAGACCGGCCACCCGACGCATGGAGAGAGGCGCAGCCAGAGCGGACAGCCACCAATGGCCCAAAGAGGAGGTCACCGGAGAAGCGCAGGGAAGGCACCCGCAGCGCTGACAACACTTTGGAGAGAAGGGAGAAGCATGAGAAGAGAAGAGAGATGTCTCCCGAGAGGAAGCGAGAACGTTCACCCACGCGGAGAAAAGACAGCTCCCCGAGCCGCCGGCGGAGGTCCCTCGAAAGACTCCTGGATCAAAGACGGTCCCCAGAGCGCAGAAGAGGGGGCTCGCCCGAGAGGAGAGCCAAGTCCACCGACAGAAGGAGGGCCAGGTCCCCTGAGCGCAGGCGAGAGCGGTCACTGGACAAAAGGAACCGGGACGACAAGGTTGGCCACCGAGAAAGAGAGGAGGCTGGTCTGAAGCTGGAAGCAGGGAGAAGCCCCCGAAACCCCCCAGAGCAGAGAAGGCGGCCTTACAAAGAATGTAGCACCGACCTCAGCATCTGAGACTCAGCATTGCAACCTTTACCGTGTCAAAGGTTCTAAGAGGAAGGTCGCAAAACGAAATCATTTAGTTTCTTACCTGAGGAAGCATCTGACACCTGATAGTCCTAAGAATAGTAACGAACATTTTATGCATCTGAAATCTTATAAGGAAAAAATATATATGAAAAGTCTTGTGCCTGGTGTAAAATATTAAAGAAAGTATTTTTAAATGCATACTTTTTTTTTGAAAATTATTTGCCAAAATACTGGCCCAAAGGGATATACATTTTGTTTCTTCACAAGCTATAGAGTTGTTCCTTCTTTGGGGCAAGCTCTTTCTCTCTTAGATAAACAGGGCTGTTGGTCATGTCCTATAAGTAAATGCAATTAAATTTCACTCAATAGAAACTGTTCCGAAGTGATGTAGTGCTGTACTGTAAACCCGTTTTCAGAAAAGCAGAACGCAAAAAGACAAACTTGTACAGACTGAGGATCTTTTAGGATGGATTAGAGTGGCCAGTGAGCCTAAAATTCAGCAAACTATGTGACAAGAGTACTACTGCAAATGAAGGATATTTATGACTACAGTGTGCAGCACTAAGAGACCTTATGATCTTAAGTTATAGTTGCTATAGTCAAAGAATGGTCTGTGCGCTCCCTGACCCAGGAAGGTGCAGAAACAGGGTTGGCTGCCATTAACCAAACCCAGCCTTAGCTCAGAGGGTCAGGTTCATCAGGCCCTGCCACAGAACGAATACATCTCACCTGCAGCAGTGCCCATTGCAAAGCATCAGCCTCCGGATAGAACAGACAAGCTCCTTCTGGGTTGTCTGGTCCAGTCTGAAGCCGAGTAGATCCGAATATAGGACCCCATGCCTCTGGGATGAGGGAGATGTCTGTAAATGTCTCCAACATGGAAAGAGTCCCCTCCTCCAGGGTTTAGCATAAGCCCCTGCTTGCCTTCTGCCCAGTGGGAGCAGAGGAATGAACTGTGGTGGAGGAAACCTCTGTCATGATATTTTAAAAGGATATTTTAAAAGGATTGAGGCTGCATATTCCCAGAATAGTTGATCATGCACTTTGAAACCATAATCCAAGTCCTAAGGATTGAGTGAAACGTGATGACACCAGTGGGTCTTGATCTGTCTACTGGGAAATGACCCTGTCCCTTGGGTTTGGGGACAGCAAAGGAAAGTGTAATGGTTTTTCTTGCTAAAGTAGACCCATTTTCTGAACCCTCAGAAGGTGTGGTTGTGTGGGCTGTAGCCCTGAGAAATGGTTTAAGTGGATTACTGCCTAGCTGAGCCAAAGTGTTTGCTTGTACCTGTAGGACCACTACAGCAAACCCTGCTGACAGAGCATTTGTATTTCTGTAGTACAGGGTTGGGGTTTTTTGGGTTTTTTTTGTTTTTTTGTTTTGTTTTGTTTTTTCATTTTCCCTTCAGACACAAAACTTTTCAAGTCAATCACTGTTGTTCCTGTGGTACTGTAATAAGGGAGAGGGCAAAAAAAGAGAAAACAAAAACAAAAAAATAGAAAAGAAAATCCAGCCTATCATTGTATGTAGAGTTTAAAATTGTAATTAATAGAGCCTGTTTAAAAAAAAAATAAAACAACTGTTGCCTTTTTTTTGTATAAAAGAGAATTTATGACAGAAGTCTAGCTGTGGGGAACGTGACGTGTGTCTATATTTCTGAATATGAACAGATTGATTCTTGGGGATATACTTTATTGTAAACTAAATCAGGTATGTAAAGTTGTTTTAAAATTATATAAGTAATCGCTACAGCTTTAGTTTGTTGGGGCTATTGTTTCCCCACAGAGAGACTGCTCATGAATAATCAAGCATTCATTTGCATTCTCTGTTCTTCATTTATTTCTTGCTTAACACACTCTCTGGGTTGATGAAAAGCAATGTGTGGGCCAACCTTTTTATAAGACACTATGCACATATAAATATTACATTGTTCATAGCTTTATTTGACTTAGGGTTTATATATAACATTACACCAAGTAGTTCTAGTTATATGGACATTTCTCCAAATTCTCTGAATCAAACACAATATACATGTTATAGCTAAAGAGGGCAGGGAGTCTGTGACTGCTACTTCTACTATTGGAGTTTTCCCTACAAATCATACATTGGCAATAGTATTAGGCTGAGGAAGACTCCTGCTGCGTGGTGATGTTTATTTTATCCAATTTCCTGAGAGCCAGCATGGAGGTTGCTCTTGACGTTCTATAGCTAGGATTTTTCTCACTAGTTCTAGCACAGCCCATGATGTTAACTCATGGATTCATTCCCTTGATCATGGTCTATGGGTTTTAAACAAGTTTTAAAAAAAAAAAAAAATCAAGGTTGGTTTTTTATTTTTGGGAATGAACATCATGATATGTGTCTCAGTTTAAGAAATGGTATAGGGCATTTAAAGTCAGTGCCGAGCCCGGCTCGGTATCTGAGGACTTCTGCTGTGACAATTTCACCTTAAATTCCATACATCAGATTTGAGTTGAAAGTACTGCACTGTACGGGAAACTACATGTGCTAAGCCGAAACCTAGATGTCTCTTCAATCTACTGTAGCCTATATTGGAGACTGATTCTTGTGAGCCTACTTCCCTAACCTTTCACTTCCCATAAGAGTGCTGATGAGGGGTGAGTCTTCTGTATGATTAAATCAAAACAGTTTAAGACTCCCCAGCCCCCATGACACAACCTGAAAGGATGTTCAGGGGTCGGGGGAGTCAATAGCCTACTTGTATTTTTTAAGTTTCTTTTGTGAAAGATTTTTTAATGCATTTTTACTGTAAAAATACATGGAAGTGTATGCATTCCATAACCACTGTTGCTTCTGGATTGGTATCTTCTTCGTCTCCATGTGGTCTCAAGTGTATCAAGGTCAAGTAACTACCGAGGGTCCCACGACTGCAACTCTTGAAGTATCTATCTCTGATGATGAAAGGGGTTCTTCACTATGGAGAAGTGCCTTGCTATTCAAAATGTAGCACATGACCTAGCTGCCTTATGATTATCAGGGGGGTTTATTAGAAGTGTAAAACCTCAGACCCTGCTCCAGACTTCCATAATCAAGCCATGCACTTAGCAAGATCCTCTGCTAATTTGTATGTACACGAACTATAGTCGCAGACACCTAGTAATAGCAACTTCCTCAAAGCCAAGAGTCAAGTCACTTAAGGATGTGCTACCTGGCCAGGAGGCTTCCTTAGTCTCTTGAAGCCTCCCCTTCCTCATCTCTGAAGGAGCATACCCCACAGAGTTATAGGTCAGAATAAGTGCAAAGTGCTCAGAGCTTACCTGGCAGACAGATCCTGAGCGTGTGACAGTCCCTGCAGTTAGCACTTCCCTTAGTTATAAAACCAGCAAGCCATGCAGTTGTACTGGGGACAGATGGGATTGAAATTTGTAGCCAGAATGCTATGTTTTGAGATAAAAATTGGGTCTCAGCATAACATGGGGGTAAATACATAGGTGGAGTCAGGTGTACTCCCAAGTCATACAGGAAGTCATCTGAGCTGACCATGGAGCTTCAACAATCCAGTTTCCTTCTATTTTCAGTGTGTTTGACATGGTGACTGGCATTTTTTCCTAAGGAGCCTAAGAACCTGAGATTCAAAGAGGGCATTGTGTAGACTAGTAAGCCTTGCCACAGCCTGGCTCTGTTTGCTGCGTTATGCTTTATTTTATCACCAACATGGTAATTACGAACATTGCCTCTTTAGTATCTCTTTTGTTGAAGATGGTATCTAGCACAGGCCCCCAGCGTAACCCAACAATTGAAGCTATTTGTAAAGCCTTTGTGTCCAAAAGTTCTTTACCAGCACTGAAAGAATGTCCTGAAACTCAGTTACTGCTATCAGGACTTTCCTGCTGGTGCCCAAGCTGAGTCTACTTCTGATGTTCCGAATTAATCTTGAAAGGAATAGCCCTTTCAGATTCTGTGATTATGAGACAACACAATCAGCGTGAGCATTCGGTACAATCAGCTGGGAGTGCTTTTACAATAGAGACCATAAGCTCCAAGGAGGGGAGAATAAAAGCTCCCACCATAATTATTTGGTGTATGTTTCACAGCGATGGGCCTAACAAGAGCCATTTTGACAAGCTTCTATGTACTGAGGTCATCAACAAGGGACCCAAAAGGTATAGTAGGATTTAATTAGTGCAGGCTTTACTTGTTGGCTGGATTCAAAGCACGTAGGAGTTCAGTCAGATGTTGCATTAGAACATGTTCTTTAGCACAGCATATGATGGCCTAACATTTAAGTAGAAAACTTGCTGTTATGTCCGGGTCTAGTCTACATGGCCAGCAGCAACAGACACCTCACCAATAAGCATTGATAGTTTATGTTTCTGTGAATAAATTCTCTTTGATATCAGAATTAAAGGCAAAATGGAATGTCTGATAATCTGTGCAGGTATAATAACCAAGGCTGTTTCCCAAAGGCCGTTTGTTGGGCATGCATTTATTGAAAAGCAGCTCTACAAACTAGGAATACCTGCTTGGTGGGGAGAAAGTATAGTTGGGTAGAAGGAGGAAATTCATAAAAGACACCAAGTCAGGGCCCAGGGCCCTGCAATGGTGACGTAAGGGGGTCTAGCCAGATTGAGGAAAATGGGAAATAGATGGACTTTAACAAAAAAAAAAAAAAAAAAGAGGATTTACCTGATGACATAAGGAGCACGGTATAGGCTGAGGTGAAGGTTACACATAAAGTGTGACCCAAATGAAAGGACTGGTCAGCCATGTTTACAGTTGCCGACTTCAGCAGCACATAGTTGGGGAGTGTTTACAGAGCCTCTGCTGAGTTGCATGTCTCTCTGGGAAGGAGATGTGGCCACGTTTAGGTTTAAGATTGAGAATGTTAATCTCAAAGCACCATGACCTCCAGACTGAAAGGAAGTCTGGGATCATTAGACACTGATTCTCTTCCACGTCATCCCTGCCACCATGGACCACAGGACACTACAAGAGCCATGTTCCCTGGGCCCAGGCTCATTTACTGTTTGAGTAAAAGAATTTGTTTTCTTTTCAGTCTGCATATTTATTACCTCTTTTCGGTGTACCTTTATAATCCTTGTAGAGACCTGTTGAATTTTTGTACCCTACAGTTTAATCTAGTTTTCTTGAAGCTTACAAATCCATACTGTTTGGGTTGGTTGACTACATCTTTGTCCAACAGCAGAAGCAGGTGCATGTATTACGTGGTGCTTGCTAGGCTTCTCCTTTTGAGTATTAAGAACCACACTTCTGACATTCCATTTCGAAGAACACCTTTAAATTTTCAAAGTAATGCAAGCTTCTAATAGAAGATTCAAATACTTCAGAACCATATAAAGAGCAAGGTGGTGTGCTTTGGGATCAGTCAATTCCAGCCTTTCTATATGGCAGACAGAGTTGGCCAGAAGGCACTGCTGGGGTAAGATGTCCGTTTACAAGTTCCTTCTATGAGAATGAGATGAGTCAGGTAACAAAGACTATGTTCTCCCAAGAGGAGGGAGAGCATCAGGAATCAAAAAGGAAGAGCCAGGGTAGCTAAAAAGCATGGAGAAGCTGGTTAGCATTCACAGCTCCAGCCTTGGCTCCCTCTCACGGAGGGGATCCCAAAGCTACACCACAATGTGAGCCAGATGGTCCTGGCAGTGAGCATCAGTCTCAGGAGAGTCTGTGTTCACAAACCCGAACCTCAGTGCATATTTTTCAACCTAACTCCCACTCTGGGTTGGTAGATAACACTGGAGAGAATATCCATGACAACACTCCTCATATCTCAGCACTAAATCCAGGTACCATCTTGAGAGCAGTTCTGTTGTCTTAAGACTGAGGTGCTCTGAGGACTTGAAACTGAGGCTCTCGTGGATGAAGCAGCCTGGAAACATACCTCCACAGTATTTGAGTGGGACTGGCCCCCAGAGACGTAGGTCAAAGAGGAGAAGTTCAGGCATCTGGAAGCTTAAACTGTCAAAACCAGTAAGTGGCCAGTAGCTCTGCACTCTGAAGAGGAGTAAGCATAATTGCCTGTAAACGAGGAACCGAGAGCTCAGAACCTGGAACCGGCAGTCATGTGACCTCCAAGTCTACCTTCCTTCCACTGGGAAGGTTTTAGAGGTCCAGCTGACTGCTGGATTCCCATAGCCTCCTTTATCCCACAGTTCCCTGCAGTGTAGATTCTGAGAGCTCTGAAGCCACCGGGTGGACTGCCATTCCTCTCAGCTGTTTCACTCTGAGACAGAGCTCTCAGTCCACTGTCAGGAGGGACGCCTCAACTGGACTGTTTGCTCCTTCGGCGTGTACAAACTGGGTTCTCCTGGAGTGAGTGCCTAGCCCACAGTCCACTAAGCTCACGATCAGCAGTATCTCCCTAGTAAAGAAAGAAATGAATATGGCCCAGATACTGACAACACATCCTTGACCACCTACCTGGCCTATCAGCCTGCAGAGGGCCAGGTAAAAACGGAACGACATGAACCTCCAGCTACACCCCACCACTCCCTTCCCCAAGCACATCCAGGAAAGATGTCTCACCAATTCTTTGTAATTGGTTGTTTGGGAATTTTGTACAATTAGTTTTGATATTTCCCCCACCCCATTCCTCACAGATCCAAACCCTTTTCCTATCCACCAACTCTACGTCTTTTTTTTTTTTCATTCATCAAGTCCAGTTTGTGTTGCCCATAAATTCTTAGATGTATGATCTTCCAGTCAACTTACCAGAGGCAACAATCGTTTTTCCCCTAGAGGCAATTAGAACATTTCTCATTGTAAAATCCTCCTTTTCTGGAACAATTTAAGAGATATTAAAAATGAAGTCTCCCATGATCCCATCTTCCTGGTTCTCTGATGAAAACAGTTACTTAGCACTTCTCAGTATCCTCTGGTCCTGGCTCTCTAGCACAGTTATTTTCTATACTAGTGTATTTTCTCTTTTTTATTCTTTTACTGAAAATCATTTTCCCCCTCACATGATATATCCTGACTACCGCCTCCTCTCCCATCTTTTCTAAGGTCCTTTCCCCTCCCCTACCATCCAGATGCACCCTCTTTCTGTGCCTTGTTGAAAGAAAGAAAAAGAAAGAAAGAAAGAAAGAAAGAAAGAAAGAAAGAAAGAAAGAGAAAGAAAGGAAAAAAGAGAGACAGAGAGAGAAAAGAAAGAGAGAGAGAGAGAAAATAAAGAGGCATCTAAGGTCTAATAATAAACTCTGATTAAAAAAAACAACTAACACATCAGAATTGGATGAAACGAACAGAAGGAAAAAGGCACCAAAAAAAAAAAAAACCCAGAAACCCACTCATTCATACACTCTGGAGTCCTATAAAAAAAACTAACTGCTAGAGTCAACCCCATAGATCCTCTGGGGCCTCCTCCCATTCCAAGTCTCTGGCGCACCCTAGAGATTGCACCTCCCCCATTGTCCCCTTCTCTCCCCTCTGCTCTCCATACATATTATCTCCCTCCTCCATCATCCCTGCTCCCTTCCCCATTCCATCTCCTACCCAGTTCCCTCCTTCCATTCATCTCTGACATTATTTTGTTTCCCCTTCTGAGAAAGACTCATCCATCCTCCCTTGGGCCCTCCTTATTATTTGGCTTCTTTGGGTCTGTTGATTATAGCAAGGTTATCCTGTACTTTATGTCTAATATTTACTTAAAAGTGAGTACACACCATGCTTCTCCTTTGGGGTCTGGGTTACTGTCTTAGTTAGTTTCCATTGCTAATGAGAGACACTATGACCAAGGCAACTCTTACAAGGTACAACATTTAATTGAGACTTGATTACAAGTTCAGAGGTTCAGTACATTGCCATCATGGAGGGAAGAATGGCAGTGTCCAAGTAGACATGGTGCTGGAGAAGGAGCTGAGAGTTCTACATCTTAATCTGAAGGCACTCAGACGAGGACTATCTTCAGGCAGCTAAGCCCACCCTCACAGTGACACACTTCCTCTAACAAGGCCACACCTCCAATAGTGCCACTCCCTTAGCCAAGCAGATTCAAACCACCACAGTTACCTTACTCAGGATAAATTACCTAGTTCCATCCATTTGCCTGCGAAATTCAAGAGGTCCTTGTTTTTAATGGCTGAGTAATATTCCATTGTGTAAATGACCCATGTTTTCTTTATTCTTCAGTTGAGGGACATCTAGGATACTAGGTTGTTTCTGAGCTGAGACTCCTAGCAATGGGAGATATGAATCCTGAAGTGGCTACTCTCTATAGCCAGGCAAAGAAAAACCAGAGATAGGGCAGATTAACTGCTGAAATCTCTTAGGCTTTTCAAGGATAGCCAACACAAAGTCACCTAAAACAGAATTTTGAAGGGAAGCATGATTTCAAACCCATTTCATAATGTCAGTGCTACATTGACACCAGAAGCAGATGAGGATACAGTGGCAAAATCCATAAACCCATTTCTGTGATGAACACTGACACAAAAGTCTTTAATATAAAATGTAAAAACAAAGGCCAAAAAAAAGGTCATCATTAAAAGCACTTACTGCTCTTTCAGAGAACTGGAGTTAGTTCCCAGTACCCACACAGGGCTCTGCAACTGCATGTAACTCCAGCTCCAGGGGACTCAACACCCTCTTCTGGCTGCTGAGGGCACTTGAATATACACAAAACATGTTGGGAAAAAGACATGCTATTCACAACAGTGGTAGCAAACCTAAATAGCCACATATAGAACACTGGACCTATATCCCCACCTGTCCAAAAACCAACTTAGTGTAATTTGGATTCCACTCTTGGAAAATGCAGTAACAGTCCAGAACTCTCTCATTAAGTCCTCAGTTGCTTAGGAAATACCAAGAACTGGAGATTGGATGGTACCAAATTAAACAGCTTTTACTCACTTTCCAGAGTAAAGAGATGGCCTACCAGAAAATGGAGAGATCCACGTTCATGTTTGATTTCCTGTCCTGACTACCATTCACAATGTACTGTGAGATATAAGATGAAACAAACTTTTTCCTCTCAGCTGGAAAGGTGGCTCAGCAGTTAAAAGTACTGAGGTCCTGAGTTCAGTTCCCAGCAATGACATGGTGTCTCACATCTATCTGTAATAGGATCAGATGTCCTCTTCTGGTGTCTGAAGACAGTGACAGTGTACTCACGTAAATGAAATAAATAAATCCAAAGCTAAAAATAAAAAATAAAATGGAGAGACTGTTGGTTGGCTCTTCATGCATCAGAAACTGATCCCCTAAATATAAAGAACTGACAAAGTTAATCACCAAAAGAACAGGACCAATCAATAAGTGGGCAAAGGAACTGAAGGGGCAATTCTCAGAATAAAAATCATAAATGACCTATAAATACATGAAAATGTTAAACATTTTTACAAATCAAAACTACATTAGGATTGCATCTTGCTCCAGTCAGTATGGTTGTCATATGAAAACCAAACATAGTAAATACTAGCAGGAGTGTTGGGGTCAAGAGGGAGAAACCCTCACACACTATTGGGGGTGATGTTAGTCCAGCCACTCTGAAAACTAGCATGTGAGTCCCTCAAAAGATCAAGGATACCATCCAGCTATCCCTCTCTCCTGGATATACTGAATATACCTGCACCCAAGAGCCAAAGTCAACACACACATGTATATTTACTTGTGAACAAGCTCTGGAATCAGCTTATGTACCTGCATATCAGTGGTTGAATGGGTAAAGAAAATGTGACATATATGTAGCACATGCATGTATGTATGTACTATCGAGCCATAAAAAAAAAAAGAAAGTTCTACAGTTTGCAGGACAAATGTGTGAATCTGAGAGCACAATATTAAGCAAACTAAGCCAAACTCAGAAAGAGAAGTATTACATTATTTTTCAAGTTTGTGAAATTATAAGGGGGAAATATTTGGGAAGAGGAGGGGGACCAGCAGGAGAAGAATGTGGAAGAGAGCAATGGAGGGTGACAGTGACTTTACATGTAGGAAGATGTCATATTATTGCTCACAACAGTTAGAATGGACCAGTGAGTACTTAAAAGAACTAGTTGACAAGTGTTTTCTATAACACCTCTAAAATTATCAGAGCACAAGGAGAGACAGAGAGACAGAGACAGTGACAGAAACAGAGAGACAGAGAGAGAGTAGAAAGAGTATGTTTTTATGGGTGTGTATAAAGTCTAGTTTTAATTTTCTTGAATTGCCTAGGAATCACTATTTAATGAATTGTTTCTTTAGCTTGGCTATTATGAACAAATTAGGGGTGTGTACACATATTTAAAATAAAATCTACATACTGCAGATCTCCATGCTCTTCCTTTTTTCTCTGGGCTCCTGCTATAGCTTTCTCACTTTTCTAGCGACCTTTCTACTTGCCCACTTACATATTTTCTCCCTGGGGAGTCAGGCTAGATAGCTACACTGACTTTTTCCCCCTTATTGTTTCTTGCACCCTTTCCTGACTACCCTACTGGAGAGGAATTTTAATCCAGCAACATGGCTGCTCTAACAAGGGATCACAGCCAAAGACCTTCTAGGTCTTTGTGATCTTTCTGGAATGCAGACACACCCTAGATTACAGTTATAATCTGGCTGGAATACAGACACACCCTTAGAATACACCTTTAATTACAAACAGTGAAAAGTAAGGTTATTTTATAGGAGGAAGCAGCCATGTTTAAAAGTGATATCTAATTGAGGGGCAGACAAAGCGATGAATCAGAGAAAGATTTGATGGAGTGAGTTACAGGAACAGCACAGGAAAGTGAGGACTTAAGAGGCCGGGCAGAGTGACAGAGATAGACAGAAAGAGACAGGGAGACAGAGAGACAGAGACAGACAAAGACAGAGACAGAGGAGACAGTTTTACCAAAACAGTTTTACAGAAATAGGTTGCAGGTAAGACAGAACAAGCCTGCTAATGAGAAGGACCCAGAGATTAGGAGCCAGAATAGCTGAGCTGAAGCAGCCAGCCAGAGTTCAGAAAGAACTAGAAAGGGTGAATTTATTCAGCAGTATGCCTCTGAGATGACAATTACATCTGGTGAACAAGTTACTTTTACACCCTCCTTTAAGACTTCAACCCACATCCTGTTCTTTCTCTTCCATAGCAGTTGAGTTTGCTTTCCCTTTTCTCTGTACCATGGACCACCTGTTCCCTCTTGAATTCCTCTAACTTGCAGCCACACAGCCACACAGAGAGATGCATGAGGAAGGACTTGGCCTGTTCTAATACTTAGCTATCGTGGTCTTTAATTTTTAGTAAGTCTTTGAAGAAGGAGTCCCTCATCTTTGAATTTGCATGGCTCATCTTTATGTAGAGTTAAACCCATGCAAGAGCCCTAATGAATGTTTGGAAAAGTCAAGGATCTTTGTCTTTTAGACTGGGACAAACCTGCTTATAGTTGTCATTTTGTAATTTAAGTAGTTTGTTCTTTTAATAACTACCTATTCTGTTGTTGACCACAATTTATTTAGCTAGTTCCCTATGGATACACAGTTCTATTACAAAAATCTGCTGCGCTGAATAGCGCCGCTCTTAATTAAAACCTGGTACCCTTGAGCCGTTCCGTTTAAATACCTTTGAAGGAATAAATCATGCTCCTAGTTCTTTTCTATTTCTGGTGACACTAATACTGAGAATATGTATACTGTCATTGAGAACAGCTGTTTTCTGCTAAGTGTTTGCAGGCCTTGCGATGGTGTCCCATTGATGTGTGTTTCCAAGCACAGCCTAATGGCTGACTGGGATAGCTCACAGCCTCAGGTGCATGCAGCAGCCACTTGGGGAGCTTCAGAAAATGTGATGCCTGGGCCCCTCCCAAGGACTGTGATGTAATTGGTCTGCCTGCAGCCTGGGTTTATAAAAAGTCCCTGGTGATTTCAATTGGCAGTGGTGACTTTCTCTTTAACCTCACAGAGAGGGATGCTTTAGCTGTAGGGGGTTTGCTCTTGCCTTTTGTAGTCCCTCAGTTGCACAGAGGAGAAATAGGTAAAATGAGCTGTGCAGACCTTCATATGAGGCTATTACCCAAATATAAGCTGAATAGTCAAGTGCGTTATCAATTGTGAATTGTTTGATATCCCTGTTGTGGCTGAATTTATGGTAAGGAAGCAGAGAGATGCCTGTGTCCTCAGGTTCAGCAATGGTACACTATGGTTTGGCAAAGGCAACTTCATTTTTTTTAAGCCTAGAGGAATACTTTAATGCTCTTATTTAAATGGAACACGTGAAGTGTTAAAACAGAGCAAGAAAGAGAATATTAAATAATCAGCAGTTTGATGTGATGACAAGACTAGAATATTTTTCTAGCACATTCTTTCTTTTCAAATTCTCTGTTTCTGGGCACCCCCACTCTCTCCAAACTCTGCCTGTGACTTCCTTGAGCACAAGACTTTGTGAGAGTTACTCAGAGTGGTTGGTGTAGAGTGTATACACATGTTAAATTGTTTTAAAACAAATTTAATTAGTAAAAATATTGGTTAAATTGACCATTTTTTAAAGATTTTTTTTTTAAATTTTACACGTGCATGTGTGAGCCTAAATGTGTGTGCATGCAATGGAGGCCAGAAGAGGAGGTCATACCCCCTGGAACTGTAGTGAAGGCACTTGTGTGCTACCTGATGTGGGTGCTAGGAACTGAACTCTAGGCCTCTGGAGACCATCACTGGAAAATGAGTGATTTCTCTAGCTCCTAAATTAAGCATCTTAGAGTTTAAAAACTGTGTGTGACTAAATGATCAGAGTGTGGTATTCCTCTAACCAAGGCAACAGTCGAGTTTTAAAAGACGAGAACATTCCTGAGAGCATGTTATTGTTCACATTAGCAAGAATCAACTCATGTGACTTACATTTGTCCAGATTAGTGCCCTAGGCCAAAATTCACCATTGATATTATTAGCTCTAACTAGTGACCAGATGAGAAGAACTCAAAGATCTATTGGATGTGCTGGGAAGATGCTTCAATGGGTAAAGAAAGTACTTACTGGGAACTCAAGCATGGAGACCTGAGTTGGGGTCCCCAGGACCACATACAAAGCTGGATGAATCATCACGTGACTAGGATCCCAGTGCTTGGAGGTGGAGACAGGAGTAGTTCTGGAACTCTCTGGCTGGGCAGACATTCAGTGTTGGACCTCTAGTAAACACACACACACACACACACACACACACACACACACACGGTGGGGGGGGGGGAGGATGTTTGTTTATGGAACAGATTATCCTCTTGCAAACTAAAGTGTGACTGATTGATTAAACTGCTTCTCAGAACAGTTTGTTTACAAGTGTATTGAGTGACTCCCATTTTGAGGCATGGTGCGCAGTGTTTGTGTCAAGAGGTAGGGGTGGGGGCAATAAAATCCCTACAATCCTGAAGTTTGGAGTCTGGCAGGAAAGCCAGACACTGGCTAATTGAGTTTCTTTGTGGTAAGAGCTCTGGAGGTGTGTGTGGTGTCCTTGAATGTCTATACTAAAGAAATGTCCTTTACAAAGCACCAAGAAGGGAAAGAAAGAAACATGAGCTCTCCACAGGGAACCCAGGAGTGGGCAAAGACTTCAATGAGAAGCTAAGGTGGTTTTTCATGGCGTGGAGGGCAGGCCTGAAGGACAGAGATGGAAAAAAACACTGGCAGAAAGCTCAGAATGGCTCTATCTTAAAGCCTTAGGGGAAGACTCATTGTGTGCAGCAAGCCTCTCAGTGACTGCTAAAACAACTCCTGTAGCAAAGGGCAGTGAGGTCAGCCCACATCCAACATCCAGAGAACCCCTAAATCTATTAGAAGAACCATAAACATGTGAAGGGTCCTTTATGGGTTGGCATCCATTCTGCAGAGGAAGAAGCATTTTCTTAATTGGTCTCTTAAGAGCCAATATTGGGTTCCAGAGAGCATGCTCAGGCTGGGTGTGCCTTCACTGCCACTGGCTGCTCTGTGTGGAGCCTCAACACAGGTAGACATTCCTGAAGGAAGATGGCTGCAGTAAATACACCCTGTTATCAGCTCCATGGAGTCACTAGGCTGGCTCGTGGTTTTATTTGTTTTACCTCCAACCTCTTTGAATTTATTTTAAAAAATCTTTTTCGCAGGTTGTTACTATTATTATCATTGATTTGGTATATTTTGTCTGATTTCTGTGTATTACTCTTCATTTTTATTGTGAATTTATTTCTTCTCTCATACAATACATCCTGACCACAGTTTTCTCTTCTTCCTGTCCTCCCAGTGCCTCCCTCCACTTCCTTTCTCCCCCAGGTCCACTCTCCCTCTCTTTCCCTTCAGAGAAGAGCAGATTCCTAGGGATATTATCCAAGCATGGTATAACAAGGTACAATTAGACTAGGCATAAACCCTCACATCAAGCTTCAAAAAGCAACCCAATTGGAGGAAAAGGGTCCCAAGAGAAACCAAAAGACTCAGAGATACTCTCTCCCAGTTAGGAGTCCCCCCAAAATACCAACGTAACAACTATAACGTGTATGCAGAACACTCTTCATTTTTTATTGTGAATTTATTTTGTCTCTCTTTCTAGATTCCTTTGAAGTAAATGAAAATGTGTACCTTCCTTTACTAATGGAATGTAGTTGTGATTTTGAGGAAAGTATTCTGCATGCTCCACTACTGCATCAGCAACTAGGTTCAAAGACTGAGAAAAAGTGTGGTCCATTCTACAACTTAGAGCAGAAAGTCACTGTTCCTGCGACTTTACACTGCCTATGGAAGAGGCTAGACATAAGCATCACTGGGAAGATAATTCAGACTCTGAGAAGACAGAACAAGTAGGCAATAAAGAACTTAATTACTGTTTATGATATAAGCAGTGCTACATGATACATTCGTTGTATTGGAGGTTGTCAAAAAACCCTCACTCACAAAGACCATAGAGATCACCATCGCTACAAACCGCATGAGAATTTTTATTATTCCAACAGGGTAGGTAGCTGGCTTATTCTCATTGGTGTAGCAAGTAACCTTTTCAGGCATTGGTTGGTTTGCATAGTGACTACCTCTGACCTAGTGACTCACTTTGCTTGCCCCCATGGTGGGTTATTATTATTTGGTCAGCAAAGCAATAGTACATTTTGAACTTATGGGTCAGCTATTAACGTCAGTTATTAACATCACAGGGAATCCTAGCAAGGTCAGGGTGGTTTGTGGTCTTTCTCAGAATTCAGTGTGGGGCGGGGGCAGGAGAATTATTCTGAGAACTGTTATTTTTGTTATGGTTATTTCTCTGAGAACAGCTAATATTATTTTGGCTTAATCATTTTGACTGCTAAAACTATGTTTTTACATTTGTTAAGTCAGCCAGATTTCTTATCTGGCTCTGCACTTAGCTTGCTAGTACAGTTTAGAAAGTCCTTTTTGAAGGGGAAAGGTACTGGTACAGTTGTAGTGTGTGTGTGTGTGCATACGTGTGTGTGCGCGCACATGCACACACACATACATGCAGGTTCACAAGCCAGAGGACAATAACAGATATCACTCCTTGGAGGCTATCCACTCTTTGTCTTGAGAAGGGTCTCTCGCTGGCCTGAACTTGCCAAATAAGCTGTGCTGGCTGAACACTAGCTCTAGGCATCTTCTGATCTCCAATTCCCCACCACTGGGATTCTAAGTGCTAGGTAATGCTTGGTTTTGTGTGTGCCATGTGAGCATGCATGCATGTGCTAGACACCCAGTTCTTGCTTTCATAGCAAGTACTTTACTGGTTGAGCCATCTTTCCACATCAGTTGAGTTTTTAAAATCAAAACAAAAGATAGAGACTATGGGAAGCACAAATTAGACTCTGCAAGTTACTTAAATAAATAAATGAATGATAAATAAATAAATAAATAATAAGTGCCAGGCCATGGTAGTGCATGACTTTAAATTCCCCCACTCTGAGAGCAGAGACAGCAGATCTCTGAGTCAAGGCTAGCCTGATCTACAAACTGAGCTCCTGGACAGCTAGAGATACACAGAGAAACCTTGTCTTGAAAAGCCAAAATGGAGGAGGAAGAGGAGAAGACAGGAAGCTGGGAAAGGGTGGAGGTAAGGGCAGACGTGGGGGAAGTTAAGGGCAGGAATAGAGGTGAGTGTGATCAAAACACGTGGAGTGAAATTCTCAAAGAATTAATAAATACATTATTATATAATAATAAAATATATTAATATAAACATACAAATATATAAACATTAATATATAATATATGATAGAATATAAAACTATTAGATATACTTAGAAACCTTGCAGATAGGATAAGATGAAACACCCCTTGACCGTTTCCTCCCCAGTTCCAATCTTCTCCTAGAGCTAACTGGGGTTATCACATTGGGGTGATTCTCCCAGACACCCACCCCTGTTTCTACAGCAATGTCTCAAAGCATTTGCAGTTGATTGTGCTCACAGTTTTGTCTATGGAGTTTTCAGATGCCACATGGTGATGTATGTCTTGCTCAGGGGTTGTGTGTTTTTCCTGCTTGGTACAGCATGCTGTTTCTTGCTCAGCTTGGAGAGGATCCTGTACTTGCTTTTCTGTTTGCTTGGTTTTGTTCCAGTTAGTTCACTGTTGAATTCTGTAGTGCCTCAGCCTTCTCAGGTTGCTCTTATAGACTACCATGGAGTTGGTGATGGAACAGACATTCATTTTCCAACAATTTCTTCACTTGCAAGTAAGTGGCTTCTCTGCTGTCTTCTACTGCTTTTCTCCTAGTGTCACTTCCTGGAAAGGACAACAGCTCTGTCTGATTAAGTCCTGTTCTTATGATGTCATTTAGCCCTAACTGTTTCCTTATAGAACCCTCTGTTGCAATGTGGATACACTGTGTGTAAAGAGGTTACATATGTGAACGTCTAAATGCTAATTTGTTTTCCTAACACATAGTATGGCTAGCCAATACTTAGCCCTATGCTCATCATGAGATGAATTCCTTTATTGTTTAAAGCTTTAATAGAGCACGATTATTTCCCTATAAACTAATAGCAACTTGGGCTTCTAACGCCAGAGACAGGCAGGGCATGGCAAGAGAGAAAACCACACAGAGCCATGGAGGAGTGGTTGTAGAGAGGCTGATCCCCAATTGCTCATTCTCAACAGCCCACAGAGTTCTCAGCTCTGAGAGTGGGAGAATTTGGCATTTGAGTATGCAGAGATGGAGGAGGCATGCAAAGCCAGAAATGTCCTGTGTGGGCTGCTACCCTTCCCTGAGCACTAGAATACCCAGAGCCAACCTGGGAAGGAGAAAGCTACAGGCCACAAGAAGACTCCCCCCAGCTCTGTTCCCAGCACCCCTCCCCAACATGGTCCAGGGAAGCCATTTCCTCCTGCTAGAGTGCACTGCTGTTTGGAGGATCTTCCAAGACACTTTGTGTCATCCAAACCCCCACCAAATCCCCTTTCCAGGAAACGTTCTGGAAATCGCTGTTCATAGGAGTCAAAGAGTACCAATCCAGAGAAGATGAAAGATTTCTCCGTTCGGTAAATCTAACGAACTGGGCTCGGGCCACCTGACCTCAATACACCAATTAAGCAAGAGTTGTAAAAAGCAAAGAATGGGGACTTACTCAATGTGGCCATGATGAGTGAGAAGAGGACGAACTAAAGAAGCCCAGTGACCTCCCAGACAACCTCCTAGGTTTAGGAGACATGAGGCTTAGGTTGCAGCAGAGAGCAAGAAATAGGCTCAGTTTAGCAATCCTGCCAAGGTGTGATCCTCCGATCATTGACCCATCCTGTCTGCTGAGCTTCCGCCTCTCCTTCAAGGTAATCTGACCAGCTGCTGGAGCCCTGTGAAATCTGTTTTCAAGAGACAATTTCCTGCTGTGGCTGGCTCAGCCTTCCTCTTCTCCCAGCATCAGATTCCTGGGAATTCCAATTTTGGGGATTTCCGATTATTGTCTCAAGAATCTGACTGCCAAAGACAGGGATAGCAGTGTCTCTCTAGCATCCCCTCATGTCGTCAGAGCAGTTACAAATCCACAGGGCTCTCTGGATGTGAAGAGAGCTGGGAAGAATTACCTTGACATCTAGTCCAAGGATGTAGTTCTTACACGCGCACAGTTTGGATGGCCAGGGGACACGTAGAAATGATGGAGATATTTTGTTATCATACTGGGAGAGGGGTTTGTGCTATTAGCATCCACCAGTACTTCCCAGCATCCTTCCACAAGGCACACAGAGCTCTTCCTCCTCCTCAGTAAGCAATCAGTCAGCCACAGTGCCAGCTGTGGCAAGGCTGAGAAAGACTGCCTTTAGCCAAATTTTAGGAATTCCCAGGGAGCTTGCAACTGGAAAAATACTTCAAAAATATTAACAATTTAATTTTGTAGAAGATATAATTTTAGACAAGCATACATTCATCCTCTAAATCCCAACTTGCTGGTTTGAATGCTTCTTTGAAATGGTTAGTGCATCAATCAATTTTCCTTTATGTTTGTTTTTTTGTTTTGTTTTGTTTTATTAGACAGCTCCCAAAACAGTCTGTTAAACTCCTCTGTCAGAACACCCAGGGTTCTCTGAGAAAAGCATGTGACATCCACAGCTGTCCTGGTTTGGTTATAGATTCCCACTGTCATGTGGCCTCATTAAATTTGTAGCCTCGGCTGAAGATCCGAAGTCTATCCCTTGACTCAGAAGGTACTTTTCAGAGGGTGTTTTGGGGATTAATTAGTTAACTTTGGCAAGGCGCTTTGAACAAGTACATTCTGTATTCTAATATCATTAGGCAAATAGGCACCTTTTAGACACTATTACCTCTCAGCCCGACCCCTCACTTGCTTGAATAGTTCCCTGGGAGGAAGCGAATTGGAGTAGGCAGTGGCCAACAGCTGAAAATCAGGAGCCTTATTGAAGACTGCTAGCTGAAGAGTCTCCTTGTATGATGAGAAAAACACTCCAAGGGAAGTTAAAAGCCTTTTGTAGTGACGGAAGACTTCTGAAGTGCGGTAAGTGAACCAGGACCGCCCCCACCCCCCAACCCGGGGCCTGTTCTCTCATTTGTAATTATTGATCCGCTCCTACTCTTCCCTTTTCCCTCTTACAAAGAGCAGAGCCTGGTCAGGGACCGACCGCTCAAAACCCTCCCATGAGAGAGAAACAACAACAACAACAACAACAACACATGTAACTTGCATTCACTGTTTCAGCTTCCATGCAGACGTTTTAATTCTCTATATGGGAAGGATGTGTATGAATGCAGATGTCCTTAGAGGCCATAGGCATGAGATTCCCTGCAGCTGGACTTACATATAGTCGTGAGTTCTCCAATGTGCTGAGAATTGAACTCAGGTCCTCTGCAAGGGCAGCGCATGCTCTTAACCATGGAGCCAACTCTCAGCCCCTATGCAGACTTGACCTTTAAAAAATATATTCCTAGCCGGGCGTGGTGGCGCACGCCTTTAATCCCAGCGCTCGGGAGGCAGAGGCAGGCGGATTTCCGAGTTTGAGGTCAGCCTGGTGTACAAAGTGAGTTCCAGGACAGCCAGGGCTACACAGAAAAACCCTGTCTCGAAAAACAAACAGACAAAACAAAAACAAAAACAAAAAGTATATTCCTCCGGGAAATGGGGGACCAGGAAAGGGGATTACATTTGAAATGTAAATAAAGAAATATTCCAGTACAAAATAAAAAATATTTACTTATTTAATTTTTTAAAAGCAACGGCAACAAATTTATTTTTATTTTATGTGTCTGTCTATGTGACTGGAATTCACAGGTGCCATAGGTGGCTAGGATGGCTGGTTGCCGCCTCCTTTGGAAGCTGACATGGTGCCTGCCTACCATAAAAGCTTAGTCCACAGGGAGGAGGCAGTCAAGTGGATGTGAGCTCAGGTGAATCTTCTTTTCTTCTTTTTATCATCTGCGTTGCATTTATTGTCATTTGTAATTTTTTATTTTTACACAATATTTTTTATTATTTGGGCATTTTACATTATGAACCCAGATCACATTCACTTCCCAGTCCTCACAGTCCTCCCTTGTGACCTCATTCCAGAAGAAGAAAAAGAAGAAGAAGAAGGAGGAGGAGGAGGAGGAGGAGGAGGAAGAGGAGGAAGAGGAAGAGGGCGGAGAGGAGGAGGAGGAGGGAGAGGGAGAGGGAGAGGGAAACGACAATGAAGACAAGGAAGACAAGTCAAAGTCAGTATGTGTTGACCACTGGAGCATGGTCAGACTCCCAATGGCATCCCCCTTAAAGAAAACTGTATGCAACTGTACCATGTGCATGCCTGGTGACCACAGAGGCCAGAAGAAGACATCAAATGCCCTGCAACTAGAGTTATGGGTGCCTGTGGCAGCTGTGTAAGTGTTGGAATTGAAAATGTCCTTTTCCTTATAGCCTTAATTTTTATAGCCACTATCTGCTGCATTTGCAAGCTCCTTTTGATTTGGGCAAAAAGCAATTTTTGCCACTGTGTGTCAGGTACTGTGCTTGGAGCCTATCTCATCCTCCAACACCTGTTAAGATAGGTATGGTTTTGTCCAGTTGACGAGTCCTTGAGGTTACTCTGTTGATTACGGTCACCGAGCTGGGAAATGAGAATCATCCCTCAGTTGTTTCTGAGTTAGTGCTGTAGTATTTCAGCATCTCAAGCCAAGACAAACCTGTGCATCCTCTGTTTCCCACTTGGCTTTCATCCCCATAGGAGTTGAATAGGGAAGATAGCACACTTGTCTCTTTTCAGATAAAGGGGATGATAGAATTGGTACCTTGCTCATATTTCCCAGCGCTTGAAAACTGGCTTCCACGCAGACTCCTTGACCATGGACCCACTAGCGCCACCTACCAGCAGCTGCCTAGTACTGCATTCTTCTTTCTCTTGGGGCTGCCCTGGGTGAGTCCTTCCCTGGCTCCCTTTGGTTTGGGTGGATTGTTCGTGAAGCCCAAACCATCACTCTCTGTTCCCCTTGCTGTCTCCTTGTCCCTGTGTACCTTGGAAGCACTAGTTGCTCTGCAGGGACTCAACTTGGGCATTCTTTTCAACCTCTATCAGTGACTTCATCTCTTAGATCAGTAGTTCCTAAACTTTGTTGGGGATTAGAATCACCGTGGGAGCCTTTAAATGTCCTAGACTGCTCAATAGATGAATTAGCTCAGCAGTGCTGATAATCAGGACGTTTTTCACTTTATTTTTTCAAAGCTCTCTGGGCGATTCTAAAGTGCAGTCAGACGTGAGACCCAGACACATGAGTCATGTCCTGTGCGTTCTTGGGACAGCTTATAAACTCCTCCCTCCACATGAGGCCTGTATCTCTACCTGTTTCTAGTTTCCCCCAGACCCTGACCGTCCAAATTTAGCAAGTGAAAATGCAGAGGGTCCAGTCACACTCATGTTTCTCATAGGATGCATACTAAAAAAAAAAAAAAGAAAAAAAAAGTATTGGCTGTTTACCCAAAATACCTGCTGTGTCACATCTGGCAACCCCCCCCTCCCCCAGCTCCCCCCCCCCCCCCCCGCGCTAAGGAAAACATGACTTCTCTGAGTTTCCCCTTAGTTGGAATGGCTTTCCTGTGAGCCCAGGAACAAGCCTTAGCTTTCTCTAACACACCTTCCCCCCTGTCTCTTTGATTCCTGCCCTGTGAGGATGGGCCACTTCACACATCTTTTCTCGGCTCATACTGATGCCTTGGTCTATTCTCATCACCTGGGTCTTTGAGGATTTTACAGTAACAACACTGAATCCTACACTCCATCCTCTGATGATCCAGGTTCTGTTATTTCCCAAAATATCCTCATGAAACACTGAGCTGATTCTGCACTTGGACCTGTAAAGGCCACTCATTAACGAGGGACAATGCAGAATATACTCTAGATTGCACAGCCCTGAAGGACGTTTCAGAAGGGCTCCCTGGCAGAGCCCAAGTACTGGGAGCAGTCTAAGAAAACCATGTATCAACATGAGTCTTCTACTTAGATTGGGATACCTGATCTTTTCCAACAAACTTCTAACCATTCAGGGAAAGCAGAAACCATGTCTTCCCAAAGTCGTTCTTGCTGATTTCTATCTGCATTTCCTAAAGACCTTTCTTTTTTTTTTTTAAACGAACAAAAACCCACTCTATTTGTAAGATCAACGGAATAATACGTAGCTACCTTGTATAACATGTGCCAGGGCTACACATGTAAATTTTTTTTTAAATTCTTGTAGCCCCATGCCATAGATACTCCTTGGCACTGTTAGTTTTTTTTTTAATTTTTAATATTTTTATTACATATTTTCCTCAATTACATTTCCAATGCTATCCCAAAAGTCCCCCATAGCGCCCCCCACTTCCCTACCCACCCATTCCCATTCTTTTGGCCCTGGCATTCCTCTATATTGGGGCAAATAAAGTTTGCAAGTCCAATGGGCCTCTCTTTCCATTGATGGCCGACTAGGCCATTTTTCAATACATATGCAGCTAGAGACAAGAGCTCCGGGGTACTGGTTAGTTCATCATGTTGTTCCAACTATAGGGTTGCAGATCCCTTTAGCTCCTTGGGTACTTTCTCTAGCTTCTCCATTGGGAGCCCTGTGATCCATCCAATAGCTGACTGTGAGCATCCACTCCTGTGTTTGCTAGGCCCCTGCATAGTCTCACAAGAGACAGCTATATTTGGGTCCTTTCAGCAAAATCTTGCTAGTGTATGCAATGGTGTCCGCGTTTAGAAGCTGCTTATGGGATGGATCCCTGGATACGGCAGTCTCTAGATGGTCCATCCTTTCATCACAGCTCCAAACTTTGTCTCTGTAACTCCTTCCATGGGTGTTTTGTTCCCAATTCTAAGAAGGGGCACAGTGTCCACATTTTGGTCTTCATTCTTCTTGAGTTTCATGCGTTTATCAAATTGTATCTTATATCTTGGGTATCCTAAGTTTTGGGTTAATATCCACTTATCAGTGAATACATATTGTGTGAGTTCCTTTGTGACTGTGTTACCTCACTCAAGATGATGCCCTCCAGGTCCATCCATTTGGCTAGGAATTTCATAAATTCATTCTTTTTAATAGCTGAGTAGTACTCCATTGTGTAAATGTACCATAATTTCTGTATCCATTCCTCTGTTGAGGGACATCTGGGTTCTTTCCAGCTTCTGGCTATTATAAATAGGGCTGCTATGAACATAGTGGAGCATGTGTCCTTCTTACCGGTTGGGACATCTTCTGGATATATGCCCAGGAGAGGTATTGCTGGATCCTCCGGTAGTACTATGTCCAATTTTCTGAGGAACCGCCAGACTGATTTCCAGAGTGGTTGTACAAGCTTGCAATCCCACCAACAATGGAGGAGTGCTCCTCTTTCTCCACATCCTCGCCAGCATCTGCTGTCACCTGAATTTTTGATCTTAGCCATTCTGACTGGTGTGAGGTGGAATCTCAGGGTTGTTTTGATTTGCATTTCCCTGATGATTAAGGATGTTGAACATTTTTTCAGGTGCTTCTCTACCATTCGGTATTCCTCAGGTGAGAATTCTTTGTTCAGTTCTGAGCCCCATATTTTAATGGGGTTATTTGACTTTCTGGAGTCTACCTTCTTGAGTTCTTTATATATATTGGATATTAGTCCCTTATCTGATTTAGGATAGGTAAAGATCCTTTCCCAATCTGTTGGTGGTTTTTTTGTCTTATTGATGGTGTCTTTTGCCTTGCAGAAGCTTTGCAGTTTCATGAGGTCCCACTTGTCAATTCTCGATCTTATAGCACAAGCCATTGCTGTTCTATTCAAGAATGTTTCCCCTGTGCCCATATCTTCTAGGCTTTTCCCCACTTTCTCCTCTATAAGTTTCAGTGTCTCTGGTTTTATGTGAAGTTCCTTGATCCACTTAGACTTGACCTTAGTACAAGGAGATAGGAATGGGTCGATTCGCATTCTTCTACATGTTAACAACCAGTTTTGCCAGCACCATTTGTTGAAAATGCTGTCTTTCTTCCACTGGATGTTTTTAGCTCCCTTGTCGAAGATCAAGTGACCGTAGGTGTGTGGGTTCATTTCTGGGTCTTCAATTCTATTCCATTGGTCTACTTGTCTGTCACTATACCAGTACCACGCAGTTTTTATCACAATTGCTCTGTAGTAAAGCTTTAGGTCAGGCATGGTGATTCCACCAGAGGTTCTTTTATCCTTGAGAAGACTTTTTGCTATCCTAGGTTTTTTGTTATTCCAGATGAATTTGCAGATTGCACTTTCTAATTCATTGAAGAATTGAGTTGGAATTTTGATGGGGATTGAATTGAATCTGTAGATTGCTTTTGGCAAGATAGCCATTTTTACAATGTTGATCCTGCCAATCCATGAGCATGGGAGACCTTATCATCTTCTGAGATCTTCTATAATTTCTTTCTTCAGAGACTTGAAGTTTTTATTATACAGATCTTTCACTTCCTTAGTTAGAGTCACGCCAAGATATTTTATATTATTTGTGACTATTGAGAAGGGTGTTGTTTCCCTAATTTCTTTCTCAGCCTGTTTATTCTTTGTGTAGAGAAAGGCCATTGATTTGTTTTTGTTAATTTTATATCCAGCTACTTCACTGAAGCTGTTTATCAGGCTTAGGAGTTCTCTGGTGGAATTTTTAGGGTCACTTATATATACTATCATATCATCTGCAAAAAGTGATATTTTGACTTCATCTTTTCCAATTTGCCCTTTGATCTCCTTTTGTTGTTGAATTGCTCTGGCTAGGACTTCAAGTACAATGTTGAATAGGTATGGAGAAAGTGGACAGCCTTGTCTAGTCCCTGATTTTAGAGGGATTGCTTCAAGCTTCTCACCATTTACTTTGATGTTGGCTACTGGTTTGCTGTAGATTGCTTTTATCATGTTTAGGTATGGGCCTTGAATTCCTGATCTTTCCAAGACTTTTATCATGAATGGGTGTTGGATCTTGTCAAATGCTTTTTCTTACAGTTCCTGCTTGCTTAAACCCATCCTCCTCATCTTCCCCAGCACGTCAGACCTGGGATTGGTATACTAGGTTTCTCATTGGTACCATTGCTTCCGACTTGTGTTTTCCTGATGTGATTGGGTGTGTTGTATAGGTTGATAGTTATGTGTGTGTGCATGTTGGTGCAAACACACAGGTGCTTCCTCAATTGTTTTCCACCTTAATTTTTGAGACAGTCCCTCTCTGAACCTGGAGGTTGCCACTTTGGGGAAGCTGGCTGGCTTCAAGGGCCCACGTCTCTAGCACCACAGGGATTATAGCTGTGAATTCTGCTCTACATTTTATAGAGGTGCTGGTGATCAAAGCTTAGACCCAAACTCTTCTGCAGCGGGCACTTACAAGCTGAGACACCTCCCTAGCCCGATGTGACCTTTACAAAGTAGGTTGGCTTTTGTTACCAGTGTTGCTGTGTGGTTCCTTCCCCATAGTCCCTAGCTGTCCCCAGCACGTACTGCTTCATAGCACACCAACAGAGATTGTTCTAGCCTAGCTGGAAGCTGAATTTTTGTGCCCATGGGCTTTCAATGAGCAATGGAACCAGCTCTTTCCATTAAGTAGCAAACTGGCACTTCTGGGGAATTAAATACCAACTCAACAGCCTTAACTACCGTGGCATGTCCTGGGTACACAGCCTCACAGTTTCTCCAAGTTCCCCACTTAGATGCAATTGCATGAGGTGGCTGTTTGTTTGTTAGGTCTCTATGCATTGATTTTTTCATTGATCTTTCTTGTCTAACCTTTTGCCGTTTCTAATAACTACCCAAGTCAACTACTCACCTTTGGAGCCTTAACGTAAAGTCTGTTTGTGGAGGAAGCTCTCATTCATATTTTTGGCATGTTAGCTCATTAACATAAAGTTACCCAGTGATGGGGAAATGTGAAATTTGAAAGAATACATCGATTCAAGAGGTTCATGAGTCTACAAGACTTTTTGCTCCTTACTGGAGTCCTGGCTTAAAACTCCAGAGATGATTTGTTACATGCTATTTGGGCCATGCTCCTGCAGCCTCCAGCACCCCTTCAAGTGTCCCTGCAACCACAAAAGAGGAGACTTGGGAATCATATTATGGTCAGAGATGACTGAGCTGAGCGGTCATCAGACTGACAGTAGACTAATAAAATCACTATCATCAGGAACATGGGGTTAATAATTAAACATTCCAGTGCCGTCCCAGTCAGGGGTCTGGGGAGATGGCATGGTCATAAGGTGATTGCTGTATAAGCATGAAGACCTGAGTTCACACCCCTGGCACCCACATTAAAGAGCTGGGCATGGCAGTGTACACCTGTTATCCTAGGGCTGAACAGAGACAGGAGGATTCCTGGGACTAGTTGACCAACCAGCAGAACAAACTGGTGAGCTCCAGGTTCAGCAAGAGACTCTTGTCTCAAAAAATTATGTGGAATGCAATTAAGACATTCAATGTACTCCTTCACCCTTAATCTTCACTGTCTTAGCTTTAACCATCAGCTTGACACAGTCCAGAAGAGAGTCTCAACTGAAGGATTATTGAGAGTTGACTAGCCTACAACTCTGATTGTCTTGATTTTTGGTTGATGTAAGAAGGCTCAGTCTACTGTGTATGGCACCATCCCTCGGCAGGTGGTCCTGAACTGTGTAAGAAAGCTGGCTGAATATAATCTGGCATGAGAGAAACTTAATAAGCAGCATCCTTCATGAATCCTGCTGTATCTTTCTTTGGCTGTGAGGTGAGTTTCTTGGTTGGAAGTAACGTTGTCTGGGAGAGCAAGAGGTTTGCCCCCACCTATTTGCTCTGGTTCCCATCAGTCAAGGACTGTAACCTATCAGCTGAAATGTATCCTTTCTTCCTAAGTTGCTTTTGGTCATAATAGTTGTCATAGCAACAAAGTGAACTCTCTCTCTCTCTCTCTCTCTCTCTCTCTCTCTCTCTCTCTCTCTCTCTCTCTCTCACACACACACACACACACACACACACACCCCAAAAGAGAGAAGAGAGTGCCATCTCAGTCCCTGACTGTGTCAGCTCAGCTCCCATTCTCCATGGCTTCTGAGAGGCAGCCACTGTGCCCTAATGCTAGGTTTTCCTTTCCAGCACTGTAGCTTGCTCAAGATGGCTTCCCGTCCTTAGTACCAAAGGGTCCTAATGAATAAAATTCCCATGGAGCTTGCTACAAAACAAAAGAAATATCCTTTACTGTACTTTCTTAGTGGAATATTTTGTCTAGACCACTCAGATGACCAACAGTAAGAGCTCGGAGCCATGCTTGGGCTGCTGGGTAAAGCTGTGTGGAGAGGTTCAAGGCTGTGGTTTTGTTTTCTAAGGAACTTTCTTTGTTGATTTTCTTTCTGTAGCCAGACAACTGGACACATTTGATGCTGCTTCACTTCTTATAGTACTTTCTCTCTGAACTCTGCAGCATAAGTGGGTCCTCTAACCTTGGGAATGACAGACACTTCTTTGTAAGATGGTCAAACAGAAGGAAACAAACAGTGGCTTTTAGCTAAAAAAAAAAAAAAAAAAGAAGTTAAAAAACATGATACGTTGAGACATAAATCTTCGAAGAATCTGAGAATGAATTGATTTTCCCCCCAGCTTCTTCCTAAGTGACATGCTAGCACCAAGAGAGTGTGCCAATAATGAGCTGGTACTTGAGTGGTCTGGTGAAAACCTGACTCACTGAGGACCCCAACTAATGACCTCTCTGTACTCAGTAGTTTGTTGACTCGAGTCTTGCTTCAGTGTGACACTGGCCTAGTCTATAACTTACTGTAGCCAAGATGATGCAGTCGAAATGACATATTGACAGCTCTACACTTCTGTCTCTAGAGGCCTGACCAAGCCATTCGCTCTCCAAAGGCTTGCTCTGGCCTGACAGTGAGGAACAGCTAGAGATGAGGAGCCATATAGAACAGAATCAAATTATTCTAGCCAAGGCCAGCCCCAGCTAAACTGCCAGCTCTGCAGAAATATGAGCAAGGCCAGTCCAGATCAGAGCCCATGGACTTTGGAGTAATAATGAGTGCCTGTTGTTTGAAACCATATGGTCTTTGTATGTTTATTAAACACTGTGGTAGTGAACAACATAGCTTAATCATCTCTCAACTGGGATAACTCATGCCTAAGTCCCTAACATGGAACCTGTAAGAAGATAATAGAAACCTGCCAATAGATTTGGAGGGTGTGTTCCAGTAACTGATTCAGTATGGGCTTGCATTTGCAGGTATGAAGGCCATGCTACAGGGATTTCATATCCTGGGAGAGTTGGCTCCATGGCCGTGGTTAGCAAATGATAGCCCATAAGCCAAATCCCATGGTCAATCTTGACAAAGTTTTATTGGAATTTAGCCACAGTGATTTGTTCTCTGGTGGCTTTTTTTTTTTTTTCTGCATTGGAAGAACTGTCTAGTTGTGACAGATAGGGGCTTGTAAACTCTAAACTGTTTGTTCTCTTATCTTTTACATAAAATGTCTATGATTCCTTGCCACAGAGCATCTAACCCTAAGATTCCAGGCAGTAATAACTGGACAGTACATGGAGCATGAAATCAGGTCAGATCAGGGGAGGTGAGTGTGGCAAATAAGAAGAAACCCCTTGAAGGTGCAGAGGCATGGTGGGCTCCAAACAGCAGCCATGGGACTCGAGTGGTGTGTGTGCACCCCAAGGAGAACAGCAGGGAGCTATTTAATTAAACACTAACATACCCCCTAACTTGAAGGCACAGTTCGTTCTAAATATAAGTGGCATCTTTAACTCCTTCGAAGTCACTCTCCTCTACCCTAACTTATGACTTGTGATCCTCTCTAGGGTGTAACCTTTTTAGGGATGGGAGAGACCATAGAGGAAAATACGGCAAGAGTTTGGTTCTGATGGCTTCTGCCACTGATGTATTATCTAATAAACAGAGGGAGAGGACTGGAAACGAAAGCTTCTCACCCACGTTGGATCCCAGATACGCACATACTTCCTCCAGAAGGCAAAGTTTTCCATCTTAGTGTGAAATTCTGGAGAACAAATGACAAGCGTGAATGAAGGGGCATAGCATATTCTTCCTAGGTTTACCTTAATTGAAATGTATGAGGGAAATACATAATTTAAAGGAATAGCTCATATGCCTTTGTAATGTAAATAGCTCCGTGATGTGAGTGTCACATGTGACTGCTGTCTCTTCTTGTCTCACTGAACCATTGTCATGTGTCAAGCTGGTGTGATGCTTGCATCTTGACTCTTGAGACATCACACCTAAGTCAGTATGTCCAGAGCACCATTGGCTCGGCATGCTGCCACTGCCCAAACTCCCAGGCCTGACCTACGGTGGCCACCCGACTGAACTACTCATCCTCACTCCGATGGGGTCGGACTTTTACTCATTTCTCTTTAAATATTCAAATTCTGTCAGTTCATTCATTCAGCAAATCATAGCCAACCTTGGGCAACTTCTCTATGACACTGTGGCCCCAGCAGTGCAGCTCCTGCCTAGAAGTCCAGACCACAGGCCTATTACTTTCTACCATGCCTGGTTCTCACAGCAGCCAGAATGATCCTCTTAAGAGGAAAACTGGGTCGAATCCCTTCCTGCCAAATCTTCCAGTAGCCTTTCTTGCTGCTCAGACTCCAGTCTTCTCACACCCAAGTGCTAGTGGTCTGGCCGTGTACGGTTCTCCATGTTCTTCTACCTTTGCTGGGTTTCTTCCTGCTGACTTCCTGGAGTCCAGTCCCTCCATGCTCCCTGATCGCCTGCATTAGTCCTAACTGCCCAACCCATAGCCCTAGCTATAAAGTTCTCTAGTGCATACCCATAGCCCTAACTATAAAGTTCTCCTTTACATACCAGGCCTTGTCTGTAGTCATCTTGTATTAATAGCTCTGGGATGTGGGATGTGATTTCATCCTCTGGAGCAGGGGGTGGGGGTGGTCAGGCATGCTGACAAACACCCTGTACTTGACACAGGGAGTCTCTATAACAGAGATGCTCTGGCCCCATGGCAGTAGTCGCTAGGCTAAGAAACCTTGCTTTATCTCAGTGCTCCAATGTTTCCTCCCAAGGAAAGATGTTGTAAACTCACTTTCCAAAGTGTCTTTCCCCATCCTGTCCACCTCCAGCCCTCCCTCACCTTCAGCAGCAATAAGAACACACATTTCACAGGGCAGTGGTGGCACACGCCTTTAATCCCAGCACTTGGGAGGCAGAAGCAGGCAGATTTCTGAGTTCGAGGCCAGCCTGGTCTACTGAGCGTGTTCCAGGACAGCCAGAGCTACACAGAGAAACCCTGTCTTGGAACAAAACAAAACGACCCAACCAAACAAAAATCCACATTTCTGCTTTTGTCTCTCCTCCCTGGTTGAAAGCAAGCTCTCCAAGGGAAGGATCTTTGGCTGACTCATTGCTGATTCTCTTGGTGTGTAGCACAAGGGCCTGGCACATAAATCCTTGATAAATGTGGCTGCATCCTGAAGTTTAGAGTCAGCCTCCCACCCAAAGTTGTGCAGGCTACTAAGAAAACGACTCATGCTTATCAGTCCTTTAAGCCACTTCAAGATTGAAGCACATATATTATAAGCAAAGGGTCTTACACTTGTTACAAAATAAATCTTGTTTTAGGGGATGTCCTTGCACCAAGATGTCATAGGGAAAACCCATTCTGCATGTATCACAATATTTTTTTTAAAATGTAGTTAACCGCTAAGGAAGACACCCGAAGTCAGCCTCTGACCTTCATATTCAGATGTACACATGAATGCACACATGGATAGACACATGAACACACACAAAGGAAAAATAAATGCTGCTTTAACACAGTCCTCCTGGCTCCCTCCTTCCAAGTTGGCACACCCTGTTGATGACGTTTCCCGTGTAGAAAGCCTAGCCCCATTATCAGTCAGGTCCTGGCATGCGATGGCCACTGCTCATTCCTTACAGTCTGTGGCCCTTCTTGCTAATCACAGTGCTGCTGTGAGTTGGGAACTCTGGGTAGCCTGATGCCCTCACCCATGGGACAGGCCCTCACTCTTTCAGCACACCCCACAGTCAATGTTAGCTTAAAAACTTACTTTATCTCAAGCTCTCTGTTGATTTTTCTCTGGTAAGACAAAATTGCCAGTCTTCCTCAGCCCCAGTTTGACAATAATGGAACCTTGAAATGATTATCCCAATTTAAGGACAGCATAGATTCTGGGCTCATTTTTATAAACATAAAATTGTGTGTCCTTTGTTCTTAAAAACCATGTATGGGTCTCTTGCCAGGCATCCTCATTAGAGTGGCATTGTCTTTAAATCCTGCATGGCAATAATCTGATGCACTGTCGTGATGCCCAGGGAAGACAGGGCAACCCGGAGGTCCAACTACTTCCTTAAGATTATCCAACTACTAGATGATTACCCAAAATGCTTCGTTGTGGAAGTGGACAATGTGGGCTCCGTGCAGACGTAGCAGACCTGAGTGTCCCTTCGAGGGAAGGCTGTGGTGCTGGTGGGCAAGAACACCATGACTCGCAAGGCCCTTCTGGGGGCATCTGGAAAAGAGCCCAGCTCTGGAGAAACTACTGCCTCACTGCCAGGGGAACGTGGGCTTCGTGTTCACAGAGGAGGACCTCACTGAGATTAGGGGTGTGCTGCTGGCCACTAAAGTGCTGGCTCCACTTCTGCTGCTGCCATTGGCCAGGATGAGTCACTGTGTCAGCTCAGAACACTGGTCTGGGGCCGAAGAAGACCTCTTTCTCCCAGGCTGTAGGCATCACCACTAAAATCTCCACAGGTACCACTGAAATTCTGAGTGATGCAGTTGATAAACCTGGAGACAAAGCAAGAGCCAGGGAAGCCACACCGTTGAACATCTGCCCCTTTCAGCTGATCATCTAGGAGGTGTTTGATTGACAAAGGCAGCCTTTACAACCCGGAAGTGCTTGACACCACAGAGTTGACTCTGCCCTTCTGCTTCCTAAACGGTGTCTGAAATATGGCCAGCTTTTGTCTGCAGACTGGTTACCCGACTGTTACCTCAGCCACACACTGTATCGCCAACAGATACAACCCTCCCACTTGCTGAAAAGGTCAAAGCCTTCTTGGTTGATCCTTCTGCTGTTTGTGGCTGTCACCACCACGGCTGTAGCCCGAGCAGAGGCTGAAGCAAAGAAAGAGTTGGAAGAATCAGATGAGGGTATGGGATTTGGTCTCTTCGACTAATCCCCCTCTCAAAGCAGCCAATTCATCCAGCTTAATTTGAGATACAAGGAAATAAAGGCATACTTCTCTTAAAACAACAACAAAAGCCCAAACAAACAAAAACCAAACCAAACCAACCAACCAAAAAACCATGCATGAACTTTAAAAAAAAAAAATCAGTTCATTTATTTTTGCCACTTAGACTTGTCTGCATCTCAAGATGACTTCAAGTTTTATTTTTCAGAGATATAAATTTCTGTATTTGGCATTAGGCACTTTAATTTTGGACTATGACCATTTCTCTGCTTTACGCCTACGCTCTCTTCCCTGACAGTCATATGCACACATGCACGTTGACTGCACATGCGCCATGCTCAATAAATAGCCACCATTCCCATGGAGATGGCCCAAACAGGAGCTAGCTAGTTAGTGGGAGCCTCTGCTGGAGACCCCCAATGTTACCAAGTGATGTTAACCTCTTCCTTGGAAATGGGCCACAAGCTTAGCCGTGAGCCCTGCAGGCCTTATCAGAGTTTTGGGTTTTGCTGTGCTCTGCAGTCTACTCCTTAATGAAATCACTGTGTTTGGCAGCCCCTTAGCAAGCGGCTGAGTACTTCAGCTTCTCACTTGGGATTTCCTGTTGACCTTGACCTCCCTGGGCTCTGACTGGAAAAGTAGCCTGCAGACTTGTCTGACTCCACCCTTGCCTCCTCCAGATTCCCTCTTAGGATACCACAAACATATTTGCCTCCTGTTATCCCACTGTGCTGGCTGGTTTTGTATGTTACCTTGATGTACTAGAGTTGTCAGAGAGGAAGGAACCTCCCTTGAGATCCAGCTGAAAGACATTTTCTCAATTAGTGACCAAGTGGGGAAGACCCAGCCCATTGTGGGAGGTGCCATCCCTGAACTGGTGGTCCTGGGTTCTATGAAAAAGCAGACTGAGCAAGCCATGTGAAGTAAGCCATAAGCAGGATTCCTCCATGGCCTCTGTATCTGCTCCTGCCTCCAGGCACCAGCCCTGCTTGAGTTCTTATCCTGACTTCCACCAATGATGGATTTTGATGTGGAAAGGTAAGCTGAATAAGCCCTTTCCTCCCCAGCTGGCGTTTTGGTCGCAGTGTTTCATCACAGCAATGGAAAGCCTAAGACACCCAGTGAAGTTTTCAGCTGGGGAGAAGCCCTGGGGCATCTTTTTTTTTTTTTTAATTTTTATTAGGTATTTTCCTCATTTACATTTCCAATGCTATCCCAAAAGTCCCCCATACCCACCCCCCACTCCCCCTTTTTGACCCTGGCATTCCCCTGTATTGGGGCATATAAAGTTTGCAAGTCCAATGGGCCTCTCTTCCCAGTGATGGCCGACTAGGCCATCTTTTGATACATATGCAGCTAGAGACAAGAGCTCTGGGGTACCGGTTAGTTCATATTGTTGTTCCACCTATAGGGTTGCAGATCTCTTTAGCTCCTTGGGTACTTTCTCTCGCTCCTCCACTGGGGGCCCTGTGATCCATCCAATAGCTGACTGTGAGCATCCACTTCTGTGTTTGCTAGGCCCCGGCATTGTCTCACAAGAGACAGCTATATCTGGGTCCTTTCAGCAAAATCTTGCTAGTGTATGCAATGGTGTCAGCGTTTAGAAGCTGATTATGGGATGAATCCCTGGATATGGCAATCATTAGATGGTCCATCCTTTTGTCACAGCTCCAAATTTTGTCTCTGTAACTTCTTCCATGGGTGTTTTGTTCCCAATTCTAAGAAGGGGCAAAGTGTCCACACTTTGGTCTTCATTCTTCTTGAGTATCATGCGTTTAGCAAATTGTAACTTATATCTCAGGTATCCTAAGTTTCTGGGCTAATATCCACTTATCAGTGAGTACATATTGTGTGAGTTCCTTTGTGATTGTGTTACCTCAAGCAGGATGATGCCCTCCAGGTCCATCTATTTGCCTAGGAATTTTATAAATTCATTCCTTTTAATAGCTGAGTAGTACTCCATTGTGTAAATGTACTACATTTTCTGTATCCATTCCTTTGTTGAGGGGCATCTGGGTTCTTTCCAGCTTCTGGCTATTATAAATAGGGCTGCTATGAACATAGTGGAGCATGTGTCCTTTTTACCGGTTGGGACATCTTCTGGATATATGCCCAGGAGAGGTATTGCTGGATCCTCCGGTAGTACTATGTCCAATTTTCTGAGGAACCGCCAGACTGATTTCCAGAGTGGTTGTACAAGCTTGCAATCCCACCAACAATGGAGGAGTGTTCCTCTTTCTCCACATCCTCGCCAGCATCTGCTGTCACCTGAATTTTTGATCTTAGCCATTCTGACTGGTGTGAGGTGGAATCTCAGGGTTGTTTTGATTTGCATTTCCCTGATGATTAAGGATGTTGAACATTTTTTCAGGTGCTTCTCTGCCATTCGGTATTCCTCAGGTGAGAATTCTTTGTTCAGTTCTGAGCCCCATTTTTTAATGGGGTTATTTGACTTTCTGGAGTCCACCTTCTTGAGTTCTTTATATATATTGGATATTAGTCCCTTATCTGATTTAGGATAGGTAAAGATCCTTTCCCAATCTGTTGGTGGTTTTTTTGTCTTATTGATGGTGTCTTTAGCCTTGCAGAAGCTTTGTAGTTTCATGAGGTCCCACTTGTCAATTCTCGATCTTACAGCACAAGCCATTACTGTTCTATTCAGGAATTTTTCCCCTGTGCCCATATCTTCAAGGCTTTTCCCCACTTTCTCCTCTATAAGTTTCAGTGTCTCTGGTTTTATGTGAAGTTCCTTGATCCACTTAGACTTGACCTTAGTACAAGGAGATAGGAATGGATCGATTCCCATTCTTCTACATGTTAACAACCAGTTGTGCCAGCACCATTTGTTGAAAATGCTGTCTTTCTTCCACTGGATGTTTTTAGCTCCCTTGTCGAAGATCAAGTGACCGTAGGTGTGTGGGTTCATTTCTGGGTCTTCAATTCTATTCCATTGGTCTACTTGTCTGTCACTATACCAGTACCACGCAGTTTTTATCACAATTGCTCTGTAGTAAAGCTTTAGGTCCGGCATGGTGATTCCACCAGAGGTTCTTTTATCCTTGAGAAGACTTTTTGCTATCCTAGGTTTTTTGTTATTCCAGATGAATTTGCAGATTGCACTTTCTAATTCGTTGAAGAATTGATTTGGAATATTGATGGGGATTGCATTGAATCTGTAGATTGCTTTTGGCAAGATAGCCATTTTTACAATGTTGATCCTGCCAATCCATGAGCATGGGAGATCTTTCCATCTTCTGAGATCTTCTATAATTTCTTTCTTCAGAGACTTGAAGTTTTTATTATACAGATCTTTCACTTCCTTAGTTAGAGTCACACTAAGATATTTAATATTATTTGTGACTATTGAGAAGGGTGTTGTTTCCCTAATTTCTTTCTCAGCCTGTTTATTCTTTGTGTAGAGAAAGGCCATTGATTTGTTTGAGTTAATTTTATATCCAGCTATTTCACCGAAGCTGTTTATCAGGCTTAGGAGTTCTCTGGTGGAATTTTTAGGGTCACTTATATATACTATCATATCATCTGCAAAGAGTGATATTTTGACTTCATCTTTTCCAATTTGTATCCCTTTGATCTCCTTTTGTTGTCGAATTGCTCTGGCTAGGACTTCAAGTACAATGTTGAATAGGTATGGAGAAAGTGGACAGCCTTGTCTAGTCCCTGATTTTAGAGGGATTGCTTCAAGCTTCTCACCATTTACTTTGATGTTGGCTACTGGTTTGCTGTAGATTGCTTTTATCATGTTTAGGTATGGGCCTTGAATTCCTGATCTTTCCAAGACTTTTATCATGAATGGGTGTTGGATCTTGTCAAATGCTTTTTCCGCATCTAACGAGATGACCATGTGGTTTTTGTCTTTGAGTTTGTTTATATACTGGATTACGTTGATGGATTTCCATATATTGAACCATCCCTGCATCCCTGGGATGAAACCTACTTGGTCAGGATGGATGATTGTTTTGATGTGTTCTTGGATTCGGTTAGCAAGAACTTTATTGAGGATTTTTGCATCAATATTCATAAGGGATATTGGTCTGAAGTTTTCTATCTTTGTTGGGTCTTTTTGTGGTTTAGGTATCAGAGTAATTGTGGCTTCATAGAATGAGTTGGGTAGAGTACCTTCTGTTTCTATTTTGTGGAATAGTTTGTGAAGAACTGGGATTAGATCTTCTTTGAAGGTCTGATAGAACTCTGCACTAAACCCATCTGGTCCTGGGCTTTTTTTAGTTGGGAGACTATTAATGACTGCTTCTATTTCTTTGGGGGATATAGGGCTGTTTAGATCATTAACCTGATCTTGATTCAGCTTTGGTACCTGGTATCTGTCTAGGAACTTCTCCATTTCATCCAGGTTCTCCAGTTTTGTTGAGTATAGCCTTTGGTAGAAGGATCTGATGGTGTTTTGGATGTCTTCAGGATCTGTTGTTATGTCTCCTTTTTCATTTCTGATTTTGTTAATTAGGATGCTTTCCCTGTGCCCTCTAGTGAGTCTGGCTAAGGGTTTATCTATCTTGTTGATTTTCTCAAAGAACCAGCTCCTTGATTGGTTGATTCTTTGAATAGTTTTTCTTGTTTCCACTTGGTTGATTTCGCCCCTGAGTTTGATTATTTCCTGCCGTCTACTCCTCTTGGGTGAATTTGCTTCCTTTTGTTCTAGTGCTTTTAGGTGTGTTGTCAAGCTGCTAATGTGTGCTCTCTCTAGTTTCCTTTTGGAGGCACTCAGAGCTATGAGTTTTCCTCTTAGAAATGCTTTCATTGCGTCCCATAAGTTTGGGTATGTTGTGGCTTCATTTTCATTGAACTCTAAAAAGTCCTTAATTTCTTTCTTTATTCCTTCCTTGACCAAGGTATCATTGAGAAGAGTGTTGTTCAGTTTCCACGTGAAGGTTGGCTTTCTATTATTTATTTTGTTATTGAAGATCAGCATTAGTCCATGGTGATCTGATAGGATGCATGGGACAATTTCAATATTTTTGTATCTGTTGAGGCCTGTTTTGTGATCAATTATGTGGTCAATTTTGGAGAAGGTACCATGAGGTGCTGAGAAGAAGGTATATCCTTTTGTTTTAGGATAGAATGTTCTGTAGATATCTGCCAGATCCATTTGATTCATAATTTCCCTTAGTTTCTCTGTGTCCCTGTTTAGTTTCTGTTTCCATGATCTGTCCATTGGTGAAAGTGGTGTGTTGAAGTATCCCACTATTATTGTATGAGGTGCAATGTGTGCTTTGAGATTTACTAAAGTTTCTTTAATGAATGTGGCTGCCTTTGTATTTGGAGCATAGATATTCAGGATTGATAGTTCCTCTTGGAGGATTTTACCTTTGATGAGTATGAAGTGTCCCTCCCTGTCTTTTTTAATGACTTTGGGTTGGAAGTCAATCTTATCAGATATTAGAATGGCTACTCCAGCTTGTTTCTTCATACCATTTGCTTGGAAAATTGTTTTCCAGCCTTTCATTCTGAGGTAGTGTCTATCTTTTTCTCTGAGATGAGTTTCCTGTAAGCAGCAAAATGTTGGGTCTTGTTTGTGTAGCCAGTTTGTTAGTCTATGTCTTTTTATCGGGGAGTTGAGTCCATTGATATTAAGAGATATTAAGGAAAAGTAATTGTTGTTTCCTGTTATTTTTGTTGTTAAAGTTGGCATTCTGTTCTTGTGGCTGTCTTCTTTTAGGTTTGTTGAGGGATTACCTTCTTGTTGTTTCTAGGGCGTGGTTCCTGTCCTTGTATTGGTTTTTTTCTGTTATTATCCTTTGAAGGGCTGGATTCGTGGGGAGATAATGTGTGAATTTGGTTTTGTCGTGGAATACTTTGGTTTCTCCATCTATGTTAATTGAGAGTTTGGCTGGGTATAGTAGCCTGGGCTGGAATTTGTGTTCTTTTAGTGTCTGTATAACATCCGTCCAGGATCTTCTGGCTTTCATAGTCTCTGGTGAAAAATCTGGTCTAATTCTGATAGGCTTGCCTTTATATGTTACTTGGCCTTTTTCTCTTACTGCTTTTAGTATTCTATCTTTATTTAGAGCATTTGTTGTTCTGATTATTATGTGTCGGGAGGTATTTCTTTTCTGGTCCAGTCTATTTGGAGTTCTGTAGGCTTCTTGTATGTTCATGGGCGTCTCTTTCTTTAGATTTGGGAAGTTTTCTTCTATAATTTTGTTGAAGATGTTTGCTGGTCCTTTGAGTTGAAAATCTTCATTCTCATCCACTCCTATTATCCGTAGGTTTGGTCTTCTCATTGTGTCCTGTATTTCTTGGATGTTTTGAGTTAGGATCTTTTTGCATTTTACATTTTCCTTGATTGTTGTGCCGATGTTCTCTATGGAATCTTCTGCACCTGAGATTCTCTCTTCCATCTCTTGTATTCTGTTGCTGATGCTGGTATCTATGGCTCCAGATTTCTTTCCTAGGGTTTCTATCTCCAGTGTTGCCTCATTTTGGGTTTTCTTTATTGTGTCTACTTCCCTTTTTAGGTCTAGTATGGTTTTGTTCATTTCCATCATCTGTTTGGATGTGTTTTCCTTTTTTTCATTAAGGACTTCTACCTGTTTGATTAGATTGTCCTGTTTTTCTTTAAGGATTTGTAACTCTTTAGCAGTGTTCTCCTGCAATTCTTTAAGGGATTTTTGTGCTTCCTCTTTATTGTCTTCTACCTGTTTACCAGTGTTCCTTTGTATTTCTTTAAGTGTGTTATTAAAGTCCTTCTTGAAGTCCTCTACCATCATCATGAGATAGATTTAGATCCGTGTCTAGCTTTTCCGGTGTGTTGGGGTGCCCTGGACTGGGCGAAGTGGGAGTGCTGGGTTCTGATGATGGTGAGTGGTCTTGGTTTCTGTTAGTAAGATTATTATGTTTACCTTTCGCCATCTGGTAATCTCTGGGGTTAGTTGTTGTCGTTGTCACTGTTTAAAGATTGGAGCAGAAGCTGTGTTCCACTCACCAGCAGTCTCAAAATCCTGTGGCGGGGGTCGTGGGTAGCTGGCAGTACCCCGGTGCTGGTCCAGCCGGAAGAGGCCTGTGGTCCTACTCAGGCCGGTTTTCTGCTTCCCTAACTAATGCAGTCTCAGGTCCCGCGTGCAATTGGATTGGAGCAGAAGCTGTGTTCCACTCACCAGAAGTCTTAAGATCCTGTGGCGGGTGTTGTGGGTAGTTGGCAAGTGTCAGCCGACCCTGCGCCCTCGCTACCCCGGTGCTTTTCTGACCGGAAGAGGCTTGTAGACCTACGTAGGCCGGATTTCTCCCTCCCCAACCAGAGCAGTCTCAGGTCCCTAAACATGATAAAAGCAATCTACAGCAAACCAGTAGCCAACATCAAAGTAAATGGTGAGAAGCTTGAAGCAATCCCTCTAAAATCAGGGACTAGACAAGGCTGTCCACTTTCTCCATACCTATTCAACATTGTACTTGAAGTCCTAGCCAGAGCAATTCGACAACAAAAGGAGATCAAAGGGATACAAATTGGAAAAGATGAAGTCAAAATATCACTCTTTGCAGATGATATGATAGTATATATAAGTGACCCTAAAAATTCCACCAGAGAACTCCTAAGCCTGATAAACAGCTTCGGTGAAATAGCTGGATATAAAATTAACTCAAACAAATCAATGGCCTTTCTCTACACAAAGAATAAACAGGCTGAGAAAGAAATTAGGGAAACAACACCCTTCTCAATAGTCACAAATAATATTAAATATCTTAGTGTGACTCTAACTAAGGAAGTGAAAGATCTGTATAATAAAAACTTCAAGTCTCTGAAGAAAGAAATTATAGAAGATCTCAGAAGATGGAAAGATCTCCCATGCTCATGGATTGGCAGGATCAACATTGTAAAAATGGCTATCTTGCCAAAAGCAATCTACAGATTCAATGCAATCCCCATCAATATTCCAAATCAATTCTTCAACGAATTAGAAAGTGCAATCTGCAAATTCATCTGGAATAACAAAAAACCTAGGATAGCAAAAAGTCTTCTCAAGGATAAAAGAACCTCTGGTGGAATCACCATGCCGGACCTAAAGCTTTACTACAGAGCAATTGTGATAAAAACTGCGTGGTACTGGTATAGTGACAGACAAGTAGACCAATGGAATAGAATTGAAGACCCAGAAATGAACCCACACACCTACGGTCACTTGATCTTCGACAAGGGAGCTAAAAACATCCAGTGGAAGAAAGACAGCATTTTCAACAAATGGTGCTGGCACAACTGGTTGTTAACATGTAGAAGAATGGGAATCGATCCATTCCTATCTCCTTGTACTAAGGTCAAGTCTAAGTGGATCAAGGAACTTCACATAAAACCAGAGACACTGAAACTTATAGAGGAGAAAGTGGGGAAAAGCCTTGAAGATATGGGCACAGGGGAAAAATTCCTGAATAGAACAGTAATGGCTTGTGCTGTAAGATCGAGAATTGACAAGTGGGACCTCATGAAACTACAAAGCTTCTGCAAGGCTAAAGACACCATCAATAAGACAAAAAAACCACCAACAGATTGGGAAAGGATCTTTACCTATCCTAAATCAGATAAGGGACTAATATCCAATATATATAAAGAACTCAAGAAGGTGGACTCCAGAAAGTCAAATAACCCCATTAAAAAATGGGGCTCAGAACTGAACAAAGAATTCTCACCTGAGGAATACCGAATGGCAGAGAAGCACCTGAAAAAATGTTCAACATCCTTAATCATCAGGGAAATGCAAATCAAAACAACCCTGAGATTCCACCTCACACCAGTCAGAATGGCTAAGATCAAAAATTCAGGTGACAGCAGATGCTGGCGAGGATGTGGAGAAAGAGGAACACTCCTCCATTGTTGGTGGGATTGCAAGCTTGTACAACCACTCTGGAAATCAGTCTGGTGGTTCCTCAGAAAATTGGACATAGTACTACCGGAGGATCCAGCAATACCTCTCCTGGGCATATATCCAGAAGATGTCCCAACCGGTAAAAAGGACACATGCTCCACTATGTTCATAGCAGCCCTATTTATAATAGCCAGAAGCTGGAAAGAACCCAGATGTCCCTCAACAGAGGAATGGATACAGAAATTATGGTACATTTACACAATGGAATACTACTCAGCTATTAAAAAGAATGAATTTATGAAATTCCTAGCCAAATGGATGGACCTGGAGGGCATCATCTTGAGTGAAGTAACACAATCACAAAAGAACTCACACAATTTGTATTCACTGATAAGTGGATATTAGCCCAAAACTTAGGATACCCAAGATATAAGATACAATTTGCTAAACGCATGAAACTCAAGAAGAATGAAGACCAAAGTGTGGACACTGTGCACCTTCTTAGAATTGGGAACAAAACACCCAGGGAAGGAGTTACAGAGACAAAGTTCGTAGCTGTGATGAAAGGATGGACCATTTAGAGACTGCTGTATCCAGGGATCCATCCCATAATCAGCTTCTAAACGCTGACACCATTGCATACACTAGCAAGATTTTGCTGAAAGGACCCAAATATAGCTGTCTCTTGTGAGACGATGCCGGGGCCTAGCAAACACAGGAGTGGATGTTCACAGTCAGCTATTGGATGTATCACAGGGCTCCCAATGGAGAAGCTAGAGAAAGTACCCAAGGAGCTAAAGGGATCTGCAACCCTATTGTTGGAACAACATGATGTACTAACCAGAACCCCGGAGCTCTTGTCTCTAGCTGCATATGTATCGAAAGATGACCTAGTCGGCCATCAATGGAAAGAGAGGCCCATTGGACTTGCAAACTTTATATGCCCCAATATAGGGGAATGCCAGGGCCAAAAGAATGGGAATGGGTGGGTAGGGAAGTGGGGGGTGCTATGGGGGACTTTTGGGATAGCATTGGAAATGTAATTGAGGAAAATATGTAATAAAAATATTAAAAATTAAAAAAAAAAGAGGTGACCGTGTTATAAGGGCTCTGCTCCCGTGAGTACATGACTATCTTTCTCAAGAGGGTGGCTGACGTCTCTGCTTGTGAGTTGAGTACTCTGAAACTGAATCGGTTATTGTGCAAGTGTGTTCTTGTGGAACACATTTTCCACTAGTGTTCCGGTGTCCCTGTGATCACCTGTGGTCATCTGTGGTCACTAGCACATTTGATCTTGCCATAGGACTCACAAGAGAGACTGGGATGTTGTCCTACAGGGACACAATTAAAAGTGAATATTCCCAACATGATTCCTTAACATGCTTTTGAATTCCACTACTGTGATCTATAGAATACCTTCTTATTTATAAATCCTTTAGCCTCAGGTATTTGATCTACAGAAAATGGACTAAGATGAATATCGTTGTGTAGCTCAGCTCAGCCCATTTTCCTGGATGCCCAACAAAAGCCAATTACCACTGGGTTTGAGAAACAACTAATTTTATATTTCTATTGAATTTTAAGGTTTCAAAGCATCATATAACAGCAACATGTCTAACCCATTGGAGATAATATATAATAGATTAGGAAGATAAGCCCCTCCAGAGGAAAATTCCCAAAGGTTGGTTAGTGGATTAAAGCCAGATATCCATTTACCAGCATCCTCACCAGAGTGTATATGTGATAGTCCTCAAGTTCAGATTGACGGGTGCTCTGGCTTCTAAGTGTTCTATATTATACTCACCCCCTTTAAAGTACTGTGCCTGCCTGGTATGTGGGATGATATCACAAAACCTTATCCCTTCAGATCTGAGTAGTTTCTCTGGCTTGTCTCAGGTGGGGTCTGTAATGTTCTGTCAGCAGAGGACGTCAATGCCTTTTGACAGGGTTTGGGTGGACAGTGACAGTGGTGAGTGTGACAGCAGTCAGGATCTACCCAGGCCTTTCAAAGGCACTGGGTAAGTGCTTCTCCAATGCTCATTTAATGAACTTCAAAAAGCGCCTGTGCGGACAGCCTGCCCATCACTCTGGGAAAGAAGCCAGGGAAGCAATGTAACCTGTCCAGGGTCACACAGCAGCGTATGGAAAAAGGCAGGATTAGACGGGAGAGCAAAATATCCATGGGAGGAGACACAGAGACAAAGTGTGGAGCCGAGACAGAAGGAAAGGCCATCTAGAGACTGCCCCACCTGAAGATCCATCCCATACACAGTTGCCAAACCTGGACACTATTGCGGATGCCAGGAAGTGCTTGCTGATGAGAGCCTGATATGGATGTCTTCTGAGAGGATCTGCCAGAGCCTGACAAATACCGAGGAGGATGCTCGAAGCCAACCATTGGACTGGGGGGGGGGAGTGTTCCCCGATGGAGGAGTTGAAGAAGGGACTGAAGGAGCTGGGGTGGGGGGTTGCAGCCCCATTGAGGGAGCAACAGTGTAAACAAGCCAGACCCCCCCCCCCCAGGAGTTCCCAAGGACTAGACCACCAACCAAAGAGTACACATGGATGGGCCCATGGCTCTGGCCTTTTTAGACATCAGTGGGAGGAGAGGCCCTTGGGCCTGAGGGGTTTCGATACCCCATTGTAAGGGAATGCCAGGGCAGGAAGGTGGAAGTGGGTGGGTGGATGAGCACCCTCATAGAGGCAGGGGGAGGGAAGATGGGGTAGGGGAGACCTGGAAAGGGGATAACATCTAAATTGTAAATAAAAGGAAAAAAAAAAGACAAAAAAAGATATATTCTTGTGTAAACACAAAGTTAAAATTACGTGTATTTGCATTTAATATTTTTAAATAAATTATTTTTATCTCAACTAAAAAAAAAAAAAAGGCAGGATCAGAATTTAGGTCCAAGAGCCATAACAGCCTAAACTTTTTTTAATGAACAAACCTATTCAACAACATTATTTTGCATCCCTGCTACATGCCCAGGGCTCTATTAAGGGCTAGGAGTCCCTGCTGGCCATCCAAACTGAAGTTCATGAGACTACACTGAGGTATGCCTTTCCAAATCTATCATCTAAGTGTTAATAGTAGAGAAGGACACAAGTAACTGAGAGACAGGAGCAGCTAACGTCACAATAGAGCCAGGGTCTGCATCCTACAGGAACACAAGAGAAAGAAGTGTTTCTTAGAAGAATCAAAGGATGCTCCAAGGAAAATAATAGTTCCTTTCCAAGGCATGCCCAACAAAGGTGGGGTATTTTTAGAAACAGTCATTGTTTTTACATGTTTTTCCATGGCCGACCCAGAGGAACAGGAAAGAGAGGGAAAAGGATAATAAAAGAAAGGAAAAAGAATCTGAGTCAGGACGGTGATGATGTCATGTGTCACTCTAGCAAGGGGGCGGGAGGGGTGGAGACAGGGCTCCTGGGTAAGAGCAGGTTGCTGCTTGTCCTGAGGATCCACACTGGGTTCCACCACTCACACTGGGCAGCTTACAGCTGCCTGTAAGTGTAGCACCAGGGCATCCAGGCCCTCTTCTGACCCTATAGATTTCTGCATACAGGTGGTGTACATTCAAGCACATACCCTACACAACAAATAAGTAAACCAAAGTCTCAGAAGGTTGAATTGACTACTGAAAGAAAGAGGCATACACATTGTTTTAAGCAGGGACGTGCTGCTTTGAGAATCATTCTGATAAGTGAAAATTGGTTAGCCAAGGAGCAGTGGGAGGGCGCACTAGTGGAGTATCATTAAAGTCTGTTATTAGAAGGATGTGGGCATAGGGAGACGGCTTACTGGCTAAATCACTTACCTTAAAAGTTTTAGGACCAGAGATCAGATCCTCAGAAGCTTCCGGAAAGCCAGTAGGCATAGTGACACTTCTGTGGTCCCCAGCACACCAGAGGCAGAGGAATCGCTGAAGCAAGCTTCCTAATCAAACCAGCTGACCTTGTGAGCTCCCTATTCCAGAAGAGAGTCTGCCCCAATGCAAACGGTGGAGAGTTAAAGGGAGCTAAAACCATCCAGTGGAAGAAAGATAGCATTTTCAACAAATGGTGCTGGCACAACTGGTTGTTATCATGTAGAAGAATGGGAATCAATCCATTCCTATCTCCTTGTACTAAGGTCAAGTCTAAGTGGATCAAGGAACTTTACTGCAGAATTCTTAACCCTATATTGGACACCTATATCACAACCCGCTCCCCCAAGGCTCAAGAATAAGTGCAGGAAAAGATAAAGAGAAGAGGTAGTAGGTGACTTGCAGGAGACATTGTTTTCAAGATATAGCATGGTAGCTGCACATATGAACTCACAGTGCTTGTGACAGCACCATCAGGCTTGGGCAATGTCAAGTCAGGCAAAAATCCCAGCATAAAAGGGAAGGTTGGCACAAATTCCCATTCTTAGCTGAGCTTTAAGGGTGTATTCCGTTGTAGGCTAATCATGTTCCATTGGATAACTTCATTTCAAAGCATATGTGAGCATCATACATTGGACTGGATGGGTTTAGGATGAAGAAACAAAGACAGAGCTGGGTGTTTAGGACAGGGAGGGATCTGGAGGTGGAATAGAGAATATGAACAAACTGTTTTCTACGGCTCTTTCAAAGCAGGAATCCAAAGGTTAGAAAGACAAAAATTTCCAGTGAGAAACATTGTATGAACCTCTGCTACTATGACAATTCAATGAATCACCACAGACACCCAGCAGCAATGTTAGCATTGCCTGTTTGGGGGTCACGTATATTATACAATAGTTATCAGGTAAGGAAAATGTCACCCCAGGGCACATATGGTAAGAGCTGCAGTTGATGTTAGTGACATTTAGCAGGTAGAGGCCAAAGATCCTTCTAAACAGCTTGCAATGCACAGGGAAGCTCTGTATAGCAAGGAGTTATATTGACCAAACTGTCAATCACACTGAGGTTGAGAAGCACTGTCTGTGGGTCAAGATGCTTCCTCCAGCAGGACCAAGCTGAACTTCCTTTTTTAGGAATCTGAGGAGTCACATGGTGATCACATTTATGGTTGGAAGGTGTCTTAGTTGGGGTTTCATTGTTGTAAAGAGACATTATGGCCAAAGCAACTCTTATAAGGGACATTATTATTATTATTATTATTATTATTATTAATACTTAAAAAAAAAGTCCAGCCATTGCCTCCCTCCTGGTCCCCCCTCCCACAGTTCCTTATCCCATTTCTCCTCCTCCCTGTCTCCAAGAGGATCCCACCCACCCACCCCTCTGCCACTATGCCTTTTCATTTTCTGGGTTTTCCAGTCTCTTCAAGGTTAGGTGTGTATTCTCCTACTGAGGCCAGCCTTGACAGTCCTGTCCTCTGCTATATATGTGTTGGGAGGAGGGGCAAGTACTGGAGACTTGGGAGGTGAGAGACTCCCAGGATTCAGGGAGGCACCTTAGATGAAATGCCCAACAGTGGGGAGAGGCAACTCGTAAAGTCCACCTCCAGTAGAAATACAGGGAATCTAGTAGAGGGATGGCATTGCTGTCCCACTGCCAAAAATTCTGACCCAGAATTGTTCCTGTCTAAAAAAACTGCAGGGACAAAAATGGAGAAGAGACTGAGGGAAAGGCGATCCAATGATCAACCCAACTTGGGATCCATCTCAAGGGGAGGCTCCAAGGCCTGACACTATTACTGACGCTATGGTGTGCTTACAGACAGGAGCCTAGCATGGCAGCCATCTTAGAGTCCCAACAAGCAGCTGACTGAGACAGATGCAGATACTTACACCCTACTATTGGAGTGAAGTCAAGGCCCCCTGTGGTTGAAATAGGGAAAGGCTGGGAGAAGCTGAGGAGGGCAACCACATAGGAAGACCAGCAGTCTCACCTAACCAGGACCCCTGAGATCTCTTACACACTGAGCCCCAACCAGGCAGCATAAGGGACAACATTTAATTGGGACTGGCCTACAGGTTCAGAGATTTAGTCCATTATCATCATGGCAGGAAGCATGGCGGCATCCTGGCAGGCATGGTGCAAGAGGAACTGTGAGTTCTATGTCTTGTTCAGAAGGCAAACAGAAGAAGACTGACTCCTCAGGCAGCTGAATGGAGGGTCTCAAAGCCCACACCCAAAATGTTACATTTCTTCCAACAAGACCACACTTCCTAATAGTGCCACTCCCTGGGCCAAGCATATTCAAACCACCACAGAAGGCAACTGAATCAGGTCATATTTTGATAATGTCCTCAAAAAAAAAAGTAATAAAGTAAGAGGTTACCTCCAACTGCTGCCTGTACGTCCTCTAGTTGATCCATCTCCTGTTTGACTCTAAGACAAGACTCCCACAAATTTACTTCACATTTGCTATACTCTGAGCCTGTCATGTATCCTGTGTTATTTACATTTCTCCTTGTTTTTACTAAACACCCGTGGAAAGCAAATTAAGGAAGAATGGCTCACAGGTTGAGGGGACAGACCATCATGGCAAGGGGGTATGGTGGCAGGAACTTGAGGCAGTTGGTCACATTGCATCTAGCCAGGAAAGCAGAGAATGACAAATGCTTTTACAAAGCTAGCTTTCTCATTTTTGTTACAGTCTAAGACCTTAGCCCACAGACAGACGAGTGCTGTACTCATTTATGGTGGGTCTTCCCATCTGAAATAATTCAATCGAGAGACTCCCTCACAGACAGGCCCAGAGCTTTGTTTCCCAGTGACTCTAGATCCTGTCAAGTTGACAATGAATATGAACCCTTACATCCCAAAACCCATGCATTCATGCTTCATCTCCTCCCATGGTTCTGTTAGGATGTATTGGAGCCTTTAAGAGGTATAGCCTCATGAAAGGTCTTGTTTAGGTTTTAGGACTGAACCTTCAGTGGGACTGTGGCACTGATCTCTTCCTCTTTTGCTTCATCTCCTGCCTGACACAAGGCTAGTAGCTTCCTGGAATTCCCACCATGATGTTTTGCCTCACCATAGGCAAAGTTCTAACTAACCATGGCCCAAACCTTCCAACACTATGTCAAAATAAAGTTTCCCTGTTCTAAATAGACTTGTTCCAGTTATTTATTATGGTAACAGAAAGCCAACCAACACAGTGCTCAAGGGCTTTCATTAGTTGGAGTTTGCTTACAACCAAAGACCTTTCATTAGTCATCAGTACTGTGCATTTCTAATAGCAGAATTATATTCCAAGGCAGCAAAAGCTAATAGCAAAAGGGTGGTTCATGATCCAGGGATGTTAGGCTTTTTCATATCTTCAAACATCTTTAAATAATGACATCAAGATTGGCTCTCTCTCTGTTCTGTGACTAGGAGACAGAAGGACATGCTGGACAGACTATAGTTCCCACCCATGCCCCTGAAATGGAACTCTTCTAGAGTAAAGAATAGTTGTATTGCTATGTGTGAATCATTGCAAATTAGGGCTGGAAGTGATTGAAGAAATCTGCCATTGCCAGAGGCTTCCACCCAGCAACCTATGGGGACATTGCAGTCACCCACTCCAGGATTCAAACTCCAGGCATTTGAAGCCAGCAGCAGGAACCGATGCAGCCATATTGGAATCTTCCAATGCAGCTATACTGAAATCTCTCTATGTAGATTGCTATACTTGCCACTTTCATACCTTCCCCTCCACACTGTAAAAGCAACTCAAAGCTCTCTCATTTTGAGTCAGAAGAATTGAGTAACTTTATCATAACTAGCTAGTAGCTAAGTCTAAAATCCTCAGCTCCTGGGTCAAAGTGGGAGTGCCTTTGGAAGAGACTGTTGTCTATAGGGCTTGATACCTCCTTCCTTTCAGGTACCATGAGACCATTAGCCATAGGTCTAGTTAATGGACTATGGTCAGAAGCCATGAGCAGCACTTCAGCTCTACCTGTAAACACTTCCCACCATCGGTTCATCAGACTGATTTTCCAGGTGGCTGCCTCAAATTGAGACACATATCCAGGTCGCCATGGAATTCATATATTGAAGATGGTATTGGCTCCACCAATTTGCTCCCTAACAAACTGTACAAGAAGGTTCCCTGTCAGTGTCTACCCACCCATAACTACTAGAAAATCAAGAAAAAATTATTCTAATATTTAAGTTGTATTTGTTACAAACGTTAGCTAAGCTTTAGAGTCATTTAAACTGTGCACAGTGCTGAAAGCCTGAAATCCAAGTTTCTTGGCAGGGGTCTCTGCTGAGACAAAAGAGTCACAAGTTCATGGCCAGTCACATAGTAGGCTCTTTCTTGAAGTAAAAAGAAAAAGGAGGGCTAGGGGCATGTCTCAGTGGTTGAGCATTTGCCTAGTGTGTGTGGGGGCCTAGGTTTACTCCTCAGTTACCCTCACCCTCACAGAAGTTCTCTGCCCATGACAGTACTCCACACTCACCGAGTTAGATGAGCTTCTGTAGGGTGAAACCTGACTTCTTCCTCTCCATGCAGTGCGGAGGAATGTATGTTTCATGGTGGTCACATTTCGAAACAGATATCACGTTCATTTTCCATTGGATTTCCACTGGGAGCTTGACCTGCCTGATTACAAACCTGGGGACAAATGACATCATTTCTTAAAGATCTTTAGGAAACGACTGTAAAATTTAAATTGGAAGCAGAGACCCATGAATTATTTTCCAGGAAGCTTTAAAATCCATCACAATAGCTTTTCTCTTGTGCTTTCTGTGCCTCTTGATTCTGTTCCCAAGGCCGCTTTCCTCAGGATTAGTTAGCACACTGTTCTTAGAACACAACATTCTCTCTTCTCAGTGGTTCAAAGACAGACTGCAAGCCAGTCTCTTTCAGGATGAAAGGGAAGGAAGTCCTGCTTCTATAATCCCCAGCTGAAGAGAGCCTCCCACCAGGACAGAGTGGTAGGAAGCCAGGAGAGTGGGCAGGAGGGAGGCCATGAGGTAACAACAGCTCGCAGCACACTGTTTCCATAGCTGTATTGTTTAATTGCCACACCATTGTTAGCCTTACCAGCTCCCTGGCTTTACAGATGAGAAAACACACTCCCAGAGACAGAGCTGCTCACCACGCTTTGCATTGGAATTGCTGCTTGGCCTTGAGCTGTTAGCCTGGTTCAGAAGCTTCAGGTCAGAATCAGTCCCACTAATTTCTTTGTTGGCAGATGTGTTGGGGAAGTAAATGAGTGACCAAATCTTCTAGGTTAAGGGTTTCTGTTTGAAGAATGTGAGGAGGGGGTAGACTTTTAGGGAAGAGAGAGAACAATATTTTATGGGTACCAGCTGATAGGGAGAGATGCTGCCAGGCTTGTGCTGCAATGATGTTTGCAGAAAGGGAATGGCAACTTTATGGATGGTTTAAGGTCCTGCCTAGAGATCTGCAAGTGTGTTTGAACTTAAGTGTACTTAGACTGGAGAGCTGGCAACAACCAGCCTGTACTTTCTGTTTCAACTTTCTGATGTGCACATATCCTTGCTCTTTCGATGAAGTGTTTGATTTTATACTAACCTTCTCCTTCTTTTGTTAATTCATCACATTTGTGGAAGTTTTAGGTTGTGCTATCCCAGAGGTGAACCATGGTCTAAGTAACTGCGAGGAGATACCATGAACCCCTGAGTACATGATGAAGAAGCAAGAAGAGAAAGAAGCCAATACAAGAAGCATTAGTGATCAGGCTACCTCTGGGCACAGGTGGGGCCCTGCCACACGGGGAGAGGGATATCTGGGAGGTGGAGTACAGCGTACCTTGGAGATGACTTTCAAGAAGCAGAAGTCACTAGCTGAGCAGTGAATGCTGAGGTGGTGAATGGACACAGGGAAGGTGCGCTACAGTGGAAATAGGGTGAAGTGAGGGAGCTCTTCTAGGTGAGAGACTTGTGTTGGTGAAAGAGCCCCAGCCCAGGAAGTATGAGCAATCTAGCATGGGATTTCTTAAGTACCTTCCACTTTTCTTAGTAGGTGTACATGCTTGTGTGTGTGTGTGTCTGTCCAGATGTATTTGTGGGCATCTGCTTGCCCATAGAGGTCAGAAGTCAACCTTTGGTTTCTTCCTCAGTTGTTCATCATCTTGTTTTTTTTTTAAGTTGATGTCTTTCATTTTCTCTGGAAACTCACTGATTAATTAGACTGCCTGACTCGTTGGGCCCAGGGATCTGCTTTTCTCTGTCCCCCTAGCACTGGAATTACAAACCAATGCCTGTGCTCTTTGCTTTCCTGTGGGCTCTGAGGATTGAACTCGGGTCCTCATGCTTCTGCACCAGGCACTTTGCAGATTTAGTCATCTACCCTGCTCTGCCTTCTAGTTTTTGTTTGAGACAGGGTTTCTAATTGGTCTGCAACTTCTCCAAGTTGGCTAGACTAGTTGTTGAGTGGACTTTAGGGATCTAGCTGTGTCTTAGTCAGGGTTTGTATTTCTGCACAAAATATCATGACTAAGAAGCAAGTTGGGGAGGAAAGGGTTTATTCAGCTTACACTTCCACATTGCTGTTCATCACCAAAGGAAGTCAGGACAGGAACTCACACAGGGCAGGAACTTGGAGGCAGGAGCTGATGCAGAGTCCATAGAAGGGTGCTGCTTACTGGCTTGCTTTCCCTGGCTTGCTTAGCTTGCTTTTTTATAGAACCCAGGACTACCAGCCTAGGGATGGCACCACACACAATGGGCCCTCTAATCCTTGATCCCTAATTGAGAAAATGCCTTACAGCTGGATCTCATGGAAGCATTTCCTCAGGGGAGGCTCCTTTCCCTGTGATGGCTCCAGCTTATGTCAAGTTGACACACAAAGCCAGCCAGTACAAGATGTCTATGTTTTCTGCTTCTCCAGCACTGGTATGCCGCTGTACATGGCTTTCCTTATATTCTGGGGATCGAACTCAGATCCTTATGCTTGCAGGACAAGTGTTCATCAGTGGAGCTATCTCCCCAGTATAGACTTTCTACTCTCTAATGTCACCTCTGCTTGTATCCATCAGGGTATGGCTAGACAGTAATGTCCTTCCTCTTGACCTCAGTTTACTGCTTTTATTTTTTTAATATTTTTTATTACGTATTTTCCTCAATTACATTTCCAATGCTATCCCAAAAGTCCCCCATAACCCCCCCCCCCACTTCCCTACCCACCCATTCCCAGTTTTTGGCCCTGGCGTTCCCCTGTACTGGGGCATATAAAGTTTGCATGTCCAATGGGCCTCTCTTTCCAGTGATGGCCGACTAGGCCATCTTTTGATACATATGCAGCTAGAGTCAAGAGCTCCGGGGTACTGGTTAGTTCATAATGTTGTTGCACCTACAGGGTTGCAGATCTCTTTAGCTCCTTGGGTACTTTCTCTAGCTCCTCCATTGGGGGCCCTGTGATCCATCCAATAGCTGAATGTGAGCATCCACTTATGTGTTTGCTAGGCCCCAGCCTAGTCTCTCAAGAGACAGCTATATCAGGGTCCTTTCAGCAAAATCTTGCTAGTGTATGCAATGGTGTCATCGTTTGGAGGCTAATTATGGGATAGATCCCTGGATATGGCAGTCTCTAGATGCTCCATCCATTTGTACCGAGATATAAGATACAATTTGCAAAACACATGAAACTGGAGAAGAACGAAGACCAAAGTGTGGACACTTTGCCCCTTCTTAGAATTGGAAACAATCACCCATGGAAGGAGTTACAGAGACAAAGTTTGGAGCTGAGTTTACCGCTTTTTAAAGAAAAGAGTTGGGTACATGTTCTTAGATGCCCTCCATACTCAGACACTCTGTGGTTCTTTGAATCGAGGCCCGTGTGCTGTCACTCGGCATTAGAGTGCTTACAAGGCATCGGGTTTGATCCCCAGCACTGCAAGAAGTGAACCAAGTCCCGTATATAGGCAAAAACACAAAACAAAACAAAACAAAACAAAGCCAGACCGATGCTCTGCACCATCAACACCCTGACCATACAGGTCAATTGTGAGGGCTCTTTTTATCCAGCAATTCTTTGGCAACAAGAGAAAGAGTTGAATGTGTTTTATTTTTATAATAGCACAATGAGCCCAGGCACTACTGTCAGCACTATTTACAGAACAACAAACAAAGCAAGGATAACCATTTGTCTACAATGCACACTACGTAATAAGTGATGGAGCTGGGCACCGAGCTCTTGCCAATCTGAGTCACATGTGTTCTATTCTGCTGCTTGCTCCTGGGGTGAGGGTAGTCTGAAACTTCTCATGTGGAACCAACTCACATGAGGTGTGTACAGAGAAGCACAGTAATGCCCTTTGCTCTGTAATTATTATGGGACATATGGATTATGAACACTATCAATGTCTGTCTGACAGACGTATGACAAGCTGAGCCCTAGAATGGGAATCTATTATTGAAATACGCTTTTTCAAGATTGTCATTAGTGTCATTGCCATCATGTTAGCAATGGCTTCTGGCATGCTTACACATGCCTGGCACTATTCTTAGTCCTTCACACTAGCTTGCACATTCTACCTGTGAAAGAACCCATGGCATAGGAATGGTCATTGTTCTCCATTTTGGCAGGATCAGATAGTGTATTAGTTAAGGAGAAGCAGAAGTAATAGGATAATACATTGTGTACAGGATTTTATTAGATGGGCTTACATGATAGTGGCTGGGGAGTCCAACTGTAGCCATCTGCATACTGGAGAATCTAAGCATTGGGTTGCTGATCAGTCCTCAAAGCTGGATGCTTCAGTAGGACCATTGTGATGCTGAAGGTTCTCAGTCCACACCGCAAAGACTAATGGAGCCGGATTCCAATGGCAGCAACAACAGGATAGATACATCAGCAGCAAGGAGCAAAGGCAGTGCTGCCCGCTCTTGGAGAGAGAAGTGCCCATTTTTCTCTACCAGTCAATCATTCTGGGAAATAAAAGTTAACAATTACAGATGGCTAGTGAGCCATGACTCCGGCTTCACAGATATGTTCTCCAGCTTGTGCTCCCTTTCCAGATGCAGGCTTGGATCTACATGTTGGAGCTTGGAGCTATCTGATCATCTTCCCTGGAAACCAACAAAGGGGGATGACTGAGACCCTCCTCATTCAGTCTAAGTTATCAGGTGTTGATATTAAATAGGAGTACACAGAGATGCACTCTTGGTGCATATTCTTTGCCTGTGACTTGGATAACATCCAAATACAGTTAAAAATAATCCATTCAGGGTTATGGTACCTGGATCCTTGTGATTTTGCAAGAGCTGTGCTGCATAATGCATATGAGTGGTTCATAGACTTTGTGCTAGATGGTTTTATGTCAGCTTGACACAAGCTAAAGTCATCTAAGGGGAGGGAACCTCTACTAAGAAAATGCCTCCGTAAGATTGGGCTGTAGGCAAGCCTGTAGGGCATTTTCTTAATTAGTGATTGATGGGAGATGGCTCCCTTGTGGGTGGTGCCATCCCTGGGCTGGTGAACTTGGGTTCAATGAGAAATAGGGCTGAGCAAAGCCATTAAGAGTGAGCCAGTAAGCAGCACTCCTCTACAGCCTCTACATCAGCTCCTGCCACCAGGTTGCTGCCCTGCTTGAGTTCCTGTTTTGACTTTCTTTGATGATGAACTGTGATGTGTATGTAGCTCAAACACTTTTCTCCCCAAGTTGCTTTGGTCATGACATTTTGTGATAGCAATAGGAACCCTAACTAAGATAATATCCATTCACATTCTGCTACCAATTACCCCTAGGCCAAGGTAAACAAGTTATTCTGCTCAGTGATGGAGTTTGGAAAATGGTTGGGCTTTTTTTTTTTTTTTGAGATTATAATTATGTGATTTCCTCACCTTCCCTTTCCTCTGTCCAATCTCTCTCATGTACCTCCTTTTTCTCAAGTTCATGATCTTTTTTTCTTAAGTCATATATATTATTAATATATGAAACCCTAAATCTACATATACCACTTGCTTAGTCTGTATGTTACTTGTACATATGTGTTTCTCATGGCTGACCATTTGTTATTGGTTAATCAGTTGGTGTGTTCTTCCCTGGGGAAGACTATTTTTTTACCACTCTCAGCATCCCTTAGTTGCCTGTAGCTCTTTGTCTGGAGGTGAACCTTATGAACTTTCTGCCTTCCACATTAGTATGTCTAACGCTGTAGCCCTTGTCCAGGTCATGCTTAGGCAGCTGTGTTGGTAAGACTTCAGGAGGGTAGCTTTTCTGACCTGTCTTAGAGACGCAACCTTACAACAAATTCCCTGTACCTCTGGCTCAGTCTTTCTTCCTGTCTCCCCCTTCCCCAGTGATCTCCAAGCCAAAGGTGTAGGAGTTGTGTTGTAGATGTATTAGCTGGGACTGGGCTCCATAACTCTGCATTTTATCCAGCTATGGTTTTCTGTAATGGTCTCCATCCATCGCAAAGAGAAGTTTCCCTGACTGGGAGTGATAACTACACATATCTGTGGTTATAAGGATAAAGATTTAAAATGTAGTTAGGGTTTATGCTGTCTTAGTGAGATGATAGTTGTAGGTGACCCTTTAAGATCCATGACTTAGTTATGGTTATCACTAAGTCTTGGTTAGTTGACTAGGTTTCCAGTACCAGGCATGATTTTTTTTTCTTGTGAAGTGGACCTATGTATAATTAGAGAGATACCAAGGTATACATGGCATTATTGTGCCCTTAGGGTTATTGCGCCATGCTGGTCATTGTGTGGTTAGCAGATGTCACAACTGGATAGGACTGTTGGTTGTTTCCCTCCTTTGGATGTTTACATGTCATCTTCTGGCCCATGGAAGACAGTCTCGGAGGGGGGCTTTTAGGTAAGATCTACCTCAGGACCCTCTGGGTCCTGTGTTCAAAGTTCATGGTGTCTTCAGCAATACGAACTTAAGTTACTTCCCTTCCCTTGGAGATGATCAAGAGCAACAGCAATAGCCTATAATGTTTTGGGAGTCTCTTAAATAACCCTGATAAACTCAAAAGGTGGCTTGTATGCCTGCTGTTTAAGGTTTTGTTAGATAGTCTATGGCTCTTGGAGGAGGGGAGAGCATTGTCAGCCCAGTTGGGACATTTTCATTTAAACTACATATATGTACACACACACACACACACACACACATCTATTATCTATATTTGTGTTTATCTCTCTATCAGACTTGCATGTATTATATGGTTTTCTTTTAGGTAGATAGTTAATAGCAAGATCCCTTGTGACTTTTCAGACATCATCATTATTATTGTATGCTCATTCCTCTGTATTTATCTCCTTGCCTCCTCTTTTATTTTAAAGAGGCTTTAGCCCCCACTACTCTTCCCATTTCCCCCTTCAGATGAGTTATGCAAGGCTGTTCCTCTGAGAGCATTTTCATTTCTTTCTTTCTTTCTTTCTTTCTTTCTTTCTTTCTTTCTTTCTTTCTTTCTTTCTTTCTTCCTTCCTTCCTTCCTTCCTTCCTTCCTTCCTTCCTTCCTTTCTTTCTCTCTTTTTTTTTGTTTGTTTTAGTTTTTGTTTTTTTTTTGAGACAGGGTTTCTCTGTAGAGCCTTGGCTGTCCTGGAACTCACTCTGTAGACCAGGTTGGTCTGAGAGCATTTTCTACGTGAGGACGTATAGGCAAAGACTGGCCATCCAAAGACACACGTGGGAACTTCTCCACCTGGGTACTCACCCACTCATCAACTCATTCACTCACTCACAGATCCATTCATTCAAGAATTCCACATCATCTCAATGTCAGAGTCTAGATGAAGTACACAGGCAACTCAAAAGGATGAATCAGACAGTCAGAAACTTCAAAGATGGCTGAATAGACTACTGACAAAAAATTGAGGCACAGGAAATAAAAAACCTGTTAATTATAGAACAAAAATTAGAGATAGTCACATCTTTCATTAAACCAATAGTCAACAGTAGAAGATGGCCACACTGAAAACCATGAACTTTGGAAAGATAAGAAGATTATCCAGTGTTGTGATGACAAAGGTTTATCCCAAAATTGAAAAGAGAGGAGGGCTTGGCCTATTTCTAAAATAAATGACAATTTCATTAAAAATGAAAGGACATCTTTAGTATTTGCTTTGGGAAATGTGATTTTGTTGTTATTTGATGAAGTTAAAATTAGATCACAGTAAGTTCAGTCATATTTTACTTATAGCTCATTTGATTTTAACCTGTTGTAGACTTATGCCACCTCAAAGCATGCTGTCAATCAAAGCATAATTGCAGTTCTTTTGACAGATACAAAGACAGTTTATAATGGGGGAGGGAGAGGGTGTGGAGGGAGGGAGGGAAGGAGAGAGGAAGGGAAGAGAGATAGAAAATCTAGATTGCTCTAAAAGGTGACAGCTCCAAATGTGGAATTGTTGACTTCTCTCTATAATAACAGCTCTATCTGTCCCCTGTTTTATCATCTAGTGTGTTGTAAATATGAACATGTGTTGTAGGAGTAAGCCGGCCTGAGGCCTACATGAACCGGGTATTTCTGGAAGGCAGGCTGGGGCTGAAAAAGAAACTAGACGGTGAGAAAAGAATGATGAAGCCAAGACAAATTTTTCTCTGATCAAGGCCCACGAGTTTACTAAGAGACTGTCCTTATAAGGGGGAAGGCCCATTCACACACATACACACCCACCCACACACAGTCCATTCTTGGTGTCTGGAGCCAGCCTGTAGGCAACGTGCAGGATAGGATGTGTCTCTGGAATGTCTTAAGGGTCTCTCAGCAGGTAGCAGAGGAGAGCAGCGGTAGTTGACATAACAATATAGCCGTCTAAGTCAGAAGGCTACAGCCCAGGTGATCTCATATTCAGTGGCAGCAAAGTCTGAATCAACCTGCTTCAAGGCTGGGGGAGGCTACAGACATGCATGTGTGCATGTCTGTGTGTGTGTGTGTGCATGTGTGTGTGTGTGTGTGTGAGTGTGAGTGCACATGTGGCTGCTGTGGTCACTGATCCCTCTTGAGTGTCTTTCACAGTTGCTTTCCACCTTATGAGGCAGATTCTTCCATTGACCACAGAGCTCATCTCTTTGGGTAAGGTAGCTAACTAAGAGCTCCAAAGAGACTCTGCCCCCTCCCCTCCAGCCGAGATCACAGGCTGTCATGGCCAACCTTTACATCAGTGCTGAGAATGAACTTGGGTCTGAATGCTTGTGCAGCAGACACTTTGCTGACTGAGCCATATTCCCAGGCCTTCTAAAATTAAAAAAAAAAAAAAAAAAAAGTTAGTTTGGTTTTTCCAATTAGCATACTAAGTATAATAATCACCGGGATGTAGTCAGAGTAGATTTTCTAGTCTGGCTCTGGTTAGTAGAACTTTTCTGAATTTGTATAAATCTTATATCTCTGCTGACTAATATGGTGGCGGCTAGAATATGTGGCTATTGATTGAGTCCTCGAGATGCAGCTACTGTTCACTAAGGGCAGTTTAATTCAATCTTAAATAATACAGAGTTATTCCTAGATAGACATTTGGGACTAATGACTCTTATTGCACAATGTACTGTTGTGTGAAAGTATGATGTGTTTGCATGAACAAAGACACAAACTTGTTCTCTAAGTTCCCACATGTGTCTTTGTGTGTAGATGCATATAAACATGAGTGCATTTGAAAGACCCACAATGTGATGACTCCTCCACGTTCTGACTCAGGAGAGGCGACACCCCAAAATCACCCACAAGAAACGGTCTTGCTGCAAACTGCAAGAGGATTTTTATTCAAGAGCGCTCTCGGGCCCACGGTCATACACCACGCAGGGGTAGAGGACCGTGGCGCCCTGAGTAGCTGGATAAGGGGATATTTAAAGGAAGAAACCACAACTCAAGGAGGTGGGGAGGGCGTTGTTGGAAAATACCAAAAATACCAGTTAAGAGTCACAAGGAAGTGCAAAGTCACAAGTGTCAGGTTATCTCTCAAGACAGTTTCTAAGAGCCCCTAACAATCTAAGAACCCCTAACAATAGCACATTTGCATTTCAGGTTCTGGTAATGGTCAGGGTGACTTTCTTTGAATGAACACTCTTTGAACCCAGGAAGTGGGTGGGTGGAGGAATGTCGCTATCTGTTTTATGACCAGCACACCTTGAAGCACTGAGCCACAGAGGCCACATTCCCAAGCTTGGGCCTAAAGGCCTAGAATTTTGTTTTTACATTTTACTTCTTTCACATTAACATACAGAGGCCAGATGTCAGGATCTGTGTCTTCCTCAGTTGCTCTCAACCTTGTTTTCTGAGATAGGGTCAATCACTGAATACGGTGTTCCCTGATTCAACAAGCCAGCTCTGGGATACTCCTGTCTCTGTCTCCACAGTGCTGAGATTCCAGGTGCACGTCCATCTTTCCTTCTCCCAGACAATGCACCTTGAGAGACTCACCTTAGTGAAGGGAGCAAAGCACTTCCATACAAGTTATTTTGCGCAGAATCAAAGAGGCTTCTATGCTTTCAAGTTTTCCTAAATATTACTGAGTGATAACACTATCATTCCTCTAACCATTTTGTTTCTTCAGTATTTAGTAAACTACTGCTACGTGCCTGTTCTGCTGTGTTTCCCAGTGGTCTTAGGTGACCCTTGCGAAAGGGTCAACCCCCAAGGGGTCATGTCCCACAAGGTGAGAACCACTGCACTAATATTCGCTGAGAGCCTAGTTTGGGGTTGTGAGGGGAAGAAAAGTTCAGGATGATTCCCAGAATTTTGGCCAATGCAAATAAAACTAGTGCTGCTATTTAACTTAGAAGATGGAGCCCATTTATAATGTAACTTTGACGTATCAAAAAGAGGCTAGCCGGGCGTGGTGGCACACGCCTTTAATCCCAGCACTTGGGAGGCAGAGGCAGGCAGATTTCTGAGTTCGAGGCCAGCCTGGTCTACAAAATGAGTTCCAGGACAGCCAGGGATACACAGAGAAACCCTGTCTCAAAAAAAAAAAAAAAAAAAAAAAAAAAAAAAGAGAGAGAGAGAGAGAGAGGCTAAATCATTAATGCTCAATACCTAAAAATGAGCCACTACGACCTTGCCGGGACCAGGGTAGACATCAGCTACGGGTTTGACTGTGACCTGAGAATCCTTCCCAGTTCTCCTGGAAGCCAGTATGTCTTTGAGTTGGTGCTCAAGATAAAATCATCAGTGGGGTCCATTATAGTTGTACAGTTAGGAAGGTGGGGGAATTCAGAATTGATTTCATGAATTCTCAAATGAATGACTTCATCTTATATAGTTGCTTACATTAATGTGATTGGATTCTTGAGAAAAGCCTTTTTGCTAGGAATCGATGAGAAGAAAAGATTGGCAGAGCTCGGTGGATTTCTCCTCTGATATCTGGCTGTTTGCATCTTTATTATCCACTAGAATCCTCTGCATCTTTGGCTGCTAGGTGCTGCTCTAATAGGATGCTCGGCAGAGCTACTGCTGTTACCATTCACATCTATTTCTTCGTGGCTTGGGTCACTGCAAATGATTGATAAGTGTTGGTTAGCTTGAATGCATTTGAATTCACCAAAGAGTCCACTGCAATGTGACCTCACTACATTAAATTATACTGTCAAACATTCATTAAGTACTTTATCCACGCTAAGTACCAAAGGTTTGGTAGTGTCAACGAGGAGAAGAGTGTGGGCTGTATTTCATCAAAATTAAGGCAATAATGATTGGAAACGTACTTCACAAACCCAGCTAGATACCAACTTGGCACAATGTACGATCCAGTTCTCACCTCATCTAGCTCATTTTCATAGAGATTTTGTTTCACTGAGTATTCTAAGGTCACAGAGCATTGAACTTTGACATTCCAAGCATGTTGTTTCCCCTTTCTCTCCTTAGACACATGCTAAGGACACCTTTTCCACTTTATAAATCAGTGTCTGAGAGCCAAACAGGATTAGTAATTTCCCAAGAACACATACCTGGCTATTGGGAATGTTGTCCTCAGAAGGGGTGTTTTGCTTTCCAAGGGGCATTCAGTAATCTCTGAACACATTTCTGACTTTCTTAGCTTTAAAGATGCCACTGGTATCTAGTGAAGAGGCCAAGGAAGCTGCTGAACGTCCTGCGGTGCACAGAGCAGCCCCACCACAAGGTTGGTCAACTTAATGCCAGCTGCTTCAAGGTTGAGAAATTCAGCTTCATTCTTCACCCAGAACTCATCTGAGCTGTGACTCTCCTTACGTCATAGATGGTTGGACGATAATTCCATAAGCACATATATGTTGATATTTCACATTTAAAAATGCAAACATGAACCAGTAGGAGACATTTCCCATCTCTGTGTAGCATCTCTGTATAGCATCAGTTGCCGGGCGTGGTGGCATCAGTTGAGTCATGGGTTACAGGAGGCATGCCTTTGGCTGTTAGGATCCCCTCTGCTCAATTCATTTCCTGTCCACCATGAGATAAGTAGCCCCTGTCACATGTTCTGCCTGCTGTGACACTCTGCTGTACTGTGTACCCATAATCAACAAAGCAGGACTACAGACCGATTTCTCTGATGCTATGAGCCAAAATAAACCATTCTCTCTGAAGGTGTCCCTGTTAGGTGTGTTGTCTCAGTGATGAGACTCCTGACTAGTGCAGACAGACGTCTTTGACCACTTTGTCTCCCGGCATCTTTAAATAAGTTTTCCCATGGTCTGAGGTTTGCTATAATTTACATCTTCTGGTTGGGTTGGTCATTGTCTTTTTTTCACCATTTGTTTTGTGGTCTCATGAAGACAGAGCTACTTCTCTTCATTTCACGCTTCCCTCCAACACACAGCACATCACCTTGGAAACACTCAGTTCTGAACATGCATCTGGAGAGAGAGAGAAGATCTCAAGTCACCTGTCACCTAGATAAAGATGCTACCATGGGAGTGCAGTGTGTTCTCCATCTAGGAAGCTGTGGAACACTATTAAAAGGCTTCCCAAAAGGCTTCCCAAAGGTCTCTTATGGAATTTCTACCCTTTGAGTGAAGGCTGGTGTCACATCATATCCTGTGAGGCTTGGTTCTGGAAACCTGACTTGGACTGCAAGAAAATGAAGAAAGGACAGACACATAAATACATATACAGAAAATCTGGGGTCAGCTGTGCTGGGCATACTCTGATGGGGTCACACCAGCTACACAACAACCTGGACCCTCAGTGTGTTTACTATATACAGCACACGGTGTGGGTGGTTAGCTAGTATCTGGAGAGGGTCTCTGAGGTAGGAGAGCAGTCTCAGACTGTAAGCATCCTGGGGGAGGAAGCTGCAGTTGCTAGTCTTTGCACACATTGGTACATTTTTCATAAACACTTGTGCTTACACACAGTGCCCATGTTCACGCTCAGACCAGAGGAAGGCTTTGCCAGTCTACCGTAGGTGAGAGGCATTAGTCCTTGGCATGGCCATTCCTATGTCGATAATAGACCGTCCCTCATTCTTCAGCTCCTGACAGGCTGGGCCCATGGATTTGCTTTCTTAAGTGAGATAGGACAAAGTTTGGACTGGAAGTTTGTAGAAAGGGCTTTGAGAGGCCTGGTGTGTGCTTCAAGTTAAGTTTCTCTCATTTGTTCCTTCTGAAAAAAAAATCAGCACAGTGTGGTGGGCAACCTGGGAGCCCAGCTGACTGGGACTTCTAGCCAACAGTTTCCAGAGCACTGAAAGCTTCAGCCAAACCTTCAGCCTAGAGGAAATCTAGTCGTGCCAAGGACTATGGGAGTGGCTTTCTCCACTCCTTCTCCACTACGGTGGGTCCTTCTCCACTAAGGTGAGATTGTTGGTCTAGAAGCCTGGGAATGGTGTTCTGAACAACGTGAGGTGCTGTGAACTGAGGACTCATGACCCTCAGAATCAGAGATTTCTGACCCATTGGCACTATAAGCAAAAACGTTGCTTTAAGCTGTTACTTTAGGTGGCAACTTGTTAGGCAGCAACAGCTAACTAATACAAACTATGTAAGGGCTCAGGAGGGGACAGATGAGCAAGAAACACGTTTTCACCTCAAGGGTACAGTTTTGTGGAAGAAAATAAAGCATTCACATATAGACAAAGGCTTGCCCAAAGACACTGCCTGTCATGTTCTCTGTGGCTTAAGAATCTAGGGAAGGGAGGCAGTTCAGACAGGGGCCACAGCCAAACCTTTGAAAGGCTGTATATATCCCAAGAAGGTACCTGGGGGGATTTTCTTATGGGTAATGGTACATTGAAGTATTTTGAGCACTGTAATATGTTAGAGGAAAGCTGTGCCAAAAAGGATTTTACATTTGGAGTCAATGGGTTACACTGTTAAATTGTTTTAAGTTGTATTTCTTAAATGCGTAAGCCATGCGTTTATTCTCATTGTTAATAATTAATGCAAAGACAAAAAAAATCTCCTTCCAATGTTTTTAACCTACATTTTTCTTCCCTAAAGGGATTTAGGTTTTATTTGTTGTTTTGCACACGGGGATGAAATGTGCAGTCATGTGCTGGAGCAGGCTACAACACTCTTTTTTTTTAAAAGATTTATTTATTTATTATATGTAAGTACACTGTAGCTGTCTTCAGACACTCCAGAATGGTTGTGAGCCACCATGTGGTTGCTGGGATTTGAACTCTGGATGGTTGTGAGCCACCATGTGGTTGCTGGGATTTGAACTCGGAAGAGCAGTCGGGTGCTCTTACCCACTGAGCCATCTCACCAGCCCTACAACACTCTTTCTATAGATATTGTTTTAGTACCGAGAAACCCAGAACTTGAGCAGATTTGCATTACCTTGGTAAAGACTACAAATCAAGAGCCATGACCCTCCAGACAAAGATTGCTTGCTAAGACACTTCTAGTAATCTGTATCTTCTAAGGTCAATTTCCTCTTATTTAAAAGTTAAAAATGTTTTTAGACTGATAATCTGAAGATATGCCTCTTAGTGACTCAAAAACACCAGCCCCAGCATCACGCTACCTAAGTTCAAATCCCGACTCTGCTATATGCTAAATGACCTCATCTGAGCTACCCGCTTTCCTTTTCTGTGGGATGCAGGTAATTGTACATTGATCATACGGATGGACTGTATGGATGTGTATAATGGGTCCTATGAAGGTGGTTGATATTAATGTGCTAGTTGGGGCACAATTGTGTGTGTGTAATGTTCTAAACTTACCTTCTTTTAAAACACTGTATCTTGGAGAGTTTAGAGACACTATTCCCTTTTTAATTAAAACATATACTTTGAGATAACTATAAATTCTCATGAACCTGTATGGAACTCTACATAGATCCTTTCAGAAGTGCTAAGTACTGGTAACACTGTGCAAAGCCAAACTAAAACAGTACAGCCTGGATGCTGGCACTGATACAGGATGCAGGACGCAGGGTGCAGGATGGCTCAGCTGCATCCTGAGGGCATGGCATATAGTCAAAACCACATACAATTCCTTTTTGCCCTACATGGTCTTTTACCCTGGAAGCTACTGGCATTTTTCAGTTTCCATAATATTTGGGTTTCAAAAAAAGTAACCTTCCAGGACTGTGACTGACTGTTCACTCATTGGTTCCCTGAGCACCCATTTAGTTGTCTTTGTCAAAAATTGGTACTCTTTGTTGCCTGGTGGTAGGCTATGGAAGAGATAAACATTAACTGGGGTAAACCTTTCACACACTGTTATAAGTGACTTTTTCTGAACTGAAACATCCTTTCCTGGAGAAAGGAGGGAGCCTCACAGGACCCTGCAGGAAGCTAGAGGTTCCAGATGCTTATGTGTAAGGGGGAGCTGCACCTAAAAGGACGTTAAATTTGGAGTCATTGAATTACACTGGCAAACTGTTCTATATTATATTTCTTAAACACACGAGCCATGCATATATTCTCATTATAAATAATAAATCAATGAAATCCATTTCACTCTTTTTACCCTCATGTCCCAAGGGGTAGCTGTTTTAACTCAAATGTGTACCCACCTTTTGGCATCTCTGAGCACTGAGCATTTCAGAGCTAGGCAGGCATCTGATGAGCTGCTGGCCACACAACTGTTTGCACTGGTGTGTAGATGGTGAGGGTCTACTTCAGCTGATTAGAGAGGTATTCAAACTAGTGGGTGATTGAGCACCACGCTCTTGTCTTCTCTACGGCTTGTAACTGTGGGGAATTGCAGGCTGGTATCCAGTCGAGCTGAGATCTGAACACCAATGGTCATAATTCACCTAAATGACACAGTAGGCGTTCCCTCATGCTCCTGGAACTCCGGCCCCTGCCTAAGGTACCACCTCCCACAGCCCACTACAAGAGAAGCATGGTCAGTAGTCATGTAAGCAATGGCCCAAGCTTCTGACCTTCAGACTAAACTCCTCCCCAGTTACCTAGCAACAGTGAAGACCATAAAAAGGGGTGCTCAGCCCCCACCACACTCTCTTACTCTTCTGCTCTTACCTCTTACCCCTCACTCTCACCCTCTCTCTCCTCTCTTTGTTTTCTCTCCTCTCTCTCCCTTTTCTTTGTCTTCTCCTCCCCCCTTCTATCTTCTCTCTTTTCCCTGCATTTCTATAATAAAGCTCTTAAACCATAGATAGTCTCTGCTCCTTCGAGTTCCGCTGTGCACTCTGGTCAGTGTTGAGAACCTCTTCCCCTATTCCCTCTCTCCTGCAACCCTGAGGTGCTAACAAAGTAGCTACAGGGGAGGGTAGGTCCCCAGGCAGGGCTGGCCCTTGGCCACCCCATGAAGAGTGGGATAGAGGAATGCCCAACCTGGGATGAGTGGATAAGGTAGGTAGCAGCCTTCCCACGCCTGACCAACCAGAGAATAGGGAAACTCTGGCGGGGGCGGGGGCTTCTTTTCCCTTCCCCCACTTCCCCAGGCCCCCCTGGAACCCCCCCCCCTTATTTTTTCCCAACATATAACTATGGGGTTGTCTTCTCTATGGCTTGTAACTATGGGGTTAAGTTGGCTGGGGGAAAATTGCATGGGTTCAAAAGGAAAAGAACACCAGACCATCTCACTAAAGTGCAGGAAGTTTAGAGCTTACCTTCCCTGTGGGGACAGCAGGAGAGACTACAGGTAGACAGAGGCATGACAGGCACAGGAAAGATTAAGAAGGAAGTTCCATGTAGAGGGAGGAGATTATTAATATATGTAAGTAAAGCCCTGGTGGTCTTTGTGGCAGTATGCAGAGAGATCCCAAGACACCAGGATCCAGAGTCACCTCTGGGCCATTAAGAAGATAGCCATCTAACTGCCAGGAAGGCCCTTGGAGAAACTGTCAGCTTTTAGGGGTTAAAATGACAGAGAGGATTTAGACATGATTCTTCACAAAGGTGCAGGATTTCCAAAAAGGGCAAAGAACACTCTTGAGAGATGACAGGGTCTAAGATATATTACTTTTCATTGCTGTATAATGAATGGCAGATTAACAGAGCATATCCATGGCCTTCCGTGGGTGAGGAAGCCTAGCAGGCTCTGAACGCAGGTGTTTCCCAGGGCTGTGTCCTCATCACTTTTCACGTTTCTCTCAGTTATCCGCTGCACCCCATTTCCTTGCAGAGAGTAAGGTAGAGAAGGAGGGAGAAAGGGCAGGATGAGCCCACTAGCAATGCAGGGTTTTATGTACACAACAGAACTGCAAGAGTGACATCTTGTGACATTTGTTTGTGACAGGCACACACTCAGAAGGATAGGATATATAAAGATGTGATCATGAGTTTGGGACTACATCCGGGAAGTTTGTCACAGTAGTGAGTACAGAGGGCCATTGGAGTATTGAATTCAAGAGAAAAAGGAGATGGACCAGCTGCTCGGGAACTATAGGGAAAAGATGGAGGGAATGAAGCTTGACAGTACAGTTTGGGGAACTTGAAGTCCTGTGTAAGGCGCTCTGGTTTGGGCACTGTGGAACATTCCAGCCTTGACCTTCTGAAGCCAACAGGTCTGCTGGGAAACCTGTTTTTGCTTTTAGTTCTTTTTGTGCATAGACTTGTTTCCTAAGTAGTCATTTCTTCTAAAAAAATGTTTTAGAAGTGAAATGATAATTATATTTAAAGTCAAGCATCTGCATTAAGATGACCATCTTCAGTAAGTAGTTTGTGTGTTTGGTGAGCTGTTGAAGGCAGATTTACACATTCCTGAATTGAGAAGCAAGACAAAAGACAACTGCAATCTTCCTTTCTCCAGCACGGCTTCTCTGTGGACTCATTGTAGAGACGGAATGGGCTACTCGCTAAATGCATCATGGCTTTAGTCTCTCCTATGAGCAGCTGCTTCAGGAATTGATGGGGGGAAAATGTGCAAATACGCAGGAAGGTGAGAGCGCAGAGGTGACACTGCTTTGGATGGCAGTGATCAGAATCAGTTCTCCGGTGTCACAGCGATGACGGAAAGTAACGGCAGTGCCAAATGAAATAGCTCCCTGCGGGGAGAAACTCTAGCCTCGGAAACAGCAATTGAGAGCTGCCATTTGAACTTCCGTGGGATGTTGGATATGTGACTGTTAGCATCCCTTAGCTGAGAGTATGCACGTTGACTATCAGGAAAATGTTTTCAATGAATTTATGCTTTCTTGAAGGTGGCCACTATGTCAAAAATTAATTTTAAAACTATTATTATTTATTATTTGTATTATTACTATTATTTTGAGACAAGGTCTCACTATGTATCCCTAGATGGCTTGGCCTAGAACTCACTATGTAGACCAGGCTGGCCTTGGACTTACAGACACCTGTCAGCCTTTTTTTATTTTGAAGTGAGTGGTGTGTGTGTGTGTGTGTGTGTGTGTGTGTGTGTGTGAAGGACTCTCTTGGGAATCTTTTTTTGCGTTTGTGTGTTTGGGTTTTGAAGTAGCATCTTACCAGGGTGACCTGGAGCTTTTGTCTCCGTCTCCTGAGTACATGGGGGTTGCGTACACACCACTCCCAGGTTCCTTTTGAGAATGTTGGTGGGGACTATAAACTTTCCTCCTGAAAAATGCTTGTATGCAGGAAATTTCATAGTTTAAGAGTACCCTACAGTTCAAGTAGTACCCACTGTGGAAACCATCCATTTTATATGTACAAATATTGAATTAAATGAACTTCAAAATAATAGTAAATAAGCATAAAATACATAATTAAATCCACCTCTACCTAGTGATAGCTGTGTGTGCCTGTAGATTTGAACATCACTGTTTAGATATTCTGACTCACTTGTCTAAGAAATGAGATGGAATCCTCGGTACATGTTGGAGATCCTCATGTGAACTCTTAGATGTAAAAGGTAGTGAGGCGCTGATTTGTATTTGTGGTGGAATTTTATTATTTTATTTTGTTTGGTTTTTCAAGATAGGTTTCACTGTGTAGCCCAGCTGTTCTGGAACTCACTCTGTAGACCAGGCTGGCCTTAAACTCATAGAGATCCTCTGCCTCTGCCCCACCGAGTGCTGGAAGTAAAAATGTGCGCTACCACTACCTGGAGGAATTTTATTTTCTAATAAGATTCTTAATGTATCTGCATAGAAATTTGATTTTCAGGTAGAGGTTTCCATTGTATAGTATGGGAAATGTGAAACAGCCCATGGGGCTAATCAAGTGATGACTGAGTGTATATGTGTGTGTGTGCGCGCACACGTGTGTGTGATGGGTGGAGAGTGTAGAGGGAAGGCAGTGTGTTGTTACCTTTTACTCGCTGTAATAAAATAGCTAAGACAACAATTGAAGTGAGAAAGGATTTCTCTCACTATTTTAGAGATTTTAGTTGATGGTCACCATGCCCAGCTGCTTCTGGGGGTCTGTATGATAGGTTAAAGCATCATGGAGGACAGCTGTTGTCAAGCAAAGTCATTGTCGGGATGGTGGCCAGGTGGCATAGACTTGAGTTGGAGGGACTGGGGAGCAGACATCCTCTTCCATAGCACACCTCTAGTGAGCTACTTCCCACAACTAGGCCTTACTGCTTCCAATACTCCCCAGTAATGCCAAAAAATGAATATATTTTAATATTAATAATAAATATTAATCCATCAATAGATGAATCCACTGATTAGTCCAGATCCCTCTGGATCTAATCTCTTACCCTGGGCATCATCTTGAAATACTGCATTGGAGACTGAGGCTTCAATACACGAATTTTAGGGGAACTTTTTAATATCCTCACCATAACATCTAGAGCACAACCGAGAAATGGCAGAAAGGAGTAGATAGGGAAGGACTTGAAGACAGATATGAAGAGGGAACAGCAGAGATGGATAAATGCGTAGTTACAGAGAGGTAAGGGAGGGGAAGCAGACAGAAGGAGGAAACCCAGAGGTAGACAGACACATGGAGGATGTCATGGTCACAACACCTGTGTGGCTAGAATGTCCTCCCCAATTCAGTGATGTTATAAGAGGCTTGAAGAGTGTGTCAGATGTCACATGAATCAGAGCAGGACTCTAAGAACCAAGAATCCCTGTGTCCCTTCCAGCTTTTGACGATGCAGATAGAGTTCACCATCTATGAGGGGTGAGATGTTACCAGACACTGAATCTGCTAGCACACTGAACTTGAACATTTTAGCTTTAGAACTGAGAAATATGTATATATGTATATATATATTCTACTTGGAAGTATTTTGTTATTTTGACTGGATGGACTTCGGACTTTGGCAGGCAGACTGGTGGGGAGGTGGCTGAGAGTACAGGAGAGAGGCAGAATGGAAAGGTGGAGAATTGTCAAGCAACGGAGCACTGTGGGGTCTCTTGCTGCTGCTGAGTAGTGGGGCTGCGGGTGATGCTGTTTATCAGTAAGATAGAGAATGAAAGGACTGTGAGTGCTTAAACAAAGAGGGGAGGTCCCACTGAGTAGGTTGCTTTCTGGGCATAAAATAAATAATTCAGGCACTGAGCATGTGGACTGAAAGAAACTGGTACCTCTCGGCTCTCTAGGAACTCTGTTGTGTTTCTGAGACGCTTTGGGGGACTTTTGAAAATGTGTGTATCATGTCTCCCTAGAGAGGGAGGGAAGGAGGGAGGGAGGGAGAGAGAGGGAGAGAGAGAGAGAGGGAGAGAGAGGGAGAGAGAGAGAGAGGGAGAGAGAGAGAGAGAGAGAGAGAGAGAGAGAGAGAGAGAGAGAGAGAGAGAGAGAGAGAGAGAGAGAGAGAATAACTTAAAACATTGCTCAGAAATTCTTCCCAGAAACTTGAAAAGGTTCTTCTGAATATGTGGTCTGCAAATGTTGTGCAAGGCAAGAAAAGGTCATTTAAAAAGACATTATACTAGACTTTGAAGAAGGATCAGCCAAGGCCATCAGTAACATCGAGAGAGATGAAGAATTTGTATGCAAAATCTTTTGATGTGCAAAGAATTACTCACTGGCTTCCCAAGCAGGACACGACGGTAATTCATGGAGCGACTGTTCAAAGCTTTTAATGTCTTGTAACATGAATGTGCTTGGAATGTAAAATCTTGCTTGGAAAAATGATCATTCGGGTGTTAGGACTGATGGCCCTGATTAAAATATGCTTTGAGTAGGTACTAATTCTCTGGTATCTGATGAAAACTCTAGAGAATTTTCTGGAAAGCCTCCCTTTCAAGGATCACATCATTACATTAGGGTCTCATGTACTTCTCGGGAATGACATTTTTTTTAATCAAACCTCTATCTGAGTGGTTCCCATCTAGCAAAGTTGAACATTATTACAGCTCACTGGTGCTTCTTTGATCTACTGGGTAGCAGCTTCATTATAGGGCTTGTGGAAAAACATGGAATAGAAATAGAAATGGAGGTAAGTATGATTTGGGTGAATTATGTTCTGTAAACACAGAAGCTTAGAAGATGAAGACGAGATGGAACATTTTTAGGGAGTAGAATGATACAGGATTGGCTGCAAGCCACGTTGTGAAAGGAGCGGGAAGTCACTGAGGGTCACGGACGGGATAGGGTATTGACTAAGTCCTTTGAGACTAGTATCCTGTGTAGTTTGACAATACTATTTCATTAACTATATTTTCTCAAGTGTCCCTGAAGACCCAGGAACTACTTTTGGGTTTAACACTATGAAACTTAGTATACCCGAGATATAAGAGACAATTTGTAAAACACATGAAACTGAAGAAGAACGAAGACCAAAGTGTGGACACTTTGCCCCTCTTAGAATTGGAAACAATCACCCATGGAAGGAGTTACAGAGACAAAGTTTGGAGCTGAGACAAAAGGATGGACCATCTAGAGACTGCCATATCCAGGGATCCATCCCATAATTAGCCTCCAAATGATGACACCATTGCATACACTAGCAAGTGTTTGCTGAAAGGACCCTGATATAGCTGTCTCTTGTGAGACTAGGCCGGGGCCTAGCAAACACATAAGTGGATGCTCACATTCAGCTATTGGATGAATCACAGGGCCCCCAATGGAGGAGCTAGAGAAAGTATCCAAGGAGCTAAAGAGACCTGCAACCTTGTAGGTGCAACAACATTATGAACTAACCAGTACCCCGGAGCTCTTGACTCTAGCTGCATATGTATCAAAAGATGGCCTAGTCGGCCATCACTAGAAAGAGAGGCCCATTGGACATGCAAACTTTATATGCCCCAGTACAGGGGAACGCCAGGGCCAAAAAATGGGAATGGGTGGGTAGGGAAGTAGCGGGGAGGGTATGGGGGACTTTTGGGATAGCATTGGAAATGTAATTGAGGAAAATATGTAATAAAAAATATTAAAAAAAAGAAATAATGTAACTTCATATTTCTAGATCCTATTCTATTCCTTAAATCTCATTTTTCCTTAAAGAGAAGAAAACCATCAGGGATAGACTAAGAACGCCAACCCTTTGGTAGGAGAAATATAAGCCTGGAAAATGGAAATGCTCACACTGCGAACCCTCTGTTGGCAGGGTTGATATCTTTTGGGTGATTATTGCAAAACAGCTTGGTGTTGTGTTTTCTCCTTGCTCCATGATACACCTTGGTCCCCTGAGTATTAGGAGTATAGGTGTATGATGCCATACCCTGTTCACTTATATTCATTTTCTTCTTTGTAATCAAACAAAAAACTTAGCTTCTTTAGAGTCTCAATCCTGCTGGCTTCCAGACTAGATGTGACACCATGGATTTATTGGGTCTCAGACTTCTGGCATCTGCCAATGAGAGACAGACACTGGGATTTAGCTTCCTTACAGTGTATCTTTTCATAACTCTTTCTGCCTCTACAGAAAAGTTTCTCTTGTTGATCTGATCTTCTGCAGGATCCCAGGCAATGCACTTAGTTTCTATGAATATAACATTGTTCTGCTAAACTGAAGTGATTAGCAGGCAGGGTTGCCATGGAAACAAGTGATCCTGGAGCAGAAAGTGCTTGGCAGTTCAGTAACAGTAAGGACCCAGGCTTTCCTTATTTCTTAAGTTTTTATTAGTGTATATTGATTATAAGCAACAATAGGTTTCATCATGACATTTTGAACATCTATATAAGGCATTTTGACCATAGTCATCCCTGTTTCTGTCTCTTGATCTCTTCCCCAATTCCCATCTCAAATAGCATTTCTACTTCCTGTGTGAGTGTGTGTAGCAATGAGCCAATGTACCAATGACGTTAACTAGGGTTGTTCACAGGTCCATGGACAACTTAGCAGTGGTTAGTCCACTGAAGAAAACATCTCTCTCCCAGTTTCTTCGTGGCCTAGGCTTCCTGTGTCTGCACAACTGGGTTCAGCTTTTTTGCTTTCACCAAGAGATGCTTTCTTACTAGGCAGGAAGGAGGTGGCTAGTCAGAGGACCCAATGAGCTAGCTGGAAGCACCATGTTCTGGCTTTGTTTATTCCTCTCTGGCTAGGCTTATGCCACAGGGATGTCTTTAGCTTCCCAAGGTCTGGGAGATAAGGCATCCATTCCACATATTGCTGCAAGAAACAAAGTTGGGGTTCTATAATGAAAATCAAGGGATGTATCCATCCTTGAGTATGGGATTAGAAGTGCTCTGCATGCATTATTTAATGACCATAATTTAATGACCATAAGAAGGATACATCTTAGCACTTAGTTGGAACTGGAGATTATATACGTTCAAAATGAATTTAAGATTTAAAACATTACTTCCAAGCTTCTCTGACAATGTATTAGTATGATTTTATTAGACAAGCATACTTACATTTCTTTAGGTTCATCCTTAGATTCACTGCATACATCTTATTCCCCTCAGGTTTTGTATACCCCATCACTCACGACTGGCCTCTTTAACTTGGAGCACTCCTATTTTGCCTCCTAAATGCTGGGGGTTTAAGTCTGCACCACAATGCTTATCTTGTCTCTTGAATCTCACAGCAGAGGTTGGTTCTCCTGTTCTCATTCTGTAAGTTGAAAAAAGTGAATTTCATAGACACTTGGTATAAGTCATCTAATGTTTTACAGCGATCAATGGAGGTTGGCTCTCAGGTCCCTCCTGGCCTTAGAGAACGCTTAATGTATAGTCTATGATAATGTATTGTTAAAACCTCTGATGTTTAGCATAGTATTCTTCAGTCAATTCTTATTAAAACGATAACTTCAATGTATGACTTGAAAGTTGAGGTTATCCATAACAGAAAAATATATCCAAGAATAAAGTTGATGAAAACTCTGTCCTCTCTCATGGCCTGCCTATTGCTGTCTTGAAGTAGGAGCAGCTGGAATTGCCCTCACAAGACCCTGGCAAGATTGGGCCCAGTCACATGGTCTGAGATTCCATGGACTTGTTCCCTCTTACCCCACCCCTACCTGCCTGTAGGCCTGCTCTAGGATAGCTATAAACCCTGACCAACACATTGGTAGATGCCCAGGTCATGTTGTGGTATCTAAAGAAGCTCGGGCACAGAGCGGGTAGAATTATAATGTGGATTAGGCATGTAGATCCCAGCACTGTGGCTGTTGTCAGTCATCACCTGGTTGCAGTGGACTTTTCCCACTGTGCAGCTGCCTAACTCACCCCATGTCCCTGTAAGGAACCTCAGTAAACTGACTGGCTCATAAAGCTGGACGTGGGTGGCGTCATTTCCATCTCTATCCTGCCTAAGGAAAAGATTTGATATTCCTTTCTCTTTATGCCTGATTAAAATGTGATTACTTCTTCATTTTGAAGAGAGAGGGCGCTTCTTAGTTCTGTTCTCTTTTCCACCTTCTTGGCTCTTCATTCATTGTGGAGTATCTTTCCTAAAGAGATACCTGTCTGTTGTCCAAGGTCCCTAGTTTAGAACTACATTGTGTGGACAGTCTTAATTTTAGGTTAGCTAAAACTGTCTTTTATTCACTCCTGTTGCTGAAAGACTCAGGTGAGAGGGGGGTTTAAAATTCTAGGTGGGAGGTTCTTAATACCAGGCATGTGAGTACATGAATCGGCTTTTGTTCCACTGCTAACACTTGGAGCATCAGGAATCCATCTACTACTGTGACCTCCCGTTTAGAACATACATCTGCTTTCTAGCTTCGCTTGACTTTATTTTTATGTAGTTTTGTTGTGCTATCTCTAGGTTACGATTCCTTTACATTTCTTTCTTCAATTTCACTTAACTTTTAAATCTGTGGACAATCTTTCAACAATTGTTTCGAAATTGTTTCTTGATGTTGCAAATATTACCTTTGTCCCCTGCTCACTTTTAATACTTATTTAAACATTTGAAAATGTATCTGAGGCCATCTCTCCATATCAGCCTCTCTCTTTGCCTTTTTCTGTGTTCTGGATAAAGTCATGCTCACTCTCTCAGTTTATTTATTCTCTTTTTATCTAATCGGCTGCCCAATCTAATTTATGTTTAAAGTGTTTGGTTTTGTTTTTAATTTATGGAAATACAGCTGAGTCTTGTTTCAAAATGGTAACATTTTGTATAGTTTTCCATAGTTTGTCTTCATTTTCATATATATGTATATATGTGTATATATATTTTAAAATAAAAATTTCCACTTATTCTTTGAGCTTTTCATACAGTATATTCTTATTCTTCCCCCTTCCTCAGCTCCTCCCAGACATCTCCCTACCTCCCTACCTAGCCAACTTCATTCTCTCTCTTTCTTAAACAAACACAATGAGCAAACATTATTAACCAAAAAAATGGAGTCCAGTTTGTGTTGTTTGACTACTCCTGAACATGAGGCCTGTCCTGGGGTGTGGTTGATATACTCAGTGTCACTCCATGAAGAAAACTGATTTTCTCTTTTCCCGCAGCTATCAACTGCAAATCATGTCTTCGAGAATGAGACTTTGTGCCCCTTTCCCTCCTCCATGCTGGGGTTTTGTCTGGCTTGAGCTTGTGTAGGCTTAGATTTTTCCACTTCAGTCTTATGCGTGTTGTCAGAGCGATGGTGTGATTTTAAGTCACTGCCACCTTTGCCTGCGGTTGGACCGTGATACTACCCCCTTCTGGCTTCCCTTTTGTTCTACCTGGCTTTAGCTCCAGAAGGTGAATGTGCTACCAGCCCACTCCCGAGATCCTTGAATCTGCAGATAAAAGACACACATGCACAGTTTGTTCCTTTACAACATTCCTTCTAGGCACAATTGTTGGGCGCAGATATCTCTCACCTGGAAAAGCATGCCCTTACCAATTTATTATCCCTGTCTCTCCATAAACTTCAGTGGCTAGTCCCACCTAGTCCGTGCCAAACAACCTTGGCCACCCACCTATAGTGGAGGCCACAGGCCCCAGCTCTACCAGAGACCTCACATGATTGCTGTGTTCTTCTTCCCCAAAGCAGAGTAGAAAGTCCTCTCTCTTTCCCTGTGTCGCCTAGGCCTCCTGGAACACGGAAGCACCACCTCTACTTTCCGCCCAGTAATTGGCCATGGCCTTCTTTACTGACAAATCAAGAACCAATTGGGGAACAGGATGTTCATATCAGAACCTCCCTTTACATCACAGTCTCTGAGTTTATATGTGCATCTTCCCTGTTATGATTGGAAAATGGTGTTTCCTTGAATTTGACCACCCTCTCTGGCTCTTATAGTCTTTCCACCCCGTCTTCCATATAGGTCTCTGAGTCTTGAGGAGAGGGGCGAGGAGAAGAGATGATACACACATCCCATTTAGGACTGGGAATTCCAAGGTTTCTTATTCTACACCTGTCCAGTGTGATTCTCTGTGTTAACTTCTGTCTATAGCAAGAAGCTTCACTGACGAGGGCTGAGCAATGTGATCTACCGGTATAGTAATCTGTCATTAGGAGTTGTTTTGTTAACTACGTTCATGTAGCAGAATAATGGAAGTAGGTTTCCTTCTGGGGCCCATGAGCTATCAGGCTCTTGACCTCGCTGACAGTGTCAGGTACCTGTTATGTCTTGTGGAGTGGGTCTTAAATCCAATTTTTAAAATATATTTTCTATATTTATGTTTCAAATGTTATCCCCTTTCCCAGTTACCCCCACCCCCAGAAACCCCCCACCCTATCCTCCCTCCCCCTGCTTCTATGAGGGTGCTCCTTCACACACCCACCTACTCCAACCTCCCTGCCCTCAGTTCCCCTATACTGTGGCATCTATCAAGCCTTCATAGGACCAAGGACCTCTCCTCCCATTGATGCATGGTAAGGCCATCCTCTGTAACATATGCAGCTGGGGCCATGTGTACTCCTTGGTTGATGGCTTAGTCCCTGGGAGCTCTTGAGAGACTGGTTGGTTGATATTGTTGTTCTTCCTGTAGAGTTGCAATCGTCTTCATCTCCTTTGGTCCTTTCTCTAACTCCTCTACTGGGGACCCTGTGCTCAGTCCAATGGTTGATTTCGAGCATCCGTCTCTGTATTTGTAAGGCTCTGGCAGGGCCTCTCAGGAGACAGACATATCAGTCTCCTTTCAGCATGCACTTCTCAGGATCCACAATAGTGTCTGGGTTTGGTAACTGTATATGAGATGAAACCCCAGGTGGGACAGTCTCTGGATAGCCTTTCCTTCAGTCTCTGCTCTACACTTTATCTCTATATTTGCTCCTGTGAGTATTTTGTTCTCCTTCTAAGAAAAGAAGATTCTGACTCAATGCTGGCTAGCTTTCTCCATGCACTATGACATGAGCATGTGGTATTTTCAGCAATACGGTCTCACCATCAAGTTGTGGAAGGCTGGCAATAGTACAGGCAGTCATTTGTAATGCTTGGGGGTGCATATGGAACTCTACTGGACAACAACTGAAGAAGATGTTACCCATTCCCAGTACTGGGGGTTTTATTTGGTAGCATGTGATGTTACATTTTGGTTTTGTTTCCCCTATTATATGGTAACTTTATTTAAAATCCTCTTACATATATGTATTTTAGTTAGTTTCTACAAATGTTAAGTTTCCATATGACTTTTTCAATAGGCCTTTAGAGAAAGGCATAGATAATGGGGGGATGTGTATAATCAAATTTGTATTTTATTTCTTTAAACTACAGTTCTTAATAGTGTATTTCTATTTATTGAAATGTGTATGTTGTGAAAGAGAGCTTGTGTATGTGTTCGCGTGCACTCACACACACAGGCACACATGCACATTCCTTAATACTAAACAGCTACTTTAAGTTGACATTACAGTTTTTGATCACTTGAGTGTGTCACAGTCAATGACACAAATCCTTGCAATTGCTTACCCATGGGTCACAGTTTTCTCTTTTCTTCTTCTCTGATGAGGCTTAAGCTACCTCTTCTGAGATCCATCATGGTGGGAGGAGATGAGCGGACACACCGTGGCTTATCCTCTTCTCCTTGGTGAGGGCCAGGTTAGTAGTGTGTGAAGGCTATTTCTCACACAGCCTTCACTCAGCTTCTTTTTTAAGTTTTGTTTTCTCATGTTTCTCAATGTCACAAGCAGATCTGTTTCTACCAGATTAGCAGATGCCTTGGAGCTAAAGCGACTCAGCAGTTTTCCATCCAAGTCACTTATTTAATGTTTTTTTTTTTTGATATATTGTTTAAATTATTTTGTCTGATTTCTGATGGGTTAAAAGGATAACAATATGTATTATATTAACTTTTTCTGCCTTATATGTGGAATTTGTCCAGCTTAGTCACTCATTGCTGATTAAACAACATCTAATGATAGCATTTTACTAACATCATTCCCATTGGCTATTTTATGATTATAACTTCAGAAAAAGGCAAAGAGTCTAGGAAATGCTTTTTTTAAAAAAAAAAACTTATAGCTGCTGCTTCTCCCTCTCCCTCTCCCTCTCCCTCTCCCTCTCCCTCTCCCTCTCCCTCTCCCTCTCCCTCTCCCTCTCCCTCTCCCTCTCCCTCTCCCTCTCCCTCTCCCTCTCCCTCTCCCTCTCCCTCTCCCTCTCCCTCTCCCTCTCCCTCTCCCTCTCCCTCTCCCTCTCCCTCTCATTCTCATTCTCATTCTTCTTCCTCCTTCTTCTCCTCTTCCTCTTCCTCTTCTTCCTCCTTCTCCTTCTCCTCCTCTTCCTTCCTCTTCCTTCTCTTTTTCTTCTTTTTCTTTCCTTCTCCTTCTTTTTTGTTGGTGTTGAGATAATTTCTTCTTACAACTCATAGCCTCTGCAATGGTGTTGTCAACTTCAGAAGCTGAAGGAAATAATGTAACTGGGTAAAAATGGCATCAGGGAGGTTTGAGCCTTGACTCATTTGTCCTGGATACTGGGTTGTAATCATAATCATTTTTCCCTACAAAATTGGACAAATTAAAAGCGATTCATGGTTGTCAACTTGACTACATCTAGAATCAACTACAATCCAGAAATGGGGGACACGCCTGTGATTCAGAAGACACAGGAAGACACAGGCTTCTGACCCAGATCTTAACATGGAAATATTGAGGCATGGTGGCCATGAAAAGCTTAGGCCCAGGCAAGGTAGTACACACCTTTAATCCCAGGAGACTGAGACAAACAGATTTCTGAGTTAAAGGCCAGCCTGGGATTAAGGCAAGTTCCAGATCCAAGTATGGTGGTGGTATACATCTTTAATCTGGGCCAGACCTGCTGGAGGCCTACACAAGGACATTGGAAGAAGGAAAACTCACTCTTCCTTCACCTGCTTATACTTACTTGCCAGCGCATGTGTTGGAAGCTACTTCTTCAGGATTCCAGCTTAGACAGAAGACCAGCTAAAACACTGAGCCTCATGGCACTGAGCAACCACTAGATTTAGACTTCCCATTCACAGCTGCCCAGTGTTGGGCTAGTTGGACTACAGACTGTAAGTCATTCCAGTAAATCCCCTTAATATATGCAGACATTCCATAAGTTCTGTGACGCTAGTGAACCCTGACTAATACATTGCCTAACTTATATGATTTCTTAAACATGATTCAAGAAGAAAGTGGCCTCAGCTGGATCAATCCAATAATAATAAAAAAATACGGGAACATTCATAGAGACCTCAACAGGAAAGATAATCAGACCCATGTCTTAGGCATGGATGGGATTTTATTCTGTGCAGGCCAGAATCCCATCTCTCTGCCCTCAGGTGCTGAGGTCACAGTCATGTGTAGTTTATCATGTTCTCTGAAATGCACAGCGGTAGTTTAGTTATTATGGGAATTGTAGGAATGCATGCAGCAAGTTACATTTAATGAGTTTTGGAGATTTATGATTTATGTCTTCTTTTTTTTCTTCTAAAAGTTCTACTTAGGATTTTTATGCTTAATACTCATCTTACACATACTAAATGGTGCCTTTTTTCCCTAAATGGTACTAAATTTATTTCTATTTCATCATTATTTGACTGATACATCCCTGTAAACAATAGAAAACCAAAGTTTCTAACATTACTTTCCCAAAACATCTTGTTCTTTAAAACATATTTGTTTAGTGTGTGTGTGTGTGTGTTTGTGATGTACATGCATGCCTGTGTATCTGTGTGAGTGTATGTGCATGTGCTGTACATGCCTGTGCACGTGCAGAGGCCAGAAGGGGACATTGTGTGTCCTCCGCCATACCCTGCCCATTGCTTTGACTGGGTCTCTCCCCAAACTGCAGTCTTTTTAATTTTTTTTCCAGCAAACGCCAGCGATCCTCCATAGAATTGGCATAACAGATATGTATGGGATGGCTGGTTTGTTAGTGGATGCTGGAATCCGAACTCCCATCAGCTATTGCACAGGAAATGCTTTCATCCTCTGAGACATCTCTCCAGAGCCTTAGCAGTAACTTCCACTAACCTTAAATAAGAATATTGGTAGATAGCTTTACAAATTTCTTCCTTTCTCTATTCATGCATATGCCTACCTTATACACATGCGACATATATGTACAGTAACATATGTAACATAAGTAGATAAAATATATTATGTATACTTGCATATAAATCTATAAAAACAAGGCGTCTTATGTGTCAGAGTGAGAAAAATAACACTGCTCTTTACTGAAACTACATATGTAGCTCTTTTTCTCTCTCTCTCTTTTTAAAAAAAAGTTAATTCTCTTTTAATACTATATTTTAAGCTTTCAGTAGGCATGCTACAATCTGTTTAACCACAGTGATTAGGTATAGAGTAAGGGGCTAGCAGGGAGGAAAGGATCCCCCAAAGAAGAGGAAGTAGAATATATGGTTATTGGAGGAGATGGGGGGAGATATTGGAATGGGAGGATTAACAGGAGCAAGTAAGAGAAGAGGTGGGCTACAGCAGTGAATACATGGAAGGACGACTAATACTACGGACTATTTGAGGGGTCATATGGAAACTACTATAATAGAAGCATCTTAAAAATATATGCATACATGAAAGACTAAATAGAGACACCAAGTAATGGGGGAGACAAAGTCTCAAGTAGACATCTTTCACTATCAAGGGCGTTCTTCGGTGCTTAGAAAGAATTATATCAAATTGAGTTGAGTTGTTGCCAAAGGGTCCCATGGAAACCCTCAAACAATTCAAATATTTTCAAGGCTATTTGCTGCTGCTGTCCACAAACTCATATTAAGGCCTTGTTGCAAAGGTAACATTTACATATCTCATTGAACATGGAGAAGTTGAGTTAGTACCTATCTAGAGCCTTCAGCCCTACTGACTAGTGTTCTTGGTACTAGAAGTTATTCTGCACATTACCAGAGGAGAAAAGCAAACACCAACCCAGCCACCAACCCAGCTACAATAGCACCCTGCCTATATGATACAGTACAATAGTGGCATGAAAGTTGTGTGAGTAACCAACCACTATTTGATTAGATTTAAGGCCCATTCCATGAGATGGAACCCATGACTGACAGTATTCAGGTGGCTAAGAACCTGAGACTAGGTCATTGGCCTAGGGGAAAATTAACTACTATTATTTTAGAAAAGGAACATAACAAAAAAATGACTCCTCATGGCATATTGCTATACTCATAGATCAGTGTCTGCTCAGCCATCTTCCTCTTACAGTAGACAAGAATTGATATGGAGATTTACAATTGGATAATGTGCAGAGAGTGAGAGACCTTGGACCACTCAGTTCTACATGGGATGTATTCATCAAATCTTTCCCCTCAGGGCTCAGGGAACTATATAGAAGAGGAGGCCGAAGAACTGTAAGAGCCAGAAGGGATGAAGCGATCTCCAATTGACAATTGCTTACAAAGGGAAATTTAGTTTTCTCTAGTGGTTACTGGGTATTCAAATCACAGTTAAGGTCAGGCCCCATGGCCAGCAGTAGATGGCCAATGCAAAACAAACTCAATGTCATTTTAGGAGTTGTTGTTTTTGTTTCTGTGTTTGTTTTTGGTTTGTTTTGTTGTTTTTGCTTGTATACTGATTTTGTGTTTTTTTTTTTAAGGGTTTTGTGTCTGATTTTGTGAATGTGTTTCTTGTGGTACCCCCTCACCCCCACTTACTCTGGTCCGATTTGTTTTTTATTTGCCTGTTCATTTTCATAAACAAAAACAACAAAAAAAGTGATGTGGAGTTGGATGGGTGGGGAGGTGAGGGAGGAGAGATCAAGATCAGAATGTATTCTATGAAAAAGATCTTCAATAAAAATATGATTACAAAGCAATTGAAAAAAGTTAAATCCATTTTAGACTGATGCATAAACACATAAATCATGCATATTTATGAGTAGTATGAGATGTTTGGTAATATATGCATTGTCCCATGCATCTGTATCTTCAAATACCTGCCATTTCTTTATATCAAGATTTTTAAAAAAAAAAAAAACCTGACCTTGACCCTTTATTACAGAACAGCACATCGTTTTCATCTGTAGCCCTGCAGACCCTTAGTCCTATGTAACTGTAACGTAGCGTCTACTGACAAGCATTTTCCTACCCGGTTCCCTTTCTACTCTCCCTGGCCTCTTATAAACACCATCTTTCTGGTGCCTTCTATGAAACCAACCTCTTTACCTCTGTGTGTACATGACAGCACACACCCCTTGCCACTCTGTGATTGTCTTATGTCACTGAACATAATGATCTAGCATCATGTGTGTTATCACCCAGGACAGAATTTCAGCCTTTTCTGGCTGAATAGCATCCCACTGTGCATTTGTACCAGGTTTCTTTCTCCATTCATCAGGTGACAGACGTTTAGGTTAAGTTTGCTATTCAGTTGTGATGAGCACTGTTGTAATGAACCTAAGAGAACTGTGTCCCCTTGACTTGATGCCGTGCTGTTTGGATACATACAAAAGAATGGGAGAGCCTGGTTACATCTGGTTTGATATATTTTTTACAGTCTCCAGACAGCCATACTAACTTACAGTTACCCCAACAGTGTGGCTGGGTTTTTTTTTTTTTTCTACACACACTCACTAGCCCTTGTTATCAGCTCCATAACACTCACTGCTACATTGAGGTGATGTCTCCATATAGTTTAAATAACGTTTCCTTCACAGTGAGTGACAGTGAATATTTTGTACACACCTGTTAGCCATTTGCAGGTCTTTACACAATCATTTAGGTCCAGTGTCCGCTTTCTAATGATTTGTCTGCTGTGCCCTCTGTTGAGCATTTTCCCCACTTTGTAGGCTGCTTCCTCACCATTTCCTGGGCTGCTCCAGGGCTTTGCATGTGGTGCGCTCTTGTTAACTCATTTTCCCCCTCTGCTTCCTGTAATTTGGGGATTTTATACCAAAGGTTCCTTTCCTGTTCTGATGGCCTGATGGTTGCTTCTAATAATTTTACAATTTCAGTTCTTACATGTAATTCTTTAGCCCAGTGGTTCTCAATCTTTCTAATGGTGCGATCCTTTAATATAGTACCTCATGGTGTGGTGACTCCAACCATAAAGTTATTTTTGTTGTTATAACTACAGTTTTGCTACTGTTATGAATTGTAATATAAATGTTTTTTGGAGATAGAAGTTTGCCAAAGAGGTCATGACTCACAGGTTGCGATCTGTTGCTTTAGTCCATTCTGAGTAGACTTTTGTGATTGGTGGGTGATAAAGTCCTCTCTTTCTACTATCTATGGGCATACTGCTTTCCCAATACCCATTATTAAGAAGCTCTCCTTTCTCAAGTGCTCATTCTTAGCGCCTTTGTCAAGCCAGTGGACTATAAATGTGGATGTTTATTGCTAGTTTCTATTCTTTTCCATTGATCCGAGTGGTCTCTATGCCAGTGCCATGCTATTTTAATTACTCCAGCTTCTAGTATATCTTGAAGTCAAGTATAATGTCTGCAGCTCTGTTCTGTTTGCTCAGTAGGGCCTTAACTATATATTTTTGGTCCATATATATTTGAGGGTTGCTTTTTTTCCTGCTTCTGTGAAGAATGCCCTTGGTAATTTGATAGTGATTACATTTAATCGTAGATCACCTCTCATAGTATGGCCATTTAAATAATATTGATTCTTCTAACACAGGAGCGTAGTGGGCTTTGTGCTTTTTGTGTGCCCTCTTAAATTTCTTCCATGGGTGTTTTTATAATTTTTATTGCAGGATCTTTGTTTTCTAAGCCTCTGAGTCAGCTTAATCCCAGGCACTGCCTTGTGTTGTTTTTGTCTGTGTCGTGAATGCGGCTGTTTCCTGATCCTGACTCGGGTGTGTGCTGATGGAGTGTAGCAAAGCCACTGACTTTCCATGTTCATTTCTATCCTGCAAGCTCGGTGATTGGACTCTGTACCTAAGCTCATGCAGTCTGCACACAGTGACCATTCGGCCTCTTTCATCATCGGATGGCCTCTATCTCTCCCTTGTGTTTGGATGCTCAGTGTGATGGCTAGTCTTGGTTGTCAAATTGACCACCTGGAATTAACAAAAACCAAAGCAGCTATGCAGAGCTGTGTGGAAATTTTCTTAATAAAATCATTTGACGTGGGAAAGACCCACGTTTATTTTAATCCAAATCTCTTGGGATGAGACGATACACCTTTACTATGGGTCATAGCTTCTGGAAGGAAGTTTGCTCTTTGCCTGCTTGCTCTCACTCTTGCTGGCAAGCCCATTTCTTCAGTGGCATTAGAGCCTACATCTTCAGGATTCCAGTGTATACTGAAGACTAGCTGAGACATCCAGCCTATGGATTGAACAGCTACGGGATTCTTGGACTTTCAGTTGGTAGACAGCCATTGTTGCACTAGCTGGGCCATAGCTTATAATCAATTCTAATTATATATATGTGTATATATATATATATATATATATATATGTGTGTGTGTGTGTGTGTGTATAACTATATATGTGTGTATATAACTATATATATGTATATATATACTATGTATATGATATACACATCCCACATATATGTCATAATATATGTCAATTCTGTTTCTTTAGAGAATCCTGACTAATACATCAGTTTAAAACCTCTAGCACTCTCCTCAGCTTGTTTCCAGCCAGTAGTGAATACACAGTTGGTTCCCATCCAGTGTATTAGCTGCTGGCTTAATATAAATGGCCTTTATACTGCTGAAATCCATCTCTTCCATGCCTAACTTATCAAGTATTTTTTATCATGAAAGAGTGTTAATTGTTTTTTAAACATAGGAGTTGATAATTTTATTTTTACATTTACAACACAAATGAAAACTTCCCGTTTTGTTCCACTTTCCTTCCTTTAAAAGGATTCTGCCTCCTGTGACACCTTGCTTATGGTCCGTAAGCACTCCCTCCAGGGGCTTTGGTTTTATATATATATATATATTTTTTATTACATATTTTCCTCAATTACATTTCCAATGCTATCCCAAAAGTCCCCCATAACCTCCCCCCCCACTTCCCTACCCACCCATTCCCATTTTTTTGGCCCTGGCGTTCCCCTTTACTGGGGCATATAAAGTTTGCAAGTCCAATGGGCCTCTCTTTCCATTGATGGTCGACTAGGCCATCTTTTGATACATATGCAGCTAGAGTCAAGAGCTCCAAGGTACTGGTTAGTTCATAATGTTGCACCTACAGGGTTGCAGGTCTCTTTAGCTCCTTGGATACTTTCTCTAGCTCCTCCATTGGGGGTCCTGTGATCCATCCAATAGCTGACTGTGAGCATCCACTTCTGTGTTTGCTAGGCCCCGGTCTAGTCTCACAAGAGACAGCTATATCAGGGTCCTTGCAGCAAACTCTTGCTAGTGTATGCAATGCTGTCATTGTTTGGAGGCTAATTATGGGATGGATCCCTGGATATGGCAGTCTCTAGATGGTTCATCCTTTTGTCTCAGCTCCAAACTTTGTCTCTGTAACTCCTTCCATGGGTGATTGTTTCCAGTTCTAAGAAGGGGCAAAGTGTCCACACTTTGGTCTTCGTTCTTCTTCAGTTTCATGTGTTTTGCAAATTGTATTTTATATCTCGCTATACTAAGTATCTGGGCTAATATCCACTTATCAGTGAGTACATATCATTTGAGTTCTTTTGTGATTGTGTTATCTCACTCAGGATGATGCCCTCCAGGTCCAACCATTTGCCTAGGAATTTCATAAATTCATTCTTTTTAATAGCTGAGTAGTACTCCACTGTGTAAATGTACCACATTTTTTTGTATCCATTCCTCTGGGGCTTTGTTTTTTGTTTTTTGTTTGTTTGTTTTGTTTTGACAGAAGGTAGTTTCCTTGTTATATTGTTAGGGACACCTAGTGATAGTATCGTAACCTCCCAACAGAGCAGGACATATACCACAGTACAGACGAAAGAGACCACCTCCATCCATCCTTATCTGCCATCTATTTACTGTGCCTGAGTATGTACCATCGTGGAGTGTGTGGCAGTTCTCATTACTGGTGTGTGGCCACCTATGGGTGGGCTCATTCCACCAGCATCAACCCATGAGGAGGACAGGAGAGTGCAGCCACCACTCTATGTGGAAAGTGAGGTAAGAATGGAGTGTGAGGTTCCTTCAGGTTGAAATGCAGCCACCCGACGCTCTCCTGGCTCATGGCTTCCTCAGCTGGTTTTCCATCCACTTCACAGTCTGCGTTTTGTTTTGTTTTGTTTTGTTTTGTTTTGTTTTGTTTTGTTTTGTTTTGTTTTGTTTTGTTTTGTTTTGTTTTGTTTGTCCTTCTTATGGTAACAGAATCAGGGTAAGATGCATGTCACAGGACTCACAATACTGCTCTGCACCAGATGGCAATCCTTTTTTTAAAAAAACAAAACAAAACAACAGTTTTGCTATATTTCCCAGACTCACCAAAACCTCCCCATTCACTTGTCCTGGTCTCCCCAATGCTAGTGTGCACCACACTCTCTGACATGGATACTGAATTTTATCAAATGCCTTTTCTGTGTGTATTGAAATGATCATGTATTTTGCCTTTTACTCTATAGTTATGACAAATCACATTTATAGATAGGTGAATGTTGCACTACCCTTGAGTTGTGATAAATCCCACTTGATTATGGCAAATGATTTTTTTAAAATGTGATCTTTAAATCAGTTTGCTAGTATTAATATTTGGTTGGATTTTTTTCAACCATGTTCATCAAGTTTATTAGCTTCTCCCTAGCCCCCACCCCTACCACCTCTCTCTCTGCCTCCCCTACCCTCCTCCTCCTCCTTCCCCTATCTGGTTTTAGAATTCCACTATGGCTGACATCATGGAATGTGTTTAGAAGAATGTCTCTCTTTCTGTTTTGTTTTATTTTATTTTATTATATTTTATTTTTTAACAACTTAAGGAGAACTGGAATTACCTCTTAATGTTTGGCAGAATTCATCAGTCATGCTTGGCCTTGGAATTTTTTTGATGGGAGACGTTTTATGACTGATCCAATCTCTTTACTGGTCTGTCCAAGTGTTCTGCTTCATTGTGATTTAATCTTGGTAATAAAGCGATGACCTTGCAAATCCTTAGGGTAGAAAATAATAAAACATGCCTCTGAGATCTGTGCTGATTGGGTTCTTTTTAATATGTATATATATATATATATATATATATATATATATATATATATATATATATATTTTTTTTTTTTTTTTTTTGTCAACTTGACATAAGCTAGAGTAGTCATCTGGGATGGACCTCAGCTGAGAAAATGCCTCCATCACACTGACTGCAAGCAAGTCTGTGGAACGCTTTCTTGATTAATGAATAATGCGGATGGGCCAAGCTGAATATAGGTGATGCCTGTCCTGGAAGGTGGTTCTGTACAGAAAGCAGACTGAGTCAACCAAGAAGAGCAAGCTAGTGAGCAATGCTCCTCTATGGTTTCTGCTTCAGTTCCTGCCTCCAGGCTCCTTCCATGAGTTCCCTTGGCGAAATGAGAGAGGTAAGCCAAGATAAACCAGTTGTGGGATATTTACTGGAGAAGAATGCTGGAACATGTGTTTAAGCCAATAGGGAGTCTTTATTAGCTGGCCAACAACTACCCTGGTTGTTTGGGGTTCCAATGTAGCTTGAAGCCTTTCACAAAAATCATGTTCTGAGTTGACATACTTCAGTGAACAAGAACAGTTAGCCAGGAGTGCAATTACAGAAGCCAAAAGCAAGGTTAGTACATTTAGAGACTTTCCCAGAACTATGGACTTTGATGGATTAGGCCTTTGTTTCAGTTTTGACAGGTGGTGCTGTCTACAAGTTGAGTTTTACAGCCAGAATGGGACTTCCATCATGGAGTTGGTTATGCTAAGATCAGGGGGACTATTCAGGTCTGGAGCCCCATTAGAAACTCTTTCTCCCTACTTTTGGTCATGGTGTTTATCATGGCGGTAGAGTGAGACAGGAGCTTTCATTATATCTTTAGAAGGAGGCAGGGGGCAGCAGGTATGGTTAGCAAACAAATTGAACAGAGTTAAACTAAAGGCCAGAGTAAAGGTATAGAAGACCCAAAAGATAATCTACCACCACAGATGGTCAAAATCAAGTCTTCAGTCATTCTCTATAAACCTAAGTGCTGTTGGTCACCCCTTTCCCACCCCTGTCCGACCACTACTTTGTACCCCGTCTCTAGAGGAACTTCTGTCTTACTTTTTTTCTGGGACACTTTGTGGAGTTGGGATGGTATCCAGTGTCACCTGGCACCAGAATGCTGAGAGCCAGGCTGATCCCAGGCTTTCTCAGAGGTCCTGATTGAAAGGACAACGGGAACTTAACTCTGTGTCCTTGCAGAAGAGCAGACTTGGCAAGGTCTGGTCTGGAGCTGGGGCCAAGGCCTCAGAGGACTTAAGGCTTTGGTTCCTGTGAACTTGGCTTTTCCCCCTGAAGAGAATGGACTTATCAGTCCCAAGGCCACTGTGTGCTTGGGCTTTAATGCCCTTGAGATATTCTGTATTCCCTTTGTATAGTGTTACTTGATTATCTTCCTGCTGAATTCATCTCACTTCTCCCCCAAAATATGCTATAAGATTATAACTTCTCAATAATGTTGTTTGGCATAGACATAGCTTAGGCAAGACCTCTTAGCTTTTTAAAATCCCCTGTATTTCTGATCTTTTAGATCTTTTTCCTCATGATTCTGTCACTGAAGAATGACCTGGTCCGGGTCAAGAACAGTACAAACAGGATCAAGATTCAGGAGGGAACTGAACATTCCATGTTAGATAGTAACTGGAGCTGGAGTGGGTAAGAAGATAGGTAACTGGGACTTAGACTCAACAACAGCATGGCAAGTTCCATGTTGTTAAATACTAATGTCTCTGGCACAGTGGCCTCCATTCTCATTCTTCTTGTCCTTGTTAGCTATGGGACAATGCCAGCTTTAACTCTTTAACTAGCTTAGACCCCAAGGCATGCAGAGCTTTCCCAGTTTTCTCTGTTCCTGCACCCTCATCCTATACCACTTCAGAATTCTCCATTTGAAGGTCTCATGCCATTTCTGCCCTTTCACATCATGGTAGGACCGTTTGAATCACTCTTATCCATTATCAGAAATCAGTGTTTGAAGTAAATGCTTTGGTTGGTAGCAGCATCCAGTACTAGGAATGGACCTGCAGGGTGCTTGGTACACAGAACACCCTATGAAAGAAACAGAGAAATGCATCTACTTCTAGGGGAAATGGAGTTACTAAAGGCCGGATTTCCTGTTCTCCTAACTGTAGACAGCTGTTCTTTGTCCACCCCTGAGGAGAGGAGCAGAGAACCCCTTTCTGGAGATGCTGACTGTGTTACCACCCTTCAGTGAAGTGATCCAATCCACCAACTTCCTTCCTGCACAGGCGGCTTCTGACTTAGTAATAATAACAGACGGTCCATGCTCTCAGAGGGCTGCCTTCAGTTCGAAAGAAAGACATCTTCATTGTCTTGGAGAAAGAGAGATGAAGAAAGAACCCCCCCCCTCCACCCCACATATAAACAAAAGAACCTCAGAAAATGTTAAAATGGGGAAATGGCAATAGCAGCAGTTAAATCATATGCTCAGAGATTTTAGATGATATGACAAGAGGCTGTCAAAAGGAAATATAAATGAATCCCCAAGAGATATGACTTTACAAAATTAAACAATGTTGTAAGACCTTGGTCCTCTGCATATATAGTGTGCTGCTTAGTGTTCTTTTGGGATTGCTAACAGAGGGAGCAGGGGCTGTCTTGGACTCTTTTGCCTACTTTTGAGAACATTTTCACTCTACTGGATTTGTATGAGAGTGTGGGTTTAATCTAATTACAACTTGATATGCCTTGTTTGGTTGCTATCCCTGGGGAGGTCTGCTTTTTTTCTGAAGGGAACCAGAGGAGTCATGGATATGGGGGAGAAGGGAGGTGAAGGTAAGAGACTGGGAGGAGAGGAGGGAGGGGAAGCTGTGGTTGGGATCTGATCTATGAGAGAAGAGTAAATGAAAAAGAAAAACGATGTAATAAACTAGACACCAAGACTAAAATGGAGAGTTCTACAGAAGGGCACACTGAAGAGAGACTGACAGGGGAGCACAAAGAAGGACACAGGGTGGTTCCAGGACGTCTGGGATACAAGGAACAGAATCTCAGGGAATAGCAGAGAACCTGGAAACAGCAGCAAATCACACTGGGGATCGGGGGATCAGAGAATGAAGGGGCAAGCACAGGGTTTAAGGGATCTGTCTGTGAACGCTGTTGTGAACTGAGCAACGTGGCCTACGCACATGACTCAGAAAGAACGGAGACTCTGAAGATAGTGCCTAACCCCAGTAACACTGGAAGTTAGGGAACAACACTACCAGTGTGCTGACTGTAAATAATGTAAATGGAGTTAAGTACCAAGGAGAAGGAGCAAGGTGGGAGTTGGCTGTCTAAAGAGCAAACGATGAACTGGTATGCATTGAAAGCTTGCTGTCTTCGGAGTCTCATTAAATATGCAGCGTGATATTTAAAATAATGTACCTGTATTAGTGTGAGGCCATATCTACTTTTATTCAGCGCACGTGTACTCCTAAAACATTTGGTACTCAACTATAAAATTTTCCAGATTGGGGAAAAAAAATCTTAGTGGAAATCAAAGACAGTTCAAGACTATAAAACCTACAGTCAGCTGGGTGATTCAAAAGATTTTTATTTTTTATGAAAAATTTTAAGATAAGCAACTTTTGCCTCATTCTTGGAGTAAGAAGCTTGCCTCAGGTGAGAGAGGACTCCATGCTGCCAGACTGCAGTTGCAAGATTTAGCAAAAACATTCAGCCAGAGGGACAAACCAGGACAATCAGTTACATTTGAATCTTGATGAAACAGTTATTTTTTTAGCCCAAGTATGTCCCCAACACTAAATGAGACATATACTAAAATATTTTCATTATTTACTGGATACCAATAAATGTTGTAATTGTAATGGGGCTTGGGAGGAAATGGTTGTTTTGTTGTTGTTTTTACTAGCCCATCTGTTATTCATGATCAATAACCTGCTTACAATGCCTCTCTTTTCAGGGTCACTCAAGTTTTGGTGTTAATGAGTTCCACAAGATGACCAAGCACTTCCAACTGCAAAAGAGTAAGTTCATCTACTGTCCTGGTATAGTTTTCTGTCACAGGATAATGGCCAAAATAATGCTCTGGATGGAAACCTTAGGAGTTAGTTTAGCTGAATGTATGGCAAGCAAGTCCATTCCCTTCAGTGGGAAAGGAGAATTGGAGGGACACTCGGTAGAGGGTAGTAACCCTGTCTAAGGCTGTCAGACACACAGTTGCTCTCGCCCTCCCTTTGAACTTAGCTCCAGTTGTCTTAATAGTCAGAGCTGACACCTGTCAAGCTTTCCTCTCTGTCAGCTCTTGCTGGAATGATTCTCTGGGACCGCTTTCACCTTCGGCATAGTTGAAGAATAATTTGTTCTTCTTCGTTGGCAATTGGATGGTCAGGGTTGGCATTTGCACTTTTCAAATTCTTTCCAGAATTCAATTCTTCAAAAGAAGCCATCAAGTAGTCAGTTGTGTGTCTCTGGTTTTCAATTGCTTCCAGCATGGAAAAAAAAATCCATCATGGAATCTGAAAATTTGAGCTTCATAATTTGGGGTTTTCAGTCCCCAAAGCAAAGCTTTCTGAGATCTAATGTGCCCTACAGGACTGGCCTCCATAGCTCCTGCTGGGAATTGTCCTTTCTCACTTTAAAAGGCAGAACAGCATTTTCCCTATAATTCTCAGTTTTGATTATCCAAACACGTCAATATGTTTCTCTGTTCTTGGACTATTGACTTTTGGAAGCATTTTGTAGCTTTTGCAATTCAATCTCTCTCTCTCTCTCTCTCTCTCTCTCTCTCTCTCTCTCTCTCTCTCTCTCTCCCTCTCTCTCCAACCCTTCTTCCACTCTCCCTTCCTCCCGTCATAGTCTCTCCCTCTCCCTCCCTCTTTCTCTTTTCTTTTCTTTTCTTTTCTTTTCTTTTCTTTTCTTTTCTTTCTTTCTTTTGTTTTTTCTTTCTCTTTCTTTCTTTCGTTTTTTCTTCCTTCCTTCTTTTCTTTTTTCTTTCTTTCTTTCTTTCTTTTGTTTTTTCTTCCTTCCTTCCTTCCTTCCTTCCTTCCTTCCTTCCTTCCTTCCTTCCTTCCTTTCTCCTTTTCTTCCTTCCTTCCTTTCTCTCTCTCTCTTTCTTTCTCTCTTTCTCCTTCCTTCCTTTCCAGTTCATCTATTTTAGTTACTTTATCCACCTTCTCATAGTTTAATCCAAATTTCAAAGAACCAAACCCAAAAGTCCTTGCCACAATTCCAAAAATAGCAAGACATTTATGGAATGAACCATATCATATAGAACCAAACCTGACTTCTGTCACCATGCCTTTCCATCTGTGTAATTGAGACTAAGACACTTAGGCTTTTCCTCCCCATTTCCTCAGCTGTCAATAAATAGCAACAACAGAACCTACTGTGTAGATTGTTTTTAAATAAGATGAGAGCCAAGTGTGCATTCTAGGGCTACTGGTGCAGGCCACATAGGAAAACATAGTCATTTAGTGAGTACTTCTGCCCAAAAATACCGTGATTTTTGTCAGTTCTATGACTATCATCAAACACCTAGTGTTATCTGGAAAGAGCTCTACACAAATGTACTGCTTCATTCCCAAGAACTTACTGCTGGATACACAGTGTCAGAAGCCAAGATTTCTCATGCTTTTTTTTTTCCCTTTCTAGTACCTTTACATACTTGTCAGAGAACGGCCTCATGACATCAATGGCAAAGAGATCTTTTGAAAGGCATCTTTTTCCTCTGGATTAACTTCCAAATTTTTCCACCCCATGTTTCTGTTTTGAGAATGGAGAATCTGGCTTGTGTGTTTGTTAGCTCTTAAAACCTTTTCCATTACAGGATGCCTCTGTGAGGCCTTTCTTGCCTCACAGAAAAGGAAAATAAAAAACAAAACAAAACAACACATCAAGACAGAAAATCAGGGACACCCTTGGCATCTCTAATGATGAGCATTGCCAGGTGTGGTGGTTTGAATGAGAATGGCCCTCAGAGGCCCTTGGTTTCCTGTTGGTTGAACTCTTTGAGAAGGATTGTGGGGTAGAGTCTTGTTAGAGAAGGTTTGTCACCAGTGGTGAGTTTTGAGGTTTCAGAAGCCACCATCATTGTATGGTACTGAGCTCTGTGCTACTGCTCCAATGTCTGCCTGCTCCTTGCTATGCTGGTCATGGACTCTAACCTTCTGAAACTGTAAGCTCCCAAGAAACTCTTCTAGATGTTGCCTTCATCATGGTGTTTGTCATAGCAATTGGAAACTATAAAGACAGTGACATATTATGTATGGTTTGGAATTGGGATTATATTCAATACTACTTACTTAACATAGGAAGTGTTAGCCTGAATTTAAGAAGAAGGAATTACTGGGCAGTGTGGCCTCCTGGTGCGTGAAGGAAGGTTTGAAGACTATGCACCCACTCTGACAATGCACTCTGTGTGAATTCCCACATGGTTTTTCTGATGTGCATTAAGAGCCTATAGGAGATATGAACATATTTCTGCCATTTGCCAAGGAACCAGGTTTTCAAATGGCTGGAGGGCATTTATCCAGAGGATCACCCCAGTCTTCATATCTCTGGCATAGAAGCTAGTGAGTTATGGAACTCTTCACAAGTGTCATGAATGCTCTTCTTTGGATGGATTTCTTCTGAGTGTAGAATATATAATATCACTATGATCTGCTATGTTCTTAGCAACCTTATTTATAATCCCCAGAAGCTGGAAACAACACAGATGTCCCTCAATGGGAGAATGGATACAGAAAATGTGGTATATTTACACAATGGAATACTACTCAGCTATTAAAAATGAGGACTTCACGAATTTTGCAATCACATGGATGGGACTAGAAAATATCATCCCGAGTGAGGTAACCCAGACCCAAAAGGACACACATGGTATGTTGCCGAGGACTGGACTCAGTCAGACCCTCAACCTGCAGGAGAATCAGGGTCCCGGTACAGGTGGCGGCGAAAAGTGACAAATAGAACAAATATAAGGGAGTTCTGTATCTGAATGTAATTTCTCAAAGCGAGCATCAGACTTATATTACAGAAGGAGACAAGGAAGTTAAATGATACATTAAGGTCATCCAAGGTATACTGAGGTTACTCGATGCAAAATGACTTTTAACACAAAACAGAGGAATGCATACATAAAAGCTAACAGGAACCAACTGGGATAAAAATCAGTGTTAACAACTAGGATCAAAAGCAGCCCCACCTAAGGTCAGCTTATTCTTAGAAGCCAGGGGCAAGGGCTTCATGCCCTTGCTATAGTTCCAATTCTAGTCTATTGTATAAACCACCTTCCCTTAGGCCATTGTAAATTCCTGTGTATGGGAATGACTCAGCAATTGTTCTAAGTATACTTTGTAGACTAGCCCTGAGATTTGTAGCTCAATTCTAGTAAATTTCACTGTCTCTCTTACAATACTAGAGGTAATTTTGAATATTACTGAATGGGTAACATTCTTACTGAATTCCAAGCCCAGGGTCGGCTCAAGGACTGCCTAGGACATTGGAACACTGGTGGAGGCTAATCTAACTTAGCTACATGTCAAAATCAATCCTTAGAGGCATTTATAATAAAACAATATTGAAGGAAAGCACACAGATCTGTTCACCAACTAACGCAAGGACAAGTTTGGAGCATTCGTTTTACAGGATGCCACGGTACCAGGAGACTAAGTTTCCATGAACTTTTCTCCTCGGGACTGTGTCCAAGCTTTTGGGCCTGTCACGTAGCCACTACTGGAGAGGGTGTGGCAGTATGTACTCACTGATAAGTGGATATTAGCCCAAAAGCTCACAATACCCATGATACAACTCACAGACCATATGCAGCTTAGCAAGAAGGAAGGCCAAAGTGTGAAAGCTTCAATTCCACTTAGAAGAAATAGTTACTGGAGGCAGAGTTCCTAGGCAGAGAGACCTGAGTGGTAGAGGAAAAGGGGAGGAGAAGGGGGAGCAAGATCAGGTATGGGAGGAGACAGGAGAGAAGTCCAGAGGGCCAGGAGAATGAGTAGCAGTTGGAGGTGAGGAACTGGGGTGGGGAACCACTAGAAAGTCCCAGACACCAGGGATGTGAGAGCCTCCCAGGACCCATTGGGGATGCCATTGGCTGAGATGCCCGACAGTGGGAAGATAGAACCTGAAGAGACCACCTCCAATAGATAGACATGGCCTTCAGTTGAGGGATGGTGCCACCCTCCCATCTCAAAAATTTTAACCCAGAATTGTTCCTGTCTAAAGGAAATACAGAGACAAAAAAAAAAAAAAAAATGGAGCAGATACTGAAAGAAAGGCCATCCAGAGAGTGACCCACCTTGGGATCCATCCCATCTGCAGACACCAAATCCTGACACTATTGCTGATGCCAGGATGTGTTTGCAGATAGGAGCCTGGTGTGGGTGTCCTCTGAGAGACTCTGCCAGCACCTGACTAAGACAGGTGCAGGTACTCACAGCCAAGCACTGGACTGAGCCTGGGCACCTAGTGGAAGAGTTAGGGAAGGCCTGAAGGAGCTGAAGGGGCTTGCAACCCCATAGGACGAACAACTAACCAGACCCCTCAGAGCTCCCAATGACTAAACTACCAGCTTAAGAGTGCACATGGGCTGGTCTGTGGTTCCTGCTACATATGTAGCAGATGACTGCCTTATCTGGCATTAGTGGGAGGGGAGGCGCTTGGTCCGGTAGAGGCTTGATGCCCTAGAAAAGGAAGATGCTAGAGAGGTGAGGTAGGAGTGGGTGGGTAGGTGGGGGCGGCACCCTATTAGAGACAAAGGGGAGGGGGGTATGGGGTGGGCAGTTCATGGAGGGGAGACCAGGAAGGGGAACAACACTTGAAATGTAAATAAATAAAATTAATAATAAAAAAGAAAATCTTGACTTCATTACCATGTCTCAGTGCCATGGCCAACTGTATTTTTTTCAGTGTCAAATGAGAAGCTGACAATCACATTAGTAACAATGGCTAACATCTATTGCTCATTGTGATGGCTATTCTTGGTTGTCAACTTACCTGCATCTGGAATTAACTAAAGCTGCAAAGTGGAGGGGCACACCTGTGAGAGATTTTTGATTAATTTGAAGTGGGAAGAAGATCCACCTCTAATCTGGATATTTGATGTGAGAAGATACACCTTTAATCTAGATCTTTGAGGCAGAAAGGTACACCTTTCAACTAGATCATTTGACCCGGGAAAACTCACCTCTAATCTGGGTTACACCTGCCTGAAGCCTATAGAAAGATGTGGAAGCAGGAAGCTTTTGCTCTTTGCCTGCTTGCTCTTGTCTTGCTAGCAAGTCCATTCCTTCACTGGCATTAGAGCCTACTTCTTTAGCATTCTGGTGTCTACTGAATACCAGCTGAGATATTCAGCTTCGTGAACTAAGCAGCTACTGGACTCTTGGACTTTGTATACATAGGCAGCCATTGTTGGATTAGATAGACCACAGCCTGGAAGACATTCTAATAAATCATATCTATCTATCTATCTATCATCTATCTATCTATCTATCTATCTATCTATCTATCTATCTATCTATCTATGTGTATATATATGCTAAGCAGTGGGGTAAAGAAATTCAGGGGTATTATCTCAGCGTTCTTACAACAGGTATATTGTTGACATTATTGTTTTTTAACTCTATTGATAGCAAAACTCAAATTTGTATAGCTAAGTAACTTATCTGAAGTTATGTGACTTTGACCTTACATCTCTCAGGTTACTCAACATCTATGTTAGCCAGTCTCAAAAAGTCCCCCAATGATCCTGATCTCCTGGCAGCTCTTTTGAGCTGAATGCCTGGTTCCAGATTTAATTTGTGTGATAAAAACCATACATAGCCTCTGATCCCCTAGTCTCTCTCTCTCTTTCTCTCTCTCTCTCTCTCTCTCTCTCTCTCTCTCTCTCTCTCTCTCGGAGGCGACTAGTTGCCATTCTGGGCTCCTAGGAATCCTATAAAGAAGTCCATACAGCAAGGGTCTAGGGTTTGACCATTATTACACAAGCAAATTCTTTGCCTCTAGTACAGCTTCCAGCAGCTACCAGGGTTCAGGTCCATTTGGCAGCTTTTTGTGTTATTCTTATACTTCTTCCTCTGTGCCTTTCTGGCTCAGTGGTACGATTATTTGATTTCAGAGAAGAAAAGCTTAATTCAATCCGTTCCAGAAAGGAGGCAAATTTACAGGCTAGCATGAGTGAAGTCAGAGAGCTTCAGATACCATCTGACCTGGAAGTTTATGATGTCGTTACATGTAAGCATATCCCTGGGATCTGCTTGTCTCTGACTTCTCTCTATGTGTTGACTTCATCTTGGTTGCCTTTTGCAAGTGGTGAAGATGACTAGTGCCATTTAAGTTCCCAACAAACTAGGAATCAGAGAATACACATCTATTTTCCCAGATTCCAAGTGCAATCATGCTGATCTGGAATGGGCTGTTATATACCTAGAAGAGGTTGATGATTGTCCTGTGACATCCACTCTCCTCCTCTTCTCTCTTTTTGTGTACATGTACAGTGTACACATGTGTGCACATGTTTATGTGAGTGAGGTCACATACTACTCTGATGACCTTTGGGGTGTCAGCTTCCCAATCCAGGCAGCTCCTTCAATGAAAATTGAATCCTGCTAAGAAAGAAGTAAGTACAGAAAACCACTGTCAACTTTCCACTAACTTCTTTTCTCCATCACTCTTATTCTGTTTACAAAACCCATGATCAAATTTGTCTGCAACTGAAGGGCTGCTGTGGTCTTTCGCTAATATAAACAGGATGGAAACGAGGAGGTTGCCACAACCTTTTAGAGAGCGTTGATGTTCAGGTGATGATTGGCAACTGCTGTGAGCGCCTTCGGGAGAATAAGGGAAGATTGAGGTTCATTCCTGGCTTTGATTGTTGGATTTTCTGAGTAGGAGTTGAGTCTCCTTCAGAAAAGAGATGTCCAGTGCATGGCTGTCACTGACTGTGCTTAATCACAGTACTAAGAATTAGACCTTCTTCACAGTGAATCCTGAATATGCCATTAACCAAGAAGAATAGGAGCAAAAAAAAAATTTAGAAATGTGGAAATGCCTGATTATAGAGAATAAATTATCCCAGTGGCACCAAAGTCTATGTGCTTAGGGGATACTTACAGAGGAAAGCTGAAAACAGGAAACTTTTTTAGAGTGAATAGCTCACTCCACAACTTTGTTTGTATGAATTCCATTGTTTGCTTTTCCCCCTTGAATTCAAGGATGGAATACTGTTATGTTTTTGCTTGTAAGGGGCCCCTTAAGAACTTAAACGCTAAAGATTTGGCCTGCAGCTGACAACACTAAGGAGCTGGTGAAACCTTTGAGAGGTGGGAACTTTTAGAAGGAAGTGAGGCCCCTTCTCTGGGTTTCTGTAGGATAAGCTGTTTTGTTCCATGCACCACAGTGCCTTACCATAGACCTCAAAACTACTGAACCAATTGGCCATGGCCTGAAACCTTTTAAGCCATGGGCTTGAATAAGAATTTGTTTTTAAATTGATTTTGTCACAACAACCAGAAATTAATTGAGATTTTCAGTCCCCCAAGAATTTGCTTTGAACATGTGTTCTAGGGCAGGGCTTGGGAGTAATGATGGAAATGTCTGCTTGCCTGGTTGTTCACCGACATCCTGAAGAGCTCCATCTATCTCACCAACTCAAGTACATTGCTACAAAGTACCATCACTTACCCTCAATCCTTCCCTTGAACAGAAAAGAAGTGTTGGGGATTTCAAAAGGCATTGCCCTTAAACTTTTTGAATAGAGTTAAAAGACAAATCAGTGTTTGAGGGAGGCAAACATTTGCATTCAAAAACCACAAAAGTCTGTGGAAGAAGCCCTCAGAGCACCCTGAAGAAAACAAAAGCAACTGTACAGAATGGCCCTGAGTAGGAGGGAGGAAACTGGGGCCAATGGCTAGAGTTTATATTTGCATAAGAGCTCTTGCTAGGTGCATTGTTTCAACTGAGTATTTTATAATATGTCACCTTGGGCTGTATCGCACATCACTCAGAGCTCAGAGTGTTCGCTCAGTGTCTCTTTTCTATTGTTGTATGAACAATGTGCTTCAAACACTTGTCTAAACAAAGTTTATAGCTACTTCAGGCAGGAGCAATGACTGCTGGGATATTATACTAGGAAAAGGAGGGCTAAGGAGAAGGGCTTTGCTGTATATAAATTGCTAGTTTGGATTCAATACTTGCTTAGTACTCACTGACTTTGAACGGTGTTGGGTGTTTGGCCAAGTTATTACGGGATGAGCCTAGGTGCCACACATCTTTGCTGACTTGCTTAGGACCACGTGGTGAAAGTGATAGCTTCATTTGCCTGGTGCTGACAGCCATGTAAATGAATGTTTGTATGTCTACACAGCTTTCAGCTCTGGTGGTTTTTACAAGCATAGAGACTGCTTATGGGGCACCAGGTTTATCAAGCATTTCCACAGTAGAAGTTTACTTGTAGTGAGTCTTTGTCAGGAGTACAGCAAGACACTTAGATAGCCAACGCCTCTGCTCTGAGCTTAGGTAGACAAAACAATGAGTACCTTTGGATCTCTATCACTCAGAGAGGGCTCACTGTTCTCCTTGTCAGTAGCTAAGGGTTTGGGGATGGCCATGATCTTGGGAAATAGGGATGGTTATTAATGGGCAGCTTAGCATTCTTGGGGCAGGGAGCAGGATTAAATTGAGAGAGTTGATGCACAGATGTTGTTAGTACAGGAAGATCAAAAAAAACTTTTTACAGGATAGGCTACAGTCTGTTTATGATTTCTTTTTGAGCTAGGGTCTCACATGGTCCATGAACTGGCCTTGAACTGGCTATAACTAAGGGTGATCTTAAACATCTGAAGCCCCCTCCCCCAATCTCCTGAATGCTGGGATTAAAACAGAACACCACCACGTTCATTACATGCAATGCTGGGAACTAATCTTATGATTTTACCAATGCTAAACAAGTACTCTACCAACGAAATTGCATCTTCAGTCCAACCAACAAACTCCAAAGCCTTTTGTTAGTGTTAGACTGGCCTTGATCTCTGGGGAGATTTTCTGCTTTGAGGTGGGAGATTGCATTCCAGTGAATACTCCCAGATAACCTAGTTGTACAGAAAAACAATCCCTTGATTTCCACAGGAGACACGACACTGTTGAACTGAATGTCATGGTTCTAGGGAGGAGGATGCATTCAACTGCACCCTGATGGCATGGTCCCCTAAAACTGGGGTTTCTGAATTTCCTTCATCTCTAAGATTACTGGGTCCTCACCAGCCTTTCTGAGTATGAGATTCTGGGTATGAGTTTTAAGATTAAATCTCTGATGTTTCCTTACCCAGGGTCCACCTCAGCCTGTACCTCAGCTGATCTTTGGGCTCTCTCAGCCTGCACTCTTACAAGCCCCACGGGGTGACACCCTGTCATGCTGCTGGTGAGCTACAGGAAGGTGGCCATCCTGGGGTACCGCTCAGTAGGGAAGACATCTTTGGGGATTCTGAAGTTGAATCAAGAGAATCAAGATACTTAAAAGTCCATCCTGATATGAAGTGTGGAGGCTAGGAGTGCAGTTGCACAAGGCTAACCCTTATTTGCTGCTTCTGAGACACATTAGCCTGGACATGTTGCTTAACTTGTCATAGCTTAGTGCTGATGTGCATTACATGGGGCAGTGGTTTTCCTTGTCCCCTGTGCTGTGAGTGAAGCTTAACGATGAGGGATGAAGTGTTCTATAAAGCCAAGATCCAATTTATAGAGCACAGTATGGTGTGGTGGGAGGGGGTACTTTAGGAGGCATATGTTGAGGCATCCCTCTCCCCCTTCCAGAGGTACCAGCCATGTGGCAGGTCTAGTATAGAATAGTTTATTTGGCGACATGGGAAGTGGGGATAAGAAGGGAATAGAGGCAGAGAAAGAGGGGACAGAGAAGGACATAGAGAGATGGGGGGAGGGGGAGCTTGGCCAGAACAGGTGGGGAGAGAGGGGGGAGGGGAGGGAGGGAGAAAAGAGTCAGAGAGTGGAGGAGAGAGAGGGACAGGCCAAACAGTCCCTTTATACCAAGGCAGGCCTACCTGGCTGTTGCTAGGTAACTGTTGGGAGGAGTGCAGAAGGAATGCCAATGGGGAACTCTTCATAATGTCTGGAACACATCTAATACCTGTACAGGTTAACTATATTATTTGATGGTGAGGCTGTGGTACTTAGGAGCCAGATATGTCTACATTTTTTCTCATCCATCAAACCCCAGAACTATGATGGTAATGACAGTATCTAAGAGTTATTTAATGTTTAGCTCAAATTAGAAAACACAGAGTTCTTTCATTTATTATCTCCTTACAAATAGCCCTTAAAGAAGAAAGTATTATTGTCTCTAATTACAGAAACGTTCAAAGGGCCAGGGGATGGCTCAGTGGCTAGAGCACTTTTCCACAAGCATGGGGACTGTTGGTAGAATCCCCAGCATCCATATAAAAGCACTAAGGTCTGCTCACGATCCTAGAGTTCTGGAGGCAGAAAAGGAATTCCTAGGCAAGCCAGTTAGCAAGGTTAGTAAAACTGACAAAGTCAGAGTTCAATGACAGATTCTGCACCAATAAATAGGGTGGACAGCATGGAGGAAGACACTAGCCATCAACCTATGTATGGCTTCCACAAGTGTGCACACATGTATACACGTGCACATACATCATGCATCTGCACCCACATATGCTACCATACATGCAGATATGCTACATATAATATACACATGTTAACACACACACACACGTAAACACATGTAAACACAAAAAGGCAAAGCAGCCAGACCTGGAGTCTGGTCCTTTCCAGCTGGCAAGCGACTGAACTGGGACTGGTTATGTCTGTCTGACCTCCAAACTTCCAGGCCTAATAACTACTGCCTTTGATCCCTGTTCTCTATCTTTCCTCTAGATGAAGAACTTCTAGAGATTTCCAAACCACAAATTCTCTCAATACTTTCCAGTCTTCTGTGGATCTGTGCCAGCCAAATTCTTGTTAATATTTGTTTTGCATAATGTGGAATGCTTTCCCCAAAGTCATGCATTTTTTTTTGCATTTTAATCATTTTCTAGGAGAGGAAATGAATTTTATTTGTTTTACTTCATTTTATTTTGAAAATTTATTTATTTCTTTATTTACACCCCAAATGCTGCCCCCTCCTGGTCTCCATTCACAGAGTCTCTCTCCCCACTTCTTCTCCCCTTCACCTCTGAGAGCATGGGGCCCCTCTGGGTATCTCCCCCCCCCCCAACACACACTGGTGCATTAAGTCTCTGTAGGATTAGAAGCATCCTCTTCCACTGAGGCCAGACAAGGCAGCCCTCTGCTGCATATGTATGGCAGGGGTGTGTGTGTGTGTGTGTGTGTGTAGGTCTCTGTGCATGCTCTTTGGTTGGTGGCTCAGTCCCAGAAAGTTCCCAGGATTTCAGGTTAGGCTGTGTGTGTGTGTGTGTGTGTGTGTCTGCTGAGAACCATTGTCCTTGAGCATGATCTGCCTGTTTTCATCCAACTGTGCCCTTGAACAAATGGATTCCTCTTGTTCCTTCTGTACAATGAGGGTGCTTCATGCTTCTCCTCTAGCTTCTGCCAGCCTCTGCCCAGTGCTGGTGGCTAAGGACATGTGCCGATGCTCCTGGAGTCCTTTGATGGGAACAAGCTGACCTAATTTGAGTTCAGTAAGGATTTTTCTATCTGAAATGTCTTTGTTTGGAGTTTGGCTATGTTCCATGTTCTAGAGGATTGGACATTTTCTTGTTCTTAACTGTATCCTTTGGCCTATGTCTGTGAGCTTTGGAGAGGCGGATGCTCAAGGGGGCAGGACATGGAGCCATCTTACCTAGCTGGTCTGCTCCTGTTTCCTTGGTTTCTCCTGGAAACTGCTACTCAAGTTCTCTTAGACAGTAATTGTTTTTCACCACAGGTATTTGATGATCATCTGTTGTCCCAGGTTAGCTGAGACCTTGTCTGCAGTCTCATAGCACTGTGTCTGTGTGTGTGCTTGTCTAACTAATATCTTTCTCCAGTGCCAGATCTGTGTCTGCCTTTTATATGTTGTTATTGCCAGACTCCTATCAAACAGCTAGGCACTTAGTCAGTACTCTGTACATATTTGCTGAGTGGCTTTTTATCATCTTAGTATTTGCAGAGAATGAGCAAAGACAGAAGCATAACGCAAGCTGCCTTTATCACAGAGAAGTGATTACTGACATATATAACTAAAATTTCAGGTGTATGTTGTCAGGGATGGAAGCAGGGATGGCTGCATTTGCAGGATACAGCAGCCATGATTAAGATCTGTTTTCCACCCCTCAGTTAAGCTTTTTCCATTTGTCATCATTCTAAGGCAACCCATTACCTTGTGGTGAATAGGCGGCCACTAGTGCAGGACAACATTCTCACAGGGGTGTCACTGGGGTGTCTTTTTCTCAGCCTCCATCAGAGGACTTTAATAACATGCCCCAGTTTAGACAGAATTCCCATTCCCAGACTACCTGTTATTGCCAAGAGGGGCTATTCCACTTTCCGAAGTTCTGGTCAGGATCTGGGGAAGGTGCAGGTGTAACCAAATGATCTGAGAATGCAGGAGATGGGTTCCCCCTCTGCCAGCCGCAGATGGTAATTCTGGAAGGAAAACTGGGGTACCAGTTTTGGTGACCCAGAATACCTCTTGGTCTTAGCTTCATTTCTGAAGCCATGAGCTAGACATTCTCGACAAGGAAAGCTAATAGTTTGGTTCAATCCAGGGCTCCCTAGTTTACTGGGTGAGAGCCATAGTAACAAGCTGAAGGCTTTCCTTGTTCCTAAATACATCCCCATGGACTTTGCAAGCCTTGGCTTCTTATAGTGAAGGGAAGTCCCCCACACTTGTAGGGAGTGAGACAGTACTAGAAGCCCATACCCAATGAAAAAGGACCAATTCTCTAGGGGAAAAAATGCTAACATTTAACCTTAGAAAATGAAGGATTACGAAGTGAATGGAAGCTGAGGGCTTGTGATCTCAGGTTAAATAGACATCCATGGAATTTTAAAATCTTTTTGAAACCCTTCTTTTGGCATGCAGGTATGAGTATATGTTGTTGTAGATATGTGGAGGTCAGAGGACAACTTGCAAGAGTAAGTTCTCTTCTTCTACCACCTAGGGTACAGGGATCGAGCTCAGGTTGTCAGGTTTGGTGGCAAGCCCCCTAACTCACTAAGTTATCTCACAGGCCCCATCCATGAGAATTTCATTGGAATGTCAAAACCTAAAGGTAGAGAACTGGGCTACTTGGTGTCATGGGGACTCTCAAGTTAGGAGGAGGATCTGGGACATGGGCTAAGTCAATCGGATAAACTTTCCCTGGACTTTGAATTTTGATTTAGTGATCAAACATTTCTTCAGTGTTTGAAAGATTCACATGGCAGTTGGTGGCAATGACACTGGCAAGTGAGGTATTCCCTGCCCTGGTCTGACTAAGTGAAACACTTGCTGTGCTTTCAGCCTGAGACACTGCCATTCCCATCCCCCATCTTCTACCTACCCATAGGCATTGAGACCATCAGATCATTACACTACACCCTTCTTCCTAAAGGTGATCTGATTGACTTCTCTTCACTCCTGCCAGGAATCCTAACTGTGTAACAGAATTTTCTAAATGAATAATTCTAAGCTAATATTCCCCTTTGAGGAAATGTTCCAGCCACTGGGCTGGGAACTAGGAGAGCTGAATTCTTGCTGGGAAGAGACACCATGACCAAGGCAATCCTTATAAAAGAAAGCATTTAACTGGGGGCTTGCTTACAGCTTCAGAGGCTTAGTCTATTGTCACTGTGGTCAGAAGCATGGCACCAGGCATGGCAGACATGGTTTGGGAGCTATGTCCTGATTCAAAGGCAGAGTCAGGGACATGGGGCTTGGTATGGGCTTTGTTGAAATCTCAAAGTTGGGGTGCAGTGGGGGGGTGAGGGGGCAGTAAGAGACTTTTTTCAACAAGGCCACAAGTCCTAATCTAAATTCAAATCAAACCCTAATTCAAATAGTGCCACTTTCTGGTGACTAAGCATTCAAACATATGAGCCTACTGGGGGTAGGGTGGGGATTTTTATTTAAGCCTCCATAATTCCTGATACCATAGTCATTTACCTAGATTTCCAGTTTGCTATTAATGTCTGTCTTGGTTTCTTTACCTGTAAAATGAGGTTGGGAGAATTTTCTACTTTTAGAGCTATTGTAATTGTCAGTAGGCAAGTGTGGTGGAGACTGAGACATAGAAATACCTTACCCGTTACCCATGTGAGACAGAAATTCTATGGCTCATCCATAAGCAGATGACTTTGATTGAATTCTTCAGTGTGGTAGCTATGCTCAGCCTCTATCCACTGCGTATTCGGATTCATGAATTCATTATAGAGAACTCATGAAATGTCCACTATGTGCCAGGTACTGTTTTTAACATTTATAAATTTCCTTTATAAGAAACTTATTTTTTGCTGCCCAGCTGTCTTCTTCTACCTCTATAGACTCTGCTCTGATCTTGGAGCCTGCACAGGGAGGGGAGATAAGCTGCAGGTGTCTCCCTTCTCTGTAGAGTCACTCTTCTCTCCTGAGCAACACCCATGAGGGTGCCTTTCCCCCTACAATGTCCCCTTTTCCCCAGGGAACATGTTCATCTAAGGAAGTGATCTTCTTGGGTAGGCTTTGCTGAGGATATTCTTGAAGATGTACATCCCAAAGAAGGGAAGGAGATGGTGGTCAGCCACATTTAGTCTTTTTTTTTTCTCTTTTCTTTTTTAAAAATTAGATATTTTCTTTATTTACATTTAAAATGTTATCCTCTTTCCTAGTTTCCCCTCCCAAAATCCCCTATCCCCTTCCCCCTGCCCCTGCCCCTGCTCCCTGACCCACCCACTCCCGCTTCCTGGCCCTGGCATTCCCCTATACTGGGGCATATAACCTTCACAGGACCAAGGGCCTCTCCTCCCATTGATGACCGACTAGGCCATCCTCTGCTACATATGCGGCTAGAGCCATGAGACCCACCATGTGTTTTCTTTGATTGGTAGTTTAGTCCCTGGGTGAGCTGGGGGGTACTGCTTAGTTTATATTGTTGTTCTTCCTATGGGGCTGCAGACCCCTTCAGCTCTTTGGGTACTTTCTCTAGCTCCTTCATTGGGGACCCTGTGCTCCGTCCAATAGACGACTGTGAGTATCCACTTCTGTATTTGTCAGGCACTGGCAGAGCCTCTGAGGAAACAGCTATATCAGGGTCCTGTCAGCAAGCTCTTGTTGGCATCCACAATAGTGTCTGGTTTTGATGGTTGTTTATGGGATGGATCCCCAGGTGGGGCAGTCTCCAGATGGTCCTTCCTTCCATCTCTGCTCCAAATGTTGTCTCTGTAACTCCTTCCATGGATATTTTGTTCCCCCTTCTAAGAAGGATCAAAGTATCCACACTTTGGTCTTCCTTCTTCTTGAGTTTCATGTGTTTTGCAAATTGTATCTCAGGTATTCTGAGCTTCTGGGCTAATATCCACTTATCAGTGAGTGCATATCATGTGTGTTCTTTTGTGTTTGGGTTATCTCACTCAGGATGATATCCTCCAGATCTATCCATTTGCCTAAGAATTTCATAAATTCATTGTTTTTAATAACTGCATACTACTCCATTGTGTAAATGTACCACATTTTCTGTATCCATCCCTCTGTTGAGGGACATCTGGGCTCTTTACACTTAATCTTTCATGTGAGTAAGGACGGGTCAACAGAACCAGGAAGGGAGCAGATGACTTAAAATACCACCAAAACAGAAAACCATGTGACTTCATAAAAACATCAACCAAAAAATCAAAGTGAAGACCCTCCTCTTATGTAACTAATGATTGTATGCATAAAAATGTCCTAAAGTGAAATGTCCTGACACAAGTTGTTCTCTGCATCAGGTGACCAACTGTCTCTCATTTCATCAGAGTGGTTTTTTTTTTTTCCCAGAATATACTGAGAACCATATACCCCTGCAAGCGTCGAGAGTCAGTTTTGATCTGCCTAATGTCTCCAAATAATTACATGTGCCAATATCCAGCTGATTTCCTTGGAATTTTGGAGAGGTCTGAGGAGCGAATCCACTCTTAAAGTTGTCTATTTATGATTCCAAAGAGGACACAAAGGGAAGTTGTCTTCACTGCATAATTACTCTGGGCAACTCTGTCTGCGGAGTACCTGCCACGTATGAGGCCCACACAGAAAGGAGAGCAAAGCTCACAGCAAGAGCCGCCTTCTGTCTTTGTTCCAAGAAGCTGATTGTTTCCCACTTGCTGGACAAGCCTATGCCCAGACTGTCTTTGCTTTCCTACTTGAAAGGAAGCCATGTTGAGATTCACAGAACATGTGTCTTGGAAGGAACCGTGGAGACGTCTCTATTCAGCTTCCCCTCTTTTCTCAAAAACTGTAAAAAGTTCACCACTTCAGTGACTCTAAGCATCGTGACAAATATCTCCAGCAATAGGTTTTTACCTTCAATAGCAACAGCAACAGCAACAGCAACAGCAACAGCAACAGCAACAGCAACAGCAACAGCAACAGCAACAGCAACAGCAACAGCAACAGCAACAGCAACAGGCAGTTCAAGAAGGTGCCTCGGAAAGGGACAAGCTTCCTGATAGATTATCCAAGGCCAAGTGGACAGCCATAAATACATGTACTCATGAGCAACACTAGCCGGGTTCAGCAGGTTGTATTAAAAACACTTACATATATATGTTTGTTCGTGTAACAGTAATAATTAAGGAGGATGAGGTCATGAATTTGAGAGGGAGTTGAGACTGAGAAACAATGGAAGAGCTGGGTGGGGAGGAGTCAGGTAGAAGTGATGTAAACACTCATGACATTCTCAGAAAAAAAAAAAAAAAGACTCCGGAAAAATGTTACATTGGAAAAGAAGCATTTTTGAATTTCACAGTCCTTCCCTCTGACATAGATACTCTCTCCATTCTTTTAACTCCAAACCATCATATGTATAGTGCAGTGAAATGCCAGATTATAGAGACTACATCCGTGGATGAGCCTCTCCTCTTCCACAGATGATGTGTATTTAAATAGATGGCTTTGTAGAGAAACTTGGAGAGGCAGACAGGGGAAGTAAATGCCCCTTTCTGTAAGCCATCTCCTGTGAGAGCAAGCCGGGAAGAGGAGCTGGGGAGGTTAGAGGGGCTGGGTTTTTGACAGAGGCTCAGTGAGCTTGATGACCTTGATGTTCATTGCTGGAGTTGTTATGGCAACAGGAAAGTGAAATTGTGGTTGCTAAGGGACACTGAACCGAGACAATCTCCATCACTACCGGTCATTCCACTTGGACTCAGAAATCCATCTAAAACGAGGGTGAGTCAGCAAAACATCTTTTAAAGGTTGCCTTCAAATCGGGCCCTGTTTAGCAGTGTTTGTTTTTGAAGAAGTCCCTAAGGTTTTGGAGTGGTTAGGGCAATTTTTAAAAGTCTTAAATGGTTTAGAGGCGATGAAAATGTTCTAAATGAAGGGGCACTCCCTTCACTCCATCTGCCAATCCCCCTGAGGTGCCATAGCACCATTTCACTTACAAACGGATGATTCTCAAAGCAGGTAATATATTCACAGTATAAATCTTAGCCCCTAGAAAGGTCAACCTAATTAATGAGGAGAACGCTCAGGCTATACCTGAAAATGACTAATGAGTCATGAAGTGGGATGCTTCCCCATAGCATCCTAGGAAGACAGTCAGTGACATCAATGCCCATTTACCTGAGTGATGAGTCTCATCCCCCTTCACATCAGTCAATTCCACAGCATGTGCAGAATGCCTTGCTGACCAATTAGTATTGAGCAAAGCATGGGTACCACCTGCCTATAATAGACTAGGATGCTCCTGTGTTTCAGTGCCTTGTCAAGACCATGCACATGTGATCCATTATCTCTCCATCTGGCACATGTTAAGGCACACTTATTCACATGTACTTTTTGCGGTGCTGGGGATTGGACCTAGGGTCTAGGTCAATGATAGGCTACTATAAGTATTTATTTGGTATTATGTGGGAAACATGAAGAGACAGGTTACTCTATACTTGCATTCTTTGGATGAGTATATTCGTGTTAGCTGTGTGTTGAGATAAAACAAAATAACTTCTGTTCTTTAACCTTTCCTCCTTCACTCTCTTTCTGCGGTCCTTTCTTTTTTTTATTTCCTCAACTGCTTATGATTATGTTTTCTTTGCCCGGAACTGAGAATACAGAAGTAAATAAGAATGTTCCTTTGTCCTTCCAGGATAATTTTTACATTGGGATCACTGACTTATGAACAGCTGTAATACAATGTGCTAAGTCTTCTTCTTCTTCTTCTTCTTCTTCTTCTTCTTCTTCTTCTTCTTCTTCTTCTTCTTCTTCTTCTTCTTCTTCTTCTTCTTCTTCTTCGTGTTCTTCGAATGGAAGTGTAATGTGAGCTTAACTTTCAGAAAGGCATCTTTGTGTAATATACTCAATTATAAATGTGTGTGTTTACCCAATCTTTTCTCACAGAGTCTCAGGGAGCACTTCATGTGTACTTTCTTAGTTGCTTAACAAGTTCTTTGGGAGCAAATGCTGATAAAGGTGGATATCCGAGGAATTTGGTGGGATAACCTTTTGCAGGACAATGAAAAACCCTGATGTCCCTCAACAGAGGAATGGATACAGAAAATGTGGTACATTTACACAATGGAGTAGTATGCAGCTATTAAAAACAATGAATTTATGAAATTCTTAGGCAAATGGATGTATCTGGAGAATATCATCCTGAGTGAGATAACCCAATCACAAAAGAACACACATGATATGCACTCACTGATAAGTGGATATTAGCCCAGAAGCTCAGAATACCTGAGATACAATTTGCAAAACACATGAAACTCAAGAAGAAGGAAGACCAAAGTGTGGATACTTTGATCCTTCTTAGAAGGGGGAACAAAATATCCATGGAAGGAGTTACAGAGACAAAGTTCAGAGCTGAGATGGAAGGAAGGACCATCCAGAGACTGCCCCACCTGGGGATCCATCCCATAAACAACCACCAAACCCAGACACTATTGCATATGCCAAGAAGATTTTGCTGATAGGACCCTGATGTAGCTGTCTCCTGTGAGGCTATGCCAGTGCCTGACAAATACAGAAGTGGATGCTCACAGTCATCTATTGGATGAAACACAGGGTCCCCAATGAAGGAGCTAGAGAAAGTACCCAAGGAGTGGAAGAGGTCTGCAACACTATAGGAGGAACAACAATATGAACTAACCAGTACCCCCAAAGCTGGTGTCTCTAGCTGCATATGTAGCAGAGGATGGCCTAGTTGGCCATCAATGGGAGGAAAGGCCCTTGATCTTATGAAGATTATATGCCCCAGTACAGGGGAATGCTGGGGCCAGGAAGCAGGAGTGGGTAAGTTGGGGAGCAGGCCAGGGGGAGGGTATAGGGTACTTTCAGAGAGGAAACTAGGAAAGGGGATAGCATTTGAAATGTAAATGAAGAAAATAGCTAAGGATAAAAAAAGGAAATAGCAGAAGTGAGCAATAAGAGCCTTCAGACCAATGCCTAGATCTGTGAGTGATGGCATGGGAAGAAAGAAGGGCCCAAGTCTTTGAGCATCCCACTGGGGCCCCTGGTACAAAGAGTATCCATAGAGGTTTCCAATGCCAATTACTCCTGTGTTACCATGCTGTTCTTCCCATGTGAGAGTGTGTGTGGAATTTGATGTGCTTAGCTGATGGTCGTTCTGAGTACATCTGCTGCTAAATCTGGCAACTAACTCTTCAGTCTGAGCAGCTCTCAATAAGCAGATCAATGGACAGAAGCACAGACAGACAGACAGACAGATGGAGGAATGAGGCTTAGGGGCATGGCAACTTAGGGGATTAATAGGGTAGGAAAACTAACTTGACTTGATAGTAATTCTATGAAGTATAAACTGCCTGTTAATGGCAGCATATGACTGAATGTTGAAAAGTATCCAGACATGCAGTATACATACAGCATTGTATTTGGTTGTCTTGGATACAACCCTATCTTATCCAGGGACATGTGTAGCTCCTTTTGTGAAACTGAGGGAGGGTATGCAGGCTAAAAGTAGACTCTCCCTGGGGTCGGGTAACTTTGGGAACATTATCTTCAAGGGAGTGTAGAAAGCTGGATCAAGCAAAGAGTGAGCTTAAACTGTGATTTTGCATAGGGGCCCACCTGACCTCCAAAGAAGCTCCAAGGCTGTTATGGGCCTACAGTGATGTCTTCAATCGAGGGATAATAGCCATTCTCTGTAATAGTGTATCAAGCAGGCATTGGATGAGGTTGCTCTGGCAGGGAGTGGACAGTTCTTGGGAAGGGATGGATGTCTATGTGAGAAATTACTTGGGAGGGGATGCCTACATAGACTGTTAGCAAGCAGCATCGTCGGAGCTGGGAAAGAGGGCTTGTGCCCTAAAAAGAAAACTCTACTGACCAAGAAGTCCCCTGAAAGCTAAACTCATGCTCCACAAAGCTGTGGCCCTTCTTTGTATCCCTTCTCTGTATCCCCTGTATCTGTCATAATTTTATTAGAACTCTCAGCATGTATCATAGCTGCTCACAGGTCAGTAATCCCAATATGAACACGGTCCTGCAAAGCCAAAGCCATGTTCGTATTTCTGTGTACCTAGCTCCTAGTAAAGACTCATAGATCTTCCAAGGGGTGTGTTCTTCTTTCTGCATGTAGCTTGCTTGCTTATTGGGTTAAGTTTGCATGAACTATGCTCTGCCCACACAATTCTCTTACCAAAGGTTTTGACTTGAGCCTGTGACACTGAGTTGAAGGATTCAGCAGCACTCAGGTGCAGCAGCAGTTGAAGACATAATTGTCTTTTTCATTTTTTATGTGCAATTTGTGTATATGTGTTCAGGTTTGTATCTGCCTAGCATATGGTGGCTAGAAGTTGACACTGGGTGTCCTCCTTAGCTGCTCTCCACCTTACTTTTTGAGACAAGGTCCCTTACTGATCCTGGAGCACAGCCATTTACTCAGGCTGGCTGGTGGGTGAGCTCCAGGGATCCTCGTGTCTTTGACCCACCAGTGCTGGGATCACAGACTTCTGCTGTGTCATTAATTCAGAGAAAGACAACTTTAAAATATTAATTTTATTTTATGTGTATATATGTGTGCCTGGGTCTCTCCCTCATATGTGTGCACACCAGGTGCATACAGGAACCCACAGTTTTAAATGGCATTGAAGTATCATGTGGTCCTAGGAACTGAACCTTGTTCCTCTGCAAGAGCAGAAAGTGCTCTTAACTCCTGAGCCTTCTCTCCAACTCCCAAAAGACATATTTTTAAATGAGGTAAGATTCTATTTTTGAAAAAAAATATTTAAAAACCATGTAAAATAACATTTGGTGGACTATGTTTGAAAGAGACAGTATCCATTATATATATATATATATATATATATATATATATATATATATATGAGTTTTTATATAATTATCCTCAAGCATGTTTATAAACTGAGTGTGTTTTCACGAGATGGTGTACACAAGCTGGAGTTATCAGACTGCAAAGAGCCTCAGTTGAGGAAATGCCTCCATCCAGATGTAGGGCATTTTCTCAATTAGTGATCAATGGGTGAGAGCCTGGTCCATTGTGGGAGATGCTATCCCTGGGCTGGTGGTCCTGGGTTCTCTTAAGTAAGTAGGTTGAGCAAGCCACTTGAAGTAAGCCAGTAAGCAGCATCCATCCATGACCTCTGTCTGTATCAGTTTCTGCCAGGTTCCGTCTGTGCTTGGGTTCCTGTCCCAACTTCCTCCAAAGGTGGACTATGATCTGGACATTAAGCCAGATAAACCCTTTTCTTTCCAAGTTTTATATTGGTCATGTTGTTTTGTTGCAGTAATAGAAACCCCAACCAAGAGAGATGGATATTACTAATAGGGGCAAGTGTATCTGTTAGGAAAATGCAAAGTCACACAGTATATTAAAATTCCTCACAGGGACAAGATATATGAAGTCAGATTGAGAAGTACAGGAGTTAGTTAAGTCTACAGTGCCGACTCCATCAAGGGCACTTTGGACACCCCAGAGATCTAGGTTGAAGGGTATGTAGGCAGAGTATGAGCCAACAAACCTCAGGGGCAACAGCCTTTAGAAGTCATTCTAAGAAGTGGGCCAGAAGAGAGACGGGATAAAATGATATTTGAAGGATTAATGACCACATGTTAGGATTGCTGAAATCTTTCTCTAATAGATTAATGAATCATGGATTAATAGATCTCCAGAGGGGCAATCAAACTTCTCAGCCAATCTCCCTGATATGTTAATAGGGATCTCCCTGGGTTGGGTCATTAAGGCTCAGTTAGAATGTACAAGGCTAAATTGCTTCGCCTTGTTGACTAGATTGAAGGCAAATCAGCTCAAGTGGGCTCCCGCCATTCCTTTTGCAGTGTGCCTGCTGACAGAGGAAATGTGTCCCAGCAGGAGAAGATCTCTGAGTATTTAATCTCTCATAGCTACTGTCTAGGCACGGATGGGCTTGGGTTGCCTGGGTGTGAATTGTGGTTACTGTTTCTCAGTTTCTGGTAATGAGGAAACCATAGAAAGTATCCAATATGCTTCTGGATATTGATCATGACCCCTTCGGGGGTGGGGGTCCAATGACCCTTTCACAGGGCTTACCTATGATCCCTGGAAAACACAGATATTTGCATTACAATTTACAAGAATGACGAAATTACGGTTATGAAGCGGGAACAAAACCAGTTTAACGGCCAGGGGTCACCACAACCTGAGGAACTGTATTAAAGGATCACAGCATCGGGAGGTGAGAACCACTGCTCTGGGGAAGGATGCTCCTCGCAGGTCTTAGGGTTTGAAGTGGGAAAGGATGTTATTTGTGTATTGTATTCAGCAAAGGGAATATTGAGGTCACTTTTAAGGTGTGACCATAAGACAAGAGGGGCTAGCCAGACAAAGAGGTTAGGAGTGAGGCTGGGATGAATGCAGGAAGACTATCCCAGGAAGAAGGAGTGGTGTTGCAAAGGGACTGAGAAGGGAAGAGCTTATTATCTTTGAGGATATTGAAATGGACCAGCATGGCCAAATGGATGCATAGGGACCAGCTGGGCTCATAGACTACATAAGGGACCTGTTCTGTTTTGCTAATTAGATTGCCATACAAAGCTGAGATTTTGTTCAAAATACCAGGGAAGTCAATTGAGGTTTTTTTTGTTTTGTTTTGTTTTTTGTTTTTTTGTCAAGGAGGGACACGATTCAATTTTTATAAAAGAACATAAAGCTTTATAAAGTGTCTGTGAGGAGGGTGGATCAGAGGGAAACAAAGAATCAGGCAAATCAATATGAGGTAATTTGAGACAATTTGGAGAGGGGGAGATAGTCTTGGGTGATAGGACGAATGAGAGCAAGATTGATGAATTAAGAGCAAAACTAGGAGGCAGAGAAAGGAAGGACTCAGTGATAGCTTAGCTGTGGGGCAGAGTTGTTAGGGTGGGAGGCATCTAGGATGTACCCTTGTTTCTGTCTCAGGCAACCAGGAATGTGTGTCTAGGTGCTAGAGTTCTACTGTCGACCCAGTTCTATTCTGAAACTGGATTTCTTTCACTTCAAGTCCTAACCACTGCCCTCCCTCCTCCTCGTGTCTGCCTCGTGTCTGGAGAGAAAGCAGCTTCTTTCCTGAGCAAGCTGTGCACCTTGCCAACAGAATGAAAGCTGCACTCCCTTTTGATCGTCAGTGCCACATGACCAGCCTCTCTGGCATGCAATACTGGATCCCTGAATGATTTAACATCTGTTCTTCTTACTCAGCCCTAATCGGAATGCACTGCCTGTTGATTATCTCAGACACAACTTATTACCCTGAATCTAAGACTCCTTCTGTACTGTTTCAATTAATGGGACCATGAGTGTGTGTGCTCTAGAATGGCAGAGCACAGCCAGGATTTAATTTAATTGATTTAATTTGCATATCTCATTCTGAAAGAATTATGTGTCATAAATTCACCTACTGGCAGGACCTGGCCAGTGCTGCTTCCTTTGTGAATATACAATTAGCTTGTCTAAAGGTTCTCCCAACCCTTGTTGCCTTAAGTTCTCCTGAGATGCCTAATGTATGCTCTCTTGGGAAATGGAGTGAGTCTGGGGGAGCTGTACTTAGCATTAGACTGCATATAAGAGAGGCAAATGCCATGGGAACTTACATCATCTTGGCTGCCATCTCTAAGGGAGTTATTGAGGCTCTTGGTCTGGGAGCTGAAGCTAGAGCAGATACTGTGGAAGGTGAGTATCATGGGCAAGGGGGCTTTGTATCCTTCCAACCAAAGGCATACTTCCTGGATACTACTGAAGGTTTTCTATGAGTCTGTATAGAGCAAACAAAGTGATGCAGACCTTTATTTCACATATGTAATATGTATGTATACATATGTATGTATACATATTTCAATGCATATGAATAGGTATATGATGGGAAATTATCAATTATGCAACAGCATCTCTATCTGTGGCAGATGATGGACAGTACCATTGCACACAGAAGGTAGCTTGGTGCTTTTTGTTGTCCCTGGCACCCAGTAGCTGGAGCAACTACACTTAGCCATCCCAGCATACTTCTCGGCCTCTTCCTCCCGCTCTGTAACTATAGGTGGAGTCTTTCTGATTGGCTGTTAGCTATTCTGAATTCTCTCCTTTCTCTGTGTGTAAATTTTTGGTCCATTTTATGCTAAAATTTCTTTCATAAATTCATTCAGTTGACAAAGACTGGGTACCCGGACTAGATACTAGGAGCTGCACTAATTTTACAGAACAGGGGACTGAATTAGATAATGACCTGTGCTTGAGAGAGTTAGTTCAGGAATGAAGACTGTTACATAAACGTAAGTCTAATGACAGGGATGACTAAAAGGAACTGTATGAATCTTGGGGGCTTCTACTCCTGCCCAAGGTTATAGTGTTGTGGGCAGCCAGGGAAAATCTCTTACAGGATCTAACCATAGAGCTGAGTCTCACAGAATGAATGGGGTCAGTTACTTAGGAAGGATGGAGGTGAGGGAGGAGACCCACTGGGTTTCACTGAAGAGACTGTATGAAAGATAGGAGAGGCAGATGGTACCAATGCAGGTAAAAACTGGTATATGCAGTACTTATAATTTTGTTTGCTGGGCATTCATTTTGCTAGTAGAACATGTCTCTTACTTTGGAAGTGTGTGTGTGTGTGTGTGTGTGTGTGTGTGTGTGTGTGTGATCACTGTAGCCCCACTAATCTCACATTGTTAATTTGAATGTGATAGACTCCTACCTCCTAATATCAGGAATGGGCATACAATAGAGGTCTAGTCAAGTGTTTGTTCTTGTGCCTTGGTGAAGTGATTGGTTCCATGGTAGACAAGGACACTCATGTCAGTCTAGAATTGTGCACCAGAAGTACAATGGAGGTATTCACAAATGAAACCCCTTTCTTACCGGCATTGCTGAGCCTCTGGTACCCAACTTGCTACTGTAAGGAGAGCTCTCCAGTACCTTGGAAAATAGAGTTGAGACATAAAAGCAGATTCCCTATAGGAGCTGGATTCTACTGTGCCAGAGAGCATATGTTGCTTAATGCCCTTAGTGACACATACAGTAATAAAATTCCTTCCAGCTTAAGCCAAACCAAGGTCATGTACAAGTGAAGGAGACCTGATGACTCCATGATGTCCAGCAGAGTAAGCCACCAGAACCCCTGAGAACAATAGATCCAGAGACAGATGGACACAGACAACCACATAAAGGCTACAGAGATGGACATTTCTCAGAACTGGGAGGAGAATGGGTTGGCTGGACCCAGGACTCTGTGTCAATTCAATGAAGGTGATTCTTACAAGCAAGGCTGAGCTGAGAGCAGAATCAGATTCTGACTCCAGGAACATAAGCTCTGGTTAGTGTCGCGTGCAGCATCCACTGCCAGTCCTGCATCCGAAGCAGCGTGTTCTCATTCCAGGGTGGGTTTTCATGGTAAGCTTGTGTCCTCCTTGACTAATATATTTTCATGGGGGACCATTCCATTTGGTCATCTGTTCTCTGTTTTCAGGGAAGGAAAACTTCATAATATGGTAATATCTACAGTGACAATCTAGACCCATGAAGGTCCTGCGTCTCGAATGTGAAGGGCTCGTTCTATGCCAAATCCTGTTAAGTGCCTGTGGATGAAGATGGTGCCCAGCACTTGTCCCATTTCAGACAGGAGCAAACTGAGGTTAAAAATCTAAAAAGTTCCTTCAACTAGCCATTGACCAGGCTGGACATTAAATGTCACTTTATTCTATTTTTTTTTTCAGAGAAAATATTTTGTGTACCACAGACATCTATATTGAAAAGTTAACCTTCCAAGGCCTAGATTTTATGTTTCCTGACATTTGTTTTATATGAATGCTAATTTATCAGTCTTTCAGCTTTTCTCCTGGATTTGTATAGCACTTCCCTGTCAATAACTTAAGGCCTGCAATTAACGACAGACAGTGGTTTTTCTATGCAGCTGTAATGACCACTCTTTCAAGTTCTACTTCCAGCTGTTCAAACTCATTTCCTTCCATGGATGATTCTCTATGATTTCTGAAACATTGCAATCAATATTTTATCCTTGGCTGCTTAATAAATACAACCAAACCCACAGCCTTTAGCATTTCAGAGAAACTGTCCTCTATGGTTTCTCAGCAACGGTGAATTTATCTACCAGACGAACAGCCTTGAGGGACTCCATTTATTTAAGAATATAATGGATTTTTTTCTATAAGCCTCTAAAGCAAAATCGGAGGCTTCCCTCATTTTTTTCTTTATCCTCACCTGGCTTGAAGCTCTATGATTGGCATTTCCTGAGTCTTAGGACAAGAGCAAATAATTTCTAGGGTGACAATTGAAAGACCCGGCTTAGTCTGGCCTGGCATTTTGCAGGGATGGGAAGCTGTGTAGGGTCATCTGCAGCAGAATTTCATACTAAATGGACATTTGTCATATTTTAAAACTTCAAGTTCATTGTAAGACACGGTTGGTCAAACTCCCCCCTTGCACTGAGTTCTAGTCACTGAGAAAACAGTGTTTTCTTCTGAAACATTTGTCTCTACATTTCCAACTAAAAATGAAGTATAGCCCCCTGCAGAAACAAACTCTAAACCAAAGCAAAGCACATCTCTACCTTGGGCAATCACTCAGAACCCCTAGTGTGTAGCCCAGAGAGAGAAAACAGCAAGGACAGCCACTGTCTGCATTCAAGTCTCACTTGAATCCACCTTCCTTCTCACTGTGGCAGGGATGTTCAACTGTCTCGTGCAAAGATTGTTCCTCCATAGGAGAGTTCCTGTCCCTGTTTTGTTTTTGTTTTATTTTTCCAGTAAGACCAAAGTTGTTGGTCATTAAGTCCCTCAGGCTGTTGAGTCTGTATGCAGGCAGATTCTGGGTATATTTATTGAGGCATCCTATAAAAGTGTCTTAGATGATGGTAGATTTAGTCATTTGGAACAACTTTCCCTCAGATTGACACCCAGAGAGTGGCACAAAATTTATATATGTATGTACATATATAATTGTATAAATATATATGTTACACACACGTATATGTATATGTATATCAGCAGTCTGATGGGGAGTAGAAGCTGGGGTTCAGGAGGCATTAGGGTCCTGTATCCTTCACTAGAAACTGAACCAGAAGCCTCTAAACTTCCTGCCATACAAGTCTAAGGGCCCAAGTTCAGATTCCCAGAACCCAAGTAAGAAGTCAGGCATGGCTACTTGCATCTGTATCCTAGCATTTGAGGTAAAAGGTAACGGCCCCTTGGCCTTGTGAGCCAGATACTCTAGCTGCATTAGTGAGCTCCAGTGAGAGATTGTCTCAAATAATAAGGCGAAGAAAGGACCCTGGCCTTGCCCTCTAGACTCCATACACAGGGACACACAGGCACATGTACCATCATATGCACATGAAAACACACATAAACATACAATACCACCTACCTGCCCCTCCACATGAAAATGTGACTCCAAAACAAAGTGTCCCTCTGATAACTTGGAACCCATGTTGAATGTCAGGGCATTTCCGGCTATAAGACATTGCTGGATAGTTGTGTGTTGTTTAATTATTGAGATTCTGGGTCTAGTAGTAGGATAGATTCTCTCCTTTCAGACCCAAGTATATTTATCTCAAAGCATCATCCAGGTACCCTTGCCTAGGGACAGGCAGGGCCCCTAGCCCTGTGATAAGGAGAAGAAGAAGCTAAGAACCTAAGTGTAAACCGACTGTACCTGTGAGAACAGTGAGAAGCTAAGCCGTTTTCTTCAGAGGTTCCTATTGCTGATCGTGCAGCGGGAATGGGAAGTTCGTCCCAGGAGAGGAAGCTCTTACACGGGAACTCCAGCTGGCTGCCTCTGCAGAGCTTCCCAGCCAACATCTGCTGGGGATTTAGGACCTGGTTTGGTGTAAGTTTTGCTTGCTTTCTCAACCAGATGGCTCCGGTCGTCTGTGCTGGGTGCTGTGAGTACCTAATTTGATAGTATGTTGCTATCACCCTACTGTTTCTATCTGCTCTCTCATTTCTGCTTCTTATATGTGTGATAAACTCATGTATTTGAAAGTGAAAATATAATAGCTGTAGATCGTTCTGACCCCACAGAACACCTGGCTTAGATAACAGATACCTGTAGTTGGCTGATAAAAGTGATGCCAAATCTCCTTAGAAGAATTGACTTTTCAAACTATTTATAGGAAAGCTTTTCTGAGTGCATTTGTAGGCGAACAATTCACAAGTAACCAGACACATGGGGAAAGAAGACAGGGTTGAGTACAGACAGAAGTACAGAAGATAGATAGATAAGCCCCACCCAGATGATAGAAAGGTAGAAGGTAGATCAAATAATTGTACTTAGGAAACGAAATATATTGACAGGAAATTGGGAAAAGGATACTGTGTGTTTTTCAAAAGAACAAATTGGAAACATGGCATTGGAAGGAATAATAATTAAACTGAATGGGGTGGAGAGATTGATTTGACAACAAAATTCAGTGTGAATAATAGAATAATCGAATGGTAAGGTGGGAATGTGAGGAGCTGGGCTCTCTAAAGTCCTAGGGTTCTGCAAGGATGGGACAAGCTCATGGGAGGTCTGGGGTGACCCCACTGAGATGAAATTTATGACCCTACCACTGAGGTGGAATTCAGAACCGTTTTGTTTATGGAGCATACTTCAGGAATGGTGGTGGGAAAGTTTTAAACTTAGGCCTAAGTACCTGATGGCATGGAAACGGACTTGTGACACATCTAGAAACACTTTAGAAAGGTGAGAAGAACAGGCTGTGGGCTGGGCTTCTGTGGAATTTGTCTGAAACTGTACGATGGTACAACCACACTAATGACTTAAAGTTGTCACTGCAATTTTGGCCTTAGGATTCCATTGCCTCGGCCATGAGTGAGAGAGAGAGAGAGAGAGAGAGAGAGAGAGAGAGAGAGAGAGAGAGAGAGAGAGAGAGAGAAAACACACAGACAGACTTGAACCCGGAGTTCATTCATTCAGCTATTGAAGAAAGACATCACAATTAGGGGATCCTCTGTCTTCATCTCTCAGGTTTACAGACAGGTCCTCACATCTGCCTTGCCTTTATATGGGCACCATGGAGCTGGACCCTAGTCTCCATGCTTGTGGCACCAAGCTCTTGATGCAATGAGCTACCTTCTTAGTTTTTTGGCCAGGGTTTTACCAGGGCCTTAGATACCTGAAGTCAGTCTCATTGCCAAGTAAGTTTGCACATCCATAAGGCTCTCCTAGATGCCTCCTTATTAGAATAGTGTCAAGTATGTCTATGAGCTGAAGCCATCCTGCCAGGACGTGTGGGAAGGGGAAGCTGTGCTAGGTGGCTTTCAGTAAGTATGCAGCTTCTAGAATCCAAAACAGAACAGTCCAAAGGAATGGGGATGGAGAGGCATGGTGGGCCAGATCCATGGTTGCTTCTGTTTGCTTGGCAGCCCAGCATTCTGTCTCTTTTGGAAATGGAACATGTTCTGTGAGAAAACAATTCAGCTAGTGGTAGACACTGAGTCAGACATGCCAGTTACACTGAGCTGTCCTGCTACTCTGTAGTTGGGCTTTGGGTGTTCTCTCTGTCCATGCTAGTTCACTAAGAGCCTCCTCTAAGCTCTTCTGCCAAATCTATTGGGAAAATTTCTACTACTGAAAACACTGAGCATACGAGGCCTGGATTCATATGGCTGCTGTGGGTTTGCCACTGTGGATAGAGGGGAACAGAGATTCCAGAAAAGGGGGTGGTGGTGGATTGGATTGGAATGGGAGAGATAGATTCAGGGTTCTTGGAATCCTATGTGAATCCCTGGATCAGTTTGTGTCATCAGTTACACAATCCTATATATTCCCCTTTCCTTAGTTTGAATTGAGTTCTTTTAATATCGACTACTGACACATAATTATGTAAATTAATATATTATGGTATACTCCTTCCTGTCCTTACAGTTATAGAATATTGTTCTTTCTGCAAATGACATAGAGATTTGAACATCTTATTTCCCATGAAAGTTTCCATTTTATTGGTTGAATGTTTGTGGCAGGGACTCAGGGAGGCTCGCTTGAGGTTTGCATTAGTTCATCTTAATTGTTTCTGTGACTAAATACCTGTTTGAACTTAAAAGTAAAATTGTCCATTTTGGCTGAAGGCTTTAGAGTGTGTGTTCACTTTACTCTGTTTCTGAGCCCAATGTGAATTAGAATACCATGGTGGTGGGAGCCTGTGGAGGCGGAGGTTGCTCACCTCATGGCTCACAGGAAGCAGAGAGAGGAATCCAGGAAGATGCCTAGGCAAGTTACAGCCCCCAAGGAACCCATTAGTCTTACATTGTCCATGTAAGCCTGCTTTCTCTTCCCTGATGCTATCCCTTTGTAAATCCTCAGGAGATTAATGAATTCATAGGGTCAGAGTCCTCAGGATCTAATCCCCTCTCAAGACACCTAGAGGTGTGCTTCACTAATCCATTTGTTTCTCAGCCAACCAAACTGACAATCAAGATTAACCATCAAAGGTTTACACCAGACCTCTTTGTGTGGGGGTCTGGCGATTTCAGCTGCTAAGGGCTAAACTGTGAGCATTAGGAAAGCCAGGCCATGTCATTTCAATTAGAATAGCCAAATCAGAAGTCAATCCTAGATTATACCCTGTACTCCTCTTAGTACTCCTTTCAATAGTCATATTCATCAGTACAAGGGCTTGTTTGTTCATTTGTTCATCCATCCATCCATCCATGTTCATTCATTCATTCTTCAGCATTTGGAATCTCAGTTCTCTCAATGAGTGTAGATACCATATATACCAACGAGTAGCTAAGGACTGTGTTGTTTACAAACTTACAGAGGCTCTATGTTGCTTGAGGAAAAGGGCACAATTTGTGTTCCTAGTCCAAATTACCCTGGTTTTGAAGTCTTGGCTTTAATACTTTCTGTCAGTCCATGGGGCAGGTATATTATCATGCTTTCCTGTCTCCCAGGGAGCCTTGTTTCCTACCTGTGTCCCCAGTGCTGTTGCTCAGGCACTTCTTTTGGCAAAGTGTACTTCCTCCTTCCTTAGTTTATGAGGTTTGGATCTCACTGGACTTACTGCTTGAGCTGACCTTTAGGTGAGAACTGGCTTCTTCTTTGAGCTCTCACTGCATTTTTTACAACGGTCTTATTAGATTTGTAACATCACAATGAAGTTGTTTCTTATGTGTTTTCCCTCTATTGCATTGTGAGCTATTAAAAAGTCACCATAGCATCCTATTCACCCTCTAAACCTCAATGCTGACATCAAATAGCGATGATAGGTCCTGTACTATATATTGTAGCTGTAACAATTTCTATTTGCCACAATCAGAATTTTATGGGTGTGCCTGTGAATTCAGATTATTTTGTCTTCTTCACTAAATAGGAAGCTCCAAAGGGCTTAGCAGCACAGATAATTTTGTATGCCTACATAGTCTGATAGCCTAGTACAGCTCCTGACACAATGGAGACTGAATATACTTATGGAGTGGATCACTTTAAGCTTTTTTGAGTGAGTGGATGAATTGTGGATTATAGAAGATGATACTCCATTTAAAGAGTTTAAAATGTGCAAGTCTTACTGGGCAAGGTGGTGCACACTTCACTCTCAGAACTCCTGAGACATAGAAACAGGAGCCTTGTTACAAGTTTAAGATCAGCAAGGGCTATATAGAGGGCTCTTGCCTCAAAACAAAAGGGAGGAAAAAAGAAGGAGGAGGAAGAGGAGGAAAGAAGGAAGGAAGGAAGGAAGGGAGAGAGAGGAGAGAGAGAGAGAGAGAGAGAGAGAGAGAGAGAGAGAGAGAGAGAGAGAGAGAGAGAGAGAGAATACTTTTCCATCCTGATGGGAAACCCAAGTAATATGCATGAACCCTAGAATTACAGGCATGGTAGAACCTGGTGAGGGTGACTTAACAATGTTTAAATTTCTACCTTTCAGAAAAGTTGAGAAAACAGTTCAATGAACATTTCCCCCCAGAGCCATTTGATGATAAGTTATAAACATGGTGTCCCATTATTTATTGATGTTAGACTATGTTTTATGTAAACACAGACAACCTCTTATATAACATAATATGTCGTGTTAGTTACTTTTCTATTGCTGTGACCAAGGTTACTTATCCAAGGAAGGGTTTATTTCCTGTTAACAGTTAAAGAGAGTTAAGAGTCCATTACACAGGCACCCAAGAACTCTGCCTGACCAGTGGCACAAGTTCCTTCTGGTCTGCCATGAATTCCTTCCAGTCTGGGCCTGTGCCATGAGCAGACCTTGGTCACTAATTCCATACCAGTCCCACAACATCCACAGGAAGCTTCACTCCCAGGCGCTCTGACATGCCCAGGATCATAGGATCAGAGCCAGTCCTACAACATCCAGAGGAAGCTCCACTCAAAGGGGTTCTAACACACCCAGGATCCCAGGATCCCAGGAGCTTGGCCACACCAGGATCTCAGGGTCCCAGAGGGCAGCTTGACACCCAGGAGCTCTGACACAGCCAGGATCTCAGGATCCCAGGATCCCAGGATCCCAGAATCCCAGGATTACAGAGACAGCTGGATTCTGAGGAGTTCTGACACAACCAGGATCACAGGTAGAACAAGCTCTAGTCAGATATACCGAGGGCAGGTAGTACTAGAGATAACCAGATGGCAGGAGGCAAGCATAAGAACATAAGCAACAGAAAAACCAAGGTTACTTGGCATCATCAGAACCCAATTCTCCAACCCTAGCAAGTCTTGGATACACCATCACACCGTAAAAGCAAGATTCGGATCTAAAATCACTTCTCATGATGATAGAGGACTTTAGGAAGGACATAAATAACTCCCTTAAAGAAATACAGGAGAACACATGTAAACAGCTAGAAGCCCATAAAAAGGAAACACAAAAATCCCTTAAAGAATTACAGGAAAACACAACCAAACAGGAAAAAGAAATGAACAAAACCATCCAAGATCTAAAAATGGAAATAGAAACAATAAAGAAATAACAAAGGGAACAACTCTGGAGTTAGAAAACCTAGAGAAGAGATCAGGAGTCATAGATGCAAGCATCACCAACAGAATTCAAGAGATAGAAGAGAGAATCTCAGGTGCAGAAGATACCATAGAAAACACTGACACAACAGTGAAAGAAAATGCAAAAAGCAAAAAGCTCCTAACCCAAAACACCCAGGAAATTCAGGACACAATGAAAAGACTAAACCTAAGGATAATAGGTATAGAAGAGAGTGAAGATTCCCAACTTAAAGGTCCAGTAAATATCTTCAACAAAATTATAGAAGAAAAATTCCAGAACCTAAAGAAAGAGATGCCCATGAACATACACGAAGCCTACAGAACTCCAAATAAACTGAACCAGAAAAGAAATTCCTCCTGTCACATAATAATCAAAACACCAAATGAACTAAACAAAGAAAGAATATTAAAAGCAATAAGGGAAAAAGTCAAGTAACATATAAAGGTAGGCCTATCAGAATTACACCAGACTTCTCTCCAGAGACTCTGAAAGCTAGAAGATACAGAGCAGATGTCATACTGACCCTAAGAGAACACAAATGCCAGCCTAGGCTACTATACCTAGCAAAGCTCTCAATTACCATAGATTGAGAAAACAAAATATTCCATGACAAAACCAAATTTATACAACGTCTTTCCATAAATCCAGCACTACAAAGGATAATAGATGGAAAACAACAACACAAGGAGGGAAACTACACCCTAGAAAAAAAGCAAGAAAGTGATCTTTCAACAAACTCACACAAAGATAGCTACACAAACATAATTCCACCTCTAACAACAAAAATAACACAAAGTAACAATCACTTTTCCTTAATAACTCTTAACAAGACCCAGCATTTTGCTGCATACAGGAAACACACCTCAATGTCAAAGACAGATACTACCTCAAAGTAAAAGGTTGGAAAACAACTTTCCAAGCAAATGGTCCCATGAAACAAGCTGCAGTAGTTATTCTAATATCGAAATCAACTTTCAACCAAAAGTTATCAAAAAAGATAAGGAAGGACACTTCATACTGGTCAAAGAAAAAAATCTACCAAGATGAACTCTAAATTCGGAACATCTATGCTCCAAATGCAAGGGCACCCACATTCATAAAAGAAACTTTATTAACGCTCAAAGCACACATCACACCCCCATACAATAATAGTGGGAGACTTCAACACCCCACTCTCAGCAATGGACAGATCATGGAAACAGAAACTAAACAGAAACACAGTGAAACTAACAGAAGTTATAAACCAAATGGATTTAACAGATATTTATAGAACATTTCATCCTAAAGCAAAAGAATATACCTTCTTCTCAGCACCTCATGATACCTTCTCCAAAATTGACCATATAATTGGTCACAAAACAGATACAATTGGTCTCCACAGATACAAGATGAATGAAATAATCCTATGCACCCTATCAGATCACCATGGACTAAGGCTGGTTTTAAATACCAACAAAAGCAACAGAAAGCATACATACATATGGAAGCTGAACAATGCTTTGCTCAATGATAACTTGGTTACGGAAGAAATAAAGAAAAAAATTAAAGGCTTTTTAGAATTTAATGAAAATAATAATCAAGCTCAGGGCTGAAATCAACCAAATAGAAACAAAAAGAACTATACAAAGAATCAACAAAACCAGGAGCTGGTTCTTTGAGAAAATCAACAAGATAGATAAACCCTTAGCCAGACTAACCAGAGGGCATAGAGACAGTATCCAAATTAATAAAATCAGAAATGAAAAGGGAGACATAATGAAATATATCTTAAAATAATTATTCTGTTTGTTGAATATTAACAGTTGAAAATATTGAAATCATGTTCTACAAACATCATGGAAATATTATTGATATTTTTTCTCACTGTGCTTGAAATTAGCATTTTCTTAATGTTTAACTTCAAAGAGATTTGATATTTTGAAATTTTTAAAATATCCTTAATGATAAAATAATTTCTCTCCTAGAAACACTGATAATCTTTTTAAAGTAAACTTATAGTTAAACAATGTACACAGATATATAATGTGTTTTAAATACTCTTTCACTATGTTAGGTGGTACCATATAAGGGCTTTTGAATATATTTCTTAATGATTCATTTTAAATATTCTATGTTCTTTTATTATGTTTAATTCCCAAAGAATTTTTTGCATGTTTTGATACAATTTAGTATTCAACATTAGATATGTGATCCTCAGTTATTGATAGTATTATATGTTCATTAATGATATTTTTAGGGTATGAAAGGATATGAATATAAAAGTTGAACAAATTTTTTATGTATTATTTGATTCTCAAAATACTCAATATTATTCATATGTTTGATGTATAAAATGCATTTAAATAATAACAAGTTTAAGAAAAAAATAAAGAGTCCATTGCAGTGGGAAATCATGGTAGCAGTTAGGCATGATGACAGAAACAGCTTACATCTTAAATATCACACATGAAGCAGAGAGAGAGTGCTGGGGATGGAGCAAGGCTTTGAAAACTCAAAAGCCTGTCCCTACTGGCATACTTCCTTCAGCAAGCCCATATCCCCTAAACTGTTCAAACAGTACCATTAACTGGAGACCAAATATTTGAAAGTCTGAGACTATAGGAGACATCTCATTCAGATCATCACATTCTCCTCCCAGGCCCCCAGAGGACTGTGGCCATATCATAACACAGAACGCATTTAGTCCAACTTCAAAAGTCCCCATAGCAGTCTTTCCATTTCAACAGTTTAAAAATCCAAAGTTTTTATCTCAAACTCAAGGCAACCTTTTATAATTGTAACCCCCTTTAAAATAAAAAATGCAAACTATGTTCTTTCAACATTCATAGGCACAAAATATATATTACCATTCTGAAAGAGAGGAATCAGGGCACAGTGAGGAAATACTGGACCACAGCAAGACTGAAACCCAGGAGAGAAAACTCCAAACCCCGTAGTTCCATGTCTGTTGTCAAAGAGCTTAGATGTCTCCACTGCTCCTCTAACTTTGCTCCCTGCCTCTCCCTCTTGGATTGGTTCCACCCTCCCTATGTAACTCTCTTTGGCAGGCACCCCAGGGCTCTGAAATCTTCAGTATCTAGAGGTTACCAGTTCAACTTAGGCTTCACTTCCATAGCTTCCTCCATACACCTCCATACAGAAACTCCCCTGCCCCATGCCTTGCCTCAGTGGCTCTCTGTAACCACAGGGGAGGATTCCACAACCTCTTTATTCTTGTGCCCTTCATGACTTTAAAGCCAGAATCACGAGATGGTACTGGCAAGTTTAGCTACCAACTTGGGATGGACCTTAACCTCATGAATCACCATTTTATTAGGTTCTTTTATCTCTCACCCATCCAACCCCCAATACGAGTGGTCGAGAGAAAGAAGGCTAGAAGAGAAAGGGTGCATAGACCTCTAGAGGTTATTTTCTGCTGATTAGGGGCTGAGAATTTCTTTAGGCCAGTCCAAATGGTCCAGTTGTCAGGATATCGCCAACTTCTTATCAAACCACAACATCAACCAGGGGCAGCAGCCACCACAGGCTCTCCTGGGGCTCTCGTATTTATACCCTCTCCAGAGTAGCTAGAATTAAACTATCTGCAGCTGAAAATATCACACCCCCCCCCCAACACAAACACACACCACATGAGCATGAGACAATCATAGTGCACAGCTTTGGGCAAACTGAAACAGCCCCATATCTCATTCCTGGCATTAGAACACAAACATGTTCATATAACATAACTGGGTTTTTTAAGAAACCAAAACACTCCTTATAGCTTTTGTTTGTTGTTCCTTTCTAGAAGAGACTTCCTAGGCCTTTTCCTTTCACAAGGTGGAAGCTAGCTGGGTGGGGTCTTGCCCTGAAGGGACTCTTTCCTTTATCCTAATATATCTCTCTCTTTGATCCCTTCATTATCTTTCAACACAAACCTGGTTGCAACATTAAGTTTCCTGATGTTCTCTCTCTCTCTCTCTCTCTCTCTCTCTCTCTCTCTCTCTCTCTCTCTCTCTCTCTCTCCATACTGTAATATTTTGTACTTTTTTCTTCCTCACTTGCTCATTTTGTTTGTAGACCTGTCTAAAATGATTACTAATAACCATGTGACAAAGTCTATTCTAGACTGTCTTAAAATCTCTTCCACCAGAGGAATTAGTTGATTACTTTTCAGTTTAACCTTTGACAAATTCTTAGGACATACTGCTGTCATGTGATCTGGATCCTTGCAGTCCCTGTTGCTCCCATCACTGTCTTCCCAGTTCCTACTAGGGTGGCACACTGAGCTCTGCTTAAAATGTCCAAGTGTTTTTCTACTCCAAAGTGCCAAAGACTTCCACATTCCCCCATAAAACAGCATAGTCAGGTCTATCACAGGAATAGCCTATTCCTTGGTAGTAGGCTCTGTATTAATTAATTTTCTATTGTTGTGATAAAACACCATGACAAAGACAGCTTACAGAAGAAGGGGTTTATTTGGCTTATGGTTCTGGAGCAGTGGCTCTCAACCTTCCTAACACTGCAAGCCTTTTAATACAGCTGTTCATGTTGTGGTGACTCCAATCACAAAATTATTTCATTGCTACTTTATAACTGTAATTTTGCTACTGTTATGAATAGTTATGTAGATATCTGATATGCAGGATACCTGATATGCCACCCCTGTGAAAGGGTGTGAAACCCCCAAAGGGGTCACGATCCCACAGGTTGAGAACCACTGTTCTAGTGAGGTAAGGGTCCATCATGATGGCAGAACAGCTGAGAGCTCACATACTGAACAGCAGAAAGCAGAGAGATAATAGGGAACAGTGCAAGGATTTGAAATCTCGAATCCCAAGTCTAGTGACATAATTCCTTTGTTAAGAATTGGGGTTTAATAAGTTGCTCTAGTTTAAGCTGCAGGCCTCCGTCGCGTGTCATCAATTGTTCCAACAAATGACCTTGATGTAGAAGGATCTAGTTGCGAAGTCCATTTGATTGTCATGCCTCCTTAGTGTCCTTCATTGTGGAAAAAAAATTGGTCTTTCCTTGGCTTTTATGGCTTAGAGACACTTTAAGATATTACAGTCCATTTATTTTTCATTATTGTACTCATTTGTTGTTGGTCTGATGTTTCCTCCTGATTAGATTCGGCTTAGCACGGTTGGCAGAGCTAACACTGAGAGCAGGGTTGCCCCTTCTCATTGCTCCTGATTGCTGACGAGACGAGCTAACTTCATCATTGTGTGGAGTCAGTGTGGTCTAGGCTTCCCCACTGTGCACCTACTCCTTTCTTTCCTCTGTCATCAACACGTGTCTGAGAAGCTGCTTCAAGGCTATGCACATACTCATTGTTCAATGGACTTTCAATAAATAAGAGGCTTTATTCGACAGATATTTATTTGGTATCTATAACTGGGATTGTAGAAATGTTATGTGGTTTTACAGTTGTACTTACTTTTGGAGACAAACCCAGTAACTAATTTAAATACATGCAATGAATTAAATAATGGTTTTATTAGAGAGTAGATAGAGGACAGTTGAGTATTTCTTACAAGAACAAATAAGAAAGACTCCTGGAGAGAGAGACCACTGGGACTAAGTGGGAGTGTATGGGATTTCCAGACACCAGAATAAATAGAAGCAGAAGCTAATGGAGCCCAGGCTATGAGAGCAAGGTGATGGGTTTGTGGTATACATACATTTCCGTCATCCAGCTCCACATATTAGAGGGAATGTGGGAGGTGTGGGAGAGTGAGCAGCTAATTGGAAGGTCTCTTGTAGGCCAGGCTGGCCTGGAGCTTGCTAGTTAGCTAAGGATAGCCTTGAACTAAGGATAGCCCCCCCCCTTTTGTTTTTTTTTTAAACCTTCCTAGAGCAGGATTACAGATGTGTGCCACCACTCCTGCTGTAGGTAGTGCTGGGTACTAAGCCCAGGGCACATCCAATTCAGGGCCGAATGCATGCAAGAAAAGATATATCCCTAGATTCCCAAAGGGGATTTAAAATTTATAGTTTATTATTATTGTGTGTGGATGTTATGTGATGTGTGTACAGGCACATCCATGACACATGTACATGCGGAAGTCAGAAGACAACTGTTATATAAGCAGTGTGTGTGTGTGTAGATAGATGTACCCATTGGAGCTGGGTAATCTACAATTATCTGTTCTCTGCATTTTGTCCAGTTGTGGCTTTCGGTAATGGCCTCCTTCTGCTTCTCTGATATGGGGTGAGAGCTATATTTACCATTGGGAATGAGGATGTGTATTTAGAATACAGTTAGAAATCATACTCCTTTTAGAAGGATGGCAGTAATGGATTCTCCTTGAGGACCCATGCTTCATCAGCTGTGAGTCATTGTGTTTACAATACCAAACCTGTATCCCTTCCTTTGAGTGGTCCAGCTGTTTGCTACCTCCTAAGATGGAGGTACCACTACTGCACCCTTGTGGATGTTCTGCCATTCTTGTCACTGTTGTAGTTTATAGCATCAAGGCAGGTAGGACTATTGATTGCTTTTTCCCTTAGCTGCTTCGAGTACTGTGTAAGCCGGTCCTCAGGGAGGAGGCTTCCATGTCAGATCAATTCCTCCAAGTCCTGGCTCTTAAGTGCATTGTGTTTTCAGCAACAGGATTTTGCTTTCAAGTTTAGGAGGTAACCAAGGGTGGCAGTAATTTTGTACAGTGGGCAGTAATGCCCATACTGTTCTTGGAAATCTCTTGGAGTCCCAAGCAAAGAACTTCGAGGGAGGTTTCTATGCCTGGTATTTGAAAAATTTAAAGAAAGTCTATGGCACTTAGGGTGAGCATGATTACCTCTAAATGTGACATAACTTCACACACACATGCACACACGTGTGTAAGCACTAATATATTATGTATTTAAGTAAACATAAAATGATGTTTCTCTATTGCTTTATCAAACATCCTTAGTGTTATTCATCCCTCAGGCATTTGTCTCTATATTTATCTCTATATGCTCCTCCTCTCCCTCCCCAGTTGAAGCTTCCCTCCAGTTAGCACATTTCTCCTTTTATAGCTCCTGCATCCTATTATCCCCATCTCTAAAGCTCATTGTCCCTCATCTTTTATTGTCCCTTTTTATTTTCCTGGTGTGCTAGTTAGTTTGATGTTACCTTGTCACCCACAATTGATAAAACACCCTCACCAGATTGGCTTATGGCTCATCTTTGTAATAAGCTGTTGATGGGGGAGAAACCAGCACATTTGAGTTATGCTACCCCTGGGAAGGTGGTCCTGGGTTTATAAGAACACAGGCTGAACTTGCCTTGTGGACCAATCCAGTAAGCAGTACTCTTCTACAGCCTCTGTTTCAGTTCCTGCCTTTGAGTTCCTGACTTGAGTTCCTGCTCTGACTTTCCTGGATGATGGACTACAAGATGTAAGTTGAAATAAGCCCTGTTCTCTGCAAGTTGCTTTTGATCATGTTTTTTTTTTTAATCACTGTATAGCTGAATAGCATTTATGTACCACATTTTCACTGTCCATTCATCTAGGTCATTTCTATTTCCAGGCTACTGTGAATATAGCAGCAATGAACAGGGCTCAGCATGTATCTGGAGTAGGATGTAGAGCCAGTTCTTCAGGCACATTTCCAGGAGTAAGATTGCCGGGTTCTACGGGGTGTTTGCTTTTAGCTTTATGAGAATTCTCTATCATGATTTGCACAGTGGCTGCACCAGTTTGTAATCCCACCAATAGGGAATGACAATTGCCCTTTCCCCACATCCTCACCCATATCTGGTTCCAAGTTGTTTTCTTGATCTTAACCATTCTGATTAGTGTAAGGTGAAATCTCAAAGTAGTTTTAGTTTGTATTTCTCTAATTGCTAAGGGTGTTAAACACTTTTAAATATGCCCCATTCACAACAGACCCCCAAAAACCTAGGAAGAACACCTAACCAAGGAGTTAAAAGGGTGCTTCAAGAGTGAAAAATTGAACTCTTTGAAGAAGGATGGAGGAAGACACTAGAAGATGGAGAGACCTGCCTTGCTCATAGATTAGTAGAGTTAATATTGTGAGAATGATTGTCCTACTAGAAGTGATTTACAGATTCAAGGCGATCCAAATCAAAATCCCCAATGTCATTCTTCACAGAAATAGGAAAAACATACCCTGAAATTCATATGGAACCCAAAAGACCCCCAAATAGCAAAAGCCATCCTGCACAAAAAGAACACTGGGAGGATTATCATTCCAGAGATGAACCTACATTACAAAGCCATGGCAACAAGAAACGATAGTACTGGCCCAAAAATAGACATGTAGACCAATATAAAAATATAGAAGACCCAAACATGGATGCATGTAATTGTAATTGTAGAAAACTCCCAAACCTCCAACAAAACAAAACAACAAAAAAAAACCACCAAAACCACAAAACAAACAAAAACAAAAACACACTAAAGAAAAGACAGAATCTTCAACAAATTATGTTAGGAAAACTGAATGTCCATTGTGGAAGAATGAAATTAGACCTGTGTCTGTCCCCATCTTCCTGGCCTCCAATGCATCAAAGATCTCAGTGTGAAGCCTGGACTGCTGAGCTGCTAGGAGAAAACACAGGCAGTGCCATCCTGAGATAAGTACAGAAGAGGACTTTCTGAACCAGACTCCATTTGTCCCAGACTTAAGGACAACAGTTAACAAATAGGGCCTCATAAAACCAAAACGATTTTGTACACCAAGGAAAAACAATCAAGTAAGTGAAGGGAAGCCCAGAACAGGCAAGAATCTCTGCAGCTTCATATCCAGGATATATAAAGGATCAGAAATCAGAGTCAAGAGAACAAATGACCCAATTACAAAGGATCCACTGGTCTGAACAGAAAGCTTTTGAAAGAAACAACTAAAATGCCCAGAAAATAACTTTTAGAAGTGGTCATCATTAAGTGGGGGGGTAGCTTCATATGAGGAATCTGCTTGACTGTCCCCTGGTTGCTTGACTGTCCCCTGGTGCAGTATCACCCTTAGATGTGGACATGAGGATCCTTGTCTAGGTCCTGGACTACAAGCGTAGGCCACCATTAGTGGATCACATGACAGGAGGCCAACATTAGAGTGTCATGTGTTAGAGTGTCATGTGGTAGTGCTGGCCAAAAAAGCAGGATTGCAACCTTAGCATACCTTACCATGATCAGCACCTCCCAGGCCCAGGAAGCAGACTGCCACATCTTAGCTTAGGGCTGCAGGCCCTGAGGACTGTATGCTGCAGTCACAGGGCACAGTGCCCATTCTTTCTTTGTATCTCATGATGCACAAGTCCTTCTTCAAGGTCAATCCTGAGGTAGCTTTGGATTTGCTGTCAGGCAAGGCAGTCAAAGGAACCTGACTAAAATTCACCTCCTGACAACGAAATTTGTCACATTGGGTGTATATGTAGTATGACTGAAGTTAGGTACAGTCAGTGTAGAATTTCAGGAGACAGTATTGTAAGTAGCTTTATTTTCATATACATAGGTAATAGGATACACTGAACATTGAAAAAATATAGTATTATTTTATATAAATAGTTTTGATTTATTTTGTCCTTAACTTTAGTGGGTAGTTTAACATACCACAGAAGAAAAACAAAAGCTGAAGGCAACACTTTAATATTAAATGATTTAATAGTTAATAATGTATAAAAACAATAAAGCACTAAATAACAATTAAGAATTTAATGAAATATTTAATGTATTGCCTCATTATATTTACTCTAATGTAAATTTCAAGTAAAAACGGTGTCAACTTAATTATGTATTATATAATAACAGTTGACAATGTAACTCTAGTCAATTTAATTTAACTTAAATATTAGATTGTAATTAAATTATTATTGTTAATACTTACAAGTTTTGTGAAAATATATATTATGATACATGATTAATTATTTTTTGAAATAGTGACATAAAACATAATATAGGAAATGGATACATAAAATTTATGAATACTAATGACCTTACTACAAGTCCAGATATAGCTCGCCTATCCACTACTATCCAGGTGAATCTTTATTCGGTGTATGGGTACTTTGCCTGAGTGTATAGCTACACTATCTGCATGCTGCATCCAAGGAGATCAGAAGAGGGTGTCAGATCCCCCAGTACAGGCATTACAGATGCTTGTGAGCCACCATGTGGGTGCTGAGAATTGAACCTGGGTCCTCTGCAAGTGCAGTCAGTGCTTTGAACCAGAGAGCCACCTCTCCAGCCTCAGATGATAATCTTGATATGTTTCTGGTCACACGATATCACTGGACTTGCACATTGTGATGAGCAATCTTGGTTATGAGCTGAAACCAGCCAAGAGATAAGCCACTGAGAACACCTGTCAGGGCTTTTCCTTTTTTTTTTTTTTTTTTTTAACTTTCTTTTTCTTTTCCTTTTTTTAAGGAAAAAAAATTTACTGATATGAAATGCACTTATAAAGTCTCCACAGAGGACATGTGGTTTTCACCGCTATATAATTAAATGTATTAGTAAGGTTATTAATTACACCTATTGTCATTTTGTAACCTGAACATCCTGTAAACAATTAGGTGTACTGTAAAACCAGTGGGCAGCTGATTCTCGGCAGTCGCTGGTTTACTATTAGTAAGATTGCGCAATTGTGTCTACATTCTGGAGTGTGCGAATACTCTCAGGTGGAGTTAAGTAGAGTCAGAGCACAGCCACACAGGGACAGGGACAGCTCAGAACAGTGACTCTGCTCCACTGACAGGTGGCACTTCCTGTGCTTGAGCAATGGCAGCCTTGGTGACCATCTGCAATGTGGCTTCCGGTCTCTCAATGCAGTCTATGACTACGTGTGGCTACTTGTGCACCTACCTGTAGAACAACTTGAAGTTTACTTTTTGTAAGGAAGTGCAGCATCGTTCTCAGCTGTTTTGCATATTTAAATAGTATAGTCTAATTATTCATAAGCAAATAAAACACACAAATACTCTTAATTCTATTTAAAAAAAATTCCATCAGCCCATAATACCTCTCATATGGCTTACACAAACACATGGTGAATTTCTGGTAGGTGCATGAATTGCCTTAGATGATTCGGTAATGAGTGTTTCATATTTCATACCATGAAATGTGCACTACTGACATTTATTTTACACAGCATCAAGAAATTCCAAATCCTGAATGCCATAGCTAACTTTAAAACCTCCTCAAAGTTGTGGCTCTGCAGCCGGTTTAGCAGATTAAATACAAAGTAGTCTAGCTCATAAGAGATTCTCTTGATCATGTCATTTGATGTGGGGAGACCTACTCTACATGTTCCCGGTGCCTTCTGGTCGCAGTGGATGAAAAGAGGCTGTGCTCTTTAGCTGCTTGCCTTTGCACTGTACTGGCAGGTTCATCTACTCTGCTGCAGCTGCTCTCGCTGCTGCAGAAATTCTCGGCTGACTTCAGAACCATCTTTTTCAGATGTGAACTGAAGACCATTAGCTTTCCAGTAATCCCTCAGGCCTTCAAGGCATCCTACCTTTTGTACTGAGTAGCTGTTGGCTACTCTGTCTTTCCAGTGTGACAATAGCCATTGCTGGACTGCCCAGATCACTTGTATAAGCCGATCCCTTTTCAAGGGATCATCCTATCAGTCCCATTCCTCTAGTTGGTCATAACCCTTTGGGAGCTGAATAAGCCTTTCACAGGGGTCACATATCAGATATCTTGCATATTAGATATTTATAGTATGATTCAAAACAGTAGCACAATTCCAGTTACGAAGTTGCAATGAAATAATTTTACGGTTGGGGGTGGGTCACTACAACTGGAGCATCTGTATTAACAGCATTAGGAAGGTTGAGAACCACTGCTCGAGAGAACCCTTACATTTGGATGACCACTCATCCAAGTAGGGAGAGAGAATACATTTATCAGTTTTCACATCGCTCTATGGGATTTGGGCTCCCATAGAGCTCTTTTTGCTTCAGGCTGGGCAAATGTTATGGGTGGGCTTTCCCATTCCCACTTCCTACTCAGTCTCTAACATAAATGCTGAGTTTATGTCTAAGTTTTACTCCAGAGGTAACATGGGGATTATTTACAACTTCTCTGTATAAGGTGAGTTGGATTTATATACCTAGTAGCCACTGGCACCTACTTTAAGCTCAGCCAGAGTTATGGACTATGGGACATTTGCACATGTTGTCCGTCTTCTTTTGGCCGCAGTCTGAGAGCAGTTGACAGCTATAGCTAGACTTTAACTATTTGGGAGGTTACTACACTTCCAGAATGATCCCGGTGTTTTGGGGCTGTCTGGCTTATTGTCTAACAATCTCTCCCATCGCTGGTCTGTAGTGCATAGTGTGTTTGTAGTCTCCTCCTCCTCATGTGCCTGCTTCATTATGATTTCATTTCAACAGCAACAGGCACAGCTGCACCCATGTCTTTTTCTAAGGGACTGGCTGATGTTGTAAACGGCTTATATTGCACCCTCTTTCCTTCCTGTGCTTTGATGGCGAATTCTTTTTCCTTATCAGACAAAGCTGTGCATATGCTTATAGCAGAGAATGCAAAGATAAGCAAAAAGAAGCAAATAAAAATGCCAGCAGTCACACCAGGCTGAGATAGCCTCTGATAACAGTGTCTCCCACATTTGTAGTTCCTTGGGGAGCTGTTAAGAAAGACCAATGGCTGTCCTTCCACTCAGGTGGTCTGGGCTGGCCTGTCAGGGAAGTTTCTCAAGGTCTAATGTGCAAATCTAGGAGACATTCAGTCTAGACATTAGGCTATAAACTGTGGCTTTGTCACGACGAGTATCCCAGAATATAGTTTTGTTACCCGATTTCATCATTTAATTGTTTATTATAAGCATCATTTCATGGAAAGACGACAGATCTAACCCATCTTCTTAATAGTTTCCCAGTGTGAGTTAATTTAATCATTCTCTTGTGGTTTGGGTAAAAGGGGATGTTCTCACCTAGGCCAGGGTGTGTGTGGCGGCGGGGGGGGGGGGGAGCAGATAAGAACAGAAATGTCCTGGTAGACATCAGAAAGCTAACACATGCAGAGCAGGCCAGGGTAAGTGTGGCTTGTGTTATGTTTTTCCTTTTCCTTTTCCTTTTCCTTTTCCTTTTCCTTTTCCTTTTCCTTTTCCTTTTCCTTTTCCTTTTCCTTTTCCTTTTCCTTTTCCTTTCCCTTTCCCTTTCTTTCTTTTCCTTTTCCTTTTCCTTTCCCTTTCCCTTTCTTTCTTTCCCTTTCCCTTTCCCTTTCCCTTTCCCTTTCCCTTTCCCTTTCCCTTTCCCTTTCCCTTTCCCTTTCCCTTTCCCTTTCCCTTTCCCTTTCCCTTTCCCTTTCCCTTTCCCTTTCCCTTTCCCTTTCCCTTTCCCTTTCCCTTTCCCTTTCCCTTTCCCTTTCCCTTTCCCTTTCTTTCTTTCTTTCTTTCTTTCTTTCTTTCTTTCTTTCTTTCTTTCTTTCTTTCTTTCTTTCTTTCTTTCTTTCTTTCTTCCTCTCTCTCTCTCTCTCTCTCTCTCTCTCTCTCTCTCTCTCTCTCTGTCTTTGGTTTTTTTGTTTGTTTGTTTGTTTTTTGTTTTGGTTATTGGAGTCCTTGGCTATAAAGCTATGGTTTTGAGTAGGTCAGCACTCATAGTACATTCAGTTATTTATTTTATTCACACCACTGACACACGATGAGCATCACATTGGGGACACCAGAGTTAGATTTTTTTTTTCACCCTAAGGAATCTATGCTCTAAAAGAAAGCAGAGGCAGATGAACCAACAGTCTATGTTTGTTTATAGAGCACTTCCCTCTGCCCCAGGCCCTCTTGATAACCTCAGTGAGTAGACTTCCTGGATTAGTGGTCAGCATTACCCAAGGAGGTCAGCATCGTGGGAATCATTCCCTTCCACCAGAGACTGAGATCGGGAGAGAAGGCTGCCCAGGGTTACACCACCAAGTGGTAGCAGAGCTAAGGCCACATGAGTGTTTTCCGGTGAGATATGAATGAGGTCTCTTCACACCAGATAAGACATCAACCGCAACTTTGTCCAAGTCCATCTCGAAGAATGAGTGAGTTTTGTGAGCTTACTGACAGAGCATGTACGAGGGCCGATTTACAGGAGTATGGATAACCCCAAAGCTGCCTCATCACCCAAAAGTTTCAACCAGAAGGCATGATAATTTCCCTACAGCTGCATAGAAGGAGTCCCCATCAGTTAACTTGCCACACACTTTTATTCTCAAATACCTCCCTAGAACACATGACCACAGGCGGCTTGAATGGAATAAATATTACTTGCAGGAAGGAGGCTCTGAGATCTCATATGAGGGTCTGATCCCTCTCATGTGAGAGTCTGATGATCCTTCCTACCTGCTCCTCCTATGAAGACACGTCGATAGGTTCAGTCCTGAGACTCTCTTGCAGAAGTCAAAGCCTCTCTGATCAGGATGGTAATGAATGCTGTGTTTGCAGCACAGAATGTCCTGTAACAGCTAGGAGTCAAGCCAAGGTACTCTGGCTCCAGTGACCAGAGCTCCCGCTCTCCACTGTTATAGGAACCCGCACAACCACAGACAGTAGGTTAAACTAGAACAGTCATTATGGAAATTAGTGTGGAAGCTTCTCAAAAGAAAATTAAAGATAGAGATACCATATTACCCAGCTGGACCACTCCTGGGAATATATCCAAAGGAAACCATATCCTCCCCAAAAGATCCTTGCACATCTATATTTATTGCTGCATTATTCAAGGAACGCAAGGAAATGGAACCAGCTAGATGCCCACCAGCAGATGGATCGATAAAGAAAATGTGGTACATGTCCTCAGTGGAATTTTATTTAGGCATAAAGAAAATGAAATATGAAATTATGAAGTTTGCAGGATCTGGAAATGATCTTAAGCAAGGTAGCCCCTACTGAGAGAAATCTCACATATTCTCTGTCACATGCTGATCCTAGCCTTTAAAGCTGCATATGTGCATATGTGTATATAAGTGTTTTATAGGTCATGAAACTAGACTGGGATCCACAGGAGGGAAAAAGTGAAGTGTGTGTGTGTGTGTATGTGTGTGTAAGTGTGTGTTTGTGCATGCATGCGTGCATGCATGCCTGCGTGCATAGGGCCAGCAGAGCACATGTGACATGGGAGGGGGAAAGTAGCACAGGGAGTCTCAGGGTACGGGGAGAAGAGTCAACAAAAGCAAACTTCGTTTGAAAAATGACATAGTAAAACGTAATACTTGGTATGCTAACTAAAAACAAAACAAATATTTAAGAGAGGACACCAGGTACTGGGCGGGGTTCCTGATGGAGGAGATCAGGCTGAATGTGGGAAGGGAGTGGAAGGGAACCATTTCAGGAGAGGCTTTGACACAGAAACGATTTCATCACTATTATTTTTCTTGGGATGCTAAGATTTAAATCTAGGGCCTTGTGAATGCTAGGCAAGCGATCTACTACTGAGTTATATTCCAAGCCCTGCTTAGTTAGTTCTTCAAAGGGAAAGTTAATAGGGTGTGAAGAACACATACGTGGTGCTTACAGAGGTACACGGTGACAGCTATTGTAGGAAATGTTTCCTCCCTTCTCAACATGTTCTGACATTGTACAACAGATGCAGCAGGAGTAGCTGAGAGTCTGGAAACCTTTGAGAGGGATCTGGTCCATCGACAGACAAGTCTCTAGTGGGATGATGCGGCCAGCAAGCTGGGAGGATGCAGTACGTTAGGAGAAAGGCCCATGTTGTGTAGCACAAGGAAAGTGTTGTGTAGCACAAGAGCACTCTGGGCTCTCCTTCAAAGGAAGCTCCTGAGCCAAACCCCATTAGATGAGCCTGGGAAGAGATTCAATGTGTTAGTTTGATCTGAGGAAGCCACTTAGGGAATCCTTCCCTGTAGGAATGAGTCTAGAACAACTGTTTTCAACCTGTGGGTAGTGACCCCTCTGGCAAAGCTCTTTCTCCAAAAATGTTTACATTGCAGTTCCCAAAAAAAGCAAATTTACAGTTATGGAGTAGCAATGAAAATAATTTTATGGTTGGGGATCACCACAAGATGAGGAAGTGTGTTAAAGGTTCAGAGTTTTAAGAAGGTTGAGAACCGCTGATCTAGACACTCTAGAGAGCCTTCAGCTTGAATTTATTGTAGGAGTTGCCTTGGAAGGAAGGGGCTAGCAAGAAGAAGAATCACCGAAGAAGCAGAAATAAGCAGGTGGCTCTTGCTGACAGTGGGTGGAAAGTACACGCCAGGGTTCAAAAGCAAATTGCCTCCAGGGAGGGCTAAACTTTCCCATTTCTAATGGCTACTTTTTTCAACAGTGTGGGTCCCGAACAGTCTTCTGCTATCATTTTGTTGGATTTGTTTGTAAAAGAAACTGGCTGTAGAGAGATGAATGATTCTGCAAGGATGTGGTAGGGAAAGTAACAGCAACAAGTATCTTTTCCCAGTGGATTTAAAGAATAAGGTCATATTTTCTCATTGTAAAGTCTACACATGGGAAGGCATCAATGTTGGTTGATCCAGTCTTGTGGAATTTGATTGTGGTATACGTTGTACCTATCGGCTATAACTAGCTAGCCCAAGACCTCAGTGACATCACACAGCACAGCATAGCTGCTCATTCATGTTATCAATCCAGGCAACTGTGGCCCTCAACTACATTCAAGGACCTTGGCTTCTTTTAAGTTGTGGCCTTATAGCTAATGTGGTGAAGCCTGCAGGAGGAGGAAGAGAAGGGGTGTGGAGAACTGATGTGATCTTGCAGGTCTGGTCTTGGAGCTATAAACACCACTTTCATCCATAACCCAGTGGTTGGTGTTCAATTTGAGGGCTCTGCCTAAACTCAGGGATGCTGTTAGCTGGGGCTTTGGTCTCTTAGGAGGGATCTACAATGGGTTTTGTGAATTCTATTATGGCCCTTCCCACGAGTTCTTTCCACTCTTCTGTGCTGTCATCCTAAAGTCTTTCTTTTTCTTCTTATATCAAGATGGCTGAAGTGGTGGGATCACATCTAGCTACATCGCTCAGAGAAGCAAAGAAACCTTATCTTTTCTATTTCTCACAATCATGGAAACTCTCGCCAAAGTGCCCACAACACACTTTCTGTCATCAGTCACTGAACAAAATAAGGTCATCTTTTCCTGTATCAATCTCCAAGAGAAATGAGATTATTTTCTGATAATTAATCTCAACCTGGAGCTAGCAGTAAGGAAAAAGGTCTTTGAAACACACAGAGCAGGAGAATCTCTGAAAAGCACCATGATTCTACCAAGATGCAAGAGACAGTGATGCTGCCAGTGGGGCAGGGACTGATGGCAATCAGGAAAATCATTTGGCTTCTCTCAGGGGAGGGGGGAGGGAGGAAGGAGGTTTGGTAAAATGGAAGGGGTTCTCATATGACAGCTTTCTTGTCCATTGAACTTGAAAAATATCCTTTTCATTCTCAGAGGTGTCTTCTCCTTCTCCTTCTCCTTCTCCTTCTCCTTCTTTTCCTCCTCCTCCTCCTCCTGCTCTTCTTCCTCCTCTTCCTCTTCTTCTCCTTCTCTCTCCCTCTCCGCCCCCGCCCCCCCCCCCCCCCAGCAAAAGATGGCAAGGAAATAGAACATAGAACTGGAGAAGCAGCAATGATCACTGGGAGACAGCTGGTTAAATATGCGAATTATAGTCTTACTTTGCAGAGGGCATCTGAGTGACCATAGAACTGCTAGGGAAGATAGTCAAGGGCTTCTGGGTCTCTTCCTCAAAGCATCATCCTTCCAGAGATTACAACATGGGGACCAGGTAGGGAATACTTCCTAGATGTATCAGAGGGTCAATGCTGGATTCTTTGGATTAATCAATGAATCCACACCTTGATAACTGCAAAACATGCATTGGCCTCTTCCCTCTGCAAACTAAAATGATAAGACAAATGAAGAAATTCAAGGCAAGGCTGCCAGGGAGGGCAAGGGTACCAGAGGTCAGGAAGGCAGGTTGGCCAAACAGAATGGGAGTTTCATCCTTAAGACCTTCAGAGATGTTTCTGCTGTGGAGGTTTCCATGGAGAAGATCCCAGATGCTCAACCAGCTGGGAAGGAGCTAAGGTATACCCAAATGATTGATTGCCCAAGGGTTTTCAAGGGTGATCAGAACATATTATCCATCAGGTGTTGGGCCACAAAGGCCAAGAGCATGATCTTCAGAGTGGGACATTCCAGGGTTCGATGTTCCTAGTTCCTTCCTAGCTGCTTGATCTTGAGCTGAGGACTGCTTTAGCCTCAGTTTCCCCATATGTAATACATTCATGTTATTTTGCAGCTTATGGGGTATAAAAGCAAAAGAGTCCTTGGAGGGTAGAAAATGCTTAATAAAGTACACCTGTCTTGGCTTTCCCTTATCATTGTCTCTGACAGCACCTGATGAGCTTTGGGAAGGGCAGAAAGGTGGTTGGAAGAGAAGATCACACACAGAACTGCAGAGCGCAGCCTCACACACGTCTTGAGTGTGGCTAAAGTCAAAACAGTGGCCTTAGGAGGAACAGCCTTACTTTTGAAATGCTTGATGTCTGTTGCATGTTTAACTAAAGTTATTTTAAACAACTCCAAGGATTTATTTAAGTAATATTTCTGTGTGGTGTTTAGCTCAAAAGTCTTACTGTCCCTTAGTTCCATCCACCCACACATTCATTCTATCTATCTATCTATCTATCTATCTATCTATCTATCTATCTATCTGTCTGTCTGTCTGTCTGTCTGTCTGTCTGTCTGTCTGTCTGTCTGTCTGTCTGTCTAATCAGTCTATCTACCATTAACTCCCTCCCTCCCTTCTTTCTTAGAGTAGGGACAATAAGGAAATACAGAGAGAATGTGGGCAAAAGATGGGAGTGGAGAGATGGCCTCACAGAGTGCTCCCTATGTTCCCCTGGAAACATTAAGGACTGAAGTTCAGAACCTCAGCATTCACTGGGTTGAGTACTGAGACAGGGATACGCACAGCAACCTGAGGTTAGGCTAGCCAAGTGGATAAGCTCTGGGTTCACCTGGAGACCCTGTCTTACTAAGTAAAGAGTTATCAAAGAAAACACCTGCCATCAACCTTTAGTGCACACACACACACACACATGTATGCATCCCCCCAAATGGACATACACAAAGGTACACACACACACACACACACACACACACAAAATTAAAGATAAAAACTACCATAAAGCCTCTTTCCCTTTCTTTTTTACTCCACTGGTTTTGTTTTCATTTTTAAAAGACCTGTACCTTTACAGGGCTGTGGATTTCCACAAAGTCCCCCCACCCCCACTCTCCATGACTGATGAGCAGCCGGTGAGCTAGTGTGTCTGATGCACTCATCGGACCTGGTTTAACACAAGGTCTGGTAGTTTAGGATAACTGGGATTTCCAAAGTCTTAGGTGAATCTGGGTTTCTAATCCTAGCAAAGAAAAGCAGAGATTCTGGTCCAGGTGGTCTGGACTGGTCTGGCAACAGGGAAACAGTGGAAACTCACCAGTAAACAAAGGGAGGCCTGAGAGATGGAAGCAAGAAGGTGGGGGGGGGGTAGAAACCAGGGACAGTTTGCTGTTGTTTGAGACAGGCTTTCACCTTGCAAACCATTCTTGCCTTGAACTTGTTATCTTCAGTCCCCACCTTCCAAGTGCTGGGCTTACTGGCCTGTGTCACTATGTCTGCCTCATGAACATTTTTATAGCCACCCTCCTTCCCCAGATGCCTATCTGCCTAATCTTCAAGCATCTGTTGCTGGCCAAAACAGTCATCTCTAAGATAACCGCAGAGGTGGATGCTGGGTGTAGAGGGTGAGAAGGCAGAGTCTCCAGCAGCTCTGTCTGTGGAAGACTGAGATGGTAGCCTGCAGACACCTGGGTTAGGTTTTTATTATGTTAACTTAGTGGTTGGCTTGCCTGCATCCTTTCTGCCTCAGTGACATCAAAGTTTGCTGAATCGGTTGCCTAGGCATTTCCCACTTCAGTGCTGTGTTGTGGCTAATCAAGAGAAAAATACTGGCTCCATTTCTGAGCCAGCGGTTTGTACCTGTTTTGAAGTTAAGTCCTGCCCTCTTCCTTATGAAAAAGATGTTTTTAAAAATACAAACAAGGATTACTGACAAACAGTTTTAGGAGACACACTGTTCAGAGGTTTCTTGAGCATGCTGCTGTTCTAAAAAGTCTGATCGCTCTTATTGGGTTTAGTTTTAGGTTGTGACCGGAGCTCCTAATTACACTCTGCAAACACGGAGCTATGGAACTGGAACTCAGCAGAAAAGTAATTACGGGGCTCGGGACTGATTGTTTTTCCCGTTAACCAGTGTATTGGAATCGCTAAGCCAGCTGTGGCAAGTCTATTTAATAACCTTCTTTTCATTTCCTGGTTTCTTACTCAGTTTCTCTTGCAGTCATCATTCCTGGGCAGCCTGGATTCATTGTTTGCTATTTCCGTCCATATGCTACTTTAAAATAATCACATGTGGGTTTATGTTTAAGTCGGCCCGTGTAGCTGGTTTCCATGGCCAGCAATTATCAGTTGTGAAAACCAATGGAATAAAGGAGTGGGCTATAGGACAAGAGGGGGAGCTAAGCTAGAAATATCCTCCAACAACACAGAGTTTACTGAGGTGCCAAAGGTATGTTTCACTTTTAATTAAAAGTAAACCTTTCCCCCACAGAGGCCCCTTGTGTGCTGAGGCACAAGAGGGCAGTGTTACGTTAAATTAAACTTTATGAAGATGTGATTAGTGGTAGAAGCCTGAAGGGACTGGATTCATCATAACCTTGGATATGAGACTTCTAGCGGTGGTGAGAATGTGAACAGGCAGAGAAGGAGGGGGTGGAGCCCATCTCCAGGGCTCAATAGTATTGATCATGACATTAACAAAGGAACTGTGATCTCTTCTGGGTAGGAAACCAGTTCTTTATACCCGAACCAGACCAGGGATTCTGCAGACCATGACTGCTCTAGAACACATTTAAACCACCTTTGGACTTTAGATGTCTTACTTACAATTCACTATCCATCTAAACAAATGGCACAGGATGAAAAAAATGCTAAGAATGGGTGGTTGAGATGAGAAGCAGCAGCATCCAGATTGGCATCTCAGGGCTTCAGGGCTGCCCTTGGGCATCTGGGGAGCTGAAGGTGTGTGTATTCAAGTGTTTATGCTAAGACACCATATTAGGCAGGGCTTTCTGCAGGAGCAGAACTGATAGAGTGGGTAGAGGTTAGAAAAAGGATTTCCTGGAATGCTATGCATTAAAAGGGTTCAGTAGGCTGACAATGGCTGTGTACATGCTAGAGTGTCTGAGAACTCACTAACTTCTCAAAAATCTGGATGTCCTAGTTGTTTCAATGCTTGAGGGTTGGAAAATTCCTGGGGAGCTCACCAAGGGGCGTGTCCCTTAATGGACTCGAGATTCTGTCAACCTGACAAGACTCACTATCGTATGTCCACCCCTTGTCAACTTGTCATCTCCTTATGTTATGCTTATTTCCAAATGAAGAGAATAACAAAGGTATCATTCTACCTAAAATGATATACATATCCAACATACAGCTGAACTATGCTAAGTCATCGCCGCCAGAGCAGATGGCAAAGTTACCTGAAAAATGCTTAGTTTTTTTTAATGTCCCATACTTAGATATGACAATACAGTTAACAAAACAGAACTCCTGATATCATCTCAGTTGATGCTATAACATAGAAGGGGAATGGAAGAGGGAAGAAAACAAAAACATCTGCTCAATATATGTGTATATATGAGTAAGCATATTCTTTTTTAAAAGATTTATTTATTTTATGTATATGAGTACACTGCTGCTCTCTTCAGACACACCAGAAGAAGGCATCAGATCCCATTACTGATGGTTGTGAGCCACCATGGGGTTGCTGGGAATTGAATTCAGGACCTCTGGAAGAGCAGTCAGTGCTCTTGACCACTGAACCATCTCTCCAGCCCCGAGTAAGCATTTTCTTTTTTTTTTTTTTTTTTTTTTAGAATCGTTACAGCAGCATAATTTATTACATGGTTGTCCAAGCACTTTTACCTTCCGTAAATTCAAAGCAATAGTTCATGTCATAGATCGATAAGGCTTAAGGAGTTACTGCAAAATTGTTTACATGTCTTTTCATTAAGACTAACTGACTAAATATTTTTAAATGTATTTTCTAACTCCACAAGTTCATTATAAATTTAAAGCAATAGTTTTTTAAATCTCTACAATAGTTATTCTTTTTTTTTTAATATTTTTATTACATATTTTCCTCAATTACATTTCCAATACTATCCCAAAAGTCCCCCATAGCGCCCCCCACTTCCCTACCCACCCATTCCCATTCTTTTGGCCCTGGCATTCCCCTATATTGGGGCATATAAAGTTTGCAAGTCCAATGGGCCTCTCTTTCCATTGATGGCCGACTAGGCCATCTTTCGATACATATGCAGCTAGAGACAAGAGCTCCAGGGTTCTGGTTAGTACATCATGTTGTTCCAACAATAGGGTTGCAGATCCCTTTAGCTCCTTGGGTACTTTCTCTAGCTTCTCCATTGGGAGCCCTGTGATACATCCAATAGCTGACTGTGAACATCCACTCCTGTGTTTGCTAGGCCCCGGCATCGTCTCACAAGAGACAGCTATATTTGGGTCCTTTCAGCAAGATCTTACTAGTGTATGCAATGGTGTCAGCGTTTAGAAGCTGATTATGGGACGGATCCCTGGATACAGCAGTCTCTAAATGGTCCATCCTTTCATCACAGCTACGAACTTTGTGTCTGTAACTCCTTCCCTGGGTGTTTTGTTCCCAATTCTAAGAAGGTGCACAATGTCCACACTTTGGTCTTCATTTTCTTAACAAAGTAGAACAGAAACGTGTGACGACTGCAATCATGGTCTCTGTAACAGGTCACCTGGCCTAGAGCTGTGTTTATTGCTATCTTTATCTACTACTCATGTGTTTCCTCAACAAGCACCTTGTCTCTCTTCATTCTTTACCTGGAGAGGTGACCAGCACCTTCATTACAAATGGGTTTGAGCCATTCGTCATCCTGCCTGGATTGGTACATCCCATTGACTTGAATACCAGGCCATGCCAGCACCAAGAGATACTCTAAAGCACTGGTTCTCAACCTTCCTAATGCTACAACCTTTTTTCCAGTTCCTCATGCTGTGGTGACCCACAACCATAAAGTTATTTTTGTTGCTACTTCAGAACTGTAATTTTGCTACCATTAAGCATCATAATGTAAATGCCCGTGTTTTTGGATGGTCTTAGGTAACCTCTGTAAAAGAGTCATTTGATTCCAAAAGGTTGAGAACTGATGCCCTAGAGTGTCTCCTGCTCTCAAGATATACCTGTAGAGAAACAATCTAATTTTACACTGCTAGTCTGGACCATTCATCTCTGTTGACGTTGTGACTTCTTGCTTAGTTTGTTGACTTAAGAGCACAATGTGGCCATGGAGAAGTCTTAACTTTTACTCAATGGAATGTTGGTTGTGCCTCATGGCAGAAGTATCCACCTTCTCAAGAACTAAGATTTCTAGATGAATGGAACATACAATTAAAGGGACAGGAAACAAAAATGTTGTTAGTGGGTAATAAGGAGTGGTGCTAGGTGGTACCATCTCCATTTGTTTGTTTTGATTCCCGAATCCATGAATCTTGGCAGAGAGAGAGAGAAAGAGAAAGAGAGAGAAAGAGAGAGAGAGAGAGAGAGAGAGAGAGAGAGAGAGAGAGAGAGAGAGAGAGAGAAAGAGAGAGAGACCATATAAAGGATGCTGATTCAGACACGAGTGCCCAGTCACAGGCCTCCAGACTATTACTACCTAGGTGTTGTTATAACTGTGTCTTTATAAGTTATTTGACTCTTCTAACAAGCTAGCTGCTTCAGGATGACAGGGAACATAGTAAGACCAGTGAATTCCACGAATGTTTCCTTTGGTTAATTTGAATATTTCTGCTTATATAGATTTAGCACAAACTGAATAGACTTCCTACACTTCTGCAAACACCATGAGTGATTAACCAGTGCTATGAGTCTGTAGGAGTCTGACCCTTATGGGTTTTGCCTTGTTTGTGCCATCCACTGCAGTAAGTACACCTTGCCTTCAGCAGTTCACTGTTGCTATTTGGCCCTTGATACTCTGTATATTTGTGGACCCATTGTATGCAAGTAACTGAACTGAGCTGTCACCCCTTCCATGGTAAGGTCTGAGCTCTCCAAGTCTCTGGTGGCTCTCTCACAAATCTGTTCCTTATAGCATTAGTGAAGAGCATGTTCTTTGGACTCTCTTATGGAGGAGGATTAGTTTTAAATAGCAAATCTCCCTGAGCATTCCACTTCCCCAGAGCCTTTCAATCCCACCATCAACTCAAAGCCAAGGGATATCAAGCATTTTTTAATTCATTCAGTGTAGGCTATCTTTTGACCTATACATCAGCCAACTAAAATCCTATTTGTACTCAAAAGAAAATTTTTTGCAAGTACCTTTATTAAAAGACATTATTGCAAGCCTCACAGAAGAGCACTATGTTCTGTTTTAAATTTCTTTTGTCTTCATATATGGATGTGCTATATTTACATTATTTCTACCCCTCCCCCTCTGCCCTTCAACTCCTCCCATGTTCCCTACATTCCCTCTCAGGTTCATGACCTTTTCTTCTATAACTGACCCCTCCCAACATTTGACCTACTGAGCCCATTTAATGGTGCTCTTGTTACAAGTGTTTAGGGCTGACCACTTGGATTGAATAACCATCTGGGAGCTTGTCCCTAGGGAAGACTTTGTCTTTCTCTCTTAGCAGCCATTGATTGCAGGTAGCTCTTCATCTAAAGGTGGGACCTTGTGAGATATTCTCTATTGTGTTGTTATGTCAACGGATGTTAGCACCCTTTAAAACTGTGCAAACTGTAGCATTTAACCCATAATTTCTGATCATTGAGACTCTACACGTTCAGATGGAGTCAGTTTTATGTTCTTTCCACAATTACCCTATATGCTTAGAATCTATTACCACACAGTTCCTATAACTTAAAAAATTCAAGTTCTTTAGGAGTGTAGTGTATCACATCACAAGACACATTGTGTACTTAATCTCTAGGGTCCTGCTAACACTCTGAGTCTGACAATAGGACGAGGGACAAAGGTGAGTAGTAAGTGGAAGACATCAGAATTATCTTCCTTGGCATCTCTTTCAGGGAAGGATATTACTGTTTCCACAGACAATGCAGAATTAATTCCTTCAGCAAATGTGGATCAGGCAATACTTCAGGAAGTGTGGGTGGGGACACATTTGCTAGCACTTACTTGAGCAAAACAAACTTGTCAGAATATGAGAGTTCAATGTTCTTGGCTTCATCAGGGTCCTCCCACATGTCACCATCCCAAGTTCTGCTCTTTTCCAATCAGTGTGCTCACTTTAGCTGCTGACACCTTTCAAGGCAGGGAGTGAAACTTGTGTTGTACACTAGCCAATCAGGCAACGAGAGCTTGGATTTTTTTTTTTTTTTAATACCAGGCCTATGGCTGCTGGAGAAAAGATTATTTCTTAAGATACACTGGAGAAGCTGAGAACCCAATAGCCACTCAGTTTATGATAGTGAATGCCTTAGCAGTCTCCACCTAACTCTGAAGGCGTGGAAGGTTCATGCCAAGTCACTTGTCATCAGTCCATGTTGGAAAGCCAGAGAAGCTGAAGTCTGATGTCAGCCAAGGATGACAGCTGTGGTGACAGCAGTAGTAGCAGCAGCAGCCTCTGGACTCAGTAGTGAGTGAGGCAGGCAGTCAATCAACAATACTTTTTCCTTGGACCTCTTTACTTTGTCTGAGTTCCCTGCTGGGACACAACATTGGAGGATGGTCTTCTCCCTCCAGTCAATGCTCCCTGGAAGTGCCCTCATAGCCCTTCCTAGAGGAGTGCTTCTTAGTTTATTCTGACCTATCAGGCTGAAAATCAAGTTTAACCATCACAGACTCCAAGTATCATGAATTACTCTGAACCTAGAAGTGTCTCCTCATTGTTTTGACTGCTTCTAGTGTATGTCTATCTGTTGACTGATGAACCCTCACCATGTAGCTTCCATGAGTTCATTTATCTGTAGAAACAAAAAAAAAACCAGAGCTACACTGTAAATATATAAACACACACACACACACAAACACATGTACACACACACACACAAACACATGTACACACACACACACATGTACACATGTGTGCATGTGTAAAATAGTTTGCTATAAGTTTAACATATTTCATTTTGGTAAATGATAACAAACAACTGGATTATCATATGAATTAATCTCGATACGAGCGGTATTCAGGTTCAGCATCTTTAATGATGTTTCTTCTTTATTTTTTCTCTAGTGTGGAGGATTCAGCTTGGGGCCTTACATGTGTTAGGCAAACACTCTACCACTTGGCTCTACACCCGAAGTTTTTTACACTTTGAAAATATTTTATCCCTGAAAATACACTTAAACACAAGTTCAGAAAGATTTGCTGAAACTTTGGTGCCTCTATAAGTATAACTAATTATTCAAACTAGATTTCCTTTAAGATCGAAAGGTAATGCTGATAATAATTACTCGGAGATAGCAGGCACAAACCAAGTCTATACAAGGCAAATCAAGATGCATTATGACTCTGAACAGATTTTACTGAAGCAATAAATTCAGACTTCAAACACAGAGAGACTGACACAGGACACTTTATTATCTAAGCATCAGTGATAGCGTTGGAACAGAAGCTCCACCTTTGTGGCATTGGGTACAAATATCTCCCCAGTATACATGGAAGCATCTTTTTGACAAGCCCTGGAATCCAGGCCTAGGCTTCACCTCTCCTCCTCCTCCTCCTGTTCTTCTTTTCAGGACAATTCTCAAAGCACTTAAGCCCAGCTGGGGGAATCTTGCTTTAGTCTCCTGACATGAGTGGAGTGCTATTTGTTTTTCATTTAGGTTGAAGTGGGGTCTTGGGAAAGGATGTCATTCAAATGTCACCTGAATTGGGGCTGCCTAACCCAGGCTGATGCAGTCCTTTCTTTGTAGTGTCACAGCCTTAACATTATTTTTTGACTGATTACATTGTGTGTATTGTCTATAAAGGACAAGGACTCTGTGTCCTTTATTATTGTCACTAATAAATGAGGACAGTGCCTGAGCAGAGTTGAATATCCTTGAATTAAAGAGGCTAGAAACTGATAACTTGAGATCATGATGAGTTATGAAGGAAAAGGTCAACCAATATTCATAAGGCTATGATTTCCAAGGAAGATATATAACTCACAACCAAGAAATAGTTGTTGGGCTCTTACAAGGTGCAGAGTCTTACCAAACACCACGCACCATTGTCACATCCAACCTAATAGTTCTAAACACTCTTTCTTCTGACTTGTACATGGGGAAACTGAGGCAAGAGCATTTCAAGTGTTTGCTTTAGTTAGAAGTGCCCAAAATCATCATCCTGAGTGAGGTAACACAATCACAAAGGAACTCACACAATATGTACTCACTGATAAGTGGATATTAGCCCAAAACTTAGGATACCCAAGATATAAGATACAATTTGCTAAACACATGAAACTCAAGAAGAATGAAGACTGAAGTGTGGACACTATGTCCCTCCTTAGAATTGGGAACAAAACACCCATGGAAGGAGTTACAGAGACAAAGTTTGGAGCTGTGACGAAAGGATGGACCATCTAGAGACTGCCATATCCAGGGATCCACCCCATAATCAGCTTCCAAACGCTGACACCATTGCATACACTATCAAGAATTTGCTAAAAGGACCCAGATATAGCTGTCTCTTGTGAGACAATGCAGGGGCCTAGCAAACAGAAGTGGATGCTCACAGTCAGCTAGTGGATGGATCACAGGGCTCCCAATGGAGGAGCTAGAGAAAGTACCCAAGGAGCTAAAGGGATCTGCAACCCTGTAGGTGGAACAACAATATGAACTAACCAGTACCCCAGAGCTCTTGACTCTAGCTGCATATGTATCAAAAGATGGCCTAGTCGGCCATCACTGGAAAGAGAGGCCCATTGGACACGCAAACTTTATATGCCCCAGTACAGGGGAACACCAGGACCAAAAAATGGGAATGGGTGGGTAGGGAAGTGGGGGGGAGGGTATGGGGGACTTTTGGAATAGCATTGGAAATGTAATTGAGGAAAATATGTAATAAAAACATTAAAAAATATTTAAAAAAAAAGAAGTGCCCAAAGCCTAGTGATGTGATGTGGAAGGCAGAGGAGGATCTCTCTGCTTTGGGCAGCATGGAGCCTCTATTGATCAAGAGCTCTGAGCTCATCCTTCTAAACACAACAGACCTATCCATCCTGCCCTCTTCTTTCTCTTCTGTGTTCTTACAGGATCTTTTGGCTAGGTTGAGTTGGGACTCCAGGAGACTTCACTTTAAGGAGACTTTTAAAAGTATCTATCTTCTTGGAGAGGTCACTTCTACTTCAAAGAATTTCAAGAGTAGCCCATTAGAGCCACTCCAGGTCATGCTTGTGGAGCTGGCATGAACCAAGGGTGTGGAGTGGCATGAGGGGTGCCCACTAAGGCACTGGCTTTTCTGCTTGGCATCAACAGTGAATTCACTGCCCCATTATGGCTTTCTCCTTGGGAATTTCTGTAAAGCAGATATTTCATTTGCCTTGTGGTTTCATAGTTACATATGATGGGCGCTAATGGACTTTGCAGTGCGCCAACCTCTCTCCTTCCCCACCAAATCACAGGAAATAGCTAACACGATATACCCTAAGGTTTTACAATGTTCTTGCTTCTTCTCTAACATTATTGTAGGATCTGTTTCTGGTGACCAGGAAAGAAAAGAACGATTTTCCCAATACTGTTTAACAGCACAGATATTTTAAAAGGCTGAGCACATTGCGCTTAATGTTGGCCATGCTTTAACTGATCCTTTGAAATGGTGATGGTGGGAATATGGCTGAAAAATTAAACTCAGTTTACTTTAGAATCATATTATCCCAGACAGGCTACTATAGCCATAAGACCTGCTTGTCTCTAGCTGTGTCTCTGGGAGGACAGACTTCTGTCCTCCTTTAGGGAACACATTTCCTTGGTTTCCCTACTCCTTCTAGATAAATTTTTATACCACAGTGATTAGAAACTAATCTTTCCCAGGTGACTGTGGACCAGAGTGGATGCGGCATGCTTGACCACTTGGAGAATAATAGGTGGTTGTGGAGACAGGCACAAGTTCTAGAGAAAAAGAATCCACCCATCTATTCATCCACCCGGGGGTCAGAAATAAACAACGCAAAGCAAACAAACACATACAGGCTCTTCCTAAAAGCTTACTATCAGTAAGGCAAGGACACTGAGCTGTATGAGATCCAAGGATCACAGGGCAGAAATATTGCCATTAAAGAGAACATACAATTTTTTAGTTTATAATAAAAATAACCATTTATGTTTCTCACACATATACATATAGATAATATAAGGTTGGAAGCACTAAGTATGACGGGAAAGGTATAACAAGAAAAGGATGAAGTATTTCAGAGAAAGAAGCTATTTCTATGACTTGGAAAACTAGGAATGATTTCTCTGAGGTGGTGTTGGAATAATGCTTAAACAATGAGCTAATGGCACCCGAAAGAGTCTAATTTGAGTCCTGGCTCCCCTGACTAGTAGCTGTGTGGTATTAGGTAAGTTATTTACACCCTCTAAACCCATCATGCTGTCTCCAAATTGGGACAATGGTCTCTGCCCTGCAGGCATGTGGCACAGAGACCAGGCAGGATCTGGTTCCTCAACAGAGTGTCTGGTGGGAAACAAAGGCTCATGCCTGCCGTGACAGCTGCCTCTGTTTTGTGGTAACTGTTATTAGAGAATGCTAAGAAATGTTCTACTAAGGAAGGCCATGTAGTATAGAGATGCTCTCAGATGCACGGAGGGTACAAAAAGCTGATAGAGTTGGAGGACACCACAGTGTTCCAAGTGAGAATGAAGGAAGCAGGGGTCGGGTTTCTGTGTGATGGAGAGTAGCCGTATGGTGGGTGGCAGTGGATTGTGTCATCCCGTCTAAGGACCAAGAGCTTGGTGTTTCCTATTGAAGAGGGCAAGGAGACAACTAAAGAAAAATAAACATGAGTTACAGGGGAAAGGGCACAAAGTCTGCTTTGCATTAGTGGAAATGAAATGGGCGGAAAACATTTGGTTGTTTGATCATGAGAAGAGCTATTTTAAAAGTTCCAGGTTTGCATGCTCTCCAGAATGGTTATTCTTAGTAATAATGCCAGGAAGTCATGTGATGGAGGAAATAAAAAAGATGCAACTGGGACTCGGAAGATGTGACCTCAGTCTTGATTTCACCAGGCACAGCTACATGAACGAGAAAACCCTCCTCAAGTTTTCAGCCTCTCTTGCCTCATGTGCAATTTAGGTTGATGCTGCTGCCTGAGGATTTAGAAGGGGTGCAGGGCCAAGTGACATCCAGGATGTAAATGATTGGGGCAGCATGAGAACCATACAGCAGTGCAGAAAGTACTGGATGCAGGCAGAGGGCAACTGAGAGGTGAAGTCAGGAAATTACATTGTAGCCTAGTGAGGGTTTTCATTTGGATGTGCGTTCTAGCTGGTCCCTGCCTGTCTTTGGAGGACAACTTGTGTGCTGTGACGTGTTAACTCTACAGGTTCATGTTTTGAATGTTTGGTCCCCACTTTATGGCATTATTTCAAAGCTCAAGGAGACTGTAGGAGCTGGGGTCTGGCTGGTGGAAGCTGTCATGGTCGCACAGAAACTTCTGAAGAGGATACCCTCCCTGGGGCTAGTCTGATTCTCTACCTCCGGGTCTCTTCTAAGGCCAGAGCTGCTCCTAAGGAACCAATGTCAAGTGAAACTGTGAACTCCAACAATCTCTTCCTTGCTTTATCTTTTGGGACAAGTATTTTGACATAGAAATGACCAAGCAGCCGATGTAATCTCTGAGGGCATTTCAATACCGTATGCTTTAAATTTTTGGAAATCCAACAAGAGCATTGTAAGTGAGGTCTAGACCAACTTCTCCCAACTGACTGTTGCCACACTGTGTTACTGGCTACAATTGCCTGGTGTCTATGACTGTGATGGAGCCAAGAAGGATTTGCTAAGGCAAAGAGGGGAGGCAGAACTTATACATGAATAATAAATTCCTACCAAGGGACACATACACCATACCACTCCACACCACCACTGCATAGCACACCACACATACACCATACCACACTATACCACAGCACACCAAAGTATGCCACGCCTCACCATGCCACAGCACAGCACACTACACCACACCACACCACACCACACACACCATACGCATCATACCACATCACACTCCTCCACACCACACGATAGCATACCATGCCACAGTACAGCACACCACATACACACACACACCATACCACATACACCACACCATACACACCACACACAGCACATCACATACACCACAGCACGGCACACCACATACACCACAGCACAGCACAGCACACACACCACACACACCACATATACCACACCATACATACTCTACCACCCCACACCACAGAGCTCCGTGTGCAAATACATCTTCAACTGGTGAAGTACGTGCTACAAACTTCACAAGCTCTCAGTGTTCTTTTTACTAATTGGGAATTCTAGTTGTCTTTGGATATTATTATAAATTTTCTATGACCATATAAAAGTTTCAAATTAAAAATGCATGCTGACATTTGTTGTTTTGCAACACACTTTGTTAATATTATAACAAAAGTGGATATTGCTATGTTGAAAATTTGGGGCATGCCATGATTTCTTTTCCTAGTAAAGACAAATCACATTGCACTCATTTAAGACTATTATGTCTTGCACTCAATGTGCAAGTTTGCATTTTAAATGAGTCCATGAGTATATCCTCACCAGCATTAGTTAATGAGGAAATGCAGATTAAACCTGCAACAAGACCTCACTATTCAATGCCATACTTAAATTAAAAAGACCGACCCTTACCAAGTACTGGCAAGGCCATGCAACATCTGGAGTTCTCGTACAGTTGTGGAGGGAGTATATCATTGTACAGCCACACTGGAGAACAGTTGGCAATTAAATTTAATGTAGTTACTGAATGACTCAGCCATTTTACTCCTAGGCATTTATTCACATTTATTCAGGAGGGGTGGAACCATATGTCCACGGAAAGACATTAGAAGAACACTTACAGTACCTTTATCTCTGCTATGTCCAAGAGAAAGAATCCAAATGTTTATTAGCAAGTAAATGGATAAAAATGAGCTATGGCCACACAATGGAATATTACTCAACAATAAAAAGGAATAAACCACTGAAAAAGTACAAGAATGGATATCAAAATGTGATTTTGTTCACATAGAACTCTAGGAAATGCCAAGTAAGGTATTATGACAGAAAGACAAGTTGTTGCCTGGGCATGGGACAGAGACTGCAAGGGAGAGATGTCATAGGAATTTCTTTAGGAGGTACAGCAACTTATTCACGGTGGTAATGATTGTACAAATATAACATATTTCAGGTAAAATCATACCTACACATGTATATGTATATACGGTGTACAATGTATTAAGTAAAGATGGTAAAACACACACACACACACACACACACACACACACACACTTTCCCATCAAAGTTTCAAACCACAGCTTTGCCTCTCACTATTAGTGTTTGTTCAGACAACTACTTAAAAATTTTTGAGTGTCAGCAGTCGATGGGTGTAGCAGGTGATGCCTACTTCAGAGTGCTGTCCTAGAGGAAAGTTCTAGGACAACCCTTTGGACATAGTTAACACTCAGTTGCTGATGGTTGCTGGTAATGGTTGTAGAGTGAGGATTTCATCCGCTTGAGAGAGATTTTAGGGATATTTTGCACCAATGCCTTTCCTGTTGTTTTTGGAGTCATAGCACATGTCCTGTAGCTATGATCTATGAACACTTGAATAAAAGTACCACCACTGTCACCTTATTGTACACCTGCTAACAATATAAGCATTCAATTGCAGCTACTCTTTCCTTCAGTAAAATCAGACTCTGTGGGTGAGGACAGCATCTTAAATCTCCCAGTCAACTGAGACATCCAGGGATAACTCTGTGCTACTCTATGGTGTCCATAGACCAGGAGCATCCCATGATGTAGGAGATTCTTAGATGTGAAGCTTCTGACTCTGCGTTAGAATTGCTACACTAGAAGCTATACTGGAGTAAGAATTCTGCTTGGCCACGCACACAAAGAAAATGGACATCTACCAAGTGGGATGGTCTCTCGGAGTTTCTTTTATCTAATGTTATGTCACATATTTGAATGTTATGAGTAGCATTGAGTTCCATTGCAGATCTTATTATTGGAAGGAATCAAGGAAGCCAGGAAATTACTCCTTAGAGAGACAAAGAGGCAGGCAAGCCAGAGAGAACACGCAAGTGCATATGCTTGCTTCTTACAACAGAAGGCCCTTCATTAGCACTTCATAAAATGGTGATTTGGGATGATTGAGGACAAATTGATGCTAACTGAAACTTTGGATTTAAATACTTTTCAAGAAGCTCCCTTGAGGTCATTTATTTTCAAGCACTTTCCAAATAAGGCAATTAACTTGAGCATCTTTCTCGGAGAAGCCTGGTTTATTAGTCAGGTCTGAGTGTGGGTTGTGTGTTACTGTTTACTAGTTGCCCTTATGCTGGGCTTTGTGCACGAGCTTTGCTGCACTGACACACTTAGTGAGCACTCACATTAAGCCTGTAGACACTTTTCATCCAAAAACCCATGTCTGCAAAGGGCATGGGTGTGCAAGCCCTGAATTCTTTCTAAAGGTCACAAATGGGAAGCTTGAGATTTAAACCCATGCTGTTTAATCAAAGCTGTGGGTGCTGAGTCTAGGGAAGCAAAGATTGAAGAGTCTGCTGTTGGTAATGATGGGTTTGAGTCTTGACTTTATGTTTACATGGATGGGTGGATGGATGGATGAATGAATGAATGAATGAATGAATAAAAGACACTGTTGCATAGAACATCACCATGAGACAAAAGGTCTAGAATGTTCTAATGAGTAACAGAGATGAGGAAGCCAATCTGGAAATCAAGAAGGGCATCCTGGTGGCACTCAGCCCCTAACTTGGGGGGTTGGAGTAGGGGTGGAGGACTAATGAGCGGGGCAGCAGGCTAGGAGGAGGTTACAGGGGAAATGAAGGTATTGATCACAAACATTCCAGCTATGTGTCTTTGCCCCTATTGTGTGGCAACATGCATTGCGTTTGGCCTCTGTTGGACACATAGGTCTTAACAAATGGTAGATTATCATTGTTATCAACATGATGCTTACTATATATATTTTTTAATCAAATGAGAGCCTTTGCAGGGAGCAGCTGCCTCATCCATGGTCATACCATTATCTTCCAGTTACTTCAAATGAAAGACCGGTTCTACACAGCCCCATCCCAGGACTCTACAGCAAAGGCTGTAAGTCACCTTTTTACAATTCCTCTTCTGCATTCTTTTTTGTTATCTAGCTTGAGGCTAATATTACTTTACTTTTGAGATATATTTTAATTTAAAACAAGAAATACACTTTTTTTGAAAAAATAGAAAAATACATACAGGCAAAATAAGGAAAGCTTTTGAAGATGCCAACCCTCGGATAATTTGTCATAGGATAGCATCACACATAATGTGGATATGGCCATCTTTGCCTGTTCACCTTTTTGTCTATACTTTATCACTAGAACCTAATTTTAAATCAGGACTAGCAAAGCTGTTTGTCCCTAGTCTTGTCCATGAAGCCACTACTAGATTCAGGGGCTTTGGGGTGTCCCTTGGAGAAAAAGACCTGATGAATGGTGACCATTGCCTTTCGAGGTTTACATCAATCTTCTCCTGAGACCAAATCTGCTCTGAGGTATCTCAGAGTGATACTGAAAATGATTCTTGAGAAACCTACCTAGAGTAAAAATGCCTCAAGCCACTTCAAATCTGCACATGCCCCAGGATTCATTCTTGAGTAGCCTCCAGGTCCAGGGTCAGAAATGCCAAGAGTCGAGAGCTCTCTATTGAGTAGGAAAACTTCTAGAGAACTTCAGTTATGAGTCTAGATTCTTCATCCTTAGGATGAAGTCTGGGCGATGTGACATTTTGCCATCAAGATATAAAACCAGTGCTGGCCAGTCAATTCAGTTATCAGAGATACCAGCACCGACAAAAAGCCTGGCCATGCCCACCAAACATGTCTACTTTCTCTAGAAGTTAAGAAGGTAGAGAAGGGATGAATCAGAACATGGTGGAGCCTGATGCTGGAGACATCCCACCTCTGCCCCCTAAGGCAACATGCACACTGATGGGCGGATTCTTCATGAACCGATGGAAGATGAGCATTTTGAAGACCTCAGGTCTTCTTGGCTTCTAAGGATCTTGAACCCTGTGAGCTGTGTTCAAATTCCTTTTGAGAAGAGAGAAACAGAGCTGCTGCTGCTGCTGCTGCTGCGCTATTAGGAGAGAGAGAGAGAGAGAAAGAGAGAGAGAGAGAGAGAGAGAGAGAGAGAGAGAGAGAGAGACCATCTCCAGACAGTTCCTTGAAGAAATCCCTCAGTAATTAAGGAGATGGCTATGCTTTTTTCTGGATTGCACAGTACCTCCCAACCCCTACAAGGCTTTTGATTGAACAACAACAACAACAAAACAAAAACAAAAAACCAATGACGGGAGGCAATGGAATCGCACAGCCCAATAGAATTCCTTTTTTTTTTTTTTTACTTTTTATTAGGTATTTTCCTCATTTACATTTCCAATGCTATCCCAAAAGTCCCCCATACCCTCCCACCCACTCCCCTATGCACGTACTCCCACTTTTATGGCCCTGGCGTTCCCCTTTACTGGGGCATATAAAGTTTGCATGTCCAATGGGCCTCTCTTTCCAGTGATGTCCGACTAGGTCATCTTTTGATACATATGCAGCTAGAGACAAGAGTTCCGGGGTACTGGTTAGTTCATAATGTTGTACCTACAGGGTTGCAGATCTCTTTAGCTCCTTGGATACTTTCTCTAGCTCCACTATTGGGGGGCCTGTGATCCATCCAATAGCTGACTGTGAGCATCCACTTCTGTGTTTGCTAGGCCCAGGCCTAGTCTCACAAGAGACAGCTATCAGGGTCCTTTCAGCCAACGCTTGCTAGTGTATGCAAGGGTGTCATCGTTTGAAGGCTAATTATGAGATGGATCCCTGGATATTTCAGTCTCTAGATGGTCCATCCTTTTGTCTCAGCTCCAAACTTTGTCTCTGTAACTCATTCCATGGGTAATTGTTTCCAATTCTAAGAAGGGACAAAGTGTCCACACTTTGGTCTTTGTTTTTCAGTTTCATGTGTTTTGCAAATTGTATCTTATATCTCGCTATACTAAGTTTCTGGGCTAATATCCACTTATCAGTGAGTACATATCATTTGAGTTCTTTTGTGATTGTGTTACCTCACTCAGGATGATGCCCTCCAGGTCCAACCATTTGCCTAGGAATTTCATAAATTCATTCTTTTTAATAGCTGAGTAGTACTCCATTGTGTAAATGTACCACATTTTTTGTATCCATTCCTCTGTTGAGGGACATCTGGGTTCTTTCCAGCTTCTGGCTATTATAAATAAGGCTGCTATGAACATAGTGGAGCATGTGTCCTTCTTACAGGTTGGGACATCTTCAGGTATACCAGAAGAGGTATTGCTGGATCCTCCGGTAGTACTATGTCCAATTTTCTGAGGAACCGCCACACTGATTTCCAGAGTAGTTGTACAAGCTTGCAATCCCACCAAAAATGGAGGAGTGTTCCTCTTTCTCCACATCCTCGCCAGCATCTGCTGTCACCTGAATTTTTGATCTTAGCCATTCTGAATGGTGTGAGATGAAATCTCAGGGTTGTTTTGATTTGCATTTCCCTGATGATTAAGGATGTTGAACATTTTTTCAGGTGCTTCTCTGCCATTCAGTATTCCTCAGGTGAGAATTCTTTGTTTAGCTCTGAGACCCATTTTTTAATGGGGTTATTTGATTTTCTGGAGTCCACCCTCTTGAGTTCTTTATATATATTGGGTATTAGTCCCCTATCTGATTTAAGATAGGTAAAGATTCTTTCCCAATCTGTTGGTGGCCTTTTTGTCTTATTGACAGTGTCTTTTGCCTTGCAGAAGCTTTGCAGTTTCATGAGGTCCCATTTGTCAATCCTCGATCTTACAGCACAAGCCATTGCTGTTCTATTCAGGAATTTTTCCCCTGTACCCATATCTTCGAGGCTTTTCCCCACTTCTCCTCTATAAGTTTCAGTGTCTCTGGTTTTATGTGAAGTTCCTTGATCCACTTAGATTTGACCTTAGTACAAGGAGATAGGAATGGATTGATTCACATTCTTCTACATGATAACAACCAGTTGTGCCATCACCATTTGTTGAAAATGCTGTCTTTTTTTCTACTGGATGGTTTTAGCTCCCTTGTCAAAGATCAAGTGACCATAGGTATGTGGGTTCATTTCTGGGTCTTCAATTCTATTCCATTGGTCTACTTGTCTGTCACTATACCAGTACCATGCAGTTTTTATCACAATTGCTCTGTAGTAAAGCTTTAGGTCAGGCATGGTGATTCCACCAGAGGTACTTTTATCCTTGAGAAGAGTTTTTTCTATCCTAGGTTTTTTGTTATTCCAGATGAATTTGCAGATTGCTCTTTCTAATTCATTGAAGAATTGAGTTGGAATTTTGATGGGGATTGCATTGAATCTGTAGATTGCTTTTGGCAAGATAGCCATTTTTACAATGTTGATCCTACCAATCCATGAGCATGGGAGATCTTTCCAACTTCTGAGATCTTCTTTAATTTCTTTCTTCAGAGACTTGAAGATTTTATCATACAGAACTTTCACCTCCTTAGTCAGAGTCATGCCAAGATATTTTATATTATTTGTGACTATTGAGAAGGGTGTTGTTTCCCTAATTTCTTTCTCAGCCTGTTTATTCTTTGTGTAGAGAAAGGCCATAGACTTGTTTGAGTTAATTTTATATCCAGCTACTTCACCAAAGCTGTTTATCAGGTTTAGGAGTTCTCTGGTGGAATTTTTAGGGTCACTTATATCATCTGCAAAAAGTGATATTTTGACTTCATCTTTTCCAATTTGTATCTCCTTGATCTCCTTTTGTTGTCGAATTGCTCTGGCTAGGACTTCAAGTACTATGTTGAATAGGTAGGGAGAAAGTAGGCAGCCTTGTCTAGTCCCTGATTTTAGTGGGATTGCTTCCAGCTTCTCACCATTTACTTTGATGTTGGCTACTGGTTTGCTGTAGATTGCTTTTATCATGTTTAGGTATGGGCCTTGAATTCCTGATATTTCCAAGAGTTTTATCATGAATGGGTGTTGGATCTTGTCGAATGCTTTCTCCGCATCTAACGAGATGATCATGTGGTTTTTGCCGTTGAGTTTGTTTATATAATGGATTATGTTGATAGATTTCCGTATATTAAACCATCCCTGCATCCCTGGAATAAAATCTACTTGGTCAGGATGGATGATTGCTTTAATGTGTTCTTGGATTCGGTTAGGGAGAATTTTATTGAGGATTTTTGCATCTATATTCATAAGGGAAATTGGTCTGAAGTTCTCTATCTTTGTTGGATCTTTCTGTGGTTTAGGTATCAGAGTAATTGTGGCTTCATAGAATGAGTTGGGTAGAGTACCTTCTGCTTCTATTTTGTGGAATAGTTTGTGCAGAACTGGAATTAGATCTTCTTTGAAGGTCTGGTAGAACTCTGCACTAAACCCATCTGGTCCTGGGCTTTTCTTGGCTGGGAGACTATTAATGACTGCTTTTATTTCTCTAGGGGATATGGGACTGTTTAGATCGTTAACTTGATCCTGATTTAACTTTGGTATCTGGTATCTGTCTAGAAATTTGTCCATTTTGTCCAGGTTTTCCAGTTTTGTTGAGTATAGCCTTTTGTAGAAGGATCTTATGGTGTTTTGGATTTCTTCAGGATCTGTTGTTATGTCTCCCTTTTAATTTCTGATTTTGTTAATTAGGATGTTGTCCCTGTGCCCTCTAGTGAGTCTAGCTAAGGGTTTATCTATCTTGTTGATTTTCTCAAAGAACCAACTCCGAGTTTGGTTAATTCTTTGAATAGTTCTTCTTGTTTCCACTTGGTTGATTTCACCCCTGAGTTTGATTATTTCCTGCCATCTACTTCTCTTGGGTGAATTTTTTTCCTTTTTTTCTAGAGCTTTTAGATGTGTTGTCAAGCTGCTAGTGTGTGCTCTCTCCAGTTTCTTCTTGGAGGCACTCAGAGCTATGAGTTTCCCTCTCAGAAATGCTTTCATTGTGTCCCAAGGGTTTGGGTATGTTGTTGCTTCATTTTCATTAAACTCTTAAAAAGTCTTTAATTTATTTCTTTATTCCTTCCTTGACCAAGGTATCATTGATCAGAGTGTTGTTCAGTTTCCATGCGAATGTTGGCTTTCCATTTTTTATGTTGTTATTGAAGATCAGCCTTAGTCCATGGTGGTCTGATAGGATACATGGGACAATTTCAATATTTTTGTATCTGTTGAGGCCTGTTTTGTGACCAATTATATGGTCAATTTTGGAGAAGGACCCGTGAGGTGCTGAGAAGAAGGTATATCCTTTTGTTTTAGGATAAAATGTTCTGTAGATATCTGTTAAGCCCATTTGTTTTATAACTTCTGTTAGTTTCACTGTGTCCCTGCTTAGTTTCTGTTTCCATGATCTGTCCATTGATGAAAGTGGTTGAAAGTGTTGAAGTCTCCCACTATTATTGTGTGAGGTGCAATGTCTGCTTTGAGCTTTACTAAAGTGTCTTTAATGAATGTGGCTGCCCTTGCATTTGGAGCATAGATGTTCAGAATTGAGAGTTCCTCTTGGAGGATTTTACCTTTGATGAGTATGAAGTGTCCCTCCTTGTCTTTTTTGATAACTTTGGGTTGGAAGTCGATTTTATTTGATATTAGAATGGCTACTCCAGCTTGTTTCTTCAGACCACTTGCTTGGAAAATTGTTTTCCAGCCTTTCACTCTGAGGTAGTGTCTGTCTTTTTCCCTGAGATGGGTTTCCTGTAAGCAGCAGAATGTTGGGACCTGTTTGTGTAGCCAGTCTGTTAGTATATGTCTTTTTATTGGGGAATTGAGTCCATTGATATTAAGAGATATTAAGGAAAAGTAATTGTTGCTTCCTTTTATTTTTGTTGTTAGAGTTGGCATTCTGTTCTTGTGGCTGTCTTCTTTTTGGTTTGTTGAGGGATTACTTTCTTGCTTTTTCTACGGTGTGATTTCCGTCCTTGTATTGTGTTTTTTTTTTTTTTTTTTTTTTTTCTGTTATTATCCTTTGAAGGGCTGGATTCGTGGAAAGATAATGTGTGAATTTGGTTTTGTCGTGGAATACTTTGGTTTCTCCATCTATGGTAATTGAGAGTTTTGCCCGGTATAGTAGCCTGGGCTGGCATTTGTGTTCTTTTAGTGTCTGTATAACATCTGTCTGCCTCTTCTGGCTTTCATAGTCTCTGGTAAAAAGTCTGGTGTAATTCTGATAGGCCTGCCTTTATATGTTACTTGACCTTTCTCCCTTACTGCTTTTAATATTCTATCTTTATTTAGTGCATTTGTTGTTCTGATTATTATGTGTTGGGAGGAATTTCTTTTCTGGTCCAGTCTATTTGGAGTTATGTAGGCTTCTTGTATGTTCATGGGCATGTCTTTCTTTAGGTTTGGGAAGTTTTCTTCTATAATTTTGCTGAAGATATTTGCTGGCACTTTAAGTTGAAAATCTTCATTCTCATCAACTCCTATTATCCGTAGGTTTGGTCTTCTCATTGTGTCCTGGATTTCCTGGATGTTTTGAGTTAGAATCATTTTGCGTTTTATATTTTCTTTGATTGTTGTGCCGATGTTCTCTATGGAATCTTCTGCACCTGAGATTCTCTCTTCCATCTCTTGTATTCTGTTGCTGATGCTCGCATCTATGGTTCCAGATTTCTTTCCTAGGGTTTCTATCTCCAGTGTTGCCTCACTTTGGGTTTTCTTTATTGTGTCTACTTCCCTTTTTAGGTCCAGTATAGTTTTGTTCATTTCCATCACCTGTTTGGATGTGTTTTCCTGTTTTTCTTTAAGGACTTGTAACTCTTTAGCAGTGTTCTCCTGTATTTCTTTAAGTGAGTTATTAAAGTCCTTATTGATGTCCTCTACCATCATCATGAGTCTAGCTTTTCGGTTGTGTTGGGGTGCCCAGGACTAGGTGGGGTGGGAGTGCTGTGTTCTGATGATGGTGAGTGGTCTTGATTTCTCTTAGTAGGATCCTTAAGTTTGCCTTTTGCCATTTGGTAATCTCTGGAGCTACTTGTTATAGTTGTCTCTGATTAGAGCTTGTTCCTCAGGTGATTCTGTTAGCCTCTATCAGCAGACCTGGGAGACTAGCTCTCTCCTTTGAGTTTCAGTGGTCAGAGCACTCTCTGCAGGCAAGCTCTCCTCTTACAGGAAAGGTGCACAGATATCTGGCCTTAGGACCTCCCTCCTGGCTGAAGAGGAAGGCCCAAAACAGGACCTGTCCTGAAGCTGAGTTGCTTTGGCCTGTTCCAGAAGCTGTTAGCTTCTGTATTCTACACTCTCACCTGTGCAGAATACTCTTGGAGGAGTCCTGGAACCAAGATGTCTGCAGCTGATGCTCAGGCAAAGTGCTCCTGGCCCGGGTGGACCCCTATCCTCTAGCCGGGAAAGTGGCCGGATGTCTGGGGCTCGAAAAGGGGGCTGCCTTAGAAGCTCTGTGGCTCCCGCCTGTCCCAGAAGCTTTTAGCTTCTGTATTCCGTACTCTTACCTGTGCAGAATACACTCGGCGGGGTCCCGGAACCAAGATGTCTGCTGCTGATGCTCAGGCAATGTGCTCCCGGGCAGACGGATCCCTATCCTCTGGCTGGGAGAGTGGCCGGATGTCTGGGGCCTGTGTTCCAATAGAATTCTTGTAGTCAACACTCTTTTTATAGCATACCACCAGCCAAAATGTTTACATATAAATTTTGTAAAAAAAAAAAAAAAAAAACCACAAACTTTTGTGCAAAAAGTAATATTAGAGATGGCAGCCTCATTAAAAAAATAAACAAAATATTTGTATAGATACTTTATGACTACGTATTCCTACCTTGTGGGTAATAAATATCTGATCTCAGCTTCATTAATTGTCACAAAATGCAAATGAATATAATGAAATATTACTGCACACCCACCAACATGGCTAAATTGACTATGTGTTTTTCAGGTGAACATGTGTTCACCTGTTTACCACATATCATGGAAGTATATCTTATGATCATTGGAAGACCCAAGATTGATCATAGGTATATCACTAAAAAATATGTAATATTTTTATTGATCCTTTGATAATTTTAGATATTTATACAATGTGTATTGATTATATTCATCCCTGCACTCCCTAAATCCCTTCAGATTTATCTCCGGCCTTTCTACCTCTCCACCCTCCCAACTCTTTCTCTCTCTTTCTCTTATTTCCTTCCTCCCTCCCTTCCTTCTTCCCTCCTTCCCTTCCACCCTCCCTTCCTTCCTTCCTTCCTGCCTTTCTTCCTTTCTTCCTTCCTTCCTTCCTTCCTTCCTTCCTTCCTTCCTTCCTTTCTCCCCCCCCCCCTTTTAAAAAATAACCTATGGAGCCCATTTGCACTGCCCATGAACTCCTGGGTATGGGGTGGGAGTCACACCCTTAAATAAAAGTTACCCCCTCCATCCCAGAAGCTATCAATTGTGACTAGCATTCAGTTGGGGTAGAGGCTCATGAGCTGCTCACCCTTCTGAGCTAGAATAGTGACTGGCTTTCTCTCATGCAAGTTTCATGCAGGAAACCACGGCTGTGTGAGCTCATGAGTGAAGCAGGCCAGTTACATCCAGAAGATTCCAGTTTGCTTCAGTCCTTCCTAAGCTCTGCCTATTAATATCTTTCTGCCTCTTTTTCTAAGATGGTACCTGAGCCTTGGGGGAGAGAGCACTCCATCGATGCCTTCTGCACCTTAACCACCTGTGGGGTTTTACATTAACCACCATCCACTAAGTGCACACTTTACTGTCCACAAACCTGGAATCAACTAAACTGGTGCAATGAACTACTACACAGCAATGTAAAAGAACAGACTACTGTGCCTTATAACAGATGCCTGAGTCTCAGAGATATTATATTGAACAACACAAGCCAATACAAGAAAGAAAACCAAGATGTGGGGCTGTGGTACAGTTTATTGGGTTCAAAAACAGATAAATCTGGTGTTAAGAATCTGAATAATGGCTGCCTTTCAGGTGGTACTGGGAAGGCAGATGAAGGTTCTAGAATGATGATCATGTTCTAGTTCTTGCTTGATAACATCAGAATATATAGTGTTAAGACACTGGTCCATGTGCATACATGAGCAGTATACTTTCCTGTGTGCCTACCATACTTTAGCAAAATATTGAACCTTTATTTTAGACTCTTGTTGACTTTTATTTTATATGTATGGGCATTTTGCCTTTGTACATGCCAGGTGCTGTTCAAAGCCAGAAGAGGGCCTTGAATTTGATGAAACTAGAGTTACAGAGTACTGTAAGCACCCATGTGGGTACTGGGAATTAAATCTGTGTCCTCTGGAAGACAAAGTTCTCAACTGCTAAGCCTCTTTTACTTGTTTTTAAAACAAAGGTTACAGAGGGAGATGTCTGATAAACCCAAGGCTGTTTCTTCATCAAGGAGGAAGAACTGTGATATAATCAAGGACAATGGCTTTGCACTTGCATCTTTGTTTTCACAGTAAGTGTGTCATGAAAGTTCGTGCATGAACATATTAGACTAAGTGAAGCCTTGTTCTTCAAGGTGATCATGTTGTGAATCATTTGAAGAAGGTCCTTGCTCTGTGATTCATCTTGTTTATGAATGAAGACATTTACTCATTAAGGGTTGCTTCCAGCAAGGTGTACCTGAGCTGATACAAACGAGCCATTCGCTTTTGCTCTGTTATTAATTAATTAATTAATATCAAGTCAACCTGCATCCTCAAATAACATCTGAATTCACGTCTGTCTGAGTTTTGCAGGGCTGCCAGAACAAATAGCTTAACATAATACACTTTCATGGTTCTTGGAGGTCACAAGGCTGATAGCAAGCAATTGACAAGGGCATACTCCCTGTCCTAAGACAGTCTGTGACCTCTTCCCTTTCTGACATTTTCCAGTTTTTCTTGGCTGCTGGCAATTTAACTTCAGTCCCTTCCTATGTCTTCCTCTGGGTTTTCTCCCTTCTGTGTGTCTTAGTGTACCCTCTGCTTTCTAAAACAAGGGGCATACTAAATCCAAGATTGTTATTATCTCAAGACCTTTAACTCATTCTGACTGCAAACACCCCATTTCTAGAAAGCCTACATTTCGAGTTTCTGGGTAAATATGGATACAGGAGAAGAGTGATCCTTGTTTACCTCATATGGACAGGGATGCTGGGCTAAGCACACAATAGTCCTGTGCTGCTTGCTTCTTGCTATAGGCTATCCATTACTTCAGAGCCAGGAATCAAAGACCTTAGCAGTTATTAAGATGCAACTATTTGCTGAGCCTTTTATCATTTATTCCTCTCAAAAACTGTGTTATTTTACTTTTTTCTTTGAGACAAGATCTCGTTGTATAGACCAGACTGGCCTTGAACTCACAGAGATCTACCTGCGTTGGCTGGGATTAAAGGCGTGCACCATCACACTAAGTGACCCCACTAATTTACAGACCTATCGTCTGTGGTTGCACAGAGAAGTTAAGTAACTTTGTCACAGTCACACAGGTAGTGAGCAATTGAGCAGACATCCTTTCTTTAAAAATCACCATGTGGGGATCTGGGAATACAGTCCAGCTGTCAAGGTGCTTGCCTTAAAAGCATGAGAATCTCAGTTTGGTTTCTAGAAGTCACATAAAAGTGGTTGGCAGGTGGCATGTGCCTATAATCACAGCAATATGGGAGTAATGGAGACAGGAAGACTCCCGAGGTTTGTGGCCATCCAGCCTAGTCTAATTGGTCAGCTTCTGGTCAATGAGAGACTGTCCTCAAAGAAAGCTAATAGCATTCTTGAGGGTAAAACTTAATATTGTCCTTTGGCTTACACACACACACACACACACACACACACACACACACAAACACACACACTCTGATTGGATACTACTACAATAACTGCTTGTTCACTATTTACCAGGCCTCGAAGGAGATCATAAAATTAGAACTAGACCAAGAACCTGCCTCTGAGAAGGTCCTGACTAAGAACATTAGAAACAAACATTTTGTTAATTTAGTAGTATGTAATGAAAACATTCCACCGTGTGCAAGGCATGGCCTTAAGCACTGGTGAGATGTGAGCAAACATATATATGGAAACATGTGGCCAAGTGGGAGGCACATGATGATAAGTGAGAAGGGCATATTAATGAATTAATATCAAGTCAACCTGCATCCTCAAATAACATCTGAATTCACCACTGTCTGAGTTCTGCAGGGCTGCCAGAACAAAGAGCTTAGCATAATACACTTTCATAGCTCGTGGAAGTCACAAGTCTGAAATAGACAGATGTAGCTCAGGGTAAATATTCTGGAGTGTAACCTTGGACATCAATCACAGTTAGGTATGAGACTTTCTGCACAAGTAGCAGTTTCATACTCACCTTTGAGAGCGGAAGCATGCATAGGTCCATGAGCTGATAGGAACCCCAGACAAGGTATTTGGAAGGGTATCTATAAAAAGGGAATACTAGTAACTGTTGACATGGCAAGTTGTTTCACCAATTTAATTGGTTAATACACTTAAAGGTGTTCTTTTCGATTTCTCAAGGATTTTGTAGTGTGCCTAGCACATAATGGGCCAGTGGCTAACATTATTATTAGAGATTGACGAGGATGAAGCGGTGGGTGGTTGCTAGGGTCCCCAGCTCTCCATCCTTCAAACACCAGCGACTGGAGCCCCCTTTGCCGTACAGAACTAGCCCCAAAGCAAACTCACAGTCGGTGCACAAAAACAGTGCTTTGCCCCAAGGAGGATGAATGCGCTGGGGTCTCTCTCTTAGAATTTTGTTCCTGTAACTCCTGTTGAGTCACAATCCTTAAACCAGCATCTCCTTTAAAAATAATTTAATTTGAAAAAAAAAATATTTTTTTGGTGTAATTATTTTGGTGTATTACCTATTGTGTGAATGTGTGATTTATGTGTGCATGTAGGTGCATGGGGTACATGTGGGTTCTTGTTCATATGTGTGTGTGTGCATGTGTGTGTGTGCATGTGTGTGTGTGCATGTGTGTGTGTGCATGTGTATGTGTGTGTGTGTGCATGTGTGTGTGTGTATGTGTGTGTGTGCACCAGAGGTCCATATCTGAGGCCTTCCTCTATGCTTTCCCATGCTGGTTAGTTTTCTGTCGACTTGAACTCAAACTAGAGATACCTGAGAAAAGGGAATCTCAACTGGAAAAAAGCCTCTCTCAGATTGCTGGCATTTTCTTGATTAACGATTGATGTGGGAGGGCCCAGACCACTGTGGGCAATGCCACCCATAAGCAGATGGTCTTTGGCTGTATAAGAAAACAAGTGGAGTGAGCCATGGAGAACAAGCCAGTAAGCAACATTCCTTTATGGCCCCTGTGCCAATTCTTGCCCTGATTTTCCCTCATGACAGACGACATATAAGCTGTAAGTTAAAACAAACCCTTTACTCCCCAAGTTGCTCTCGATCATGGTGTTTTATCCCCGTACTAGAAAGCAAACTAGGACACCTTAACTTTGTTTTGAGATAAGACTTCTCATGGAACCTGAAACTCATCTCTTTGGCTCAGCTGGCTGGCCAGTGAGTTTCAGGGGTGTATCTCTCTTTCTCATCCTATACCCCCACCACCTCCCCCTAGCACTATGGTCATAAGAACATGTCACCACTCCTAAAGATTTTTTTCCTGGGGTCTTAGATCCTACCTTAGGCTCCCATGTTTTCTTGGAAGGTACTTTTCTCACCCCCCCCATTCCTCTTTTACATGTTCTGTTCTCTAACAGTCTTTCTTGCCCCTTCAAAGCTGCTAGCTGCCCAGGGAATCTCTCCCACCCACAGCTAGTAGCAAGTTGCACGTGCAGCCATAGCTGATAGCAGCTCATTAAGTAACTGGAGGAAGTCTGAATATTGACGACGGTGGGTGCTCCCTGGGCACACCAGACAATTGCAGAGCTGATTTCTCTCTCTCTCTCTCTTTCCCCACACTGATATGATAGATTTCATTCCTGGAGAGCTCCACAGGCAAGATTTAAGTTGGTTTTTTCCTGCTGTGAGTCTGAAATAAAGTCTTCACAGATTGCCCAAGCAGGCTCAGTGAATCACTCTTACTTGCGGGGCGTGCTCTGAGCTCCTCTGCATGCAAAGGACAGCCTGATTTAGCACAAGTCTCTCTCACCTTCCATTCATCACCAGCTGCAGGCACACTGCTAGGTGGGGAAGCTCCCTTGTGGACATTCCTATCAGACTAACACCTTAGTGAAAAGCCTGTTCTCAGTGTAGCCTTTCATTGGAAGAATGTCCTTCAGGAGACAGATTGCAACATGCCAGGGACACTGGGTGGCTTCATAAGTTCCTGGGAGAGCTTTGGAGGCATCATTTCTGGAAAATAAAAAGAATGTTTCAAAGCTGATGGTTTAAAACATAAAGTTGCAGTTAGGTATTTTATGTGTATGTGGTGTGTGTGTGTGTGCGCGCACGTGCGTGCATGCATGCTCACATGCACATGCATGAATGCATACATGCATGAGTACATTCATTCATACATACATGCATGCACACGTGTATACACCGTGTGTGGGCACATGTGTCATGGCATTTGTGTAGAAATCAGAAGACATCTTGAGGGAATGGTTTCTTTCCTTCCACTCAGGAATCAAACTTAGGCTCTCTGGCTTGGTGGCAGGGCCTTAGCATCTCAGCATTCCAGCTGATGGCTTTTGATAGTGTGCAGGATTACCTTTTGCTCTGGGTTGTACAGACAAAATGCTCAGAGAGGTTAAAAAAATACGGACTTAGGGATGCTTGGCTATGGCACTTGGCTTTTTTGTTTGCTCACCCGAGATAGCTTCTCATTTATCCTAATGTGGCTTAGAGCTCATGATCTTCCTGCTGAGATTCCTGAGTGCTGAGATTACAGGTGGATGTTACTACGCCTGGTGTAATGCTGCTCTTGGTGCTGGGCAGGTTGAGTAAACTTTGTGACTCTCACTTTTTTCTTCTATAGAATAACACTAAAGTCAAGAATTATCCAGTGCTATAATTCGTATAAAATACTTATTACAGGAACAGGCCCCTAGAAAATGTTCAGAACAAGTGAGTGTTTGCTAATGTTCCTTTTGTGCTGGGGTTGGTACTGGTGTTATTTATCACTAGACTAATGGTAAACCCAACCCCATCTTTTCTCAACTTGACTCTTCTGGAAGTTTGGAGGGACTATTTGTGTGTGTGTTTGTATGTGTGTATGTGTCATGTGTGTACACAGTGTGTATTCATGTGTATAAAAATTCTGTCTGTCCTCAGGTGTCTTCTACCCTTTGTTTGATACAGGGTCAGTTACTGGCATAGAGTTTTACCACGTGATCTAGGACTAAGAATTTTCAGAGGTCTATCTATCCCCACCTCCCATCTCTGGGATAACAGGTGCTTACCACTATGCCCAGATGCCCAGATCTTTATAGGTTCTAGAAATCCAAACGTAGGTCCTAATGCTTGCAAGGCAAGCACTTTATCAACCAATCCATCTGCCCTGTCTCAGAGGGACCATCTTTTAGAACTAAGAGTTTCATATTGCTCCATCTGGACAGATGGTTAGAGAAAAGTGCCAATATGTTCTAGACAGCTATGGTTTGAATGGATCTCCTCCAACTTTAGGTGATACTGCTGTGGTCATATTAAGGGCATGGGGCTGTAAGAGGCTGCAAGAGGTTTTCATGTGTGAGGTACCTAGACCCTCATAAAAGAGGATGCATTCTGTGTTTGCCCAGCTTCCTCTTCTTTTTGCTTTGTGATCTTTTGAAGGCACTCAGAAGTTCATGTTATCTGCTGACATCTTGGCCTGTTTAGCCTGCCACATTATAAGAAAAAAAGCTTAGATCTTTATACATTTGTAAAGTCTTAGCTGCCTTATTGTAGCAGCACAACACAGACTGAGACCCAAAGCATCAGGGTACCTGGGCATGAACATACACACCTATAATCCCAGTACCTGGGAGGAAGAAGTGGCAACATTTCAAGTTCATGACCAGCCTGGTTTACATAGCCAAACCCTGGTGCAAAGAAAACAGCAAAGGCTGGGGACACAGTTCTATGGTAATGAGTTTGCTTCGGAGTCCAAGGCCCTGGGGGCTCTCAAGCAGAGGGAGTAGAAGAGGAAAGTATGTGCTTTAAAGTGACAAAATGAGTTTTGGGATTTATGATTTCTCACAAGATGCCATTTGGGATCTAGACAAGTCCTTTCTAAGCATTCTGGTTTTTTTCTTCATGCATCCTTTAGATGATCGATAAGCTTAAATAATGAGGCATCTTTTGTTCTGGATGGTACAGAAAGAGTTCTTACAGAGGTGGTTGAAAAACACAGACTTAGCCAGTCTCAAGAAAGACAAGTAGCAAATTTCATTTCATTTGTAGTTTCTAGATCTCTCTCTCTCTCTCTCTCTCTCATTCTATATGTAAAATCATGTTATATATGACATGAAAAAAGAAGTAAAATGGCCTCAGGAGACAAAGCCAGGGACAAAGAGATGAGGAGAGAGAGCCTTGAGGAGAGAGAGATGAGTGTGGGGTTATGTTCAACATGTAATGTGTACTTTAACATAAAATTAAAAAATAACTAAATATAAAAAAGCATTACAACTTCTGGCTTAGAAATAGCATGGCAGGTCACTTGCGGCTTTAAAAAAGCAAACTTTTATCCATAGCTTTATGACGTCAGCATCTCCTTTCTATTAAGCACATAGTATAATAGGTCAGGCCTTGTGATGAATGCTTTGTGAACATCAGCTTAATTGTCTTAACAATCCTGCGACTTATGTTTAACCTTCACTGTGTGGGCAAATGAGTGTCTCTTCTTGAAAGTGAAAACTTCCCAAACCACTTCTTGCCCTGCCATATGAGAGCCACATTCCTGAACATGGTGTATCAGAGTTTTACAGGTTTATCCAGGTCACACCCCCCACTGGGGGTCCTGTGTGCAGATGGAGTTTGTGCTTTCTCTATAGTAACCATGACTTATGTAGCATTTCACAGAGCACACTATGCTCAAGCCAGTCAGCCCCTGAGACCTCACCTATCTAACCCCTCTCACAGCAGCATCTCTCTCCTGTCTGCTTGTTCACCTGGACAGCTTGTATTCATTTAGGCTGAAGATGGATGTGTAACCCTGGGATCCAGGCTGCTAGCAGTTTGCACAGAGCTTGTCACCTTATTCTTTGTGTTTTGTGGTACCCTGAACATGATTCTCATACAGCAACTGCCACTCCCTGAAGACCAACTGTCTTAGTCAGGGTTTCTATTCCTGCACAAACATGATGACCAAGAAGCAAGTTGGGGAGGAAAGGGTTTATTCGGCTTACACTTCCATGCTGCTGTTCATCACCAAAGGAAGTCAGGACTGGAACTCAAGCAGGTCAGGAAGCAGGAGTTGGGCAGAGGCCACGGAGGGATGTTCTTTACTGGCTTGCTTCCCCTGGCTTGCTCAGTCTGCTCTCTTATAGAACCCAAGACTACCAGCCAAGAGATGACACCACCCACAAGGGGCCTTTCCCCCTTGATCACTAATTGAGAAAATGCCTTACAGTTGGATCTCATGGAGGAATTTCCTCAACTGAAGGTCCTTTCTCTGTGATAACTCCAGCTGTGTCACAAAACTAACACACAAAACAACAACACAACAACACAAAAGTTGACACAAAACTAACCAGTACACCAACTTTAAGGTCAAAATGCAAGACAGGGAACATTGATTGGTCATATGATTTCTGTCACATAGTATGTGTTCATCCTTTGCTTATAGGGTGAATGAGCAGGCTGTGCCCAGCCATGTCTGCTCTCTTGCTCTGTCTTTGAACTTGGGCCCTTTCTGGGATGTAAGAAGGTCTTTGGCTCAATGCTTGGTTTAGCATTCTCACTTGTGGTATCTCAGGAGACATATTTAGAGGAGACTTATTTCCTCCGAAGAACTCAGGCAGGTCGTTCTGGATTGACGTGGGGACCATTAGAGACTGCTTGGCATTATATGCACACTTGGACATAAATTCCACATCAAGAAATTTACCCAGAGAATTTAAGCAGTACTGGGGAAAATATTTTATTTTCTTGATATTCATCATTTGTGGTTTTTTTATATAGCAGCAAACCATTAATGGGGAGAAATATAAATGTCTTACAGTGAAGATTGGTTGAAGGAGTCATAGTAGACCTATATAAAAGAATTCAAGTTGTCTATTAAAATAATCCAGCATATGAACATTTTTTATATAGGAAGATATTCCCATGTAGAATAAGAAACAAAGATTACAAATGTTATATACAGCATGATCTCACATTGATTTAGTGTAATAAAATTTATCCTTAATTTGTATGCATTTAGTGTGACTATACATACCTCTGTGTGGGTCTGTGCATATAATAAACTTGGGGAAAAGATCTGGAAGTTTTATACCCAGGTAGTAACAGGAATTCTTTCCGCCCTGTGGCATAAAGTCATAAATTCATATTTTTATAATATATTTAAAGTTGTATGCAAAATATCTTTATATTCACAGTATTGTTCAGTAGAGTTCATTTCCTAAACCCTAATTTCTCCATTACATTGGAACAAAAATCTTCTAAAATTATGTTATGAAACGATGCTGCCCAATCAAAGCCTCTCTGTTAGGTCTGACAAATTATCCTGGAAGTGATGTCCTTGGGACAAGTCACAGTTGCATTGCTGAGGTGAAACATTATCTTGGTCCAGGCAGAAGGAGAGGGCAAATCGTAATTGCTTTTTAAAATGGATTTTATGTTGAGAGTTCTAAATGATGGGTTTGTATTCTATTCAGGCTTTCAAAAACGTTCTCTAAATATATTAATCTACAATATGGTTAACTCAACTGGGTTCCATCAGCCATTTATCTAAAAGAGCGATGATAAGAAACTGTGTAGTTACAGGTGAGTTTCCATCTGCAAGGCTAATGTAATTATACAGACCAAATATCACCAAATTACCCCATTCACAAATGGCTCTTGAGTGTTCAGCATCTTTTAGCATCTGATTCTTGGTCTTTGGAGTAAGTTCCACTTTCCTGATTGCATCATGAGTCTCTGAACATTAGTCTGTATCTTCTGCTTCTGGAAAAGTGATGAAAAGTGGATGAGTATCCTTGGCCGATTTCTACTTTCAAAAGGCATTCAGAAATGTAATGTAACCTTAGAAGCATTTAATCCAACTAAAATGTCCATTTCTTTGGTTTTCCTTGTAACTAAAACAACAAAATAGCAGCCATGGCTGCATCTTGTGTCAATATGCAATAATGTGCAAGTTGGCTTCAAGAGAAAATGTCATATCTACCAAGATAGTTTATTCAATCTGCTTGATGCCCAATAAAGTAAATAAAACAACTGGTTATTATTTGAGGGCTTTAATATGCAATAATGTGCAAGTTGGCTTCAAGAGAAAATGTCATATCTACCAAGATAGTTTATTCAATCTGCTTGATGCCCAATAAAGTAAATAAAACAACTGGTTATTATTTGAGGGCTTTAATATGCAATAATGTGCAAGTTGGCTTCAAGAGAAAATATCGTATCTACCAAGATAGTTTATTCAATCTGCTTGATGCCCAATAAAGTAAATAAAACAACTGGTTATTATTTGAGGGCTTTAATTCTAATTACTTTGTGATTGCTTCCCTATAGGCTGTGTTAGATTCATCAAATATATGTTCTTTGCTTCCTTTTTCTTTTCATTTCAAGGTTATAATTTAATATTTCTGGGGGAAAGACCTAAACATCCAGGTTTTTAATAAATATGCAAGGAATTGTTATGCACAGTTAAACTTGGTATAAGTTAAACTTATATATCTAGTATAAGTCAACATCAGATAATTTTTTGTGTGTTCTTTAATTTTTTCCTTTTAAAAATTTTTATTGGATATTTTATTTATTTACATTTCAACTATTATCCCCTTTCCTGATTTCCCCTCTGCAAACCCCCTCTCCCAACCCTCATTCCCTGCTCTATGAGGGTGCTTTTCCACAGACTCACCCACTCCCAGCTCATCATCCTAGCATTCCCCTACACTGGGGTATCGAGCCTTCACATGACCAAGGACCTCCCCTCGCATTGATGCCAGATGAGGCCATCCTCTGCTACATATATGGCTGGAGCCATGGATCCTCTTTGGTAGGTAGTTTAGTCCCTGGGTGCTCTAGGGGGAGGGGGTCTTGTTGGTTAATATTGTTGTTCTTCCTATGGGATTGCAAACACCTTCAGCTCCAGCTAATTTTAAAGTAGTCAAAAAGTCTATAAAATTTAAGGAATCTTCCTAGGCAAAACCAAGGAAGCATCACTAAGGCTCTTCTACAGACAAGATCTCCTGTGATAGTGATTTTGGTCCAGCCCTTGCTGGCTGTTGCTTCCACCCATCTTCCGGACACTGCACATCTTCCAGCAGATGTTCTCTTGAAAGTATGAAGTTCACTTTATCTACCACGAGATCCCTGGGAAGTCCTCTGTTGGTGATGTGGTGACCCTTTCCTCTTCCCTTCAATGCTATGGAGACATTAAAGGCAATGGGTGCAGGGAGGCCTAACCAGAAGGCTTTAGTAGAAATGACTGGTATGGTAAGGAAGAAAAGGTACAGTTTGGTTGCAGGTCATTTTCCAATAGATATATACAATCTGTTATTCTTAAATGAGCCTTTGTTTCTTCACTAACAGAAGCACAGCTCACTGGCTGGAAATGAATCCAGGGTATTATGCATGTAGAAAGCAGGATTCTGAGGGGGAAAAAGTTTCATTAATATAACAGTACAAGATAAAAGCCTCCTGCTATGCAGAACTTTGTAAATTGTTATCCAAATAATCAAGATCAATATACTTTAGTACAGACAAAGCTATCAACTGAAATGAAAATATGGAAATTTAAAGGATATTGTTTTGAGTAAGCAAACTTTGGGGGAAGAATAATGACTTGTAATGTTTAAGGTACATTGCTAAATCAGAAAAAGAACAATTAAATGTATTCTAGCATGAATGCATTCTGGGATCAAATGCTAGATAGAAAAATAATTGGCTTGTGAGAAATATTTTGAAATTGTTATTAGTATTTGTGCTGGTTAATCTCAATTGCCATCTTCATGAGATCTAGACTCACCTGAGAGATGGGTCTCTGGACTTGTTTGTGAGGTGTTATCTTGATTAGTTTAATTGATGTGGGTAGCCTTACACACAGTGGATGTCACTATTCCCTAGGCTGGGATTCTGTAGTCTATACGTGAAAATAAACTAAATGAAGGCATTCATCTACCTCAGCTTCCTTACTATGGATACACTATAACCAACTGCCTCAAGCTACTGCTGTTGTGACTACCCCACTGTTGTGAACTGTACCTTGGAATTGTGAGACACAATAAACCCCTTTGCCCTTAAGTTTCTTTTGTTGGAGTATTTTTATCACAGTAATTATAAAAGTAGCTAAGATAATGGTCACATCTGCATGACATATAACATTTTTAAATTATTTTATTCTATTGTAAATTTTCTTTTATTAGCCTTTGAATTAATTTTTACCACTTATAGATGGAGTTGTAACCAGTTAGGCAATATTTTCTATGCTGGCTAGCTTTATGTCAACCGGATATAAGCTAGAATTATTTGGGAAGAAGGAATGCCAATTGAGAAAATGCTCCCACCAGATTGGCCTGTAGGCATGTCTGTGGTGCATTTTCTTGACTGATGGATGATAGGTGTGGAAGGGCCCAGCTCACCAAGAGTGGTGCCACCTCTGGGATGGTGGTCCTTAAGGAATTAAGCTAGCAGGCTGAGCAAGGCACGAGGAACAATCCAACGAGCAGCATTGTTTTCCATAGCCTCTGCTTCAATCTCTGCCTCCAGGTTCCTGCCTTTAGTACCTATTCTAACTTCTGATGATGGACTGTGAGCAAGTTGCTTTAACTTATGGAGTTTTAGCAAAGCAATAGAAACTCTGCCTAAGGCATTGCCTTTCTAGACCTCATGTTTATTTTCTGTAAAGGGCTAGCTGGATTTTAAGTTTTGATTCTGCTTCATGATTTAAAAAAAAAAAAACACAGTATAAGCGCCTTCTAACATTGTAGCATGATAAAAAAACAGGATTATTAGATTTTCTCTCTATATAGATATCAGTTATCTCTCACTGCAGAACAAGCCACATTGTAATCCACTTCCACAGAATAGTAGATGTTTGTCATTTCTCATGATTTTAAATGTCAGATGGGTGGTTCTATGGGTATGGTCCAGGCTCAATAAACTACATTTGAACTTGCTAATATGTCTATCTTTGGTAGGCTGGTGTGTTAGCTCAGTGCTTACTGGCCTAAGCTAGCCTCACATACAGTCTAGTAGAGCTGGCTGCTGAGCAGGCTATTGGGCTGCCCATAATCTGCCTCTGTTATTATCCAGTAGATTGACTTGCAGCTTTCTCCAAGGTGGCTGATCAGGACACTAAGAGAACAAGAGATAAACCATTTGACCCTAAATTTTCAACCCTTACACATTCATTCCTGATGCTTCTGTTGGCTAAAGGAAGTCAGGAGGCTAGTTCACATTCAAGGAGAAGAGAAACACATCCCACACTTTCGTGGGAAGAATAAGAGTCACAGTAAACATTAGAATGGAACACTTGGGGTTGCTTTATAGTTATAGGAATACATTGTCTCAGAAATATTTTCTCTAAATACTATCCCATCTATTTTCTAGGATGCATATATTTCTAGATGAGATATTTTCTATTTTTATTTTGTGGCTAAGCTTACACAGATGGACACACTATTCTTCCATCTATCTTTTTTTTTTTTTTTTTTTTTTTTTTGGTTTTTCGAGACAGGGTTTCTCTGTGTAGCCCTGGCTGTCCTGGAACTCGCTCTGTAGACCAGGCTGGCCTTGAACTCAGAAATCCACCTGCCTCTGCCTCCCGAGTGCTGGGATTAAAGACATGTGCCACCACGCCCTATCTCAACTAGACATTGTAACTTAGTCATAATTCCATAATCAAGAGATTAAGTGCAGATGACTTCTTTGGCCTTGACCTCTGAGTCTCTAGGACTGCACTGCTCATTATGAACCCAGTTGCCCATATCCTTAATCTCCATATCTACCTCCCCCCCAAACTGCTGGTAAAGAGTTGAGCTTGTAATTGTGGATATATGTGTCATCAGGTCAGACATGATTTCATCCTTGCTAGCTTGATAGTTGCTTGTCGTTATTATTATTTATTGCAATAATAATTAAAAGGCTGTTTCTGTTGAAACTCTAGCACTTGACTCTAATTAGCCCAAGGGAAACAGACTGCTGATTAATTTTACATGCATTGCTCATCTTCTTCTTTCTACCAATTTAGCAAATAGGCTAAATTGGCAGGCAGAACAATACCTAGACTAGGCAACATAGCTGACATTAGGATACCAAGGAGTTTACAAAGGACAGTAGAGAGCTTAGGGGCTCTTGCTTCTTTTTCTCTTCCTAGTTCTGATAGATCAATGAAATCATAAGAGCTGCTCCTTTTCTTCAAAGCAGGCCTCTATAGGTCTTCAGCATCCTACCCTGTGGACACACTGTAGTAACCCTGAATCAGCTTTCAGCATTATGATTAAGACCTTGCCTTTAAAGTTTTTAACTAATAGATGGCAGCAGAAGAATACTATTGCAGTTACAGATTAAGCAATTGATTTCTTCTAAAAATTGCCCCTTTCTGTCCGGCTTTCCCTCAGAATCACTTGCATCTGTCCACTGATTGAGACTTGATAAAACTAATGTGGCAGTAGACTTCTGTATTTACCATAAGACAGAGCCTTTCACTTACTGGATTGAGATTATTGAGCATCTGCTATTTGGTAAGCCTAATCTGTGCTCCATGTCTATAAAGAGGAGTCACTGTTATGTTCTCAAGGTTCTACATTTTAGTAGAGGGACACAGGGTTCTATAATATGTTTCAAAGAATTCCTTGGACAGGCAGTGACTGATAGAATGTTCATGAAGAAAAGAAATATTTTATAGAAATAACAAAAATATGGCCTGAATCATAACAATAATAGCATATATTATATAACATTTCATTTTTAAAAGTTTATGAATTAACTCCTTGAATGCCCACAAAATCTTGTAAATGAAAACTTTAAGGTTTAGGATTGAATAAAGGTTCTTTGCAGAAACAGATTGAATAGAAAACACTCATCTGAGCGTGTGTGTATAGGTGTGCATATACCCTGTTAGAGACCCATACATTTATTAGAGACAGACAAACAGACAGAGAGAGTGGGAGAGAGAGAGAGAGGGAGGGAGGGAGGGAGAGAGAGAGAGAGAGAGAGAGAGAGAGAGAGGGAGGGAGGGAGGGAGGGAGGGAGGGAGAGAGAGAGAGAGAGAGAGAGAGAGAGAGAGAGAGAGAGAGAGAGAGAGAGAGAGAGAGAGAGAGAGATTAAGGAATTGGTAACTGTGTGACTCCATTGAGCTGTATTTAAACTGCAAATAAACACTATGTTGTACTGCCTAAAATGACAAAAATATCTTGTGTACGACTGAAAGTGTTTTCCCACGGGGCCCAAAGTCTACAGACGCTATCTACCTATCTCTTTGGAGAGCCTGGAACTCTAACACTATGCTCAGGGGTTGATAGTGCCTATTTCCTATCAGTTAAAGCCAGTTGTCTCTCATGTTCTAGATGGTTTGAAAGAAGAAAATAGGCATTTGAGCATGTTTTTATAAAAATGTATGTGTGCATACTACACACGAATACACAGGTGTTCATGCACATATATATTCATGATAAAATAAAGAAATAGTCACAAAATTGCCTTCTGCTTTCTATATTGCTAGCCACAGCTGGTATTTGAAATCACCTCTTTCCACTCCCTCCCTTTGGCAGGCTTCTCAGCTGGCCATGCTTCTTTACCTGGTGATGGGACCCAAATCTTCCTTCTTGAACACTAGTAATCTTTCCTGGCTCCTGTTGCTATGGGTTGTATTTGACCTTAATCACATGCTTTTGCTGTACTTTGTGGAATATATTTCTCCTCAGAACTCATCATCAAACGCCTTAGTCAACATGATTGCTGTTTTTTTTTTTTTATTCCCTCATGTTAAAGAGGTACATCTACATGCTACAGTCTTGATTTCTAGGTCACTGGAAAACCACCCCTTCTCCCCATGGAAGCAGCACTGCTTTTAAAACCATAAGCTCCAGATGAACCTAATGAAGGTTCTCAAGGGCAGGAAGCTAGGATTTTGCTGGTGGCATGCCAAGTGCATTGCTAATGGACACACTTCACTTCTTGAACCCATGGATCTGGGTTCTGGGACAGTTCACTCCATATCGATTCCAACTACTCAGATTTCTGGAGTCCTTTGCTCTAGTCCTGTAATATGTTTTTCTTTTGCTAGTACAGTATTGATCTCCAAAGGCTATTTCCTCATTCTTTCAAGATATGCGCATAATTGGTCAAAATACTGAGAAAAGCCTAGCCCTGAATCTGACCCCTCCAAGGCACAGGTAATGTGGTAGAAAAAGACTAAGAACCAGAGAATAGGGAGGAGAACTGCAAAATAATGTCTTCTGGTGAGGGCATAGTCATCACATTCATGATCTCACAGTAGCTATGGTTAGCTGCAAAAGACCTGCTCAAGAGCAAGGCAGTCATCAGTTTAGTATAGGCTGGGGAGCCACTGTCCAAGCTCCAGGCTTTACTGAAGGGCTATTATCTGGAGAGGGTTGCTGGGGTAGGGAGAATCATGGTGTGTTGACATTGGCAGGTTTCCCATGCTCCAAGCAATGACAACACACCCATGCACATATAGGCAGCACTAAATGGACATAATGAGTTGTAAAATAAAGTTGGGGAGATGATGTGTTGGAGTGGACAATGGGGGGCTGGGAGGGGGAACTAGAGGGAGAATGTGATCATATTTTACTGGGCCCATGCATGAAATTCTCAATAATAAATAACAATTGTTAGAACTAATATACATTAAGAAAATATTTGCTTTGGGTTGTTGAAGGATGTGGTCAAATTAGTGAATTTTATGGTACCCATGGCTGACCCGATTGACCATGTGAGATGCCTCGCAGATGGATAAACATTTTGTAAGTTCTTAGATCAATGTTTTGCTGAAAAACATTGCACACAGGGCAATTGCACACAGGCAAACATGCATTCCAAGTGTGTGTCAATTTCAGAGCTAAACAATGTCTCTTCCATGTGGAACTGGCTCAGGGCAATCTGTTTTCAACAGGTGACTGATAACCGGGGCAATGGGCTCATATTGAGAACTTACAGTAAGGTCATACAGCTGGTAAGGGAGTGTGGGTCCAGTATCTGTATGTTAATTGCATTTCTCAAGCTAGACTGTTTCAGCAAGAAGCAGCCTCAAATCAAGCAGAAAATGAAGGTGTCCTCAGAAAAATCGAACAAAAACAACCCTCACCCCAAATTTTTCAAGCAAAAGCCCTGCATTGTAGATCAAGTAGTGAAGTCTGGCCATCCCAACATGAATGCACCTGATCTCAGAAGCTAAGCAGGGTAGGCCTGGCTAGTACTTAGGTGGGAGAATAATTTTAATTAACTTTCTGTGGGCCACAATAGGATGTTTCCTTCCTCTGTGAGTTATATGTCAGCTCATGGCATTTGTGTCAATCATAGTTCTTCTAATGGACTTAATGATCCATTGATTATGCAAAGGTAATTAGGACTGCCAAACAAGTGAGGCTCTGGCTGCCTCCCCACCACCATCTCCATTTTTATTAAAGAACCATAGCTTCCTTCCTTCCTTCCTTCCTTCCTTCCTTCCTTCCTTCCTCCCCCTCCCTTTCTTTTTCTCTTCTCTTCTCTTCTCTTCTCTTCTCTTCTCTTCTCTTCTCTTCTCTTCTCTTCTCTTCTCTTCTCTTCTCTTCTCTTCTCTTCTTTTCCTTTTCTTCCCCTCTCCCATCCTTCCTTCCTTCCTTCCTTTCTTTCTTTCTTTCTTTCTTTCTTTCTTTCTTTCTTTCTTTCTTTCTTTCTTTCTTTCTTTCTTTCTTTCTTTCCTATCTCCCTCCCTCCCTCCCTCCCTCTCTCTCTCTTTCTCTTTCTTTCTTTCTTTTTTCTTTCTTTCTTTCTTTCTTTCTTTCTTTCTTTCTTTCTTTCTTTCTTTCTTTCTTTCTTTCTTTCTTCCTTCCTTCCTTCCTTCCTTCCTTCCTTCCTTCCTTCCTTCCTTCCTTTCTTTCTTTCTTTCTTTCTTTCTTTCTTTCTTTCTTTCTTTCACAGATGACTTTGTGTGTCATGCATGTGTGTGTTTATAAGTGTGTACATGTGTGTACATGTATGTGCAGGTATATATACATATGTGCCTGACCACATAGATGACAGAGGTTAATATTGGGTGTCTTCCTCAATTGCTCTCCCCCTCGTTCCTTTTCTTTTTTGAGACACTGTCTCTTGCTGAACCATAAGTTTGCTGGTAGGCTATCCACTCCACCCCACACCCTTACAAGTACAGCCTGCATTCTGCGTGGATGCTGGGGATTGAACTCAGACCCTCCTGCTTGTGCAGCAGGCATCACTTGAGCCATCTCTCCTGCCTGGAATTTAACTCTTATCTGGGTTTATTGTTAGACTTTAGAGAGCCAGGCCAAAGATTTCTAAACTCAACATTGTGGAGGACTGATATTGAGATCCAATCAGCATTTATCATATTAGAAGTATGAGGTTCCAAACTAGGAGTGATAAGTGATAAGTTACCCATGGCTTATGATATACAGTCATATGCTATTTCAGGTAACTCTGTGAGTTGTTCAGGGATGTTGTTTGCTCAGGGTAGTGACTGGATTACTTCACGAGGTTAAGTTGCGCTAACAGTGAGGCCTGGCTGGAAGGATCTAGACATCCTGCCCTTATCTGTCTGCAGTATTAGGACTTGTTTGCTGATGGTTTCAAGTCTTGTTTCTTTGTCTGGTGTCTTCTTATCCAGCAGGGCCTCTTTTGTGAGGCCCCTTTGACATCAGGTTATATTGCGCTTATGTAACACACTGACCTCTTGTCTGTCACTGCTGCCATATTTGGTTGGTTGGTACAAGTGACAATGACATTTCATATTCAAAGAGAAGAGAGGAAAGTTCTTGGATGTGATATATGTATGTATGTATGTATGTATGTATGTACGTATGTATGAAGAGATGTGAGGCATTAGTGCCTTCTCTGTTTTCATTAATTATTCACTGCTTTTCTAGTCCTTCTTCCCATTAATTTCTGCTGTAATCTTTACTGTGTTCTTCCTTTTAAAAAATGTATTGGTTCTTTGTGAATGTCACATCGTGCATCCGAGTCTCACTCATCTTCCCCTCCTAGTACTCACCCTCCAACCTTGCAACCTCCCCTCCAACAGGGAGAAAAAATCTCATTGTGGAAACTGTGGTGTGTCACAGTGTGTCCCACAGTATACTCCTTTGTCCATATCTTTGCCTGTGAATATTCATTGCAATGAGTCATTGACCTGGTTCATGGCTTCTGACTTCTACTGCTCTATCAATACAGCAACCTCATCTGGACTCCTCTCAGATATCCTGTTGCTGTCCGTGTCATGGAATTCAATAGTTCTGAATTTTGTAGGACTGGTCCCTTTATGAATTCTAGCACCATAGATGGGGTAGATGTTGGGGTGGGCCAATTTAAAGCCCTGGATCTGGGCCTGAGTGTTATCTGAGCTGGTTAGCCCTCTGGCTCCCCTGTTCTTACCATCAACCCCAAAACTGCCCAAGTGAGGTGGAGTGTTACAGCTGTCGAGGGTCATGACCAATTCTCTCATTCTCATGACCCCAGGCCAGCACTCCTGCCTGTTATAGGTGGTAAGGGAGGAGGGAGGAGGGAGGAAAGAGAAGGGAGGAAGGTGATTCTACCTCATTTGCACCACCTCTCCTCATTTGTCGGCTCTCCTGCACTCACACCCTGGGCTGGATCACCTACAACCCCTACATTCAGGGCCAGCTTTACTGTGTTTCCCAGACGAGGTGCAGGGCCTGCTCTCTTGAGTGCTGCAGCAGGTGAGGGGCAGGGCCAGCTATGCCACTCTGAAGATCTTGGGACAGCTTTCCTGTCTGTTGCAGATGGTGAGGGGTGAGGTTGGGGGGGGAGTGGTATCTCTCTCTTGCCCATGTTACTGCACAGCAGATAAGTGGCAGGGTCAGATCTTCCATGCTTACACCCTCAGGGATGGCTTGCCTGCATCCTCAACACCAGGGTCAGCTCTACTGTGCTGCCCAGGTAAAGTGCAGAGCCAACTTTCTTGAGTGCTGCAGGAGGTGAGGGGAAGGGACAGCTCTTCTGCCCTCATGACCCCAGGGCCAGGTCTTTCACCTGCCACAGCTGTTGAGTCGGGAGGAGGGAATCTCTCCAGCATCCATGCCACCTCACAGGAGAGGAGTAGCAGGGCCAGCTCTCCCATTCTCTATTCTCAGGCTGGCTCACCCACAACTCCCGCAGTGTGTCTGGTGGCTCTACCAATTACTACAGCTAGATAGGGGCAGAGTCAGCTCTCCTGCTCCTCACACCCACAGGGCAAACTCCCCCATGATGTCCAGGTGAGGAGTGAGACCAATTCAGACATTAACATCTCCCCAGTGGCATCCCAGACCACGGAAGTCCTCCTGGCCTTTGGTGGTAACATAGTTGCAACAGGGCCATGGACCCAGATGTGGCCTTGGTGGCAGCACAGGCCAGGACCCCACCATGGCCATAGGTGGCACCACCAGCTACTCACATCAGGCTATTTCTCACTACCCGTGAGTCTCCAGTTCTGCCTCTAGTCATTGTGCCCACATCCTTCTGTTTCTTTCTCTTCCATTTCTCTACTACTTACTTGCTCCTCTTGGTGGCGGCTGGAGTCTCTGAATGTCTGGCATCAATTCAGGAGGGGTTGTGTTAGGCTTGTACATTATAGAACCCAGTAAGTGTCATCTCAGGCATGGTCTGCCCCTGTGACCCAGACTGGTGGTCATTTCAGGCTAGCTCTCTGTTTGGGCCCCATGGTGATTGTCTGGTGGTTGGGGCCCATCTGAGTGGCTCTATGCAAGGCTAGTCTGTCTCAGGCTCAGCCCTGGTCTTAAGTGGGGGGTGGGGCGGGGGTTCTTCTTGTCTCTAGCTTGCTCCCTGCCCTGGAAACCTGTCTGGGCCTGCGTGGTACAGGGTTCATGGTTGTCTCAGGTTTTTAAAAGGGAATGTTAGACTACTAATGAATTATTCATATGTTCACAGGTCAGAACACTGAGTGTAGACATAGCCCCTCTGCTCTCTGCCACCTACTAATGCACGTGTAACACAGCAGCCACACCTGCAACAGAGTCTGTCATTTTCTTAAGGATTGCTTTACTCTCTTCCCCGCAGCGTCTTAACACAGACCGTTAAACTACGGATCTCAGGTCTTCTTTGTTAACATAGGTGTTACAGCTATAAATTGACCTCTAAGAAACACTTTAGCTGCATCTCATAAGTCTCAGCGTACAGCGTTTTTATTTTCATTCATACCAAAGTATTTTCCTTTTCACTGTGATTTCTTGCTTGATACACTCCAATAGAGTTTAGGACTTTGTTGTTTAAATTTCACATATTTTTGTATTTCCCAAGTGTCTCTTGTTCATTCCATTGTGGTTAGGGATTTACCTAGCATGGCTTTGATAGTTTTAAACTTACTGAGAATTATTTTGTGTCTTAGATATCATCTCTCTCTCTCTCTCTTTTTTCTGAATAATGTTTCAAGTGAGCTGAGAGAAATGCATGCTCTGCTACAGTTGGTGGAACATCCCAGAGATACTAGTTAGATCGAATTGGTGACTAGTGTTGCTCAAGTCCCATTACTTTGTTCAGTTCTTGCCTAGTTGCTGTATATGTTATGAAAACTGAAGTGTTAAAGTCTCAGACTCTCATTGTACAACTATTTCTCTCTTAGCTTTGGTTCCTGTCCTACAGGGCTATTTTTTTAGGTTTATCATTTTATATGGTTGGCCCTTATGTCATTGGGGAGAATGCCTCTTTCTATTTAAAATGTAATATTATGGTAACATTTGTGCATGTGTTCTCTGAAGTGCTTTTGCCTAGGTTACATAGTTTTTGTGACTGTCCTTTGTGTATTTTTCTAGTTAGTGTATTCTATGGAGTAGGTGACAAGACAAACCTCCATACTGTCCTTAAATTCTAAACAAATATGTAATTTTTTAACCTTTGCATGTATGTTTATGCGCACACATACATGGGTGCATGTGTTATGCATACCCTACCCCCAAACACACCATGGTATATATGTGGAGGTCAGGGGTCAAACTCTGATGCCGGTCCCTGCATTCTACGTCATTTAAGACTGGGTTTTTATTGACCATTACATATGCCCGTCTAGGTAGCCCGTAAGCTTCTGAAGTTCCTGCTATTTCAGCCTCCTCTCTCCCTCGACAAGTGCTGGGATTACAGATGTGCGCTATCGCATTGGGCTTTGTGTGGGTTGTGAGAATCCAAACCCAGATCCTCACATTTGTATGGCCAATATTCTACACACTGAGCCATCTCTTCATCCTGTATTGTCTTTTCTGATGACAAAATTACTGGTATACTGTGTGTGTGTGTGTGTGTGTGTATGAGTATGTGTAATTCATTTACTACCCGAGACCACCTTCTTTCAGCTGGAAACAGTCTTCCCTTAGTACCTCTTGCATAATGGGTTGTCTTTGGAGACAATCTACCACAAATTGTTGTAGTAGTCATCTTAACTCTCCCCCCTACCAACAGATGGCATCAGGGATTGCATTAATAGTGTCACAAAGGCATTGGTGTTGACCTTGCTTGGAGCCGAATATATAAAATGGAAATTTCAACAATTCTTGGAAGTGTGTTAGACAAGCCTCCTGGTGAGGGAGCCCTGGAAGGTCAGAGAAAGTGAAGCTGCAGGAACAAGCCAGAGCGTCCAACTCTCAAAGTGTCTCTCTTGGTAATGTGACCCACAGAGTAAGGAAGGCCTACAGCTCTGGCTCTCTCCCAAGACAAAGAATGCATTCCCAATTATGCTGTGGCAGCTTAAAAATGGGTCATATCTACTTTCTCTGTTCTTTTCGCAGTGACCCCGTAATCTAAACCAGCTTCTTGCTCTCTATTTAATTTGGAAAAAATATCATTAAAACTAAACAGACCAAGAGCCCAATTAGGAGAGTCTTGCTGCATAGCAGATAATTGAGACTTTTCCAGAAAATGACTGTCTTTGGACCTACCTGGATTTGCAGAAGAAGTGCCAAGCAATATGGGTCAGGAATGCTGCTGGACATCACCACCACTTTCTCCCCAATGTCTAATGAAAACAACCCTGCGAGTCAGATGCTATTATCTCCTGTTTATAGAGGCAGAATCCAAAGCCCTGAGAGTTTAAGTAACTTGCCCAGGTCAGAAAGCTAAGAAGTAGAACAGATTTAAAATGTGGGTCTTTATGTCCTGGGTCTCATGGTCAAAACAGTAAAGTTGAGACCATGAGATGCCATTTAGTTCTAGTTTAGATGGGACAGTTGCTTCTCACCAGCATTGAACTTCTCCCTATATGGCCTGCAGTCAGCTCAGGCTCTCTGGTTCCCTCTGTTCTTTGAGTAGGTTGTTGTCCTACTCATCCCCTTTCTTCACTGATGCCATGCTTGCTTTCTTAGTGGTGTGAACTACACGTGCGTGTGTGTGTGTGTGCGTGCACAGTAGTTATGCAGTCACAATGTCTTGAATGCATTCATGACAGTATAATGGAAGCTAAACAGGCACTTGATTGGCAGGTTTAAAGTGCTGTTAGGTCATATAGGTAAACACGCTTGTTACCAAGCTCAATGATTGAGTGTTAATTACCAGAATGCACACAGTAGAAGAAGAAAACAAACTCCTGCAATTTGCCCTATGACTTTCAGAAGTGCTTCCTAGCAGTTGCCTGTCCTGCTTCCAAGGAAGCAAATAAGTAAATAAATATAAAAAATTACTGTCAGATGCTATCCATGATGTCATTTCTTTGTTCATAAGTCAGTGTGCCTTTGGATAAGTCATTTTCTTTTTCTCTTTTCTAGATTGGACCTCTACTTTGTCATCTGTAAAAGTGTGTCTTAGGGTTTTACTGCTGTGAACAGACACTATGACCAAGGAAAGTCTAATAAGAATGACATTTAATTTGGGGCTGGCTTATAGGTTCAGAGTTCTGTCCATTATAATCAAGGCAGGAGCGTGGCAGCATCCAGGCAGGCATGGTGCAGGTACAGATGAAAGTTCTACATCTTCATCTGAAGGCTCCTATCAGAATACTGTCTTCTTGGCAGCTAGGATGGCATCTTAAAGCCCACACCCACAGTGCCATGCCTACTCCAACAAGGCCACATCTTCTTTTTTTTTTTTTGTTGGACTTTTTTTTTTAATTAGGTAATTTCCTCAATTACATTTCCAATGCTATCCAAAAAGTCCCCAATACACTCCCCCCCCAGTCCCCTACCCACCCACCCCCACCCCTTGGCCCTGGCATTCCCCTGTACTGGGGCATACAGTTGGCAAGTCCAATGGGCCTCTCTTTCCAGTGATGGCCTACTAGGCCATCTTTTGATACAAATGCAGCTAGAGACAAGAGCTCTGGGGTACTGGTTAGTTCATAATAATGATCCACCTATGGGGATGCAGTTCCCTTTAACTCCTTGGGTATTTTCTCTAGCTCCTCCATTGGGGGCCCTGTGATCCAACCAATAGCTGACTGTGAGTATCCACTTCTGTGTTTGCTAGGCCCCGGCATTGTCTCACAAGAGACAGCTATATCTGGGTCCTTTCAGCAAAATCTTGCTAGTGTATGCAATGGTGTCAGCGTTTGGAAGCTGATTATGGGATGGATCCCTGGATATGGCAGTCTTTAGATGGTCCATCCTTTCTTCACAGCTCCAAACTATATCTCTGTAACTCTTTCCATGGATGTTTTGTTCCCAATTCCAAGAAGGGGCACAGTGTCCACACTTTGGTCTTCGTTCTTCTTGAGTTTCATGCGTTTAACAAATTGTATCTTATATCTTGGGTATCCTAAGTTTTTGGGCTAATATCCACTTATCAGTGAGTACATATTGTGTGAGTTCCTTTGTGAATATGTTACCTCACGCAGAATGATGCCCTCCAGATCCATCCATTTGCCTAGGAATTTCATAAATTCATTCCTTTTAATAGCTGAGTAGTACTCCATTCTGTAAATGTACCACATTTTCTGTATCCATTCCTCTGTTGAGGGGCATCTGGGTTCTTTCCAGCTTCTGGCTATTATAAACAAGGCTGCTATGAACATAGTGGAGCATGTGTCCTTCTTACCGGTTGGAACATCTTCAGGATATATGCCCAGGAGAGGTATTGCTGGATCCTCTGGTAGTATTATGTCCAGTTTTCTGAGGAACCGCCAAACTGATTTCCAGAGTGGTTGTACAAGCTTGCAATCCCACCAACAATGAAGGAGTGTTCCTCTTTCTCCACATCCTCGCCAGCATCTGCTGTCACCTGAATTTTTGATCTTAGCCATTCTGACTGGTGTGAGGTGGAATCTCAGGGTTGTTTTGAGTTGCATTTCCCTGATGATTAAGGATGTTGAACATTTTTTCAGGTGCTTCTCTGCCATTCGGTATTCCTCAGGTGAGAATTCTTTGTTCAGTTCTGAGCCCTATTTTTTAACGGGGTTATTTGATTTTCTGGAGTCCACCTTCTTGCGTTCCTTATATATATTGGATATTAGTCCCCTATCTGATTTAGGATAGGTAAAGATCCTTTCCCAATCTGTTGGTGGTCTTTTTGTCTTATTGACGGTGTCTTTTGCCTTGCAGAAGCTTTGCAACTTTATGAGGTCCCATTTACCGATTCTCGATCTTACAGCGCAAGCCTTTGCTGTTCTATTCAGGAATTTTTCCCCTGTACCCATATCTTCGAGGCTTTTCCCTACTTTCTCCTCTATAAGTTTCAGTGTCTCTGGTTTTATGTGGAGTTCCTTAATCCACTTAGATTTGACCTTAGTACAAGGAGATAGGAATGGATCAATTCGCATTCTTCTACATGATAACCGCCAGTTGTGCCAGCACCATTTGTTGAAAATGCTGTCTTTTTTCCACTGGATGGTTTTTGCTCCCTTGTCAAAGATCAAGTGACCATAGGTATGTGGGTTGATCTCAGGGTCTTCAATTCTGTTCCATTGGTCTACTTGTCTTTCGTTATACCAGTACCATGCAGGTTTTATCACAATTGCTCTGTAGTACAGCTTTAGGTCAGGCATGGTGATTCCTCCAGAGGTTCTTTTATCCTTGAGAAGAGTTTTTGCTATCCTAGGTTTTTTGTTGTTCCAGATGAATTTTCAGATTGCCCTTTCCAATTCGTTGAAGAATTGAGTTGGAATTTTGATGGGGATTGCATTGAATCTGTAGATTGCTTTTGGCAAGATAGCCATTTTTACAATGTTGATCCTGCCAATCCATGAGCATGGGAGGTTTTTCCATCTTCTGAGATCTTCTTTAATTTCTTTCTTCAGGGACTTGAAGTTCTTGTCATACAGATCTTTCACTTCCTTAGTTAGAGTCACGCCAAGGTATTTTATATTGTTTGTGACGATTGAGAAGGGTGTTGTTTCCCTAATTTCCTTCTCTGCTTGTTTATCCTTTGTGTACAGAAAGGCCATTGACTTGCTTGAGTTAATTTTATATCCAGCTACTTCACCGAAGCTATTTATCAGGCTTAGGAGTTCTCTGGTGGAATTTTTAGGGTCACTTATGTATACTATCATATCATCTGCAAAAAGCGATATTTTGACTTCTTCTTTTCCGATTAGTATCCCTTTGATCTCCTTTTGTTGTCTAATTGCTCTGGCTAGGACTTCAAGTACAATGTTGAATAGGTAGGGAGAGAGTGGGCAGCCTTGTCTAACCCCTGATTTTAGTGGGATTGCTTCCAGCTTCTCACCATTTACTTTGATGTTGGCTACTGGTTTGCTGTATATTGCTTTTATCATGGTTAGGTATGGGCCTTGAATTCCTGATCTTTCCAAGACTTTTATCATGAATGGGTGTTGGATTTTGTCAAATGCTTTTTCAGCACCTAACAAGATTATCATGTGGTTTTTGTCTTTGAGTTTGTTTATATAATGGATTACATTGATGGATTTTCGTATATTGAACCATCCTTGCATCCCTGGGATGAATCCTACTTGGTCAGGATGGATGATTGTTTTGATGTGTTCTTGAATTCGGTTAGCGAGAACTTTATTGAGGATTTTTGCATCGATATTCATAAGGGAAATTGGTCTGAAGTTCTCTATTTTTGTTGGGTCTTTATGTGGTTTAGGAATCAGAGTAATTGTGGCTTCATAGAATGAGTTGGGTAGAGTACCTTCTGATTCTATTTTGTGAAATAGTTTGCGAAGAACTGGGATTAGTTCTTCTTTGAAGGTCTGATAGAACTCTGCACTAAACCCATCTGGTCCTGGGCTTTTCTTGGTTGGGAGACTATTAATGACTGCTTCTATTTATTTAGGGGATATGGGACTGTTTAGATCATTAACCTCATCTGGATTTAACTTTGGTACCTGGTATCTGTCTAGAAACTTGTCCATTTCATCCAGGATCTCCAGTTTTGTTGAGTATAGCCTTTTGTAGAATGATCTGATGGTGTTTTGGATTTCTTCAGGGTCTGTTGTTATGTCTCCCTTTTCATTTCTGATTTCGTTAATTAGAGTACTTTCCCTATGCCCTCTAGTGAGTCTGGCTAAGGGTTTATCTATCTTGTTGATTTTCTCAAAGAACCAGCTCCTCGATTGGTTGATTCTTTGAATTGTTCTTCTTGTTTCCACTTGGTTGATTTCACCCCTGAGTTTGATTATTTCTTGCCGTCTACTCCTCTTGGGTGAATTTGCTTCCTTTTGTTCTAGAGCTTTTAGGTGTGTTGTCAAGCTGCTAATGTGTGCTCTCTCTAGTTTCTTTTTGGAGGCACTCAGAGCTATGAGTTTTCCTCTTAGAAATGCTTTCAGTGTGTCCCATAAGTTTGGGTATGTTGTGGCTTCATTTTCATTAAACTCCAGAAAGTCCTTAATTTCTTTCTTTATTCCTTCCTTGACCAAGGTATCATTGAGAAGAGTGTTGTTTAGTTTCCACGTGTGTGTTGGCTTTCTATTATTTATTTTGTTATTGAAGATCAGTCTTAGTCCATGGTGATCTGATAGGGTGCATGGGACAATTTCAATACTTTTGTATATATTGAGGCTTGTTTTGTGACCAATTATGTGGTCAATTTTGGAGAAGGTACGGTGAGGTGCTGAGAAGAAGGTATATCCTTTCGTTTTAGAATAAAATGTTCTGTAGATATCTGTCAGATCCATTTGTTTCATAACCTCTTTTAGTTTCACTGTGTCCCTGTTTAGTTTCTGTTTCCATGATCTGTCCATTGGTGAAAGTGGTGTGTTGAAGTCTCCCACTATTATTGTGTGAGGTGCAATGTGTGCTTTGAGCTTTACTAAAGTATCTTTAATGAATGAGGCTGCCCTTGTATTTGAGCATAGATATTCAGAATTGAGAGTTCCTCTTGGAGGATTTTACCTTTGATGAGAATGAAGTGCCCTTCCTTGTCTTTTTTGATGACTTTGGGTTGGAAGTCAATTTTATCAGATATTAGAATGGTTACTCCAGCTTGTTTCTTCCTACCATTTGCTTGGAAAATTGTTTTCCAGCCTTTCATTCTGAGGTAGTGTCTATCTTTTTCTCTGAGATGAGTTTCTTGTAAGCAGCAAAATGTTGGGTCCTGTTTCTGTAGCCAGCCTGTTAGTCTAAGTCTTTTTATTGGGGAGTTGTGTCCATTGATATTAAGAGATATTAGGGAGAAGTAATTGTTGTTTCCTTTTATTTTTGTTGTTAGAGTTGGTGTTCTGTTCTTGTGGCTGTCTTCTTTTAGGTTTGTTGAGGGATTACCTTCTTGCTTTTTCTAGGATGTGGTTTCCGTCCTTGTATTGTTTTTTTTTCTGTTATTATCCTTTGAAGGGCTGGATTCGTGGAAAGATAATGTGTGAATTTGGTTTTATCGTGGAATACTTTGGTTTCTCCATCTATGGTAATTGAGAGTTTGGCTGGGTATAGTAGCCTGGGCTGGAAATTGTGTTCTCTTAGTTTCTGTATAACATCTGTCCAGGCCCTTCTGGCTTTCATATTCTCTGGTGAAAAATCCGGTGTAATTCTGATAGGCTTGCCTTTATATGTTACTTGACTTTTTCCCTTACTGCTTTTAGTATTCTATCTTTATTTAGTGCATTTGTTGTTCTGAATATTATGTGTCAGAAGGAATTTCTTTTCTGGTCCAGTCTATTTTGAGTTCTGTAAGCTTCTTGTATGTTCATGGGCATGTCTTTCTTTAGGTTTGGGAAGTTTTCTTCTATAATTTTGTTGAATATATTTGCTGGTCCTTTGAGTTGAAAATCTTCATTCTCATCTACTCCTATTATCCGTAGGTTTGGTCTTTTCATTTTGTCCTGGATTTCCTGGATATTTTGAGTTAGGATCTTTTTGGATTTTGTATTTTCTTTGATTGTCGTGCTGATGTTCTCTATGGAGTCTTCTGCACCTGAGATTCTCTCTTCCATCTCTTGTATTCTGTTGCTGATGCTCGTGCCGATGTTCTCTATGGAGTCTTCTGCACCTGAGATTCTCTCTTCCATCTCTTGTATTCTGTTGCTGATGCTCGTATCTATGGTTCCAGATTTCTTTCCTAGTGTTTCTATCTCCAGTGTTGCCTCAATTTGGGTTTTCTTCATTGTCTCTACTTCCCTTTTTAGGTCTTGGATGGTTTTATTCAATTCCATCACCTGTTTGGTCTGGTTTTCCTGCAATTCTTTAATGGATTTTTGTGCTTCCTCTTTAATATCTTCTACCTGTTTAGCAGTGTTCTCCTGCAATTTTTAAAGGGATTTTTGTGCTTCCTCTTTAATGTCTTCTACCTGTTTAGCAGTGTTCTCCTGCAATTCTTTAAGGGATTTTTGTACTTCCTCTTTAATGTCTTCTTCCTGTTTAGCAGTGTTCTCCTGCAATTCTTTAAGGGATTTTTGTGCTTCCTTTTTAATGTCTTCTACCTGTTTACCAGTGTTCTTTTGTATTTCTTTAAGTGTGTTTTAAAGTCCTTCTTGATGTCCTCTACCATCATCATGAGATATGCTTTTAGAACCAGGTCTAGCTTTTCCGGTGTGTTGGGGTTTCCTGGACTGGGCGAAGTTGGAGTTCTGGGTTCTGATGATGGTGAGTGGTCTTGGTTTCTGTTAGTAAGATTCTTACGTTTACCTTTCGCCATCTGGTAATCTCTGTGATTAGTTGTTATTGTTGTCACTGTTTAAAGATTGGAGCAGACTCTGTGTTCCACTCACCAGAAGTCTCAAAATCCTGTGGCGGGTGTCGTGGGTAGCTGGTAGGTGTCAGCAGACCCTGTGCTCTAGCTACCCCGGTGCTGTTCAGACCAGAAGAGGCTTGTGGCCCTACTCAGGCCGGATTTCTGCCTCCCCAACCAAAGCAGCCTCAGGTCCTGCGGGATTGGACTGGAGCAGAAGCTGTGTTCCACTCACCAGAAGTCTCAAAATCCTGTGGCGGGTGTCCTGGGTAGCTGGCGGGTGTCAGCCGACCCTGCGCTCTAGCTACCCAGGTGCTGTTCAGACTGGAAGAGGCTTGTGGCCCTACTCAGGCTGGATTTCTGCCTTCCCAACCAAAGCAGTCTCAGGTCCCACGCGATTGGACTGGAGCAGAAGCTGTGTTCCACTCACCAGAAGTCTCAAAATCCTGTGGCGGGTGTCCTGGGTAGCTGGACACTCTAGCTACCCAGGTGGTGGTCAGACCCGAAGAGGCTTGTGGCCCTACTCAGGCCGGTTTTCTGCTTCCCTAACTAATGCAGTCTCAGGTCCCGCGCGCAATTGGATTGGGGCAGAAGCTGTGTTCCACTCACCAGAAGTCTTAAGATTCTGTGGCGGGTGTTGTGGGTAGCTGGCAAGTGTCAGCCACCCTGCGCCCTAGCTACCCCGGTGCTGGTCTGACCGGAAGAGGCTTGTGGCCCTACTCAGGCCGGATTTCTGCCTCCCCAACCAAAGCAGTCTCAGGTCTTGCGGGATTGGACTGGAGCAGAAGCTGTGTTCCACTCACCAGAAATCTCAAAATCCTGTGGCGGGTGTCCTGGGTAGCTGGCGGGTGTCCTGGGTAGCTGGCGGGTGTCAGCAGACCCTGTGCTCTAGCTACCCAGGTGGTGGTCAGACCCGAAGAGGCTTGTGGCCCTACTCAGGCCTGTTTTCTGCTTCCCTAACTAATGCAGTCTCAGGTCCCGCGCGCAATTGGATTGGGGCAGAAGCTGTGTTCCACTCACCAGAAGTCTTAAGATCCTGTGGCGGGTGTTGTGGATAGCTGGCAAGTGTCAGCCGACCCTGCGCCCTAGCCACCCCGGCGCTTTTCTGACCAGAGAGGCTTGTGGCCCTACTCAGGCCAGATTTCTGCCTCCCCAACCAAAGCAGTCTCAGGTCCTGCGGGATTGGACTGGAGCAGAAGCTGTGTTCCACTCACCAGAAGTCTCAAAATTCTGTGGCGGGTGTTGTGGGTAGCTGGCGGGTGTCAGCCGACCCTGCGCTCTAGCTACCCAGGTGGTGGTCAGACCCGAAGAGGCTTGTGGCCCTACTCAGGCCGGTTTTCTGCTTCCCTAACTAATGCAGTCTCAGGTCCCGCGCACAATTGGATTCAAGGCCACATCTTCTAATAGTGCCACTCCCTTGGCTGAGCATATACAAACCATCACAAAGGGGAAGGCTGTATTTATGTACTTCTATGACCTAGACTAGGGTTTTTGCCATGGCCCCATTGGCCCCCTAGAAGTGGGAATGAGTACTTCACTAGGCCCACGAGTCTACTTTAGTTTTCTCATACAGAAGCTCAGTAACTTGCCTGGGTTGGTTGGCTTTCAATTATTATAACACGTCCCTCAGGTAATGAACTTATGGAGAGAAGGGGCTTACTTTGGCTCAGTGTTCTGAAGGGCCTATTCCACAATGGTTGGTGGTGCTATGTCTAGGCCTTTGGTGATGCTGTACTTTCTGGGTAAATCATATAACAGAGCAAAAGTGCTCACCTCAGGCCGACAGACAAACCATGGAAAGAGAAAGAGCCAGGGTCCATGATCCCCTTTGAGTGCTAGACCCCAGAGATGTCTTCTTACCAGGCCTCTCTTCTTCAGGACCCTACTCCCTCCTAATAGTGCCACAGGCCTTATGCCACATTGCAAATCCAAACTAGACCACAGCCCTTCAAGCATTCTCTTCCCATCTATTCTTACTCAAAGCTTCATACTAACTCTTCTCTTCTGGTGTCTGAATCTAAGGACTCCTTCTTGTAACCTTGGTACCATTATGTTCTGAATACTAATACATAAATAACATTTCCTGCATTGTATTGAGCTCCACTTCATCCCTGTAATGCCTAAAATCCTACTGCACATGCCGGTAAAAGCTACCCTTGGCCTATAATCTTCATCAAGACCATTAAACAGACAAGTTATACTGAAAAGCAGAGAAGGGGAATTAATGACTCAATGTGGTCACACTGGGAAGAAGAGCAAAGAGCTCTAGAGACTCCGTCAGTGATAGACAGAAATGCCAGCCTCCAGTGTGATCCCAAGGGCTACAAAGAAGATTAAGGAACACAGATCGCTCCACTTGGATTATGGCGATGCTAACCACTGAGCAAAGTGCCCCATGGTTGCCACCAAGGCTGTGCCTAAACTGTAGACACTATTCAGGAGAATGCTCTACTCTGCCTTGTCCAAGTAGGCCAGCTCTCCCAAATTCCTTCTCCACAGGAAAATCTCTCAAACTGTTTGGGTTTGGTAGCTGAATGCTGTTCTGTGCATCAACAGAAGATGTCATGCCATTCTGACAGTCAAAGACCTACAACCTCCCAACAAAGCCATCGAGACCACAGGAACCTAAGATAATCACTCAGGTAGTGGTAAGTTTTGTCATTTTAATTGATACATAGGCCATTTGTATGATAATTCCTGCTATAATTTATCCTTCTCAAATCTCTGAGGGTGTTAACAGCAACTAGCTCCTTTTCCAAGGCTGCAGCTACCTAGTCAGCTCATTTCATCTGTAAAATCAGACCTCAAGCCTCACTTTTCTAGAGCTACTAGGTCTGCTGCAGTGTGAGGCAGACACAGATACAGTTTACCTTGCTGGCAGACTTCAGGCTGATAGAGATAAACTCACAAAATAGGTTTATAAGGACATGACCACTCCAAGGTACAGTTGAAGAAAAGAATTTTATTTAGATATGAGGGCAAACACAAATAGAGGCATCTGAAAGGTCTAGATTGAACTGGGCCATGAGAGAAGAAAATGGGGTGATAGCAAGAGAGGAATAGGAGAGAGAGGGCAAAAGGGTCCCAGAGGACCAAGAGTACATAGCTAAAATGGCTGAAATATAGAAATATATGTCTGTCTGTGTATCTATCTATGTATCTATCTATGTATCAATATATGTATGTATGTATGTATGTATGTATCCATCTATCTACACACACACACACACACACACACACACACACACACACACACACACACGCGCGCGCATTTGCAAGAAGCTGGGGAGAAAGAGAAGCTAAGTTGAGCTCCTGGACTGGAGAGGTTTAGGGTAGGGTGTTGGACAAGAAGTGCTGGGAGGAGCCATAGGTACTAGGTTTTTTGGGACATGATATTAAGTCTTTAATTTAATTTAATTATCTTTAATCTTTGGAGTCCTGACATGAGATTCAGGCTTGAATAGAAGGCAAAAGAAATGCATAACTAAGTAGTCTTGGTCAAAGGAGGGTCCTTACTCATCACTGATCTGTCATTGTCTTGGTGCCAGTCCTTCCCGTAAGGCAATCTAAGTTGTCAGAGCTGTGGGAAATCTCTTCTTGGGAGATGAATCCTTCCCCTTTCTGGCACCAGGCTTCATTCTTTTTCTTCTCCCAGCATGAGAGTCCTGAAGAAATCCCAATTTCCTGAGAGCTGTTGTTTCACCAGTTAGCCACATTGGTTTAGCTGTTAGCCAGAGAGAGCAGTTCTCTTAGGGTAATTTTGTTTCTGGCAGGATGGTTACAGTATGAGGCAGGAGTAAGGTTGCAGTTTAGGCTCTGACTCCAGCATCCTTGTTACCGGCTGCCAGGTCACTTTTCTTGATGAACAGAAGGTAGGTAACCTTAGTACTAACACCTACGGTGGGGTCCTGAGGTTGAGTCTTTTTTGCTAAATCATATGTGTGTTTCCAAGAAGCAAAGGTGAGCATGGCTTTGATCCTAACTATAGTGTCAGTCTTAGTCAGGGTTTCTATTCCTGCACAAACATCATGACCAAGAAGCAAATTGGGGAGGAAAGGGTTTATTCAGCTTACACTTCCACACTGCTGTTCATCACCAAAGGAAATCAGGACTGGAACTCAAGCAGGCCAGGACATAGGGGCTGATGCAGAGGCCATGGAGAAATGTTACTGGCACGCTTCCCCTGGTTTGCTCAGTTTGTTTTCTTATAGAACCAAGGACTGCCAGCTCAGGGATAGCACCACCCATAATGGACCCTTCCCCCATTGATCACCAACTGAGAAAATGCTTTGCAGTTGGATATCATGGAGTCATTTCCTCAAGGGAGGCTCCTTACTCTCTGATAACTCCAGCTTGTGTCAAGTTGATACACAAAACCAGTGTCAAATACTTTGCATAAAACCATTAAAACACATTTGAATTCATGCATAAAACTTGTCAGTCAGGCATCCTTAACTATCCACAAAAACAGGGGAATGGATCACAGTAAAGTCACATGTGGAGGTTCTTATTGGTGGGTAGGAAGATTTGACATTCATGTCCTCAAAACCCCCCATCACAATGGTATCAGACATTGAAGTAGGTATTCAGGAAAACTACTACAAAATGACATCACAACCTGCTTCCACCTTAGAGTTCCTGCAAGTATGAACCTAAGGTGTTACTACAAGTTCAGCCTCCCAACCCCATGACGTGTCTTTTGTGGAAAAGACTGAATGAGACAGCAGAGAGGAGACACCCAACCCTTCCAACCTTGCTTTCTTTTTTGGGTGGATGGAAAGCAATAGAGAGAGAAATGGAGTTTAAAGCCACCTCTTTCAGGAAGTGCAAGCCTTATCCAACATTCTCAGTGCTTTATAACTTCAGAAACAGCGGTAAGGAAGGTTGACAACAATGCTGAAGACCAGACTCAACCACACGGTGTCAGTTCTTATACTGATATTTTCGTGATGGGAAGCAGTTTTGTAATAGAACCCTCTGCTGACACATACTGCTTTTCTCCAGCTCACATATCCTGGCTTAATAAGTCGATAGTGGTTTGTTTTGCGTTTTTGTGTGAACCGGGCACAAACACAATTTGAATCAAGCTGAGAACATTTTCTTATGGCCAGAACCAATTGCTCTTGTTATTTTATTCTCCACTGCAACCTTGGCTTCTCTACCTTGGAAAGTTGCACACAAAAGAAACCTTCAGGTGACTGGCTAGTGACTGCTGCTCTCCAGGAGGAATCTAAGGCTACCGTTTATGTAGATAGGAAAATGAAAGTGTTTATTTAAAAATGAGTAACAACATGTGAAATTGGGAATGCACCCTGCACATGTGGAACGTGGCAACTTAAACTATTTATAAAATAGCTTTCTGTCGATACATCTCTACAATAAGTGAAACCATTTTTAGAGTGACATACCCTGGAGTCTAAATCTTTTTTTAAAATTCTACATCTAATAGTTTTTTATGCAAATAATTTTACTCTTTTCCTTGTGCCAGATGCAGACAACGATAGTGTTTTCTTAAAGCTTAATAATGAGCTACCCTAACAGTGATGGTTTTGTTTTACACACTCATTTGCTTAGAGGAACATGCTTACAACAGCCAAATGGGATTTTATGGAGCAATTAGTGATTAGAAAGTGGCAAGTCCAAATGTTCAGATAGACAGGGCCAAGTGTTTTTGATAAATGTATAACATCCCATGGTTTCCCCACTATATTAATCCACTCTGAATGCTACATCTTCATCCATTCTGTCACTCCTATACACCTATGTGTACTTAGGCTCCTAGGCAGTGCAGGCAAGACTGGTCTTCCTGACTTGGATGAGACCTGGGATCCAGGACATTTGCCTTTCAAACCAAGAAACCAAGAAAGTTGCACCCTTTATGCTGTGATTCAGTGTTCTAAGGCTTGTGCACATGGATCTTGCAGAAGATCTAGTTCCTCTACTAATCTCTATCCACTACCCACCACCCTCAATGGTTCACCAATAAGATAACTAAAAAGAATGTCGCTTAGGCAAATGTAACTATAAAGTGCCAGGTTAGAGAACCTGTATTAGTCAGGGTTCTCTGGAGGAATGGAACCAAGAGAATACATGTGTTTTATAAAGGGCTATTTATTTTATTGGTTTATTATTGCTAACAATGGCCATCTGCCTTCTAAAGCCACCAGGATTGGCTTGGTCCGCAAAGCCTGATGTCTCAGTGGTCCTAATCTGGTGTTGGAGAGAGAGCCTCTGGTCTTTATTCTGCATCGCAAAGCCAAGGGAGGTTATTTATTTATTTATTTATTTATTTATTTATTTATTTATTTTCTCCCCCTTCTCTTTCTCCCTCTTGTTCCGGCCCCACTCGCTCCGGGCCCCAATGGAGGCTTTAATGGTAGGGAAGGATGTGGTTACAGAGACAACAGTAGCAACCATGACAGGAGAGAGCATTCAGCATCAAGGGGAGAAGACAAGCAAGCAGACACAGATTTCTTCTTAGTCTTCTTTTACCTGAGGTGCTCCCAGAATGTGTCACTCACTCTGAAGCGAGCTTCTTCAGTTAGTCTTTCTGGGAAGCCCCCTCACATATTTGGGGTTTTGTGTTCATTCAGTTAGAGAAACACAGTTAAGGCAGCCAAACAGGATTTATGGAGCTGTGGTGTGTTTCCTAGTTGGTTACAGATCTGATCAAAGTGACAAGAATAACCATTAAAATAGCCCATTATAGGAACATTTTGGTGCTGCTTGGTGTTGGGGAAATAATATTCTTTAGTTTCCTAGGAAGAATTTTTTGCCAGAATCAATTTTGTTCTATGTAAGACACATGTAGCTTTAAGTTTGACCTTTGAGCATGCAGAAACCTTCTGTGACATGAGACTGCTCTGGAGGGATGCTTAGACAACTTCTGACCTGGGTCTCAGTGGCCTCTACCTCCTAGTACTCCTGCTCAGATGCAACCCCTTCATTTGACACTGGGATGGACCTAGTGGCTTGTTTCTCAGGAAGAGATTAGGGTAGCAATGGGTTCTCATTTCTGGGGCTGGATTGTTCTCTCTCTCTCTCTCTCTCTCTCTCTCTCTCTCTCTCTCTCTCTCTCTCTCTCTTTCTCTCTCTCTCCCTCTCTCTCTCCCTCTCTCTCTGTTGGCTCATTGTAAAGGTGGTTACAGCCACATTGTGAGCTGCCCTTTAGAGAATGCCCGTGACAAAACCCACGTTTGGCTCTATTACATTATCAGCAGGCAGTGTGGCTCTCATTGGGCTCCTCTTCAGCAGTCACCTGCCCTGCTTCTCCATCATTTACTCTCACGGAGGCCTGCTCCTTCCCATCCCATAGGCTCACCAAGCTCCTCTGAGACTTTCTTCCCTGTGCCTCCAGCAAGGTCTGTTCTTTGCATTGCAGGCCTGCCTCGTTTCTCAGGCATCCCCTTCTCCCTGAACCAAATGTTGAGTAGCACATTCTCTCTCATATGTAGATGCTAGCTTTGAATCATTAGATATTTGTATTTAAGTTGGAATGCCCATAGAAGTCAGGAAACTAGTATGGGGTCATGGGTGAATTTCAGAGGAGAGTGGAATAATCCTGGTGGTTTAAAGACAGAAAGGCATAGGAAGGGTTAAATGGGTGAACATTGAGAGGGCAGTATAAAGGAGTTAATTTGGGAAGGGTGACTACAATAAAGAGGTTTGAAAAATGTCACACATAAGCCTACTGCTATAGACGCTTCCTAAATGCACACATATACATATATAAGAGGGATTTAAATGTAGTCACCCTATAGTGTGGTGGTGGGAAGCAATGCCTCTCTCAGACACCACAGGCTAACAAAAAGGTTATTGCCTGATATGATTTACCTCTTCTTTTTTTCCTTTTTTTCTTTTTTGCAAGTTGTTGGTCAATAGGGTCTCATAATGGTCACCCAGAATTAGAGAATATTGGTATTGTTCCTTATTACCCACCCCAGAACTTAATGATACGATCTTATTACTGAGGATAACACACTTGAGTCACAGGACACTGAGCTGGTACCTACCTAGAATTGCATCCCCACTGGCTGTCTTTCATGGGGGTGAATGGTTCTACTCATGCTGCTGGGGGAGGAAAACCATCAGCTGTGAACCCTGGGAGCTATTGTAAAGACCGGCCTGTCAAGTTATGCTCACTGGAGCAATGAAAATGCAGGAGTTATGGGTGTTACCAACAACTTTTTGATTGGATTTATAGCCTACTCTGAAGATAAAAAACAAAAAACAAAACAAAACAAAACAACCCAGGACTCATGATTTGTACCATTAACTGGAACCAAAATTTGTGACTGGGTAGGTCATGGGCCTAAGTGAGAAGCTAGCATGGTTATTCTGCTAAATGAGCCTAGGAACCAATTGCCCACTAAGTTCTTAATTTTTTTATCTATAGACTAGTGCACCTTTGGTGGGCCTTAGAGAAGCTTCTCTTTACATTGTATTGTAATTAATACAAAGACCCCAAACTTAGCAACACATAGAAAATAAGAGACTGTGGAATGCTTAGCTCTAAATGCAATAACTGTATGCCCTGACAGGGATCCAGGGACTTCATGGAAGAGGGTAGAGAAAAATCTTAAGAGGAAGAGGGAATGGTATCTGCAAGAATCATTATTTGCCTGTCATGACAGCCCCGTTTCACAAGTGAACCCACAGTGACCGAGAGACCACCCAATCTCCAGTAGATGGTTACATCCCTGCACATACAGGCAGGGTTAAGTGGGCTCAGTGTAATTTTTGCTTTAAAAGCACATGAAATGTGGATGGAAAAGTGATGGGGTATAGGAAAGCAATTATTGGGGGGGTGAATGAAGGTGCATTTATTCAAACCATAGAGGCATTTAGAAATTCTCAAACAATAAAAAAAGAAGTCTCATATGAATCCATCCAACAGTGCCCAGAAGGCTCCCATCCAATGCCCCTGCCAGATGAGCCCTCCCACCTGCTGAGTCTTTGATTATAACCTAAAAAATTTCGTGTCTCTAGCTGCATATAACAGAAGATGGCCTTGTCGGCCATCACTGGGAAGAGAGACCCCTTGGTCTTGCAAACTTCATATGCCTCAGTACAGGGGAACACCAGGGCCAAGAAGTGGGAGTGGGTGGGTAGGGGAGTGGGGGAGGGAAGGGTATGAGGGTCTTTTGGGATAGCATTTGAAATGTAAATGAAGAAAATACCTAATTTAAAAAATTGGAAATGATAAGATAAAAAATAAAAACATTCAGAGACACAGCTAACTCTCCCCTGACAATTGCCTGAAGACTGTCGGGTAATAAAGGTTTTAAGTTACTAAGGTTTGGGCCTAGGAAAAGATTTACAATCCAAAGTGATATGATTATTGAACCAAATTTCAGTTTTTAACATGAAACTGCAATTTGTACTTTTTATTCCTTTGTTCTGATTTAAACCAAGTATATTATGTACATCAAAGAGTGATTTACATATTTTTCTACGTTGAATGTAGCATTTGTATAAATACTTGGAATTTTAAATTTTGTTTTAAGCTAAGGTTATATATCCGCTTCTGGCATTTTCATGTACCCCTTTAAAACATTTTACTGAATTGAACAGAATTCTCCCTGCAAGTGAAGGAAAGCAAACTAAAACTAGCTCAGAAAAATAGAAATGTTTATCAATAATTCATGTGTCTGAAAAGACCAAGGAGTCAGCCTGCTCAGATGGTGACATCATGCCTAATTCAGTCAGTGTTTGCTTCCCACCATCCATGGTTCTCTACACCATGCCCTTCTTTCTCTTATCATATTGTTCCTCCTCTTAATAGATATGCCACAAAACAGGAGGTGGAAAGGGGGCCACATCTCTCTTGACTCAGTGTGCACTGTGATTTTCAGGCCGATTGGCTATGCCGAGTAATGAATCTCTTTCCTTTTACCACTATATACAGGATGGAATGTTCTCATCGGCTAGGTTAGATTACACATCTGCCCCATATGCCAGAATATTCTTGTGTTACCTAATAAATAAATCTAGAAGTGTGTTGAATTGGAAGGGCAAAGTGTTCCCCACAGGGAGAAGTTTCTAGACAGTCACTGCAGCAGCAGTCCACTTGGTAGATTATTTCCTGGAACAGTACGTACATTGAGTTACTCTTGCTTCACTGTGACCAAATCGCTGAGAGGACAACTCAGGAGAGGTATGACTCCTTTCCACTGTGCACATCAGAGGGCCATATGATGAGGAGGTGTGTAGCAGAGCAGGTAAATTAACATCATGGCAGGCAGGACACAGAGAAAATGGAATAAAAGAAAGGACTAGAGTAAGATATAGCTCCCAGGGTAAGATATAGCACAGTAACTGTTTCCTCCAACAAGATTCTACCTCCTCCTACTTTTTGCCCACTCCCAATAATGTACTCTTTAACAGATTGATGCATACAGTGGGTTAGAGCCCTCGTGAGCATACTGTTTCTACAAATGCTCTCACAGATGCACCCAGAGATATCCTTAATGATCTACTAGGCCTTGCTGAATCAACTTAGACTGAGATTGAGCTACCATGGTAGGGTAATCGCTAGTCACCAGATCACCCCTAACTTAATGTCATGAAGCAGTCATGAATACTTGGGGTCGTTTGGGCTCAGCTAGATTGTTTGCCCTTGAGATTGTTCAGACAGTGGCAGTCAGATAGTGGCTGAGCTGGAACTGACTGAAAACCATCATCAATCATATATTTACCGTCTGGGATCAAATGACCAAACTGTCGGAATTTTTTGGGCAGTTTTGCTTCCCTGAATGGATTCTCTATGTGGTTCTGATTCCATGCCTATAGAGCATAGACACACTTCTAACATGGTAGAGCAGGACTCCATGAGTCCATGACCAAGAGACAGAGAGCATCGGTCACAATTTACGAGTCTAGGTTTGTCATCCCATAGCACCATTGTCTGTGTTTTCTTTGATAGAAGCGAGCTGTATTCCAGGGCTGTGGAATGAGACTATACTGTGTGATGAGGGACACCAGGGAGTTTGTGGACATACTTAAAAATCATCACATGCAAATTTTAAAAGTTTCTTTTCCTTGCTTCGGAACTAGCACTTAACTATGAATTATTCACTGGTAAGGTCGAGAAGTGACTGAAGCCCAAGCATGTTTGACAGAGGGAGATGAAAAAGTGGCTAGATAAAAGAATGATGTTTTAAACTTCAAGATTAGAAAAAAAATAGATTAATCTTTCTAATCAGTCCTCTCAGTCCTAAGTGTGGCAGGATGTAACTGGTAATTTGTCTCACAATGTTTGTTTGTTTACTGATGTTAGTGATCCTTGTAGGGGACAGAGCAGTGTAACTGCTCAGTCACAAGTCATTGTATTTCCTATTCAGACAGAATAGCTTTCCTGTATAAATAAATCGTTGTTGGTTTTGAGAAAACATATTCTAAGCAATTGATTGTTTGTTGTTGTTGTTGTTCTGTAAGTTTGTCTGATCTCTTTCCATGCTACTCTTTCTTATATTTTTTCCTAAGGGTTCTAAAGTCATATTTGTGTATGCACGCATGCTGGTGTGCATGTCCATATGTGCCCAAGTAGCTTAAAATGTTTAGTAACAAAAGCAAGGATTGTCTTTTTATGTCTGAGAAAAGTAATGGATAGTGTCATTACTAACTCCTTTACAACCAGTTTGAATGGTAAATTTAGACAAGCCATGGTGCCTTTTGTGTCTCAGTTTCCTTACTGGGCTACATTAGATATGGGATTTGATGTATTCCAGGACATACATAAACCCAGAGCTTTTTTCAGTTTCACATACGGGAAACAAAGCCCACTAAGTGTCTCACGCAGTTTCTTTAGTTTGCAGATCTTAAAGTGGACGTTCTCAACCCCCAACAATCCCTTGGTAGCTCTGAGCCATCACCATGTGCTTCCAGTGGAGCATGCACAATGGCCTTTCTGAGATCCTTTTTATACCACTGATAAGAGAGAGGAAACACAGAGCGAAGTGAAGAGACGAATTTGAATTTCATGAAATCACCTGAGTTTACTTGCTATGAGTGCAAGAGAGCGTAAGACATAAACTTCATGACCGCCTTTCAGGGCTCAGCGAGCTCTTTGACAGTGTGTCTCTGTGGTAGGGAGGTGGTGAGGCGGAATGTGGGAGTGAGCTGGGTTAAGTAAACAGAGTATACTTCATTTTGTTCTGGTAACTTTGTAAAGCGTCGAGGTGGGAGCCATGGAGTATACATATTCCTCTGACTCTCCCTGAGCCCAGTTTCCTCTCCTCATGGTTCAGTAAAAAGATGGTGGAAAAAAAAAAAACAGACCAGAAATTTTTTGGAAGAGAATGTTCTTAATGTCTTTTATCTGTGAGCACTGGTTCCAATATAGAGGCACATCTGAGAACTTGGTCATCAGGGAGCATTTGCTTTTAGGACCTGATTTATTAATTTTAGAAAAGTATATGACCTATTACTAGAACCTGAAAGTGTTTGCTGAATGGGTTAATTTGTTTGAGCAGCAAAATACAGTGCAGTTGTTGGACTCTGAACAGAGCTTCTTTCTCGACTCTGCCTCTTTCAGTGATAGTCTGGTAAAATGCTTCATATCAACTGAATCCAATAGAGAGAGAGAGAGAGAGAGAGAGAGAGAGAGAGAGAGAGAGAGAGAGAGAGAGAGAGAGAGAGAGAGAGAGAACATTTTGTGTATTAATGTATTCATCATTGGTAAGATGGAAGGCTGAAATGTGTTTGGTTGGTAACACAAGTAAATTACTGAATCTCAGAATCTGTGGTCACCTGGTATAAGGCCGCTAGCCAAAGGTTAGCGGTTAATAACACACTCCCTCAACTGCATTCTAAATACGTATCCTTCTGCCCACAGATAAGTGTACTCCTCACTCCTCATCAAGGAAACTTTTCTTTGCAACAGATAAAAGGCCATTAGAGAAAACCACAACTGGTCAAAATGCAGAGTCGTGGAGCCCATTCCCAACTGATGCATCTATAACACGACATCAGCACCTATGGCTCAGGGAATGTTGCAGAGGATGGCATGGAAAGATTGTTAGAGCCAGAGGAACTGGGAGGAGACTGTGTGTCCTGGAAATGTTAGAAGATACACTTATTAATGTTTTACAACATGGTTGCCTAAACATGATCTGAACAAGGATGGCACCATTCAACCTTAGCATACAGAAGTGAAAGAGCTCCTGAGGCCTCAGCTCTAGATGAACTCCAGACAAACTAAAGGATGCTGAGTGGGAGGAATAGTCTTCTAGAGGGAAGAGCACACCACTGGTCATCCAATTCCACGGGGTCAGTCCCCAAACCATATACATACAAGTAACATTGTGTGGACTGAGCAGGTTGTATTTATATGTCTAGAAATATATAACATCAATTAAAGAAAAAAAGGCTGTGAATATGAGAAAAAGCTAGGTAAGGTGGTGGTGGTGTTACATGGGAGGGGCTGGAGGGAGGATAAAGGGGGAAACATGTAATTATCTAATAAACTGAAAACAAATTATAAATATAAAGTAAATGTTGAAAAAATTTATTAACTCTCTGTCTATCTCTGTCTCTGTCTGTCTCTTTGTCTTTCTCTCTGTCTCTGTCTCTCTCTCTTTCACACACACACACACACACACACACACACACACACACACACACACCAACAGACCCAGCTGCAGTTTTCCCTCTCTCCTCTCCTTTCCTCTCCCTTACCCATCAATCAGCCCTGGCATATCAAATTATAGTAAGATTAGATACCTCCTCTCTTGTCAAGTTTAGATTAGGCTATTCAGCAGGAGGAAAGGGTCCCAAAAGCAGGCAACAGAGTCAGAGACAACCTCCTTACCACTGTTAGGAGTCCCACAAGAAGTCCAAGTCACACAACTGTAAAGTATGTGCAGAGGGCCTACGTCAGTGCTATGCAGGCTCCCTGATTGGTGGTTTAGTCTCTGTGAGTCCCTATAAACCCAGGTTAGTTGATTCTGTGGGTTTTCTTGTGATGTCCTTGACCTCTCTGGCTCCTACAGTCCTTCCTGTCTTCAGCAGGATTCTCCAAATTCCATCTAATGTTTAGCTGTGGGTCTCTGCATCTGTTTCCATCAATGGCTGAGTGAAGCCTCTCTCATAACCATTGGGCTGGGTACCAATCTATGAGTACAACAGAATATCATTAGGAATCATTTCATTAACTTTTTAACTTTTGGTGTTCTGTTTTTGTTTTTGTTGTTTGTTTGTTTTGGTCAATAGTGTGTGGTTCTACCCTAGGTGTCTGGGCTATCCAACCTCTGGGTTCTGGCCCTCCAGGCAGTGTCAGGGGTGGATTCCCTCTCTCAGGATAGACCTCAAGCTGAACTACTCCTTGGTTGGCCACTCCCACAATTTCTACCCTACCTTTACCTCAGTGTATTTTGTAGGCAGGACAGATTGCCTTTTTCTGTTGCAGCTTTTATTATTCCTTCTTTGTTTTGTACATTTAGTGTTTTGATTATTACATGGTAGGGGGCAGGACTATTTTCTGGTCCAATCTATTTAGTGTCCTTACAGGTATATCTTTCTTTATGTTAGGAAATTTTTCTACTATGGTTTTGTTGAAAATATTTTCTGGACTTTTGAGCTCAGAATATTCTTCTTCTATTTCTACTATTCTTAGGTTTGGTCTTTTCATAGTGTCCCAGATTTCCTGTATGTCTTATGTGAACTTTTTAGGGTTAACATTTTCTTTGGCTGATGTATAAGTTTCTTTCCTTGTATCTTCTAGGCCCAAGATTGTCTCTTCCATTTCTTGTATTGTGTTGGTGATGCTTGTGTCTGTGGTTCCTGTTTGCTAACCTAGATTTTCTATCTCTTGAATTTCCTCAGTTTGTGTTTTCTTTATTGCTTCTACTTCTGTTTTCAGATCTTAGACACTTTCATTCATTTCCTTTACCCATTTATTTGTATTTTCCTGGATTTCTTTAAGAGATTTATTTATTTCCTCTTTGAGGGCCTCTGCAGTCTTTATAAGATTGAATTTAAGGTTATTTTTGTGTGTTTCAGTTGTGCTGGAATATCAAGGGCTTGCTGCAGTAGGACAGCTGGACTCTAGTGGTACTATATTGCCCTAGCTGTTATTCTGTTGTTCATTGTATTCTCTTGTTGGCTTCTAATCATCTGAGTTTGGGATTATGGTAGGTTTAGGTGCTGATTTCTGAGTTTATCTTTGTTAGATGGGTGCTTTTTGGTTTCTGTTTTACCTCTGGTCTTCTGGCCTGGGGTTCTGGGTCCAGTAGGGTGTCTCTACTGGGGCTTTTGCAGCCTGAATAATTTCTGGGGGTTTGGGTGCTAGTGTAGCCTCTGGAGTTCTAAGTACCTGTGTGGCCTCTGAAGTTCTGGGTGCCTGCTTGGTCTCTGGAGTCTCTCTAATAATGCAAAAGCCTTCTGCTGAAGTAGTGGGCCAGAATATGGAGCCCAGGGAAGACAGTTCCGTTGGGCTGGCTTTAAGGAGTGTTAGTGGATGGTGGGCTGTGACTTATCTGGGGTTCCTAGTACTAGTGTGGTCTCCAGGAAATCAGCTGGAATTGTGGACAGAAATATAAAGTCAGAGGGAGGGGTTCTTGGTTAGATTTTAACTGCTATAGTTTTTTTTTAAATCTTGAAAACAATTGTTTAATCATGATTTTCTTAACTATTTATGCTTCTACCCAAGCTCAAATCTTTTGTGCGAGTGTATTTGTTGTGTATACAGGCACATGGAGTTCAGAAGAGAACACCAGGTGTCTTCCTCTATAACTTGCCATATCATCACCACCACCATCACCATCACCATCACCATCACCACCACCATCATCATCAGTAGCAGCAACAGCAACAGCAACAGCAACAGCAACAGCAACAGCAACAGCAACAGCAACAGCAACAGCAATATTTTGAGACTGGATATCTCACTGAATCCGAAGCTTAGTGTTTTGGTGAGGCAAGCTGGGCAGTGATCTCCCAGGGTCTGCTTGGTTCCAACTTCCAACACTGGTATTATTTGCACATGCACTATGTCCAGCTTTTATGCAGGTGCTGGGGGATTCGAACTCAGTCCTCTTGCTTTCCTAAGACATGTTCTCACCTATGGAACTACTTCCCTAGTACACAACCTAATTTTAATAGCCTTACTCTATTAAGGATCACTAATTAGAGCACATTTAACCAGTGAACACAAAGCTCAATTCTTTATCGTTAATAAGCTTTTTGGCTACATGATGTTATAATGCGAACATCTGTGTGGAAGGCAGCAATTGTTATCACCTGAGGGCAAAGCAATTCATTAGGCTTTTTCCTGTAACTGGGTGAATAATGGGTTTGAGGTCTCCAAATTCAAAGGCACATAGAAGATTCAGAGCTGCTTAAACAAGTGAACCACCCTGATAACCACAGGGTTTTTAGTGACAAATAAGCTAAATTCTCCCATCTACTCCTGAGGTTTTCCTAATAGGTAACTCCTTATGCTGTAGTTTGGTAGGTGTGAGTGGGTATGTATCCGTATGCATTTTAAAGAGTCACAAGAATTGTTCCCATCTCACTCTGACAAATGACAAAGATCCAGAGACAGTGTGTTGTATGACCACGAATCCTCTTATTCTTTCCCAGGAAAGCCTTCATTGTCCCCTGCTTACCAAGAGTTAGGCTTTAACTTGCTTGAGCTATAGATAGCCCTGGTCTTGGGCCAGTGAGTTGGACTTAAACTCAAAGGTGTTTAAAAGACACATGGAATGCGTGTGGACAGTTTCAAGAAGACAGCTTAGCAAGCTTTTTTCCTAGTCTTGAAAAGTGTGCTTTTCTTAAAATCTACCCCATCCTATTATCCTAGAGAGCTGGTCTATACTCAAGGAAAGAATACAAAGAATTCACTGAACTCTATTAAAAATAACACGTGTCTGTTGAAAGCAAAACTCGGTTTTTGTTCCTGAGTTGAAGAAAAGGCAGCATTTAAATTTACTGAAAAACAGTTTTCCTTGTTGTTTCTCAGAATTGCCAAGCTTCATCTTGTCATAGGGGCTGTGTGTTTTTTGTCCTAACAGGAGCTCTCTTACCCCAACTTAGTCCTTGTCACATTCAAGGACTGTTGTGTCCTCTGCTTAACAATCCCTCTTTTGAAGAGCCATGGTTCTGACAGACTGTTCAGAGTGGGCAGAATGAAGGTTAATCGTCAATGTAACCAGGACCAAGGGAAGGTGAGATGACAGAGGAAAGTGGGGAGGAGGCTGGAGAGAGGTTACCCTAGCTGACCAGCATCCCTGGTAAGTTAGCATCTGAAGGATGTTTGGAAGCGTGCTCTTTGCTTTCAAAGAAAAGCAAGATAGTCAGAAGGTAGGGCTGGGCTTGCAGGGAGAGGAGAGATGACAGTTGTAAGAGATGTCATCGAGGAATTGGTCTCATTCTAGGTCAGTGAAGTGGACATAAACCTGGATTTTTCCGAGGAAAATGAAGTTTTCTCTATAGAATGCTAAGATGACAACCTGGCTTCTTTTGATCATTATGCTTGTTTTAGGGAAGTAGACTATAGGCAATGGAGGGAAGATTAGAACAGCCATTTGGGACTCCACCTCTGGCACTTTTTTGGAGGACTGGACAAAGAGTTCTCATACAGTAATCCCATGTAACCTACCAGGGACTTGTTCTGAATCTCCTTCAGCTACCACACTCAGCAGATCTCTGTTTCTTTATATAAAATGGCATGATATTTGCATATAAGTTATATACATTCTTTAAAATATACCAAACCACCTCAAGTTTACTTATACCAAGGCAACCCCTGTACACATAGTTGTTAGGATGAATTGTTGGGAGAATAATGTCAAAAGAAAAAAAGAGAGAAAGAAAGAAAGAAAGAAGGGAGGGAGGGAGGGAGGGAGGGAGGGAGGAAGGAAGGAAGGAAGGAAGGAAGGAAGGAAGGAAGGAAGGAAAGAGAGAAAGAGAGAGAGAAAGAGAGAAAGAGAGAGAGAAAGAGAGAGAAAGAGAGAGAGAAAGAGAGAAAGGGAGAAAGAGAGAAAGAGAGAGAGAAAGAGAGAGAAAGAAAGAAAGAAAGAAAGAAAGAAAGAAAGAAAGAAAGAAAGAAAGAAAGAAAGAAAGAAAGAAAGAAAGAAAGAAAGAAAATCAGGGAAAAAACCCTTATCTGTCTGTGTTGAGTAGAGGGTTTTTTTGTTTTGTTTTGTTTTTGTTTTTATTTTATTTATTTTATTTTTATTTTTTGTGAGGGTTGACTGAATCCATGGATGTGAAAGCCATCGATACAGAGAAAGCCTAACTCTACTTCAGCTTCCTTTTGAGTTTCAGGGCTACATTTCACAGACTGTCACTTTCTGACAATGTCAAGATGGCCATTCTGGATCCTGGGGTTTAGCTGGTTTACACAAACATTGAATGTTCACAGAGGAGTAGCCACGGTGCTAAGCAAGGGGAAGAACTTGGCACGGCACTGCTATTGATACAAGCTAAGAATGACATGGGCCTGTAAGAAGTGAGTTTTCAGACACGCAATTCCAGCCAGTGTCCCTTAGTCCCACAGTGCTTATTTAATACAGAATGCTTTGGGGATGAAGGGAAGGAATGAGTGCTTGTTTTCTTTCATTGTCCTGCTATTTGTTAAAATGTTGGCTACACACACTCACACAATACACATACACTCAAATACACACATATAGTAAAATACTCACATATACTCACACAATTCACATACATATACACACTCGTATACATACATGCATACACATACTCATATACTCATACGTACAACCACACATATACACACACCCACACAATACTCACACACATACACACATGTACACATACACGTGTACACACACACACACACACACACACACACACACACACACGGCCTCAGCATCAGAAGGACTATGAATAAGTCTAAAGAAAACTCAGGCTACCCTTTGAGTAATCTGGCTTTTGTACAGGGGTCCTGAGCTCAGAGGACACTTCTGCCTGAAATACCTCATTCTGAGACTCAGCTCCATGGCAGAGAGAGGTTACAGAGCCAAGCTTGTGTCTGGACTCTTGTCTGTTTGAAGGAAACCCCTGGAGTTCTTCTTATTGGAGCACAATGTTCATTTTGGTCCTGAGAGTATCAAAGGGACAGTATTCCTGTGATGTAAATATTCTTTTGTAGGCTTCCTGTAGCTTGTAGCCAACTCAGTAGCATCTTGTAACTATGGCAACCAAGGGAGCACAAGTCTTGTGACAGGGAGTAATGACAAGAGGCAAAAGAACCCTGAAAAGACCAAGATATGAAGCTTTTCAGCACTGTATGTAATTCTAATGAGTTCACTGCAGCCCGTTTGAAACAAAATGAATTGTAGATGGACTTGCAAGAGAAGTGCTCTAAAACACATGCCTTTGGAGTCTTTGAACATTCCTGTCCACCCTCCTTACTTGTTATCAACTGTCAATGAAACAGTTTGTACTCATCCTTTTTTTTTTTTTGGTTTTTCGAGACAGGGTTTCTCCGTGTAGCCCTGGCTGTCCTGGCACTCACTTTGTAGACCAGGCTGGCCTCGAACTCAGAAATCCGCCTGCCTCTGCCTCCCTAGTGCTGGGATTAAAGGCGTGCGCCACCACGCCCGGCAACAGAGAGATAGTGCATTGGCTGGGAAACGAAGCTTGTACTCATCCTAAGTATTACCTTGAACCAGAGTTGAAAGTGACAGTTTATTCCACAGGCATTGACACCAGGGGAGTTAAGAAGACACCATGTGCCAAGACCAACAAGTACCTTCAATCCATGCAGTGGTTATTCTGCTCTACTAACACAGCTGCAGCACAGGAGGAACTATTATTCCACAGGGCCTCCCAGTTTTCTAATTCTAATCTCAACCCTCATACTCAAGTTCTGAAACCCCAAGAGCTGTCCTTTGTGGAGAACTTGGTTTATACTTTTAAGAGCAGCAGCACTTTGCTGAACGTTAGGTCAAAGTCCTTAGAATACATGATACCAGGACATTTTGTACAACAGAAATGACTTTTTTTTTTTTTACAATGAAAGACATTGAGAAGTATCAAGACTTCATACACTGACGACCTAAGAATCCACCTCTGCTGACCTTGGTAGTACCTCCGTTTCTGTTCTCTACAAGGTGAAGCATGGACCATAACACTTAGCTCATAGCGTCTAGACCAGAGCCCACATACACTCTCTAGTGTAAGAGTGTATCAAGAAGTAGTGGACAGGGAGCATCTGCAAACTAGCGAGTGTTTTCTGACCTTTCCAGGGGTGTGCACTTTAACTCATTCAGTGTGTATAAACGTAACAAGAGAATGTTTTGAGAAAGAATCTCATGTAGCGCATTCTGGCCTCTGACTTACTGTATAGCTGAAGATGTCACTGAGGTCCAGATCTTCCTGCCCCCATTTTCTGAGTGCTGGGATGCTTGGCTTATGCAAAGCTGATGATCAGGCTCAAGTGTGCATGTTAGGCAAGGCACTCTGCCAACTGAACTACAGCCCCAGCCCCCATTAGAAGAGTTTTAAATCTCTTTGTTCAGAGAACATCTAGAGAAATCTAGATGTTCTCCTAGCATCTACTTTTGTGTTGATGGTGGTGTTGGGATTGAACTCAAGGTCTCTGCTAGGTAAGGAGTCTATCAGGGAGCTACATCTCCAACTCCTCAGTTGCTGTTGATGTGATTTGCTCTATTTAGATCTTAGTCACTTTTTCTTTTTAAGAAGGTGTGTGTGTTTCCACTGTACTATACACAGATTGGTTAGAGGACATTTTAAGGAGTTGGTTGTTTCTTTCACCTTTCTGTTTCTGGAATTGAACTTGGGTCATTCATCATGCTTGCATGTCAAGCATCTTAATTCTCTGAGCTATATTTCTGGCCTCCATCTTTCTTTCTTTTTTAAAATTTTTTTTATACAGGGTCTTCCATTGTTCCAGGGCTGACTAGTTAGGCTTGGCTGGTCAGCTAGTTAGTCCCTGGAACCGGCCTGTCTCTGTCTCTAGTACTGAGATCACAAGTGTGTGCTGCCACCCCCAGCTTTGTAATCTGGGTCCTCTATCAAACTCAGCTCATCAAGCTTGCATTACAAGCTGTTTACTGTCCTGGAAAATCTATCTTCTTGGTCCTGGCTCTCCTTGCTCCTGGGGAGCTGCTGACAAAGGAAGAGCAGAACTGCATTACTCTCCTGCAAAGCCAAGGCTCCCATTCTCATTTTGGTCTACTTTGTTGGTTCTCAACTGGGGATGATTTTGCTCCTACAAGGACATTTGATAGCCTTCACAGTTACTTGGTTGCCACAACACAGGAGTGGGTGCTGGTGGCTAGAGGGTATTAAGCATTCTACCATCCATGAGTGATCAAATAATAATCCTTTCCAAATGATTATAGCAAGAGTAAGGAAACTCCGTTCCACATGAAATGTTTCCTTTCCATTCCTCCCAGATCTTGGTAGGAGGCAATGGGAGGATGTAGGATCATTAATACTAAGTTGTTCCCAATTCTAAGAAGGGGCACAGTGTCCACACTTTGGTATTCGTTCTTCTTCAGTTTTATGCGTTTAACAAATTGTATCTTATATCTTGGGTATCCTAAGTTTTTGGGCTAATATCCACTTATCAGTGAGTACATATTATGTGAGTTCCTTTGTGATTGTGATACCTCACTCAGGATGATGCCCTCCAGGTCCATCCATTTGTCTAGGAATTTCATAAATTCATTCCTTTTAATAGCTGAGTAGTACTCCATTGTGTAAATGTACCACATTTTCTGTATCCATTCCTCTGTTGAGGGGCACCTGGGTTCTTTCCAGCTTCTGGCTATTATAAATAGGGCTGCTATGAACATAGTGGAGCATGTGTCCTTCTTACCGGTTGGGACATCTTGTGGATATATGCCCAGAAGAGGTATTGCTGGATCCTCTGGTAGTATTATGTCCAATTTTCTGAGTAACTGCCAGACTGATTTCCAGAGTGGTTGTACAAGCTTGCAATCCCACCAACAATGGAGGAGTGTTCCTCTTTCTCCACATCCTCGCCAGCATCTGCTGTCACCTGAATTTTTGATCTTAGCCATTCTGACTGGTGTGAGGTGGAATCTCAGGGTTGTTTTGATTTGCATTTCCCTGATGATTAAGGATGTTGAACATTTTTTCAGGTGCTTCTCTGCCATTCGGTATTCCTCAGGTGAGAATTCTTTGTTCAGTTCTGAGCCCCATTTTTTAATGGGGTTATTTGATTTTCTGGAGTCTGCCTTCTTGAGTTCTTTATATATATTGGATATTAGTCCCCTATCTGATTTAGGATAGGTAAAGATCCTTTCCCAATCTGTTGGTGGTCTTTTTGTCTTATTGACAGTGTCTTTTTCCTTGCTTTGCAACTTTATGAGGTCCCATTTATTGATTCTCGATCTTACAGCACAAGCCTTTGTTGTTCTATTCAGGAATTTTTCCCCTGTACCCATATCTTCGAGGCTTTTCCCTACTTTCTCCTCTATAAGTTTCAGTGTCTCTGGTTTTATGTGGAGTTCCTTAATCCACTTAGATTTGACCTTAGTACAAGGAGATAGGAATGGATCAATTTGCATTCTTCTACATGATAACCGCCAGTTGTGCCAGCACCATTTGTTGAAAATGCTGTCTTTCTTCCACTGGATGGTTTTTGCTCCCTTGTCAAAGATCAAGTGACCATAGGTGTGTGGGTTCATCTCAGGGTCTTCAATTCTGTTCCATTGGTCTACTTGTCTGTTGTTATACCAGTTCCATGCAGGTTTTATCACAATTGCTCTGTAATACAGCTTTAGGTCAGGCATGGTGTTTCCACCAGAGGTTCTTTTATCCTTGAGAAGAGTTTTTGCTATCCTAGGTTTTTTGTTGTTCCAGATGAATTTGCAGATTTCCCTTTCTAATTCCTTGAAGAATTGAGTTGGAATTTTGATGGAGATTGCATTGAATCTGTAGATTGCTTTTGGCAAGATAGCCATTTTTACAATGTTGATCCTGCCAATCCATGAGCATGGGAGATCTTTCCATCTTCTGAGATCTTCTTTAATTTCTTTCTTCAGAGACTTGAAGTTCTTGTCATACAGATCTTTCACTTCCTTAGTTAGAGTCACGCCAAGGTATTTGATATTGTTTGTGACTATTGAGAAGGGTGTTGTTTCCCTAATTTCTTTCTCGGCCTGTTTATCCTTTGTGTACAGAAAGGCCATTGACTTGCTTGAGTTAATTTTATATCCAGCTACTTCATTGAAGCTGTTTATCAGGCTTAGGAGTTCTCTGGTGGAATTTTTAGGGTCACTTATATATACTATCATATCATCTGCAAAGAGTGATATTTTGACTTCTTCTTTTCCAATTTGTATCCCCTTGATCTCCTTTTGTTGTCTAATAGCTCTGGCTAGGACTTCAAGTACAATGTTGAATAGGTAGGGAGGGAGTGGACAGCCTTGTCTAGTCCCTGATTTTAGTCGGATTTCTTCCAGCTTCTCACCATTTACTTTGATTGGCTACTGGTTAGCTGTAGATTGCTTTTATCATGGTTAGGTATGGGCCTTGAATTCCTGATCTTTCCAAGACTTTTATCATGAATGGGTGTTGGATTTTGTCAAAGGCTTTCTCAGCATCTAACGAGATGATCATGTGCTTTTTGTCTTTTGAGTTTGTTTATATACTGGATTATGTTGATGGATTTCCGTATATTGAACCATCCTTGCATCCCTGGGATGAAACCTACTTGGTCAGGATGGATGATTGTTTTGATGTGTTCTTGGATTCAGTTAGCGAGAAATTCATAAGGGAAATTGGTCTGAAGTTCTCTATCTTTGTTGGGTCTTTTTGTGGTTTAGGTATCAGAGTAATTGTGGCTTCATAGAATGAGTTGGGTAGAGTACCTTCTGTTTCTATTTTGTGGAATAGTTTGTGAAGAACTGGGATTAGATCTTCTTTGAAGGTCTGATAGAACTCTGCACTAAACCCATCTGGTCCTGGGCTTTTTTTGGTTGGGAGACTATTAATGACTGCTTCTATTTCTTTAGGGGATATGGTACTGTTTAGATCATTAACCTGATCTTGATTTAACTTTGGAACCTGGTATCTGTCTAGAAACTTCTTCATTTCATCCAGGTTCTCCAGTTTTGTTGAGTATAGCCTTTTGTAGAAGGATCTGACACCCATAGAAAGAGTTACAGAGATAAAGTTTGGAGCTGTGACAAAAGGATGGACCATCTAAAGACTGCCATATCCAGGAGTCCATCCCATAATCAGCTTCCAAACGCTGACACCATTGCATACACTAGCAAGAATTTGCTGAAAGGACCCAGATATACTGTCTCTTGTGAGACAATGCCGGGGCCTAGCAAACACAGAAGTGGATGCTCACAGTCAGCTATTGGATGGATCACAGGGCCCCCAATGGAGGAGCTAGAGAAAGTACCCAAGGAGCTAAAGGGATATGCAACCCTATAGGTGGAACAACATTATGAATTAACCAGTACCCCCGAGCTCTTGACTCTAGCTGCATATGTATCAAAAGATGGCCTAATCGGCCATCACTGCAAAGAGAGGCCCATTGGACAAACAAACTTTATATGCCCCAGTACAGGCGAACGCCAGGGCCAAAAAGTGGGAGTGGGTGGGTAGGGGAGTTGGGGGGGGTGTATTGGGGACTTTTTGGATAGCATTGGAAATGTAAATGAGGAAAATACCTAATGAAAAAAATAAATAAAAAAAATAATACTAAGTTGATTTTACTTTTGTTTATTTTAAGTAGTCTGTTTCAGTATGGGATTCAGAGTTGTTACTGAAATCTAGAAGCCGTTGGAGAGTTATAAAATGGGTTTCTATTCTTTGAGTCACCTGAATACTAGTTGTGTGTCTTTGACCAAGAGACTCAGCAGCTGGGAGTCCAGTTTCTTCATCTGTGAAATAAGAAGAGGACTATTTGTGGTGATAATTCGTGGTGATAATTCACAAATAAATTTAAAGCATAAAGCACCCGCTTTGGCCAATAGTTGCAATTTATGTATGTTTTTGGTTTCCACCTCTGAACAGCAGCAGCAGTAAATGCCTGCTGTAAACAGGATGAGGGACTGTTGCATTTATTAATTTTATTGTTGGTAGTTAGGAAAATATATGACAGTCCTGCATCACATAAAGATCTCCCTAATCATCATCTCCTTTGGGGAAAGTATGTACTGTAGGTGTCGGGTTTGATCATTGGTACAAACATAGAAGGAAACAAGATAGATGCTTACAACTGCACAGAAACACAGCAGGCAGGAAAGCAAATGCCTAACTCATAAAAATTGAGCAATTACACAAGTTTTGTGGTCATAGCATTTTGGAAATTCTTATTAGAAAAAAAAATGAGCGGGGGAACTTTTAGGTAAGACAGTGGCTGACCTTCTTAGAATTGGGAACAAAACACCCATGGAAGGAGTTACTGAGACAAAGTTTGGAGCTGTGATGAAAGGATGGACCATCTAGAGACTGCCATATCCAGGGATCCATCCCATAATCATCTTCCAAACGCTAACACCATTGCATACACTAGCAAGATTTTGCTGAAAGGACCCAGATATAGCTGTCTCTTGTGAGACTATGCCGGGGCCTAGCAAACACAGAAGTGGATGCTCACAGTTAGCTAGTGGATGGATCACAGGGCTCCCAATGGAGAAGCTAGAGAAAGTATCCAAGGAGCTAAAGGGATCTGCAACCCTATAGTTGGAACAACATGATGAACTAACCAGTACCCCGGAGCTCTTGTCTCTAGCTGCATATGTATCGAAAGATGGCCTAGTCGGCCATCACTGGAAAGAGAGGCCCATTGGACTTGCAAACTTTATATGCCCCAATACAGGGGAATGCCAGGGCCAAAAGAATGGGAATGGGTGGGTAGGGAATTGGGGGGGGGTATGGGGGACTTTTGGGATAGCATTGGAAATGTAATTGAGGAAAATACGTAATAAAAAAATATTAAAAATTAAAAAAAAAAGACAGTGGCTGAGAAGCCATGTAGAGCAAGTGGCTGGTTATAGTCAGGGAAGAAAGGGAACAGGAATATTCCATCACTCTATCAGCTGCTTCTTTAGTGTCCAGGAGCAATATGGTCAACCATCCCAGTGAACTTCCTCTCCCACTGGGATCTGGACTTGTTGTTGAGACTGAGACCAGCACAGTGGCTGGTGCAGCTGCAGAATCTGAGAGAGTAGCAGTTGACTACAAACCTCTTCCAGGAAATCTACAAAAGCTGTGTTGATAGGAATTTTGTAGAAGGGAGCCCCAGGCATTGCTGCTAGAATCACTATCAGTACCTCAGTGAAGAAACTGAAAAGATCATGAACTAAGCACAAAAGAGTGCCTACCAGCTCTAAATGGAAGCGACCAGCTTCAGGGCTGCAGGAGCTGAAGCTGGGCAGTAGCATTTGTCTCAGCCTTCTGCAGCTCACAGACAAGACTTGTGTCAAGTCAACATAGACCAACAGATATACTTACTTGTTCCTATTCCTGTTACATATCTTAAAATCCAGAAGCTGAGCTGGTTTATGATGATTTATGACATCTGAGTGCATTATTTTAGTTCTCCTTCTCCTCCTCCTCCTCCTCCTCCTCCTCCTCCTCCTCCTCCTCCTCGTTCTCCTCTTCCTTCTTCGGCTGTTCCTTTTTTCCTCTTATTTTTTTCTATTCACTCATTTTTCCTTTGTCTTTGTTATTCTTGCTCTTATGTATGTTTTCCTCTTCTGCTTCCCGTATAGAAATCTCATGAGAATCATAGTCTCGCTGTGATAGGCTCCCCAATAACTAACATATTTAGTGTACACAGGGCCGTTTGACTTTCTAAAACAAGTATCTGTTGTTGTTGTTGTTGTTGTTGTTGTTTATAGTCATCTTATACTCTATCACCCAAGTGTGCTAAACACCAAATAGTGACAGTTTCTACAGACAGTACTCAACCAATAGGATGTAGTAGACATGAAGTCTGGTACCTAGAGTCTAACAAAGGGAAATAAAACCATAATTGTACTGCAATCTAGTCTCTCTTGAATACAACACACACCTCCCAAATACAGAAAAATTGAAGCCCATTCAGATACAAGAGATACACAGAACATCAAACTGATAGAACTGTTCATTCATAGTATAAAACACTGAATGTGCAGAATAAAGAAAGTATATTGAAAGCTGTAAGAGAGAAAGATGAAGTCACATTTAAAGACCATCACAATAACTACTGAATTCTCAGTAAACACCTTTATTTATAGCAAGATGGTCTTCTAATTATGTGTTTCAAATTATGAAAGACCACAACTGCCAGGTTCAATTAATATACCCAGTAAAATTATCTGTAAGTAAAAGGTGAAAAAAACCCTTTACGAGAAAAGCACCAGGGTAGCTAGGGCGCAGGGTCGGCTGACACTCGCCAGCTACCCACAACACCCGCCACAGGATCTTAAGACTTCTGGTGAGTGGAACACATCTTCTGCTCCAATCCAATTGCGCGCGGGACCTGAGACTGCATTAGTTAGGGAAGCAGAAACCGGCCTGAGTAGGGCCACAGGCCTCATCCGGCCGGACCAGCACCGGGGTAGCTAGAGCACAGGATCGGCTGACACCCGCCAGCTACCCACGACCCCCGCCACAGGATTTTGAGACTGCTGGTGAGTGGAACACAGCTTCGGCTCCAGTCCAATTGCGCGCGGGAACTGAGACTGCATTAGTTAGGGAAGCAGAAAACCGGCCTGAGTAGGACCACAGGCCTCTTCCGGTGTACCGCCAGCTACCCACGACCCCCGCCACAGGATTTTGAGACTGCTGGTGAGTGGAACACAGCTTCTGCTCCAGTCCAATCACGCGGGACTTGAGACTGCTTTGGTTGGGGAGGCAGAAATCCGGCCTACATAGGGCCACAAGCCTCTTTCAGTCAGAAAAGCACCGGGGTAGCTAGGGCGCAGGGTCGGCTGACACTCGCCTGCTACCCACAACACCAGCCACAGGATCTTAAGACTTCTAGTGAGTGGAACACAGCTTCTGCTCCAATCCAATTGCGCGCGGGAACTGAGACTGCATTAGTTAGGAAAGCAGAAAACCGGCCTGAGTAGGACCAAAGGCCTCTTCCGGTGTACCGCCAGCTACCCACGACCCCCGCCACAGGATTTTGAGACTCCTGGTGAGTGGAACACAGCTTCTGCTCCAATCTTTAAACAGTGACATCGACAACAACTAACCCCAAAGATTACCAGATGGCGAAAGGTAAACGTAATAATCTTACTAACAGAAAGCAAGACCACTCACCATCATCAGAACCCAGCACTCCCACTTCGCCCAGTCCAGGGCACCCCAACACACCGGAAAAGCTAGACACGGATCTAAAAGCATATCTCCTGATGATGGTAGAGGACTTCAAAAAGAACTTTAATAACACACTTAAAGAAATACAAAGGAACACTGGTAAACAGGTAGAAGACAGTAAAGAGGAAGCACAAAAATCCCTTAAAGAATTGCAGGAGAACACTGCTAAAGAGTTACAAATCCTTAAAGAAAAACACGATAACATAATCAAACAGGTAGAAGTCCTTAATGAAAAACAGGAAAACACATCCAAACAGATGATGGAAATGAACAAAACCATACTAGACCTAAAAAGGGAAGTAGACACAATAAAGAAAACCCAAAATGAGGCAACACTGGAGATAGAAACCCTAGGAAAGAAATCTGGAACCATAGATACCAGCATCAGCAACAGAATACAAGAGATGGAAGAGAGAATCTCAGGTGCAGAAGATTCCATAGAGAACATCGGCACAACAATCAAGGAAAATGTAAAATGCAAAAAGATCCTAACTCAAAACATCCAAGAAATACAGGACACAATGAGAAGACCAAACCTACGGATAATAGGAGTGGATGAGAATGAAGATTTTCAACTCAAAGGACCAGCAAACATCTTCAACAAAATTATAGAAGAAAACTTCCCAAATCTAAAGAAAGAGATGCCCATGAACATACAAGAAGCCTACAGAACTCCAAATAGACTGGACCAGAAAAGAAATACCTCCCGACACATAATAATCAGAACAACAAATGCTCTAAATAAAGATAGAATACTAAAAGCAGTAAGAGAAAAAGGCCAAGTAACATATAAAGGCAAGCCTATCAGAATTACACCAGATTTTTCACCAGAGACTATGAAAGCCAGAAGATCCTGGACAGATGTTATACAGACACTAAAAGAACACAAATTCCAGCCCAGGCTACTATACCCAGCCAAACTCTCAATTAACATAGATGGAGAAACCAAAGTATTCCACGACAAAACCAAATTCACACATTATCTCTCCACGAATCCAGCCCTTCAAAGGATAATAACAGAAAAAAACCAATACAAGGACAGGAACCACGCCCTAGAAACAACAAGAAGGTAATCCCTCAACAAACCTAAAAGAAGACAGCCACATGAACAGAATGCCAACTTTAACAACAAAAATAACAGGAAACAACAATTACTTTTCCTTAATATCTCTTAATATCAATGGACTCAACTCCCCGATAAAAAGACATAGACTAACAAACTGGCTACACAAACAAGACCCAACATTTTGCTGCTTACAGGAAACTCATCTCAGAGAAAAAGATAGGCACTACCTCAGAATGAAAGGCTGGAAAACAATTTTCCAAGCAAATGGTATGAAGAAACAAGCTGGAGTAGCCATTCTAATATCTGATAAGATTGACTTCCAACCCAAAGTCATTAAAAAAGACAGGGAGGGACACTTCATACTCATCAAAGGTAAAATCCTCCAAGAGGAACTATCAATCCTGAATATCTATGCTCCAAATACAAAGGCAGCCACATTCATTAAAGAAACTTTAGTAAATCTCAAAGCACACATTGCACCTCATACAATAATAGTGGGAGACTTCAACACACCACTTTCACCAATGGACAGATCATAGAAACAGAAACTAAACAGGGACACAGAGAAACTAAGAGAAATTATGAATCAAATGGATCTGGCAGATATCTACAGAACATTCTATCCTAAAACAAAAGGATATACCTTCTTCTCAGCACCTCATGGTACCTTCTCCAAAATTGACGACATAATTGGTCACAAAACAGGCCTCAACAGATACAAAAATATTGAAATTGTCCCATGCATCCTATCAGATCACCATGGACTAAGGCTGATCTTCAATAACAAAATAAATAATAGAAAGCCAACCTTCACGTGGAAACTGAACAACACTCTTCTCAATGATACCTTGGTCAAGGACGGAATAAAGAAAGAAATTAAGGACTTTTTAGAATTCAATGAAAATGAAGCCACAACATACCCAAACTTATGGGACGCAATGAAAGCATTTCTAAGAGAAAAACTCATAGCTCTGAGTGCCTCCAAAAGGAAACTAGAGAGAGCACACATTAGCTGCTTGACAACACACCTAAAAGCACTAGAAAAAAAGGAAGCAAATTCACCCAAGAGGAGTAGATGGCAGGAAATAATCAAACTCAGGGGCGAAATCAACCAAGTGGAAACAAGAAGAACTATTCAAAGAATCAACCAATCAAGGAGCTGGTTCTTTGAGAAAATCACAAGATAGATAAACCCTTAGCCAGACTCACTAGAGGGCACAGGGAAAGCATCCTAATTAACAAAATCAGAAATGAAAAAGGAGACATAACAACAGATCCTGAAGACATCCAAAACACCATCAGATCCTTCTACCAAAGGCTATACTCAACAAAACTGGAGAACCTGGATGAAATGGAGAAGTTCCTAGACAGATACCAGGTACCAAAGTTGAATCAAGATCAGGTTAATGATCTAAACAGCCCTATATCCCCCAAAGAAATAGAAGCAGTCATTAATAGTCTCCCAACTAAAAAAAGCCCAGGACCAGATGGGTTTAGTGCAGAGTTCTATCAGACCTTCAAAGAAGATCTAATCCCAGTTCTTCACAAACTATTCCACAAAATAGAATCAGAAGGAACTCTACCCAACTCATTCTATGAAGCCACAATTACTCTGATACCTAAACCACAAAAAGACCCAACAAAGATAGAAAACTTCAGACCAATATCCCTTATGAATATTGATGCAAAAATCCTCAATAAAGTACTTGCTAACCGAATCCAAGAACACATCAAAACAATCATCCATCCTGACCAAGTAGGTTTCATCCCAGGGATGCAGGGATGGTTCAATATATGGAAATCCATCAACGTAATCCAGTATATAAACAAACTCAAAGACAAAAACCACATGGTCATCTCGTTAGATGCTGAAAAAGCATTTGACAAGATCTAACACCCATTCATGATAAAAGTCTTGGAAAGATCAGGAATTCAAGGCCCATACCTAAACATGATAAAAGCAATCTACAGCAAACCAGTAGCCAACATCAAAGTAAATGGTGAGAAGCTCAAAGCAATCCCTCTAAAATCAGGGACTAGACAAGGCTGTCCACTTTCTCCATACCTATTCAACATTGTACTTGAAGTCCTAGCCAGAGCAATTCGACAACAAAAGGAGATCAAAGGGATACAAATTGGAAAAGATGAAGTCAAAATATCACTTTTTGCAGATGATATGATAGTATATAAAAGTGACCCTAAAAATTCCACCAGAGAACTCCTAAGCCTGATAAACAGCTTCGGTGAAGTAGCTGGATATAAAATTAACTCAAACAAATCAATGGCCTTTGTCTACACAAAGAATAAACAGGCTGAGAAAGAAATTAGGGAAACAACACCCTTCTCAATAGTCACAAATAATATAAAATATCTTGGTGTGAATCTAACTAAGGAAGTGAAAGATTTGTATAATAAAAACTTCAAGTCTCTGAAGAAAGAAATTATAGAAGATCTCAGAAGATGGAAAGATCTCCCATGCTCATGGATTGGCAGGATCAACATTGTAAAAATGGCTATCTTGCCAAAAGCAATCTACAGATTCAATGCAATCCCCATCAAAATTCCAACTCAATTCTTCAACGAATTAGAAAGTGCAATCTGCAAATTCATCTAGAATAACAAAAAACCTAGGATAGCAAAAACTCTTCTCAAGGATAAAAGAACCTCTGGTGGAATCACCATGCCGGACCTAAAGCTTTACTACAGAGCAATTGTGATAAAAACTGCATGGTACTGGTATAGTGACAGACAAATAGACCAATGGAATAGAATTGAAGACCCAGAAATGAACCCACACACCTACGGTCACTTGATCTTCGACAAGGGAGCTAAAAACATCCAGTGGAAGAAAGACAGCATTTTCAACAAATGGTGCTGGCACAACTGGTTGTTAACATGCAGAAGAATGCGAATTGATCCATTCCTATCTCCTTGTACTAAGGTCAAGTCTAAGTGGATCAAGGAACTTCACATAAAACCAGAGACACTGAAACTTATAGAGGAGAAAGTGGGGAAAAGCCTTGAAGATATGGGCACAGGGGGAAAATTCTTGAATAGAACAGTAATGGCTTGTGCTGTAAGATCGAGAATTGACAAGTGGGACCTCATGAAACTGCAAAGCTTCTGCAAGGCAAAAGACACCATCAATAAGACAAAAAAACCACCAACAGATTGGGAAAGGATCTTCACCTATCCTAAATCAGATAAGGGACTAATATCCAATATATATAAAGAACTCAAGAAGGTGGACTCCAGAAAGTCAAATAACCCCATTAAAAAATGGGGCTCAGAACTGAACAAAGAATTCTCACCTGAGGAATACCGAATGGCAGAGAAGCACCTGAAAAAATGTTCAACATCCTTAATCATCAGGGAAATGCAAATCAAAACAACCCTGAGATTCCACCTCACACCAGTCAGAATGGCTAAGATCAAAAATTCAGGTGACAGCAGATGCTGGCGAGGATGTGGAGAAAGAGGAACACTCCTCCATTGTTGGTGGGATTGCAAGCTTGTACAACCACTCTGGAAATCAATCTGGCGGTTCCTCAGAAAATTGGACATAGTACTACCGGAGGATCCAGCAATACCTCTCCTGGGCATATATCCAGAAGATGTCCCAACCGGTAAAAAGGACACATGCACCACTATGTTCATAGCAGCCCTATTTATAATAGCCAGAAGCTGGAAAGAACCCAGATGTCCCTCAACAGAGGAATGGATACAGAAATTATGGTACATTTACACAATGGAGTACTACTCAGCTATTAAAAAGAATGAATTTATGAAATTCCTAGCCAAATGGATGGACCTGGAGGGCATCATCTTGAGTGAAGTAACACAATCACAAAAGAACTCACACAATATGTATTCACTGATAAGTGGATATTAGCCCAAAACTTAGGATACCCAAGATATAAGAGACAATATGCTAAACGCATGAAACTCAAGAAGAATGAAGACCAAAGTGTGGACACTGTGCCCCTTCTTAGAATTGGGAAAAACACCCAGGGAAGGAGTTACAGAGACAAAGTTCGTAGCTGTGATGAAATGATGGACCATTTAGAGACTGCCGTATCCAGGGATCCATCCCATAAGCAGCTTCTAAACGCTGACACCATTGCATACACTAGCAAGATTTTGCTGATAGGACCCAAATATAGCTATCTCTTGTGAGACGATGCCGGGGCCTAGCAAACACAGGAGTGGATGTTCACAGTCAGCTATTGGATGTATCACAGGGCTCCCAATGGAGAAGCTAGAGAAAGTACTCAAGGAGCTAAAGGGATCTGCAACCCTATTGTTGGAACAACATGATGTACTAACCAGAACCCTGGAGCTCTTGTCTCTAGCTGCATATGTATCGAAAGATGGTCTAGTCGGCCATCACTGGAAAGAGAGGCCCATTGGACTTGCAAACTTTATATGCCCCAATATAGGGGAATGCCAGGGCCAAAAGAATGGGAATGGGTGGGTAGGGAAGTGGGGGGCGCTATGGGGGACTTTTGGGATAGCATTGGAAATGTAATTGAGGAAAATATGTAATAAAAATATTAAAAATTAAAAAAAAACCCTTTACATTATAATGTAAGCTAAATGAATTTATGACTACCAAACCAGCCCTGTAGAAGACACTGACAGGAATATTTTTGACTTAAGCAAAAGATTATTGAACCCAAGAGGTTATAGGAAGAAAAAATGATGCTAAGTCACTTTTTGTACAAAAGAGGATTTAGGGACCACCAAGCACTATAAATTCAACAACATGACAGGTACATACACCTTTCAAGACAAGAGTATCTACTTTTGCCTCCTTTATTTAATATAGTGCTGAAGTTTTACTGGAACAACAAGCCAAGAGATGGAAATAAAAATAATACAAATAAGGAATTCAAAGCACCCTTATTTGCAAATGATAAAATTAGCTCCCAAACTTTTAGAGCTGATAAACACTTTCAGTAATGTGAAAGTCTACAAAATTAACAGTCAGATCAATAGTCTTCTTATATACTAATGACAAACATACTGAGAATGGCATAAAAGAAACAATATCATTCAGAATAGCCTCAAAACTACCTTGGAATAAACCTAACTGTGGAAATAAAAGATCTCTACAAAGAAAACCTTAAAACACTGAAAAAAAAAGGAATTAAGAAGACAGCAGAAAATATTCATGGATTGATAAGATTAATAATGTACAAATGACCATCTTATCAAAAGAAACCTACAGATTCAATACAATGCCCATAAGAAAACACAATGCAATTTTTAAAGTAATTGTAAAACCAACATTAAAATTTGTATGGAAGCACAAAAGACCCAACAGAGCCCAAACAATCTTGAACATTAAAATACTTTTAGAAGCATCATTACACCTGATCTCAAGTTATACTACAGTGACTGTAGTAATAAAAAACATCATGGTATGGCCAACAAAAGAGGCAGTGAAATTCAATAGGGGACTCAGATACAAGTCTGTGTACCTATAGCTATTTGATTTTTGACAAAGATGCCAAAAATACTCATCAGAAAGAAAAAAATCTTTAATAAATCATGCTGGGAAAGTTGCCTATAGGAGAATAAAACTTCTTCCTTTTCTCACCCTGCTCTCCCTCAGATACTCTAAGTATATAAAAAAATTTAATTTTAGATGAAATTATAAAACATCTAGAGGAACAAGTAGGAAGTATACTTAATGAAATAGTCTCAGATGTGGACTTTCTGAATAGGATCCCAATCACACAAGAAACAAGTGTGACCTCATGAAAAGAAAAAAAAGAAAGAAAGAAAGAAAGAAAGAAAGAAAGAAAGAAAGAAAGAAAGAAAGAAAGAAAGAAAGGGAGTAAGAAAGGGAGAAAGAAAGAAAACTTGTTCTGTAAATGAAACTGTACCCTGATATAAGAGGAGAGAAAAATCTTTACTAGCTATAGACCTTACAGAGGATTAAATGTCTAGAATACATGAAGAAGAAGAACAACAAAAAATAACAAACCACAAAAAACTGAATTAAAAAATGGGCTGTTGAACTGAATATAATATAGAGTTCTTAAGTGAAGAAATAAGAATATTTTGAGAAGTGTTTATCATTCTTAGCCAGAAGGGAAATGCAAATTAGAACTACCCTGAGATTTCATCTTACTCTAGTTATAATGGTTAAGGTGTACAGCTGATATCAAATGCTAAGTTGGAGGGAACGCAAAACAATTATTCACTTTTGGTGAGAAGGCAAACTTATGCAGTCATAATGAAAATCAGTGTGAAGAAGCCTAGAAAAGCTAAAAATATATCTACCATGTGACCCAGTTATACTACTGCCTAGGAGACTGTCTATCCTACTCCAGATATTATATACAAATGGCTTGTCTATATTTATTGTTGAGCTATTCACAATAACTAGGAAATGGAATCAACCTAATATCTGTCATCTGATTCATAAACAATGGAAATGTGGCACATGGTACACAATGGAATTTCATTCAGCTGTAAAGAAAAGTGAAATTATGAAAATTTCAAGTCAGTGGATAGAACTGGAAAAAATTACCAAATGAGGTTACGAAGACCTAGATGTAAAAATATTGTTTGTTCTTTCTCACATGTGAATCCTAGCTACTACTCTTTAGATTTATGGATTTGGCTTAGAGTATCTGTACAAGTCAGGAAGTTAGAAAGGGGCCACCGAAGGGGAAGGTATAAGAAAGATTTTATGAGAGGGTGGGTGACAGGAGGATCTAAATGCTATGGAGTCAGAAAGAGGATTAATGAAGTGAGGAGGTGTATGGGAGCGTGGGATTGGGAAAGTGCAGAGGTGGTATTGAGGGAGGGACATTAACACTAAGGAAGCTTGAATAGCCATATATAAGCATACTAACTACTATCAGTTATTTCTTAAACTAAAAAGTTTAAAAGAGTTTAACGTAGGTTCCATGTTCCAGAGATCCCCCTCACACACAAACAATACAGGCTATTGCTACTGCTCTTATTTACCCACCATAACTTGATATAAGACCTCATTGCAGAAGAGAAGACACCACACACTTTGGTCACAAGATATAGAAAAAATAGAGCAAGAACTGATTTAAAATCTGCTTCTCAAATGACTAGAGTTTATAGCTCTGGAAGGTGCACTGTGGGATACCCAGAGTGGACAGTCACCAACAGTCTTACCCAGCTATCAACAGTATGATCTACAATAATAACTAGCATATGTCTATTGATGCAATATTGGCATGGATGTTATCGTAGCAGCCAGTCACTTTCCAAAATTGAATTTAAAGCCCATTCCACAGGAAGGAATAAATATATGATATTGTAAACCTGGCTAAGATGTGGTGACTAGAGAGGTCATATCCCTACTACTGTTGCTTTGATAAATGAACAACGAAATACATTTTAAACATTTAGCTTTATACTTAGAGATAAATGTAGATACCAGTGTTCACCAGAGAATCTTATTTTTAAAGTGGACAGTGGTTAGCACAGAGACTCACTAAGTACAGAGACCAAGTGGGTATGGGATACTCAGCCTTAAATGGAACATTTGTATCACACACCCTTCCAAAGACTCAGGGAAAAGCACAGAAGAAAGGGAAGAAAGACTGTAAGAGCCAGGAGTCTGGGAGGACTTTTATGAAATATCATCTTCTGAATATAACATGGCAGATGCACTCCTAAACTCACAGCAGCTCCAATAACCTATATAAGACCTTAAAAAGAATGTGCCTGCCAACACATTAGGCCTAATGAGGACCATAGCCCCTAAGGGACTCTAAACAGCCAGTCATGGCTCAGGAATGACAGATCAGGTGTCCATACTCCAGTAGACAACCTCCCATTCCTGCTCATGCAGAAAACCTTGTTTATACTCTATTGGTTACACACACACAATTGCATGGGGATGGTAAAAATGGGTTTCTGAAGGAGAAAAAAGGAGATGAGCCAGGATACTATGGAGGAGAAAACCAATAAAATTCATAATATACACATGTATGAAAGTTTCAAATAATTTAAAATTAAATAATATCTTAAAAAAGAAATAGGGAAGCAGGGCAAGACATTTTAGGAAGGCGTGTCTCTAATCTTGAGCTAATGGCTGACTTCCAACTCATCTTTCCAGAAATGTTGTTGTTGTCAGAATTTCCAGGCAAGGTTCTATTTGTCTTTGAGAGTGCCTTCAACATAGCTTATGAAGGATGCTTGAGATAGAAGGCCCCTGTGGTTTTTATTTGGGACTTGATTTAATTAAAAGCAATCATGCTAACAAAAGAGTGGGGTAGGGAGTCTGCTTCTCCCGATTTTTCTATTGTCTTATCAATTTCATGTCAGATTTCTCAAAGGGTTCTTAAAATATGACAGCAGAAAAATCATTTAATATACTAGTGGCAGCATGGACCAAGCCTAAGTAGGCATGAAGCACGAAGAGGTGTGGCATTGTAAGGTTGCAAGGCTTGTTTTCTTTTAGCTTTAGACATAATAGCCCAGTGTTGTGGATTTGGCCATTCCATGCATGAGCGTAATTGCTAAGAAAAGGCTTTCATGAGACACACAACAGAGCGTGGAGAACAACTTTCATTCTTCAGCCAGTTCCTTTGGTTCAACACAAAGATAATATAAGAAATGATGCTGGCTCTTGACAAGGCTCCACATATTGTCATTAAAAATAGAAACAAAGCAACCCTGAGATTTCACCCTACATCAGTCAGAATGGCTAAGATCAAAAACTCATGTGACAGCAGATGCTGTCGAGGATGTGGAGAAAGAGGAACACTCTTCCATTGTTGGTGGGATTGCAAGCTTGTACAACCACTCTGGAAATCAGTCTGGCTGTTTCTCAGAAAATTGGACATAGAACTACTGGAGGATCCAGCAATACCTCTCCTGGGCATATATCCAGAAGATGTTCCAACTGGTAAGAAGGACACATGCTCCACTATGTTCATAGCAGCCTTATTTATAATAGCCTACTCAGCTATTAAAAAGAATGAATTTATGAAATTCCTAGCCAAATGGATGGACCTGGAGGGCATCATCCTGAGTGAGGTAACCCAATCACAAAAGAACTCACATGATATGTACTCACTGATAAGTGGATATTAGCCCAGAAACTTAGGATACCCAAGATACACAATACAATCTGCAAAACACATGAAACTCAAGAAGAATGAAGACCAAAATGTGGACACTTTGCCCCTTCTTAGAACTGGGAACAAAACACCCATAGAAGGAGTTACAGAGACAAAGTTTGGAGCTGAGACAAAAGGATGAACCATCTAGAGACTGCCATACCCGGGGATCCATCCCATAATCAGCTTCCAAATGCTGACACCATTGCATACACTAGCAAGATTTTGCTGAAAGGATCCAGATATAGCTGTCTCTTGTGAGGCTATGCCGGGGCCTAGCAAACACAGAAGTGGATGCTCACAGTCAGCTATTGGATGGATCATAGGGCCCCCAATGGAGGAGCTAGAGAAAGTACCCAAGGAGCTAAAGGGATCTGCAACCCTATAGGTGGAACAACAATATGAACTAACCAGTACCCCACCCCCCACCAGAGCTCATGTTTCTAGCTGCATATGTATCAGAAGATGGCCTAGTCGGCCATCATTGGAAAGAGAGGCCCATCTGTCTTGCAAACTTTATCTGCCTCAGTACAAGGGAATGCCAGGGCCAAGAAGTGGGAGTGGGTGGGTAGGGAAGTGGGAGGGAGGGTATGGGGAACTTTTGGGATAGCATTGGAAATGTAAATGAAGAAAATACCTAATTAAAAAAATAGAAACACAAAATAAAGCTAATATAAGAAAAAAGAAAGAAAGAAAGAAAGAAAGAAAGAAAGAAAGAAAGAAAGAAAGAAAGAAAGAAAGAAAGAAAGAAAGAAAGAAAAAGAAAGAAAGAAATGATGCTGGCATCCCATGCCTTATCAGAACCGGGGACCTATTACATAATGTAGTACCAAACAGATCCAAAAGCATTTTTCCAGTTCGGTTCATCTACTTCTTCCATAGAATATCTCTCTGTGTTAAAGCACTGTAGACCCCAGCTAAAGCACAGATATAGGAGTTTATTTAGAAATGAGAGCCCAGTGACTTTCAAGCTTTATTGCATATTACAGTCACTTTTGGAGATATATGAAAAATTGATGCTAACAAGTCTATGATGAATCACATTTTTCCTTAGTGTATATGTGTGTATGAGAGAGACAGAGATCAGAGGGAGGGGAGCCAGGTATGGACTAAGGTGCACACATGGAAGTCAGAGAACAATGTTTTTGTTTATGGAACTTAGACTTTAATGGCTGAACATCTCTCCAGCCCAAGAGAACAACTTTTGGAAGCCATTTCTCTCTTTCACTTACAGCAGGATTTCTTGTTTTCTTCCATGCTGTATATTCTAGGCTACTTGGCAACTGAGCTTCTGGGTGAGATGGTGTCCCACTGTAGGGTTGCTAGGATTACAGATTCACAGGATTGTATTCAGGTTTAACTTATTTATTTTTATTTACTGGAGGATTTCATACGTGAGTACACTGTATTTGTATCATTTCTACTCCTCCCTCTCCACCTTCAACTCCTCCTTTATCACCTGTCTTCCTTTGGGTTTTATTGCTGTGAGGAGATACCATGACCAATGCAACTGCTATAAAGGCAAACATTTAACTGTGGCTGGCTTTTCTTCTGAGCTTTAGTCCATCATCACCATGGTGAGAAACATGGCAGCAGGCAGGCAGACATGGTGCTGGAGGAGGAGCTGAGAGTTCTACATCTTGATCGGAAGGTGGGTGGAGCTTAAGCATAGGACATCAAAGCCCACCCCCACAGTGACTCACTTACTCCAAGGCCACACCCACTCCAACAAGGCTACACCTCTTAATAGTATCATTTCCCATGAGTCAAGCACATTCAAACCACCAAATCACCCAACACCTCCTTGAATTCAATGTTCTCTCCTATAATTATTTCTGGGTTGATTACTCTCTCTCTCTCTCTCTCTCTCTCTCTCTCTCTCTCTCTCTCTCTCTCTCTCTCTCTCTGTCCTTTCTCCCCTCCTCCTCCTTATTGTGTTCAATTAGTGTTGCCTTTATTTGCATGTATTTAGGCTGGAAGTCTGGTGTCATATGAAAACTAAAAGCTTGTTCCCTCTCTCAGCATCCATTGACTGCCTGCCTGTAGCTCTGCATCTCAGGGTGGGGCTTCGTGAAATTTTCCTACATCCATGTTGGTGTACCAACTAGTGTGGTCTTTCTGGCTCTTGTGCAGGCAGCCACAATGGTGAGACTTCATGAGTTTAACCTGCTTGTTGTGCCAAGGCACTTTGATGCAGCAACCCACCCAGTCCTTAGGCTCACACGATCTTCTCATTCCCTTTTCCATGATTTTCTTTGAACCTTAGGTATAAGGATTATGCTACAGATGTCACTTATGGGGAAAAACACTCATGGTCCCTTACTTTTGCTCAGTTGTGTGTATCTTTAACAGTCTGTCTCTACTACAAAAAGGAACTTGTTTGTTGAGGTATGAGAGGTTTACTTATCTGTAAGTCTAAGACTGAGCAGGCTATATTTATGTATTTAGGAAATTTCCATGCTGTTCTCTGGTGTATGTCTTTGGCTGTATGTACATGTGCTCACATTCAGGTCTTCTATTTTGTTCCATTGGTTTGCAAATCTATTTTTGTGCCAGTGCCAAACGGTTTGCATTACTACATTTTGTAGTATCCTGACATCTGGACTATTAATCCTGCCAGTATTGTTGTTCTTGTTTAAGGTTCCCTTTGCTATCGGGGTCTTTTTTGCTTCCATCCGAATTTGAGGATGCCTTTTCTACTTCTGTGAAGAAGATTGTGGCAATTTTGGTTGAAATGGCATTGAATCTGTACATTGTTCTTGGTAGAATGGTCATTTTTGCAATATTAATTCTACTGATTTGTGAGCCTGGGAAATTTTTCCATTTTTTAAAAATGTCTGTCTCAATTTCTTTCTTATTTCTATTCCTAAATATTTTCTTTCTTTGGGGATATTGCCAATGAGGGTGTGTTTATGATCTTGTTCTCCATGTGTCTTGTTGGTGTATAAAAGCTGACTGAGTTTTGTAAGTTCATTTTGTACCTTAACATTTTGCTGAAATTATTTATGTCCTAGGAATTTTAATAATGCTTGCATATAAGATCATATAATCTTCAAATAGAGATTTGACTTCTTTTGTATTTATATCCCTTTAATTTCCTTCTATTGTCATATTGCTACAGCTAATGTTTTAAATACTATGTGGAGAAGGAATGAAGATAATGAACAGTCCCAATGTGTTTCTGATATTTAAAAAAAAAGATTTATTTATTATTATTATCTAAGTACACTGCAGCTGTCTTCAGATACATCAGAAGAGGGTGTCGGATCTCATTATGGATGGTTGTAAGCTACCATGTGGTTGATGGTATTTGAACTCAGGAACTTCAGAAGAGCAGTCAGTGCTCTTACCTGCTGAGCCATCTCTCCAGCCCTCACATTCCTGATTTTGATGAGTTTGTTAGGGAGTTTTCTTCATTGGGATGATGTTGGCTGTAGGTGTGTCTTCTATAGCCTTTATTATCTTGAGGTATGTCTTATCCAGTTGTACTCTCTTCAGAACTTAAACTGTGAAAGCATGTTGGATTTTGTAAAGCCTTTTCCTCCATTTATTGATATGACCATATAATTTTTGTCTTCCAGCCCATATGAGGATTTGCTGACAGGGTAGCACTTGGAGGGCAAACTTACCAGGCTAGGCAAGAGCACAAGATGTGTTGGTTATGTGGGGCCTGGGGAATGGATATGATGTGGGGACTGGAGGTTGCATCTGGCTTTTTGTGAAACCATAATTTAATTAGCTTATGATAACCATATGAAAAATTATCTTCCACATAATGTTTATTCTGCATCTGGGGTAAAGAACCATTGCAATAACAATTTAAGTCCAGGCCTTTGTATGACTTTTCTGGTTCAAAATATTTGTGGATTACCTTCATCCTTTAGCATGACTCACTTTGGCATTGATTCGTGAGACAGAACCTTGAGTTTGGGTAAAGGAACAGAGAGACAGCGGAGAGGAACATTTGTGTATGCCTCACATACAGAGTAAAGTATTTAAATGCTGTGTCACAGGGGCACTTGAGAGTCTCTGTAGGAACACATTGACATCCCTTGGTGGTTTCCCACTGTGCACACATCCTGTTCTCAACATTCTTCTAAAATGAACCCCATTCCAGGGAGGAAAAGAGGCACAGAAGAGTCGGTGATGATGGGCTAGCTCACCAGTGACTGGAAGGCTAGCAACACAGCAGCATGGCCAGAAAGGCTGGCAGGCCTGAGATTAAACATAAATAAACTAGATGTTGCTCACTTCCCAGGGTTGTCTGTGTTCAGCCATGTTCTGGAGCATTGAGCTATTTCACAAACAGAATGCCCTTTACAGGAATTTTCTAGATGAACTGTAAAAACCTTAGAACTAAAACTTTAAAGTCTTCATTGTGAACTAAGGATTCTCAATGCACTTCCACAGGTCAAATAACAGCCCCACACTGTAAACTGTGGAACCTGAGACCCAAGACAGGGTCACTATAATACTATGTATCATTAAACGGATGCATCTTGGTAGCTGGGTGCCTGGCTCCAGCCACAGCCAATCTCCCGTGTTCCTGAGAGCCCACAGACTTCCATGGTAAGAATGACCCTGTTTCAGTTGCTTCTCTAACTAGCATTTTCTCCCATAAAATAATCCACTTCTAACTTTATGTTAGGTGAAAGTTGAAAATATGTTAGTGTATAACTAAAAGTTCATCCTTTAAGGTGTTCATGTAATTGTCCCCAGGCACAGGAAGCCTCATGTTCCATGTTAGTCAAAGATGCTTCTAGGTCTTATTCACCGTTCACTAATCTCACATATATATGAAAGGAAAAAAAGTGATGAGAATTGAAATGGACACAGATCACATTCAGTACTTTAAGGTAAGGAATCTAGAGACTCAAGAGTGACATGTACCTTCAGACACATTTCTAAGCTCCTCTGATTTATGAAAATATTTGGCATTTACTCCCCCCACATTTGCTCTTGCAAATACTTAATTCTCATATATAAGAGTTTTCTTGAAAACAATGAAATATTGCATCTCTGAGCTGTAATTTATAAGAGTTTTGATGTCAAGAAGGTATTTGACCATCACCACCACCCTCAAAGAGAAGAAGAGCCTGTGGGGTGTGCAAATGTACCTGTAGCAAAGAAAGGCTCTCACTTAACAGTCATTCTGGCTTTACTCTGGGCACTCCTGCTTCAGACAATTTAATGCTTATGTAAGTGACTGCTGACAGGTCTTCATATACACCTGTTCACTTGTCCCTTAGGGACTGTTGTGAAATTTATATGGAGTTAATTTGCCAAGTCATAGGAAAAAAATTCTATCTATCTATCTATCTATCTATCTATCTATCTATCTATCTATCTACCATTCATCCATCTATCTACCTACCTGCCTACCTACCTACCTAAACACACACACACACACACACACACACACACACACACACTTGCCTGTGTTGTTTCAGACTGTTCTATGAAAACATGCCTGCCTACTTACAGCTGGGTGACCTTGCATGATGGATCAGGCAACCCACGCTAAGCCAGTTTGGTTCCACCTAGAAAGGATGCTTAGCTAATCATCTGACATGCAAACTGAAGTCATAAGAGATGGGCTAGTGGCCTGTTTCTATAATCCATGCTTAGAATGGCAGAGAAAGGAGGGTCCTAACTGTGGCTCGAGTGGGAAGTGGCCCCAGAGTTTGCATTTTGAGCACTTGACTCAGAGCTTGTGGCACGCTCTGGGAAGGCTGTGTGGTCTTGTCAGTGAGTCACTAGGGATGGGCCTTTGGGGGTTAGAGTCCATCCCTGCCTACTTCCCATTCTCTCTGCTCCCTTATCTGTGGAGACAGAAGCAGCTGTCACTGTACACTACCACTGCCACTGACTGAGCTGACTCCAGCTAGCCTGCTTTCTACACAGTGCTGTACAGTGATGTCTGGAGCTGTGAGCTCTTCCTTTAAAGGACTTCTGTCAGGGATTGTGTGAAAGCAATGAGAAAAGCAGCTACCACAGCCCCAGGGAAAAGACAATGGGCAAGCACTATGAGAGACAGAGAGGAGAAACTGCCTCGAAGAGAAGTCACAGGATCAGTCTCTGTAAGCTGCTGTGATTCATTCATCCTAGGGTTTGAGTTTCACCTTTACTGACTTATTTCTTGCTGTGAATTCCACAAGATATTCTATATCTTCTATAGCCACACCCACAAAGCAAGACTTAGTGGATTTCTTTTTGTTGTGATCAAGAAAACCTTTTAACATAAAAGCAATGAATCCTCCTAGAAATCAATACCACAAACTCAGATGTGATCTGACTGTTCTTGGAAGTTCATTGCAACTTGGAACTTAGAGGGTTTTTTGCATAAATTTTAGTTTTGACTGAAAAACAGTTGTTAGCAGTTGCTTTCCTCATAAGAGATGAGACTCTTCTGTCACACACATGATAGCCACTTAAAAAGACATTAAATAACATCCAATTCCTGTGAAGACAATTCTTCCAATGTGTGACGTTCCAAGAGTCTGGCTGGCATCATGTAGGCATAACAACAGCCATAGTTGTCCTATGTAAGTGTTTTCTATATTTGTGTCTACTACTCTATCAGTCAACATACCCTTTATTTGTGTGTCTTTTACTTGTGGTTGAATGATACATCTTCAGAGTAGGGGATCATGGGTTTTTCATATTATCCTTTCATAAGGCAGATTTAAAAATGTCTCACTGCGTTCTGGAGTAAAATGCAGTGTTGGGTCAAATGATGGGATTTTGTGGGTTAAACATTACTGCAATGCATTCTATATGGGGCTGAAGAGGTCTGTGGCTCAGTGGTAAAATATTTACTGTGCAAGGACAAGGATTCTCAGCACGTGAGTAAAAAGCCAATTGTAGTCATGAATCTGTACTCCTAGTTACAGAAGGGGATGGGTTTCCAGAGTTTGCTGGCCAGCTCATCCAACTGAAAGAACAAGCTTCAGGTTCAGTGAGAAATTATGTGTCAAAGGAATACAACAGAGAGTAATAGACTAGGAACCCTGACCTTCTCCTCTGGACTTAGCACTCATGTGCAGGGGTACCTCTCTACCCACATGTGTAAATATCACAACCACACACCACACAACCACACACACACACACACACACACACACACACACACACATACCTACACACACACACACACACACACAGAATGCAAATCAAAACAACCCTGAGATTCCACCTCATACCAGTCAGAATGGCTAAGATAAAAACTCAAGTTGCAGCAGATGCTAGCTAGGATGTGGAGAAAGAAGAACACTCCTCCATTGCTGGTGGTACAACCACTCTGGAAATCAGTCTGGTGGTTCCTTAGAAAATTGGACATAGTGCTACCTGAGGACCTAGCTATATCACTCCTGGGCATATTCCCAAAAGATGCTCTAACATATAACAAGGACACATGCTCCACTATGTTCATAGCAGTCTTATTTATAATAGTCAGAAGTTGGAAAAAACCCAGATGTCCCTCAACAGAGGAATGGATACAGAAAATATGGTAATTTACACAATGGAGTACTACTCAGCTATTAAAAACAATGACTTCATGAAATTCTTAGGCAAATGAATGGAACTAGAAAATATCATCCTGAGTGAGGTAACCCAATCACAAAAGAACACACATGGTATGCACTCACTGATAAGAGGATATTAGCCCAAAAGCTTGGAATACTGAAGATACAGTTCACAGACCACATGAAGCTCAAGAGGAAGGAAGACCACAATCTGAATGTTTCAGTCCTTCTTAGAAGGAGGAACAAATTACTCAAGGGAGGTAGAGGGTGGGAGGGATTTGGGAGGAAGAAAGAAGGGGGATGGGGAAAAGGGGGGCAGGATCAGTTATGAGAGGAGATGGGATGATGTACAGAGGGTCAAAAAATTGAACAGAAGTGTGTAGCAATTGGGGGAAAAAGAAATTATAATTGTGAAAATGTGAATTTTATTATAATATACCTCATATCATTGTTATTGTACATTTCAAAATATCTATTTTCCTTTTATTTTCTCTGTTTTCTGGCTTTATTTAAATATGAGAGGGTTATCTAACCTTTTTCTAAATAAACTGCTTAAAGCATAAAAAAGAAAAAATATTTAATGTAAAACAAGGAAATGCCACGAATGTAATGGCAAGTGACAACACTAAGTGTAGATGCTGCTGTTCTGTGGTTTCAGTAAAATACATGTCACCCTGTTTAAAATCAGTTGTCAGACTTTTTCAGTTTCAATGGGGCACTCCTCCCCCCACATCCCATCTCTGAGTTGTTTTACCTTTTACATAGTTGTTGCCCAATACATTTGCCTTATTCTTTTCTCCCATTTTGTTTTTCCTGGTTCACTGCCCATCTGTTGTGCATCTCAGATAAAATGCAGTGAAAAAGTTAGATTTGTGAAAAGGGAAAATAAGAATCAGGTGGCTCACAGTTCAGGAAGGGAGATTCTTAATGGCAGGAATGTAGCCAGGTCGCAGGGGAAGGCAGACTATACAGAAGTGCTTAGGAATGAGAGCAATGGCTGCCCTTTCATTTAAACATTTGTCAGACAAAGATCAGCCACCACAGTTGAGGTTCCAGGGAGCAATAGCCAAGATCTGTGAGTTTACCACAAAGAAACTTAACTTACTTCAGTTTGTAAGCACTTGCTTTTCCCATGAAGATAAAAGGCAGCATTTCAAAGCCACAGTTCCTCAGCTCCTGGGAAATGTTCGTAGGTTCATAGCTTTGTTACAGACTTTTTAACTTCTTTCTCTTGCCTGAACAAATGAATTTCTGGAATGACACCACATGCTTATGTTTTTGACCTCTTTCCTTCATTTAAACTTTATGAAATAGGTCAGATTAACTGGATGAGGATTTGCAATGTCTGGTTCCCACGTTCTGGGGAGCCCTTCTTTCATGGCCTTGGACTTGGATGCACAGTTTTCTCACTGTGCACAGAACTCATTGTCTGTAAGCAGAGGCCCCTGGAGAAAACCATGTGGCCACCTGTCAGCTGCCAGCCCCAGCTTCCTCTCTGAGAGTGGCCTTTTATAGGAATTGAGGATTCGGAGTCACTGGAAATAGTTTGTTCAAGAGCTGCAATTAAAAGCTGCCAAAATATGTGCACATGTGTGGCTTGATCAACCTAGAGATTCAAGAAAATAATTTCTGAGGACCTCTCCTGCCTACAGCCTTCACTATAGTTTACGTACTCAGATCACCTGCTTAGTTCCTGTGGTGCCATTGTAGAGTCTCATTTAGAATAAAGAACTAGACACCCCAGTCCATCCATGCATCGATCCATGGATTCATCCATTAAAAAAAAATTATCTGTGTCTTCTATAAGTAGACTCCATGTTACATGCTGAGGATGTAATATCAACAAAAAGTCCTGCATACATGCATACACACACAAGCACACACACACACACAAACACATGCACATATACACAAACACAGGCACATACACACACATAAAGAAACTCATACACACAGTGTGCATATAAATATGTGTGTATGGTGTGTGTGTGTGTGTTTAACAAATGTTAGACAAGGTGTATAGTGCCCATCTTTTTGAGGTCCCATAGATTAATTAAGGCTAAGGGTCATGAGAAACCACTGAAGCATTTGAAAAGGCAGCGCTGTGACAGGGTAGATGTTTCACAAGGACATTTCTGGGTGTTAAGGGAAAATGGGTATCTGGAGGCAAAAGGAAGCAAAGATGTTAGTGAGAAGGGAAGTGGTGGCTTTGTATCAAAACGGGGACTTTGGCTGGGGAGAGTGAGGTAGCAGAGGCAGGAGGTTGACAATAAAATTGATAGTCCTAGTAATAGATTGGGCTTGAGGGTGAGGGCAGCCAGAGCAGATGTCAACAGTGATCCCTTAGATTGCTTTCTGGCTGAGTGACAGGAGGATGTCTGTGAGATGGATTATTATATAGGAGTGACAACACACTGTGTCTTGGTCATCCGGGAATGACACTGCTTTCTGTTTGCCTGTGTTTCATTTCAAACCCTGTCTGCACCAAACTACCACTCGAGAACATGATGCAGTGGGAATGTTTTCAGAAGTGACAGATAAAAGGGGCAAACGCATTTCCCCAGGCCCCGAGGGCCAGGGTGAGCAGAGTGTCAGAATTCCAATGGTAGCGAACATTAGACCATCTCACTACCCAACAAAGACGTAATGAGGGGAGAACGTGATGCTGGATTATAAACAAAGGTCTGGCAGATGAGCCCAGGGTGAAGGTAGCACCCTAAGGAAGGGTCTCCTTGGGAATGATGATGTAAGTTAAGACTAATTATTACTTAGCAATGAGAAATGAAATGTTCCAGATGAGGGGCATTAACATTTTTATGATTTAAAGAATGAAAAGTCTGCAGTATATAAGAATTCTTTTTCTATTTCATGGCTGTCAGGGGCTGGCAGAACACAAAGAGGGGAGTCAGGTGTGGTAAGTCCTGGAAGATAAATACCTGTGGCTTCTTTTAAAAGTTGTTTCTGGCCCCAGATCTCCATTGCTTAGAGCTCAACGGAGACAAGAGAAACTAATTTGGAAGAGGCATGGTGCAAAGAAGCAAGGTTTATCAGAGGAAGCCAGAGGAGGCTTCAGGCTGCTGGGAGTGAGGAGGCTTGTCTTAGGGAAGGAATTCCTTTTCATAATTCTGACTCAAATCCTAATTTATCTTTCACTTTGGGCTTGACTCCTTGTCCTGGGATAGCTCTCCTAGGCCACCCCTTAGTTTCTGTTAGCTCCTGAACCTACTATGTGGCAAGGCTTAGAGAAAGTGGACCATATGGGAACCAGCTTTTCCATGCTGCCTGTCAGATTGTTTCTCTTTTCACAGCCTTCTCTAGAGCACATGTCTGCCATTCTTGTCCCAGATGAGGCAGAGAGATGAGATGCCACCATGGAACACTCTGTGGTACCATGTGCCTTCCCTAGCTCCTATTCTAGAAGATAATTTGTTTTGAAGATTTCTATGTTTCTTTCTCTTCTCCTTTTTCTCCTTCTCCTCTTTGTCCTCCTCTTCTTCCCCACCATCCCCATTTTTCTCCTCTTTCTCCTTCTCCTCCTCATTTCTTTCTTTCCTCCCCCACCTCCTCCTCCTGGTCTTCTGTTATATTTCCTTCCTGCTCCTTTCTAGTCCCTGTGCCCTGCCTCTTCAGAGTGCTCTTCATCATGGTGTGTATTCCTTCTACAAACTATGAGCAAAGAGTCCTCACAGAGAGCTGTCTGATCTAATGAGCTAAAAGGCAGAAGCGTGGAGCATTTAAACCGTCCTCATTTTGTAAGTACATTGGAATGTATATTAGTTTGAGGCACTTCTTTAAATTCAGATCACTGATTTCGTATGTCAGTGGCTGCTTTCCTGGTCATTTGAGCTGTGTGCATGACTTGAGATAGGTCGCTCCTTCTTGGGTCGCTCTGGGGAAAGTATGGTGTATTTCATCTTGGAGATGAACTAATCTCTCACTTATGCGCTTCTGCTCTCGTAGATATCCAAGCAATTGCTTCCCCGTGTCTGATGACAGTAAAATATAAGTAGCTTTTAAATTTGTTTTGATGTAATCAAGGCTTCTAGCTTTATGAATTGATATGTGTGCATGTGTGAGTATGTATGTGCATGTGCAGATGAACCTATATGTGGATGTATGGATGAGTGTGCATACAGGTGTAATGAGTATATGTGCAGGTGTTGATGGGTGTAGATTAGCATGTGTGCGTGCATGTGTGTGTGTATGAGTGTGTGTGTGTATGTGTTTCTGTGTCTGTTGTGTTGGAGGTAGGGAGGAGACAAAGGAAACACAGTAAAATGTCACTAGCAGAGTACATGGAGTTTAGGAAACCAAAGCCAGGATGATGGACTCTCTACCACCCACATAACCTTGTGTATATCACTCCTCGCCCTGGCCTCAGTGTCTTCACTTGTGAGATGCAAGTGTCCTGTTTTGGTGGAAGTTATGAACACAGGATTGTGAGAAGATTCTTCTAGTCTGAATTTCTGCTCCTTACATGGTTCATTGCCTATCTATCTGCTCTTGTACTCAGTGAGGATGGGATCTTGGCATGCCTGACTTGCTGGGAGAGCGTCAGTTATTGGCGAGCACACTGAGAGGTGGAGGAACAGTACAGAGGGCTTCTCATCATCTTGTAGTTGTGACAAAATAGTGAACAGAATGGAATGACTTCTAGATAAGATTGAGCACTCTAGTGAGTATCTTTAAATAATTAAGAATTGGGCTGAGCCACTGTAGACAAATTTGTAGAATAACAGTTTAGGAAGAAACAGGTCATTAAGTCTTACATAGAACTTCTTTTTTTATTATTATTTTTAATATTTTTTATTACGTATTTTCCTCAATTACATTTCCAATGCTATCCCAAAAGTCCCCCATACCCCCCCCCACTTCCCTACCCACCCATTCCCATTCTTTTGGCCCTGGCATTCCCCTGTATTGGGGCATATAAAGTTTGCAAGTCCAATGGGCCTCTTTTTCCAGTGATGGCCGACTAGGCCATCTTTCGATACATATGCACGTCTTTTTATTTATCTTTTATGCTCATACATTTAGAAAAACGAGTAGGGATGAAGAGATGGCTTAGTGTTCAAGAGTACATACTATTCTTTCAGAGGACCTGAGGTCAGCTCCCAGCATCCATGTTCAGGGGCGTACTACCTGGAACTCTAGCCCCATGGGATCAGAGGCCATATTCAATGGGCACTGGCACTCAATGCACACACCACGCCCATACATAATTACAAATAAATAAGTAAATAAAAACAAATAGGAAGAACACTGTTTTCCATAAAGAATATCAGAAGCCATCAAGTGGGTGATTTCCATTTCCAGTAATATAACATGGAGAATTTCCTTATTTATTCACTTCTACTTCACTTTTATTTATTTAAAATATTTTCCCCTTTTTTGAGATAGTAACAGTGAACTCAACAGTGAGCTTCACCTGCCTCTGCCTTCTGAGGATTGGGGTAAAAGGCGTGTGTCAGCACTGCTTCCTTTTTTTCCATTTTTTTAAAAACAGAAGGCTGCTGTGGGCAAGCATCACAGTGTCCACAGCACTTGTAGATATACGGGCTATGACTTACTCATGCTTTTATCTGCCTGGAACACACATTGCTGAAGGAAACTAGATAAATTCTTCAGTGCTGACAGATGCGATGCAACCTGCAACCTGCATCTTTATGATGATAGCAGGTCTGTTGTCAACTTGGTTTACTGACTCTAACAGTCAGTATTACTGAGTGATGAATGACCAGCACACAGGTGTGAGTTATGCTGGCTCAGACATCACAGCAGCAGAAAGTGCACACTTTGGAGATGGAGACTGCATTGAACTAGCTATGCTAAACATCTCTGCTTTTGTCCCACCCTTAATTTCTAGATCTGCTAGTTTATAGCGCTGTGTCAAAACACCAAAACCAAGCTGTGGAGGAAAGGGTTGATTTGCTTTCAGTTCCAAGTCACAATCTGTCATTGAAGGAGGTCAGGGCAGGAAACCAGAGACAGGTCTATCTGACGGTTCCTATAGCTCTTTCTGTTCCTTCACAATGGCCACAGATCTGCTTGCCATGCTGTTGAAATCACTGTGTGCTTTCATTTCTCCTCGATGCCACTAATTCTGCAAGCCCATATATATCCCTCCTTGAGACTTGGCTGCCTGGCCCTATAATATATGGCTCTTGTCTTGTTTGAGCCCAGCACCTGTGCCTTTTGTCCTTGAAAGATCTTAGCATATATCTCAAAGACCCACCTTGAATTTACTTTATCTTTCTTTCTATTCTGCTTCCCTTTCCTCTACCATCCTTCCTTTTCTTTCTTTCCAGCTTCTATTTTTCTGTCACCATTTCTTTTTTATAATGAAAGAAAAAGTCCCTAGCCTTCCCTTCCCAACCCAGTCCTTCTAGATCTCTTCATACTTGCTGTCTTAGGTTAGCTGTGTAACATGCATCACTGCTGCAGTTGCTGTGTAACGTGCATCACTGCTACAGTTGCTGTGTAACATGCATCACTCCTGCAGTTGCTGTGTAACATGTATCTTTCCTGCAGTTACTGTGTAATGTGCATCACTGCTGCAGTTGCTGTGTAACATGCATCTTTCCTGCAGTTGCTGTGTAACATGCATCACTGTTGCAGTTGCTGTGTAACGTGCATCATTCCTGCAGTTGCTGTGTAACATGCATCACCCCTGCAGTTGCTGTGTAACATGCATCACTCCTGCAGTTGCTGTGTAACATGCATCACTCCTGCAGTTGCTGTGTAACGTGCATCACTCCTGCAGTTGCTGTGTAACGTGCATCATTCCTGCAGTTGCTGTGTAACATGCATCACCCCTGCAGTTGCTGTGTAACATGTATCACTGCTGCAGTTGCTGTGTAACATGCATCTTTCCTGCAGTTGCTGTGTAACATGCATCACTCCTGCAGTTGCTGTATAACATGCATCACTGCTGCAGTTGCTGTGTAATGAGCATCACTCCTGCAGTTGCTGTGTAACGTGTATCACTGCTGCAGTTGCTGTGTAACGTGCATCACTGCTGCAGTTGCTGTGTAACGTGCATCACTCCTGCAGTTGCTGTGTAATGAGCATCACTCCTGCAGTTGCTGTGTAACGAGCATCACTCCTGCAGTTTCTTTGTAACGTGCATCACTGCTGCAGTTGCTGTGTAACGTGCATCACTCCTGCAGTTGCTGTGTAACGTGCATCACTGCTGCAGTTGCTGTGTAACGTGCATCACTGCTGCAGTTGCTGTGTAACGTGCACCACTGCTGCAGTTGCTGTGTAATGTGCATCACTCCTGCAGTTGCTGTGTAACGTGCATTACTCCTGCAGTTGCTGTGTAACGTGCATCACTCCTGCAGTTGCTGTGTAATGTGCATCACTGCTGCAGTTTCTTTGTAACGTGCATCACTGCTGCAGTTGCTGTGTAACGTGCATCACTCCTGCAGTTGCTGTGTAACGTGCATTACTCCTGCAGTTGCTGTGTAACGTGCATCACTGCTGCAGTTGCTGTGTAACGTGCATCACTGCTGCAGTTGCTGTGTAACGTGCATCACTCCTGCAGTTGCTGTGTAACGAGCATCACTCCTGCAGTTGCTGTGTAATGAGCATCACTCCTGCAGTTGCTGTGTAATGTGCATCACTCCTGCAGTTTCTTTGTAACGTGCATCACTGCTGCAGTTGCTGTGTAACGTGCATCACTGCTGCAGTTGCTGTGTAACATGCATCACTGTTGCAGTTGCTGTGTAATGTGCATCACTCCTGCAGTTTCTTTATAACATGCATCACTGTTGCAGTTGCTGTGTAACGTGCATCACTGCTGCAGTTGCTGTGTAACATGTATCACTGCTGCAGTTGCTGTGTAATGTGCATCACTCCTGCAGTTTCTTTGTAACATGCATCACTGTTGCAGTTGCTGTGTAACGTGCATCACTCCTGCAGTTGCTGTGTAACGAGCATCACTCCTGCAGTTGCTGTGTAACGAGCATCACTCCTGTAGTTGCTGTGTAATGTGCATCACTGCTGCAGTTGCTGTGTAATGTGCATCACTGCTGCAGTTGCTGTGTAACGTGCATCACTGCTGCAGTTGCTGTGTAACATGCATCACTGCTGCAGTTGCTGTGTAATGTGCATCACCGCTGCAGTTGCTGTGTAATGTGCATCAGTCCTGCAGTTGCTGTGTAACATGCATCACCCCTGCAGTTGCTGTGTAATGTGCATCACTCCTGCAGAGGCCCATCCTATTTTCACCACAGCATTTTGGCTTTCTTTCTGGGACTTAGGTTTAGCTGACAACTTTCAGCAGGATGTAGTAAGTAGTATTTTTGAATACCTATGTATGCTAAGCCTTGGAATCTAGGTTTATAACAAAGAATGAGATAATCTAATGATTTTATATTATATAAGATCTGAGAATAGTAAGTGCCCTATAAAGACTTCAATGAGGTGATGTAAGGATGAGTGACATATAATATAGGATAAGATAGCAGGGAAGGCCTATGAACAAATTGTATTTGAATCCTGATCTGAATAGCCAGAAGAACCCAAAAGCTTTCCCTGCCGAGGAAAGAGTTCATGCATCGATTGACATCAGGAGATGCTTGGCATGTTCAATGACTCAGCATTTAGAATGGCTACAGTTGAGAGGTACCACACAAAGAAGCATATGTACATATGAAGAGCTGACAGGGACACCAGCTTCTGAGGCTGGCCCCATTACTATGAGGGCTTAAAGTTCATCCGATTCCAAGTGGAAGACACTGGATGAAATTTGACTTATGCTCTAGTGTGTAAATGGTTTATAGTTTGGGAAATTCAGGGGTTTCTATTTTATTTTTCTCTGTATTTTGGCAATAAAGAAAGCAATATAGTCAAAAAATCCAGAAGGGAAAGTAGAGATGGATAAGAGGTGAGTCGAAAGCTTTGCACTTTAGCTGAGCATCTAACAACTAAATTTAGAGACACAGTACTGAGCTCCAAGAGGGAAGACATCATCTAAGGATGCAGCCACCAGACACTGCACACAAGTTGTGTGGCCTTTGTGTTGATACATACTCAAATACCGGCTTAAGGGCAACAGGAACATATTCTTTTTTATCAGGATGTACCTCAAAGAGACTTCTTGCTACTATCCAGAAAAGACTGTATACCTCACATGCTTAATATTTGAGAATCAAAGAATCATCACACATTCCCAGTCAGAATTTCAGAAAAGATCTAGGGAGAATTTATGTAATTTCAACTGAACTCTGTTGAACAGTGTAAAACATTTGATCATAATATTATTTTTGGATTGCAGATATCCTACTTTTAGAAATTTATCATAAGGAAAAGTTGGGGATCCATAGAAAGATGGTAAATTGTTTGGAAAATAGTAAGACTTGAAAATTTTCTAAATAACTAGTAATATTAATGCTTAAATATGTTGGTGCAAAGCAATATTCTGCAGTATGTGTAATGATGTCTTAGAAGAATATCTAAAGACAATTTTTTCCCATGAAAAATGGTTAGGAGCAAAATATAACCACTTTCCCCCCAACGTTAATGATTAGATGTAAGAAGTTATAAAAGGATGTATGTACTTTGACATTAATCTGAAATTGAATATATAAAGAGAAAACTTAGCAAACTGTGAATGTTAACAGTTGAAGACTTTGAAAGAGATTAGAGCACAGTGTTTTTTCTTTTCATTTTTTAAAATTTGTATTCCTTCTTTTCCATTTATCTTTTAAAATTTCCAAAGTGAACATAAATGAAAATAAATCAATACACCAATGATTAATTTATAAAAATAACTTTAAGGACTGTGATGAAGGATCAATATGTAAAGTGTTTGCTATGTGAGAATGAGGGCCCAAGTTTGATCGCCATAATGCGAGCAAAAAGCCAGGCATAGTGATACATGCTTAAGATTCCAGAACTGGGAGTTGGAGGCAGGTGAATGCTTGGGGCTTGCTGGAGAGCCAACCCTGCCTACTTGGAAAGTTCCAAGCCAGTGAGGGATCCTGTCTCAAAAGCTAAGATGGAGTGTGCATGAATGATTGACAGTTCTCCCTCCTGTTTTCACATGCATAAGCAGACACATGAATGTGTACGTGAACACACATGTACACACACATAAACATACATACAAACAACAAAAGATAACTTGGGCTTTAGAGATGGTGCAGTAGGTAAAGTGCTTATTAGGCATGCAGGAAGACCTGGGTTTGAATTCCCAGCACCTGTGTGAAAAGCTAGGCACAACTACATGTGCCTGTTATTCTAGTGCGGAAGGGCAGAGACAAGGCGATTCTTGGTGCTCTCTGGTCAGCCATTCTGGCCACTTAGTGAGCCCTAAGTTTGTTGAAAGACCCTGCCTCAACAGACTCATGAATGATAGTAAATATGTGATTAATATAATACAAAATTATACAATAATTTATTTTTTACATAACAATCACAAATATGTTAATTAATCACACATATCTTAAATAATAAATAAATATGTGGTACATACATGCAATAGAATACTTTTCAGCTACAAAGAAAAATGAAATCATGATATTTATAGGAGAATGGATGGCATTTAAAAAGATTATACTGAGGTAACTCAGACCTGGAAAGACAAATACCATGTGTTCTTCCTTAGTTATGGATCCTAGCTCTGACTTAGCAGTAAGTATATAACCTGGAGCAACCACAGAAACTAGGAAAAGAAAAGGCTACCTTAGGGGTGGGTGGAGAAAGAGATCTGGAGAGACAGGACAATGGAGGGGAAAATGAAGGGACTTTCACGAGGAATGGGGAGAGGGGAGGCATACCGAGAGAGTGGGAGAGAAGGGGGGTGTAAAAAACACTGACTATATTTGTAAAAGTCATAGGGAAACATTATTTTTACAAGGTTACTCTGTATCTATATCTATTTACCTATATAGGAAAATATATAGAGTTTAAATGATATTATATCATTTGGGCTGATAATGCTGTTCCCCATCCCAGAGCCATAGACCACATCTAACTAAACTCCAGTGTCAGGCATGGAAAACTTCCACTTGAGTTGTTGGGCAGGGGAGTCAAAGAGACTCCCCAAATCAGATAGAGTATTGCTGTTGCCTTGTTTGCATACAATACTTGAAAGTAAGACCCCATGCTGAGGATACCACATACTTATGCCACGGAGCTTGGGAGAATGGAGGTGGATCTGGCTTGGAGGACTCCTTCCTAAGTATTAGCTCTTATAGCATTGGAAGGTGGTATGCAAGCTGCCAGGGGAGGAAAGTGAGCAATATGTATACCCAGTTGTAAATTGTGTGTGTGTGTGTGAGAGAGAGAGAGAGAGAGAGAGAGAGAGAGAGAGCGCGAGAGCGAGAGCCATCAAGGGAAGATATCCACATGGGTGTATTTGACTTAAGGAACACTCACAAGAAAATTCATGTGTGGAACTGTAAACATAGCTAACTACCCATACCTAATGGGGTCATGGGCCCCAGAGGAGAACCCATTAGCCCTACTTTCCTAAGCCCATAGAATTTCCAATTGCATTCTGAATACTCATCCTTATATCCTCAGATAAATGTAGTTCTCATCCCTTATCAAAGGAGCTTCTTTCTACAGCAGCAGGAGTCCATTATAAAAGCCACCATGGATGAAAATACAGAGAACAATTGCCCATGGGGTGTACAGCCCTATTAGCTACCTCTATAATACAACTCCCTATGCCTACGGCTCAGGGAAAATTGCAGAAGAGAGGTGAGACAGAGCCAGTTCTGCCGGATAGTATCTTCCCTAGGTGATAGGGAAGCTGCACTTGTGAATCTCAGAAATATTGTCACCTAAACCAGACTGGCACAATGAAAACACTAGTTGACACCTCATTATAGATGGTGGAAATATTACATCCCTAACCTTAGATGAAGAGCTACTGGCAATTAATAAGAGAAAGATAATCTTCTTCAGGGATAAGCCTCTTGATATGTTATCTAGTCCTAAATTGTCAGCCTTAAATACATAAAGAAACAACACTTAAATGGATTCAGCAGGTGGTATTTACACACACACACACACACACACACACACACACATATATATATATATATATATATATATATATATATATATATGTAATTAAGTTAGAGGTCACAGATTTGAGAAGGAGATGTGGGAGGAGGTGCTGGGTGAGGGAGAGGTAGAAATGATGAAAACACAGTATACACTTACAAAATTGGCAGATACTTTTAATGAAATAAAAGAAAAAAAAAGCGTGCCCAAGAGTGACAGAGGAGGACATGTGACGTACATGTATATGTGCCAATACTGGCACTGGGTTTGGAATGCATAGGCTGATGGCACAGTTCATCCTCTGACTGGTTCTGGATTTCTAGCAAACGCCTAAGCAGAAAATGGAAAGTCTGTCCCGAGACACATGAGAATTCCGACTAGATCCATTGTTTACAAGTCATTACGAGCTTCTAAGTGAGGGGCAGCGAGTGGCTGCATCTTTTATTACCAATTTTGTACATTACAGATGACGTTATAGAATACAGGCTCTGTCATTTTCTATGACATTTTACGTCTGAAGGACATGCATCTTCTACTATATTAGTACTCAGACAAGTAGACTGTACCAGACGTCACCAGTTAGGATTTTGATGGCTATATTGTGGGGGAAATCAGGTAAGCTGGTTTCATACCATTTTGTCTTAGCTACGTGTCCTTGCTTCTAGGTTTTCTGTGTACTCCATCCACTCTGCTACTCTGACTTCACTGTCCCAGTTGCTTTAGCCTAACCCTTGTCATGCATATTTTATTAAAAATAATCAATGTTGACTTCATGTTTGAATTAAAATAATTAAATAATACAGGCATAAAACATGGCAATTGAGGGTAGCTATGGCAGGAGACTATGTCACATGACATGTAACACTGTGGGCTTGTTGCCAGACCTTGCACTCTGTGCACTGTGTTCACATTTATGTCTCACAGTGGTGCACAGGGCACCGTATTTCCCCTTCTTTGTATGGAAGAGGCTGGTGTGTGGAGGGAGAAGATGCCCGTGACCCTTCAGCTACGACTAGTATTTTAATTACAGGCAACTTTTGCTTTTATAATTGTTGATAACCTTTTTTCCTAGCTAACACATGCTTCTGTTTATTTCCCTTAGGCTATTGTTTTATTATTTTCTTATGCTACATGATAAGTAAGTTAAACACCCCTTTAAAAGAATGATTGTGGATTGTGAACCTAGAATCTCACTTATGCTTGGTAAGTGCCCTGACACTGAGCTATGCTTCTAACCCCTAAGCATGCTTCCTTATCTATACCTTTGATGCTCTTTGTAAAAGAGGTAATCTTTTCCTCCTATTAAAAACGAAAAAGAAAGAAAGAAACAAACAAAAAAGCCTCTTGATTTTTTTTTCTCTGTGTTCAGTGACACGAATAAGTGTTGAGCATCTTGCGGTTCCCATGAGGGTTATAATCTTGAATTGTGCTGGCAGAGAAAGTGATGTTTCTCCACAGGGGATGCTGGGAGGAGTTTGATCACCTTCATCTATTTCAAGTAAATACCAGGCTGGAATGTCCAGACGCATGTAGACCTGACACTCGCACACCTGTTTCCATTTCCCTGTCAGCGAGGCTTCCCTTGGGTACTCCTAGACAACATGGCTGACATTTCAGTTCCTCTGGCATTTGAAAGCCACTGAGAGACTTTCATGCCTTTCTTCACTCCAGCTTATCCCCTGCGCTGCATTAGTGACCTTGGGAAGAGCCCATCACTGAGAGCCAAGTGAGCTTTCTTTTGACCTTGTCTAAAATCAGAGCCATGTTGTAGGCACAGGCCCTTTGTTGCTGCCCGCTGCTTGCCAGAAATCTCTGATGGGTTGTCAACAGTTAGGCTAAGTTCTTTCCAACTGGGCATGCTCACTTTGAATGTATCAGCACTCCAGCTTGGGTTATTTTCGGCTTAATTTTAAAGTGACAACTTCTTCCTCATAGACTTTTTATATTCTCTGTCATGTTGATTCTGAAACAGGTATGTTCTTTTACCCGGCTGTGTGGCATGAGCTAAGTGGTTATAGCATGTATAGCCCCGCTTTCAGTATGCCTTTCTTTTAAAGCCCTTTCTGCAGTGAATCACAACACATTTAAATAAAACAATCACTCCTGTCCTTACACAAACACAATCAATGTTCATTTTAGAAAGACACTTGAAAAAAAGAAAGAAAGAAAATTACATGCAATCCAAGTGGCCAGAGATTATTTTTAATTATTTTATTTACATCTCAAATGTTGACCCCTCCTGGTCCCCCCCCTCCCAGAGTTCTTCACCCCTTCACCTCTGAGATGGTGTTTCTCCACCCCACCTCAGGGCATCCCCCTTCCCTGAGGCATCCTCTCCCACTGAGGCCAAACAAGGCAGTCCTTTGCTATATATGTGCTGGGGGCCTCAGTCCAGTTCTTTGGTTGGTGGCTTAGTCTCTGGGACCTCTTAGAAGTCTAGGTTAGTTGACGCTGTTGTTCTTCTGACGGTGTTGCTATCCCCTTCGCTCCTTCAATCGTTCCCCTAACTCTTCCATGGGGGTCCTAAACCTCAGTCCAATGGTTGGCTGTGAGTATCTACATCTCTCAGTCAGCTGCTTGTAGAGCCTCTCAGAGTTCAGCCATCCTAGGCTCCTGTCTGCAAGCAGATCACAGCATCAGTAATAGTGTCAGGGTTTGGTACCCACCCATGAGATGGATTCCAAGTTGGGTCAGTCATTGGACCGCCTTTCCTTTAGTCTTTGCTTCATTTTTGTCCCTTCATTTCTTTTAGACAGGAACAATTCTGGGTAAAAAATTTTGAAGACGGGTTGGTTACCCATCCCTCCACTGGGGGCCCTGTCTATCTACTGGAGGTGGTCTCTTCAGGTTCTATCTGCCCATGGATGGGCATTTTGGCTAAGGTCACCACCCCCACTGAGTCCTGGGATCCTCTCACATCCCAGGTCTCTGGGACTTTTGGAGGTTCCCCACTCCCACCCCCTAAAGCTGCATATTTCTAGACATTCTTCTGACCCTCTGGGCTTCTCTCCTGTTTCCCTCCACATACCTGATACTGTCCCCCATCTCCCCTCCCCCTCCCTCTTCCCACACAGATCCCTCCCCCCAGGCCTCCCATGATTATTTTGTTCCCCCTTGTAAGTGAGATTGAAGCATCCTCACTTGGGCCCTCCTTCTTGTTAAACTTCTTACAGTCTGTGTGTATCATGGGTATTCTGTGCTTTTTGGCTAATATACCCTTATGAGTACATAGCATGTGTGTCCTTTTGGGTCTGGGTTACCTCACTCAGGATGAGAGTTTCTAGTTCCATCCATTTGCCAGCAAAATTCATGATGTCCTCATTTTTTTTTAATAGCTGACTAGTATCCCATTGTGTAAATGAACCACATTTTCTGTATCCATTCTTCCGTTGAAGGCCATCTGGGTTGCTTCCAGTTCCAGCTATTATGAATAAGGCTGCTATGAACATAGTGGAGCACATGTGTGCTAATATTCAAAATATATAAAGAACTCAAGAAGTTAGACTCTAAACAAGCAAATAACCCAATTAAAAAATGAGGGTACAGAACTAAATGGAGAATTCTCAACATAGGAATCTCAAATGGCAGAGAAGCACTTAAAGAAATGTTCAAAGTCACTAGTCACCAGGGAAATTCAAATCAAAATGACCCTGAGATTTCACCTTACACCAATCAGAATGGCTAAGATCAAACACTCAAGTGATAGCACATTCTGGTGAGGGTGTAGAGAAAGAGGAGCACTCCTCAGTTGCTCGTGGGGTTGCAAACTGGTACAACAACTCTGTAAATCAATCTGGCAGTTCCTCAGAAAATTGGAAATAATTCTACCTGAAGACTCAGCTATACCACTTCTGGACATATATTCAAAAGACATTCCACCATACCACAAGGACACAAGCCTAGAGATTATTAATTTCAACATACTGGTATCTTCTTGTGGCATTGGCACACAGCCTATAATTTTTGGATAAAGGACTGTATAGCTATGTAGCTGTGAAAACTATCCCTTAAAGTTGGTTTCAGTTTTATGTGGATGGCCAAGGAGTACAGACACTTTGATTTGAGAAGTGTTGCTTTGTTTAGGCTAGTATATTCGCATATATTTATGGTACGTAATATTCAATATAAAGTTTGTTGTTTACCTACAGACATGTGTGTATAGTTTCCACCAAAATAAAGATGTACAATAGCTTCAATATCCCTCTAGAGATTTGTGTTTTCCCGCTCAATAACTACTATTGACAAGAAGGTCTTCCAGAAGCTCCTGTGCCGGCCGCTCTAATCACACATTAGTTTTGTAATTCTCAAACCTCAGGTAGGTTTACGTACTAATTAGTCTTTGCTATCTGATTTCTTTTGTTCATTCTAATATCTGTGAAAATCACCCACATCATTAAGCTTAACAATACACTGATCTTAGCCGGGCGTGGTGGCACACGCCTTTAATCCCAGCACTAGGGAGGCAGAAGCAGGCAGATTTCTGAGTTCAAGGCCAGCTCGGTCTACAAAGTGAGTTCCAGGACAGCCAGGGATACACAGAGAAACCCTGTCTCGAAAAACAAACAAACAAACAAACAAATACACTGATCTTTCTTTTCAAAAAACATCTCACTTCATAGTATTCCTTGCCTGAATATACCACAATTTATTTTACTGATGGATGTTCAGAGAATTTTCAGTTTTAGTGTGTTTGAAATAAAGATGCTATTTTGACTAAGGCTGAGGCCTTTACTGTAACTGCTTCTTCTAAAATTCCCTCTCTGCCCTCCCAACCCCCACTGCTGCCAATCTTGAAGGACTCTGTAATGATCTTCTCCCAGGCTAATAATCTCCATCTCCCAGCCTATTTCCTGGACCTGAGCTGCAACAACAGCCACAATAGATTTATTTTGTCAAATTGGCTGTTCTGTTTTATTTTTTTTCCTCTAAGAATTGGAAACTCTCAACCTTGGAAGTCAAGTTCTCAGAAGGCCCCGATCACAAAAGGAATAGAAAGTGGCACGGCAGGTGCGGTGTCAGATTGGATGTCACGGTCGAAGGGGATTTCTCTAAATATGAATGAACATTCCCTAGGTCTTTAGAAAAAAAAATTCATGTAAAATGAGGAAAGTGGTGTTCTGGGAGGTATAATCAGTCTTTGTGTGTACAAAGGAAACTGGACAGGCAAAAGTTTAAAGACAATTCCAACAGTTCTGGCATAAGGAAGCAATAAGAAGCCAGGGAGGAATGTGAGAGGCTTTGTGGGAGAACGGGGTCTAGGTTAAGGGAAATGTGGCCATGTGTGGGACTGTCAATGAAGGCAGAGAAGAAGAGAATTTTGACACCAATGCTCTGGATCCAGATGGGTGAGATTATGTTTCTCGTTTCATTTGCTTGGGTTCGGGGAGAGATGAAATGGGTGTAAAGGCACGTGGTTTTGAAAAATAAAGATGTCAGGGAGAAATACTGGTGTGTGGATAAGCAGATGTGGATCCAGTTTAAGGGTGTAGTGGAATGAGAGAAAGGTTCATTGAGGGACGGAGGCCATAGGTCTTTAATAGAATGAAGAGCTTAACCTTTGGGGGAAGATGTCAGCGTATATTATTTATTTATTAATCTCAATCACTTGGCCCCATTTCAAAATGATTAGATACTTATGGTTTCACAAACTCGATGAGCTTTAGGTCCTCCCAAAGCTTTAGGTCTTTCACAGGGCCACATTCATCTCAAGGTTTGACTGAGATGCCTTTCCTTGCAGATTTCTCATGTGTTTGTTATCAGGCTTCACTTGTGGTGGGTTGTAAGAGGGATGTTTAGCTTCTCCTGGGCCCTTTGGATCATCACTAGGTTGACATCTCCACCTGGGTGGATGGCAACATGGTAGCATCGTGGTAGAGGACAAGAGAGAGAATCCCAGCAACAAAGAGAAGCTAACAAGATGGAAGCCAGACTCCCGGAACTTCCCCATGGGCAAAACTTTATGTCACCTGTGTTATGTTTCCTCACTGAAAATGATTGTCACTAGATCTGCACCATTCAAAAGAAGGAGCTGATGCAGGGGGCTGGCTAACATGAGGAGTCACTGTGAACCCTGGCAGAGTTGCCTAACCCTATGCACTTAGTCATATTTGAGGATGTGCTGCTCATATACTACAGACAAACTGAAGTATTTATTGGGACCTAGAACTTTGCAATTATCAGTTCCAGAAGAATATGAGAAATGCTTTCCTTTGAGAGGAGGCCATATGTCAGTGGAGGTGGTTTTGGCATTTACTAATGCACTCAGGAACTTGATTTAAGGAGTGAACTGTGCGATACTGTATAATTTCAAACACTTTTCTAGCAAAAAAAAAAAAGTAATACCTTTAATTAGGCTCATTTAAAGCTGTTAAGACTCTTGTCAGAAATAATTTTTAAGTGGATGTGTCAAGATAAAAACAGCGGTTGTCAAGTGAAGAAAACGGTAATTTGTGCATATGCTGTCTGGTGTATGAGCAATTGGCTCTTCACATGCTAGCTGAGCGCTTATACTCACCATTTCTCTTACGGCAGCCACCTTGGCAGTCAGGAATTCAAGCTGCTGGAATGCTATTGTTTGTGGTAAATATTTGTCCTATGACGAGGGAATTTGGTTTGGTTCCTACCCTGTAATATAGACAAAAGCATCACTAAGAAGGGAAAGCATCTGAGCGATTGAGTTCACCAACTGGCCGACCTCATAGCAGGAGCAAGGCATGCTGGGTGATTACAGAGTAGAATAATAGCAATAATGAAGACCACTCTTTGGTGAAAGCAAATCAGGGGACTATACACATTTGAAAAACCTCGAGCTCTATGTGTAATTGTTTTAGGCTGCTCAGGTCTCTAGCAGGCTCTGGCTAGGAAGCTCTCATTTGGCCCTTGAGGCAAGGTTTCTTAGTGGGGCCACTATTGAAATTTGGGGCCACATAATTTTTGGTTGGGAATGAGTGTGGTAGAATGTTCAGCAGCATTCCTCATGTGAATTCATGCAATCTAGTAGCTCGGCCTCCTCCAACTTGAAATCTAGTTTTGACAACTAAATGTTTTCAGATATTATCCTGTGCCCTCAGGGAGGAGGGCTAAGATAGAAAAATAGTCAGCACACAACAGGATTAAAATTAGCATTTGAATTAGGTAATTCTGAATTAAGAATATGTAATATTATCTTATATTTTGTGTTGTGTATGCATATGCATTTATGTGTACATGTTAGTATTTGTGCGGGTAGATATGTATGCATGGAAAGGCCAGAGGTTAATGTCAGGTGTCTTTCTATCTCAGCATTTGAAACAGGGTCTCTTACTGAATTGGGAGTTCACTGATGTAGTTAGACTTGGATGGCCAGCAAGCCCCAGGGATTCCCCCTGTCTCTATTTCCCCAGCACTGGATTATGGGCATGAGCCACACCCAACAGCTTTTTACATAGATGCTATTGCATCCAAACTCGGGTCCCCATGCTTGCACAGCAATACTGTAGCCATGGAGCCATTTTTCTAGCCCTATATTCCTTCCACTACACTGAGGTTTTAAATTATTTTCTTTCTCTTGGTTCTCTATATCAAAATACCATATGCTACATACAATCATTCACTTTTCTATTTATTTATTGGCTGCTTATTATATGCAAAAGAATTTACCAATACAGCATGGAAGATACTGAGGAAAATAGATGTAGATTTTTTATCACATTATATAGGCAAGTATAATGCATTTATGCAAGGATTAGGTTTCAGAGGAGACAGAGTTAGAATTTTATGACACGTTGCAAAGGAACAAGGGCTCTTACCCAGTGGGATATCTTCCAAGCCCCAAGTATGTGGCTTCTAAAGCTAAACTTGGAGCTTGGGTTCTTGAAGTTGAGCTGAACAGAGGTTGCTCTCTAGTGTGATGATATATTGCGAATTGTCAGCAGATGTTGAAACATAGCATCAGACCAGATGGGGCCAGACAGGTGATTAAAAACTGAATCTGAAGCCAAAGGTCCTTAGAAAAAAGTAGCAAAATGGAAGCAAGAGGACAAGAGATGACAGAGAACATGGAGAAAGCTCCAGAAACATTGGTGAGTATGCCTGATACATTTTGAGGAAAAACCGTTCATGAGTTCCATGCTGCTATACTGACTTGATGGGTTCCTAGATTTCCAATAGGACCATGTGTTAGCTTGTCTTCCTGTTGCTGTGATAGAATACTCTGACAAAAGCAACTTAAGGGAAAGAGACTTATATTGGCTCCAAATTCCAAGTTGTAGTCCACTGTAGTGAGAAAGTCACAGTGACAGGCATTTGAGGGAGCTGGCCACATGATATCCACAATCAAAAGCAGAGAACAATGAGTTAATAAATGCATGCTAGGGCTCAGCTCACTTTCTCCATGCTTGTACAATCCAAAATATCCTGGCTAGAGAATGGTGTCACCCACAGTGGGCAGGGTTTTCTACCTCAATCAATGTAATCAAGATAGCATTCCCACAGACATTCCCCATAGACGAACCTGTTCACAACTCCATCCCACAGAATGGTGGCCACATTTAGGGTAGGTTTTCCCTTCTCAACACAATTCATAAACTCCCTCATAGACATGCCTAGAGCCTTGTCCCCTTGGTGATTTTTGATCCTGTCAACTTGAGAACATTAACCATGTTCCCATGAGATGCTGCAAAATAAGAATAGCTTCATAGTGAAATAAATATGGGCAAGGTTCCTATTATAGTCTTTGATCTGGCAATAGAAAGAACACAGGCCACAGGAAAAGAAGAGACTAGGAATAATATGAACTTGGAGAGGGGGTGGGATGAGAATAAAATGTTATCTTGTTGTTTATGTTATTGGGCCTTCTGAGGCTAACTTTCCCCTGGGTGTTCTTGTTCTTGAAGAAATCTACATCATTTTGGCTCAACTCATTAAAGATGTAGTTTTATGCACTTGTAACCAAGAAGGGCGGTTAAACTAATATGTTCTGGTTACTTGAAGGATAGAAAGATGTCCAGATAGAGAAAGGCCTCACCACTGGGGTAAGCTTTTCCATGATTTCTACTTGCTTAGAGCAGAGCCTTCTAGAAGCCCCAACCGTGTGAAAGGGAGAGTGGGAAGCCTTACAGTGGGCAAACTAAGTTAATTTCTTCTTTCCTTGTGTGGATGAGACAAGAGGAGCTGGGCTCTGAGAATGGTGACTTCACTAAGAATTGCTTGTTTGTTGCATATTTGTATGTATGTATGTATGTATGTATGTATGTATGTATGTATATATGTATATATGTATGTATGTATGTATGTATGCATGTGTACACACACACACACTTCATTTCGGTACAACATACTGTATAAGTTAGGGTTTTACTGCTGTGAACAGACACCATGACCAAGGCAAGTCTTATAAAAACAACATTTAATTGGGGCTGGCTTACAGGTTCAGAGGTTCAGTTCATTATCATCAAGGTGGGAGCATGGCAGTATCCAGGCAGGCATGGTGCAGGCATGGTGCAGGCATAGCTGAGAGTTCTACATCTTCATCCAAAGGCTGCTAGTGGAAGACTGACTTCCAGGCACCTAGGGTGAGAGTATTAAGCCCACACTCACAGTGACACAGTTACTCCAACCAGGTCACACCTATTCCAACAAGGCCACACCTTCAAATGGTGCCACTCCCTGGTGCAAGAATATGTATGTGTGATGGTTTGTATATGCTTGGTCCAGGGCATGGTGCTATTAGGAGGTGTGGTCTTGTTGAAGTAGATGTGTCACTGTAGGTGTGGGGCTTAAGACCCTTGTCTTAGCTGCCCGGGAGCCAGTGTTCTCCTGTTTGCCTTGGGAACAAGATGCAGAACTCTCAGGTCTTCCTATATCATGACTGCCTAGATGCTGCCATGTTCCTGACTTGATGATAATGGACTGAACTTCTGAACCTGTAAAGCCAATGCCAATTAAATGTTGTCCTTATACAGTTATCTTGGTCATGTTATCTGTTCAAAGCAGTAAAATCTTAACTAAGACGCTGTAGTGCTTTTTTACATAATTATTTGTACACTTTAAGCATTTGTCCAAGTTTTTCTAACTGTACATTCAAAGGCTGTAAAATCAAAGAAAATTCAATGTTTCTTCATGGTTCTCTGGTATGGTTTATGACTATGGGTGTCACTATGGCAGGCATAGTCTACCTACATCCAATCCAGCACACGTCCTCACTCTGTGGGACTAGGGACAGGAAGGACCACAGAGGTGTCTACAGTTTCTCTATGAAAACATTCCCTGTGCTTTCCTTTCAGAAATTCAGTCAGTTCAACCTGTATATGTCATGGCCTCGTTTGTGTCTTTATGAAAGGCAGGAACTTAGATGACATGCTTTGAAGTAGAACACTTTTGAGAGGAAAATAGAAACATATTCATGGGGGTGGGCATAGCTGGGAAACTGAAACCCGAATAAGAAGCACTGTGGGAAGCCACAAGTGCTGTTGCAGAGTGGCAGTTGACTACTGCTGGCCACCACACATACATAGGCAGTAAAGGTTCTTTTGCCAAGATGAGGTTTTGAGAATTAACCAAAATTAACCAATCAGATGAGAGACAAGTTAACCAATCAGATGTAGGCATGCAAATGAGGTGGTAAGCATAACCCATGCATAACCAATCCGGGTGTGAGACACGCCTCTCCTAGGCCTATATAAGCAGCACCAGTTCTGGGCTTGGGGTCTCTTCGCCTCTGCAATCAAGCTCTCCCAATAAATGTGTGCAGAAGGATCCTGTTGCAGTGTCGTTCATTGCTGGCGAGCAAGAAGTGGTGCCGAAAACCTGGGAAAAGAAACATCTTCAGGCACGAGCGAAGACCCCCTGCTACAGGGAGGACTCAGAACTGCATCGTGGGGAAGGAGCAGTTAATAAAGTGTTCCCGTAAAACAGACTGCTGAGAAGGATCCGGCGTGGATTCAGAACTCTTCAGCTGAGGTACGGTGGTACCGATAAGTCTCCCAAATTGATCCCCGGGTTAAAGGGGGATATGTTTTTTAAGAAAAAGGAAAAGAAAAGGGAGGAAAAATAAAAGGAATCAGTAATAAAGAAAAGGAAATAGTGAAGGAAAGGAAAGGAAAGGAAAGGAAAGGAAAGGAAAGGAAAGGAAAGGAAAGGAAAGGAAAGGAAAGGAAAGGAAAGGAAAGGAAAGGAAAGGATTGAGACGATAAGGTTCCCGGCTTTGGGACAAGGTTCATGAGTTATGCTTTTTTCTCCCATTGACCCTTTGTGGGTAGGTCTGATAGTTTTGGTCTTGTTTGTTCTGATATATGGACTCTGTTACTGTTTGAATTGTCATTGCAAGACAGGTCAGGAAATCCTTACAGAGCAACAAGAGAGTATGTTGGAAGAGGAGAAGAGCTTAAAAAGAAAAAAGAAAAAGAAAGGAGACACAGTGTTATCAGGTGGACAGAAATGACAAAATAAAAGAGCTGAGGCAGAGGAGGAAGGCGAAGTAGCTTCTGCGCCCCCTCCCTATGCCTCCTCAGCAGCCACCTATAGGCGGACCTTCTGTCTGGAGGTTTGGAGAGAGGTTAGATTCTCCTTGCTGGGATGTCCTATTTTCACCGACCAAGCAGGGCAGAGATATCATGAGCCTCTAGATTTCAAAGTAATCAGGAATTTGGCTGAGTCCGTGCGGACATACGGCTTAACTGTCTCCTATACTGTGGCTCAAGTAGAGGCCTTGAATAGACACTGCATGGCGCCATCCGATTAGGCAGTCTTGGTGAAGGCATGCCTTTCACCTGGGCAGTATTTAGATTGGAAAGCCTTCCTTATTGAATTTGCAAATGAACAGGCAGCGGCTAATGCTGCTGAAGGAAGTCCAGCATGGGATAGGGATATGCTGCTTGGCCAAGGTCACTTTGCACAACAACAGGCAGGATATCCAGTGCAGGTGTTTGAGCAGGTGAATCAGATTGCCATAAGGGCATGGAAATCATTGCCCACCGGTGTTGACGGTATTGCAGAACTCCAGAGAGACAATGAGGCACTGAATCGGTAAGAGAGGAGCGCTCTCAATTGGTTTGGGGGAGAGGGTCTGTTTGTGTTTCCTCAGGATCATTGACAACAGCTGCAGGTCCGGGAGTGGCTGACCAGAGCAATTCAGGGCAGGTGGTGCTGTGAGGATGTGGATGTTCCTGTGGCTGGAGGTGCTCCTGCTAGTGAGAACTGAAGAGCTCTGTGTTCCTGAAACCATGCCATTGATGCATTCGGGTGTTTCCTCAATTCTTTACATCTAATGCCAGATTTTAAACCTTAATGGAACTCGAATAGAACCCATCATTGTTGGCAATTTTACCTTTTGGCTTACCTCTGGATTTTCTTACTTTAAGGAATGGGTGGGAGTGATTTTGTTTGGTGCTGCCATATGCTGTGGACTGGTGTTCATGCTCCGGTTGGTATGCAAATTCAGAACCCAACAAAAACGTGACAAGGTGATTATAACTCAGGCACTTTTAGCCATTGAAAACGGCACCTCCCCTGAAGTTTGGTTATCTATGCTCAAGAATTAGTCGGCATCTGAGTTCTCTGCTCTTGCACCCCATTATGAATCCATTGCACTGGGATGAGAGAGACTCGACAATCATTGATCAGCCCTTGCACATCGCTGAGGTTTCCTCATTGCACGCGATAGGGTGATCATGATTTCCCCACTAATTCATTTTTTGGCTGGCCTCTTTTGTAGAGTTTGCCCTAGTTCATTTAGCAGTTACTGTCACACAGCACTGCAGTATCCAGAGACGGGCAACTTTCCCCTCATGCACAGACCAACCTAAGTCACGGGGCCTGGTGGTGATAGGGTTACTCTATGACGGGTAAGGCTGTGACATTAGAGGAACAACCTAAAACAGGAGCCGCTGCGGATGAACATAATTGCACAGGCCTAGTCCAGCCTCATTTATTAAAACAAAAAGGGGGAGATGTGGGAAGCCACATGTGCTGTTGCAGAGTGGAAGTTGGCTACTGCTGGCCACACACATACATAGGCAGTAAAGGTTCTTTTGCCAAGATAAGGTTTTGAGAATTAACCAAAATTAACTAATCAGATGAGAGACAAGTTAACCAATCAGATGAGAGACAAGTTAACCAATCAGATGTGGGCATGCAAATGAGGTAGTAAGCATAACCCATGCATAACCAATCCAGGTGTGAGACATGCCTCTCCTAGGCCTATATAAGCAGCACCAGTTCTGGGCTTGGGGTCTCTTCGCCTCTGCAATCAAGCTCTCCCAATAAATGTGTGCAGAAGGATCCTGTTGCAGTGTCATTCTTGCTGGTGAGTCAGGCGCGAGCAAGAAATGAATAGTGAAAGTGTGATACATTTACACAACAGAATTATTATCCAGCAGTTAAGAAAAATGAGATCATGAAATTCTCAGGTGAACATACAGAGCTGGAAAAATCATGGTGGGAGAGAGGGAACCCAGCGCTGAAAGACAATTGCTGCATATTTTCTTTTATTCAGGGATGTTAGCTTTGAATTTTTAGGTATGTGTTTAATTTTTAATACCTGCAGAGACTAGAAAATTAATAAGGATCCATGAAGTGGGCTTTCAACGTAGGATGATGGAGCACAGTGAGATGAAGAAGGAAAAGTGAATGATGGCACAGAAAGGGTTAAGGTGGGACAGGGGCTCAAGGACAAGGAAGGAGGAGGAAGGATTACTAATACTAAAGATCTTCTGAAAAAAATCATATGAAAGCCTCTTACTGAAGAATCTTCCTAAAATATATCATGTATGCTTATAAAGGGTTTAAGTGGCATTATCTTGTAATGTAGCAACAATTTTCTCTAGCAGAAACCACAGGGTAACAAACATAATGCTTGCTACTAGAGGGTCACCTATGGATGTTGTTGGCCGCTGAGGACCCATTGACTCTTATATATCACAGGTTTCTGCTATTGCCCCTCACACTCCAGAATGTGGCAGTAAAACTATTACTGAAGACTCCACACACTCAGGTTACAGAACATTGAGAGATCAAGCTGATGTTGTTAAGTGTCATCCTTATTGCCTAGGTTTCATAGTATTAGAAGGTACTGTGATTGCTATCCGGGGTGGGGGTGGGGAGGAGGAAAGTAGTCATTAATCTTATCCAGTTATGAAACCTGTGAACTACAACAATTATCAGGCTGGTAAGATGGGGATAATAGTGGCCCAAATGTCTTGGGGATAACTAGCACTTTCTGATTGGATTTAAGACCTGCTCCACAAGATGACCTATGACTAGACCAATCATAGACCCCTTTGGGGAGGACCTACTAATATTACCCTGCTAAAAGGTCGTACTATTAAGCCAATTCCTAATGGCTCACAGTTATAGCCATAGATTAGTGTATGTATCAACTCTCATTAGAGAAGCTTTTCCCACATCTAAGCCCACCCAATATTGTGTCCTCTTTAATTTTTTAAAATAAATTTATGAGTCTACCTAAGAACTGCTTTGGTAGGCTTGAGGGTGTGAACAGCCATTGGAGTGGTCAACATCTCAGGAGCCACGTACTTAAACAACAGCTAAATCTCTCTCTTCCATCGATTATTACTAACCAATAGCTTCTCAGCTAGGACTTCAGGCTCACCTCTCCATCCTTGCTAAGTTTTTGTATGGTTTGAACTTTCCTAGATATTGTGTATGCTGTCATAACTACTATGGGTTTGTACATACAACTCCCCTGCTGTGTCTAAAAATTAGTGTTTGCCTGAAGTTAGTCACTACCTTTGGCTCTTACAATCCTAAACCCCCAAGTCCCACATAAAGAACCCTGAGCTTTGGGGGAAGATGTGATCCATTTAGGGCTGAACACTCTATAGTAGCTTATTCTTAATGAGACTCTGTTTAATCACCATTTTCTGGAGAATCCTGGTTTGTAGGGAGTATTAGTGTAAATAGGGAACTTAAATTTGAAATATATATAAACAAGTTATATATGTGTATATGTGCATATGTGTATATGTATGTGTCTGAGTGGATAGACAGTCATACCTTGAATGAAGATGCATAGGGCATAACTGAAGGGTTGGCTTGGCTGTGGATAAAATGTGAAAAATGAATAGAGCTACAGTTTGTTCAGCCATCCCAGGGAGTAGGAACAGCAACAGAAGGAGTATCGGGAGACATTTGAAGCCACCGAACTTTGTCTATGTCACTTCCCTCCTTGGGCCCTTTGTCTAGAAAACACAGAAAATTATTCCTGTCACACATTGCTCTTGAGGTTAGAGAGTACATTCAGTAAAAATACACTGAAATGCTTTAAAAAGCCACAAATCATTCTGCAGATGTTAATTATCATGTTCAGCCATTGAGCCGAGAGACAATTTGTGGATCAAAAGGCAACTTTCCTGGGAACCGTGTGCACACTTTAATACCTCACTCTTCTTGGGGCTCTGAGTGTCATTATTTGTGTTTGATTCCTTTCCACGTCAAAAGCTACTTGGCAACTTCTGTTACTGTTTGGGAGAAACTGTACTGTCAAGTGCCACAAATGTGAACTTTGAAGTGATATGGATATAGGTTTCATTCTCTACATTGCGGTTGACATCTGTATGACCATGATGAAAGGCTTTAATTACAAGAGAAAGCATTATTAAGGGAAAGGCACCTACCAGACTCCAAATTATACTGTCTGCAACCGTGACCTTTAAGTCAGAAGGCAGCTGATAGCATTGTGCTACTATCCCACAGAAGAGATTAGAGGGGGGAGTGTGCTCACATTCCCTCCCATCCTCGGTGTAGGCTTCCTGTGGACAGGATCATGCTCTCAAAGTTTGGAATGGGAAAAAAAGACTGCTTATTGTTTACATGAGTTGCTGCCTCTGGAGTTCAAGATTCCTGTTCTTCTTCATCACCGTGATCTTCATCTGTTCTAAATGTTTTCTACTTCATATTTGCTGTGCATGCACATGTGCACACACATGCATGTTTATATGTATCAATTTTTTTGTTTTTTTCCAAACTTTCATTTATTGATTGTTTTTTTAGGTTAGTGTTCACGGTAATGGGGTTCAGCGAAGAACTGTCAGGCACTGTTCTCCTTCACTCCTTTCCCTGTGTTTTCTCATTTGTCTTTTCCCTCTCTGATGGGTTTTTGTTTGTCCCTCAGTCAATTCTCTGCTGTTTGCAGATGGTATGTAATCTGTTACCCTATTGGCCACCTTTTTATGATTCCCCATTCTAGTTTCATAACCCTTCTCCATCCTTATTCCTTCCAACCCTCCCAACACTATGTAGGAAAAAAAGAAGGCTAGAGGGGGAAAGGGGTATCAATATCATTAGATCATTTCCTGCTAATTAGGGGCATCAAATTCTTGGGGACTGTTTTGATTTTTCATTGTCAGGATATTTCCAACCAGCTACCAGCAGCCAGCAACCAGCAACCAGCAGCCAGCAACCAGCAACCAGCAACCAGCAACCAGCAACCAGAAACCAGAAACCAGCAACCAGAAACCAGCAACCAGCAACCAACCAGAAACCAGCAACCAGCAACCAGCAACCAACCAGAAACCAGCAACCAGCAACCAGCAACCAACCAGAAACCAGCAACCAGCAACCAGCAACCAACCAGAAACCAGCAACCAGCAACCAACCAGAAACCAGCAACCAGCAACTAGCAACCAGCAACCAACCAGAAACCAGCAACCAGCAACCAACCAGAAACCAGCAACCAACAACCAACCAGAAACCAGCAACCAGCAACCAACCAGAAACCAGCAACCAGCAGCCAACCAGAAACCAGCAACCAGCAGCCAACCAGAAACCAGCAACCAGCAACCAACCAGAAACCAGCAACCAGCAGCCAACCAGAAGCCAGCAATCAGAAACCAACTAGAAACCAGCAACCAACAGCCAACTAGAAACCAGCAACCAGCAACCAACCAGCAACAAGAAACCAGCAACCAGTGACCAACAGCTCAACAGATGAGCCAAAGAAGTAGACAGGTGGTAAAAGATGAAACACAACAACCAAAGGATATAGAAAAAAAATGTTCAATTTCACTAACCATCAGAGAAATACCAAGAAACACTATATTGAGAAATTTCTCACCCTAATGGCAGTGACTAGGAAAACTAGTAATAACAAATGCTGGTGAGAATGCTGACAGAAATGAACACTTGTACACTACTGGGGTGAATATAAATTCATCCAACCACTATAGAACTCAATATTGCTCCTTGCAGAAAACCAAAAACTATACCCAGAGTCTGACCTAACTATACTACTCCTGGGTACTTACTTGAACAATGAAGAATCAACCTATCACAGATGGACACATAGCATTTACTGCAGCTCTGTTCACAATAGCTTAGTTATAGAGACAACACAGGTATCCATCAGCAGAGGAGTAAGGAAGGAACTGTGATATATAGATGTACAAAGGATCTTTATGGTGAGCCATAAAGAAGAATGAAGTTATATTTTGGGGAGGAATATAGACACAACTGTAAATAACTGTTAAATGACATAAGCCAGCCTTAGATCTGGGAGCATCACATGCTGCCTCACGTTTATGGTTCCTAGATTATTTGTGTATGTGTATATGCATATATATAATCACATATGTGTACATACACAACATGAAAGTAGATGATAAAGTATCTATAGGGGAAAGAGGACTAAAGAGGTGGAAGGGTGAAAAGGGAGTTTGAGAGGGAATATGCTCAAAGTACATTATATGAAAATGCCCTCATGATCTCATAGCTTTTGTATGCTTTAAAGTGTGCCACATCATCTCATCCCTTCATCCATACTATCAATAAAAGTGAAGGTTTGATTATTACCCGTGTCATTTCTTTTATTCACTAAAGATTCGTTTTTGCATGGGTGGTATGAAAAGTTTTCCATCTCCCCAGATCCCTTGGAAAATGCTTTTGGATAGGAATCAAATCAGAGAGCAGTGCAGAGAGCTTGCTGTTGGAAGGGATAATGAAAGCAAAGGCCATTAGGTTGTTTACATTCTTGATGTCCCAGGCCCACTGACCATCCATCACTACAAGAAGTTCCCGTTAGCCTTTGCATCATGAACTGTGTTCCCTTGCTGTAGACCCATGGGAGCATACGTTGGCCCAGTGTCCCTGAGGTGATGCTGACGCACAGCTTTGCGAGGGGAGGCAATGGGCGCAGGGCCTAGTGATGTCACCAAGGAATCTCAGCGCTTGGATGGCTGACAGTGGTTTCGTTTGCCAGATACACACTGGAAGCCTGAAGGGAATTCTGCCGCCAGAAAGCACACATCTAGAGTAGGTCAAATCCAGCGCAGGAGACTCAACACAGCGATCTCCTCAACACTCAACCCCTGACCCCCCATAATTGTTGTGGACACTAAAGAAAGTTTGTTAAGTGTGGAAGGGATGTCCTGAACGGTAGTAGCAAAACCTCTCTTAGCAGATGGAATGACAATCATTCTCCAATAAGAGGCAACACACACCTTGCAAAACATCTGACCAGGGGCTTTTCTTCCAACCCTGACTTCCTGAAGTCGATGTTCACCGAGTGGAAACTCTAGGGGGAGCTATTTTGTTTGTAATGTGGCCTGTGATCTGTCTCTCTTCAAGTAAGCAAGATGCTTTAAAATTTCAGGTTCCTCTTAAAGAAAAACTTACTTATGACACACTTATAGGGAAAGCCCCACCCATCATGTTGGAAACTTCACCGGTGTAAAAACTAGGAAATGGTGGATGTGTTCTCGGGAACATCAAACAGTATGTGGGTTTTCCAAGAGCGAGGAAAGAAACTCAGGCTTGAAAAATAAGCAAATCTGGACCTGGCTTTCAGCTCAGTAGTAGCTATATGACTGTAATATCCGGGGATGGAATGCTTAGTTTCACAAGAGCTTAGTTGTTGAACACTTAGTTCCCAGTTGGTGGAGCTATTGGGGGGCGGTTCTGGAATCTTTAGAATACAGGCCCAGTTGGAGGTAGTATATCACTGGGGCAGGTTCTTGGGGTATCTTGTCCCTGCCCCTTTCCTGTCTCCCTCTTTCTGTTTCCCATCCAAAATGAGGCAAAGCAACACTTCTACCACATGGTCACATGACCATGATATGCTCCTACGTGTGGAGGTCCAAAGGATTGTCCTTTGATCCCTGTGACACTGTGAGTCAAAGTGAATTCTTCTTCCCTTAATTTCTTTATGTGACTTATTTTGAATGTTGTAATGAAAAGCTAACTAATGTGCCAGGGGAGGCACTGGGCAATTGGCTTCATAACATGGGAATAGAAGCCTGCATTCTCCACAGCTCTTATTTGGATTTAATTTGACACCTGAGAACTGACGAATTGTACGTGCTCAAAAGCTATTTCCACTCCCCACTATTTCTTTGGACTACAAGATAATATACCCACTTACATTCCTGTGTGGATTTTGCCCCAGTAATTACCTTCGTGCTTTTTACATGGACAATTAGGCACACAAAAGAGGGCACATACTCCATGGCGGTGCCGGGAGTCCCCTCCCCCATCCCTATCACGGATAGGGAGGCCGCAGGATGGAGCTTCCAGAGAACAGTGCTTGATACTGCTGGGAAATGCATTTGTGCCCCAAGCACAGGTCAGGGAGAAAATAATGACAGGATGACATTTGCTTCTGCGGAGAGGTCTGGGCAGTGATTTGTTCCTGAACAAAAAGCATCTATTTCCTGGCATGCCAAGGATCTGGCTCTGTGGCAGGCTGAGGACTATCCTGCCTCACACAGACATAGTATTCTGTATCAGCTAAGTATCAGGTTAAGATTCCCTCAGAATGCTATAAGGTACAGAAAGCCTAATTCTCAGGGTCCAGCAAGGCAAGGGTTGCTTTGGAGTCTGTTTTGTAAATCACAAGTCGGCTAGGCCAAGGAAGCTGTTACTAGTTATCCAATTCAGAAAAGGCTGGGGAGAAGCACTCACAGCAAGGACCAGGGGACCAGGGGACCAGGGGACCAGGGGACCAGGGGACCAGGGGACTAGAGGACCAGGGGACCAGGGGACTAGAGGACCAGGGGACTAGAGGACCATGGGACTAGAGGACCAGGGGACTAGAGGACCAGGGGACTAGGGGACCAGGGGACCAGGGGACCAGGGGACCAGGGGACCAGGGGACCAGGGGACCAGGGGACTAGAGGACCAGGGGACTAGAGGACCAGGGGACTAGAGGACCAGGGGACTAGAGGACCAGAGGACCAGAGGACTAGAGGACCAGGGGACTAGAGGACCAGGGGACTAGAGGACCAGGGGACTAGAGGACCAGAGGACCAGGGGACCAGAGGACCAGGGGACTAGAGGATCAGGGGACTAGAGGACCAGAGGACCAGGGGACTAGAGGACCAGGGGACTAGAGGATCAGGGGACTAGAGGACCAGGGGACTAGAGGACCAGAGGACCAGAGGACTAGAGGACCAGGGGACTAGAGGACCAGGGGACTAGAGGACCAGGGGACTAGAGGACCAGGGGACTAGAGGACCAGGGGACTAGAGGACCAGAGGACCAGAGGACTAGAGGACCAGGGGACTAGAGGACCAGGGGACTAGAGGACCAGGGGACTAGAGGACCAGAGGACCAGGGGACTAGAGGACCAGGGGACTAGAGGATCAGGGGACTAGAGGACCAGAGGACCAGGGGACCAGAGGACCAGGGGACTAGAGGACCAGGGGACTAGAGGACCAGAGGACCAGGGGACTAGAGGGAAACGTTTTCCTTACGCCTCATTCTTTGGCTGTTTGGACCGAAAGATGGTAACGAGGAGCTATATCCTCTCAGGATATTATCTCAGGGTCTTTCTTTCTAAAGCCTTGCTAAGAGGTCTCTCTCTTAAGTTTTCTTTTTTTAGCCACGTTTATACAAGCGGTTTGTATTTGATATTATCCTGGCAGTTCCTTTATGTAACAAAGGACTCTTAGGTTTTTCCATGACTGCAGTTACTTCATGCCTGATGTTAAAATACTTGTCGGATTTGGAAGTATTCTTAGAAGAAAGCTGGAGGGACATTGGGGATGGTTGCTTTAGCTCCCCCATCCTGTAGGTGGCCAGGTGACAACCATGACACTGATTGCCCAGGGTAATACAGTGACTAGGTTCTGGGCTGGATGGAGACCTTCGGTTTGTATTTCCTTATTTTTTTTAAATGGTATTTTTATTAATTCTTTGGGAATTTAATACCTTCATACAATGTATTTTGATCATTCACATTTTGATCATCAGTGTATTTTGATCATCTCTCCTACCCTCTCAGACCCACTCTCTAACCCCTTCCCAGATTTATATTTCTTAAAAAATACCCACAAAGTCCAATTTATATCTTATAAATTGGATCTTATATTCATGGGTGTGGGGTCATCCACTGAAGTATGGGTAACCTACTAGAGGCACACCCTTAAAAAAACTGACTCCCTTCCCCCCCCCCAAAAAAAAAAACCCATCAACTATCAATATCTCCTCAGCTAGAGGGGGCTCATGAGCCAACCCCCACTCCATGCCAAAACTGGCCTGATCCTGTGGAGGTCTCATGCAAGTTACCAACAGCTCTGTGAGTTTATGAATACATTGATCCTGTCATGTACAGAGAACATTGAGCTGTGTTGTTGAAGTCCGCTCTGATCTCTGGCCCTTATAATCCTTCTGTCCTTTTCTCATGGTGGTCCCTGAGCCCTCAGGAAGGGATGTGTATGGATGTCCCATTTGTGGCTAAGCACCCTATAGTATAGACACTTATCCCTTACAGTTAGACCAGTCGTGAATTTCTGTCTTAACCACCATCTACTACACAGAGTAGCTTCTCTGATGAATACCGGGAGTCGCACTGAGCTATGGATACAGAGCCAACTATTTACAGGGCAGTTTGTTAATAAGTCCATTTAGTAAAATAATAAAGGTAGGTTCACTTATGGACTTCTCAGCCATGAGTTCTTGGTTAGATTTACAGTACCAGGCATGTGCTTCCTTCTGTAGATCAGGCCTTAAAGCCAATCAGAAGTTGGTTAGTACTCTATAGCATCATGCCTCTGCTGTACCCATGAGTGTGCCCGAGAGGCTGGGAAGGTAGGGTGGGGGAGAGTGTCAGGGGAAGGAAAACTAACATTAAAGGTATTTGAAAATGTTATGTGGAAACTTAGTAGTTTGTAAGCTTAATATGAGTCTAATTGGAGCTATCCTATGCATAGATGGGTGCTCCTTCCAGAAGCTACAGATTACCAAACAAAAAGCCCAGTGCCAGGCATGGGATGCCTCCCATCAAATTGTTGGTCACAGGATATACTGGAGAGCCCACAAACAATGCAGGCTATTGGCATTGCTCTTAGTTGCTGTGGTGGTTTGAATGAAAATGGTCCCATAGGCTCACAGGGTATGACATTATTTGAATGTGTGGCTTTGTTGGAACAGGTATGGGCTTGTTGGAGGAAGTTTGTCACTGCGGGGAGGGCTTTGAGGTTTCAGAAGCTCAAACCAGGTACAGTGGCTTACTCTCTCTTTCTGCTGCCTGCTGATCCAACGTGAAACTTTCAGTTACCACTCCAGTACCATGTCTGCCTTCATGCCCCCATGCTACCTGCCAGGATGACAATGGACTGAACCTCGGAACTACATGCCAGCCCCAATTAAATGTTTTCTTTTTTTATTTTTAAAATTAATTTATTTTTTACACTCCATATTTTATCCCCCCCATCCACCCTCCAACTGCTCCACATCCCATACCTCCTCCTCCTCCCCCCTGTCTCCACATGGATATCCCCACCTCCCACCCCACCTGACCTCTAAACTTTGTGGATCCTCCAATCTCTTGAGGGTTAGGTGCATCATCTCTGAATGAACACAGACCCAGAAGTCCTCTACTGTATGTGTAAGAGTTGCCATGGTCATGGTGTCTCTTCATAGCAAATAGAAACCCTAACTAAGACAGTTGCCCACTGGAACTTGAGAGTAAGACCCTATTGCTGATGATACTATATACTTTGGTCACAGGACATGGAGATATCAAGTTGGTACTGACTAGGAAGCATTTTCCCCGCAGAGCAGTTTATATAACACTAGAAGGTGCTATGCAGGCTGTTGGAGGAACAGAGTCATCAACAGTCTTACCCAGCTATAAACCCTGTGAACTACAATCATGACCTACTGTGGCAAGGAATATATTTCTATCCTGATGCTTGGTGGACTCTGTCATGGAGTCCTCAGAGGCAGCGGAGTAATGAGGGAATAGGACTAATTATATCCATTTGCAGAAAAGCATGTAAAATGTTATGGAGAAATGATGATAAAATCATGTCAATTGCATTTTATGGTCAAAGAAAATACTGAAAAGGAAAGTTGAGTGACTTGCCTGAAGCAATATTATTGATAACTGATGGAACCAAGATTTAAACTCACAGAGTCTGGATAGATGGTATTTGTTCAAAATTAAGATATGTTGGCTAAAAGTTCCAGCCTGCTCAATCTACATTTATGTTATTTTGCAATATGCTGGTCCTGTTTCACTGGGCTGTGATGAACTTGGCACTGGGAAGTTTGTATGTTTTCATATTTTCCCAGCCTATAGGAGAGACTTGCCCAAAATTGTCTCTATTCTTAAATAGATTGAAATGACACGAGGACCCTAAAAGGCATTGAACTATGTGCACTTTGTAGTGGAGGCTGCAGCATGCTGGAGAGGTTGCTGTTTGTTCCGCTTCCTTGGAGACTTTCCTTTATAACTTAGGAGAGGCAGCTCGTGACCTCGCTTATTAGACTAGAAGAAAGCCCAAGATGGTTCTTCATGCTTCTTGGAATTAGTAAACATGATCTAATTGGTTGCTTTTGGAGAAATAGATTATAAAGACACATATGTTTGTGAAATGATGTCACCAAACCAGGGTGCCATGATCAGTGACTGCCATCAGAAAGCAACTCTGTGAGAGAAATAATGAATGAGTTGTTCAGTGGAATCCAGTGAGGCACAATAAAACTTCACATCGCTTTCTATTCACCTGGTTATATTAGAGCCTTGATTTTTGTGGTACTGATCACATGAACAGAGTGGAAGGCAGAGTAGAGACAGGGAGGAAAACGGACCATAGTTACGTCATGTAGATGTCTAAACTATAGGCTTCGAAAGCCATACTCTATCTTGAGCATTTCTCTTCTGAGGGCTAATAGATCAACTTCTCTCTCTCCCTGTGTGTCTCTGCACCTTGTCACCATTTCTCTCTAGCTTGTCAATTCAAGGTAAGTATTCAGCCCTGTGAAAGGCACACAAACCTTATATTGACAATAGATTGCTTTGCCCAAGTCACCCTGTCCATCTTCCAAGACAGAAGAGAATTGCTAGACTGGTTACCATTTAAGGACGGTTGATTTTATTTATTTTGCTATTTGTTTTTTGTGAGGAATAGGTCAGAAACTGTCCAGCTGAATTCTCCACAGTGCCTTGATTCTGATCTTTTACACTCTTTCTTTTCTATCCTCTGAGTGGACCTTGGATCCTATGCTTTATAAAAGAATGAGGTACATGTCTATAGGAAAGAAGAGTCTGGCAACCAGGACCAAGTAGAAATGATTAAAGCAGAGGTGGGGAAGGGAAACTGAAATATCAAGTTTGAGGCTGATTTTATTTTCTGAAAGTTTCTACAAATTGGGAAAGGCACGATTAAGAAGGGCTTGCTTGGGAAGCTGTGCATTCCCAAATAAAATTAAGATTCATTAAAGTTTGTGCCCACAGAAACAGCATCTCTCTTTTGAGATAGAACTCTGGCACTGAAACTCACTGGTTAGAAACTAGACTGATTCAAGCTCTTGTGCTTATCTACAAATTAGTCCGACTAGATCCATAGATTTCGAGTTGTGATTGGCCATCTTGAATCATGTCACTTGTGAAGCAATGGGAACGAGGTTTATCATCTTCCTTTACAATGTAGAGAGGACATGTCCACAGGAAAATCAGGATATAAAAGTGAATGAATGGAAGCCAGGCAAGGAACAGAAAACATTGACCCTGGCACTTTCTCAAACAATGGATTGTAAAAAATAGTTCAAGGCAGGCTAATTTTATAAATAAAAGATGACTTAATTCAAACATTTTCATGTTAAAAGGTATGTTGTCGGCATAAACTCAGCTCTAGTGGGGAACCTCTTCCCTATGTCATATTTTGTTGATCTCATGGGGATAAGAGTTCACTTGGCTAAATTCAGAATCCAGAGATAAAAACTGAGGTACAGTGCTCTTCAAATGACACACATCTAATTGAGTAAAGAACTTCTATCAGGTGTCACCTTAGAAAGTTCTCACAGAAGATGAACTAAGCTCCTGATTTATACTATCTGGGGGTCAGAGTGCCCAAACTGTATCAAACAGATACTGTGTAGCATCTTTTAATGATATCTTTTCTAAGCATTTTTTTTTGTCATTGTTGTTTAAATAAGAATTTTGTTCCATTTGTAGAAAGCACACCATTTCTCTATACTGGTGATCTCATATACGTGGGTATTGTACCAAGACACTGAAAAATCTTAGAGCCTCAGAGAATACTTACACCAAAAAAAAGTAAATATTGAGTTTGTGTACTATAATACCTTACTGTCACATCCATACAGAATCCATTCGTATGAATAATTTCAGAGGTATAAAATGAACACAGTTTCAGAGGTAGTTTCTGTAAATCCATATGCCCTAAGCTGTGTGAATGTATCACTCTTTAGACCTTTCTCGGTGCTTATAGGAAAAGCATACACTGCCCAACTTCCCAGAGTAGTAGTTGGAGCTACTTTGTCCCTTGGAAAGAAGTAGTTTCCTTTTGAAAACAAAAACTGTATATTATGCTGTTTCAAAGATCATGACATATGGTGTATAAAATTTCCTTCCACATATCTGTCTGTCTGTCTGTCTGTCTGCTTCTTACTCTTCTCTTTTCTGTGCAAGGTGACAGTCAGTCCAAGGACCTCAAATTATCCAAGAGCTTTACCACTAGGCTTTTAAATCCCAACCCTCACCACAGTTTCCTTATCTCTTTTGGAAAACTTTGACACTGATATAATCTACTCATCTAAAAGTCTTTCTGACCTAGGGAGATGCCTCAGTGAATGCCATGCTTGCTGGAACAAACAAGGATGGGAGTCTGGATGCCCAGAACCCATGTGGATGCAAAGGCATGCATCTGTAATCTCGTGAGATGAGAGAGGGAGTCAGGAGAATCCCTGGAAACCCACAGGCCATGTAGCTGAGCTACACAGTGGAGACCATAAGAGACCCTGCCTCAAACAGGGTGGGAGATAAGAACCAGTAGCTAAGGCTACTCTCTGACCTCCACATGTGTCCTGTGGTAAACTGCACACTTACATTCACAAACACACAAATATGGACACCCACACTCCATTACCCACACCCCCACATCCATCCATCCCTCTACCTCCCCCAACACACACACACGCACACGCAAGCACGCATATACACACACCCATACAGACATAATAAATCTTTCACACCTAGAAAGTTTGTTTCATTATAAAGTAAAGATGGATGTAGGCAATGGAAATAAGGCATATGTTAGACAGATGGGTCTGGCTGGGTAGTGGAGCACTGGAAGATGGTAAAATGGTTGTCCTCATGATCCAGCTTTCCATTGTTCAGTTTCATACATCACCTTTAGAGACAGGTGACCACACCGTCCACCACACTTGCATTTGCTTTGTAATAAAGTCTACCGGCTTCTATTACCATGTTTTGTTGACATGATATGAAGCTTTTGAGTTAAAAGAGCCACGAACAGCTGCAATTACATCTCAGTTTGGGGGAGAGGAGAGACTTTGCCCCTAAATACCGGGAGTTGTCAACTGACTTGTAGCAAATTTCATAAAGCCACAAGCATTACTGTAAATAAGGTGAGCTCTCAAGTCAGTGACTTAAACTCACACCAGGAGATCAACTTTCAGGGCAAACTGTCAATTGTATCCTACAAATTCTGTTGAGCGGTTAGGGTTTGCTTTTCTGTCTTTGAAGTCAGATTGTTCTCTTTTTTCTACCACGTCTGTCAGAACGGAGACATTTCTTCTCATCTGGGTTTGCTGTCTCTCTTTAGGCAATTAATACCTCACCCCGTCTCCCTCCAAACTTCACTTCTTTGTTATTGTTCACGTTCATCAATTTCTAAGGTTTTTTTTTTCTCTAAAACTAAGGTCTCTGACAAGTTAAACTGTATCCTGTTATTGATGATGTTAAATCACACCTTGCAAGGTCGCTCCGCAGGCTTCAGTGTGGCTTTCTGACAGATTGAAAAGAAACATTATTTTTGCCTCTTTACATTTTTTGAGGAGGAGATAAAAAGAACAAGACTGAAAGTGTGTGTATGAGACAGACAGGCAGGCAGACAGAGAGACAGATAAATAGACACAGACAAATTTAGTTTCGTATCATTTGGGTGGGAAAAGTACAATCTAAACGGGAAAAGAAAGTTGATTTCTTCAAAGCATTCTCTCATATACATGGTCAAGAGGCATTTAAATCCACATATGAAATGTATTTATTAAAGAATCTTCACTATTGCCATATTTTTGTGAGCTTAAAAAAATCAAAATTTGAAACTAAATTTCCAAATACATGGCAAGTCAAGAGTACGACACTCTAGAGCAGTGGTTTTCAGCCTTCCCAGTGCTGCGACCCTTGAATACAGTTCCTCATGCAGTGACCCCCCCAACCATAAAATTATGTTTGTTGCTACTTCATAACAGAATAGTTTGCTACTACATGTAAATATCTATGTCCTCTGATGGTCTCAGGCGACCCTATGAGATGGTCATTCCACTCCCAAAGGGGTCACCACCCACCGAATGAGAACAGCTGGCAGGATGTAATCTTTCTTTTTTCCTTACAAAAGAAAGCATTTAACTTGGGGCTTGTTTACAGTTTAGTCCATGATCATCACGGTGGGCAACAGACAAGAAAGGCTCTGAAGCAGTAGCTGAGAACTTTGCATCCTGATCCGCAGGGAACAGACACAGAAAGAGACTAAGTATTCAAACATGGTCCAAGCTATCACATCCTCAATATGCAAATGTGGAAAGTGGCTTTTTTGTACAGTGAGTCGGTTAAAAAGCAAACTCTCCCGGGGTGAGCAGAATGTCCCTCAGAAACATTAAAGGTATAAGTGTCCAGCCACCTTAGCACACTTGCCCTAGGCTCCACAGCTTCATGACAGCTATGCCAGCGGCTCACCAGACTCTTCTATTGCCTGTGTGGTGAGGGCTTCCTAATGTCTCATTTCACTTGTACTTGTCTAAAGAACAAAGAAAACCAACGCTCAAGATGGTCAACAAAACTAAAGATGCCAGCAAGCACAGCCACTGACCTGTCTGTCCTCCCTGGCTGCTATCTTTCCTTTCTTGCTTCATTCTCTCTCACATGCACATAAATATACAAGACGACCTACTATAATGTATTTCAGAATTATGGTCACTCAATATTTACTGCCAGCATTCATCATTATGGATAATATATATGCCTCCTTAGGTAAGTAGACATGAAGACAGCACAATTTTCAAATTAATTATGGGAAATGGAAAAACATTTCCATTCCAAAGGGGTCAGAACCCACTGGTTGAGAACCGCTGGTGTAGTGTAATTCTATATAGTATTTAAAAAGGATAAAATAGGCTTACCTTATCCAGGAAATAGTATTAGATGTAACCTAGCCAACTACACAAGTGCTGTTCTAGTACACTTATGTTTCCAGTGAGTGTCCTTTACAACCATACAATTATGTATAGACAGCAATATGTAGATACCCAAGTGGCAGGACTTCAGGGTAAATGGTAGAAGAATTTTACAACTAATTGGATGTATTCATGCATTTTAAAACATATGAGAATTTTGTATAAAGGCTTAAGTTTTCTAATGTTCTTGTTTTCACAGAACCACTCACTGAGAAATTAACAGACTTTCACAATGAGCATGGCTCTCTAGAATGAGGACTAGGTGTGACTCTATACTGTGACTTGTGTGAGACAACCTTGTATGTTTTTTCTCGCACAGACTAGTCCCCATATTAACTGCTCAGAAAGAAAGCCACACAAATCATCAGTTCCCATGTCTTTGAAATAAAACCTAAGTAAAAATCAGGCCCTGATCACAAAGAACTTGGAATTTAAGTTTTTGAAGTTTAGATTTTGCTTTTCTTGAACACACACGCGCACACACACTCCTCAGTGAGTGGGAATTCAATACTTTGGCTTCCAAGAGAGTTTTATTACCTACTAAGCAGGATAACTCTAGCAAAGAAGTAATTAACTGATGGGTACTCCATTGCAATCAATCTACTAAATTAAGAAGTAGATGGAGGATGGAGCTATTCATGCTGTATATCTAAGAGTCTGACCACCTAGACCCAGGAAAGGTCTGCATGGCTCAGCTGATGTAACAGAGGAGCTCTTTGTAATGTTTCCACAAATCAAGTCCACAAGTCCGCCTTTCTAAGTAGCCTGGGAACTGAGTTGTCAGTACTTCTGTTCTATATCTTTCCATTATTACTGCTGCTTGCAGTGCTGAGGATCAAACCCGGAGCTATATCCTCACTCTCATTTCCATTTTCATTTTCATTTGGAGAGAGTCAGACTACACATCCCAGATGGGCTTCAAGCTTGCTATCCTCCTGCCTTAGCCTTCAGAGTGCTGGGATTATAGGTAGGCACCAGATGACTAGCTGTTGTACTTTTTAAACAACTTGGTCTCATTCTTTCCTTTCTCTCTGTCCACTGAGTTGATTTGGATAAGACACAGGTGCGTGATGATCTCTGGCCGTCCTGATGAGTAGCTCACTCACTGCATTCTTTTCATATGGCACACAGTTACACTTACTAAACTGATGCTTTGTTTCCAGCTAGGAGAGATCCACCCTTGAGTGAAAGGGACTAAATAGTGAAGGACAGAAAGGAGAGTGCCAGAGAAGCAGTTGATTCTCAGGTAAATTGTGATGTCATTTTCTCTGCTCTCATGTTCACCATCATCATTATCCCTGGGGTTACGGTATGTGATGGTGAATCTTGGTGGCCAACCCAACACACTTAGGGAAAGGAACATCAACTGAAGAACTGCATCCATTAGACTGGCCTATGGGCAGATCTGTAGGACATTTCCTTGATTGCTTCTTTATGTGGGAGTGCCCAGCCACTGTAGGTAGTACTATCCTTAGGTAGGGGGGTCCTAGGCTATATCTGAAAGACAGTTGAGCAGAAGCTAGATAGATTGTGACCTGGAAATTTAAACCAAATAAAACTCTTTCCTCCCTGAGTTGCTTTTGCTCAAGCATGGTATTTATCACAGCAACGGGAAGCAAACTAGGCCATCTTCAAAATTACCCGTTATTTGGCACTTCAATGGTTAATCTTGATTGCCAAATTCACGAGATTTAGAATCACCAAGGAAACAAATCTCTGGGTTAATCTGTGAGGGATTATCTTGTTATTGGGCTAATTGATGTGGGAAGACCCACCCTAATTGAAGACAGACCAATTCCCCAGGATGGGTCTGGGCCCGAGCAAACAGGAGAAAGTGAGCTGAGCTTTGGTGGTCATCACTTTTGTCCTTCCTGATGGATACATATGACCACCACTTCCTGCCACCATACATCCCCTGCCACAATCAACAGTATCCTCTGCAACTATAAGACGTTTCTTCTTGTCAGGTTGCTTCCTTGTCAACACAAGAAGAAAAGTAACTAATACAGACACCGAGTAGGAGCCAGGAGCCAGGTACTGGGTGGGTTTAGTAATTTATTCGACCACTTGCTGGAGAGGTGCTGTTATTCCTATTTGCATATATGGAGATTCCAGCCAATAAGGCTTAAGAAATTTATTCAAGGTCACAGTAGCTGAGAATTACCTTCCTTGTTTCTGAAGAAAATTGTCTCTTGTTAGAATTCAGTGTCTGGGCAGGAAAACAGACTGTGGAGGGATAATAAGGCAGTGGTCACAGACTGAAACCCTCCAACAACTCCTTTCCTTGGTGTACACAGCTTATTAGTTTACAGGGGACCCTTTGGCTCTTTTTTTTTTTTTTTTTTTTGAAAGCATGTATTGATTCTGCCATGTGAGAAAATTTACAGACACAGTTTGTCAGCCTCAGATGCCATTGAAAGCTCCCCTACTTTGGCATGGGAAGGAAGGATACCTGTGAAAGGGAGGGCAAGCAATGTCATCATTTGGCCTCATTTGTGAAATGGATGGCTGTGTTCCTGACACAGAGAAAGATGCCCAAAGCCATCTGAAAGATGAAAGGGCTCAACTTGAAGCGGGATTGCCACAAGATCACAACCTAAGCATCTAATATGTTAGCTCAGACAAAAGGACAGCAGAGAACTGCCAGATTCTTCACACTGAGATGGATAATTAGAATTTTAACAGCGCGGAGAGAAACTTTCTTTGCTCAAATCTCGGGAATTACCACATACTAAAAGAGAGAAAGTTTCTCTATCAGTTACAGATAGGGATGATATTTATGTAGTGACTCTGATGTTTTCATTTGGTCAGGTCTTGCTATCTGGGTGTGTATATTTATTGGATCCTATTGAAAAATTCGTTTTCAAAGTTCCAGGCTGGTTTCAGTATAAATAGTAACACTGAACTACCTTAGGTAAGGCATTCGAATAACATTCAGCTATTAGCTGAGTCAAAAACAAAGATCGTAGTACATTAGTACTCCATCTCAGATATCACCCTCTGTTGAGGATTTTGTTATTCTTATAACATGCAGCCATTAGTTGAATCAAAAAACCAAAGAGATGTGGAACATCAGTCAGTGCTCCATCTCAGATGTCTATCACCTTGGGTTGAGGATTTTGGTCCTCCCCAGCCTGTTCCTCCTCAGCTATTGGTCTGAGTCACTGGGTTATAAATACAAATGGATCAAGTGCCATTCTTTGGTCATACCCTGGGGGAATATTTTCTGTATTCTGCAAATACCACCAATCATATTTGGAAATTATAAGGATGGATTTCCCAGGGGCAATCAGCTGCTGTGGAGTGCATGGTAAAATATAATAATTATGTTGAAATGTGGCTATTTCATACAGCGCTTTCCATAAATGTTGATATGCCACATAACCTTGAAAGGTTCATATTGAGGTCTGTACTAACAATGACAAAAAGCTTGATGCATAAAAAATTTCATACTGTGGTTTTGCAGTTATGTAGCCATAAATATATACAATGTATGTGTGCAATGCTGTTATCATACCACAGAGTTAGGGTTTGGGAATGAGATGAACCTGAAGGAGTTTAATTTTCTCACTGCTCTGCCTCTTCTAATGGAAGCTGCCACAGCATCCCTTCCTTTGGTAGCACTATTTAGATATCCTTTGAACATAGAACACTAGCAAACATAGAGGACCTTCCCCTTCACTCTTGCTGTACACACTATGAAGAATTATGCAGGGATACACTTACATGTGCAATACAGTGAAATTCTCATTTCCAACCCCATCTGGTGCATAATCATAAGCAAAGGAAAAGAAAAGAAGAATGGAGCAACATGTTGTGAACTGAGACTGTCTTCACTTGCCCATTGCTCATTGCTCATTACCCTTTCTACTGCCTCCCATCCCATCTTTGATCCTGCTACTTTAGAACTCTGGAGTAGAAATCTCAGAAAAAAAAAGAAAGAAAGAAAAGGTACTGGACCAACTTAAGAACAAACTAAAGGTTTCTAAGAATCCAGTCCTTGAAAGAAGAAATGAGAATGACCATAACAAAAGCCATCTATTGGGAGCCAGAGAGTAGGCTAGAGGGGGAGATGTTTGACTTATGAGCATGAGGTCCAGAGTCCACATCCCTAGGACTCATGGCAAAGCCAGGCAGGCTGCATATAACATAGGAACTGGGAAGTAGGGAAAAGAGATCCCTGGTACAGCTTGCTAGCTAGACTACAGAAGAATAGCTAGATCTGAGCTCAGTGGAGGGCATCCAGGAGGATACCCGTTGTCAATCTGTGGTCTCCGTATACACATTTATATGCACTTGTACACACATGCACCTGCACACAAGTAAACTCAGCCACACCCACCACATACACATGCATAGGCCAAAAAAAAAAAAAAAAAAGTCATTTTGAGAATTTGGGAAATTAAGTGGAGATTAACAGCAAAGATTTCTGGTAAGAATAGCAAGATTCTGGAGCATTTAAAAACATGTCCTCATGTCACCCACCTGCTATACTAAGGGGGACTTGAAAGGTACCATCGGAGACTGCATTAGTTAGGGAAGCAGAAACCGGCCTGAGTAGGATCACAGGCCTCATCCGGCTGGATCAGCGCCGGGGTAGCGGGAGCGCAGGGTTGCCTGACACCCGCCAGCTACCCACGACCCCCGCCGCAGGATTTTGGGACTGCTGGTGAGTGGAACACAGCTTCTGCTCCAATCCAATTGCGCGGGACCTGAGACTGCATTAGTTAGGGAAGCAGAAACCGGCCTGAGTAGGATCACAGGCCTCATCCGGCTGGATCAGCACCAGGATAGCTGGAGCGCAGGGTTGCCTGACACTCGCCAGCTACCCACGACCCCCGCCGCAGGATTTTGGGACTGCTGGTGAGTGGAACACAGCTTCTGCTCCAGTCCAATCACGCGGGACCTGAGACTGCTCTGGTTGGGGAGAGAGAAATCCGGCCTACATAGGGCCACAACCCTCTTCCGGTCAGAAAAGCACCAGGACAGCTGGGGCGCAGGGTCTGCTGACACTCGCCAGCTACCCACAACACCCGCCACAGGATCTTAAGACTTCTGGTGAGTGGAGCACAGCTTCTGCTCCAATCCAATTGCGCGGGACCTGAGACTGCATTAGTTAGGGAAGCAGAAACCAGCCTGAGTAGGATCACAGGCCTCATCCGGCTGGATCAGCGCCGGGGTAGCGGGAGCGCAGGGTTGCCTGACACCCGCCAGCTACCCACGACCCCCGCCGCAGGATTTTGGGACTGCTGGTGAGTAGAACACAGCTTCTGCTCCAATCCAATCACGCGGGACCTGAGACTGCATTAGTTAGGGAAGCAGAAACCGGCCTGAGTAGGATCACAGGCCTCATCCGGCTGGATCAGCACCAGGATAGCTGGAGCGCAGGGTTGCCTGACACCCGCCAGCTACCCACGACCCCTGCCGCAGGATTTTGGGACTGCTGGTGAGTGGAACACAGCTTCTGCTCCAGTCCAATCATGCGGGACCTGAGACTGCTCTGGTTGGGGAGAGAGAAATCCGGCCTACATAGGGCCACAACCCTCTTCCGGTCAGAAAAGCACCAGGACAGCTGGGGCGCAGGGTCTGCTGACACTCGCCAGCTACCCACAACACCCGCCACAGGATCTTAAGACTTCTGGTGAGTGGAGCACAGCTTCTGCTCCAATCCAATTGCGCGGGACCTGAGACTGCATTAGTTAGGGAAGCAGAAACCGGCCTGAGTAGGATCACAGGCCTCATCCGGCTGGATCAGCGCCGGGGTAGCGGGAGCGCAGGGTTGCCTGACACCCGCCAGCTACCCACGACCCCCGCCGCAGGATTTTGGGACTGCTGGTGAGTGGAACACAGCTTCTGCTCCAGTCCAATCACGCGGGACCTGAGACTGCATTAGTTAGGGAAGCAGAAACCAGCCTGAGTAGGGCCACAGGCCACATCCGGCCGGATCAGCGCTGGGGTAGCGGGAGCGCAGGGTTGCCTGACACCCGCCAGCTACCCACGACCCCCGCCGCAGGATTTTGGGACTGCTGGTGAGTGGAACACAGCTTCTGCTCCAATCCAATTGCACGGGACCTGAGACTGCATTAGTTAGGGAAGCAGAAACCGGCCTGAGTAGGATCACAGGCCTCATCCGGCTGGATCAGCACCAGGATAGCTGGAGCGCAGGGTTGCCTGACACCCGCCAGCTACCCACGACCCCCGCCGCAGGATTTTGGGACTGCTGGTGAGTGGAACACAGCTTCTGCTCCAGTCCAATCACGCGGGACCTGAGACTGCATTAGTTAGGGAAGCAGAAACCGGCCTGAGTAGGGCCACAGGCCACATCCGGCCGGATCAGCGCCGGGGTAGCGGGAGCGCAGGGTTGCCTGACACCCGCCAGCTACCCACGACCCCCGCCGCAGGATTTTGGGACTGCTGGTGAGTGGAACACAGCTTCTGCTCCAATCCAATCGCGCGGGACCTGAGACTGCATTAGTTAGGGAAGCAGAAACCGGCCTGAGTAGGATCACAGGCCTCATCCGGCTGGATCAGCACCAGGATAGCTGGAGCGCAGGGTTGCCTGACACCCGCCAGCTACCCACGACCCCTGCCGCAGGACTTTGGGACTGCTGGTGAGTGGAACACAGCTTCTGCTCCAGTCCAATCATGCGGGACCTGAGACTGCTCTGGTTGGGGAGAGAGAAATCCGGCCTACATAGGGCCACAACCCTCTTCCGGTCAGAAAAGCACCAGGACAGCTGGGGCGCAGGGTCTGCTGACACTCGCCAGCTACCCACAACACCCGCCACAGGATCTTAAGACTTCTGGTGAGTGGAGCACAGCTTCTGCTCCAATCCAATTGCGCGGGACCTGAGACTGCATTAGTTAGGGAAGCAGAAACCGGCCTGAGTAGGATCACAGGCCTCATCCGGCTGGATCAGCGCCGGGGTAGCGGGAGCGCAGGGTTGCCTGACACCCGCCAGCTACCCACGACCCCCGCCGCAGGATTTTGGGACTGCTGGTGAGTGGAACACAGCTTCTGCTCCAGTCCAATCACGCGGGACCTGAGACTGCATTAGTTAGGGAAGCAGAAACCAGCCTGAGTAGGGCCACAGGCCACATCCGGCCGGATCAGCGCTGGGGTAGCGGGAGCTCAGGGTTGCCTGACACCCGCCAGCTACCCACGACCCCCGCCGCAGGATTTTGGGACTGCTGGTGAGTGGAACACAGCTTCTGCTCCAATCCAATTGCACGGGACCTGAGACTGCATTAGTTAGGGAAGCAGAAACCGGCCTGAGTAGGATCACAGACCTCATCCGGCTGGATCAGCACCAGGATAGCTGGAGCGCAGGGTTGCCTGACACCCGCCAGCTACCCACGACCCCCGCCGCAGGATTTTGGGACTGCTGGTGAGTGGAACACAGCTTCTGCTCCAGTCCAATCACGCGGGACCTGAGACTGCATTAGTTAGGGAAGCAGAAACCGGCCTGAGTAGGGCCACAGGCCACATCCGGCCGGATCAGCGCCGGGGTAGCGGGAGCGCAGGGTTGCCTGACACCCGCCAGCTACCCACGACCCCCGCCGCAGGATTTTGGGACTGCTGGTGAGTGGAACACAGCTTCTGCTCCAATCCAATTGCGCGGGACCTGAGACTGCATTAGTTAGGGAAGCAGAAACCGGCCTGAGTAGGATCACAGGCCTCATCCGGCTGGATCAGCACCAGGATAGCTGGAGCGCAGGGTTGCCTGACACCCGCCAGCTACCCACGACCCCCGCCGCAGGATTTTGGGACTGCTGGTGAGTGGAACACAGCTTCTGCTCCAGTCCAATCACGCGGGACCTGAGACTGCTCTGGTTGGGGAGAGAGAAATCCGGCCTACATAGGGCCACAACCCTCTTCCGGTCAGAAAAGCACCAGGACAGCTGGGGCGCAGGGTCTGCTGACACTCGCCAACTACCCACAACACCCGCCACAGGATCTTAAGACTTCTGGTGAGTGGAGCACAGCTTCTGCTCCAATCCAATTGCGCGGGACCTGAGACTGCATTAGTTAGGGAAGCAGAAACCGGCCTGAGTAGGATCACAGGCCTCATCCGGCTGGATCAGCGCCGGGGTAGCGGGAGCGCAGGGTTGCCTGACACCCGCCAGCTACCCACGACCCCCGCCGCAGGATTTTGGGACTGCTGGTGAGTGGAACACAGCTTCTGCTCCAGTCCAATCACGCGGGACCTGAGACTGCATTAGTTAGGGAAGCAGAAACCAGCCTGAGTAGGGCCACAGGCCACATCCGGCCGGATCAGCGCCGGGGTAGCGGGAGCGCAGGGTTGCCTGACACCCGCCAGCTACCCACGACCCCCGCCGCAGGATTTTGGGACTGCTGGTGAGTGGAACACAGCTTCTGCTCCAATCCAATTGCACGGGACCTGAGACTGCATTAGTTAGGGAAGCAGAAACCGGCCTGAGTAGGATCACAGGCCTCATCCGGCTGGATCAGCACCAGGATAGCTGGAGCGCAGGGTTGCCTGACACCCGCCAGCTACCCACGACCCCCGCCGCAGGATTTTGGGACTGCTGGTGAGTGGAACACAGCTTCTGCTCCAGTCCAATCACGCGGGACCTGAGACTGCATTAGTTAGGGAAGCAGAAACCGGCCTGAGTAGGGCCACAGGCCACATCCGGCCGGATCAGCGCCGGGGTAGCGGGAGCGCAGGGTTGCCTGACACCCGCCAGCTACCCACGACCCCCGCCGCAGGATTTTGGGACTGCTGGTGAGTGGAACACAGCTTCTGCTCCAATCCAATTGCGCGGGACCTGAGACTGCATTAGTTAGGGAAGCAGAAACCGGCCTGAGTAGGGCCACAGGCCTCATCCGGCCAGATCAGCACCGGGGTAGCGGGAGCGCAGGTTGCCTGACACCCGCCAGCTACCCACGACCCCCGCAGGATTTTGGGACTGCTGGTGAGTGGAACACAGCTTCTGCTCCAATCCAATTGCGCGGGACCTGAGACTGCATTAGTTAGGGAAGCAGAAACCAGCCTGAGTAGGGCCACAGGCCTCATCCGGCCGGATCAGCGCCGGGGTAGCGGGAGCGCAGGGTTGCCTGACACCTGCCAGCTTCCACGACCCCCACCGCAGGATTTTGGGACTGCTGGTGAGTGGAACACAGCTTCTGTTCCAGTCCAATCACGCGGGACCTGAGACTGCTCTGGTTGGGGAGAGAGAAATCCGGCCTACATAGGGCCACAACCCTCTTCCGGTCAGAAAAGCACCGGGGCAGCTGGGGCGCAGGGTCGGCTGACACTCACCAGCTACCCACAACACCCACCACAGGATCTTAAGACTTCTGGAGAGTGGAACACAGCTTCTGCTCCAATCAAATTGCACGCGGGACCAGAGACTGCATTAGTTAGGGAAGCAGAAAAACGGCCTGTGTAGGACCACAGGCCTCTTCCGGCTGGACCAGCACAGGGGTACCGTCAGCTACCCACGACCCCCGCCACAGGATTTAGAGACTGCTGGTGAGTGGAACACAGCTTCTGCTCCAATCTTTAAACATTGACAACGATAACAACTAACCCCAGAGATTACCAGATGGCGAAAGGTAAACGTAATAATCTTACTAACAGAAACCAAGACCACTCACCATCATCAGAACCCAGCACCCCCACTTCGCCCAGTGCAGGGCACCCCAACACACCGGAAAAGCTAGACACGGATTTAAAAGCATATCTCCTGATGATGATAGAGAACTTCAAGAAGGACTTTAATAACACACTTAAAGAAATGCAGGAGAACACTGCTAAACAGGCAGAAGACAATAAAGAGAAAGCACAAAAATCCCTTAAAGAATTGCAGGAGAACACTGCTAAAGAGTTACAAATCCTTAAAGAAAAACACGATAACATAATCAAACAGGTAGAAGTCCTTACAGAAAAACAGGAAAACACATCCAAACAGATGATGGAAATGAACAAAACCATACTAGACCTAAAAAGGGAAGTAGACACAATAAAGAAAATCCAAAATGAGGCAACACTGGAGATAGAAACCCTAGGAAAGAAATCTGGAACCATAGATACGAGCATCAGCAACAGAATACAAGAGATGGAAGAGAGAATCTCAGGTGCAGAAGATTCCATAGAGAATATCGGCACAACAATCAAGGAAAATGTAAAATGCAAAAAGATCCTAACTAAAAACATCCAAGAAATACAGGACGCAATGAGAAGACCAAACCTACGGATAATAGGAGTGGATGAGAATGAAGATTTTCAACTCAAAGGACCAGCAAACATCTTCAACAAAATTATAGAAGAAAACTTCCCAAATCTAAAGAAAGAGATGCCCATGAACATACAAGAAGCCTACAGAACTCCAAATAGACTGGACCAGAAAAGAAATACCTCCCGACACATAATAATCAGAACAACAAATGCTCTAAATAAAGATAGAATACTAAAAGCAGTAAGAGAAAAAGGCCAAGTAACATATAAAGGCAAGCCTATCAGAATTACACCAGATTTTTCACCAGAGACTATGAAAGCCAGAAGATCCTGGACGGATGTTATACAGACACTAAAAGAACACAAATTCCAGCCCAGGCTACTATACCCAGCCAAACTCTCAATTAACATAGATGGAGAAACCAAAGTATTCCACGACAAAACCAAATTCACACATTATCTCTCCACGAATCCAGCCCTTCAAAGGATAATAACAGAAAAAAACCAATACAAGGACAGGAACCACGCCCTAGAAACAACAAGAAGGTAATCCCTCAACAAACCTAAAAGAAGACAGCCACAAGAACAAAATGCCAACTTTAACAACAAAAATAACAGGAAACAACAATTACTTTTCCTTAATATCTCTTAATATCAATGGACTCAACTCCCCGATAAAAAGACATAGACTAACAAACTGGCTACACAAACAAGACCCAACATTTTGCTGCTTACAGGAAACTCATCTCAGAGAAAAGGATAGACACTACCTCAGAATGAAAGGCTGGAAAACAATTTTCCAAGCAAATGGCATGAAGAAACAAGCTGGAGTAGCCATTCTAATATCTGATAAGATTGACTTCCAACCCAAAGTCATTAAAAAAGACAGGGAGGGACACTTCATACTCATCAAAGGTAAAATCCTCCAAGAGGAACTATCAATCCTGAATATCTATGCTCCAAATACAAAGGCAGCCACATTCATTAAAGAAACTTTAGTAAAGCTCAAAGCACACATTGCACCTCATACAATAATAGTGGGAGACTTCAACACACCACTTTCACCAATGGACAGATGATGGAAACAGAAACTAAACAGGGACACAGTGAAACTAAGAGAAATTATGAATCAAATGGATCTGGCAGATATCTACAGAACATTCTATCCTAAAACAAAAGGATATACCTTCTTCTCAGCACCTCATGGTACCTTCTCCAAAATTGACCACATAATTGGTCACAAAGCAGGCCTCAACAGATATAAAAATATTGAAATTGTCCCATGCATCCTATCAGATCACCATGGACTAAGGCTGATCTTCAATAACAAAATAAATAATAGAAAGCCAACCTTCACGTGGAAACTGAACAACACTCTTCTCAATGATACCTTGGTCAAGGAAGGAATAAAGAAAGAAATTAAGGACTTTTTAGAGTTCAATGAAAATGAAGCCACAACATACCCAAACTTATGGGACGCAATGAAAGCATTTCTAAGAGGAAAACTCATAGCTCTGAGTGCCTCCAAAAGGAAACTAGAGAGAGCACTAATTAGCAGCTTGACAACACACCTAAAAGCACTAGAACAAAAGGAAGCAAATTCACCCAAGAGGAGTAGACGGCAGGAAATAATCAAACTCAGGGGTGAAATCAACCAAGTGGAAACAAGAAAAACTATTCAAAGAATCAACCAATCAAGGAGCTGGTTCTTTGAGAAAATCAACAAGATAGATAAACCCTTAGCCAGACTCACTAGAGGGCACAGGGAAAGCATCCTAATCAACAAAATCAGAAATGAAAAAGGAGACATAACAACAGATCCTGAAGACATCCAAAACACCATCAGATCCTTCTACCAAAGGCTATACTCAACAAAACTGGAGAACCTGGATGAAATGGAGAAGTTCCTAGACAGATACCAGGTACCAAAGTTGAATCAAGATCAGGTTAATGATCTAAACAGCCCTATATCCCCCAAAGAAATAGAAGCAGTCATTAATAGTCTCCCAACTAAAAAAAAGCCCAGGACCAGATGGGTTTAGTGCAGAGTTCTATCAGACCTTCAAAGAAGATCTAATCCCAGTTCTTCACAAACTATTCCACAAAATAGAAACAGAAGGTACTCTACCCAACTCATTCTATGAAGCCACAATTACTCTGATACCTAAACCACAAAAAGACCCAACAAAGATAGAAAACTTCAGACCAATATCCCTTATGAATATTGATGCAAAAATCCTCAATAAAGTTCTTGCTAACCGAATCCAAGAACACATCAAAACAATCATCCATCCTGACCAAGTAGGTTTCATCCCAGGGATGCAGGGATGGTTCAATATACGGAAATCCATCAACGTAATCCAGTATATAAACAAACTCAAAGACAAAAACCACATGGTCATCTCCTTAGATGCGGAAAAAGCATTTGACAAGATCCAACACCCATTCATGATAAAAGTCTTGGAAAGATCAGGAATTCAAGGCCCATACCTAAACATGATAAAAGCAATCTACAGCAAACCAGTAGCCAACATCAAAGTAAATGGTGAGAAGCTTGAAGCAATCCCTCTAAAATCAGGGACTAGACAAGGCTGTCCACTTTCTCCATACCTATTCAACATTGTACTTGAAGTCCTAGCCAGAGCAATTCGACAACAAAAGGAGATCAAAGGGATACAAATTGGAAAAGATGAAGTCAAAATATCACTTTTTGCAGATGATATGATAGTATATATAAGTGACCCTAAAAATTCCACCAGAGAACTCCTAAGCCTGATAAACAGCTTCGGTGAAGTAGCTGGATATAAAATTAACTCAAACAAATCAATGGCCTTTCTCTACACAAAGAATAAACAGGCTGAGAAAGAAATTAGGGAAACAACACCCTTCTCAATAGTCACAAATAATATAAAATATCTTGGCGTGACTCTAACTAAGGAAGTGAAAGATCTGTATAATAAAAACTTCAAGTCTCTGAAGAAAGAAATTATAGAAGATCTCAGAAGATGGAAAGATCTCCCATGCTCATGGATTGGCAGGATCAACATTGTAAAAATGGCTATCTTGCCAAAAGCAATCTACAGATTCAATGCAATCCCCATCAAAATTCCAACTCAATTCTTCAACGAATTAGAAAGTGCAATCTGCAAATTCATCTGGAATAACAAAAAACCTAGGATAGCAAAAACTCTTCTCAAGGATAAAAGAACCTCTGGTGGAATCACCATGCCGGACCTAAAGCTCTACTACAGAGCAATTGTGATAAAAACTGCATGGTACTGGTATAGTGACAGACAAATAGACCAATGGAATAGAATTGAAGACCCAGAAATGAACCCACACACCTACGGTCACTTGATCTTCGACAAGGGAGCTAAAAACATCCAGTGGAAGAAAGACAGCATTTTCAACAAATGGTGCTGGCACAACTGGTTGTTAACATGTAGAAGAATGCGAATCAATCCATTCCTATCTCCTTGTATTAAGGTCAAGTCTAAGTGGATCAAGGAACTTCACATAAAACCAGAGACACTGAAACTTATAGAGGAGAAAGTGGGGAAAAGCCTTGAAGATATGGGCACAGGGGAAAAATTCCTGAATAGAACAGTAATGGCTTGTGCTGTAAGATTGAGAATTGACAAGTGGGACCTCATGAAACTACAAAGCTTCTGCAAGGCTAAAGACACCATCAATAAGACAAAAAAACCACCAACAGATTGGGAAAGGATCTTCACCTATCCTAAATCAGATAAGGGACTAATATCCAATATATATAAAGAACTCAAGAAGGTGGACTCCAGAAAGTCAAATAACCCCATTAAAAAATGGGCCTCAGAACTGAACAAAGAATTCTCGCCTGAGGAATACCGAATGGCAGAGAAACACCTGAAAAAATGTTCAACATCCTTAATCATCAGGGAAATGCAAATCAAAACAACCCTGAGATTCCACCTCACATCAGTCAGAATGGCTAAGATCAAAAATTCAGGTGACAGCAGTTGCTGGCGAGGATGTGGAGAAAGAGGAACACTCCTCCATTGTTGGTGGGATTGCAAGCTTGTACAACCACTCTGGAAATCAGTCTGGCGGTTCCTCAGAAAATTGGACATAGTACTACCGGAGGATCCAGCAATACCTCTCCTGGGCATATATCCAGAAGATGTCCCAACCGGTAAAAAGGACACATGCTCCACTATGTTCATAGCAGCCCTATTTATAATAGCCAGAAGCTGGAAAGAACCCAGATGTCCCTCAACAGAGGAATGGATACAGAAATTATGGTACATTTACACAATGGAGTACTACTCAGCTATTAAAAAGAATGAATTTATGAAATTCCTAGCCAAATGGATGGACCTGGAGGGCATCATCTTGAGTGAAGTAACACAATCACAAAAGAACTCACACAATATGTATTCATTGATAAGTGGATATTAGCCCAAAACTTAGGATACCCAAGATATAAGATACAATTTGATAAACGCATGAAACTCAAGAAGAATGAAGACCAAAGTGTGGACACTGTGCCCCTTCTTAGAATTGGGAACAAAACACCCAGGGAAGGAGTTACAGAGACAAAGTTCGTAGCTGTGATGAAAGGATGGACCATTTAGAGACTGCTGTATCCAGGGATCCGTCCCATAATCAGCTTCTAAACGCTGACACCATTGCATACACTAGCAAGATTTTGCTGAAAGGACCCAAATATAGCTGTCTCATGTGAGACGATGCCGGGGCCTAGCAAACACAGGAGTGGATGTTCACAGTCAGCTATTGGATGTATCACAGGGCTCCCAATGGAGAAGCTAGAGAAAGTACCCAAGGAGCTAAAGGGATCTGCAACCCTATTGTTGGAACAACATGATGTACTAACCAGAACCCTGGAGCTCTTGTCTCTAGCTGCATATGTATCGAAAGATGGCCTAGTCGGCCATCAATGGAAAGAGAGGCCCATTGGACTTGAAAACTTTATATGCCCCAATATAGGGGAATGCCAGGGCCAAAAGAATGGGAATGGGTGGGTAGGGAAGTGGGGGGTGCTATGGGGGACTTTTGGGATAGTATTGGAAATTTAATTGAGGAAAATATGTAATAAAAATATTTAAAAAAAAATAAAGTAAGTCAGAAGAAAAAAAAAAAAAAAAAAAAAAAAAGAAAGAAAGGTACCATCGTTGAAACTGTGGCCAGTCAGACACGGGGAATGAAAAACAGATGGGTTTGGAGTCTGAATAATGCCAGTCCTCAGAACAGTTTCATTGTTTGGCCTGTCTGGAAGCCTCAGGAGGAACTGCATGCTCAGGTGCTTAGGGCTCTTTTGATTTGATCTGATATAGACCCCACCCTCCAGAAGGAGTATTCCAAAGTCTTTAGTCTTTAACAATAAGACCTCAGGGGCTAAAGAGATGGGTCTGATGTTAAGAGAACTGATTTCTCATGGAGAGGACACAGGTTTGATTCCCCGCGTCCGTAATGTAGCTCACAACCATCCACAACTCCAGTTCCAGTGTATTTAACACTATCTCATGAGCTCTGCAGGCACCAAGCATGCATTAATGCAATACATATATATTCACATAAAAGAAAATAAATAGAGGGCCACAGGCCTCTTCCAGCCTGACCAGCACCGGGGTAGCTAGAGCTCAGGGTCGGCTGACACACGCCAGCTATTCACGACCCCCGCCACAGGATTTTGAGACTGCTGGTGAGTGGAACACAGCTTCTGCTCCAGTCCAATCACGCGGGACCTGAGACTGCTTTGGTTGGGGAGGCAGAAATCCAGCCTGAGTAGGGCCACAAGCCTCTTCCGGTCAGAACAGCGCCGGGGTAGCTAGGGCGCAGGGTCAGCTGACACTCGCCAGCTACCCACAACACCCGCCACAGGATCTTAAGACTTCTGGTGAGTGGAACACAGCTTCTGCTCCAATCCAATTGTGCGCGAGACCTGAAACTGCATTAGTTAGGGAAGCAGAAAACCGGCCTGAGTAGGGCCACAGGCCTCTTCCGGCCTGACCAGCACCGGGGTAGCTAGAGCGCAGGGTCGGCTGACACCCTTCAGCTACCCACGACACCCGCCACAGGATAGACCAATGGAATAGAATTGAAGACCCAGAAATGAACCCACACACCTACGGTCACTTGATCTTCGACAAGGGAGCTAAAAACATCCAGTGGAAGAAAGACAGCATTTTCAACAAATGGTGCTGGCACAACTGGTTGTTAACATGTAGAAGAATGCGAATCGATCCATTCCTATCTCCTTGTACTAAGGTCAAGTCTAAGTGGATCAAGGAAATTCACATAAAACCAGAGACACTGAAACTTATAGAGGAGAAAGTGGGGAAAAGCCTTGAAGATATGGGCACAGGGGAAAAATTCTTGAATAGAACAGCAATGGCTTGTGCTGTAAGATCGAGAATTGACAAGTGGGACCTCATGAAACTGCAAAGCTTCTGCAAGGCAAAAGACACCGTCAATAAGACAAAAAAACCACCAACAGATTGGGAAAGGATCTTTACCTATCCTAAATCAGATAGGGGACTAATATCCAATATATATAAAGAACTCAAGAAGGCAGACTCCAGAAAATCAAATAACCCCATTAAAAAATGGGGCTCAGAACTGAACAAAGAATTTTCACCTGAGGAATACCGAATGGCAGAGAAGCACCTGAAAAAATGTTCAACATCCTTAATCATCAGGGAAATGCAAATCAAAACAACCCTGAGATTCCACCTCACACCAGTCAGAATGGCTAAGATCAAAAATTCAGGTGACAGCAGATGCTGGCGAGGATGTGGAGAAAGAGGAACACTCCTCCATTGTTGGTGGGATTGCAAGCTTGTACAACCACTCTGGAAATCAGTGTGGCGGTTCCTCAGAAAATTGGACATAGTACTACCGGAGGATCCAGCAATACCTCTCCTGGGCATATATCCAGAAGATGTCCCAACCGGTAAGAAGGACACATGCTCCACTATGTTCATAGCAGCCCTATATATAATAGCCAGAAGCTGGAAAGAACCCAGATGTCCCTCAACAGAGGAATGGATACAGAAATTATGGTACATTTACACAATGGAGTACTACTCAGCTATTAAAAAGAATGAATTTATGAAATTCCTAGCCAAATGGATGGACCTGGAGGGCATCATCTTGAGTGAGGTAACACAATCACAAAGGAACTCACACAATATGTATTCACTGATAAGTGGATATTAGCCCAAAACTTAGGATACCCAAGATATAAGATACAATTTGCTAAACGCATGAAACTCAAGAAGAATGAAGACCAAAGTGTGGACACTGTGCCCCTTCTTAGAATTGGGAACAAAACACCCATGGAAGGAGTTACAAAGTTTGGAGCTGTGATGAAAGGATGGACCATCTAGAGACTGCCGTATCCAGGGATCCATCCCATAATCAGCTTCTAAACGCGGACACCATTGCATACACTAGCAAGATTTTGCTGAAAGGACCCAAATATAGCTGTCTCTTGTGAGACGATGCTGAGGCCTAGCAAACACAGGAGTGGATGCTCACAGTCAGCTATTGGATGTATCACAGGGCTCCCAATGGAGAAGCTAGAGAAAGTACCCAAGGAGCTAAAGGGATCTGCAACCCTATAGTTGGAACAACATGATGAACTAACCAGTACCCCAGAGCTCTTGTCTCTAGCTGCATATGTATCGAAAGATGGCCTAGTCGGCCATCACTGGAAGGAGAGGCCCATTGGACTTGCAAACTTTATATGCCCCAATATAGGGGAATGCCAGGGCCAAAAGAATGGGAATGGGTGGGTAGGGAAGTGGGGGGCGCTATGGGGGGACTTTTGGGATAGTATTGGAAATATAATTGAGGAAAATATGTAATAAAAATATTAAAAATTTAAAAAAAAATAAATAAGTACACTTCATCATGGACACAAAAAAAAAAGAAAGAAAATAAATATATCTTAAAAAAAAAACCTAACTAAACCAAACAAGAGCTTTTTTAAAAAGACAATTATCAGTAGTTATTTAATAACACAGCACTCTGGAGCACAAGTATCAACTGAAATTAACAAGCAGCTGACCCAAAACCGGACCAAAACAGAAAACAAAACCAAAAAACTAACCACCACTACCAACAAACTAATCAAAACAAACACCCTTACCCCAAAATCTTAAAAACTGTGAAATAGGATCATTATAGACTCATTATAGAATCATTAAATGGCTCTGATTCAGTCCTGAATTCTAAAAGGCTCCAGAAATTCCAATGGAAGTCTAATAAAGTCAGAAAACGATTTTAGTCAAGGTTATAGTTGGAATCTGAAATACCTTCCTAAGCTCCTGTGTTTGAAAAATTGGTGCCCAGCTTCTGACAATAGTTTGGGAAATAATGGAGCCTTTAGGATACTGAGCCTAGCTGGTAGAAGTAGGTCCCTAAGGATATTATGCCTTTGAAGGTTATCCTATGCCTGTAGTTATCATTCTGCTCTCTACTTCCTGTTTTACCATAACACGAACAGCCTCTATCTACCACACAGTGCCACAGCCATGAACTGATCTTCTTGGTTATGCACTGAGGAGCTTTGAAACTGTGAATCCAAGTAAATCTTTTCTTTCTTTCTTTCTTTCTTTCTTTCTTTCTTTCTTTCTTTCTTTCTTTCTTTCTTGCTTGCTTGCTTGCTTGCTTGCTTGCTTGCTTTTCTCTCTCTCTCTCTCTCTCTCTCTCTCTCTCTCTCTCTCTCTCTCTCTCTTTCTCTCTCTCTCTTGTTCCTGTCAGGCTTTATGGTCACAGTACTATAAAAGTAATAGAGAATAGAGTTAATAAACAATTTCTACTAAGTTGTAGGATAAAAGATCAAGTGTGTTATATTCATTGAAAATGAAATTAAGGAAGCCATTCAATGTGGAAGTGAATCAAGGAGAATGACACTTTTAGACACAAATTTAACCTAAGAATTGTACACGTTCTGGAACAAGAAGATTATGGGATGGTAGAGAAAACAGGGAGTGAATACAAGGATGGGCAACTAAACATAAGGGCCATTTGAAAGATCATGTGGAATCTAATAGAGTAGAGCTTCTTAAAATGTGTACATATATAAAGGCAATCTAAATGAAATTACTAAATAATGGGGAAGATGGAGCCCCAACTGGAAATCTCTAATCATAAATCAAGCCCCAATACTGGGAATGGGTTATGTTCAATTGAGTTGTTGGCCAAAGGGGTCCGGGGGGTTGATATTCAAACAACTCAAGCTATTGATGAGGCTATTGCTTGGTTCCACAAACTAACAGTAATGTCCCATTGCAGAAGACAACACCTTTACAACTCACTGAACACAGACAAGTTGAGCTGGTGCCTACATAGAGCCTTCACTCCTACAAACTAGTGTTTGTAGAACTGGAAGGTATTCTGTACTCTGCCATGGGAGAAAGATAAACATCAATCCAGCTACAAACCCATCAATCAACAATGATGAACCGCCTGCAAGATTCGCTAGTGCAATAGTGGCATAAAGCTTGTAGGAGTCACCAACCAACATCTAATTTGATTTAGGACCCATTCCATGAGATGGAACCCATCCCCAACACTGCTCAGGTGGCCAAGAACCTAGGACTATATAGGCTGGGGACCTACGGGAAAACCAAACACTATTGTTATCCTAAAGGAACAAAGCAATAAAATGACTTCTAATGGCATTCTGCTAAAAGCATAGGTCAGTGACCTGCTCAGCCATCATCAGAGATGCTTCCTCCTGTAATAGATGGAAACAAATACAAAGACCCACAGCTAGACAATGTGCAGAGAGTGAGAAACTTTGGAAGATTCAATCATAAATGGGATAGTTCCATCAAATATTTTCCTTCAGCATGCAGGTAACCTTGTAGAAGAGGACGCAGAAAGACTATAGAAGCTGGAAGGGATGGAGAGTACCATGAAAACAAGACCCTCCTAAATGACACTACCAAAGCACATATGAACTCAGAGAAATTGTGGCAGTATGCACAGCAGTTTCCACCATTGGGTCTCAGCATTGAGAGAAGTAGACATAAGCTTCCATCTCTAACCGAGAAGTTATCTCCAACTGATAGCCACTCAAAAAATGCAAAATTATTTTTTTTGTCAATTGTAGTAACAATTTTAGTTCTTTGAAAAAGACAGAAATACTATAAGAATATATTTTCACTGTAGTCCCAGGTGTGAGCTATGGGAAGACTTCAGATTGTCCACAGCAGCTGTCTGTGATTTGATTTGTGCTCTAGTAGGGGCATGAAATTCTTAGGCAAATGGATGGAACTAGAAAATATCATCCTGAGTGAGGTAACCCAATCACAAAATAACATGCATGGTGTGCACTTACCGATGAAATGGATATTAGCCCCAAAGCTCCAAATACCCAAGAAACAATTCACAGCCCATATGAAGCTCAAGAAGAAGGAAGACCAAAGTGTGGATACTTCGGTCCTTCTTAGAAGTGGGAACAACCGACTGGCAAGAAGGACACATGCTCCACTATGTTCATAGCAGCCTTATTTATAATAGCCAGAAGCTAGAAAGAACCCAGATGCCCCTCAACAGAGGAATGGATACAGAAAATGTGGCACATTTACACAATGGAGTACTACTCAGCTATTAAAAAGAATGAATTTATGAAATTCCTAGCCAAATGGATGGACCTGGAGGGCATCATCCTGAGTGAGGTAACCCAATCACAAAAGAACTCATATTATATATACTCACTGATAAGTGGATATTAGCCCAGAAACTTAGGATACCCAAGATACAAGATACAATCTGCAAAACACATGAAACTCAAGAAGAATGAAGACCAAAATGTGGACACTTTTCCACTTCTTAGAATTGGGAACAAAACACCCATGGAAGGAGTTACAGAGACAAAGTTTGGAGCTGAGATGAAAGGAGGGACCATCTAGAGACTGCCATACCCGGGGATCCATCCCATAATCAGC